>NC_060124.1:129371393-130621393 GCF_021461395.2 Schistocerca americana
CATCAACAAAAGGCAGCGTGCGAACCATTCAACGAAACATCATCGATACGGGCTTTTGGAGCCGAAGGATCACTTGTGTACCCCTGATAACTGCACGACACAAAGCTTTACGCCTCGCCTGGACGCGTCAACAGCGACATTGGACTGTTGATGACTGGAATAGCCGGCCACTGTGGCCGAGTGGTTCTAGGCGTTTCAGTCGGGAACCGCGCTGCTGCTACGGTCGCAGGTTCGAATTCCGCCTCGGGCATGGAAGTGTGTGATGTCCTTAGGTTAGTTAGGTTTAAGTAGTTCAAGTCTAGGGGACTGATGACCTCAGATGTTAAGTCCCATACTGCTTAGAGCCATTTGCACCATTTTGACTGAAATAGTATCGAGCGGATGGACCTGTACGGATATGGGGGCAACCTCATGAATCCATGGACCCTGTATGTCACAGGGGACTGTTAAAGCTGATGAAGGCTCTGTAATGATGTGGAGCGTGTGCAGTTGGAGTGATATGGGACCCCTGACACGTCTAAATACGACTTCGACAAGTGACTCCTTTGTAAGCATCCTGTCTGCTCACCTGCATCCATTCATGTCCATTGTGTATTCCGACGGACTTGGGCAATTCCAGCAGTACAATCGCTACAGCGTGGCTCCAGGGACACTCTCCTGACTTGAATATTATTGAGCATTTCTGGGATGCCTTGCAACTGTTCAGAAGAGATCTTCACGCCCTCCCTCGTACTCTTACGGATTTATGGACAGCCCTGCAAGATTCATGGTGTCAATTCCCTCCAGCACTACTTCAGACACTAGGTGAGTCCATTTCTCATCGTGTTGGGGACGCGCAGGCGGGTGCCTTACACAATATTAAGCAGGCGTGGCAGTTTCTTTGGCTCTTCAGTGTAATTCGTGCGGTTGCAAACTTTTGTAAAGCGGTAGGGGGCAGCGCCATCAACAACGTACTGTAAATCCTGGTCCTTGGGGGCTGAGGTTTGGAGTAGCGGTGCATTTGAAAGTCACTCTTGTACGTTTCCTTGAATAACTTGAAAACTACGGCCTCTGTCGAAAACATATCCCAGGACAAAATTTAACTACACTAAATTTAAAATAAATGTTTAAAATCTCTGGGTCTCTTATACAAAAAACTGAGAAACTAAAATTCATAAAATAAGAGAACATGAAAAAATAAAAAGAAACATTTAAACATGTTTGTGTACTATTTTCAGAGCCATTCCTAGGCCTGGATAAATGTGGAAGGATATTCTTATTACAAAAAATTCGGCAGAGCCTACCCAATTGTTGCAGCTTCCAATAACGGTCAGAAACCACGGCTAAAATATTCGTGGTCGGAAACACCACGTTGATGTCACGGGTTCCCCCAGGCCAACAGTAGGAAAACCAACCACACCGCGGCCGCTACGTCCAGTGCGGCCCAGCAGCATAGCGACCTCGCGTGGTCGGAACTCCTGTACGGTAGCAGCAGAGCTGCGTCAGGCGGTGTGGCATGGCTGCGGTGGTAGAAAGGCGGTCGGGCGATCTGCCATGACGTGCATCAGTAATGGTGAGATCAGCGCACGAACTCTAGCCTTGCGTCTGGAATCGGCGAACAACGAGTGGATCGACGGCAGGAAGGGCCTAGGTTCGGAGGACCCCAAGTATGCGGCCCCGTAGGATAGCGAAAGGCTCCAACGAATGGCGGGTGAGCGACAACAGCCTCAAGGAGTCTACAGTGGTCATCGACTACATGCTGCCTGTCGAGTGCACAGCCAGTATTTATGTGCTTCAGGGCAGGCTAGATGACGAGTAGGCGGCCAAGGTGTCACGTACTCTATTTGCCGATGTGTCGCAGGTTTGAATAATACCACTGGTCACTGAACAAGCGTTTCCCAGTGTCCCTTGTCAGGCTTGGTGACGAAATGCTGTGCTCGCTGACTAAGGCAAACAGAGCGATTACGGAAATGAGAACTTCGATAGGCCCGTGCCGCTACAGTATTAAGTTGTAACAAGGAACACGAACTACTGTTAACATCGCAGTCGAAACGTGTGTTTCAGGTATCACAATACTGTGGATGGATGGGTGGGGGACGGCAGAGGGGGAGGGGCTAAAAACTTATACATCGGTAGTGGATGCTAAACTTAGGACAATGAGATAAGGAACTAATGATCGGTAATGGATATTTCAGGCGATTAGAATTCTTCTTATACTCATTGTATGTAATATGCGTGTTTGTTAACTGATTAACTTTTATTTATATAATATAATGGGCGATCAAATATTTTCAGTTTGAGGACGTTGCTCCAACGTATATCCAATGCTTGGCGACTGTGATGCGGGTATATTAGCACCGACATGTAGGCAAGTGATTAGTCATTCTTATCTTTCCGAAGTGCTTGTGGTAAATGCGGAAACAACTATGACAACGTTATTGCCAAATGCGTCCATACAGGACCAACACGCTCTTACTCTTTTCTTCTCTGCCGAAGGACAAACAACGGTAGACACTGTACTGTTTCTCCTGGGTGGACTTGAGTTAAAAAAAAAATTGTAAACTAAATATTACGATAAATTTTATAAATAATCGATAAGTACGCCAAGAAGAAGAGATAGAACTACAATGGACATGTTTGCCTTTCGCGGGCAAGTGCTGTACCAACTTAGTTACTCAAGCACGACTCACGCCCCGTCCTCACAGCTTTACTTCTGCCAGTACCTCACCTCCTGCCTTCCAAACTTAACAGAAGCTCTCCTGCGAGGTTCGCAGTACCTCGTCTCCTACCTTCCAAACTTTACAGAAGCTCTCCTGCGAACCTCGCAGGAGAGCTTCTGTTAAGTTTGGAAGGCAGGAGGCGAGGTACTGGCAGAAGTAAAGCTGTGAGGACGGGGTGTGAGTCGTGCTTGGGTAGCTCAGTTGGTAGAGCATTTGCCCGCGAAAGGCAAAGGTCCCGAGTTCGAGTCTCGGTCCGGCACACAGTTTTAATCTGCCAGGAAGTTTCATATCAGCGCACACTCCGCTGTAGAGTGAAAATTTCATTCTAGAAACATCCCCCAGGCTGTGGCTAAGCCATGTCTTCGCAATATCCTTTCTTTCAGGAGTGCTAGTTCTGCAGGTTCGCAGGAGAGCTTCTGTAAAGTTTGGAAGGTAGGAGACGTGGTACTGGCAGAAGCAAAGCTGTGAGGACGGGGCGTGAGTCGTGCTTGGGTAGCTCAGTTGGTAGAGTACTTGCCCGCGAAAGGCAAAGGTCCCGAGTTCGAGTCTCGGTCCGGCACACAGTTTTAATCTGCCAGGAAATTTCATATCAGCGCACACTCCGCTGTACAGCGAAAATTTCATTCTAATGGACTTGTTATTCCATGGACTCTTGAACTTATATGCATGAATTATCTTTCCTTTGTCTTTCACTTCTGCTTGGATTCTGACCTAAGAGGACGTTCTTGTGTAAAGCTCATCTTGCTGTACCAGCTGATAATGTAAGTTGTACTTAAAACCCGAAAAATATAATGGTTATTTTGTGAAAAGAATTTGTGTATGTGGTCAATCAATTGGTAGTCTGATACCTGGATTGTCTTAAGTAGATATGGGCCTTAACAAAGAATTTTCATTGTTAGGCGCCATCTTAGAAAATCTTTAACGCTTTTCTTTTAGCTCATCTACAAGACGTGCCGTCGGTTAGGACAATTAACCTTATTTCAGATCCCACGAGACCGGAGGCAGCTACTAACAATTTAACAATTTTACTTCCAGATTTTCTTTATATAACGAGATAACATCCCAGGCAGAAAAGGTCCGGTCACAGGATTCCAGTTCCATTATAGGATTTCATTTGTAGATGCTACTCTTGTTATGTTATATTGAGGAATCGAGACGAAAACACGATGTTAAGTTACGTATTGCAATAGTGTACATCGTACAGACTTGGCAAATATTCTCTGGTGCAATAAGCACACGACTTCTCACGAGCCAGGAATAATATCTGTAGTGTTGGGTAAATAAGAAAAGGACAACTAATTATCCACGATCACGGAACTACTTTGAGAACTGAGCTAGTTTACTGAGTGCTTATACACGACGGGCTAAATTAAACAACATATTACACTGTTAATAATATTCCTACATAAGTTATTTCTCTTTTATGCTGAGCCATTGCATTAATGCGTGTTTCTTTTTTATATAAGTCACGGTTCGTATTCATTCTATTACATTACACTGATAGCAAAGGAAAGGAGTCACAAATAATTTTTATTTTATTACATTACAACACCCATCGGAAAATGAAGAATGTGTATGGGGCAGCATGTCTGTCGAAAACCACCGTTATGTAACGGGCGTCAAGGGGTGCTGCTGCTTCATGATAAGGCAC
Source organism: Schistocerca americana (assembly GCF_021461395.2). NCBI lineage: Eukaryota > Metazoa > Arthropoda > Insecta > Orthoptera > Acrididae > Schistocerca > Schistocerca americana. Next base: position 129,375,744 of record NC_060124.1, read on the forward strand.
GTCCCCATATCGCAAATGTTGTAACACCGAAGTTACGCTAACTCAAGTGGGAGAAACTCGAACACCCACCCTATGGTCCTGAGCTTTCCCTATGTGATTATCATACCTTTGATCCCTGAAAAAGACCTTAAACGGCCTGCAATTCCAGTCGGTGGAGGATGTGCAGGAGGCAGTTAAGGACTTCTTCACGCAGCGGAACACAGTGTTTCCCCAGACGGGTATCTTCAACCTGGTGCGCCAATTATTGGTTTTCTGAATGCTCACGGCGATTTTGCCTGATCGGCACACCGATTCCGGACAGTACATGCGTAACGGAAATGACTGAAGGCGGTACTGGGAAATTGGAAAGAGGAATGTCTTCCATAAATACAACGATCTGACACTACACTACAATTGGCAGAGCACAATGTTTATATGTAAGTAAATGCTTAAGAATGCGTTTAAGCTAGACAGGAAAACACGCCAGAAAAAAACTATAAAAATATTATGGTGCGCTGTAGGTTAGAGATGCCTCGAAACAGAGAAGTCATGAAAACAAAGAAAAGTATATGGAGGCTCAAGCGAGTACGATAAAAAGATATGAAGAACGTTATTGGGCAAATTTACAAGATAACTGAGTATATCAGGTAAATATTTCAGCATTTTTCTTGCAAAACAATCTATAATAGCTTGTAACATACGAAGGAAACAAATCTTGAAATAAACAACTTTTAACTACCGGAAGCAACAGAGTGGAACTACTCGTATTTTAAGAACGAAATATTAAATTTAGTAGGCCTATTTAAGAACGCGTAAGAATTTTCCAGCATTATCGACGAAATTAAGGAAACAACATGGATAGGAAATGAAAGCATTCTGAAAACGCAGGGTGCAAAAAACAAAACTGAAGTACGAACGTGATGGTTGATGAATTTTACGGAAATTAAAGGGAAAATTAAAATAGCAGTTGTTGTTGGATCAGGTAACGCACTCAACCTTATGGAAATGGTTTTCCTCAGTTTGGTAAATTAGTGAGCGGCGTATTAGATGGTTAACGAGGTTATTAAAAAAATATTGTCGTTTAAAACAGTAAAATATGGAAATAGCACACTTCCAAAATATCTTTCTTTCAGAGAGCTCAATACCAACCGCAAACTCATATGTGAAAAAGCTATCGATGATACAGCAACGTACATACAACCCTTCCAAAAAACACTGCAGGAACAAATACCCAGCTTCAAAATTATCTCCCTAGACTACGGCTATTTTCCCGCTACGCAATAAATGGTTCAAATGGCTCTGAGCACTATGGGACTCAACTACTGAGGTCATTAGTCCCCTAGAACTTAGAACTAGTTAAACCTAACTAACCTAAGGACATCACACACATCCATGCCCGAGGCAGGATTCGAACCTGCGACCGTAGCGGTCTTGCGGTTCCAGACTGCAGCGCCTTTAACCGCACGGCCACTTCGGCCGGCTACGCAATAAATCTCGTCGTTTCTGTGCACCCACAACATGAGTAATGTAATAAGGTAGTTATTGCAAAGCTGCACGTACGTCTGCAAACAAGACGTTACACTTTTATACGGAAACGAAATTAAAAATTATGTCTCTCACAGAATGACAACACTGATCGTGAACAGACATTGCATTTGCGTAAGAACGGTATGCATCGCTTACTCCCAGACTGGACAGAACTTCGTCGAAGGCGAATATAAATGTTACACGAATTTGGCTAACGCGACAGACCTCTACTAGCTTTTAGCTGTCGAAACTGTCATTCTTATAACAAGATCGTTAATTTGTTCTTTGTAAATGCTGACAGATCTCTTGATAAATGAAAACTAAAGGGTACAGGCCATTCCTGGTTACGCGTTATTAAATTAAATACGATTTCCACACGTGACAGCCATGTAAGGTTTCAACGCAGAAACTCGAACCATAGCGCTTCGCAGGCTGTTAAGGTTTTTGCTACGTTACACACTAATGTCGTATTAAACCTGTCATCTCACAATTAATTCGATCCCTGTTTCTCTTCCTTAATGAACCTTATGTCGCTCCCTCCCTTGCTCACATCCAGTTCCCAGTACTGCGAAACCCCCCGTCACACACTCTCTCTCTCTCTCTCTCTCTCTCTCTCTCTTTCTCTCTCTCTACGCAGAGTAGAAGCAAACTCAACAGACTAACTTTGTCGACATTATTCACAGATGTTGGCCATGTCTTCTGACACAAGGCGTTCTCTGCCTCCGCTAACGTATTACTGTGTAATTTGATATATATCTGTGAAGGGCGTATTACCAGCGTGATACTCCGATGGGGCGGTGCTCATAAATCAACTACTCATCTCCACGAGTCACGGAATACTGCGAAACATATGGTGACAAAACTGTATTAGCAATGAATAACCACCGGCATATAGGCATACCGATTTGTGCAGTGTAATCCACTGAGTACTGCTTACTTAAATTACACTTAGACGCGTTTTGCGCCGAACGCCTTTCCTTTCCAGCAGACAGCTGAGAATACCCTACTGACCGAGGACCACAGATTCCCCAAGCGAAATTTCGTAAAGTTTCTTCTTCACTTGATTCCAGAAGAAAAAACGTCACCCATTGTTATATTTTGCAACCGAGACGAAGTAGCAAAGTCGGAGGACGAAACTTACAGCTGAACGTCTAGTCGACGTCTAGGTCATTTGAAATGGAGCACAACCTAGACGTAGTAGGACGAGTCATGGGAATGGCCATGGCCAAATATTGTCAAAAATCTCGCTATTTGCTTCAAGTGATTTCAGGAAACCAGCAACATTAGGATGACAGGAAGGGGTGTAGTGCCGTACAGCTCTAGAGGATAAATGCACTGCCTTAATTGCTGCCCTATTTCGTTCAGTATCGAACGGCGCAGCATGGACAACCTATTTTGGAGTTACCTGACCATCGGTTTGTTTCTTGGTCGATTCGAATCCACATTAGTGTCACTCGTCACTTTAAAACGAAGCGCGCCTTCAAGTTACTACTGCACTTTTCCAACACAAATAGCATGATCCATATTTGGCTGTGCAGTGTTTATTGCCAAGTTTGAGGAGGCCAGGACGCATTCAGATTCGATCCTATGTACGTAACTGTGTGCTTTGAGCAAATACGAATTACAGGCCTGCAAAAATCACAAATTTACATTTTATACTTAATTACTTACACATACTTCCAAACTACATAGTACTATGGAGTGCTGCACCAAATCAATTTGCGCAGTGAAGACCACAACAACAACAGATTATGAGCACAATTTCTTTCGAAATGGTGCGGAAGGAGAGAGTTTGAAACGCGCTGTGTACGTGATGTGTGGCAAAAGAAATGAGACTGACAACGCCGCAAGCGGTCTGGCAACGCTGTGTTGCTCTGCTTAGGTAGACCGATGTGTTTATCTCGTCCACAGGCGCAGTCAGAGTTACAGCTCCGTACAGCCCTCCAGTGATTTTGAGAGCGCCGTAAGTACAGATGTGTTATTGTTGTGTGTTACGAAAATGGGACAACGGAATTTAAAGCAACGTTATGCCATCGAGATTCGTGTGAAACTTCGCAAATCCGCGAAAGTGACCTTGGAAAATCTGAAATGGGCCTAAGAAGAACATTCACTATCAAGAGAACAAGGTTTTTGCTGGCAAAAATTATTTTTGGAAGGTCACCAATACATGGAAGGTGAACCTCGTTCAGAAAGCCCAGGTTCAACATCAAAAACCGATGAAAACGTCGAACGTTTGCGTTCTCTTGTGAGAATTCGTTCCTCCAGGTCAAATTGCCAACAAAGTGTTGAACAAAGATGCCCTTGAAAGTCTGAGGAAAAGGGTGAATCGAGTGAGGCCGGACACTGCAGTCAAGTGGATGACTACGCCCCATTCCACACGGCCACTTCCATCATGAGACTTTTGACCCCACAAAGCATTCCTATTGTTCCACAGACCCCCCCCCCCCCCCCTTACTCACCTGATACGATTCCTAGTGAACTCCTTCCTTTTCTAAAATTAAAAATGTCTTAGAAGGACATCATTTTGGGACTCTGCAGAACAATCAAAAGAATGTGATCAACATTTTAAAGGCCCTACCAGTTGAAGCCTTTCAGCGCTGCTACCCAGACGGGGAACAACGATTCCGCCGTTGTACGTCTGCCGAATAGAACTATTTTGAAGAGGACAATATTGTCGTTCAAAAAAAAATTTGGTAGATAAAAAATAAGTCTCATTACTTTTCTCGCACACTTCGTATTCGCGATTTACTTGCGTGTCAACCTTCATGCACTTATATATTACTAACAAGCTTGAATATAATTCAGGTATATATATGAGTCCTTGTCGTTACCCATGCTAAAAGTGAAACATATTTGTCTGCTGTACTACATACTGTACATTACCAGTGTTTAATTAAACATTCGCCTGTAGAACAGAAGGCGTTGGTCAGGGAAAATTACTTTCATTATTTACCTACCAGGAATGTTATTGAGCAAAGGATCAAAGATTTTTGTTTTTGGACAACATGGTTGTGGAGATGAAGTAGCGATTAGTATGATTAACCAATTATTCAAAAACAGTCTTAATCACATTTATTATTATTATACCGCCAACCGGTTTCAACCCGACGTAGGAGTCATCTTGCGGGCGTTTACACCATTGGTCGACTGCTGGTGGTGTCACTCCTGTCTACATAACGGCAGGAAACTTCCAATGTCTTCAGTTAAAATGAACACCCTCTATATTAGACTGTGGTGGTGTCGTGCGATATCCCATGCCAGGGACTAACAACGTGCGCACAGCTTATAGGTAGAAATGGAGTGTTGATAGCCAGACAAAAAATTATGGAGCGGGTGTAGATCTGGCCATGTGGCTAGTCACGGAGTTTACACTGGCTGCAGTGGTTCCAACATGTGCATCGACCAGGTGCTACCACTCACATAAGCCTGAAGCACAAATTTCTGGGCCTCAAAAATTGCCGTTCAGTTCTGCTCAACGTGACGAAATGGCATCATAGGGATTGGCTCCATGGCACTAGGCGGTCTTATTATATGATGAGACAAGTAGCCGTTCATTTCGCTCCTATCCACAATGCCTTCATCCACTGATCGTTTGGTTGTTGCAACGGAAGGAAAGCTGAGAATCTCGGTAAAGAAGATATAGTGTGAGCCTCACAACACGCGAAATCGGCGAATGCATTCGTTAGGAGGATGCTAGGAAATGGTAGTGGATTTGGTCCAGTGATTGGAGTCCGTATCAAGTAGGTATGACAGCAGCTTTCAGACCGATTCAGACACGCACTGTTAGAATAGTAACAAGTCAGTACACCCCATACTTAAGTGTAACAGAAAGATTCTCAGGGAACTTAAAAGAGATTATCTGGAATAAGACGACTTGTTACCGAGAATCCCTGCACGGTAAATTTAGGGGACTGATATTCGAAAAAAAACGCATATTTCATGCAAGGGCTACGAGAATAAGAGAAGAGGAATAAGGCGTGTACTAAGGTGGACAGGCAGTCAAGATTTTATATCGTTATGTGGAATCCTGTGCAATGCACTGTCCAGTGCCTTGCGTAATATAATATGTACTGTAGATTCGGAAAACTCTGTGATTGTTATTAAGATAATACTAGAGTCCGTGGTGACGCTGCTGTATTGTTACATTCAAAATTCACGATCTCCAGTATTTCTTGATAGAAAACAACTCACCCAGATTGGGAAAATAATTACACAATTATACAGTACATTGCTGTTCTTCCGATAGTAGCTGCAACGAGGGCACATTGTCGAAATCGCATTAAACCTGTCAAAAGTGCAGACGTGCGAAGTTCTGTCGGGTGCAATAAGCGACCGCAAGACTGACCCACGAGCTGCAACTACGGCACAGAGCATTTGGTGTCCTGGCGGGGGGCTCAGCTATTTAAGTATACCGAAAAAAAAGTTAGTAAAGAAGACTAAATAGGAAGCAGACCTTCAGAAGCGACAGAAGTGAGGGAAAATTTGGGTAAAAGCGAAGCAAGTGCCTTGCAGCAGTGACAGCAGCAGCTACACCACCTGATGATGTCTGGCACTTGCATCGATGAGATACTCTGCGAGTTACAAAATACGATCCGGCAGCAGATCCGAGAAGCATATTTGCAAGGTAAAAACAACCATTCCGAGTACGACGTTATTACCTAAGTGGGCTTACCAGTCGTGATGATTCATATAACAACACTTCACAGAAGACTGCTGCGCTAAAAATGTCGTCAAGGGAGTTGGTATAACTGTCTCGCTACCAGCTCGGTAAAAGGGTTCTCAGAAGCAAGTGCGGTCATTCAACGTATCAGCACAATGACATATTTTTCTTTGGCTATTAATCCCTGGAATTGTTTAGAAACTGTGGGTAAAAAGGGTCGCTACTTGAACGTCAGAAATACTTGTCAGAAACGAACAGGTTAAAAGAATCCACGACGCACCCTTTAAAAGTTTATGAAACTGGATAAAAATGTGACTCGCAAAAGGGACAAACCATACCTCCTAACCGCGACAGAGGTCAGTAGATGCCAAAAGAAAACACAAAGAATTACTGCAAGCCTGGTGTCCCTGGCAGTGGACAGGTTCTGAGGAATGCCGAGCAGCACCTCTGTTTGGATTTCCTTCCCGTACCGCAGCAGGACTTGACTCAAATGACCGAAACAATGCAATGACAACGGCCCTGCACCTGTGCAAACAGTCCGTCTCAGCTCGGTTTACGAAGGGCCCAGAGATGCTTATACTTATTTACTAACTGGTGTAAGCTAGAGAACAGATCACACAAACCGAAGTGGAGCTGATATATTCCTACATCAGAAAAGTCAGCCGCTCCCATGTTCTCAGGGATAAGCGGGTGGCGGTTTAAATCTTGACAGCTGAGAATAAAATACGGTCTTAGGACTTTAGCCCAGCACTCTTCATGCACCACAGAAGAAGACCAAAGCAAGACACAGGAAAGTATCATATTAAAATGTGAAGACATGTAGTGTGTGGACATTAAGTTGAGAATGTGGGTCTCACGGGGAGCGTGCAAGGGATAAATTCCTGCAGTCGCACTATCCTCTGTGACCTCGGTGGCTCAGATGGACAGAGCGTCTGCCATGTAAGCAGGAGATTCCAGGTTCGAGTCCCGGTCGGGGCACACATTTTCAACTGTTCCTGTCGATGTATATCAACGCCTGTCGACAGCTTAAGGTCTTGATTTAATTATCATTTCATTAAGTTCATAACTGGTCAATGTACAGCTTCCATTCTGAATACCAGCAGTGGACGTCTGGGGGGAAGACAACAGGGCCCAGTTATCAGTCACTTCTATTCCGCAAATTTTGCGTGTCGCGCGCAGCGAAAATAACGCTAGAACTACTAATACACTGGTGTAAGTGCACTGCTTCATAGTTAAACATTATGTAATTGGTGAAGAGAATGACGGAAACGTGGATTTAGTAAAACCAGAGAGAAATAACATTAGAATCACGCGAAAATCGATGCTGTAAATTACTGCTGAAAAAGAAGTAAAATCTATTTTAGAATGCGAATCAAGTAAACTGTCCAGAGTCCTTGAAGGGCCACGCGATGTCGACTGGCCGCCGTGTCATCCTCCGCCACTTGACGTCATGCGGATGCAGTATGGAGGGGCTTGTAGTTAGCACACCGTTCTCCCGGCTGTTTTTCCCACTTTACAGCCCCTGGAGCCGCTACCCTTCAACCGCATAGGTTCTTTAAATGGCTACACATGTAAATAAATATGTGTAATGATTCTTATTCGCGCCGTCGCCGTACGGTAAAGATATCGTAGGGAGGTATGATTATATCTGAGTAAACTGACGGAAAATCGAAAGCCATCCTATCAATTTTTTATGTACCTCAGTTGTTTTTTTCACTTATCTCGGTGCCTGGCGGATTTTTTGAACTGATGCGCTAAAAACTTATTTACTTGCACTTTCCGAATATTGTGTTAGTTAAAAGTTATAATACGTTGAAGTCGCAAGTTATCATTCTCCTACCGATCTACGTCGTAATCTCCACATCCCGATGCGACGAGGACTTGCATTTGTAAATGGACCTTTTTCGGAGAAGGAGTCAACACGAAGAGAGAATAGCCGATGCACCAACACCGAGATTGTTGTACATCGTTAGGGAGACGAGGTAAATATCAAGCCGTACACCAAAACTTAAAGTAATTAATCTTCAATCAATGTTCCAGAATTGCGACAACGTTTTTTAACCCGCACGCATCCACTCTCGCATGCGTTTCCGGACTTACAATTTCTGGTGCGGCTAGATGTGTATTAGCATAACTACGTCAGTTCCGAACAATTCACATTATCTCTCTCCCTAACCACTATACATACAAGTGGCCGTTTAGTTGGCATCATGAGGCTGAGTGCACTCTCAGCAGCCTTCCCACCAAAGAAACATCCTTGGCAGTAGCAGGAATCGAACCCACTTCCTCCAAATGGTATCGCTCTACGCTGACAACCCCAGCAAAAGTCAAGCTCTAACAGCATGTCTGACGTTAAGAAGCCGGGCATATTTTAGCTAGTAACAGAGGGGGCAGGGGTTGGGTGGGTGGCGGAGGGGGAGGGGAAGAGGGTTAATAATAGCAGAGACGAGTTAATAGTTTCGTATTTTTTCAAAATAGTTACTTCCAAATTGGAAGTGTTGGTTCATATCGAACAATACAATGTTTCATTCTACAAGAAATTAATGTGTCATTTCCATAAGTACATTCACTTTCTGCAATTCTTCAATATTCTCGTACAATTCCGCGATTTGAATTCTCGGGTCATCGTTTTACTGCGTTACCTCTGTGCATATTGCGCGGAAGTTTTTTGGAACATGCCGTTACTGAGCGATTTACAGTGGCAGTTTTGTACATTCAGCCTGCTTATGACACAAGAACAGGATATATAGCTGTGACCGAGTTCTGAATGAATAGGGTTGCTAACAAAACAGGCGATAATATAAGATTTAGTTGAATTTTTCGTGTTTATTGCCATCCGGAAAGATCACTGTAATGTTTCTAGCACAACTGGAACAGTCACTGAGGAACGTCAAAACAGAAGTTGTCTCAACGCCACTTAGAGAGGGTCTTTTTCAATTATATCTTCACGGTTACTACGAGAATGGCGTTTGTTGTGATAAGAAATATTTTTTTATTCCGTCTTTAATGTGGCTGTCGTGAGAAACATCATTGTTTGCGCCGAATTAGAGATGTAATTCAATGTATGTAACCCTTATTCTAACCTTCTCTTGGGTGACAAACAACGGGTAATAAATAGTTTGTCCCATAGGTGTGGAGTCGAAACTATACAGGCTGTAGAGGATCCTAAACTGAATAGTTTGAGATGGGAACTAATGGCCGCAAGTGAATTTAGTTTTTCATTGACACATACGACTTACACTTTATATCAACCACTCAAACTGATAGGAAATCTTGTCCGTATCTCTGTATGCTTTGCGGTGGAGCATAAAAATTTGCTATACACTCACATGATCCCGTTTTCTGATTTTCAGTGTGGCTGGCAACTACGAGCTTATCAGTTAGTTCCTCTTCACTTTGTTCTGAGGTTTCATACACCAACGAGTTCGTGTCACCCAGTAACAAAATGTGCATCGCGGGCATACCACAGACAAGTAACGAAATCTGCATTTAAAAATTCTTTTTGTGGTGGTCCTGGTGTAAACGACATTTACAGTGCCTTGATACTGTTGCAATGCGCGTTATGGAAAATCCGTTGGCACTGCTGGGGTTGATTCTGCATGTTCATCTAGTTAAATTTTACGAGGACCGTGCCCTCTCCCTCTGCATACACATTCTCCATGACAACGCTCGCCCACACATCGCTCGGCAAACCGTTGCTCTCCTGCAACAGTTTCAGTGGAACATAATGAGCAACCCACCCGGTAGTCCAGACTTGGCGCCCAGTGACTGTCACCTGCTCCCTAGGTTAGAAGAACATTTGGACGGAAAGTGATTCAGCTCCGAATACGAGGTGAAAGAAGAGGTTCAGAATTTTCTGAACAGCATGGCGGCGAGCTGGTATGACATGGGCATACAAAAACTGCCACAGCGTCTACAAAAATGCATCGACAGAGATGGTGATTATGTCGAAAAATGGCTAAATGTTCAAGCTGTAAACTGGTGTAAACCATTGTAGAAATAAACAGGTCTATGTACTTATAAAAAAATAGGAGACCTTACTTTTGGGATTACCCTCGTATATTAACTTTTCAAGATATCACAAAAAGCACAAAAGCGGCCATTAGTGTGTAAGGGAGGGAGGGAAGGAGAGGGCAGTGCCAAATGACATGTCACTTGTGTGTCACTTGAGTCGGCCCCGCCCCCTCTCCTCTAGATGGGAGTGCACTCCTTAAACTTTGTGTCACCTCGCTCGGCGACAAGATCAAGAATGTGCACGACGTGCTACCGGTGGTTTGAAGTGTATGACGTAACTGGTAGTGTAGACACATCACATTACGTTTCAACTATCAAAGCAAGTTCTACAGTTGATTAAATCTGTTGACTGAGCTGCGTTTAAACGATAGAAACGGGTTCTCAAATTGCCTCTGTCCGAATGAAGATACCTATATGCAACTCACGGAAAAATTTCGGATCTTTTTTTTTCTTTTAAGTTCAGAAAACTGTAAATGTTACACTCCGATACTCTGACTTTTATCTACACGGAGTTAGGCATTTCTCAAATATTCTTATACCATTTCATCTAAAGCTCCTAGCAGCTTAATACCTGAGATCTGTACAGCAAACTGCTAAAACCTAAGTCTAATATTTAACGGTAATAACATGAAATATATTTTTTATGAAATACTTGCTTTAAATATAAATATAGTTCCAGCAATATTATTACTTTCAACCTTCCACATTCATCATAAATTGTGTAATCAAACCGATTTCTTTGTTGTCCATATAACCTTCCTTTTGTTCCGGAACTTTAATAACAGTGTAAAACACAGAAACTGCAATTGTCCATGCCATATTACATCTGCTATTAATTTCTCCACGATAATGAATCGTGCCTTATTCGTGCTTGATATGTCACGTAAGCCTACAGCATTAATCATCTCAAATATCTCGCATTCTAAGTTTCCATTCAACGGTTATGAAACACGGTTACGAGCAGTTCTGCATAGCACTGATTCTTCTTTTTTCTTCTGCTGTTATCTTCCCTCTTAAGCTTCAACAAACAAGACATGAAAATGTAAACTGTCCATAATTACAATCGAAACTGAAATCCCATTACAAATACAATCGGGGATAATGGCACATAAGATTAGTGAGCGAGCATATACTGCTGGAATAACTCGACATGTGCGATAACTTAAGCGTGGCCGGCCGGTGTGGCCGAGCGGTTCTAGCCGCTTCAGTCTGGAACCGCGCGACCGCTACGGTCGCAGGTTCGAATCCTGCCTCGGGCATGGATGTGTGTGGAATCCTTAGGTTAGTTAGGTTTAAGTAGTTCTAAGTTCTAGGGGACTGATGACCTCAGATGTTAAGTCCCATAGTGCTCAGAGCCATTTTTTTTTTAACTTAAGCGTGGTACGTACCCCGTTGGCGACTGAGTGACACTTGGGTCAGCACAGCGTATGAGCGTCAAAAACTGGCGACACCTCAGTGAAAACTTCGAAATAGCTCACAGGCCACAAGGATCCTTGTGGCAAGCATTTTCCTCGGCTCGCCTTGCAGTCTTCAGCCCTTATACTATACAATCTTCGGATGTCCTGCTCAAGGCTAGTAAGGAAGTTGCTCACGCCTGTCACCTCCTTGTAGGAAAAGTTACATTCAAGCATGTATATTGCAAACCTATCGGAAATGCAATTCGGACATGGAATTAGTAAAAGAGCAAGACATTCTGCTTTCGTGCACTGAGGACCGACGAAGGATAGTAGTGACCTGAGCAAGCATTTTGTTATTTTAGCAAGTAAGAGTGTTTTGAGCCGCACATTCTGCGGGAAATTTTGTTTCTTTTGCGCTCGTAATAAGTGCGAAAGTGGACACACCGTATCTGCAAGGCAGGTGCGAAGGGCACCTGGATTCCTGTATGGAGACACCTACTGGTGGGGGCAGTTATTCCATGGAATTTCTCTGCCTCGTGATGGCTGGGTGTTGTGTGCTGTCCTTAGGTTAGTTAGGTTTACGTAGTTCTAGGGGACTTATGACCACAGCAGTTGAGTCCCATAGTGCTCAGAGCCATACCATACCATACCATACCATTCCATGGAAACGCCGTCCCACCTCAGAGATACGCTGCGGGCCGCAAAACCTTGCCGTGCAGGACAATGCTCATGACGTCACTTATCAAGGGAAACGCAGAGAAGACATACAGGATGAAATGATAAAAGCTAATTCGTATTGTGAGCTCTGTTAAAATTGTATGCTGCAGTAAAAAAATCTAACATGGAACCTATATAACGAAAGTGAAATACATGCGCGATAGAGAAGCAAGCAGAACGTGAATTTATTTTGTAGTGACTGGTGTTTGAGATTTTCCAACAGTTAAAACAAACAAGTTAGGGGACCACAAAAGCTTTTACATAAGCAGCCTCAATATGATGCATGAACAACGGTAGGCACTTCACATTCCATGTGTTATATTCTGCCAAAGGTAGGCATTTGAATGCACTATATGGGGGCATGGGACTCGTGTAACACTTAGCTATGTATACGGCCAGACATGGTATCTAAACATTTGCAAACGCTGACGGTCGAGCGAAGGACTACGATGCAAAATAAATGCGTTTTTGGCATAAGAAGTAAAGTCCCTCAGTGCCGGACGGAGAACTAAATCTGTAGAACTGCCAACGGCACATAAAATACTCCTTATATTAAAGTTTGTGATTCACTACTTCAATTTTCTCGTGTGACTTCCCTCCGAAACACAATAGAAGCATACGTTGCCTTGAACTGTATTCGTCTCTCAAAAAGGTTAAAATTCCTGTGACCGTGATGGTGGTGGTTATTGTTAATACCGGTTGTAAAGAATAACGGAAATTTCAAAGCACGTCGAGCGTTATGATTAAATATAACGTTTATGAAAACCACTTGCACGCCAGAGCCACACGTATAAACCCATACAGGCGTAGCCTCAACTCGAACGACAGACATTAGTACCTGACTTCCAGACATTACGCACTTTAGTCCGGCGAAAATAACGCCTTAAATAGCCAGCAGAAACGTAAAGAACACATTAATCACGACGGTCTGACAACAGATTATTTGGAAATTTACTGGCAGCAAATGACCGTCATCGGGAAATAATAGCAACATTTACGAGTTTCCACTCCGAGTTAAAAGGGCCCTCCCACCTGGGTGACGATTTGACATACGTCTGGTAATGAACAGTAGTGACGCTATTCACATACGCGTCAAGCATGGACCAGCACCTACCCACCATGCGGAACCGAATAGACCAGAACGTTTGCAACGCGACTGTCAGGCACGAGTTTTGTAATTTAGTGACAAAATGGGTAGCAAAAATTAGCAGAATATGAAAGTGGTAGTGGTTATACTTTTCGTTCGATAACGGAAAGCCGGCCGAAGTGGCCGTGCGGTTAAAGGCGCTGCAGTCTGGAACCGCGAGACCGCTACGGTCGCAGGTTCGAATCCTGCCTCGGGCATGGATGTTTGTGATGTCCTTAGGTTGGTTAGGTTTACCTAGTTCTAAGTTCTAGGGGACTAATGACCTCAGCAGTTGAGTCCCATAGTGCTCAGAGCCATTTTTGATAACGGAAACTTTACTTTGGCTTAAATGTCTTCAGTTTTAATTTCAACGATATTACTACAAATTTCTGTGTCGCTTTAAACTATCGCCTAACTGAAAGCCCGACTAGCTGCCTGAGGGAGATCCCTTTAAGCGCACATCTTTTTTGTTTTAAGGCAAAGGTCAAAAATAAATGTACGAGAGTATGCGCTTGGAGCGAAAGCCTGAGATCATAGACTGGTAATTCGCATTATTTTAGGACATCTGCAAAGCGTACGGACGATGTCAAGTGATGTGTACTGGCGAAGTATACGCGTAAAGCAACAGACAACCTCAAACTTCTTGGCAGATTAAAACTGTGAGCCGGACCGAGACACCGAACTCGGGACCTTTGCCTTTTAATTTTCCAGGACGTTTCGTATTGGCGCACACTCTTGCTGCAGAGTGAAAATTTCATACTGGGAACAGACAACTCGGCTGCTCAAAATTCGTTCATTCCTGCCATTGGAGAATGAACCGAATTATCTTCGTTTCAAAAACAATTTTAGGCTACAGAGGAAGAATTCCTGAAACTGATACTTCACAGATACAAGTGCTTTTTGAGGGTGAACATTGTCCTTCTTAAAGCTGGTATCGGGATAAGTCCCAGTAAAGATACAACACGAAGGACTAATGATATCTTTCACGTACTACTGTGGCTTCGGGGATCCCCAAATCACTATGCGTGGCGTCCTTAATTCGCACCTGGTCCTCCCCACACAAAGACACTGTGGATAACTCAATTATGTCTCTTCAGCACATTAACACAAATATACCCTCCCCTCGTAATAGCCATACTCGCAGACAATTTCATCCGATGTAGTGAAGAACCGAGATTTATCGCTGAAAACGATGTGAAGACACTTATCAGCAGTCCGTGGTTCACAAGTACGGCATCACTCCAAAGGCACCCATGGCGGTTAAATCACCTAGCTGCTAATGGTCTCCATCCTGTGGTGCAGGACGACACCGTACGTTGTCGCGAGTCCGTTACTTGCGCCCGGTTGGCAGGTGCCGACGTGAAAAGTGCACTGTAAGGCAATCCCTTATGATGCGTGTGGTTCCTCATGTTCCCATCCGGTCCGTTATTGGCTACCCACACTCAGGCCCACCAAGATGACCATTTGCAACTAAGTCAACTGCTCATAAGGGTTTCTCATGCAAGCAAACAGCACTCCTGTGGGACCTTGCCCTTTAGACACTAAGCGCACGTCTCTCTCTCTCTCTCTCTCTCTCTCTCTCTCTCTCTCTCTCTCTCTCTCTCTGTGTGTGTGTGTGTGTGTGTGTGTGTGTGTGTGTGTGTGTGTGTGGAGGTGGTAATAAATCGGTAAGTGTGGCCTTTTTTTGGGGGGAGGGAGGGGTTGTTAAGGAGAGGAATCAGATTTAAAATTACCTGTTGAGATTTATGTCTAGTTTGTTATCAGTTGGTGTAAACACTTACTATTGATCACGGTTATCTGGTTACTTACCAGTAGTTTCTTTTCTGCCCTTGTTTTTCGGTTCGCATGCGATAGCATGCGCTACCTGATGTGTTCCAAAACGCCGCGCAGAAAAACGGGAATCTGCCGGGGCTCATACCTCGTGTGCACTTGGTGATAGAAAAGGAAGGTTAAGTTTTCTTTTTAGCCCTTGGACTAGGGACCATTTGCTGTACGCAAAGAAAGCATCGTCTTAGTGTCACTATAGTACAATGCAGGTTCAACAGATAAAAATTACGCACTTTCTACTGCTTAGGCAAATGGATCAAATACTTTAGTTCTTTTTGCGTTTGATGTGGTCTACGGTGGGCTTTACGAGGCTGCGGAGGCACCATTAGTTCATAGACGGTTCCTTAGAACCCCCCCCCTCCCCAAGAAAGACTTTTTTTACCACTTCTCGTACCAAAACCGAGCCGAGACTTTCTAACAACCCTACCACAACAAAGGTCAAAATTTTAATAACGATTGTGGTGTTGCACACGCGACTAAATACTGCACTTCCGGGCAACATCAGTCTTATTATGTGGCAGGTGTCATTAGAGCACAGTTAATAGTCATTTCATGTAATAATGAAAAAACTAGGCACTCATCTTTTTGTGTTTCCCACGCTGGTCTCGTATTATCATGGCTCAATCGTTGAAAATCTAGGTGATTATGATTCCAAGCTCGGATGCAAAAAGGCCTAGGTTTTATTCTGCTACATTCAAAAGTTTTGTAGATGCGCTTCACAAACCATTCTTGAAGATTACACTTTTGCTAAACAATGGTGATGTAAAAAAATAATCAGCACTCCGAATTTAAGTTACACTTCCTTTTAATTGCTTTTATTGCAGCCGGACGGAGTGGCTGTGCGGTTCTAGGCGCTACAATCTGGAACCGAGCGACCGCTACGGTCGCAGGTTCTAATCCTGCCTCGGGCATGGGTGCGTATGATGTCCTTAGGTTAGTTAGGTCTGATTAGTTCTAAGTTCTAGGCGACTGATGACCTCAGAAGTTAAGTCGCATAGTGCTCAGAGCCATTTGAACCATTTTTTATTGCAATATCACGTAACACACAAACATCACTTCACAATACAAAACATACTTAAAAACATCTTCCTCACATTTTATAAGCCAACTAAAATATGCATCTTTCCAACATGACGCCCAAGACTTGACTTTTTCAAGGTCCGAGTCTCTAACAACTCAACAACTAACTAACTATCGCTTAAGCGGCCAAAAATCAGAGTTACAAGTACGTCAAAGATCATAGTGACAAAAGAAAGAATACACATAAGAATAATATCATTGCAATATAAACATATCGATGTATCACAAGTGAAATCAAATCTGAATGTTGTCTCAGAAATATGTTAAGTAGTTAACAGAAATACAGTAGAATATTACTGGTATCGAGAGGTTAAGGTGAGGTACCGTAATGGTTACGTAATTCAAGTACCATTACAACTTCCACGACGGCTACGCACAGAAAATGGCTGAAAGTTTTACAAAGTACTCCTAAGTTCTTCATCTCGAAAACTTGAACATTTTATTTACTTTTTATCCGTTTCCGAAATACAGAGGTTAAGGGTTACCCAACGTCTGCACTTAAGATACGCACGTAAAATCCGAGATTGGGCGGAAACAGCTGATAAAGTGACGCAGCACAGAGAAATATTGTGTAAAGTGTCTCCGTTTTCATCAGAAGGGTTCTGGGATAGTACTGAAGCAAAATGCAAAACTTTTGTACATGCAAATCCGGTTTGAGGTGTACAATTAGTTTTGCGATATTTCGATATTACGTAAGTAACTGTCTATATAAATTTCACTGAACCATAAAAATCTTTTCATATGAATGACATGCCTTGTTGTGGCAGGGAAACCGACGGAAAAATGCTACTATCGGAGCACAAAAAGGCGAATATGCTCCTGTTTAAAAGACACAGTCTGAAAACTAGGTTCCCAGCTGGCACATTCTACGTTCATCAGCACCTTAAAAATTTTCACAAAATTTTTGTGATGCGAAGATATTTGCCATTTTTTTATGCTGAGAGAGGAGGAGCCATTGGCGTGCGAAACGGACGGACAAGTAAAAAATACTGGAAGATGGCGGACAGTGGTTGTGGTACACGAAGAGCGAAGGAGACAATGGCAGTGTCAGAAGAATGGACTCAGTGGCAGTGGAACATAGTTGACAGTGACGAAACAGTGCCAAGGAAAGAGTAAAGAAGATAATGTCAGTGGGAGAGGAACAGAGAGACGGTGAAAGTGAAAGTGGATGGTAGCCAGTGACAATGAGAGAGAGAGTCTATGGGAATGACAACGACGAAGAGAGAGATAGTGACTTTGAGAGGAGACAGCAGTAGTGGGAAGGAATGACTGAGGTAGTAACAGTAAGAGAGAACAAGAGGGAGACAGTGACGGCGAGAGGAGAGAGGAATAGTAATAGGACAGAACAGAGGAGACAGTGGCAGTGAGACAGCAGACAATGACAGTCAGAGAGACGCGAAGAGAGTATTATGGTGAACTGGGCTGAATAAGTGAGTGAGAATGAGCAAATGGGAGTGGATGAGTGTGAGCGATTTACAGCGATGTACTACTGGATGTGAGCGAGTTACAGTTAGGGGAGATAGTCTGAGTGAGAGGCGAGTTGCATGTTAAAATGAGCGCCAATATTTTCTCATGCCAAAATATTTGGGAAAACTTTTAAAGCTGCTGAGGAAGGTATGATGAAGCAGCTGGTTACCCACTTTTCGGAGCCTTTTAGACAGGAGCATATTCCCCCTTTTTTGTGCATCGACAGGAGCGTTTTTCCACTGGTGTAACAGTTTACTTGCACAGCTACCAGCTGGCTGTTACTATATATTCTAATTATTTTCATCTTTTTCTATCTTATAGTTGGCCGACAGAGCACTTAAGGGAAATAAGTTAAATGCCAACTACAATAAATACACACACACACACACACACACACACACACACACACAAAAGCGAGCGCGTTCGGACACAAATGAACACAGAGAGACAAAAATAGGGCACATAAAATCGGTAATGTTGGCACCACTTATACACACACCGGACACCAAGAGTAACGCATGAAATTGTGTTTACTGTTAAAGTGGCACCAATTACAGTGAATTTATAATTTCAACTACAATATAAACAAAGAGTTTAGTGGATCACAGAAATTTCGTCTTCAACATGCTACCGCGCGGAGTGGCCGCGTGGTTTGAGGCTCCGTGTCACGGATTGCGCGCCCCTCCCACCGGAGGTTCGAGCTCTCCCTCGGGCATGGGTGTGTGTGTTGTTCGTAGCATAAGTAGTGTGTAAGTCTAGGGACCGATGACCCCAACAGTTTGGTCCCTTACGAATTCACACACACAGATTTCAACATGCTGATAACACGTAAAAGAACTGAAAAAGAGCTACTGCCTGTCACCATATGAGCGAAAGTAGCACCGTCGTCCAGAAATGACACTCACGTGTAACTGTAAGTAAGTACCCCTGCATTTTACGTTAAAATTTATATGTGAATGTTACTAATCTAAAATCTTTAAGCGAACGTAATGTAACATTCCACGACACCCACTGATGATGCCTTGTTAATTATGGTGAAACGCGAATGGGCGATTAAATACATTTATCTGTAGCTTGCAAAAGGTGTTTTAATTGATACAAATTATCACACTCGATCGCGGCTACATCGTTGGCATTTGCCACTTTGGTAACGATCTCCGTGGTCGTGTAAGTACTGGGAATTTCATGTTGCACTCACTATAACATAGGTGTAACGGAACTACCTCAATTTGGGGAGACCCAACACCATCCGTATCTCCTACTGCGGGCAATATGGTGATGATGCCAGTGCTCGCCGTCGACCACAGCCAATTGTAACAGCGCATAAACAGGCCACAGCAGCAAACTCGCCAAGTCGGTGTTAGACGGAAACAATGAGTAAACAGCCATGTTACCCAGAACACCGTCTCAATATGAGATGTAAAAATCACTGCCCCACACGTATTCCTCTTACCACTGGACACACAGACTGGTGAGGGTGCAGGAACAATCGTAATGGACTCCCGAACCATGGAAAAGGTTGCCTGTATCGGTTAGCGACGGTCAGTGCTCAGAGTAGGGCGCAGGAACACAGAAAACAACATGAGGCCATGTGTCCAACTTGCTAACAGCGCATCTATGGAGCAGGTGGTGGAGACCTGGGCGCTGTGCATATGACATGAGATGAAACAGAGCACCCGATACATTTACCATCGCCTCTCAGAGACGAAAGATACAGGAACCTGTTCTCCAAACAAGTGCACTGTTCGAGAAGTCCTCTTACTCCTATGTCAAAACCGTTCATTGTGCAGTATACTGGAGCATGTACATCTAAAAACTTTGTATCCAGCGTGCCTTAGACACATCGTGTCTCCATGTCTTACTTGATGTCTTAGAAATGTCTCAGGATTTTTGTTTCGAAAGACTTCCTCAACACTTCCGCGCAATTCTTCAGCACTGTTGTATCGGCGTTGGACCATATGGGACTTCACTGTTCCCCATGATGAGTAGTACGCCGTGATAAGGTCAGAGCACCTATTGTGATGACATCCGGGCCCATATTATGAGGCGAATTGCTTTCTAACTCTCGTACGAAACGGAAATTTTCCTTAAACCAGAGGACCACCCTCCTCCTGTGTGAACTGCAAGGAATCGGACATTCATCAGAAAATAACACCCTACAGAGAGGCACGGCACTTGAAAAATGGGCCAATTAATCTGTTTCCTGCTGCATGTAGTTGTTAGACGATTCATCCATAAACACAGGTCTTAATGCTGAATTTTTTTTGTGTGGTTATACATTGTTGGCGGCAGTACTAGAAATTCAGCATCTCTTTTGCAATGCATTTCACTGGAAACTGCTCATCCATTGAGTAATGGCGGCACATGTTTCCTGTCGCGTTTTCTTAAGAGGTTATAGGGAATTCCCGGATACACTGCAAATCTGTTAGGTTACACACTGAAGAGCCAAAGAAACTGGTACACCTGCCTAATATCGAGCGCGTAGAAGTGCCGCAACATGACGTAGTATGGACTCGAACAATGTCTGAAGTAGTGTTGGAGGGAATTGACACGATGAATCCTGCTGGGCTGTCCATAAATCTGTAAGGGTACGACGGGGTGGAGATCTCTCTGAACAGCACATTACAAGGCATCCCAGATATGCTCAATAATGTTCATGTTTGAGAGTTTGCTGGCCAGCGGAAGTGTTAAAACTGAGAAAAGTGTTCCTGGAGCCACTCGGCAGCAATTCTGGACGTTTGAGGTGCCGCATTGTCCTGCCGGAACTGCCCAAGTCCGTCGGAGTGCACAATAGACATGAATGGCTGCCGGAGATCGCACAGGACGCTTACGTACGTCTCACCTCTCAGAGTAGTGTCTAGACGTATCAGGGGTCCCATATCACTCCAACTGCACACGCCCCACATCATTACAGAGCCTCCACCTGCTTGAACCGTCCGCTGCTGACATGCAGGGTCCAGGGATTCATGAGGTTGTCTCCATACCCGTACACGTCCATCCGCGGATACAATTTGAAACGAGACTCGTCCGACCAAGCAACATGTTTGCAGTCATCAACAGTCCAACGTAGGTGTTGACGGGCCCAGGCGAGGCGGAAAGCTTTGTGTCGTGCAGTCATCAAGGATACAGAGTGGGCCTTTGGTTCCGAAAGCCCACAGCCACGATGTTTCAGTGAATGGTTCGCACGCTGACACTTGTTGACGCCCAGCACTGAAATCTGCAGCAATTTGTGGAAGAGTTGCACTTCTGTTACGCTGAACGTTGTCTTCAGTCGTCGTTGATCCCGTTCTTGCAGGATCTTTTTCCGGCCGCAGTGACGGCGGATATTTGTTGTTTTACTGGATTCCTAATATTCACGGTATACTCGTGAAATGGTTGTACGGGAAAATACCCACTTCATCACTACCTTCGAGATGCTGTGTCCCATCGTTCGTGCGCCGACTATAGCTCCGCATTCAAACTCACTTAAATTTTGATAACCTCCGACTGTAGCAGCAGTAATCGATGGTCCTGCGCCAGACACTCGTTGTCTTATGTAGGCGTTGACGACCGCAGCGCCGTATTCTGCCTGTTTATGTATTTCTTAATTAGAATACGCATGCCTATATCAGTTTCTTTGGCGCTTCAGTGTATCATGCACCTTCTCAACACAGGAAATGGCGAAATAATTGAGGAAAACAGTCTACGGACATGAGATGCTCCCTTCTTTCCAGGTCACCAGATGTCAATCCTTGTGAGCACACGTAGGGTCCATATAGTGAGCTGTGCCCGACTGGGACTAATCGCCGCGAGTAGTGGCTGGAGGTTGAGCGGTTATGCATCAGATTGGCCCTTCAACCTATTCCGTGTCTCGTACCTTATCACTGCGCCAGGCCGTCGCTACACGATTCTAGGTACAGCTCTGTAAATCAACTACTCGCAGGTGTAATATGACTCATGTGAGTAGATCGGCGCGAAGACAGGAGTTGTAAAAGAACGGACCTGGTACTGCCCCGCGTGGTCAAACCGGAAGACAAGCGTTTTCGTACGGTCAGCGTGCGGCATAGCGGCACACAGGCTACAGTTAGGCTGCGAGAAGACACGTGTCGGTGCGGGGGCAGCGAACGCAGTAAATTAGCGCGTCGCGTCGCCGTCTAGATGGCGGGCCGGCGATACGATAGCCATCGCGGCCATAGCGGCGCCGCGGAGCGCCGCCTGTCGGCTCCACTCGGCCGCGCCCTCGCCACTTCAAACGGTTCCGCCCGAATTACCGAGCTCTCCTGTCCCTGTGTGACAGCGCCGCTGCTGCAGTTCTTAAAATATGCACGCTCCCGCACAGACCCTACTGCTACACTTTTCCCTGTCTTCTTCTTCTCTCCTCCGGTATTTCTGGTCCGTCCATCTCTTTCTTGATCATTCTAATGATCTCATCTACATGTACATCTATGTGATTACTCTGCTATTCACAATAAAGTGACTAGCATCTCATTCCTATCGTTCATGTTGTTGTTGTTGTTGTTCAACTTGAAGGATTAACACCACGACGACGAGCTCATTAGGAGCTAACTCATTATTTATAGAGGTTTGACTTGGGCCTTCCACGCGTGTCCATCGTCCTCGAAAAATTAATTACAAATTGTAAATAGTCAAATAACATATGAAATTCATTACAGTTTAATGAAAATGCACGTGGTTTTTTTTTCATTATATTACCTCTCCAATGTCATAAATTAAATAATGTGACCAGTGATGAACAAAAAAAAAAGAGATTAAGAAATAAGTTTTAGCGGAATTCGAAGCGTCACCTCGTCCACGACCCTCTTTCAAAGCGCGAACGCTAACCACTCGGTCACAATTACTCCTTACGGACGGCACCTCCGCACAGAAACATCAGTTACATAACAGACGCGCAAAACTTCTCTTGCGATTTTCTGGGAGTAGTGCACCTTACTGCTTCCACATTATGTTGTTTTAATGGCCCACTAAAGGTGTACAAAGTTTGAAGTACATTTGTGATCCCAACGTCGTGGCCTCCCCTTGTAAGAAAGACACGAGAAACCTAAATGTGAATGTCCATACGGGGATTCGAGGTTCGCTTCTCTGTAGTGCCCTGAGTGGTAAAATGAAATTTTCTGAGGGATAAAAACTAAATGGATCGTTTCCTTTTCGGTTAAGGAACTACTTTTCTTTTTTAAAGATCACTACCATTACCACTATTCCGATCTCATAAACTGACATACGGCCGGGAGGGCGGTGTGCTGACCACATGCCCCTCCATATCCGCATCCAGTGACGCCTATGAGCTGAGAATGACACGGCGGCCAGTCAGTACCGTTGGGCCTTCATGGCCTGTTCGGGAAGAGTTAAGTTACTATTACTACAAGACTGTGATACTGATTACATAATTTACCAGTAACTACATTTTTTAAAATACAGCATTAGCGCATGATAGAATGTGGTAGACATAAACAGCTAGTGAAACAAATGTATGAACGTCATCTTCCTCACATAGTCCACCCACTACACACACACTTTGTACCTTGCATCTATGGCGGTAAAATTGAAACATATACCTCAGATATGGCTAAACGTTTCAAAAGAATGCCTTCTGTCCAACGGACCAAAAATTGCTTTGTTATTCACTTCGCAACAGTATACGAAATAATTGGTAACAGCACAGTAACCATGTGATATCTACTACACTGCCGTATCATTGTCATTATCAGTGGCAGTCGTCAGACACAAAGCACTGGCAGTGTGAATTCTTCCAATCAAGCAAGTGATTTGCAAACATTAAGTTTAGTGCACACAGTTTCTCTTGGTCGCGTTTAAACGGCTGCGCAGCGTATGGGTGTCGCTAGGGAGAAGAGTGGTGTAGACGAAGCATGTTTTGCAACAAATGTGTACCCGCAGTGTGGCTATTTAGCTTTCTTTTCTGAGGAGTCGTACGCAGCACTCGTGATGCACTGAGAATCGTTCCATCACAATATAAAAAATAACGCTAAAAATAAGCAGTACCAATTGTCTCATTGAGTAACTAGTCCGTAGTTTAATGAAACACCTACAAAAAATTAATATCATTTACCTTTCCTCATTTTAAAAATAAAAGTGTTGAAAGGAAATTCTTCTTCATTCTAAAGTTTAGTTAGACACTAATGTTGAAGACGATAGGGGAGGGGCCGGGTAATAGCTAATATCTGATTACACACAGGGGTAATGGTCTCAGGAAGGTTGTGAGCCACCGCTTTAACTCGAACTTTAAATACTACGACATCCCGTTCTGCGTCGAAACGAGATATGTAACGGTACCCCATCTGTCAAAAGCTTCACTCACTACTCCGTTCTGGAGACACAGTCTACTTCCATTATATGTTAACATCCAAACGTTTGTCACCTTCGCATGCCACCTTTAAGTCGGCAAGTTATCGATACGAATCACAAATGACATGTTCTGTTCATATCTATGGCAGCCCTTGTTGATGTAGGTGAGATTTACTCTTTCGGCAGCCCCTAGTCCTGTCATCCGTGTTCAGTCTGCATTTTATACTCCATGCACGGCCACTCTGAAAATGGCGAAGGAACAACACAAGCAAGAATTTTACTCCCACTAATGAACTTTGGAAACGACACTCTTGCATTCTTTGTCTGAAGGTATTTATTTTGCCATTTCCAAGATGTGGAGACTGTACAAAAAATTAACAGTATGGTGTAAATAACACGTAGTTTAGCTTTTGGGGTGCACTGCTGAGATTACGGACGAGTATGACATGAATGGGAAGGACAAGGTGAATCACGGTTCTGGCTCAAAGGATAGCCTTCTTAAAAGTACTGAGGAGCTGAAGACATTGCTGCCTCCTTCAGACTGACGAATCGTCATCATTTATGCCGTACGCATTCTACTGAGCACATGTAGCTTATTCAACACTTGGTCCAGAACGTCTGTAAATTAAATTTTTGGCGTCGTAACACGAAACAGTTCTTCAAAGATTTGAAAACCTCGCGTCTCATTTAACGTGTAGGTGGGATTCAGTGTTGATTTAATAACTTAACGCAACATCCCAGTGAATACATTATGCCCCCGACTCCGTTCGTAATCAGTCCTGTGCCTTACTCGTGTGTCATAATGGCGACTGAGATGGTAGCATTTCCATCTTGTGTCGTGTTTCAGTTGTAACGAATAGGAATTGAAAGTTCTGTGGTATAACACAAGATCTATCCGAGTGAATTAAATTATATGAATGCTCTGCATGATTGATATCCGAACTACAATATCATAGTCAGCTCAAATCCTGGAAGTGGTCATATTTGGTTGTCAACAACAGAGGTGTTAGCGTATACTTCTTGACCATCAGTCTGTATTCCAATGCACTGACAAATCTCTCCTCTGTTACAGACTGACGATATGAGGCATGATCCACTTGTCGGAAGGGACACGAAGCTCGGCTAGTCCTGCCGGCACTGGGTTTAACCATCTCGATTCTATAATCATCATCATCATCAACAACAACAACATGATTAATGTCGAAATTCGTAGTCGGTTGGAGATCCAGATTGTCGCGCAGAGTGACCGCGTGGTTTGAGGCGCCATGTCTCAGATTGCTCGGCCTCTCTCGCCGGAGGTTCTTAGCATAAGTTAGTTTAAGTAGTATGTAAGTCTAGGGACCGATGACCTCAGCAGTTTGGTCCCTTAGGAATTCACACTCCCACATTTTCGAGACCCAGCTTGTAATATTTATGGCTCTGACAGTCATAATATGCACTACAAAGTTTCACTTTGCAACTGAAAAGGAAAACATTAGCTGATGTATGACGTATGAGGTGGAGTGAAGTGAAGACGTATTTCCATTTATTAATAGTTCTTTAAATATCGCTAAGATTTTGTTGGCAATAACACTGGCGATCCTCTCAAGAGTAAACTCTTGTACATTATTTTCAGATTATTTTCATAAGTAATCTTCTGTAACAACTTTAGCATTAAGAAATCCAGACGAAGCACTTCATGTGCCATATTCTCACGCAACAATTCGCACTGATCAGGCGTGTTTAGAGAGCTGAATGAAACATACGTCTGTGTCGAGCGGCTGTAGGGCACGATTCTAGGTGGGGGAGGGGGGCGGGGCAGCGCAAGATTAACTTCTTAGCTGCGCGCTGTCTATGTAATTATGTTAATGAACAACAACTCGGCGAGCAATGCAGAGCGAAGAAGTGTATATCGGAAGTTTGTTTTGATATGTGTTTGTGATTTCTACGAAGTATTCTACGGTCAAGGACAGTAGTTGTTACGTAGTTGAACTGTTTTACATGTTGTAACACCTCCGATTTGTGTATCCCGCTCGATCGGGATCTGAATAGCAGCCCAAATAAATATTAATTAATGTGACCGTGTACCTAATGGGGCTGGCAATCGGATTTGACTGCTACGGAGTTGTTACATTCCATTTTGTCCTTCTCAAATGCTGTAATAATGAAATGTCTGGTGACAAGAAGAACGCCAACACAGCTTCACTAATCAAGACCTATATTCGTCTCAAAAACACAGGAAAAAGGAGACAGCCACTGCCTTCGTCATACATATTTAATTACGGCTAATCTCAGCACAGGCTTCTTCGTTATTCATAATCGTCACACGCTAAATACAATCACTGCAATCCAACACTGCAATCCAAATGATGCCGGCGCGGTAGACGCGAAACCACAAATATCGGCACAGAAATATCACTGATCACTCTCGTAATTGTACTTCTTCACTTTCCCGTATTATCCTAACACAAAGGGGTTAAACCGCGGCGATGGCCACTCCCTTTGTCGGTCAGCCTTGTATACATCAACCGGCCTCCGCACCGCTCGGCCCGCAACCTGGGAACTACTGACTCAACTCTCACTAGCTCTCGCAACCCGACACTATCGATTGTTTGCCCTTTCGACCTGTGCCGAGTGCAAACTTATAGTAAGGGCCTACGGACCCCATACATCCCCGCCCTCGAAAACTTCTTTGGAGCCACTGGCGTAAAAGAATCGGCAAGGGAATTAGACATTGCAACATCTAAACAAAACACATAGTGTACATAATTAATGAAATTACAATTCACCAAATAATCCCTCGACTCCGGTAGTGGGCTGCCTCCACAATAATATTCTACAAAAGGTTATTACATCTCACAAACATGGCATTGTCCAAATTACAATTTTTTATATCAAACAGCAATAGTCCTCCATAGTCCAATATTGAATGAAACACACAACATACAATCAAAAATTATTACTTGAACACATGACATATGGATTATTATACTACAAATTAGTTGTTACAGGTTTTACACCCACTCTCAGGTAATCGTCGATATGAAATACACTCCAGGAAATTGAAATAAGAACACCGTGAATTCATTGTTCCAGGAAGGGGAAACTTTATTGACACATTCCTGGGGTCAGATACATCACATGATCACACTGACAGAACCACAGGCACATAGACACAGGCAACAGAGCATGCACAATGTCGGCACTAGTACAGTGTATATCCATCTTTCGCAGCAATGCAGGCTGCTATTCTCCCATGGAGACGATCGTAGAGATGCTGGATGTAGTCCTGTGGAACGGCTTGCCATGCCATTTCCACCTGGCGCCTCAGTTGGACCAGCGTTCGTGCTGGACGTGGAGACCGCGTGAGACGACGCTTCATCCAGTCCCAAACATGCTCAATGGGGGACAGATCCGGAGATCTTGCTGGCCAGGGTAGTTGACTTACACCTTCTAGAGCACGTTGGGTGGCACGGGATACATGCGGACGTGCATTGTCCTGTTGGAACAGCAAGTTCCCTTGCCGGTCTAGGAATGGTAGAACGATGGGTTCGATGACGGTTTGGATGTACCGTGCACTATTCAGTGTCCCCTCGACGATCACCAGTGGTGTACGCCCAGTGTAGGAGATCGCTCCCCACACCATGATGCCGGGTGTTGGCCCTGTGTGCCTCGGTCGTATGCAGTCCTGATTGTGGCGCTCACCTGCACGGCGCCAAACACGCATACGACCATCATTGGCACCAAGGCAGAAGCGACTCTCATCGCTGAAGACGACACGTCTCCATTCGTACCTCCATTCACGCCTGTCGCGACACCACTGGAGGCGGGCTGCACGATGTTGGGGCGTGAGCGGAAGACGGCCTAACGGTGTGCGGGACCGTAGCCCAGCTTCATGGAGACGGTTGCGAATGGTCCTCGCCGATACCCCAGAAGCAACAGTGTCCCTAATTTGCTGGGAAGTGGCGGTGCGGTCCCCTACGGCACTGCGTAGGATCCTACGGTCTTGGCGTGCATCCGTGCGTCGCTGCGGTCCGGTCCCAGGTCGACGGGCACGTGCACCTTCCGCCGACCACTGGCGACAACATCGATGTACTGTGGAGACCTCACGCCCCACGTGTTGAGCAATTCGGCGGTACGTCCACCCGGCCTCCCGCATGCCCACTATACGCCCTCGCTCAAAGTCCGTCAACTGCACATACGGTTCACGTCCACGCTGTCGCGGTATGCTACCAGTGTTAAAGACTGCGATGGAGTTCCGTATGCCACGGCAAACTGGCTGACACTGACGGCGGCGGTGCACAAATGCTGCGCAGCTAGCGCCATTCGACGGCCAACACCGCGGTTCCTGGTGTGTCCGCTGTGCCGTGCGTGTGATCATTGCTTGTACAGCCCTCTCGCAGTGTCCGGAGCAAGTATGGTGGGTCTGACACACCCGTGTCAATGTGTTCTTTTTTCCATTTCCAGGAGTGTAAGAAGTTCTAGTTATAATACATCAGAGAATACAACGCAAATAAACATTCCCCTTTTTCAAATGTCCGTTTAACAACTAAATGTTCTAAACATGTCCTACTCAACTACATCAAGGAGCTTGAACACTCTCATTTCAGACATTTGCCCTAATCGAGTTCCCCTTCGTCATCTGGGTTATCCCTGTTCTCGTGTGAGTAGTACCTTTTTTTCCACATGTTCCTTACCATGCACTCTCTTTGTCCGTGCATATTCCAACTCCACAGTGTTAGGATGACCAATTTTTATAATCCTGTACGGTCCCTTATAAACGTGGTTGAGTTTATGTATTTCAGAGTTTATTTTCTTTGATTTTGCATGAACCTTTACTAGTACCAAGTCTCCCACTCGGTAAGTTATCGGTTTCACTAGCTTGTCGTGTCTTTCCTGTCTTTTCCTAGCCTTCTCCTTCATACTTAATTCCACTAGCTCCAATTTCCTTTCCCAGGTCAATGAACCTCCTGGTGGGTAGACTAGCAACTCACGAAAAATACTGTCGGGTTCTTGATTGAGCAATACTTCACATGGTGCAAACCCTGTAGAATCATGTGGGAGGTGATTCCTGACCCGCTCAAATTCTTCCAGATATTCTTTCCATGAACCATGCTTCCTATGACAGTATGTTCGGCATAAACGGTTCAATTCCTTCATTGTTCGTGCTGCTGGGTTAGAAGCTGGCCTATACCTAGAAATGGCAATGTGCTCTATTCTGTGCTCATGTAGCATCTCTGTCCACTCCTTTGACCTAAATTGTGACCCATTATCACTCAAAATTCGCTTAGGAATACACACCTTTTGAAAATAGTCACCGAGCGAGGTGGCGCAGTGGTTAGCACACTGGACTCACATTCGGGAGGACGACGGTTCAATCCCGTCTCCGGCCATCCTGATTTAGGTTTTCCGTGATTTCCCTAAATCGCTTCAGGCAAATGCCGGGATGGTTTCTTTGAAAGGGCACGGCCGATTTCCTTCCCCATCCTTCCCTCACCCGAGCTTGCGCTCCGTCTCTAATGACCTCGTTGTCGACGGGACGTTAAACACTAATCTCCTCCTCCTCCTCCTCCTCTTGAAAATAGTCTTTCTCAAAATGGTTAATGATGGCTCTACTAGTGGCTTTCTTCAACGGGTAAAATTTTATGTACTTGGAAACCAGTTCTTCCACTACTAAGATTTGTGTGTAATTCCCTCGTGAGGCAGGAAGTGGCCCAAAGAGACCCACTGCAACTATGTGCTTAATTGATGTTGGTACAATTGGATGCATACTGTGGTGTCACCGCCAGACACCACACTTGCTAGGTGGTAGCCTTTTAAATCGGCCGCGGTCCAGTAGTATACGACGGACCCGCGTGTCGCCACTGTCAGTAATTGCAGACCGAGCGCCGCCACACGGCAGGCTAGAGAGACTTACTGGCACTCGCCCCAGTTGTACGGACGACTTAGCTAGCGATGCAACACTGTCGAAGCCTCGCTCCTGTGCAGAGCAGATAGTTAGAATAGCCTTCAGCGAAGTCAATGGGTACGACCTATCAAGGCGCCATTAGCATTGCATTGCATGTATCTACAGAGTCTCACTTGTATCGTCAAGAGCGATGTACAACAATGATGGATTAAAGTTAAGTATTCCAGCATCTATGTACTTTTCTTTATAGCATTCATTACGTATCCTGTTTCAACCTCACGCCAGCCTGCGTGAGTTTAAGGCGTGCATTCGGCCTCCTCTCTCAAGTAGTGTGCGTAGTGTTGGCTAACTGCCAACACTACATAAACTGGCGACGAGGATGGGATCCTGTTTATGTAGTGTTGGCAGTTAGCCAACACTACGCACACTACTCGAGAGAGGAGACCGAATGCACGCCTTAAACTCACGCAGGCTGGCGTGAGGTTGAAACTGGATACGTAATGAATGCTATAAAGAAAAGTACATAGCTGCTGGAATACTTAACTTTAATCCATCATTGTTGTACATCGCTCTTGACGATACAAGTGAGACTCTGTAGATACATGCAATGTAATGCTAATGGCGCCTTGCTAGGTCGTAGCCATTGACTTAGCTGAAAGCTATTCTAACTATCTGCTCTGCACAGGAGCGAGGCTTCGACAGTGTTGCATCGCTAGCTAAGTCGTCCGTACAACTGGGGCGAGTGCTAGCAAGTCTCTCTAGACCTGCCGTGTGGCGGCGCTCGGTCTGCAATTACTGACAGTGGCGACACGCGGGTCCATCGTATACTAATGGACCGCGGCCGATTTAAAAGGCTACCACCTAGCAAGTCAGGTGTCTGGCGGTGACACCACACATATATCCTTTGTGCTGTACTGTAGTCGTTTTAGATTTTTTACAGGTGTCACATGTACTCAGTATCTTACGTATACGCCTTCCCATGTTGTTGAATGCGCAATCTAACTTCAACTTTTCCAGACACTTCTTCGGTCCATAATGCGCATTACTATAGTGCGTATACCAAATTAATTTTTCTACTACATGCTCAGGCACACAGAGTTTTCAGTTCTCCTCACTCTCCTTGTTTCTTTTATAAAGTATCCCATTATGAATATAATAAAATGTGCGAATTCTTTCCTCTCCTGCACACCTGTATTTGTTTTTAATTGTCTTTAATTTCTCGTCCTCGTTCTGTTCCCTGCGCACATTATTTAGGAACTTCCTTATGAGTTCTTCATACTGTACTCCTTTCATCAGGTTAATTCTAACTCCTTCTCCTTCTGGCCTGTCCACCAACATTCCTCTCGAGTCAGCTGGTAATCTTGACAAAGCATCAGGTATTATATGTGTTGCCCCTGGTTCATAAATTATCTCGAAGTCGTAGTCCTGTAATGCCAGGGCCCATCGCGTTAGTCTGCTATGCCTCAACTTGCTTGTGGTCAGAAATGTAAGGGCCTTATGGTCAGTCAGTACTTTCACATGCCTCACGGCCAAATAATACCGGAAACGCTTAAACCCCCACACAACTGCCAATGCCTCCATTTCAGTAATCGAATATATCCTCTCCCAAGCATTTAAACTTCTGCTACCGAACGCTATTGTTCTTACACTCTCACCATTTCCGCTCCTCTCCATTTGGTACAAATGTATTCCTGGTCCATAGTCAGAGCTGTCTGCTCCTAAATAAAAATCCTTGGAAAAATCCGGGTGGTACAATATATCTGCACTATATAGTGCTTCCTTGATATTCTCAAACTCGGCTTGGCACTCTGCACTCCAATGCCACGGCATCCTCGCCTTGGTCAATTCCCTCATACTCGGGGCATTACGTACAGATCCTTTGACAAATTTTCTATAAAACTCACAAACCCCAAAGAATGCTCGCAACTGCTTCTTACTATGGGGGGGGGGGGGGGGTCGGAAAATTTCTAATAGCCTCCATTTTACTAGGATCAGGATAGATACCCTCCTCGGATATTATATGGCCCAGGAATTTTATCTTTGATTTGCCAAATTCCGACTTGTCCAGGTTTACAGTTACCCCCGCGGTTTCAAAAGCTGCCAAGATTGCGTCCAATCTATTCAAATGTTCTTCCCATGATTCGCTTGCTATCAAGAGGTCATCCACGTAGACGGTGACCTTTTTAAGTAAATCCTCGCCTAGTATCTTATCCATCGCTCTTATGAATTCAGACACTGACACATTAAGCCCAAATGGCAACACTCTAAATTGATAGCACCTCCCTCCATAAGTAAATGCTGTATACTGGCGCGACTCTGTGGCCAATGGTATTTGCCAGTAACCAGCAGTTAAGTTGATACTACTAAGCACCTTTGCTCCTCGGAATTTTTGAATCAGTTCTTCTATAATCTCAGGTTTGTCCTGCTCCGGCTCGATGATTTTGTTCACTGTTCGTGCATCCAAAACTATCCTCACCTTTCCATCCTTCTTATCAACAACAAATAGGGGGTTGTTATATTGACTTTTGGCCCTTTCTATAACACCAAGGTCCATCATCCTCTGTATCTCTTCATCTACTGCTCTTCGTTTCGCCTGGGGAATGGAATACTGTTTTACATTGAACGGTTTATGGTTCTTTATCTTCAGCTTACACTCCACCCCTTTCATGATACCTGGCCGTTGATAAAATACCTTACAACGCCTGTATAATACTGTGGCTAATTTCCTCTTAGTCCCCTCATCTAGGTGTGTCATCTCCTCCAACTTCTTACTGATCTTATCCTCTTTATGTCTATCCTCTCGTGCTAATCCCTCAAGGTATATCAACACTTCTTCTTCTAGTTCCTCTTCCCCGTATCCCATGGTGGGTTCCTCTTCATGACACAAATTTATCGTTCTGAATTCCTCCTCTTCTTCGATTGCGCTCCCCTCAGCAAACTTTAATCTCTTCTCTTCTCCCTTTCTTCCTTTGACCTTGATAGTACCTTCATCAAAACTCACTACTGCATCAACTTCATTCAACCAATCTATCCCTAAAATAATTGATGTGTTCAATCCGGCCACCACCAAAAATGTTGCTTCGTATTCTTCTCCCTCTATCTCGAAGGTAATCAACACTTGTTCTTTAATAGGTTTACTCCTTGCACCCAACGCGTTCACAATTCTCACTCCACTCACCGGGAAACTAGGCAAGCTAATATTTGCTTTTAGTATCTGTTCATATAACCTTTTGGATACTGCACATGCTTCACTTTCTGTATCGACTAATGCCTCCATATTCAGTCCACATAGCTTGATCCCTATCATGGGTAGCATGGGTTCTTTGGGAATCCCACTTCTTTCCTCCAGTAGATCTTCTCTCAGATCTCCACCATTGTCGTGTCTTAGTAGGTTTACTCTGGTCCTTGTAGCTCTCACTCCTGACCGGACCTCATCTGGAGTGTCATTCAGTTTTCCGGTCTCTCCGCCTCTTCTATATGCACTGTGTCATTCCTTCGCCTATCCCATCCTCTCTCATGATCTCTTGGTTCTTCACTCCTTCTCCAATCATTTCTCCATTGCCGTTCACCACCATGGTTCCTGTACCTATGGCCACCACCTCTTCCTCTATAATTAGACGAATTACCAAAATGATTTCTTGGGCCATTACTTCCCCCTCGGTTTTGATCATTAGCTTCATTGTGTTCCTGTGATCGAACAGATTCCAACTGTTCCAGTATTTCCATCAAGGCCTCCCTATCTTTAATTAGGCTCCCGGATACAGTTTCTTGCATTCTCCGGCTCATTCTTCTTTTTATCGCTGATATCATTATGTCATCACTCAGGGGTTGTTCCAAGGTCTCGTTCAATTCCCACAAATGTTCGGCAAACTCTCTCAACGTTCCTCTCCATGCACTAAGTGACTTGTGGTGGAGTAGGTCCTCAATTGCTGCACACTGATGACTTTTGGACCAACATTTCTTCAAGAATTCCTCTTCAAACTGATCATAACTAGTAGTCCCTTCCTTCTTCCTGACTCCCCAAGTGAAGGCCTCACCTTCCATTCTATCTATTGCAAATTGAATCTTGTCTGAGTCTTTAAAATGTGCTGGGAAAACTCCTTTTAACCATTTCATAAATATCATTGAGTGCAACCCTCCTTTCGGTCTAAATTTCTGCCCTGTATTATTTTGGACGTACCGATTATCATTGCTCATCAAGGTAACGACTCTACCTTCCCCAACGGTTAAAGTGGCATTGCTAATTCGTTTATCGATTTCTTCTGTCTTGCTCTCCAATTGCTGCACTCCCTGTTGTAATTGTCTGACCTCCATTGCAACCCTCTTGTTATCGTCTTCTCGTTGCACGGCTATAGCATTTCTCAGATTGACAGCCAGTTGGTTTTGCCTATCTCCTATCCCCTTAACTGCATCATTGCATTGTTTCTGCATCTGCGTCACCTCGGCGATTCGATGATTGCAATTTGTTTCCACTTCGTTGATTCTTTCTCCCAACTTGGCTTTCGTTTCTTCAATATCGTCTTCTATCTTTTTTGTTAACTTTCCTTCCATCTTCTCCACGTCTCCCTGGACTTGGTCTATATTCTTCTGTAGCTTACTCTCTCTCTCTCTCTCTCTCTCTCTCTTTTTGATGTCCATCTTCAGTCGTTCTTCTAATTCCTGTATTTCCTTCTTCAGATTATATTCGATCTTTCTTTCCGATGTTTTGAGCTCTTGTGTTAGGGTTTTCTTAAATGACTTTTCTAAGCTTTCTCTAGTTTCTTGTAAACCCTTCTCTAACGATGAGTTAGTTTCTTGTAAACCCTTCTCTAACGATTTGCGGAATATTTCTTCCCTTTCTCTAGCTTCTCTTGTTGCCTTGGCCTCCTTTAACAAGTCTGCCAACATCGACCGCACATCTGCATCCTCTGAAATTGGCTTATCTCTCGTCGTTTGTCCCGGTGTCTCGGGATAACTAGTTGAATGTGCTGCTGGGCTATCCAATGACAATCCATAATCACTGATTCCTGAATCATCTCTGTCTTCCTGTCCTTTCAACTACTGCCTCACAAACCTGCTTATCTTCAGTAGACATGTTTGGTTTATTTGTAATGCACAGGCACGTAATACAGAATAACCTCTAGCAACCCAAAACACTCCTAATTACCTCTAAACTAATCAAACAGTACCTGCAGTATTTTCAGTTAATCCCAAATTGATACAATACGTATGAATACCGAACATGACAACCCTCAAAACCTAATAACTTCAAATATCAATTCTCGCATACACAGCTTATGTAAAATGTTCTAAATAAGATAAATCACACCACTCATAAAATCTATAAATATCAAATCCCCAAAAACAATAAGCATATCTGTATAATCACCATTTAGACTGCACAGTATACATAAATAAGTATGCTATATTTCAGAGTATGTCTCGCAAACTTTTCGAAAATTACTGTAATTGGGCACTTTTCCTAATGTGAACTTCCGTTTACAATTGTTTATTTACTGCGAAGACTGCGCACTACAATTTAATGTTAGGTCAACCAGTCGTCTTCACTCACCAACTGACGTTACCACGGGTCGCGATGTTTTGACGTTTGAAGTGGGCGTGGCACTGTACTGCTGCCGGAGCCGCGTGAAGTCATGCTGAAGATCTGTGGCGAGTCGTCGTAGTTCTCCATCGGCCGCTCCGTGGCGCTGCAGGCGGGCGTAGTTTGTAGTTTGGCCGCTAGATGCCGGGTCGGCGCTCAGTGTCTCGAAGTCGCGCTGAAGACCGTCGGTGTAGTGCGTCTGTGCTTGAACTACTCCTTGCACAGGTAGTTGGGATGACGTGTGAAATCACCTCGCAGATCGAAGCTCTTTGGCGCAACTGCTACACGGGACTGCGTGGCGTCACTCAACAATTGCGTCGTCACATGAATTGTCGTCCGCATTATAGTTTATGGGTCCACTTGAAGCTGTCCGATTTTCACTATTCAAAAAGCAATTTCAGTCAAAATACTACCACTAAACACTTCTTAAAAGCTTTCGTGACGAATTCGTAGTTCGTTTTGCTATAGTAATGTTCACACGTGTCTTTCTTTAGTGTCCACTTTTCACAGTTTTTCGCGCGGATTTACGCATTTGCACATTATAACACAGTTTACTGACACTATTATTCTTATCTAATATGGCAAGAAAAAACAGTTTATTCACAATTGTAAGATATTATTACTTCGTATTGTTCAAAAATGCACTGACTCTTGTAGCGATTTTAAAGTTTATGCTCTGTCTCGATCCAAAATTGGAAAAAATATTTTCTCGCGTTAAGCAAGATAAAATTACCTATTGTTCTTACTATTCGTCCGAAAATTGCACTAGTCCTTTCACGGTAAGCCAAGGGTGTAACACCTCCGATTTATGTATCCCGCTCAATCGGGATCTGAATAGCAGCCCAAATAAATATTAATTAATATGACCGTGTACCTAATGGGGCTGGCAATCGGATTTGACTGCTACGGAGTTGTTACATTCCATTTTGTCCTTCTCAAATGCTGTAATAATGAAATGTCTGGTGACAAGAAGAACGCCAACACAGCTTCACTAATCAAGACCTATATTCGTCTCAAAAACACAGGAAAAAGGAGACAGCCACTGCCTTCGTCATACATATTTAATTACGGCTAATCTCAGCACAGGCTTCTTCGTTATTCATAATCGTCACACGCTAAATACAATCACTGCAATCCAACACTGCAATCCAAATGATGCCGGCGCGGTAGACGCGAAACCACAAATATCGGCACAGAAATATCACTGATCACTCTCGTAATTGTACTTCTTCACTTTCCCGTGTTATTCTAACACAAAGGGGTTAAACCGCGGCGATGGCCACTCCCTTTGTCGGTCAGCCTTGT
Organism: Schistocerca americana; assembly: GCF_021461395.2. Classification (NCBI taxonomy): domain Eukaryota; kingdom Metazoa; phylum Arthropoda; class Insecta; order Orthoptera; family Acrididae; genus Schistocerca; species Schistocerca americana. The sequence continues at coordinate 129,412,611 of NC_060124.1, forward strand.
ATACATCAACCGGCCTCCGCACCGCTCGGCCCGCAACCTGGGAACTACTGACTCAACTCTCACTCGCTCTCGCAACCCGACACTATCGATTGTTTGCCCTTTCGACCTGTGCCGAGTGCAAACTTATAGTAAGGGCCTACGGACCCCTTACAATGTGACACTATAGGCGTATATTATGACAGTTGTTTTTGCGGTCAATAAAAGCTGTTGGCATCCCTGACCAAATTCTAACATTCATTTAGTACGATAGACAGCCTTTTCCCACTCGCCTCACGTCAAGAAAAACAAGTCTACACGCTGAGTCCTACTTCTGCACTGGGACGAGGACGTGTTTAGAAGACACTGGGTAGGTGGACGAAGTTGGGAAGTGTGTGTTCTGCCTTCATGCGGCCGAGTATAACTAGGCCCCTCACACGTTCTGCATCAACAATAAAAATGTGGCCAATCAAGTGCAATCTGTGGTAACAGACAGCAGGTGAGTGTGCTTACGTCGTTCGTCCAAGCTTCACGCCGACGTAATGTGTTTACATTTAGCGGCGTGCAGTTGCTGCTGTAGCGGTTATAAAGCTAAGTTCTCACAAAGTTATTTGTGCACGGTTATACAGTAATTAAATTTAATAGTTTTCAGTGGTGTTTCGTGCTGTTTGTGGCGAAATTACGGTTTACTAAACTTTTGGAAGCGTCCGCTCGCTGTGTTTTTTAGAGTTTTCTGTGCCTTGAAATAGTTTAGCAAATTTCGCGCTTTAGTTTTCAGCTGACGTTTCTTATTGTTTCTAGTGAAATATTTCAGCAAAATTTTCATTCAGTGTTTTAACTACGTTGAGTGTTCCAATGACCGTTTGAATTTTTGGTTTTAGCTAATAATTTTGTGAAGTTTTGTTCGTATTGGTATTATCTGTGGTGTAGTAGTTGCTTTCTTAGGAGACAGAGAATTTCTAGACCGCTATTGTAGTTCTATAAATAGTTCTACTGGTGCAACTGAACTTAGGTAAGGTAGAAGCATAGTTTTTTTTCAGTAACAGAAAATTTTTACCGTGAGTGAGAAGTGTGGGCTCTGTCGTAGGTTTGTGAGTAGTGGGTACGGTGTGGGATTTGTTCAAAGTATTTTCATTGGGGGGAATGCAGTGGGGAAGCCAGTGGACATCCTAGCGAGATCCTCTCCTGGGAATGCAGAATCTGTAGTGGATATAAGTTGATAGAGGAGGAGGAGCGTAAGATCTGTGCCCTTCAGGTGCAGTTTCAACGCGCAAAGGAGGAACTAGATAGGATGAGGAGGGTGAAGGGTGGGGGGATGGGAACTGGCAGTTGGCAAGAAGGCTGCTAGGATGAGGAGGTATTCAGACAGTTATACTTTGCGTATATGCAATAGATTTGGCCAACTGTCAGTGGAGAGGAGCCTCTTGTAGCTGCAGATGTAGGGAACATGCAGGAGTCCTCAGCAGTTAGGAGGCTTAGGTCTGTTGCAATGTCTAAAAGAAAGAAGAAGGTTCTGCTGCTAAGGAGTTCGCACGGTAGAGGTGTGGGCAAGGAATTGCAGGAAGTGTTGGGGAGTGGGTACCAGGTCACCAGCATTGTGAAGCCTAGTGAAGGGTTGGCTCAGGTGACTGACAGCACAGGGGAGCTACGTAGGAATTTTACAAAGGAGGATCAGGTAGTGATAGTGGGTGGTGCAGGGAAAAGTCTTGATAGGGACGGGTGATATGATGTAGGTGGTCACCTGGTAAAGATAGCTACTCAAACTGGAGGCACTAACGTGCATTTCGTGCAACTGTTTCAGTGTCATGATGGGCCTCATCTTAATGCGGCCGTTAGGCGCGTTAACTTGGGGTTGGAGAGGACGCTCGTGGCAGAGGGCATGGGTCACATCTCAGTGGTGCCAGTTGGGTCTGTCAGTAGATTGGGTTTCACTAGGCATGGCCTGCACCTCAATAGGTATGCTATTGGGAGGCTGGCTAAGCTTATAGGTGACAGTGTAGTGGGTTGTGGTGGGAGCACTCATGGAAAATTTCCTGCAGTGGTTGGTGTTAGAGCCGCACCTTTTTTTAGATTGACGTCAGATGACAGGAATATCTGCTTAAAGGAAGTCCCTCTAACTACGGGCTCACCTTCAGAGAAAGTATGTTTCCAAACAGAGAAGGAATTAGTATATTTCATCAAAATATAAGAGGTAATAGAGATAAAGTTAGTGAACTGCTTATAGATGTTGACTCTGAAATTATTGGTATATCGGAGAACCACTTAAATAATTTGACAATTCAGAGGCTTCCTTTACGAGGATACAGATTAACTGGCTGTTTTTCAAGGAGTTCCTTGCGGGGTGGGGGAGTGGCCATGTACGTAGAAAACAGTATTCCATTTGAGTTCATATACGTATCACGGCACTGCACTGAACAGATATTTGGATGGTGTGCAGGGGCAGTTGAATTTAGTGAAACTAAACTTCTAATTGTTGTTGTTGATAGAGCCCCTAACTTTGACTTCAGAACCTTTCTGCTCAAGCTAGAGAAGGTTCTTGATTCACTTTGTAGGAAGTACCAGAAATTAGTTATATATGTGGTGACTTCAATATAAATTTTGTATATGATGGTGCAAGAAAAAGGATGTTGGTAGATCTCCTAAACTCGTATGATCTGATGTAGATACTGTCTTTTCCAAACAGGGTGTAGGGGAACAGTGGCACAGCCATAGATAATATTTTTATTCATTCTTCATTACTAGATGGGCATTCTGTTCGTAAAAAGGTTTTATATCACGCGATTTGCTATCAAATGTACAGTTCGGCTTTAGAAACTGCTTAACAACTGAAAATGCTATATTCTCTTTTCTCTGTGATGTATTGGATGGGTTAAAGGAAAAGTTTCGAATACTGGGCATATTTTTTTATATAAATAAGGCATTAGATTGTGTTGATCACAAAATATTGCTCCGGAAGTTGGACCATTACGGAATACGGGGAGTAGCTCACAATTGGCTCACCTCTTACTTTAGCAACACACAGCAAAACGTCATTATTCACAGCGCTAAGAATGGCTATGATGTGGGGTCTGAGTGGGGTACGGTCAAGTGGGGGGTGCCTCAGGGATCAGTGTTGGAGCCAGTCCTGTTCCTTATTTATATAAATGATATGCCCTCTAGTATTACAGGTAACTTTAATAATATTTTTGTTTGCTGATGACACTAGCTTGGTAGTAAACGATGTTGTGTACAACAATGGCCTGGTTTCAAATAGTGCAGTGACTAAAGCTCATGGCTTGTAGAAAATAAGCTAAATCACAGCAAGACTTAGTTTTTACAGTTTCTAACACACAATTCAACAAAACCTTATGTTTTAATTTCTCAGAATGGGCATATGATTAGTGAAACTGAACAGTTCAAATTTCTAGGTGTTCAGATAGATAGTAAGCTATCGTGGAAAGCCCACGTTCAGGATCTTGTTCAAAGACTTAATGCTGCCATTTTTAGTATTAGAACGGTATCTGAGGTGTGTGTTCGTTCGGCACGAAAATTAGTCTACTTTGCTTATTTTCATTCGCTTATGTCGTATGATATTATATTTTGGGGTAACTCTTCCCATTCTAAAAGGATATTTTTGGCTCAGAAGCGGGCGGTTCGGGCAATAAATGGTGTAAGTTCACGAACCTCTTGTCGACCCCTGTTCACGAGTCTGGGTATTCTGAAATTGGCCTCTCAGTATATATATTCCTTACTATCATTTCTTGTTAACAATATTAGCGTATTACCAAGAATAAACAGCTTTCACTCAGTTAATACTCGGCAGAAATCAAACTTGCATTTGGATCGGACTTCCTTAAACTCTCGTGCAGAAAGGTATGCAGTATACTGCTGCATCCGTTTTCAGTAAGCTACCACTCGAAGTCAAACATCTTAGCAGTAATTCACGCGCTTTCAAATCGAAACTGAAGAGTTTCCTCGTGGGTTACTCCTTCTATTCTGTCGAGGAGTTCAGTGAAAGATTGACCTGATTCTACCTGTATTGTTGACTGCGTTTACTTAAATTTATGGACTGACTTTTTTCGGGTTCATAAACCTTTTATTTTATCTGTTTTACTTTTTACTTTTATGTTGTAATTTCATGTACTGACACGATCCATGAGCATGGAGATTTGCTCCTCAATTTGGACCTACGGAACTTGACGTTTAAATAACGTGATGGATTTGGAAGACTATTTCATCTCCATTATCGAAAGTGACCGTGATTTCGAGAAGATGTGGTTCATGCAAGACGGAGCTTGACCCCATCGAAGCAGGTGAGTGTATGATGTCCTGGAGGAGCACTTTGGAGACCACTGGTATGGCCTTCGATTGCCCGTCATATTCTCCGGATCTGAACAAATGCTACTCTTTTTGTGAGGCTACATGAGAAACAGGGTGTACAGCAATAATGCCAAAACCACTGCTGAGCTGAAAACAAGGCATTCAGGAACACTGATGTTCGGACACGTCAGCAGGTCATGCAGAATTTCGCTAATCGTCTGCGTCACATCACCGCCAATGATTGTGTTGAAAGTATTGAACATGTCATAACCTAAATCCGAATATCTGAAGTGACGTTTACATGTTGAATAACGCCGTTGTTTGTAACTAACTAGCGTTTTTTGGTCATATAGCTCAATAACTGCCACCCTGTATGTTTCCCGTTTGAGAACTTGCAGGTAAATACCTTTCACCAGGGCCGGTTTAAGACCCAAGCGACCCAAGCAGGAGTTGGAGCGCTAAGCTGAGAGGGTGTCAGAGGCGTTCTAGTGCAACTTTTTCCTGTCGGTGTGGCCGTGCGGTTCTAGGCGCTTCAGTTTGGAACCGCGTGACCGCTACGGTCGCAGGTTCGAATCCTGCCTCGGGCATGGATGTGTGTGATGTCCTTAGGTTAGTTAGGTTTAAGTAGTTCTAAGTTCTCGGGGACTGATGACCTCAGATGTTGAGTCCCATAGTGCTCAGAGCCATCTGTACCAGACCGTACTTAAAGGTGTATGAAACTCCAGAATTTTCCACATCTATTAAAAACTGTGGTAGAAATTAAGGTAATTAACTATAAAATTTGTGTTTTTTCTAAACATGATGTTTAAAATATAACAGCTCATTCGTTTTTTCATAAATTTAATAAATTCTGGAGTTTCATACACCTGTGAGTATGGTATGTATGCTGTGGAAAATTCATCGAAGAATCTCTCTAACTTATGAAGAAAAGTGTACCTATAGCAACAAATGCAGCCATTAGTAAGTGTAAAAAATGATGAAATTTCACCCGTACAAAATTTAATTTGTTATGTTTTCGCACTTCCACTGCAGTGAGTGTGAATCCTGAATCCTTCTTGGTGATGCTGGCAAAGTCTTACGAATTTATTTGTAAAAGTATAGACACTGGAAATTAAAATGTCCTGTGATGCCTCTCCTGCTCCAAGTCGGCCCGTTTGACGTCCTACCCGCCTTAAAGACATTCCGAAGATGTAAACAAGACGCCGTGCATATACGTGCAGCAACTTTTTAGGGCTTCGACCGGGGAATTTAATGTCCGAATACCGCATTGCTCAAAACGATCAGCTAACGTCCGATAAAATCGGAATCCTCGATCAATATTACAGGTAACAGAGTTATTCTTAATACAGGACGTGACAGGAATACCGCAAATCTCGTTGTATACGCTATTACACATAGTAACGAGTCTTTTAAAAAGCCCGTACTGATGCAGTCTATAATGAGGCAGAAAACAGGGGGGTGAGATTCGCAGATAGAGACTAAATTGAAGTTATAAGGTGACTTAATCACAAAATAACGGGAGAAACACGGCGCGGGACGATAATGGCGCGGTGTCCAATCTACCGGAACGCGTAGCCGGCCGCAGAAACGTGAGACCGCGATCAGTTACGGGCGACCTTGCCGCGGTCCTTCCCTAAGTATTTACACCTCACGAGGCGGGCCGCGGCTGTCGGCGGCGTTCCGCTACCGGCGCCGACCCCGCCGCCCCCGTCCCCTCCCCCTAATTATATTTTCCGCGATTAACGCCGTATGCACTTAAATTATCGCGCCGGCCGCAGCGGCGCGCCAGATGGGATCGGCCGGCGCTAAACGATCCTCTGTTCCGCGGGCCGCGCCTCGCTCTGCCGGCGAGATCAAACGATAGCGCGGCGAGCGGGCCCGTGCCAGGAGGAGCGGCTGCTGCTGCTGCAGTCGCGTCCGCGGTGTGTAATAGGTACAGCATCTGTCTGTACAACTGGGGCGGCTCGTTCTGAAGGGCCAGACACCACCTGAAATTCTGTGTTAAGCACTGACACGCCAAAGAAACTGCTATAGGCATGCGTATTCAAATACAGAGATATGTAAACAGGCACAATACGGCGCTGCGGTCGGCAGCGCCTATACAGGGTGTTACAAAAAGGTACGGCCAAACTTTCAGGAAACATTCCTCACACACAAATAAAGAAAAGATGTTATGTGGACATGTGTCCGGAAACGCTTAATTTCCATCTTAGAGCTAATTTTAGTTTCTTTCACCTACGCTCAATGGAGCACGTTATCATGATTTCATACGGGATACTCTACCCGTGCTACTAGAACATGTGCCTTTACAAGTACGACACAACATGTGGTTCATGCACGATGGAGATCCTGCACATTTCAGTCGAAGTGTTCGTACGCTTCTCAACAACAGATTCGGTGACCGATGGGTTGGTAGAGGCGGACCAATTCCATGGCCTCCATTCTCTCCTGACCTCAACCCCTCTTGACTTTCATTTATGGGGGTATTTGAAAGCTCTTGTCTACGCAACCCCGGTACCAAATGTAGAGACTCTTCGTGCTCGTATTGTGGACGGCTGTGATACGATACGCCATTCTCCAGAGCTGCATCACCGCATCAGGGATTCCATGCGACGGTGGTCGATGCATGTATCCTCGCTAACGGAGGACATTTTGAACATTTCCTGTAACAAAGTGTTTGAAGTCACGCTGGTACGTTCTGTTGCTGTGTGTTTCCATTCCATAATTAATGAGCTCTAACATGGAAAGTAAGCGTTTCCGGACACATGTCCACATAACATCTTTTCTTTCTTTGTCTGTGAGGAATGTTTCCTGAAAGTTTGGCCGTACCTTTTTGTTACACCCTGTATAACATAACTACCTGGCGCAGTTCTTAGAACGATTACTGCTGCTACAATGGCAGATTATCAAGATTTAAGTAAGTTTGAACGCGGTATTATATTCGGCGCACGAGCGATGGGACACAGTATCTCCGAAGTAGCGATGAAATCCGAATTTTCCCGGACCACCATTTCACGAGTGTAGGGTGACCAGATGCAATTGTTTGAAAAGGAGGACAAACAGCTTCGAAAAGGACGACAAAGGAAGTAAAAAAGAGGACACATCAAACGGGTCAACTGCAGATGAGGATACCACCCGTCAGCTTTGGACAAGTCACGTGACTGCCGGGAATTACCGGTAAAACTAGTGGTTATTTGTTACAGATGGTCAGGAGGTAGTTAACTGAGCAACATAAAAAAATTAAAAACGTTGATTGTGGTTACAGTGTGGCGTCAATTGTTTTGTTATGTCAACAACACGGAATTGTTTACAAAGCGAAAAACGTACCACCATTCACCTCCCTTCATTCGACGCACCGCTACCAACATCTACAATTCAAGCAGCAGCTGACGACATGTAAACTGTACTTTAACCTTTCGAATACAAATAAATTGAATGGCTATGAAACAATGTAATAAAACTATGACAGTTAATCTGCCGAGTTATTTCTTACCTTTATTGGCCACTGAGACGTACGTTCCAGCTCCACATATCTTACATTCCACTTCAAATTCATTTCTCCCTTTCTTGAAAGCCGGATATTTGCAGGAAAGGACATCAAAAAATGTACACTTTCATTTACTTACTTACTCATTGGTCATACCGGACTCGGGAGTCCATTACCGCAGCAACACATTTTCGCCATCTGTCCCTGTCTTGGGCTATTTCCTTCCATTCACCTTCAATACCTAGGCTCCTCAAATCAGCCTTCACATTGTCCTCCCATCTACGCCTCGGTCTCCCCACAGGACGTTTTCCTTCTAGGTGCCCTACCAGTATCCTGCGCGCTGCCCTGCCCTCATCCATTCGAGCTACGTGACCCGCCCATCGCAGCCTACGTGATTTAATAATACTGATTATGTCAGGGCTTGAATAGAGTTCGTGAACCTCTTCGTTATACAGTTTTCGCCACTCTCCGCTAATGTCATCCCATTCTGCTCCGAAAATTTTCCGCAAAATTTTGTTTTCAAATTCTCGAAACGGCTTTTCATTTTGCACAGTGGGAGACCAAGTCTCACACCCATACAGCATAACTGATAGAATAATAGTTTTGTGTATTCTAATCTTTAAATTCCTAGACAATATTCGCGATGAAAGTAATCTATTCAGTAGAAGTAGCACACATTTCCCGCCCGTAATCTCTTCTTCAGTTCGGATTCAATCTCATTTCTCGAAGTGAAGTCCACGCCTAGATACTTAAATGTGTTCACTTTTTCAAACTGCATATCTCCAACTCTCAAAATTTCCTGATCTATTGCTGTTGGCATTCTAGTAGTAACCAGGTATTTAGTTTTGTCTTCACTCATTTAGGCATAGCCAAATATTTTACGTAACTCACTCGGTTAAAAATTACACTCACAAATCACTCGTGCACTACGCCAATACAAAGCGAAGATACGAAACGAAAATCTTAAATAATCGATATTTGCATTCGCTTATAGGTCGATCAACGATAACATCGACGATCCTGGTGCCACCTACTAACACCGCCTCCGTGCGTGTTTATAACGAAGGCTGTGTCAATAGTTAAAGTATTTAAGAAAAGAGCAATAGAACGGGACCAATTCTAAATTTAATTGTATTACGCTCAACTTTGCGAAAAAGCCGGACACTGTAAAAATCCGCCAGGACCCCGGACATAGAGCTAAAAAGAACGACATGTCCGGATTAATCCGCACGTCTGGTCACCCTACACGAGTGTACCCTGAATATCAGGCATCCGGTAAAACATCAAATCTCCGACATCAATGCGGCCGGAAAAAGATACTGCAAAAACGGGACCAACGACCACTGAAGAGAAACGTTCAACGTGACTGAAGTGCAACCTTACCGCAAATTGCTGCAGATTTCAATGCTGGACCATCAACAAGTATCAACGTCCGAATCATTCAACGAAATCATCGATGTGGAATTTCAACGAAATCATCGATATGGACTTCCGGAGCCGAAGGCCCACTCGTGCACCCTTCACGACTCAAAGAGACAAAGCTTTCTGCCTCGCCTGGCCCCGTCAACAGCGACACGGGTCTGTTGATGACTGGGAAGATGTTACCTGGTCGGACGAGTATAGTTTCAAATTGTATCGGTTGGCTGGACGTGTAAGGGTATGCAGACAACCTCACGAAACCGTGGACCCTGCATGTCAGCGAGGGCTTGCTAAAGGCTCTGTAATAGTGTGGGGCGTTGTATCCTCTCTTCCCCTTGTCTCCTTCGTCGTCGAAGGTAGTGGTTGTGGTTTGTTTGGTTCTCTCTTCTTTCTTCATTACGCGCTCGGCAAATTCTCAGGGTCGTATGTTCGAGGAAGTGGGGAAGGGGAACATCTTATTATCTTTTCGAAATCACGATATACAAAAAAACATTAAGAACTTCCAATTTATACCGTTCGTTCGAGTACGGCAGGAAACGAAAAATAGTAAGTGTCACTGTTTTGACGAAAGTGATAACATCGATGTGAAATTGTAGTTTCTACAGTTGGTCGTCTACTGAAACGAGACGCAACACATGAATTCTCTTTTCATGTAACTGTAGCTTATTGAGGTTCCGATTTGGCAAAAAAAAATTACATTAATTCGGAAGCCAATCATAATTAAAGCCAATTTTTATAGTGTTCGCTTGTGTGTGTATGGGATTTTCAACTTATAACTCCGTTCCTGCTACACGTAACCCAAGGCTGTTGATACGTTGCTATGCAACCATACAATCAAATTTAATTCCCGAAATTTGTCTTTTCTCTCGCGAATTGATTATCTTTCGTAATAGTTAATTAGAAGTCAGTTCAGAATCATATTCTTTTTCAAAACAACTTCCGATCTAATTATTGTCGGTAATAATTCTTCGTTTTAAGCGAAGTCTACATTGATGCTGTAGCGCGATCCCTTGTAACATATATCGCGCCTCGCTGATGAAGTCCGCAAGATGCGACCCTTATTTGGACAGCTAGCGTATTCCTTTTTGTTTCCCTCTCTCTCTTCCTTTTACCACTCAAAGGACTCAATAATTAATTAGAATTGCCTTCTACGCAATCAATTAGGACCAAAATACGAAATTCACTTATTGCGCACCAGAGTAACTTGATAGAGTGCTAACATTTCTGTCTTTATCAAAGAAAAAATATACTTCTTCATTGTCAAATCTATGTCAAATCACTATTATATCACTGTGAATACGATATAATAGTCATACGTTTTTTTTACTCATATCATATACAATTATTTCAATAGCTCTTCTAATAAACAATCAAATTAAAAACCACAAATATTACTATCGGGGTACATACAACACGTTTCGATACATAAAAAAATTTTTCGATTCGGCGTGACGTCACGAATTAACACTTGCTGTTACTCTACTCACCCAACATGACACTATGAATTTCTCGGAATCAAAACTTCGCTGTTAAATTACTCTCGGAGCATTTCTTACTTTTGAAACGTCCCCTTTCAAAAATTATGAATGACGGTGCTAGTAAACTTCTACGTTATTTGATTTTCGAATAGCTGAGCAAAACTGAACGTACTCAGACATTTCTCTTTTACTTATTCTGATCAACACTAAACTGACACACAATATTTTTTAGCGCAACGCAATCTTACTTTCAATAATCACTACAAAAGAATGGCCGTGACTAACAATAACCTATTGCTGTCATGAATCACTTACAAAAATCTTCGTTACTCGAACTACTGCAATACAGCGAGCGCCAATACTGCCAGATAAATAAAAGATTCTAACTACTGATGGCACTGACTACTGAGAGGCATAGTTAGCAAATGAAAGATTTTGATAGAGAACAAACAATGTATTTACCTTAATAGTGCTGAAAAGTCATTATATATATACGACATCCAGTCTTACAAATTTCTTTTTTCTGACGGACGCAAGTCCAGATCATACGCTCTCAAAACTCCGCCATCTCTCTTCCAACATTCACCACTGCTGGCGGCTCACCTTCAACTGCGCAACGCTACGCGCTGTTCACATCCAACTGCCCAACACTGCAATAGCGAATATTCCAACAATGCCAACCAGCCACAGACTGCACACAGCACAGCCAGTGATTTTCATACAGAGCGCTACGTGACGTTACCAACATAAAAACCTAAACAGCCTACTTACACTTTTACCACGATTGACACCTTATGTAAGGTTACAGCGTGTGCAGTTGGAGTGATATGGGACACCTGATACGTCTACATAAGACTCTGACAGGTGACACATGCGTCAGCAACCTGTCTCATCACCTGCATCCATTCATGTCCATCGTGCATTCCGACGGACTTAGGCAATTCCGACAGTACATGCGACACCTCACACGTCCAGAATTGATAGAGTGGCTCCAGGAACATTTTTCTGAGTTTAAAGAATTCCGTTTGCCACCAAACACCCCAGACACGAACATTATTGAGCATATCTGGGACGCCTTGCAACGCGCTGTTCAGAAGAGATCTCCACCCCCTCGTAGTGTTAAGGATTTATGGGTTCAGAGTGACAATTCACTCCAGCACTACTTCAGGTATTAGTCAAGTCCATGCAACGTCGTGTTGCGGCTCTTCTGCGAGTTCGCGCGGGCCCTACGCGATATTAGGCACGTGTACCAGTTTCTTTGCTTCTTCACTGTAATTTCATTCTGCCTCTTTTTTCATTATTAGTATGAAGAGAATGACTCGAGGCTTGTGCGGTGCGAGTGCAAGAGAGCGGAAGTAATCAGGCCTAGTTTCCACTACACTGTAGAGACACACGATGTTGACTTGGAGCTGCAAATAGCTGGGCTACGACCTGCCGCTACTCCTCCCTCACCCCTCCTCCCAGTGCATCATCCTAATGTAACAAATCTGCTTTGCTTTCCAAACTCCTGTCGACACACGCGGAAAGTGCATACTCCCTTCTCACTCCCGTCTCCTAAAACTGTAGTCACAGAGAAGTGAACAAGCTGTTTTCCTTTCTGCACCTCGCCCTTCCCCGTAGCATAGCTTAGGGCCCTGTAGATGGACATGTAAAACACGTTTCGTACCTACGAGAAGCGAGTAGTGAAGTTTCTGGTTAACGATTTGTAGCGCTTGAGTGACCAGCTAAAGAATGCATCGGAGCTAACACTACTGAGACATAATAAATTGAACACTATGGAGTTAATTTCGTGTAAGGTAAAGAGAGCTGACGACACAATAATGCGAGAAAAGAATGTAAATCGTCGATTTGGTGAAAAATTTTTGACGTTTTTATTGCAAGGAAACAATAAAATATATAGTGGCTTGTTTCATCAATAAAAAGTGTATTGTTACACCGGACACCAAACTTTAATTCTCGCGAATATGGACTAACATCAGAGATATATAGCTGGGAACAAGGCACATGCAGATGTGGATAGAATTTCTCTTACAACCGCAGAATCCCAGCGTTGTGCGACTTCTTTCTTGTTTATGGTTACACAGTTCAGAGAATTTCAGTTCTTGTTGATGGGAAGTGTTGATATGCCTGTAAAGTTACGTTCTGCGTGCCTCGATTAACTGCTATACGAGATAGCTTTTGTACTAAACAAGGCTGACGTATGTGATTTTAGTGTGAAGGGCTTATTTCAAGAGTGGTACAAGTCCATTTTTGTTCATTCCGAGATACAGAGTCCTAAAGGTAAAGGAGCGCTAAAAAATCGGCAGTTGAGATACCACAAATATTCAAGTACTTTTAACTTTAGGACTCTGTATCTCAGAATGAACAAATATGGACTCGTACCACTATTGAAATAAGCCCTTCATATGTAACCGGTAGCAGGGAAAAGTCGAGAAATCTCTTCCCAGCCATGGAACTATGTAATCTGCTTGCTGGCGACCTAAGCAATGGCTGGCTAGCTAGTTAATGGACGAAAGTGACACAGTGAGACAATAGTGGCAGACATGATGTCGTGAATTCTTGTCAATGACAGCATAATCTTCAGCGAAATTAATGCAGAAGTGACAGCAAGTCTGAAAAAGTTAGGAACTGCTGTCTATGCAGGGGCTTGTGGGGGCGTCAGCGTAATCCCCAGCAACAAAAACTAATGACGCACAAAACATAAATGAAGCAGTCAATAATCCTTCAAAAGCGACAGATAGAAGGCGTCCATTGTGTGGTAACGTGCCATTGGGCTAAAAAGGTGTGTCAGAAATGTGGTGTTGGGCTCTATATGAGAACTGTTTTGCAAAGTACTACAAAAGGTGAACAGTCCCAGGTTTACCTCATACAATAAAATAAGGTGAAATATATTTTCTGAAAATACTTATAAACGTTAATTTCGCATATACTTGATCGTAACTATGTTTATTGCTTGCAAACAACAGGTCAACACGGCGCCTTGTAACACATCGGATAGTGTGGCCTATCTAAAGCTTTGTCACCGAAATCACTCTAGTAACTCTGTATTGAATTCCTTACGGTTCGTGTTGTGGTCTTCACTCCAGAGACTGGTTTTATGCAGCTCTTCATGCTACCCTATCCTCTGCAAACGTCTTCATATCCGAATAACTATTGCAACCTACACCCTTCTGAACCTGCTTATTGTATAATATTTTGGTCTCCCTCTGCAATTTTTACCCCCCCCCCCCCCCCCCCCTCGTCACCCCAAATCTATTCAGTACCTCCTCATTAGTTACATGATCTACTCATCTAATCCACCGTAGCACCACATTTTAGAAGCTTCTATTCTCTTCTTGTCTAAATTTCTATTCTTCAGAAACGCTTTTCTTGCTATTGCCAGTCTACAGTTTATATCCACTCTACTTCGACCATAACCAGTTACTTTGCTGCCCACATAGAGAAACTCAGTAACTACTTTAAGCGCCTAGTTTCCTAAAATAATTCAACAACGCTCCATGTAAATCGACTACAGTCCATTATCCTTATCTTGCTTTTGTTGATGTTCATCTTATACCATCGTTTCTAGAGACTGTCCACTCCGTTCAACTGCTCTACCAGGTCTTTTGCTGTCTCTGATCTCGAGGTTTTTATTTCTTTTCCCTAAACTTTAATTCCTACTTGAAAGTTTTCTTTGGGTTTCCTTTACTACTTGCTCATTGTACAGACTGAATAAGATCTGGGATAGGCTACAATCATATCTCACTCCCTTGTCAACCACTGCTTCCGTTTCCATACCCATGGACTCCTGTAACTGCCGTCTGGTTCCTACACAAGTTGTAAATAGCCTTTGGCCTCCTGCTACCTTCAGAATTTCAAAGAGATTATTCCAGACAACATTGTCAAAAGCTTTCTCTAAGCATACAAATGCTATAAACGTAGACTTGCCTTTCCTTAACCAATGTTCTAAGAGAAGTCGTACATTCAATATTGCCTCGCGTGTTCCTACGTTTCTCCGAAATCCAAACTGATCTTCCCCGAGGTCTGCTTCTACCAGTTTTTCCATTCTTCTGCAAACAATTCGTGTTAGTATTTTTGCAACCATGACTTATTAAACTGATAGTTCGGTAATTTTCACACCTGTCAGTAATTCCTTACTAATGTGGAAAAAAGCACTGAGTTGCTTTTTAATGACCGAGTAGAATAAGTTATTTAATAAGGTGTGTAAATAATTTTTTAAAACGGTGTTTTCATTTAGGAATTGCACAACCTAAACCCAAAAATATTCGTAAGTCAGCCTTCAATAAAATTCTCCATCCATGATGAAACACTCGAAATAATATTGTCACATGCGCAAAGCATGAGCAGATAAATGGTTCAAATGGCTCCAAACACTATGGGACTTAACATCGGAGGTCATCAGTCTCCTAGACTTAGAACTACTTAAACCTAACTAACCTAAGGACATCACACACATCCATTCCCGAAGCAGGATTCGAACCTGCGACGGTAGCAGCACCGCGATTCAGGACTGAAGCGCCTAGAACCGCCCGGCCACAGCGGCCGGATTAAAAGGCAAATGGCTCTGAGCACTATGGGACTTAACATCTATGGTCATCAGTCCTCTAGAACTTAGAACTAGTTAAACCTAACTAACCTAAGGACAGCACACAACACCCAGTCATCACGAGGCAGAGAAAATCCCTGACCCCGCCGGGAATCGAACCCGGGAACCCGGGCGTGGGAAGCGAGAACGCTACCGCACGACCACGAGCCGCGGACGATTAAAAGGCACTCCCACCTAAATATACAGTATATAAATTATCTAGCGGACAACATCGGATGCTCCATGTGGCCGTTCGCAGCTGATGCTGTTGTATACAGAGAAGTTGCTACACCAGAAAGTGGTGAAGGAAGACCTGCAGAGGATCAGCGCTTGGTGCAAGGACGGCATTTAATCCTCAGCATAAATGTGCGTAACACATTGTTCACAAATATGCGGCAAGAGCGTTACTGTAAGGTTACACGATTGCCGAACAATCATTGGGAGGAAGCCACGTCCATTAAATATTTGGGAATAGGCGTACCGAACGACTGAAAGTGGAACAATGACATAAAATCACCTGCAGAGTGGGTAGCTGCCATTTATTCATTGGAACAATCAGCAGGAAGTGTAGTCCAAAAACGAAGGAAGTATCCTACGAAATACTCCTTCCGACTGATATTAGAGTATCGCAAGCCAGTCAGGGAAGCTTATCGGGTGGGACTGGCAAATGGAAGACCTAAAGAAGAGCAACGCGCTTCATCACAGCTTCATTTAGTAAGCATAAAAGCGTCACGGAGGTCCTCATCCAACCGCGCTGACAGATGCTACAAGCCTGACGTTGTGCATCACGAGGTAGGTGACTATTAAAATTCCGAAAGCGTATCTTCCCAGGAAGAGTCAATCAATTCCGCCTCGGTATAGCTCGTAGAAAGGTCACGAAGGTAAAATTTATGGGGTTCGAGGTCCCACGGTGGCTTACCAACAATAGTTCTTCGCGCAGACAATTCGCTGCTGGAACAGAAAACAGGAATGGCGGGGGCGGGGGGGGGGGGGGGGGGAGGGGGGGGAGGAAGAGGGGAGGGGAGCGAGCAGGTTACACAAAGTACCATTCGCAGCACACAGCACACCATGAAGTCGCTTGCTGATCGTAGGTGTAGATGTAGATATAGATGTAAGCATTTATATCCATTACTAGTAAATATCTAATCATGAACCGCTTCTCTGTTGCGTGTGAAAAGCCCAGCAGAACAACAGCATAAAAAGTGTCGCTGCTGTGACGTACGTACATCAACAATACAATAAAAGTAAACATGTCAGTGAGACTCACTCTCAACAGCTGTCAAATTCAACAGGGGGAGGGGGGAGAGGCAAGACCTGTAGGTAAGGAGTATTTTTCGTATTTTTGAAGACGAATGGCGACTTGTAAGCACCTAAAAAAAGTTGCAGTTCCGAACCTGTTACAAACCTGCGTACTAACAAGTTTTAAATCATTTTTCTTGAAAGAAAAGCACCTGACTATACACTATATTTTCTCCTTTCCGCGAGAGTTTGGGGTGTGTGGGAGGGGGGGGGGGGAGTTTGAACCCAGGGTATGGGCGCCCTTGGTGAAATCCGAATATAGCGTCTTCTTCTAATGTCAACCAATAGCAAGATCTAAAAGAAACACTTGACTGGCTAGCGACTGCAGTTGTAATAGCAGAAATTCCGTGCATTCACTCCTACTACTTAAATAACTACATAAATTTAATCAGAGTAACGCAGTTAAACTTATTTTTCTAGTTCACTCGAAGTATCAAGCGTTCCCATTAACGCTCACTAGGAAAACCAGTTAAGACAAAGCGCTGTTGTTTCTTGGCAATGTCATTACTGGTACTAGACAACGAGTATATTTTTCTTGTCCACGTTATTTAAGACAAGGTATTGAGTCGAAAGGGCTAAGTTAAATAGCACACCATTTACACTGCATTTGAAAATTACAGGAACGACAAATTAACATTAGTGTTCGTTTATACAGCTGCCATGGTGGTTGGCTGATTTGAGGGAGGGGACTAAACAGCGAGGTCAGCGGTCGCATCAGATTTAGGAGGGATTGTCAAGATAATCGTATGTGCCCTTTCAAAGGAACCAACTCGACATTTGCCATTTGCCTGAAGCGATTGACGGAAATCACGGAAAATCTAAATCACGATGGCCGGAAGGGGGTTTCAACCGTGGTGATCCCGAATGCGAGTCCAGCGTGCTAACCACTGCTCCACCTCGCTCGTCAGTTGCCATGCACCACACCAAACAGAAACTGTGCGCACGCCATCTCCCTACACTCGCTCAACGACGACAATTCTCCTTATACAATTATCAGCATCAACAAACAGTCTCAGACTGCAGTCCACCCTATCCGACAGATTGTTTATGTACATTTAGACCTGGAACAAATTTTTCGCAATTCCGTGGGGTACTGGTGTTCCTGATGAAACCCCACCATCCAGGACAACATATTGGAGCCGGCCGATGTGGCCGTGCGGTTCTAGGCGCTTCAGTCTGGAACCGCGTGACCGCTACGGTCGCAGATTCGAATCCTGTCTCGGGCATGGATGTGTGTGATGTCCTTAGGTTAGTTAGGTTTAAGTAGTTCTAAGTTCTAGGGGACTGATGACCTCAGATGTTAAGTCCCATAGTGTTCAGAGCCATTTGAACATATTGGATTATAATCAGGGCTTCCCAACGTGTGATCCGCGGACCCCTTAGGAGTCCGCCGGGTCTTTCTAGGCGGTCCGCAGCCACCTTTCACCACATCGCTTAAAATAATGAATAAATTTATTGAATAAAAATGTAAACAAATTCATCACTTTTTTTCATGTGAAAAGAATGTGTACTTTTACTTCAGCTCGTATTTCCAAGCAGCCTTTGCGATTCCTAAAGTGAGAACGCATACACAGTTTAGTGCCGGAGAATGCGGCTTCTCTGATTGACTGTTTCGCAACAATATGGGGGTCGTTTGTGCGCCGGCTCACGGCGCTAGATGCGCTAAACCTTTTACGCATGAGCGGAGCGAGCTTTGGCGACCAATCAGAGCGCTCGTTGGCGCGCATGCGGCCCCAGGCATAATTAAATGTTAAACTTGCTTTGTCAGTGCACTGCCTATTTCATAAGTCGATTTTTGACCTTCAAGTTGTTTTCATTCATCTCTAAACCAAAGAGTATTGATACTTGGTTGGGGGGGGGGGGATAGGGGGGTCATTGGGAATGTGGCACTTACATTAAGAAGCTTTCAGTTCCCATGGCTTTCGCTCTGAAATTTAAAGTTACTGTGCTCTTGACTGACTAGGGGTCCGCCATGGATTTTCGACTGAAGAAGAGGTCCGCCAGCTGACAAGGTTGGGAAGCCCTGGATTATATTATTCGAAAAGTGTTTAAACATATCTGAGATCCTATTCCGTATTCTCGGACCTTTGGTGGTTTACTGTGGTACAGTTTCGAATGCTTTCCGGAAGTTAAGAAAGGTAATATTAACTGTTGCCATGTGCCCACGGTTCGAATGTATCGCGTGTGAAAAGTGCGAGCTGTGCTTTGCACGAGTTATTCATTCTAATTACATAAAATGTTGATGAAGGTTTCTCGGGTCTCCAGCCGGGTGGTAGCGTTATCATCTCGTGACGTTTCGGGAAGTGTCATACTACCCATCTTCGCCCCGAGAAACGTTCATCAGCAGTATAAGCCGGGAAAGACTACAGTCACATATACATAAAATGTATTCGCAGTTGCGAATACGAACAACCATCAGCTGTATAAGAGAATGACGACTATGAAGATTTGTGCAGGACCGCGATTTCACGCTTTAGTTGCAACCATTTACTGCAAAAATTCGAGTGCAAGCTGTACCTCCAGAACTATGGAATACGCGCCCCGCTGCTAACTTCTGGATACCTATCGGGCATTCAGGCACATAGCCCATTGTGCGTGTCTGATTCACTATTACTAGCACCAGCTAAGTTTACGACACTTCAAGACCGGTACCAGCTCCTGCCCCTGGCACTCGGCCGTCCACGAGACAATGGCAGCCGCATCCGTATGTGCCTTCATGAAGGAAGATACCGTTACGCTTTTGTTGTGGGCCGCTAGGAATCTGCGTTTATTATTCTGCGTTTATTACCCAACGGACGTGTCCGCGACTTAGTCAGACGGAACGTGTCGGCAGGGTTCATGTACTTGCCGTACAGAGCTTCAGCCAACATAAAAACATATACAACGTGACAGTATCACGAACCAACAACACTGATTTAAAAAGAGTCAGTGCAGAACGCGAGTTACTATGGCCGATAAAGAAAAGAAAAATTTCAAGAAGAAAGAAATATTTATCCCAATGTTTTCAGAGATTCACTTCTCCCTCCCACCAGTCACAATCGTTATTAAGGTACAGGGATTGGACAAAAATATGGAAACAGCAAAAAAAAAAAAAAAAAAAAAAAAAAAGACACACTACCTTACCACGCCTAATATAGTGTAGGAAAGCAGGGAAACCGTTAGTATTCAAAATAGCTTTCAGTTGTCTCGGAATGGATGAATACAGGTCCTGCAAGGAGTTCAAGGGAATCTTATACCATTCTTCTGGCAAAATAGTTGCAACGATCACGCACCTTTCTCTCCAAAGTAAACCACAATATTGAAATCTGGTGACTGTGTTGGGGACACGAGAATTCACCCTCGGGCACAGAAAATCAGTCCTGGACGATGAAAGCCGTGTGAACAAGGGCCTTTTCGTCTCGAGACACAGCACCACCATTGGGGAACAAACATTGTACCATGGGATGGACCTGATCAGACATTGCAGAACCACGGATCCCTTGTAATACCACGATATAGCTGCCCAAATCATCGCCGACCATCTGCCATGTTTCATTCTTAGAATATAAATGCCGCCAGAACTTGGAAATAATGCGAAACAAGATTCGTCCGACAAAATGACATTCTTCCATTGCTCCAAAGTCCATGTTTTATGGCATCGGCACCACGTTTTCCTGTTACGCGCTTTTGCATCGCTGATGAGTTGATGTAGAAATTCAGCTTGCCCTGCAAGTCCTGCTTATAGGGCTCCCTTCGTGTTGTGTTGGTGCTGACAGGGTTCGCGAGTGCTATTGCAGCTGCCTTACTCTTGTTTTCCGTCACGACCCTCTTGAACGATCGCTCTCACGATCACTCAAAATACACTTTCGTCAGCCTTGTACCGTAGTGGATTATTTTTTGTCGCTCTCCCTGTATGCGGTATAAATCTGCGATACGTTGCCTCTTGAAACACCAAATACACTCCTGGAAATTGAAATAAGAACACCGTGAATTCATTGTCCCAGGAAGGGGAAACTTTATTGACACATTCCTGGGGTCAGATACATCACATGATCACACTGACAGAACCACAGGCACATAGACACAGGCAACAGAGCATGCACGATGTCGGCACTAGTACAGTGTATATCCACCTTTCGCAGCAATGCAGGCTGCTATTCTCCCATGGAGACGATCGTAGAGATGCTGGATGTAGTCCTGTGGAACGGCTTGCCATGCCATTTCCACCTGGCGCCTCAGTTGGACCAGCGTTCGTGCTGGACGTGCAGACTGCGTGAGACGACGCTTCATCCAGTCCCAAACATGCTCAATGGGGGACAGATCCGGAGATCTTGCTGGCCAGGGTAGTTGACTTACACCTTCTAGAGCACGTTGGGTGGCACGGGATACATGCGGACGTGCATTGTCCTGTTGGAACAGCAAGTTCCCTTGCCGGTCTAGGAATGGTAGAACGATGGGTTCGATGACGGTTTGGATGTACCGTGCACTATTCAGTGTCCCCTCGACGATCACCAGTGGTGTACGGCCAGTGTAGGAGATCGCTCCCCACACCATGATGCCGGGTGTTGGCCCTGTGTGCCTCGGTCGTATGCAGTCCTGATTGTGGCGCTCACCTGCACGGCGCCAAACACGCATACGACCATCATTGGCACCAAGGCAGAAGCGACTCTCATCGCTGAAGACGACACGTCTCCATTCGTACCTCCATTCACGCCTGTCGCGACACCACTGGAGGCGGGCTGCACGATGTTGGGGCGTGAGCGGAAGACGGCCTAACGGTGTGCGGGACCGTAGCCCAGCTTCATGGAGACGGTTGCGAATGGTCCTCGCCGATACCCCAGGAGCAACAGTGTCCCTAATTTGCTGGGAAGTGGCGGTGCGGTCCCCTACGGCACTGCGTAGGATCCTACGGTCTTGGCGTGCATCCGTGCGTCGCTGCGGTCCGGTCCCAGGTCGACGGGCACGTGCACCTTCCGCCGACCACTGGCGACAACATCGATGTACTGTGGAGACCTCACGCCCCACGTGTTGAGCAATTCGGCGGTACGTCCACCCGGCCTCCCGCATGCCCACTATACGCCCTCGCTCAAAGTCCGTCAACTGCACATATGGTTCACGTCCACGCTGTCGCGGCATGCTACCAGTGTTAAAGACTGCGATGGAGCTCCGTATGCCACGGCAAACTGGCTGACACTGACGGCGGCGGTGCACAAATGCTGCGCAGCTAGCGCCATTCGACGGCCAACACCGCGGTTCCTGGTGTGTCCGCTGTGCCGTGCGTGTGATCATTGCTTGTACAGCCCTCTCGCAGTGTCCGGAGCAAGTATGGTGGGTCTGACACACCGGTGTCAATGTGTTCTTTTTTCCGTTTCCAGGAGTGTATTTCAGCAGCCATGGTTACGGAAGCACCCACCACATGGGTGCCAACAACTTGCGCCATGTTCGAAAGTTACTCAACTCCGATCTAATGCACTCAGAATTACAAAGAACTTTGTTCCGACCATCAATGATAGTTGCAACGTATTGGTGACACTGCGCAACTGCCGTTCGTGGTGAAATAAACAGCGCAACCTGGAGAATTGGTTAGCACTCGCGTTTATGATCAAGCACCAATTTCTCGTCGTGTTCCTACGTTTACGTCCAACACCCTTATTGATCGTACCGGTACGCCATTATTCGCATGTCTGTGTCATAGGAGTCAGCCGTCAACGTCTAGATCTATGAAGTCACTGTTGTCTGTACTTCAGCACAGCTGTAAAAAAGTTTTCCCGACACTAAAGAGGGAACAGATGAACGTCATTTGGCACAAGATGAGACTGTATGGTGTGTGGTCTAAGATAAGGCTGCCAATTTCACGAGAAGACAGTACGGGCCATTGTTGTGGATGTGGGATAAGATGAGAGATAAGAGACTGATTATGTCTGTTGCGCTGAAAGTAAGAAAGAAAGGTAAAATACTGGAGTATTAATTTATTTTTAAAATCTTATTTTTCACATGAACAGAACTTTTTGGTTAGTTCTACGGTTTCTTTTAAGATTTCATGGAAGTTTTTACAACTGCCTATATTAAACAAACAGTGAGCATTAGCGTTCCAATTTTAAAGGATGATTTTTTCTATGTCAATACAGTATTCGTCAACAAAATTACTTATACGGCACGTGCGTTCCTCCTTGGCAAACACAGAGGGCTCTAGTTTTTATATGGTATTTGTATTGTTAGTAACATGGAGATGCCAAAGGTCACCGGTTCCCGTCAATCACCGAAATTAAGAAATGTCGGGCTGGGCTAGCACTCGGATGGGTGACCATCCGGTCTGCCGAGCGCTGTTGGCATGTGGGGTGCACTCGCCCTTGTAAGGCAAACTGAGGACCTACTTGATCGAGAAGTGTCTCGTAAACAGACATAGGTCCGGGAGAGCGGTGTGCTGACCATTTGCCCCTCCATATCCGCATCCAGTGACGCCTGTGCGCTAAGGGTGACACGGCGGCCGGTCGGTATGTCGGGCCTTCATGGCCTGTTCGGGCCGGAGTTTGGTTTAGTTTCAGTAGTATGACGATCACTCGATCCGACTACTTATGCCATCTCTGGACGCATCCGGATCTTATTATTGCTGGATGATTTTCAAGGACGGGTGTAACTGCTGTTACTTTAAACATCTCTGTACAAGCTGATCTTCACACTTCAGTTGGAGGTAAAGCCGACTACGTCGACGCTACGGCCGGCACGCTGTGGCCGAGCGGTTCTAGGCACTTCAGTCCGGAACCGCTCTGCTGCTACGGTCGCAGGTTCGAATCCTGCCTCGGGCATTGGATGTGTGTGATGTTATTACGTTAGTTAGGTTTAAGTAGTTCTAAGTCTAGGGGACTAATGACCTCAGTTATTAAGTCCCATAATGCTTACAGCCATTTGAACCATTTTCGACGCTACTATGAAGCCACTGGAGCAGGGTTAAAATCCCAGTATAACCGTACTGATAGATTTCCCAAAAGATACTGGAGCAGATTTAGAATTCCAGCTTAAACGTCCTGACAGATTTTCCGAAATCACTTCGTTGTTCCTTCACTGTCCCAAAATTCTCCAGCCGATTAGTGGACTGTCGCTAACGATTTCGCCATAAAAGACACATAAAATCCTAAATGTAAAAGTAAAATCTAATGGAAATGCACGTAAGTAATTAATAAAGTACTTTACGTATCAGGTGTCGGGTGCAACACTAAATATTACTTGAATTACTGTTATACTATACCCACTAATCACAATGCGAAACTTCACAGAAGGGTGGCCACTCAACAGTTTCTGCTTAGCAGATTGCGACTAATTGCAGTAAACGTTAGCTTTCAAGCAAGGCAAAGGCTATGTCAGACCAAAAGGGTTGGATTGGGTTGTTTGGGGGAAGGAAGTCGGCCGTGGTCTTTCACAGGAACCATCCCGGCATTTGCCTGGAGCGATTTAGGGAAATCACGGATAACCTAAACCAGGATGGCCGGACGCGGGATTGAACTGTCGTCCTCCCGAATGCGAGTCCAGTGTGGTAACCACTGCGCCACTTCCATCGGTAGACCCCAGGGGATCCAACATTTCTATACGGGGCAAGTGTTGGGTAGTGAAACTCTGTGGGACGAATCTGTTGAAGGATGACACTACCACGGCATTAGTCAACTGTCTCGGAAGGATTAAGGAGAGTGTCTAATGTCCCTTGAAATCTGCTCACTAGAGACGAAGCACCATCAGTGTTATAACAACGATAACGAAGTAAACATCCCACAACATTTCGAAGAAACTACACTCGTATTCATCAGATGTGATTTTGGCGAATCACCCAAACTCGAAATGAAGACTGCCGGATGGGTATATGAACCACATTCCCCTCAAGTACGAGTCAAATGTCGCAACTACTGCGTTTCGTTGCTTTGCGTCGTGACTAAGTGGCCGTTTTCTACTCATTTTCAGAATCTTCCATTCAAAGGGTAGTTCAACTGTTGAATTTAATGGTTTTATGACATGTGAGTAAACCTAATACTAAGATCTGAAGAATATGACAAAATGAAAACTGAATTAATTTCGCGAATTAACATGAGATCAAAAACATCTTTAATTAAAATCAGTATGAAATTTGGAAATTTTAGTTACTATTTCCTGAAATTAAAACTTCTTTATTCAATAACCCTAGTCTCTCATCTTATGAGCTTTGCGTGTATCAGTGACAATTAATTGTTCAAAAGAGCAACCAAAAGTCCGAAAGCCCTTTCAGGCGACACTCTAAGTAGAGGCTGCGCGCTAACTTCAGAGACACGTAGGTGAGGCAAATCCGGACAGCATACACGCGGCGGATGCTCGACCGTTGGTCTGGTACGCCGGCCAGCCTGAGGGTGGTGTTTAGGCAGTTTTCCAAGCTCGTTCATGCTAGTTTAGTTCTCAATCTCCGCCTCAGAAAACACAATACAAAAAAGTTAAAATAGGATAACACACAGAGCAAAAGTTTTCTCACTTCCCTGACAGTTGGTGCATGCGACTTCTCTCTTAGATTAACTGACGAGTGTTATGACCGACAAGATATCCGCCAAGAGAAGGGTAGGAACAGTTGCTAGACTGACTCACGCAGCAGCTCAGTGAGCTACGCCTGCGACAGCGAGAATGACACACTGCTTCTCGTTCTCCAACAAAACAAGTTCAAAATGACCGTAAAAATTGACATTTTACGTTATGCCAACAGTTGGACAGCTTTCTGCGTTTTAGTCCGAGAGTTTTGCATGAGATCATGACTAAACGATTACGGTGTCAAAAGTTCTATGCTCTTTGGTTTCCAAAACTCTCTGGAAACCATGAAGCTCAACGGATGACTGCGTCCCTTTTGTTTGTTTCTCTTTACCCTGCGGAAAGAGAATGCTGACTAAACAGAACACAGGGCGCTGATGAGACATAGGTTTCCAGTGCTGACGTAGAGGCGAAACAACAGTCACCCAGTCGCATAACAGACACAAAGAAGCACCGTAAATCACTCAGCTAGCAAGGTTACTATCTGTAACACTGCGACTATACACACAGATAATATTATTTCCCTTTCGTTCTCTGTCTCTTACACTGGCTATATGTATATGTGACTTGTCAAGACTTTAGAGATCTGCTGGCCGTTTATCTAACTTTAATAACTTCCATTGCGTAAGTTTAAGTCTGTACAAACTGTCATATTCAGAATTTGTTTAACATGTCTACATGTCACTTCAGTATAGTAAAGCAATGAAAACATTTATATGAGAGAATATTTGCAAACAACACTTGCTTCGCAATTGGTCAATAGAGCATTGTAGCACTTTGCAATAATTGTGTGTTGCGTCACGGCCGCGGTGCGGTAGGAATGTGGCTAGCAAGGAATGCGAACGGACGTATGTGACGGGCAGTATGAAGACGATGATATTTCTGGAGAATACCTCGACAAGATGCAACACGATTAAATACCGAGCATGGAATCGCTCACTGAAGCTTGAGACGCCGGGAGTATCTTTCTGTATGTCACTTGTTTCGCTGACGTGCTGAAGGACTGGTATACCTCACTTAGGTGTCACTAAGTTTTGTAAACTGACCACTCAGTAATTCCAAATACAATACAAGGGACAATATTGTATTTTAAAGGAACTGTAGCTGAGTTTTTGTTCGTGGCCGGCCGGTGTGGCCGAGCGGTTCTAGGCGCTTCAGTGTGTGCCTTGGGCATGGATGTGTGTGATGTCCTTAGGTTAGTTAGGTTTAAGTAGTTCTAAGTTCTAGGGGACCGATGACCTCAGATGTTAAGTCCCATAGTGCTCAGAGCCATTTGGAGAATTTGAGAACGGAAACTGGACTCACTGACTCTGTAGACTTCAAAGTGCTAGACTACAAATCCAGAAGATGCCACGTCTGAGGATAATTTGTTAATGTTTGAAATTCCAAGTTGCGCCATGGTTCGGAGCCCATGTTGAACTGTAGGCGCAACTACAAATGGCTCGACAAGGCAGAAGAAGGAAACGGCACACCACCTCCAAAAGGACCATGTCAAGTAAGTAGTGTGGTGCCCAAATCGCCTTATCAGTCGTCGAAATGATGACAGCTTTCGTTAATATAGATACATTTCGAACAAAATGGATCGTGTTACGAGCAGGCGTTTAGGCAGTGCTCCAAGATAATGTAGGAGTGGACGCTCGCAATAAGAAAAGAACAACGCGGTGTAGAAGTGGAAGTTCAAGAAGCAATGGATGGCAGAAGTCTACAACACAGGGACAGGGAATATCGACAAGTCAGGCTATTGAGATGGAAAACGCAGCAGCAACTGCAACACACACGCTGGATGGTAATGAGAGGGGAGGGGATACCGACGACCATAACGCTCACCATCAGCGAACGTAAGAGTAATGGGTGAGGAGACTGTTATGGTACATGACGAAACCTCCACAGCAGGCCGTTTGAAGGATGACGACCCGGCCACTGTGGAGTCAGTGAAGTGACGCCAAGGCAGGCCTCGCTGAAGGCGTTGCGCCTGACCCCGCTTCACCTTGAGCTTTACCATCCTACAGCATCTGTGCAGCGCTAACAATGCAGGCAGCAAGAAGCTCAAGGGCAGCGAATGAATGGGCGACGCAGCCCAACGGATGACTGGTTTGAATAGAATTGGAATCTTGCATGCTCAGCGATCCTTTGTAGAAAACAGAGTATTGTCCACAACGAATTTCTTCACCGCGAAATAAGTTTTAACTAGATATGCACCAGGCGAAGAACAAATCAGTGTGAAAGCACATGATCGTGTTAAGAGGAGGAGGGTATAAGGTAGAGAGCGAGCTTATGCAAAGTGTTGTGGTAGGTGAATGACCAGCAAACAATACAAAGCAATTGGGGGCAAAGCTCAGATCCCAAATAAAAGTAAATACCTAACAGACAATAATGTTGTGTTTCTTATCTTTCTGGCTTAGAGTAAAGAAGATGCTGAGACAATAAAAAATGGAACAAACGGCACTTCAGTTACATATGGTTAAAAGAAACATTCAAGTAACGCTAATACTGATAATTTACAAAATTAGGGGGTTTTTGATTCACTTTGGAATGCAAGCAGGTCACCACTTTACAATCCAAGGAACGATGAGATGATGCGTGATGATGACGCCACATGAGGCCATTGACTGTGAACATACGGCGTCGTGAATGACTTTGACACGTGCACATGTGACGACACCAGTGACATTGAACACATAATGTCATCAAGACATGGACAGGGTGAGTTTTATAAATTAAAGCTCACAGATGGCGGTGATTTAAAAAAGTCAAAGATGGCAGACGGTGAGAAACGTTTTTCAGCCACTCATAGTGCAAGATTTTTTTAGACCAATAGCAGTACGGTATGAATTTTTTTGGTACGCATATATAACACACGCACACGCGAGCGCGCGTATCTGCACGCACGCACGCACACACACACACATACACACACACACACACACACACACACACACACACACATTACTTTACAGGATCTCAAAAGTATTAATGATCTGAAATTTTTTTACAACATATTCAACCGAAAACGTATGTGATTTGCAGTATTTCCACGCATTTTTTTAGAATGCTCAAAAGTATCCACACGTGTGAAGCTTTCTTGGTCACATTAACACAAAAAAATTGAGTAAAGAGTGTAACTTTCAGTATTTGAAAGCACTTTACGGGGCGCTCAAAAGTATCCGAACACTTTGATTTTTCCATTTTTTTCGATGTTCAACAGTATTTGGCAAAAAACTACGTAAAGCAGCACTTCTGAATATGCAAAGTTCGAATGAAGTCTTAAATTCATTATTTTGCACATCTCAACAGTTCGTCAAGTCCCACATGACAGGTAGGCAGCTGGCGGCGAACAGTTTCCGACAGTATGCAGTGATCTGGAGCTCTTGCACTGACTGGCCCGACCACATGTTACTGTTTCCAAATGCAATAATTTCATAAATCCGAAGATGGGATTCTGAAATTCCGAAACCGATCGTGGTTTGAATAAATATTAGTACAACTGAAGTGGATCTCTATAAATTAATTATCGTGTATTAAACACCTTTTACAGGGCTGGCTATAGGCGTAGGTCTGGAAAGCCTTCGAATGTACAATGCTTTCCCATACTTCTATTCTGTGACAGTGACCGCCCCTCGCGGCTACCCACTTGCTCGTGCCGTTCTGTCGTTTGCAGTGAGAAAAAACGTGGGAGGCACGTGACTTTCAGGTGAGCGCTAAATGCCAACCAACGTTCTTAGTTCATTCAGTGAGGGGTATACGACTGGCAAGTAATTTCTAGGATAAGTATGTATTTCGAAACAAAGCACGTGCAAACAATTAGAAGAAGCTACATGTCAATTAGGTTCAATGTGTAATTACTATAAGAAGCCTAAAAATGGCTGTTTTACAGTTCCATTTGTATTCTCATGAAACGAATAGCATTCAGTTCATTATCGTAAGTACGTTTCTTCATATGTGACTCTTTTATGGGTGTTTTTTTTACTAAGGATTTTTTTAGACAAGCACCGATGTCCGAAATTCTAATGAAAAATCTAATGTTATTTTTTGTTCAATATAGCAAACTTCGTTTATACGGTGCACATCACACAGCGTATGTGCAAAGATGCAGTATACAATAATTTTCCTTGCTGTGTTACACATTAGAACGATACGCCGAAGCGCGTCGGAAATTTTTTATTACCAGCATGGAGTTGGTACTTTCAATGAACAGAACAGTACTTTTGAGCACATTTATACCAGTGCTCCAAACTTGTTCATAACATAACGAATATCAATAATTTTATTAAAAAATTGTGAATAAGGAAAGATTCATAACTGAAGCAGGAGGAGGAGTTCACGTGACATAAAAGTACGGTGGATTTAGCCAGAACATAATAACTGCAATTACTTTTAAAAACTACAAAAAAACAGGAACGCATATGTTCCACACGCTATTAATACGAAACTTTTATAATATACTGGTCCGTTTTGCGATTTTAGATTATTACATCTATTTAATGAATGTTGGCACTGCTGCAAAATCGCAAACTCTGTGAAAATATCGGAAGTGATAATCAGTTTTGAGAAACCGTCAAAGAAACATCTGTAAAAGTTATAGCGGATTAGCCTCCTAAACGCAGCCTATGAAATATTTTCAAAAGTAATCAGTGATCGCTTAAGAACCATAACAGAGACCTTGCTATTAGAATAACTATGTGGATTCCGGCAAGGCCGTTCATGCAGTGAAAATGTATTTACCATAGACTGAATTTTAGAGAAAAGACTTCAGTTCAATTCAGAGACAAATACAGCTTTTACTGGTTTTGAAAAAGCTTCTGACATTGAGAATAGTAAGAAACTATGGGACATAATGATTGGAGTTCGATATTATAGACATCGTGAAGCTAAAAAAAGTTTATACATGGACACAAAATAATAATAAAAGTTGATAATAATAAAACTGATGAAATCACTAACAATGCCAGCCACTGTGGCCGAGCGGTTCTAGGCGCTTCAGTCCGGAACCGCGCTGCTGCAACGGTCGCAGGTTCGAATCCTGCTTCGAGCACGGATGTGTGTGATGTCCATAGGCTAGTTAGGTTTAATTAGTTCTAAGTCTAGGGGACTGATGACCTCAGATGTTAAGTCCCATAGTGCTTAGAGCCATTTGAACCATCACTACCAATAAGGGACTGAAAGAAGATTGTAGCCTATAACCGACCTTAATTAATGCATACGTAAATAATCTGATTGAAATCTGGAGACCGGAGGTAAATTCAGGTATGCAGATTACTACAAATAAATATGATAATTTCCTTATGTACGCAGATAATGTTACCATTTCGTAGAAAGGGGAAGATGAAATCCAAAGAGCAATCTATAAATTACATTAATTAGGGAAAAGAGAATATACTTTCGAATTTCAACAAAGAAAACTAAAATCGTGCGTCATCTTGGGAGAAACGTCACATGACAAAAACAATAACAGATAATACTCTAGTTGAGCAGCCTCCAACCTCAAATTTTTAGGATGCAACATAAGCTATGACATGGACAATGACATAGAAGATAAAATTATCATATGTCAGTATGCGAAACTATACACAAAATATTCTATAACAAAATACGGAAGACAACAGAGCGTCAATCCACTCTCCAGTTGAATCTTTCACGACACCAGAGTTGCCTTGCTTGGCAGTGACGTGTTGTCACTGGTAAGTCTCACCAGAGGCACGCGCGATCATACTCCTGCTATACCTTATGGTATCCGCTGTGCCCAGATTTCTTCCCTGGATGATGTTCGCTTTGTCACTGCTGCCCTCGAATGTGTCGATATTGACGTGCGTCTGCACTAAATGGCTGTCCACAACATGCTCCACGGAAAGCAGCGACCCACCACCGATATATAGAGCCCAACATGGGCAAAGAATGGTTCAAATAGCTCTAAGCACTATGGGACTTAACATCTGAGGTCATCAGCCCCCTAGACTTAGAACTACTTAAACCTAACTAACCTAAGGACACCACAAACATCCATGCCCGAGGCAGGATTCGAACCTGCGACCATAGCAGCAGCGCGGTGCCGGACTGGAGCTCCTAGAATCGCTCGGCCACAGCGGCCGGCATGGGCAACGAACACGTAGACAGTTCAACCTGCTTTCAGCAGGCCAGCAATGGCGGCCCCACTCAAATAGCTAAAGCTGTCGAACAATAGTACATACTATATACTTATATGGATATGGTGTCTGTTCTTTCGGACATGTCCGAAAGAACGATATCTATATGATGTCTGTTCGTGTCTGTTCTTTCGGACATGTCCGAAAGAACCATATCCATATAAGTGTATAGTTCTGGCAATACCAGCCATGACCTCCTTCTTCTGTGCGGATGCACACACACTACTCGAACTCTTACGGGATTTGGTAAGAATGTCTTCCACGAGTAATGAGTGTGTTATGTAGGGACACTACGAATGTAGTTTGTGGACATATAAGGTGAGAATGTGGGTCTCCCGGGAGGCGTGCGCGAGATAGTCCCTGCAGTCGCACAATCCTCTGTGCCCTCGGAGGCTCAGATGGATGGAGTGTCTGCCATGTAAGCAGGAGATCCCGGGTTCGAGTCCGGGTCGGGGCACACATTTTCACCTGTCTCCGTTGATATATATCAACGCCGTCAGCAGCTGAAGGTATTAATATATAATTCTCATTCAGAGTACGTACTTGTCGGTGGGACATGGTTGTATCATAGAAGGAGTGTTGCAAACACTGTTCACTTCTAAACTCAGCACAATTACTGGCTGCAGAGTCAAAACACAGGGTGTACAGAAAGGCCTCCAGAGCGCTATCTGATCGCCGATGATCGGGACAAGTGAGTCACTAACACTACAACCCCTCAGTGTAACATTGAGCCCTGGTGCCACTAAATACGATCATTTTTATCCGGTAGTGTAGTTCATGACAGCGTAGAACGTCGTAAGTTCTTGCGTAGGACGAGGACTTTTACAGTTAAAATTTACACTGTGACGAGTGTGCGAAAACACGGTGTGCTCTGACGTGTCCATGTCATTGGATGACAAAGGAAAAAGGCAGTGTGTTGGACAACACTGCTTTGGTTCGTTTAACGATATCACTTTATTCGACGAGTGTTAGGAAGTGGCATGGTTACAAAGCGAAACTAGTGAACAAGCGGGAAGTAACAATTCCGCAGATGTCAGAAGATGGGTGCAAACAGGGTGCCTGTATCGCTGTCTCGTTAAGTCATGACCGCCCGAGACAACAATCGCGTCAACATAAAAACGGGCACTTTTAACGAAACGCTGACAAGTTTTTAATTAAGTTGAGGCCAGGCAGCGCGCGCGGCTGGCTGGCTACCACTGCAGTTTCCGGGATAAACTGTACAGCGCCGACGAATCGTTTACACTGTGCGTCCGCGCAGAAAACAAAGCGTATGACGCGGGCAAAATTAAAACGGCGTGATTTCGTGCTAACGCTGCGCTCGGCTACCCGGGAAATGTCGAAAAGGCTCCATCAAATGCCGCGGTGGCTCCTGTTATTAATTAAATTTCATTTGCCGCAGCGCGAGACTTGTAAATCTTTGTGTTCCGACTAGTCGGCGCCGGTAGCGGTGGGTGGTGGGGGAGCGAGTTCCTTCACCCCGAAACAGAGCTTGCACACGGGACTTTTGTTATTACGCTTGTGGAATTGTACAAAAAATTTGTTCTGTCTGTAACTATAATAGATTTTTGGGAATACGTGGTTCTGATATATAATGTCTGACAAAATAAGTGAGGTAACCAGAAGACATAGTCGGACATCAGTGTTATATCGTACATACACACACACACACACACACACACACACACACACACACACACACACCATCGGTGGGTAGGTAAATGACTTAAGTTGCTATTCTCTGTGACAGACAAAACGACCACGGGAGTGCATTAGACCTGGTACGATATGTAAGCGGCCTGATCTCTGTGAAGGACACGGAGATCCCACGTACTCGGATGAGAAATCACTGTCAGGACCAGAGTACAAGCACCGACACCCCTCCAGCAAGTGATTCTCACTCCAACTCGACTCGTGCATTGCCGTCGTGGCCCAGTCACAGTCAAACCGACCAATTGCAGCGACGACTGTCGATCATTGTGGATCCTAAGCCCTACTTTCTCCTTATAAGTAAACGTCATAACACATATAAGATATGACCAACAAAAACTTTCATTCATATTTAGCTATTTAGCTCAGTCTCTTGTGGTTATATTAATGAGTTATTTAAACATCTGTTTTTTTATTTAACTTGTTCTTGACAAGTTCTGCAATATCTATTTCAATTTGCGTTGTAGCGAAAATAAACTGATGTTCCAACGAGTCATTGGATACTGCATCATGCTGAGCAGATTTAATGTAATTCATTGAAAAAAATGTACTTTCATAAATGTATCGACGACTACATGACGATCTGCGAGTCTCTAGCTGCGAGTGCCTGGCAAAGGATTCATCGGACCACTTTCACATTATCTCTCTACCGTTCCATTCCCTGTGCGGGGAAAACAAACCCTTAAATCTTGGTGTGTGTGTGTGTGTGTGTGTGTGTGTGTGTGGGCGGGGGGGGGGGGGGGGGGGGGAGGGGGGGCTGTTCTGTGCGAGCTCTGAGTTCCTTTATTATGATGATCGTTTCTCTCAATGTAATTGGGTGCCAACAAAATATTTCCACGCTTTCAGAAGGAAGTTGGTGATTGAAATTTCACGAAATGCTCCCGCTGCAACAAAACACGCCTTTCTTTCAATAACTGCCACCCCAACTCGTGTATCACGTCCGTGGCACTCACTCCCATATTTTGAAATAATACAAAACGAACTGCCCTTCTTTGCACTTTTTCCATGTCCTCCGTCAATCTTAAATTAAGCGGATCCCACACTTTACAGCAGTACACCAGAAGAAATCGGACAAGCGTCGTTTAAGCACTCTCTTTCGAAGGCTTGTTGTATTTTTTTAAGTGTTCTGCCACTAAATCGCAGTATGTGGATTGCTTTTCGCAGAACATTATCTATGTGTTCGTTCCATTTTAAGTTGTTCTTAATTGTAACCCTAAGTGTTTAGCTGAACAGACAGCGTTTAGATATGTGTGATTTATCACGTAACTGAAATTTAGCGGAATCGTAGGAGCAGTCGTGTGGATGACTTTTCGTTACTTAGAGTCTGCGACTTTTCGAGGTGAACTTATGGTATGACTTCAAAAATCGCAGAATGTATTTCTTTTCTGGACAGGACGAACAGATCGCTTTGAAACTGCACACTTTTTCTTGAAGATCACTTCTGACACTTGCAAGACTAATTATTACTGGACTAGAGAGATTTTTAAAAAACTCATTGGAGGCTTCACCATTAATTGATAAAGTCTTGAAAACATAACTTCCTTGTATTATTGTTTCAATTCGCAGCGAGTCTGGAAATGACTCTCATCCAAACGTGAATAATAATATCGAAAGTTCGCAATTAAATTGTTTCGTTTCTTTTTTATGCTACACGCCGTATCAAGAATTCAACTTTTTACAGAGTTAAGTGACAAAACAGCTGTTTTGAAGTGTTCAGCCGTATCGTCGTAACGAAAAGTTTTTCCCATTTCCATTGGACGATCTTTCAAAAATTCTCATCGCTGCAGCATTTCTGAGCTCTTGTTCATTTTAAGATTATCGCATATGATGCAATTACACGGTTCCTTAAGACTTGATGATTCAGGAAAAACTTTTACTTTTCTTCTTTTTTTTCTTATACACTAATGAGCTTCGTTCGACATGAGAGTAACATCAGTGTTGCATCGTGGAGTGAAGAAAAATGTCGAGGAAGAATATACATATATATATACTAATCTGACCGACAGTGCAAAATTAAGGAGAGTAAATTTGAAGAAAACAGCGAGAACAAGTGGACTGGGGTTGTTTGGGGGAAGATACCAAACTGCGAGGTCATTGGTCTCATCGGATTAGGGAAAGACAGGGAAGGAAGTCGGCCGTGCCCTTTCAAAGGAACCATCCCGGCATTTGCCTGGACGCGATTTACGGAAATCACAGAAAACCTAAATCAGGATGGTCGGACGCGGGCTTGAACCGTCGTCCTCCCAAATGCAAGTCCAGTGTGCCAACCACTGCGCCACCTCGCTCGGTGCCACAATATGTTTTGAGGGAACTGTCGAAGAGACGCTGCAACACTCGTATCTGATAAACAAACGAACCGAAGGCAGCGCTAAGCGGTGACAACACTGCTCAAGCAGAGCAACGTACTGTGTCGTCCAACGCCACAAGTCGGGGAGTAACACTGCCATACTAGGGAGTTACCACACCATGCGTCGACTGCCATTAACATCACAACACAAAGCGACGGCGTTTGGAGCGGTGTCGTGATCGGGAAGAACTGACTGCAGATGAATGGCGTCACATAGTGTTCAGCAATGAATTGCGATTCTGCACTACCCTGGACGTCCATCTGGGTGGACAACGGCAGTCTGGGGAGAAGTCCCATTCCTCCAAGTTTCCGGACAGGCACAGCGTTGTAACTCCAGGCGTCATTGTGTGGGGAGCCATTGGGTATGATTCCAGGTCACGGCTGCTACTGACTGAGGGAACTCGCGACGGTACGGACACCCTGCATCCTTATATGTTACCTCTCATGTGACAGTTTTGTGGAGCCATTTTTAAACGGCACAATACTCTCCCACACATGGCACACGTCTATGAAAATGTTTGCCTGATGCTGAGGCACTCCCAGTGCCAGCACGGTCCCTAGATCTGTTAAGGATAGAATATGTGTGGGACCAGTTCAGATGTCAACTCTGTATCAGTGCCAATTTCCAGGATATTTAGGACCAGTTGCTACATTTGTAGGACAGCTTCTCTTAGGAGAGGAATTGACTCATGACACCCTTACGAACGAGGTGGTGCGGTGGTTAACACACTGGACTAGCATTCGGGAGGACGAAGGTTCAAACCAGCGTCCGGCCATCCTGATTTAGGTTCTCCGCGAGTTCCCTAAATCGCTTCAGGCAAAGGCCGGGACGGTCCCTTTGAAAGGGCACGGCCGATTTCCTTCCCCTAATCCGATGGGACCGATGACTTTACCGTTTGGCCCCTCCCCCAAATCAATTAACCAACCAAACATGACTCTCTTCCCAACCAGATCAGTGCAAGCATCCATGCCAGGAGGTGTACGTCACACCTTCTAGGTGTGTTACTTTTTTGTTAGGCACTGTATATTGTGTACTTTAATACATATGGGGTCTGAGTAGACTAATAATATTTTCAACTGGAACCATTTCCGTACTACTGTGCTACAATCGTTTGAAAACTGTTGGTAATGCGATCACTTTTACATGTACTTTATTAGCCATGACCCAGTACATCACATGTTTTGCAGTTCCACTCATTAATAACCAAAGAAACATAAAAGAATCGTAGTCAGTTTTCACAAACACTTTTTTTACAGGTAAACTTAAACCGTTTTTGTCCTTTTCAAATGAGAGTTAGCATTCTGATCCACTGCAAATAAGGATCTTTGTGGCGACTATCAACTTAGGCGCATATATTGTACTCCTGAGGAAAGTATCCAGTGGAATCAAATCCGGTGATTGTGAAGGCCCTGCGATTGGACCACCTCGGCCTATGCATGTGTCCGAACCATTGGTCTAGATGTTTCCATGCCTGACGTGAAAATTTTGTGGATGCGTCGTCATGCTGGAACCAAGTGTCTTAACGGACGTTCAGTGGCACAGCATCCAATACCACGCCCAATACTTGTTGTAGGAAGGTCAAGTAGGTGGGGCCCGTGAGCTTGGGTTGAAACACGTACAGTCCAGTCACATGACCATCCAGAATATCTGCCTACACAGTGATACGAAATCTGTATTGGAATCCCTGGACATAAGTGGAACGTGGATTTTCGTCTACCCAATCATAGCTGTCTAAAGAATTGAGATCGCAATCCCAAGTAAATTCACATTCACCTGAAAAGAGAATACGCCGTGAAATACTATAGGCTCGGTGATGCAGCGACACAGATACCGTGTACAGAACTCAATGTGCGGTGGAAAATCGTCTGGCATTAGAGACTGTATCGTTTGGAGATGTTATGGATGTAGTTCTTGATCAGGCAAAACATACCAGACGGTGCTGGGAGTAACATCTATTGGACGCGCAATTTCTCGCGTACTCTTTGAAGGGTACTCTTCAGTGTGATGCAGTACGGTCTCTTCCAATTCAGGTTTGCGGCGTGTCCTTGGAGCATCACAGTCACGCCGGCTGACGGTGATGGTACCCCCCTCTCGAAGCCGTGGCATAACTGTGGAGAAATGGGCATGCGATGGAGTCGGACGTTGTGGACAATGATCTTGATGAAGGCGACAAGCACCTCTTCCATTACAATGAACTTCGCCAAACGGAAGGATTATGCCGGTTTATTGTGCAAACATGTACTCAATCATGTTGCTCTAACATTCACAGACACGTGGATGTGGCTCGAAACAGGTCAGGAAAATAGGACAAACCTCAAATGACATCAGCCGATCCAACGTAACGACCCCCTACACCCCTCCAAGACTACAATGTTGCATACCTATCTAGCAAACATGTTTTCAAACGCCTGCAGCACGGAAACAGTACGTTACCTGACATGGGTTGCATGGGTGGGGGTGGGGGACGTGGTGGACGGGGGAGGTGCACAACTGATCCCTGAAGCAGACCATTACTGAAGAGTCCTCCATCTGCTAGCTAGTCCATTCAGAAACACCTTAAAGCGCCCGTCAGAGAGCAAGTTGTTCACTAGAAACGGCAGCTTTTGACATGGGACGATATCAATACACTTCGACAACAATTCCTCACTCCACACAGTGTCCTAAGCTAAAGTCAGATCCACAAAAACTGCAGCTGATTTGAGATCTCGTTGAAATCCAGCTTCTACTAAAGATATCAACGTAAAGACCGGTGCAAGGAAGAAGCCTTCCACGAAGGTGCAACTACCCAGCAACAAGTATACAAGAGAACTTATCTACGAATAGTCCTTTGCAGGACCAATCGAGCACGTTACAATTATGGTTTTGATATCTGCATGGATATTCGTGTCTTTTTTTCTCTCTGATTGTCCGACAGCATCATACGTAGCTTACAGTTATAGGGGCAAAATAAAATTCCATTCATCTGGTCCTGCAGTAGCACACTGAAGTTCAACCAAAATATTGGAAAAATAAATATCGGGACAACCGTCCGATGACCCTACAAATCCCTTCCGAAGAGTAAATTTTCCGATGAAATTCAAAGTAAGTGTTTACAGGACATTATTGAACGGGGCTTTCAGAATTCCTAAGGATTTGCACAAACGAGTCAGGCAATATACGTATCCAGGAATTTTA
This sequence comes from Schistocerca americana, assembly GCF_021461395.2. Taxonomy (NCBI): domain Eukaryota; kingdom Metazoa; phylum Arthropoda; class Insecta; order Orthoptera; family Acrididae; genus Schistocerca; species Schistocerca americana. The sequence continues at coordinate 129,451,037 of NC_060124.1, forward strand.
GCTGCAAGTAATACATTTCTACAGGCCATACGGGAAAGCTTACAGCGGACTCGACGACGCTAGTATCAAACGTCCACATTGATTTAATGTTTGAGCCGAAAGGGACTTCAACGATCGCGTTTGTTCAAATGTTCAAATGCGTGTGAAATCTTATGGGACTTAACTGCTAAGGTCATCGGTCCCTAAGCTTACACACTACTTAACCTAAATTATCCTACGAACAAACACACACACCCATGCCCGAGGGAGGACTCGAACCTCCGCCGGGACCAGCCGCATAGTCCATGACTGCAGCGCCCCAGACCGCTCGGCTAATCCCGCGCGGTGTTCGCCTTTCACGGGCATAGTCCTCACTGACTGAGTAGTTGCGACACTGCATCTGTGCCTGTTTTTTACAGTGATGATTTTAACTTCATTTTCGTTTTTCTGGGTACCTTCACAAGTATTTGTTTACAGCTTGAACAACGCTACTCTGTATTAAAGAGAGGACAGTCTAATTTGCTTCTTAGTGCAGGGCAGACGCGATAGGAGCGGAAACTTACAGAATGTTTTCTTTCATCACGTGCAAGGAAGGGAATTTTTTTCCCGTACGGCTGGCCAGAGACCTGGACATGAATGCCTTCTAACAATCAATGTGTGAACTAAGAGGAACCAATGACAGCGGATGTGTCGAGCTACAGACTTAAAAAACGACAAACGAGGTACATTTTTGGCGTACGGAATAAAGCGGATATTGAACGTTAATGGAGCTAAATGAAAACTGGCGAAACACTGCATATAAAAAAGGATAATTTTTTTATAACCTGTGAAATTTCATCGTTGTACAAAATTATCCTACAAGTTGAAAAAACAGTTATTTATTATGTGTATAAAATTTAAGAGAAAGAGATTACATTTTCTTCTCTCTCGTTTTTTGATATAATTATATTTCTTGTCTCTTGATATTTATGTATTCCGTCGATAATATTATTTTTATGTGGGTTTTGTGTTCCGTTTCTGAGTCTTTCAAGACGGGGCTCAGTCACTGTGGCTGGAGCAACTGGACGGTTGCTTTTAACATTTTTTCTGACAGACATCGGATTGTTAATGTAAACGCAAAAAATTCGTGTGATGTGGCACTTGGAGCGATGAAACCTGTTTTAAATATTCGTGATGAAACCTGCTTTAAATATTCGTAAAAGATGGATTATGAGACAATAAAATCAGCAGATATAAAAACAGCTGTAGTGAGCCATGTTTTCATTCTGATAAAGAATTTGTGCACACCGTTCTCACACATAATTTGCCTAAATGTGGCAGGTTTTCAAACAATCAACAGGTAAAACGAGCTACATGACAATTTGGATACCACCACGATGTTTCCTTTCGAAACGTTATTCCTTTTTGTATCTTACTGGCAGGCGTAAGTAGTATGAACGCAGCACGGAGCAGTAAGATACAAGCCGCTGTAACCTGCTACAGATGTGTCAGAATTCGAACACTATAAGGGAGCACAATGTAGAGACTCTTCCTTGCGCTGTCTACGGGTTTTCGAATAGAGGAAGGAAAGCGCACGTTTTGCGCACTACACGAGTAGGACTCGGGCGTCGTCCACCTGGTCAGCTGCCTTTGTACGAGTGGTACTTGGGTTCCGCCGTGAAAGTGTTAATGATGTACTGTAAGAGTCGTGGAAAATTAATTCTAACACGCAAATTAAATATATTCCTAGCTTAGCACCCACCGCTTCACTCGCGTTTGCGTAGTAGGTACAACAAAAATAATTTTATGAACTTAGATTAGGCCTATTGAAAAATTAACGTATTAAAGACCTGTTCCTTTTCCTATGCAATTCAGACAAAGCCGATTTATCGTGCGACTGTTCTCTGGTTTAGGTCACCAGTTGCAACACCTTCTAAATTTTACCCGTTAATTAGGGATTTTTTCCCAACGTACCTCTGAACAAAAAGTGATTCTGGCAGCTGGAGTCAGAAGTTTTTGTTCATTCTGCCTTTCGAGTAGTTGTGGTGACATTTCCAAAGAAACTTTCATTCGCTAACATATATTTCTTTGTTTCTAATCGAGAAGAAAATTACCCATTTTCATAGATTTAGCTTTAAAAATGCCCTCATAATGAAATATTTGCATAGAACTTTTCGTCGACTGTTTCACCCACTTACAGGTTTAATTTCCGTAAATTCTGAACGACATATTTTTTATTTATGACCGAGAAACCAGATTTCAGTTTTCGTAGTTCTAGCTTTAAAATTGCCTGAGTGCTCTATTTCACACCTTAGGGATTGAATTAAAAAAACTGGAACATGTCTTTTTTATTTCTAACCGATTAATTAAATTCCAATATTCATAGCTGCAGCTTTAAAACTGCTTCTTTAGTTTTTTAATAATGCTTTATTTTAAAAGAAAAGTTTCACCTACTATTTCATCCGCTTAGAGGTTGAATTTCCCAAAGTGCCAAAACGCTTATTTTTTTTATTTCTGACCAAGAACCAAATAATAATTTTCATAGTTCTAGCTTCAAAACTGCCTTAATAGCGACATATTTTCAAAAAACCTTTCATCTCTTATCTCACACTGTTAGGTGTGGAAATTCGAAAAATCCCTTCTTCAATGATGCCTGATGTATAAGATCAAAACCTCCTCAGACTTCAAGTTTCTGTCTTTAGCAATTTGGGCTGGGCGATGATCGGTCAGTGATTGAGCGAGTGAGTGAGTGAGTCAGTGAGTCAGTCAGTGAGTCAGTCAGTGAGTTTGATATATAAAAATTCCATGTTTTCTCCTCCCCTTCGTGCAAGGAACGAGTGCCGGAAAGTACGCCGTCCGTACCACTTTCTTACACCTTGTATTCTATGTACAGTACCGTTTGCATAAGAAGTTCCCTGAAAGCTAGGAGCGTTGTCGTTAGCTTTCAACTCTGAACCGCGAATAGTTGCAGGCGAAGACAATAACCGTCTATACAGCTGTGACAACACTGAGGCATTGTCACAGAAATGTTTACAAAATCGTGTTACGTCGTTGGTTGAGGTGGGCGCGCGAAGATGCCGCGCCCAGCCCACTGCAACTGCCAGGGATCTCCTTACAAATACACGAGAGTAGGAGTCTTCAGTCCAGTAGCACACTTTTCCTAATATGCTGGAAGCATGGTGAGACAATGTATCGGAAGGTCTCCGAAGATTAACCAACAATGCGGGCTCCACTACTTACAGTTTACTGGACGTTTTTAACAAATTATTCAATCACAGTTTCAAACGGTCAGTTCTTGTAGAATGCGTGCTGATCTCTGCAGAAGAGCTGTTCGTACCCTTTTGCCAATCTGGGCGAGACCAGGTTACATCGCCGAGCGGTCTGGGCGCTGCAGTCATGAACTGTGCGGCTGATCCCGGCGGAGGTTCGAGTCCTCCCTCAGGCATGGGTGTGTGTGTGTGTGTGTGTGTGTGTGTGTGTGTGTGTGTGTGTGTGTGTGTTTGTCCTTAGGATACTTTAGGTTAAGTAGTCTGTAAGCTTAGGGACTGATGACCTTAGCAGTTAAGTCCCATAAGATTTCACACACATTTCAACCGGGTTACGTCAAACGGACTACTCCGCCATTCACCCACGTGCCAAATATTGGACGAATGCCACCCAGTGTGCAGATTAACTATCACAGAGGTAGTCTGCAGGAATACTAATTGCACATTAGGAGAACGTAGACGTTTCGAGTTGCGCGCCAGAGCCGTATTGTGTCTGTTGGTGGTGCGCCGTATCCCGCGACGTAAAAGCGCGTCGTTCCGTTATGCGCGCCTTCCTTCAATGGACTCTGTGGGCGGCTGTGGCACCACGGACGTCTTTTAACAGCCTCTCGAGGAACGACAAGCGGGTCTGTTTGAAGACCATGCGACAATGCGCATTATGAACACAGAAATCATGGAACCAGGGCGAGTAATAGAACACAGGTCTTGCTATTTTCATACGCTCAACTCGCCTTCTAATTTTACGGGCCTGTAACAGCAGCTCTTTCGCCAACGATAACGCTGTACGTGGGCTTCATGTGTTAAGTATGGGAAGACTCACATAGTCTTCTGTGTACACTAGACTCACGTGCTAATATTTCCCTCCTATGAGATAAGAAGCATATGCCTTCATTTATTGCCTTATTTTAGTAATCCACTTTCCTTAACTACCATAGCACACAACAGCATTAATCAAAGTGGCTGACGATTGCGCGTCTATCGTGGGCCGACGCAAAGATTCCACTTTTCATATTGTTTGATTTCAGCAAGACGTTTGAAAGCGCTGACCCTGAAATCTCACTTTTGAAAATGAAACAGCCGAATTTCGCAAACAGTGCACTGTGTAATTCGACAGCTAGCCAGGAAATAGACCCCCTTTGTTGTCATGGATATAATTACATGGAAGTTAATTACGATGAACTCTCAGTTAACATAAGAAATATCTAACCAATCGACGGAAGAAGGAAGTACAAAAATGTTCAGGGCAAGATATAAAAGAAGCATAGTAAGTTACTTAAGAATGAAATAAACAGAAAGTGCAGGGTACTTAAGCGAAATAACTGAAGGAAAAAATGTAAAGAAATAAAAGAAAATGGTCGTTGGAAGCAGTGATGTAGCATACAGAAAAGCCAAAACAGTCGTCGATGTATATAAAAAACCAAGGGCATGGGAAAACCGACTAATGACGTGATAGAAGAAAAAAAGGGATTCGATATGGAAGAGATAGGTGATCCAGAAGTCAGAGTTTACCAAAGCCTGGGAAGACTTGCAGTCAAATAGAGCTGAACGGACAGATAACTTTCCCTCTGAGTTCCTAAAATCATAAGGAGAAGTGGCGACTAAACAACTACTCAAGTTGATTTGTAGAACTTACGAGTCTGGAGACTTTCATCAGGCTTTCGGAAAAGTATTGTTCACATTATCGTGAGGATTGGGTTCAAAATGGCTCTGAGCACTATGGGACTTTACCGAGCGAGGTGGCGCAGTGGTTAGACACTGGACTCGCATTCGGGAGGACGACGGTTGAATTCCGGGTCCGGCCATCCTGATTTAGGTTTTCCGTGATTTCCCTAAATCGCTCCAGGCAAATGCCGGGATGGTTCCTTTGAAAGAGCACGGCCGACTTCCTTCCCCATCCTTCCCTAATCCGATGAGACCGATGACCTCGCTGTCTGATCTCCTTCCCCAAAAACTACCCCCAACAACTATGGGACTTAACTGCTGAGATCATCAGTCCCATAGAACTTAGAATTACTTAAACCTAACTAACCTAAGGACATCACACACATCCATGCCCGAGGCAGGATCCGAACCTGCGACCGTAGCGGTCGCGCGGTTCCGGACTCGTGAGGATTGCAAGGGCAATTAAGTGCGAGAACTATCGCAAAATCAACTCAACAGCTCACGCATCTCATACAGAAGAATGGGAAAGAAAACTGAAGATCAGTTAGATGATGATCAGTTTGGCTTTCGTAAAGGCAAAGGTACCAGAGAGGCAATTCTATTGCAACTGATATGGACGCAAGGAAAGCAACACTTAAGAAAGCCAAGACGCGTTCCTAGGATCTGTCGACCCAGAAAAAGCGTTCAACGATGGAAAATGGTGCTAGATTTTCGAAATTCCCAGTATAATACGTGTAAGCTATAGAGAAAGACAGGTAATGTACATTATGTACAGGAATCAGCAAGGAAACAATAAAAATGAGTGACCAAGAAGGAAGTGCTCGGATTAAAAAGGGTGTAATACATGGATTCAGTGTTCCTGATCTACTGTTCAATATACAACAATATACAACAATATACAACAATATACAACAATCAGCAGGAAAGATACCATGCTTTGAGGGGTGATAGTATTGGTGACTCTGAACAAAAAACTCCAAATGAACATCCAGGTATGCCCTTTTCTTAACCGTATCCGCGATTTAGATGTTTGAAAATCCCAGGCGTCAGTCGCACGTCCTTCTTTACCAGCACTCACATGTGAAAACAACCAAAGCCACGTTAGGCTACGTAGTGTTGTCTTAACTGTTAGTCCATTTCAATGCACATTTCACTTAAGCATGGTGACACAGTATCTCATTGAAACGTGTCTTGGGGTTATTTCTTGGTCGCCAAATTTGGCCTATCACACTCCATTACGTTACTGTTTGTGAGGTTCTCTCAAGAGCGAAGTCTGTAAGCGCAGATTCTACAGAAAGAAGGAACTTCTCGCTCATATTTCACAAGCGTGTGCTCAGGTAAAGGACCAAACGAATGAGAGATCAGCAACACATGAGCTGTCTACAAGACTTGCAAAATGCATTGCACTTGACAGTTGATTTTTTTGTAAATCTTTTGTGAGGAAATGTGCGCAATTAAACAAAACATTGGGTCCTAACGTTTCATTTATTATCAACTGCATTTGTTCTGATCCCAATCGTCGTTATTAGTTTCCTCGAAAACTGTTAAGAACAGGACACATGTTCAAATGACGGTTTTTGTTCAGAATCACTAATAGCATCACCCTCTCAAAGCATGTACGTTTCCTCCTGACTCACCCTGTATACATCGAAGAGGCTATGATGGAAATAACGGAAAGATTGAAGAGTAGGATTTAAACCCAAGGTGAGAGGACATCACCAGAGAACAGAAATGAGTTTAGCGATAAACTTAACGTCAAAACTGGAGACCACGAAGTAAAAGACCTGAAGGAATTCTGCTAGCACATGACGGACGAAGTAACGAGGACATAAAAAGCACAGTAGATAAGAACATTCCTGGCCAAAAGAAGTCTACTAGTACCATACATAGGCCTTAATTGGAGGAATAAATTCTTGAGACTGTACCTTTGAAGCACAGCATTGTGTGATATTTAATCTTGAGCTGTGGGAAAACCGGAAAAGGGGAAATTGGAAGCGTTTGAGATTTGTTACTACAGAAGGATGTCATAAATTGAATGGGCTGGTAAGATAGGAATGATGATTCGGCAAAGAAAGGAATGTATGGAAAACACCGACAAGAAGAAGGGACAGCATGTAAGGCCATGTAGTAAGACAGCAGGGAATAACTGGCTTGGTACTAGAGGGAGCTGTAGGCAGTAGGATAGCGTGGGGAAGGACAGAGAGGACATCTAACGAATAACTGAGGGCGCAGGGTGCAAGTGCCACTCCGAGATGAAGAGATTGGCACAAGATAAGATTTTATAGCGGGCACCATTACACCAATCAGAAGACTGACGACTCAGAAAAAGTGCTGTAAATATCACAATTATATTTCACAAGCTTCTCAAATAACTTCCTTCCTCCCACTGACCATCATCAGATTTATCTCGATGGTACATTCGACACAAAATTGTCGTGTCATGTGTATGCTACGGTACCACAGTTAAGATATGTGCCGACATGCTTCACGCAGCATCAAGTTGGGCACGAAAGTGGATCTTAAACTAAATCCTAAAAAGTCACAGCCGGACTACTTCATCTGGTGAGGTATCTTGAAGTGATGGGTGGATGATTATGTAGAACGTGTGTAAAACTTCCGATTCAAAGATCACTGTGTAAAACCCTCCCAAGGCGCCGTCTGCTCTTGCTACAAACATACTGAATGCAACCGTCCGGTAGAAGATGTTCATCAAACCAACTGAAATTTGTGTGGCAAAGGGTGCTTAAACCGTTCAATTTGCACAGATTACTGGACTGGCAGTCACAGATTCGTCAATGTACAGAAACTCTTACACAATAAATCCTGAAAAATACGAGAAATTGCGGCAAACGAGAGAAAGCGTCGGTTAAACGATGGTATTGCGGCCGCAGAACTTTTAGCATTATATGAGTGCCAACATAGACGACTACAACGTACAGCCACAATCGAGTTATCATACTAATATTTATTAACCAAACTGCCAACGTGAAGGTAACAAGCTGCTTAAAGGGTTTGCCCGTTAAAAATCGGCAGCCTTGCCTAAATTTGTGAGGCTTGAGCACTCGAGGGTAATGCTACAGCGTGGCCTCTAAAACAATTGGTCCATGTAGCCCTAAAGATGAGCATGGCTATCGAAGAAGCGCGTGTTAAATTCTTCATACAGATAGAAAAAAAAAGGTGAAACCCACTGCTCTCTTTGGGTGCTATTTAAAATCTCAGTTCAGAAACTAAACAGTTGGCAGATAAAACTACCATTACTTTTTATCATCAACTTAACTGTGTCTCATGCAGCAGTTCTGGAAGGACCGTTCCGAGCCGGCAAGAACTGGCGTCTCCTAAGGGCGAACTGCAACTTACAGCGCACGAAAGTGTTCTAGTTCCGAGAAACACTCGATTATAACGGAAATTACCATCTTATCGACAGTTAGTAATTTCTTAATACAACTGGGTATCGACTCGCAAAACTCAGCCAAAAAGTTCTCCTCTATATCATCATCATCTACGCATCAAAACATAAAATTTACGTGCAAGTTTCTGAATTAAATTTTAGCTTCAAATGCTCCATTCCTTTTTTTTTCTAAATATTTCGAAAGTATTAACGCATCACGTCACAACTGGATGGAAAAACCTCAAGAACACATTCACCTAAGGCTGTTCCCGAGGTATCTTCAATGTCAGTAATTAAACTAAAGAAAAGTTTAAGCCGCCACCGACGTTTACAATGTTAATTCAGGTCACAGGTTCTGGAGGACAACAAATGCAAAGGGAGTGGTGCTACCTGCGTCGAGGAAACATCTCGGCATTACTCTGAAGTGAAGAAAAAAGGGAAAATGTGGAGAACTAAGGGCAGGACGCAAAATATGCAAGCACTCAAACAATGACACAAAGATCTAAACATTTCTGTCAACGTAATGGTCATTCTCAGTGGCATCAAGTATCACTGAGGTTGGCCTGCCCGGTTAGCCGTGCGATCTAACGCACCGCTTCCCTGGCGGGAAAGGCGTGCCGGTCCCCAGCACGAATCCGCCCGGCGGATTAGTGTCGAGGTCCGTTGTGGCGGCCAATCTATGGATGGTTCTTAAGGCGGTTTCTCATCTGTCTCGGCGAATGCGGGCTGGTTCCCCTTAGTTCGCCTCAGTACACTATGTCGGCGATTGCTGCGCAAACACTTTCTCCACGTACGCGTACACCATCATTACTCTACACTCGTCTGGTGTGACACGTTCCCGGGAAGGTCCACTGGGGCCGAACCGCACAATAGCCCTGGGTTCGGCGTGGGGCGGTGGTGGGGTGAGTGGACTGCTGTAGCTTGTTGTGGGGTTGTGTACCCCTGAGGGCTACGGCGGGAACGAAGCCTCTCCGTCGTTTCTAGGTCCCTGATACCATACAATACAAATACAATACAATACAATACAATCATTGAGTTTAAAGACGCTATCGGGGGACAGATTCTACTTGGAACTTCGAACTGGCTTCGTTATACGGCAACAGCTGGTTTTGAGTAAATTTGAACAACATTTCGCTTTATCCCTCTCGGGTGCGTTAACCTCAGTTGGTCAATGAGACAACTACAGATTGTGGAAGTGCAGATCCCACACCCAACATTACTTCAGTCTTAAGTGCCCACATGCCAGTTACTGCGGTATATTTACAGAACACAAACTGCGGGAGCACGTAAGCCCAGAGTTGTAACTTAGCTTCATATTGCGCAGCAATAACGTGTGTAATCCTTAACATTAATATCAATTAAGGGAATATGACAGTACCATTTCAGACGAATTCACATAGTTTCAGACAGCAACGCACGCCATTTAAGTGACTCATATACAGTTCTTGCGACGAAAGCAACGTGGGAGTGAAGCGCCTCTACTCATAAAACATGAATTCCTAGAAAGGAAGATGCACTCAAGACACTTCCTGGACACCAACAGCATTTTCCTTACGTTGCGTGAAAGGTAACTGAAAGAAGTACCTTCCGCGTTGCAGGAACACGAACATAACCTGCCCACTTGTTTTCAGAATGTTTATAATGTTCTTGGCCTGAAAATGGAACCACAACATTTTCGACATAAATTCTTTCATCACTTTTATGATGTAGGTCATGTTCTATGACTTTTCAACTTTTTTATACTATCAACAAAATTAGATAGAAACTGTTCGTAATTAGCACGTGCCTCTGTGAGCGTTAGGCGCAGTTCTCTACCCGGATATTAAAACCACTACGTTACACAACTGTTAAGAAAAAAATCGAAACGTTGCGCCGTTCCCGAGTTATTTAGCATTTAGCACCGAAGTTAGCCAGTCAGGCCGCGCGCAAATTCAAGTGATCTGACAGATATAATTAGTGTCAGATATTCTCATAGCGTGGATGATAGCGCACGAGATTCTTACTACTGTCCCATGCCCAGTTTCTGTATCGCTCTCTTGTTCTGTTTTAGCAAACCAAACGAAGAACACGTTTCGCGACATCGTATTTGCCAGGCCGCTTGTATTTACGCACGCAACAGATTAATTGGCTAACTTCAATGCTATTTAACCCTGATACGGCGCAACACATCGATCTTTTTCTTAACAGTTGTTTCTTAGCACAACCTTTCTTCCCATACCTTCACAAGCTTTTCACACTATTTCCGACCACCCTGTATATACACGAATTGGTCACTTTTTTGTAAGGGCGTTCCACTGCTTCTGAATAGAGTTGTATAGTGACATAGCATACGCCACTGTTCACAATGAAGCTTTCCTGAATAAATACAGTATAATGTTCTGAATATGGAGACTTAAAATTCTGGCGCAAAGCATTCGCAACTCTGCTAGACTATTGTTTACAAGGACGAAGAACACAGACAGCGCTGCGCTTAGCAAGTTGCTGCTTCATACCCTACCTGACCAAAAAAGTGAAGCAACAGAAGACATGGTCAGATATCGATGTAACTTCGTTCGCGTACACAACACCGGCAGGTATGTAAACGATTAGTAGTAATTCTGTGACAGGTAGAAAGGCCACCAGAGGGCATTAGTGTAGGCCTGGTAGGGCACTTAACGAGTGTGAACAGCGGCAGATGTTGAGTGACCACAGTGAAGGAGACGGAGACGCCGCGTATTCTTCTACGTCTGCGTCATCAGCACCTTGCAAAGCTTGAAAGAGAGTCTCGAGGCGGTTGGCTGGTCGAATCGTGCAATATCCAGATTTGTGGGGCATTCATACGTGTGAGTGGCCCAATGTTATACTGAATGAGAACTTGAGGCGGTACACTCGCCGTTAAAGTAGCGGTGAGCCACGTCTGACCACCACAAGGAAGGGACACCGTACTGTGCACCAACAACAAGCATCTTAAACCTTCACGCTTACGCCTGCCAGCCGAGAACAAGTGATGGACTCTGTGACGCGCCATTATTTGTGTGACTTGTGCCACGAGGGGAACCGTCACCCAACTTCACTCGCAGATCAACAGTAGGCGGATAACGACGTATAAAATTCTTTTTATATGACGAATTTGTTGTTTATGTAATGTAAAATTTGGGGCAAAATATGTTTTAGATTAACAAAAAAAAAGGACGAAGACGGCGTAAGATGCTGATGCCGAGGGTAGAATCTCCGTGGTGGCAAAGGATAGATTAGGGGCACTAAGCAGAGTGCTATACGCTTCTCCGATAATGTTCTGCTACAACACATTAATTCGTTAAAAATACTAGTAGCGCTGTTCGTATGTCGAATTTTTAATGGTTTCCGAGCTTCAATGTGGGCTGAACGGCTGTTACACAAAGGTAGTCTCCAAGGGAAGACTTGGGGAAAAATTGGTCCAGAGCTGACTATATAGAAGGGGACCTTAAGGGTCCGTCAACTTTAGACTATTACTTAAAATCGGAAGTGCAGTTGTCAGGCCAGGTTGATGAAGTGCCCACGATTGTGAAATTTACAATGTTTCGTTGAGCAGTATTTATTCTGTTCATTTACGAACCTGCCTATGAACTGAATTCGACTTTTGTGGTACGTGTGTAGAAAACCGCGAATGGTCAAAGACAGATCATTTTATCCAAAACAAATTAAATTTAATTGATAACGGAATTTGGAATAGACTGTAGTCGGAGAGGGCGCACACTGATTATCGGTGGGAATTAGTTTTGCCTTTGCAAAACAGTTTTTATTGAGAGTAATTTATATTATATGTTTTGGGAAGCATTTCGTGCAGTTGCCTTAAATGTTCGCGAGAGACTGAAGGGAAGATTGGTTGTAACAGGGGCTATCGTTGAACCACCAGTGAATTGCAATTGCTGACGGACTACATTATCACTTAATCGTAAAATATTCTGGGTCGAATTCTTTACCATTTTAAGCAGTAGCATGGAACCACCAAAAACCGAGGTACAGCATTAGTAGTCACTTACTTCATAAGCTGGATCGTGTTTCCTTCTTCATTGTAACATATAATAGGAAAAGGTCGACGCCTGAAGTAGCTGAGATTTGTTTCAATTGTATTGACTGACAGGGATCAAATGACGGTGACACTAACAATTTTTTTTACAGGAAAGTCCAGTATAAGTTTGGGCTCCGCTGGAACTCCATTACGGCGTGTATACCGATTTGAAGTGACAAAAAAATTCAACCTGTCCTAGAGCAATAAACGTAAAATTCTGATTTTATTTAGCAGTTGAGCTTGTCTGTAAAGTATCACTGTTCTCGTATTTAAAATTGAAATAATATTTTCAAAGTAAGAAAACGAAAAATAAACATTTACGACGATAAAACTGATATATCGTACTAAACTGATCATTCACATACATCTAATATTTCTGACTTCACGATTAGTATACTTCTGTTATTTAGCCTGCTGCAGTAACAAAAGCAAAAGAGATGTCACAAAATATGACGAAAAGATGGGTTGTCACGTTACCATATGCTATTAACATTATTTGGAAGGGGTAAGGCTAGGATATAAGTTAAAATGTGTACATTTTTATGATAAAAGAATCGTAGATGCCAGCAGATCTAATTCCATTTCGAATACGATACAGTAACATAAAGTGTGCGATTTCTTTTTTCCATGTTTGGATACCTATACGGTGAATCATTAAGCAGACAGGAAACAGGTCAAATTAAAACGCATCTATGTAACCATTCTTACATGGGAATACGATATGTATGAGTGAAAACCGTAAGGTATAAGTGACATTTTTTGCAAAACTGAATGAAGTGCACTTTCGACCACGAAACAATGGATACTTGTCAGTGGCACAAAGATCCAGGTGCCATCTGTCGGCATGTTGTATAACTACATTTATCGAATGACAATCGATAGGCAGTGCCAGGACGGTACAAGCAACAACATGGCGGACGCTCCAAGGATCGCGATTTAGGCTCTCAGTTACTGACGAAATCTCGATCAGAAATGAGTAGTTCTACCTTTCAAGGTATTCAGTGCCACTATTCAGCGCCACTATTTCCACATGGACTAGTATGTTTAATGCAAGCAAAAATTGATGACTTAACGTCGTCGTTACAGTTTATTCCTGCAGTGTACCACAACATCTACAAGAGTCTAACACCGATTCAGAGCTCACCAGAAAACCAACCAGGACGCCAGGGTCGCCCTTGTGGTCGTGTCACAGGTAAGCATCATCTTTCCACAGTAGACTGCACAGCCAGGCGATGAAGAATGCTACCCTGACAACTGTGATAGTGATGAAGTGCATGAAAGTGAGTAAGAGGAAACAGTTTATTCTTTAAATGCATAGTGATACAAGTGACATTTTATGAAGACATTTTGAAACCATAATGGTACAAGTGAAGTTTATGGATATTTTAAACTATGACGCCTTATACCAAGGACCTTCAGATACTTATCATATACATGTCCCTCAACAATCTTTTGTTTGATTTTGTATAACCTGTGACTTTATATAAGGTCGTTTTTCTCACAATAAACTCTACGCTACTTATACCATTACGATATTCGCCCATTCATAAAGCCACAGACTGTGACCGAAAAGTAATTGTTACATATAGACTGCTTGCACCAGATGGTTATAATTAAAGTGCAGCTACTCATAGAAGTCCAGTGTGGGTTGTAAATATCGTATGGCAACTAAACAGGGTAGATGTTTTAATGCGTTAGTGCGGAAAAAAATTAGTTCCTATTTTGGCTACCAGGTGCACATCTGGCACTATGAATGCAAGAAAGAGGTACAGAAGTTTCCCTACGTAATGGAATAGGAACGGGGCGAGGGCAGCAAAGATCAAACAAGTGAGAAACGCATAACGTTGATTTTATTACTAACCGCCGCTTACGGAGTTTGTTCAATATGAGCACGGAACACGTTGACGGATGCTGCATCTGTAAAACGACGTGATCTGCAGTTGCTCACAGCAGTTCCGGTGCAATCTAAGCAACATTTACCTGTATGCTGGCCATCAGATCAGGTAGAGATCGATCCCTGGTAAACGCCTTTCTTTAGATACAGCCAGAGCCAGAACATTCCTGTGTCAGGGAGGGAGACTCCACCATTATGCCTGCAACAGACCTGGCGTTCGCCGTGCCTAGCTGACGTGACGCCACGAACAAGCGCCGAGGCCTTCCTTTGAGTCGGTGTCGGCCGCACACGTAAGAGGCCCGGCAGCGGCAGTGAGACCGGCGGCCGGAAGAGACGGAGCCGCGAGGCGGCGCGACGGCCCGGCGCCGCCTGCCGCGGCGGCAGGTGCGGGCGCGGCCAGCGACCCCGCGCCGTCGTGACGCACAGACGGAGAAACGTGCGCGCCGATCACAAAAAGGGGGGTTAATGTTTCGTAAAATAAACACACGGCCGCACACGTCCGCGGACACGAGCGTCCAATTTAAATATTTAGACATTTGTTTGCGCCCGAGGGCCGCCTAATGGAGCGCGACGGCGGGTAATGGGATAGCCGTAGCCGCCTAGCCGCCGCGGCCAGGCCCGAGCGCGCGCATCGCGGGCAGCAGCGGGCGGCGGCGAATCCGCGATACGGCTCGCGTGCGCAGCGGGCGGAGCGCATCCGGGATCGCCACCGCCGACTGGCGCCTTCTTCACATTTGAGCGCTGCTGCGACACTCTGCAGCTTAAGCTAGCGGCTCCGGCAACGCACAGTCCCGCCAGCCCGATTTCGACTCTCAGCGGATTCTCGAACTCACTTAACACGTTGACTGCCGCACGCTTAAGCCGCCG
This sequence comes from Schistocerca americana, assembly GCF_021461395.2. Classification (NCBI taxonomy): domain Eukaryota; kingdom Metazoa; phylum Arthropoda; class Insecta; order Orthoptera; family Acrididae; genus Schistocerca; species Schistocerca americana. The sequence continues at coordinate 129,466,102 of NC_060124.1, forward strand.
TCTCACAAGACTCGAAAACGCACGTGGACGTGGAGTTGGTGACGTCACAGCGTGGAACTCCAAGTTCTACTACATTGAGGCGTGTGAAATGAAGAATCTTCCATGTCACACTTTTGACTCGTGGAGAGTTGGTTGGTTGGTTTGGGAGATTAAAGGGACCAGACTGCTACGGTCATCGGTCCCTTTTTCCAAAAACTAAAAAACACCCACAGAGAATAAAAAACGAACAACAGTAAAGACGGCAGACGACACAGGATAAGAAAGACTCAGACAGAGATCAGACAAAACGAATTAAAATCACACAGAGTGTGACAGTGGTTGGCCGACCATAGAGACAAAAAAAGGAAAAGCCAACCACCGAGAAACATATTAAAAACTCAGTCTAAAACCCTAGGCTAAATGCCAGACTCAACACAAAAAAGGACAAACACTTAGATTAAGTTATAAAAGCCCCCCTCCCGAATAAAACGCAAAACTAAGCCTGTCATCGCAGTGTCATCTGTTAAAAGGGCACGGAGCGTATCAGGCAGCGCAAATGTCTGCCTGACAACAGCTAAAAGGGGACAGGCCAACAAAATGTGGGCCACTGTCAAAGCCGACATACAGGAGGGTCCTCCCGACGCAGTAAATAACTGTGCGTCAGCCGGGTGTGGCCAATGCGGAGCCGACAAAGGACAACTGAGTCTCTGCGATTGGCTCGCATGGATGACCGCCACACACCCGTCGTCGCTTTGATAGGACGAAGTTGGTCTGGCGTGGGCAGATTGTGCCATTCAGTGTCCCAAAGCGAGAGAACTGCGCGGCGTAAGACTGCCCGCAAATCAGTCTCCGGGAGGCCTACCTCCAGAGCTGGTTCACTGGTGGCTGTTTGGCCAGGCGGTCCACATGTTCATTGCCGGGTATCCCAACGTGGCCTGGGGTCCACAAAAGGACCACAGAGTGGCCGCAACGGGCAAGAGTATGCAGGGACACCTGGACGGCCATCACCAGACGAGAGCGAGGGAAACACTGGTCGAGACCTCGTAAACCGCTCAGGGAATCGCTACAGATCACGAAGGACTCACCTGAGCAGGAGCGGATATACTCTAGGGCATGAGAGATGGCGACCAGCTCAGCAGTGAAAACGCTGCAGCCAGCCGGCAATGAACGCTGTTCGTAGTGGTCCCCTAGAGTTAGAGCATAACCGACACGACCAGCAACCATCGAACCGTCAGTGTAAACAACGCCAGAGCCCTGATACATGGCTATGATGGAATAAAAGCGGCGGCGGAAGGCTTCCGGAGGGACTGAGTTCTTCGGGCCCTGTGCCAATTCGAGCCGAAGGCAAGGGCGGGGCACACACCACGGTGGTGTACGCAAAGGGGCCCTGAAAGGGGGCGGAAGAGGGAAAACCCCAAGCCCAGAGAGAAGCTCTCTGACGCGGACCGCGATCGTACTACCCGACCGGGGCCGACGATCTGGGAGACGGACGACCGACGGTGGGAACAGGAGACGGTAATTTGGATGCCCGGCAAAGCTAAAAACATGGGCAGCATAAGCGGCCAGTAAACGTTGGCGCCGTATCTGCAGTGGAGGGACACCTGCCTCCACAAGTAAGCACCAGTGGCAAGGTGTATCCCGCTGTGAAGGATTGTGTACAGCACCTGCAACGCCGGACGGGACTGGATTAAGCCTGGTAGAGCCATAAGAGCATAACACCACTTCGGAGTCACTTAAATCTTGATAACCTTCCATTGTAGCAGCAGTAACCCATCTAACAACTGCGCCAGATACTTGTTGCCTTATAAAGGTGTCGCCGACCGCAGCGCCGTATCCTGACTTTCCACATACACCAGAGTCTTTGTTGCTTAAGTGTATAATACAATGACAGGAAACTACATATCGATAGATAAAGGATTCCTTTATTTCATGTTTTCAGTGTTACAACATGTGTACTATGAAATTATATCATTATAGCGTCACGGCACAATGCTCAGCTACCAAATGTGCGTCCTTCTGATGCAGTTCGTCGTAGTTAACTACCAAGTAACGCCATTTGCAAATACAGTCTTTACTCAGTTTATAGCACATACGGAAGCTTGGCTGTCTTGTCGAAGCCGAAGCTTACTTGGTAGCTTCCAGAAGTGTGAAGAGAAAGGTCGCTGGTTCACGGCCACCCCCTGCTACATTTTTGTTTCCTAAAATATTCTGTGCCTTTCTTACTAACTTAATAGAAGTATTACCAGCAGCAGTCGATGTTATTTACTATAAATAATGTATTTGCAGCAATTCCTGTTGCAAACACCAACGGCTGGAATTTTTCGAGAGCGGGCAGAAGTCTAAACGTAACTGTCAGTCTATGGCTGGTTCAAATGGCTCTGAGCACTATGGGACTTAACATCTATGGTCATCAGTCCCCTAGAACTTAGAACTACTTAAACCTAACTAACCTACGGACATCACACAACACCCAGCCATCACGAGGCAGAGAAAATCCCTGACCCCGCCGGGAATCGAACCCGGGAACCCGGGCGTGGGAAGCGAGAACGGTACCGCACGACCGCGAGATGCGGGCTGTCAGTCTATGTCAGAAAGTACACGGAAGTGACACATTGGAACTTTTTGTTATTATGAAACCTTATGTAAAATATATATACTTATCTCTTGATTTTATGCGCTGCCTCATGTATCTCACCGGTAAATATCTTTTTCGGTCATGGTAAGCAGCTTTGAAAATATTTCCTCTTCCATTCAAATGAAATTAAGAAACGAATCTTGATCTTGAAAGCTATGTGAATTACGTTATTTCAGATTGTTGGTAGTCAATGAAACATCGAGAATATGGATATTATCCATATGCATACTGAAATGAGCCACTATACCTTAACTATAGTCAATTTAAAACCGAAAATGGGATAAAATTTCAACTGAGCTAACGAATAACTTCTACTAATATGCATCTCTGATAGCTGTGTTACTCTGACAGCAGTTCACGTTTGAAGCCAGACATTTCTTGGTGATTTTCTCCGCTCTTCTGCGACAATCGCTAACAGAATTAACGCATCTGTTTACTTGCGTCCATTTTCGTAAAGTAACTGTGTGGTTTGTGAGCCAAATAATGCCAGTAACCAGCTCGTCCCGTGTTCCGACACCGCTGTCTTTCTTAAGGGCGGATGTCTTGCCTGCGTCCATGTCAACGTTAGCTGCCTCGTCCCGTGTGAGGACGGCTTTAGAGACGTATGTTTCACCACCAGGCCAAGCAGTCCCACGGAGTTAGGCGCGCGGTTCTGCTGCAGCCGCCGGGGGCCATAGAGCAGTCGACGCGTTGATGAGGAATGCCGAGAGGATTCATTTGAATCAGCTTGTGGTGGGTTATGCTACTTCCAAAGCTACCAACTATCACAAGCTTGAAAATAAAGTATACAATGCGCTTCGAGTAAAATACCACTTTTTTCAGCAACGATATACATATTTCGATGGTGTAGCAATGGCAGAATGAAATGTTTCATTACTTACCTTATTAAGTTTTGAGTACTTCAAGGGCAGCAATAATATATTCTAACAACATTCCACTGCTCGGGTCCGCGGTTTTCGATTTTACGGCTGAAACACTGTTTTCTTTCCGATAACTTGACAACTTCTTCCATTGACCTCTCCGTTTTACACACGTGTAAAACTGACCAAGGTTTCACAACTAAAATTTTCACAAAATATCAGTCTCCATTTTCAAACACTTCGACTATCACAACTTTGAAAAGCAAGAGTAAAATATGTTCGACTTCTTCTACAACCGATAACCAACTTTTAATTACACGGACGCCGCAATGGCGCGAGCACAAGTCCAAAGTCAATTGTACACGAAAGATACATGTATCAAAATTTATATCGAAACATGTCTTCTCTGCGTTTTTTCCATGTTGTCGACAAAATTTGAATCCATGCAATAATTTGTTTCATGAGACTATTTTTATATTTCACAATATTTGGTTTCATTCATTTTGTATTTATAGTGAATGAAGAAATATATCAAAACGACCAGCTTTCTGTAGTGCACTTATTCTTGCATAAAAGACAAGGCGAATGATCTCATAATTATAAAGAAAGATGAATAAATAGTAATGACGGATAAAACTCCGCCATAGCTGGTCCCAAGCCCGGTTGAGTAAGGAGGGGGAGGAGTAACACCTCGTTAAAAAAAAAGAACCTTCGTTCACCTGGCCCGGGTAACAGTACCTCGTGAGGGCCCCTTGCCAGGGATACGGTGAAGACAACAACGGCAGCGAAGGCGGATAAGATGGACTTCGGTACGGCGGAGCTGTCGGAAGAGGCAGCCTCTTGTCCAAGGCCAAAATTGGCACGACCGTTCCACATGTTAGTGGCGGCACCCCGACAGCGTCTGTTCCACATTTTAGTGGCGACTGAATAAGTAATATTCCAGGCTAACAATCTGGCCTTACCTTGGGAATTCAGGGATGACTTTGGATTCAATACTCTTTACGATTTACAGCTTCAAGTCGCAAAATGGAAAGTTCGCACAATGGATGCTCTACCCCAGGTGGTAACTCTGATGAGGAATACACCATTACATCATATAATGCAATGGGACCTAGGATTCTGAGGAGTCCAAAACATTTGCGGTGAAGAAGAGATGGAATATATTGAAAAGCCTTCCAAGTTTCAGTTCAAGAAGAAGTACTACTCTGGAACATTAAATGTAAATTCTCTTCTGAAAATTGGGAAACAAAAGGAATTAGAACTATTTCTGCAGAAGAACGATATACAAGTTATAGCATTCCAGGAAACACGATTCTTAGATGAGAATGTAGTTGATACACAACATTATAGAATTTATAAAGGGAAACCAGCAGCGAGAATAATGGAAAACAGGTCAATGTTTGGAACAGTATTTTATGTAAACAAAGAAAACATAGACAGTGTAACATAATTTAGATCGAATTCAGAAAGAATATCCATGTCAACAATAAAATGCAAGAATAAAAGTTACACCCTCATAAATTGTCATGCACCTAGAAATGCTGACAACAAAAGAAATCTGAAGAAAGTAAATCAGTTCTGGGATCTTTTGGAATCTGAAAGTTCTATCATACCTAAAAAGGGCGTTAAAATGCTTCTTGGTGACTTCAATGCACAAATTGGGAGGGAAAAGAAATTTCGGACTATTGTAGGTGAATATCCAGCACATTCAAGAACAAACAGAAATGGTGGAAGACTGATCAATATGAGTAAAATGTTCCAGTTAAAAATCCATGTCCACACATTTCCGCAAACTTCCAAGAAAAGCCAAAACTTGGTGATATCCAAATACGAACCTAGGAGAATTTCAACTGGATCACGTAGCTATTTCGAAAAGCTATATCACGGAAAATAAGGATGTTAAAGTAATTAGAAATGGGGAATTCGATTCAGATCATTATGACTATAAGATTAAAATAAAATTTCTCCCATCTAAAACAAAAAAGGCGACCAAGAATGTGATCAGATACAACACCACTACAGCTAATATTACAAAAGAAAATAAAGAAAAATTTAGACAATAAATTGAGACAAGTAAAGAAGGTGATTGGCGTGAAGTCCAGATGTAAATAACTCAAGCAGCAGAGAAAACTTGAGGAGTGGTCAAGAATAAAAAGAAGACATGGTTGAATGAGGAGTGTGAAGAAGCACTAACACAAACAGCTCAAAAATGGAGAAAATGGAGATATTCGAAAAAAGACGAAGACCTTGAACAATTCAAGCAACAAAGAAAAGAAACATCAAAAATAATCCGGATAATCAAAAGAAACTTTGAAAATGCTCGGCTTATTGAAATAGAAGAAAATTTCACCAAAAATAATACTAGAAATTTTTACCAAACTTTCAAACACATACTTAAGGGATATCAGGCACCAAGTACCTGTTTCAAAGATGAAAATGGCAAAATGGGATTGAATAACAAAGAAAACTGTGAAATTTTAGCAAAATGTTTTGAAAAGCTGTTAAACTGTCCAGTTCCAACAGATAAATTAGAATTTCCAGTGACACCTCAAAATACGCAGGAAGATTTCTCACCTACAGAGTTAGAAATTAATGAAGTCATCAAAACACACAAAAACAATAAAGCAAGTGGTGAAGACTCTATAAAAGTAGAATTGTTGAAGTGGTCACAACCAAAAATCATAAAGGATCATCAGCTGCTTTTTGAGAACTTTTGGAAAACTGGAAAGATTCCAGTTGTATGGAAAACAGCATTAATCCTCTACATAAAATGGGAGAGAAACAAAAGTCAATAATTACAGCGGAGTGTCACTTCTGCCAGTGGCATACGAAATATTATCAAAAATTCTCCTGAACAGAGTGGTAGATACTTTAGGCAAACAACTGGGAGAATATCAGGGTGGTTTTCGAAAGGAAAGGTCCTGTGCAGAACATATTTTTAATTCACCATAGAATGTTAACCAGCAAACCAATAATAGTGTCACTTATTGATTTCAAGAAAGCATTTGATTGTGTAGACAGAGGAACAATAGATAAGGTCTTAGAAATTTGGCGTTAAATCATAATTAGCAATATCTAAAATCAAATTTATGGGAGAAGTATCTCAGCCATTTGAAATTAAAAACTGGTGTTAGACAATTTTATGGTTTATCACCTTTACTGCTTAATTGTGCTCTAGAAAAGATTGTAAGGATCTGAAATTCGGAGCTAAAAAATCACAAAACTGAACCAATAACTCTGGGAACGAAAACAAATGGAATTAAGGTAAACTGCTTGGCTTCTGAGGACGAGATTGCAATACTTTCAGAAAACCTGACAGAAGCAGTTATTCAAATAAACCTTCTGGCAAAAATAGTAAACAGAACAGGTCTCAAAATTTCAGTTGAAAAAACAAAATTCATGACAAATATAAGAAATCCACGAAAATTCAAAGAAACATACATAGGTAAAATAGAGGGATTAAATAAATTTAAATATCTTGGAGAAACTATACAACAAAATGGACTAGAAAAATCTGCAATAGATGTAAGAATTAACAAAATGGAAAGAGCATATGGTCTGACCAAAAATATTTACATCAAGAAATGTATATCTAGAAAAACAACTAAAACACTACACTACAGTGCTTCGACCAGAATGTTTATACAGATCTGAAAGCCTAACGATGAACTATAAGATGAACAAACTAGAGTTACTCGAAAGAAGGATCATTAGAAAAATAATGGGTGCAATAAAAACTGCAGATAGTTGAAAAATAAGAAGTAATGAGTAGATCAACAAAAATATAGAGAAAATATCTGAAGTGATGGCCAAACGAATATTAACCATTTTCAGGCACCTCTACCGAATGGATGGAGATAGACTAACAAAACAAATACTCCTATATTTCTGGAAGAAGAAATCGACAATGGTATGGATTACAGAAGGATGGATATATCTAGAAATAAACATCAAAGAACCAGAAATAGCAAAAAGAAACAGTTTTAAAAACAAAATACTAAATGTGGAAGGCTTTCGAAGCAGAAGAAATAAAAAATCGGGAACGACATGGACAAAAAAAAAGGAAGACGCTTCATGGGGAGAAAATGAGGGACTGTGGAAAAATAGGAAAAAACAACAAAGGAAGAAGAGGAACTGAAGTTGTCATCGTGATCCCAGTTGGTCAATGTTGTTGTGGTCTTCAGTCCTGAGACTGGTTTGATGCAGCTCACCATGCTACTCTATCCTGTGCAAGCTTCTTCACCTCCCAGTACCTGCTGCAACCTACATCCTTCTGAATCTGTTTAGTGTATTTATCTCTTGGTCTCCCTCTACGATTTTTACCCTCCACGGTGCCCTCCAATGCTAAATTTGTGATCCCTTGATGCCTCAAAACACGTCCTACCAACCGATCCCTTCTTCTAGTCAAGTTGTGCCACAAACTTCTCTTCTCCCCAATCCTATTCAATACCTCCTCATTAGTTACGTGATCCACCCACCTTATCTTCAGCATTCTTCTGTAGCACCACATTTCGAAAGCTTCTATTCTCTTCCTGTCCAAAGTAGTTATCGTCCATGTTTCACTTCCATACATGGCTACACTCCATACAAATACTTTCAGAAACGACTTCCTGACACTTAAATCTATATTCGATGTTAACAAATTTCTCTTCTTGAGAAACGCTTTCCTTGCCATTGCCAGTCTACATTTTATATCCTCTCTACTTCGACCATCATCAGTTATTTTACTCCCCAAATAGCAAAACTCCTTTACTACTTTAAGTGTCTCATTTCCTAATCTAATTCCCTCAGCATCGCCCGACTTAATTCGACTACATTCCATTATCCTTGTTTTGCTTTTGTTGATGTTCATCTTATACCCTCCTTTCATGACACTGTCTATTCCGTTCAACTGCTCTTCCAAGTCCTTTGCTGTCTCTGACAGAATTACAATGCCATCGGCGAACCTCAAAGTTTTTACTTCTTCTCCATGAATTTTAATACCTACTCCGAATTTTTCTTTTGTTTCCTTTACTGCTTGCTCAATATACAGATTGAATAACATCGGGGAGAGGCTACAACCCTGTCTCACTCCTTTCCCAACCACTGCTTCCCTTTCATGCCCCTCGACTCTTATAACTGCCACCTGGTTTCTGTACAAATTGTAAATAGCCTTTCGCTCCCTGTATTTTACCCCTGCCACCTTCAGAATTTGAAAGAGAGTATTCCAGTTAACATTGTCAAAAGCTTTCTCTAAGTCTACAAATGCTAGAACCGTAGGTTTGCCTTTTCTTAAACTTTCTTCTAAGATAAGTCGTAAGGTTAGTATTGCCTCACGTGTTCCAACATTTCTACGGAATCCAAACTGATCTTCCCCGAGGTCCGCTTCTACCAGTTTTTCCATTCGTCTGTAAAGAACTCGCGTTAGTATTTTGCAGCTGTGACTTATTAAACTGATAGTTCGGTAATTTTCACATCTGTCAACACCTGCTTTCTTTGGGATTGGAATTATTATATTCTTCTTGATGTCTGAGGGTATTTCGCCTGTCTCATACATCGTGCTCACCAGATGGTAGAGATTTGTCTTGTCTGGCTCTCCCGAGGCCATCAGTAGTTCTAATGGAATGTTGTCTACTCCCGGGGCCTTGTTTCGACTCAGGTCTTTCAGTGCTCTGTCAAACTCTTCACGCAGTATCTTATCTCCCATTTCTTCATCTACATCCTCTTCCATTTCTACAATATTGTCCTCAAGTACATCGCCCTTGTATAAACCCTCTATATACTCCTTCCACCCTTCTGCCTTCCCTTCTTTGCTTAGAACTGGGTTGCCATCTGAGCTCTTGATATTCATAAAAGTGGTTCTCTTCTCTCCAAAGGTCTCTTTGATTTTCCTGTAGGCAGTATCTATCTTACCCCTAGTGAGATAAACCTCTACATCCTTACATTTGTCCTCTAGCCATCCCTGCTTAGCCATTTTGCACTTCCTGTCGATATCATTTTTGAGGCGTTTGTATTCCTTTTTGCCTACTTCATTTACTGCATTTTTATATTTTCTCCTTTCATCAATGAAATTCAATATTTCTTCTGTTACCCAAGGATTTCTATTAGCCCTCGTCTTTTTACCTACTTGATCGTCTGCTGCCTTCACTACTTCATCCCTCAGAGCTACCCATTCTTCTTCTACTGTATTTCTTTCCCCCATTCCTGTCAATTGTTCCCTTATGCTCTCCCTGAAACTCTCTACAACCTCTGCTTCTTTCAGTTTATCCAGGTCCCATCTCCTTAAATTCCCACCTTTTTGCAGTTTCTTCAGTTTCAATCTGCAGTTCATAACCAATAGATTGTGGTCAGAATCCACATCTGCCTCAGGAAATGTCTTACAATTTAAAACCTGGTTCCTAAATCTCTGTCTTACCATTATATAATCTATCTGATACCTTTTAGTATCTCCAGGATTCTTCCAGGTATACAACCTTCTTTTATGATTCTTGAACCAAGTGTTAGCTATGATTAAGTTATGCTCTGTGCAAAATTCTACAAGGCGGCTTCCTCTTTCATTCCTTCCCCCCAATCCATATTCACCTACTATGTTTCCTTCTCTCCCTTTTCCTACTGACGAATTCCAGTCATCCATGACTATTAAATTTTCGTCTCCCTTCACTACCTGAATAATTTCTTTTATCTCGTCATACATTTCATCTATTTCTTCATCATCTGCAGAGCTAGTTGGCATATAAACTTGTACTACTGTAGTAGGCATGGGCTTTGTGTCTATCTTGGCCACAATAATGCGTTCACTATGCTGTTTGTAGTAGCTAACCCGCACTCCTATTTTTTTATTCATTATTAAACCTACTCCTGCATTACCCCTATTTGATTTTGTATTTATAACCCTGTAATCACCTGACCAAAAGTCTTGTTCCTCCTGCCACCGAACTTCACTAATTCCCACTATATATAACTTTAACCTATCCATTTCCCTTTTTAAATTTTCTAACCTACCTGCCCGATTAAGGGATCTGACATTCCACGCTCCGATCCGTAGAACACCAGTTTTCTTTCTCCTGATAACGACGTCCTCCTGAGTAGTCCCCGCCCGAAGATCCGAATGGGGGACTATTTTACCTCCGGAATATTTTACCCAAGAGGACGCCATCATCATTTAATCATACAGTAAAGCTGCATGTCCTCGGGAAAAATTACGGCTGTGGTTTCCCCTTGCTTTCAGCCGTTCGCAGTACCAGCACAGCAAGGCTGTTTTGGTTAATGTTACAAGGCCAGATCAGTCAATCATCCAGACTGTTGCCCCTGCAACTACTGAAAAGGCTGCTGCCCCTCTTCAGGAACCACACGTTTGTCTGGCCTCTCAACAGATACCCCTCCGTTGTGGTTGCACCTACGGTACGGCTATCTGTATCGCTAACGGCAAGGTCCATGGTTCATGGAGGGAGAGTTGGTCAATACATTTGGTCAATACATTTGGAAAAAAAAGACGGATATATGCAATGATAAACGAATCTCCCCTGAGAAAATCGCGGATCGTTCAAAAACGACAAAAGCTGTATCTGACGATTCATAAGTAGAGAAACCAGCACAGATCGGTTCGATTTGGAAAAGAGAGAAACAGCCCAAGGACGTTATGTAAGTTACTGCTTCGAAAGAAGAAGGTGATGATGGGTTTCACGACGAGCTCGTTAGAGAACCAGCACAAGCTTACATTGGGAAAGGAACCATGCCGGCATTTTCCGTAAGTGAATTACAAAAATTTATTTATTTCTGCATGCAATGCCCTAACATCTAGAAAGACCATAAACACATGAGACAAAAATTGGTCAACACCAGGCACACTTTCTCTAGCCATGATAATGGCTCCTATTCGGAGATGAAGAGGATCTATAAATTTCTTCAGGTGCGCCAAATCCAGGTGAACATATTCGTTCGTGATTACGTCTCAAGGATCCATCAGATTGTGGGGATGCTGGGTCCTACATTTCAGCCGTTGTTCCAGACATTTTCTTTGTGTCCTTCGTGGTTTTTGGTTTACTGGCTTTATGCCGTGACTCGACATGTTTCTCAGCCTAACATTTCGTCTTTCAAAGCTGGAGAAAAACCAGAAGCTATCAGCACTAATATAGCAATTTCAGACTGAAAACGCGCTAAAATAATTTTCATTATACATTTGCGCGCTTCTGGATTTGCCAATGCAGTCTTATTAACAATAAATGCATTATTTAGTATCAAAAATACGCCTTATTTGTACTGGTTTACGATAAGATCATGAGGAGTTAACCGTTGCAAATTTTTACCATGAATAGATCTCTCCCATAATTCACGTATATCGTTAGAACTCTGACAACACTTTGTCTATGATATAGTCACTGAAGAGGCAGCATGAATCAGCTGATATCGGAGTCAAGTTCAGACCCTGATGCTGCCGAGAGGAGAAGCCTGTAGCAAGGATATTACTAAATCGTTCATCTCGGTATCTTCTAAGGTGGTAAATCTGACATCTTGCTGGAATAATGTCCATAGTCCTTGCATGAGTTATTCGCCTCTTAAAAGACGCTGCGGGGGGTAATTTGCTTACGCATCACAAGTTTAAGATAGGGCGCAGAATGATTATATTCCCCACCTATTTTGGGTCTCAAACAGATGAGCAAATCTAGTAATGTCGTTTCATAAGCTTGCTCGCACACTTCATAGCAGTGACTCTTCTGTTGCTGTAACATTCACTTTATTAAATAGATGGCTTTTTCTAAAAACCAATAACGTAATGCTGGAGTTGGTAGCAGTAGGTCCAATCGAAATCCTAGTGTTGCGTGAACTACAATCGGACAACGCTCTTTTCGCGAAAACGCTATTGAGAAGTGACATTCGTAGCCTACGACGTCCTGTTTTGGTACTGGCTTACCTACTCCCTGTTTCCGTCAGTTTGAAGGTGATGCCATCGTGTCCAAATGGTATTGTAAGCAACATTTTCCGGTATAATTTTTCTCGGCTACAGACGTTTACCCCCATGAAGTAATAAATGAGTCTCTGTTCCGTTTGTAGTATAATTGTGGTTATAGGTAAGGTGAAGTACCGGATCAGTTCTTTCGGAGGGTAACAGGATCAGCTGCAACTTTTACTTTGCCTATACCAACACCACGCAGGTTTTTCCGTAGAACAACTGGTCTATTTCTGTTATCGGTTAATGCATGGGCATGTCTGAGTTTTGCATTTCTCAGAGCTTGAATGATTCTATTCCGCTTCTGCATCTGTTCAATATGATTGTTACTGTGGTGCAGAGTTAGTACGTCCGATGTGGAGCGTCTCTGAGATTCATGTGTTCTTTTAGTTCTTCAGCTAGCCAAGGTGCTGGTTTACTTCATACTTTTCCGCTATTTAGGAGAGCGTACTAGTCATATAATTGAGAACGTTTATTATAAATCCAAGAAGTTTTCTATTTATGTCCACAAAGAGAACAGAAGACGTCCCACAACCTTTGAGCACTTATGTGAATCAGTGCAAGTGTGCGTTTTAATTCTCGAAACGTGGTCAGTTGTATTTCCTTTCCGCGACATTGTAGTACGTCATGAAAAATATCTAACAAGCACACATGCCAGGTGCAAATATTTGAGAGGTACCAATTACTCTGGGGATTTCGTTGCAAATATATCTATGAGAGTGTGATTACTGTTCGTATGATGGGTAGGAGAAAGTTGAAGTAGCGACACGCTTGAAGAAGAAAGCATCCGCTCAAATTTCACAATGGAATGGTTATTATACAGAAATCGTACGGTAGAGTCACCAGCTATATGCTCATACGTCGATTCGAGAGTTGAAAGAGCTTATTGTAATGCCTACTAGCTGTTGTATGTGTGCAAACCTGACAAAATATTGAAGAACGTACATTAAGTGTGTTTTACATCGGAAACGATTTGGAATAGGGCATATGTCCTTGTGAATTTTTTTGCTTCAAATGATCGTTTCTGTCATATCCCTGGATACCAGGGCGACCAACATTTTATTATAGTTTTAAGGGACATGACCACTTTCTGGCCAACATTTTCTTGGAAAAGTGGCAACAGTGATGTAAACATAAAAAACTGGCATATTTTGCTTACCGAACTATATTAGGAGTACAGTAACATATTTTTGGGTAACTCCTCAAAGTCAGAGAAAGGTTCAAAGTGCAAAAGCGTGTAATAAGACTCATTTGTGGTTTAAATTCAGAAATAAGTATTACTCTCAAGTTTTCCAAATATGTCTGTTGTGTTATGTTTCTGACATGTTCTACAGATACGAGACTCCCGTCATCTGTGATTTTGTGGAATGAAAAATAAATCTAATGTAATCTAAACGAACCAACTGTTTTGTTCGTCACATAAAATACGCGAATATTATCAGAATGAAATTCAAGAAATCTGCACATGTATATTAAGTGTACCCTAAATACTTAAGCAGCTGCAGAAGTCTTCAATTTTTTATCTTCCTGTGCAAATTTAGAAAACTCTATGCAATTATAATCGAATTTGATTTCATTCATACCCACTTACTTAATTCTAAGCTGGTGCTGTTTCTCTGATCAGTCCACTTGTTTTTCGTAAGAGACAAAACTGTTTTGAAGTGTTGTATAATGATATTGTCTTTTGGGAGCCGATTGAGAAGTAATGCAACTAACGAGTTTAAAAATTAACATCTCTGTAATCGTCTTTAGCGAGCCCTTGTTACTTCCATGTGTTATTTGTACCACTACTTCTGATTGGTGGGAGGGGAACGCATGTGTGGTTCGACAGTACTGACCGAGAAACAAGTACATATCTCTCTCTCACGACCTCTCTAGACGCGTAAGCTATGTCATTCTTTTGAGGTCCCCTATTCCGTTGAGCCAAACCGTCTTCTTTCTGCTGAGCCGCGCGGTCTAGGCCCCTTGTCACGGTTTGCGCGGCTCTCCTGGAGTGTGTGTGTGTGTGTGTGTGTGTGTGTGTGTGTGTGTGTGTGTGTGTTCAAAAATGGTTCAAATGGCTCTGAGCACTATGGGACTTGACTTCTGAGGTCATCAGTCCCCTAGAACTTAGAACTACTTAAACCTAACTAACCTAAGGACATCACACACATCCATGCCCGTCGCAGGATTCGAACCTGCGACCGTAGCGGTCTCGCGGTTCCAGACTGTAGCGCCTAGAACCCCTCGGCCATCCCGGCCGGCGTGGTGTGTGTGTGTGTGGGGGGGGGGGGGTGTTGTGTGTTGTCCTTAGCGTTAGTTAGATTGAGTTAAATTAAGTAGTGTGTAAGCCTAGGGACCGATGACCTCAGCAGTTTGGTCCCATAGGAACTTACCACCAGTGGTCTTTCCGCAGAAGTATGAACAGAAAACAAGCAACATGTCGACGATAGTATCGATTATTATACGAGACCTTTTCTCAATCTGTCGGTCATGAAACTTGAACTATCGACAGTACTTCCCGGGATTAATATTTACAACAGTGACTATTGACGAAATATACGGAAGAAACAGCCAGCCATTAAGAGAGACGGGAAGATTAAAAAAAAATTGCGGTAATACGCTTGATACCGGTAAATGCGGGAGAGTTGGTCACCCAACTGGATACTGACTATTCGTCCCGGGACACCCTGTCTGCCGAAGGCCTTTGCGTTCCCACAAGTCGGTAAAGCTACTGACCGACATAACGCCCCGGTGCATCAGCCGCAACCTTTAGCTCTGCAAAGAGTTGGAGCGCGCATAGTGGTCAGAGATTTACGGGGCCAGCCGCAAACAAACACACTAGCAGGCGTCAAGATGGCACGGATAAGGGCAGGCCGCTGCGGGCTCGGCGGGCGCCCAGAGCGCGCGCGGGTCGTACCCGCTGGTCAGTCGTGAGTCAGCGGCGCGAGCTTGTTTCCGCCGCTATCTGGCCGCTGCATCGGCCGCGCCGCTCCTGCGTAGATGCGAATAAAGGGCCGGCGGTTACTTAGCTTTATCGCCGGTGTGGGCAACTGCTCGCTCACGGTACACCGCCAACGAGGTCCGGAATCGGAGAGCAGAGGTCGGACGGGAAGATCGATTACGGCCGACGAAAACAAATCCATTCGGCACAGAGAGCGGGCGCCCGCGGCAGCGCCGCCGGGCCGGGGGTACGGGGAAATATTTTCCGCACTGCGCCGAGCATTCATTGTTCGGCGCAAAACGAAAATCCGTCTATTACGCAAAAGCTGAAGTGACGTGCGCATTTGTCCCCCGTTTTATAAATGGAGGCGCATCGGGCGGGAAGTGCCAGCGCGGCATAAATCGCAGTGGACCACACAGGGCTGCCAACTGCCGCGTCGCACGTCAAAACAAAGCGAGAATTAGGGACAGCACTCCGTACGTCACCGCGCCGTGCCGGGAGTTTGCGGGGCGTGGGGGCCTTGCTACACCTACCTGTATGCCGGGCACGTGCGACCTTCCTTGGTGCCGGTCTCCCCCTGCTAGCTGTGAGCTTTCTCGTCCACACCCGTCGGTGTGCGGAAAGACTGATTCTTCATTTCAAGTACGATTCGTTTCTTAAACACCCCAGTATGAATGAATGCCCCGGTTTCACTCACAGTAATACAATTAGCTAAAGGAACACGTGTGACATTATGGCATCTGCTTCTCCGCTACCAGTAATCCTTCAAATCAGGGACATGCTATTTTGGATTCGCTCTACTTTTGTAAACCCTTGATCCCAGTTTTGTGAAGGGCCTCGTCGCTACTGCTGTGGAGGCCGAGTCGCCACCGTTGTAACGGTAGGCCGAGTTTACGAATTCGTGAAACGGCTTCTGGTGCAGGAACTGCTAAGAAAATTTCTCCCTGGCACTATTACACAGCTATCCCCCAGGGTCGGGTGACAGGATAGGAGAACGAAGGTTCTACAACACTCCAACAAATTAGTAAGAAAGTCGCACAAATTAGTTGAAAAAGGCCGGCCAGTGTGGCCGTGCGATTCTAGGCGCTTCAGTTTGGAAGCGCGTGACCGCTACGGTCGCAGGTTCGAATCCTACCTCTGGCATGGATGTCTGTGATGTCCTTAGGTTAGTTAGGTTTAAGTAGTTCTAGGCGACTGATGACGACAGATGTTAAGTCCCATAGTGCTCAGAGCCATTTGAACCATTTTTGAGTTAAGAAGGTTTACTTATCTTTGTGACTTATTGAATAATGAAATCTCCAACGCTGCATGTAATATAACACAAAAAAATCCTCAATGGCTAAGAGCAAATAAATCGTAGGTAAACTTCACAGTACAGAGTGGGAACGTGCTTGCCTACCGTCTAGCGGACCCGGGTTGGATTCCTGACCAGGTTGGAGATTTTCTCCGCTCGTCGACTAGGTGATGTGTTGTCCTCATCACCGACACGAAAGTCGCCCAAACTTCCCCGGATGGGGCCTCGCGGCCAACAATGCCTAACGCTCATTCCATTTTTTTTTTCACAGTAAATAGCAAATGCAATTTACAATAACTGTCTGTTCACTTCTAAGCGTCCATTATACAGCGTTCACTGTCTAAGTCAGCCCTGGACGATGATCTATAACCAAGTGGGTCAGAGCTGCTCTTTTATCTCCCGAGTAGGCTTCTGTCTGTTATCGTCCGGTCATTGGCGGACTGTACTCGGCCGGCAATTGGCTGAGGCGAAGTGGATACCCTCATCCTCAGCGCCGCCCGTGGGGCTGGTGGAACTCGCATCTTTGCGCCTGAGGTGCTTTTGCCCTGGCTGTATCGGACGATACAGCATCTAATACAGTAATTACCACCTGAGGGGTAAAATGAAATTTTCTGACAGCTAAAAACAGAATAGTTCATTTCCGTTTGGTGACAAAACTGCATTATTCTTAAAAGATCTCTACTTTGTAACACTGTAATACTAATGACATACGATACCAATAATTACATTTTTTATTTCAACTACTAGTATTAACGTCCGCCTCCGCAGCCGAGTGGCCAGTGTAGATGGGTGCCATGCGGACGAATCTGGTTCGATTACAGGTAGTGCCAAGGATTTTTCCTTGTTAGGAGTAC
The DNA here is from genome assembly GCF_021461395.2 of Schistocerca americana. NCBI lineage: Eukaryota > Metazoa > Arthropoda > Insecta > Orthoptera > Acrididae > Schistocerca > Schistocerca americana. The sequence goes on from NC_060124.1 coordinate 129,483,573, forward strand.
TGGGCCGGGGTGCACACAGCCTCGTAACGGCAACCGATGAGCTACATGACTGATAGTTAGTGGCTCCAAAGTCTAAACGCCGACAACGGCCAGGTGCATGGAGTGCTGACTCCATGCCCCTCCATACAAATCAGGACGACACGGCGCCCGGTCTACATCACATGGTCTTCAGGGCTTGATAGCGGAGTTTCGGTTTTTACTAGTGTTAACATCTCAGAAAGTGTGATAAGGGTTACAAATTGTGTACTAATACATATATATATATATATATATATATATATATATATATACACTCCTGGAAATTGAAATAAGAACACCGTGAATTCATTGTCCCAGGAAGGGGAAACTTTATTGACACATTCCTGGGGTCAGATACATCACATGATCACACTGACAGAACCACAGGCACATAGACACAGGCAACAGAGCATGCACAATGTCGGCACTAGTACAGTGTATATCCACCTTTCGCAGCAATGCAGGCTGCTATTCTCCCATGGAGACGATCGTAGAGATACTGGATGTAGTCCTGTGGAACGGCTTGCCATGCCATTTCCACCTGGCGCCTCAGTTGGACCAGCGTTCGTGCTGGACGTGCAGACCGCGTGAGACGACGCTTCATCCAGTCCCAAACATGCTCAATGGGGGACAGATCCGGAGATCTTGCTGGCCAGGGTAGTTGACTTACACCTTCTAGAGCACGTTGGGTGGCACGGGATACATGCGGACGTGCATTGTCCTGTTGGAACAGCAAGTTCCCTTGCCGGTCTAGGAATGGTAGAACGATCGGTTCGATGACGGTTTGGATGTACCGTGCACTATTCAGTGTCCCCTCGACGATCACCAGTGGTGTACGGCCAGTGTAGGAGATCGCTCCCCACACCATGATGCCGGGTGTTGGCCCTGTGTGCCTCGGTCGTATGCAGTCCTGATTGTGGCGCTCACCTGAAGGGCGCCAAACACGCATACGACCATCATTGGCACCAAGGCATAAGCGACTCTCATCGCTGAAGACGACACTTCTCCATTCGTCCCTCCATTCACGCCTGTCGCGACACCACTGGAGGCGGGCTGCACGATGTTGGGGCGTGAGCGGAAGACGGCCTAACGGTGTGCGGGACCTTAGCCCAGCTTCATGGAGACGGTTGCGAATGGTCCTCGCCGATACCCCAGGAGCAACAGTGTCCCTAATTTGCTGGGAAGTGGCGGTGCGGTCCCCTACGGCACTGCGTAGGATCCTACGGTCTTGGCGTGCATCCGTGCGTCGCTGCGGTCCGGTCCCAGGTCGACGGGCACGTGCACCTTCCGCCGACCACTGGCGACAACATCGATGTACTGTGGAGACGTCACGCCCCACGTGTTGAGCAATTCGGCGGTACGTCCACCCGGCCTCCCGCATGCCCACTATACGCCCTCGCTCAAAGTCCGTCAACTGCACATACGGTTCTCGTCCACGCTGTCGCGGCATGCTACCAGTGTTAAAGACTGCGATGGAGCTCCGTATGCCACGGCAAACTGGCTGACACTGACGGCGGCGGTGCACAGATGCTGCGCAGCTAGCGCCATTCGACGGCCAACACCGCGGTTCCTGGTGTGTCCGCTGTGCCGTGCGTGTGATCATTGCTTGTACAGCCCTCTCGCAGTGTCCGGAGCAAGTATGGTGGGTCTGACACACCGGGGTCAATGTGTTCTTTTTTCCATTTCCAGGAGTGTATCTTCTCTGAGTTCCAGGTAGTTCACATAATAAATCAGAAACTGCTTCACTACTCACTTCGCAACAATAAACGAACTAAATGACAGCGTAGCAGCAACTTTATAATGGCTACTACGCTGCAGTACGGCCCAGACATAATAATAAAAATAATAATCAGTGGAAGTGGTGAGACACAAAGCACTGGCACCCTGAAGTCTTACAATTTCTGCAATATCAGAAGTAAATACTCCAGGAATTAAGCGATTTAAAAAACAGTTCGTATCGTGCATACATTTTAACTTAGTTTATTTTAAATGCGGCTGCAAGATGTGGGTAAAGCAAGTGCCACTAGAGAGAAAATAGATGTAGAGTATGCATGTTTCGTAACAAATGTCTATGCTCGATTTCAAATGGTTCAAATGGCTCTGAGCACTATGGTACTTAACATCTGTGGTCATCAGTCCCCTAGAACTTAGAACTACTTAAACCTAACTAACCTAAGGACATCACACACATCCATGCCCGAGGCAGGATTCGAACCTGTGACCGTAGCAGTCGCGCGGTTCCGGACTGCGCGCCTAGAACCGCTACACCACCGCGGCCGGCGATAGTTATGTTACAGCACACAATGATAAGGAGTAGAAATTAGAAAAATGTTATTAAAAGTCTTTCACACTGCCCAAGCAAATGCAAATCCTGCCAGGGACAGTGGCTCTAGCAGGAAGCGAACCAGTGTGTTACAGGTGTGTCAGGTCGACAACATTGTCTGCCGAGTATGGATACGTGTTCAGCAGAAAGCAGACTGCAGCAGAAAACCAAAGGAAGCGCGACTAGGACATTCGTCAGTTCGTACGACATGGCAAGAGACTATCTCTTTCATATGAGCACGTAGCGAGGAACCGACACAGTAGTTAACAGCCTGTTCTACACCTACATCTATATCTACACGGATTCTCTGCAAATCACATTTAAGTGGCTGGCAGAGGGTTCATCGAACCACCTTCACAATTCTGTATTATACCAATCTCGTATCGCGCGCAGAAGGAATGAACATCTGTATCCTTCCGTACGAGCTCTGATTTCCCTTAAAGATCGCTCCGCCCCATGTAGGTCGGTGACAACAAAATATTTTCGCATTCGGAGGAGAAAGCTGGTTAGTGGAATTTCGTGAGAAGATTCCGTCCCAACGAAAAACGCCTTTCTTTTAATGATTTCCAGCCCAAATCCTGTATCTTTTCGGTGACACTCTCTCCCATATTTCGCGATAATACAAAACGTGCTGCCTTTCTTTGAACTTCTTCGATGTACTCCGTCAGTCCTATCTGGTAAGGATTCCACACCGCACAGCAGTATTCTAAAAGAGGACGGACAAGCGTAGTGTAGGCAGTCTCCTTAGTAGGTTTGTTACATTTTCTAAGTGTCCTGCCAATAGAACGCAGTCTTTGGTTAGTCTTCCCCACAACATTTTCTATGTGTTCCTTCCAATTTAAGTTGTTCGTAATTGTAACACCTAGGTATTTAGTTGAATTTACGGCTTTTATATTAGTCTGATTTATTGTGTAACCGAAGTGGGTGACTTCACAGTTTTCGTTATTTAAGGTCAACTGCCACTTTTCGCACCATTGCGATATTTCTTCTAAATCGTTTTGCAGTTTGTTTTGATCTTCTAATGACTTTATTAGTCGATAAACGACAGCGTCATCTGCAAATAACCAAAGACGTCTGCTCAGATTGTTTCCCAAATCGTTTATATAGATAAGGAACAGCAAAGGGCCTATAACACTACCTTGGGGAACGCCAGAAATCACTTCAGTTTTACTCGATGACTTTCCGTCAATTACTACGAACTGTGACCTCTCTGACAGGAAATCACAGATCCAGTCACATAACTGAGACGATATTCCATAAGCACGCTATTTCACTGCGAGCCGCTTGTGCTTTACAGTGTCGAAAGCCTTCCGGAAATCCAGATATATGGAATCGATCTGAAATCCCTTGTCAATAGCACTCAGCACTTCATGTGAATAAAGAGCTAGTTGTGTTTCACAAGAACGATGTTTTCTAAACTCACGTTGACTGTGTGTCAACAGACCGTTTTCTTCGAGGTAACTGATTATGTTCGAACACAATAGATGTTTTAAAATCCTGCTGCATATCGACGTTAAAGAGATGGGCCTGTAGTTTAGTGGATTACTCCTACTACCTTTTTTGAATATTGGTGTGACCTGTGCAAATTTCCAGTCTTTGGGTACGGATCTTTCATCGAGCGCACAGTTGTATATGATTGTTCAGTATGGAGCTAATGCATCAGCATACTCCGAAAGGAACCTAATTGGTATACAGTCTGGACCAGAAGACTTGCTTTTATTAAGTGATTTAAGTTGTTTCACTACTCCGACGATATTTACTTCTACGTTACTGATGTTCGCAGCTGTTCTCGATTCGAATTCTAGAATATTTACTTCATCTTCTTTTGTGAAGGCATTTCGGAAGGCTGTGATAGTAGCTCTGCTTGGCAGCACTGTCTTCGATAGTATCTCCATTGCTATCGTGCAGAGAAGGCATTCATTGTCTCTTGCCGCTAACATACGTCACATACGACCATAATCTCTTTGGATTTTGTGGCAGTTTTCGAGACGAAGTTTCGTTGTGGAAAGTGTTATAAGCATCTCGCATTGAAGAATTAAGTGAATATAGCAGAATACGGAGGATACATGTGGCCATTACAAATCGAGCCTCGCTTCTTAGTCTCACACTAGCTCCCTTTAAATGCTCCAGCGTTACAGCTCCCGCCATGAGTTGATCATTGGCGGCCGGCCGGTGTGGCCGAGAGGTTCTAGACGCTTCAGTCTGAAACCACGCGACTGCTACGGTCGCAGGTTCGAATCCTGCCTTGGGCATGGATGTATGTGATGTCCTTAGGTCAGTTAAGTTTAAGTAGTTCTAAGTCTAGGGGACTGATGACCTCTGATGTTAAGTCCCATAGTGCTCAGAGCCATTTGAACCATTTTTTTAATCATTGGGATCGGTGTCATTCAAATTAATAGCAGTCTATGCCACGATTATGGTCCTGTCGTGAATCTTAGCACTAGAGTGTGTATGTGTGTGTTGGGGTTTATGGGCGCTCAACATCGAGGTAATCAGCGCCCTGACACACAGTAAAAGGAACGAATGTGGAGAGACCTAATAAAACTGAAAAACACACTCAAAGCAGGAAAAGAGGGAAAATACGACCTGAGAAGGTAAAACCTAAGGTAAGGGATAACATAGCGACAAGAATGACATAGGAAACCGTCAGTGTCTGGCCACTTACATAAAATATGGGCGAGCTTGTCACACAGGAAACAAGTTAAAATCCCCTCCCTAAAATCTTTGTAAAAACATTTGACATGGCACAGAACTTTAAAACTTTAACCACATTCGTCCGAGTGTTGCCTAAAAGAGTTGGCAGGTCCGCTGGCAAGGCAGCCTCGGCCCGCTGGTCAGAAAATAAAACGCAATCCAATAAAACGTGGCGCACAGTGACCTGGACGCCGCAAGCACCACACAGTGGAGGGTCCTCCCGCCGGAGCAGGAAGCCATGCGTCATAGGGCTGTGGCCTATTCGAAGCCGAGTGAGGAGAACCTCGTCCCGTCGATGGGGCTGAAAGGAAGTACACCACACACGCGTTGTGGGCTTGACTAGACGGAGCTTATTGTCAGTCACGTCCAGCCACTCGTCCTCCCACCGACACATGACTCTGGAGCTCAACAGCGAGGTGAGTGCGTGCAAGGGGATAGCACACTGACATACGTGTGGATCAAGACACGCTTCCTTGGCTGCGAGATCTGCCCCTTCATTCCCAGCAATGCCAACATGCCCCGGAACCCAGCAGAAAGCTACAACCTTCCCCAGTCGCTGTAGTCGGAGGAGGGCATCCTGGATGGTCTGGACTACTGTAACTGCCGGATACAAATGGTGCAATGATTGAAGGGCACTGAGGGAATCGGAACAGACAAGAAATTTAGGAGAGGAAGAATGTCTCATCTCCTCCAGCGCCCGCAAGATCGCAGACAATTCTGCATCAAAGACCGTGAAAGGCGGAGGCTGTCGGACCTTAAGGACACGATCCGGAAAAACAACGGAGCAGCCAACGGAATCCCCTTGTTTCGACCCATCCGTAAAAACCGCTACATAGTCGTGGTGCTCAGATAAAACAGCAGAAAATGCTGCATGAAAAACGGTGGCAGGAGTGCAACCCCTCTTGTACTGCAATAAATCTAAAATCACTCTGGGCCTCTTCAGTAACCAGGGTGGCAGGTGGTTAAAACCCTGGATTTGGGGTTGTACAGACTCCACACCGAGCGACTCTAGAACACGTTGCACACGGATCCCAAATGGCAACGTAGCCCGGGGACGGTGGGAAAAAAGGCGGTCCAGAGGTGGATGGGCAACAAGGCGGTGAGCAGGCGAGCTGGGAGCCGCAAGAAACTTACAAGCCTGGCGCACCAGAAGGAGCTGCCGCCGGATGGTAAGTGGCGGTTCGCCAGCCTCAGCACAGAGACTTGGTATGGGACTGGTCCGATAAGCACCCGTGGCCAGTCGAATCCCAGCATGGTGGACAGCGTCAAGGATCCGCAAATAAGACGGCCTCGCTGACCCATATACTGTGCACCCATAGTCCAGCCGCGAACGCACAAAAGCCCGATAAAACTGAAGGAGACGCGCCCTGTCCGCGCCCCAAGACCTGTGGCTGAGGCACTTGAGGATGTTGAGTGCCTTCAGGGATCTGGCTTTCAAGTCACGTAGGTGTGGCAGCCATGACAACCTGGAGTCAAAAATTAGTCCCAGAAACCGCACTGCGTCTCTAAAATGTAGGACAGCATCCCCCATATGCAAGGCAGGCAAAGTAAAAAGACGACGAGAACGATTAAAAGGAACACAAACACACTTATCGGCAGAAAACCGAAAACCTGTCTTTGCAGCCCACTCCTCTAACCGCCGCACTGTTAGCTGCAACTGACGGCTCACGGTTGCAACACTGGAGGAGGAACAGAAAACAGCAAAGTCGTCCACAAACAAGGAGCACTGTACTGGACTCCTCACTGTAGACGTTATACTGTTTATGGCTATGGCAAAGAGGGTAACGCTTAAAACACTGCCCTGGGGGACACCGTTCTCCTGCTCAAAGCGATCAGACAGTGTGTTACCAACGCGGGTCCGAAAAAACCGCTGAGACAGGAAAGACCGAATGAAAATGGGGAGGCGGCCACGAAAGCCCCATTGATGCAGTTGTGCAAGAATACAGTGTCTCCAAGTAGTATCATATGCCTTGCTGATATCAAAGAAGATACCGATACAGTGATGCTGACGGAGGAAAGCCTGCTGAATAGCCGCCTCGAGGAGTGTCAGGTTGTCGACTGTGGACCGAAATTTTCGGAATCCACACTGAAAGCGGCTAAGGAGCTGCCTGGTCTCTAGCAGCCAGACCAGACGACGGTTAACCATTCGTTCCAGGGTCTTTCCGACACAGCTTGTCAAGGCAATACTACGATAACTACTGGGACATGTGCGGTCCTTGCCTGGTTTGAGGAGAGGGATGAGGATTGCCTCCCTCCACGAGGTGGGGAAAACTCCCGTCCGCCATATGAGATTAAAACATTCGAGGAGGATTTCCTTTGACGCCGCTGGCAGATGGCGAAGCATGGAGTACCGGATGCGGTCGTAACCTGGTGCGGTGTCAGAAGCCGCAGTAAGTGCCGATTCAAGTTCCCACATGGAGAAAGGGGAGTTGTAGGCCTCAGAATTGTTCGACCGAAAGTCCAGCTTCGCTCGTTCGACAGTCGCACGGTAGCGACGAAATGCTGGATCCTGGGTTGCAGTGGCAGTACTTTGTGCAAAATGCTCTGCCAGCGTCTGAGCAATGGCTCTGGGTGTTGTTTGGAGGCATCCCTGGTTCAGGACTGCAGCTATTGGTAGACGGCTGCGTTTACCGGAAATCCTCCGGATGGCTTCCCATACTTTTGTGGAACAAGTGGAACGGTTGATGGAGTCCAGGAACTCCTGCCATGACCTTTTCTTGCTCTCTTTAATGACACGGCGTGCCCTGGCTCTCGCGATGCGAAAGGCGGTAAGATTGACTGCTGTTGGGCGGCATTTAAATCGGCGAAGAGCCGCACGCCTGTCCCGGATGGCTGAACGGCACTCATCCGTCCACCAAGGCACAAGGCGCCGCTTAGGAGGGCCAGAAGACTGTGGCATGGACAGGTCAGCAGCATGATGGATCACAAGTGTGATGTGATCCACCCATTCCTGTACGCTGTTGTGGCGTTCAAAGACAGCCAATCGAGTGAACAGAGGCCAGTTAGCCCTGCCAACCATCCACGATGGCGGCCTCTGCTCCAGCAATACACCATCCAGGAGATGAATGAGGATGGGGAAGTGATCGCTGGAATGAAGGTCGTCAATGACCTCCCAGTGAACAGAGTCGGTGAGGGTTGGAGAGCAGAAAGATAGGTCAATGGCTGAGAATGACCCTGTAGCAGTAGAGAAATGAGTCGGAGTACCTGTGTTGAGGATGCACAACACTTGAGATGTGAGGAGGCTCTCCAAAATTCGACCTCGAGCGCAAAGAGAAGTGGAGCCCCACAGGACATGATGGGCATTGAAGTCTCCCAGGAGGAGAAAGGGGCGCGGGAGTTGGTCGATAAGATCTGTGAGAGCGTCTAAGGTCATTGCATCCAGAGGGGGTAAATAAAGGGAGCAAACAGTAAGCCTTCGACGGGAATGAATTGCAACTGCAACTGCTTGCAGGTCAGTATCCAGGGGGAGAGCAGAGGAGTGGTGGTCATTAGTGACAAACACGGCGACTCCGCCTTTGGCTCTGTCTCCAGTCAGGTCATCTTTGCGATACAACGTATAGCCCCTGAGTACAGGAGCATCAGAGGGTTTTAGATGTGTTTCCTGTAAACACAAGCACAGGGGGCGTTGCCGTGCTAGGAGGTGCAGTTCCTCCACATGTGCCCGGAATCCATTCATGTTCCACTGTATAATGGGAGCCATCGCTCAGGGTGGGAGGACCTTCAGTCGCACTTTCTGTCGGGGAGGAGAGGCCACAACAGGTGGAGGCTCAGTTTTGGGGCGAGATGATTGCCCCAGTCTGACATCAACCTCCATCGCCTCTGAAGAGGAGTCGAGAGAGACGTCAGAAAGAACGACATCAACATCAGCAGACTGTAGAACTTCAGTCTCCTTGAGCGGTCGAGTCTTCACCTTTGGTTTGGGCTTCGATTTTCTGGCCAGAGGTGGCAGTGGAGCCAAAACCTCAGAAGCAGTAGGGGGTGTAGCAGCGCTGGGCATTGCACAAGACTGGACCTGGGAAGGGGCAGGAGGTTCCATGACGTCAGCGACCACGGCCCGGTCAGTAGATGCTCCGACACAGTGTACGACCTAGCCGAAGATGTACTCAAGATGGTGGCCTTTACATGGTGATCTTCATGTTGCTCGCCGCCTACCATCTACTGAGAGCAAAACTGTCTTCCGACAGCAACACGTCGCTACGTGCTGCCAATACCGGACTTCAACGCGGAAGATAGCAACAGGGCCGCTTAGAGTAGTGTTGCTGTTCAACACTCAGGTGCCTTCGGGTGCTGACACTTAGCAAGGGTAGGGAGGATATCAACGGACGACTTGACTACCGACACCAATTACCTCGCGGGTGGGTCATCGCAAAATTCGGAGCGGTACCGAGTGCACTCCAGCAACCAGCCCCAGACCGCCGCGTCTCCCCGCCGGCAGACCGCCGCTGTGTCAGCGGAGCCGCAACCGCTGAACTCACTCGACTGGCGTCAGCAGATGAATGAGCAACAGCCGAGGCGGCTGCGGAAGAACAGCAACTTGTAAGCATTGTGTTTAAATAACTGAACTATAATAATGTTTTACTAGTGACGAAGACGCTTCACAGGTTCCCAGCAGCTATCCCAACTTGACGCAGAGGTGTCTTTCCTCGGGCCCCTGCACTTCGTTTTCTTTCTGAGGGGGAGTTCTAGTTAGCACTCATGACGCACTGACAATTGCTTCGTCATTTTTTTTTTTAAAAAAAGAGGTGGTTCAATTAAGCAAAACCAATTGTCTCATTACTGCATTTAGGTTCCGCCTTTTATGCAAAACCACTGTTTTTTCTTGTTATCCCAACATGTTTCGGCACCTGTGTGCCATCGTCAGTCGGTTCTGTTCATTGAAAATGTGATTTTACATCATATGGTTTTGCAGGGCCATCTGCATTGTGGTCTTGCACTGATATCTTGTCATGTTTTGCTGTTAGTGATCCTCCTCCTTTCGCGTTCTCGGGGCACTGCACTCACGTGTTAATGCACTTTGTGTAATTTCGTTTTTACAACGCCTTTTCACTTCGCAAAACGTGGTGAGCACTGTAGTGTTTGAGTAGCCCTGTGATTTCTTGGTTATTACATTAACTTGTTATATTTTATTGTAAGGTTAATCGGTTAATCCTTTTAGTAATTCTTATTGTAAATTCTTGTAGTAATACGCAAGGTTTTGTTGGGGCTTGGGGCCACGCTCACATTGCTTGGTCTGACCATTCTCGTATGTCTATGATTATCATGCATGAATTATATGTTTGCTTGTTTTCTCTTACCTTTCCGAGCTGTTCGTAGCTTTCGAAGGCGATGGCACGGGGTGTTACCTGCTACGCGCCGGTTCATCGGGGTGCGCAGCCTGTCCTCATCAGCTTGTGTATGTGAGTGCGGGCGGCACGCTGCTTCCCGTTCACCGTAGACTCTTAGACGTTGCGGCCTCCTGGCTTGCTACGGCATCCCTCAAAACCTGACTTTCTATGTCTTAGCAATTTGGCGTTAATTTAATCAGTAGTGCCCGTTATTGTAAACCATATTATTCAGACCTGACGTGGGGAACCGACCCCTTCCATGTTTTCCCTGTGTCAAGTTTGGTTTTAACGTAATAGTTTTAATATTGGCGTAATGCTAATTTGTTAAATGGTGTTTTATTATTTTTCCACGTCAGTATCTTGATTACGCCCAAGGAGTTTCTCTGATTGATCAGACAATGAATATTTGTGTCCAGAATTGTTATCGCGCTCGTTGCATAAAATATTAGTATTTAACGGGCCTCAGCTCATCAGATACCAGACTTATGTAATTTTATGTTACTATTCTTCTTGTAAGTCATATGGCCTGCACCTCTCCCATGCCAGTTTAATCGCCTCCTCATCCTGGCGAGTCCACTGACATTTCAAGAGCGTAGCATCATCTCTCAGTATATTACACATTCCTCTTGGAACAAACTGCATATCTGCTCAAAGAATTTCTTCTATAAGACGCGTATTCATACAAAGTGAACTTCCTATTTGTTGGAAATGAAACAGAAAAACTGTCTCAATGTAAAGAGAAAATTCACAGCGCGATAAAAACACAGAAGAGTTCAATCGCACATAATATTGTCCAAAAAGTAAGAAATATCTGCCCGAAGTGACCAACCTTAAATTTTATTCTTACCAAAAGCTGTGAACGTTTCTCATTTACTTCCTTATTCCAGTCATAGAGCATGATCTTACATAATATGTAATTAATTTATGTCTATGATGACCATATTAGATACCGAATCCTTAATGAGTTTTTTGTTTTCTCAGTGTTATGTTTCAGTGATAAGATTTCGACGACTTTCTTCGTTGCCATCGGCAGGAATTGACTGTCGTAAGTGATGCTGTGCTGTTATTATGTATACAACAGTCGGCCGAATTACGTCTTGATGACGCCACCCAAAGACAAGGAATCTCAGGAATCTCATTTACAGAGTGTCTAGAAGTTACAACATTTCCTGTGCGCGCAGCAGTTGTTATACTGTCAGTCCATACATACAACAAATTAAAAAATATACGTACATCATATATGAAGAAAAGAAAAATGTAATTACAATTAACAATACGTCCAATCACCCGCAGCGTCGATAATTCCTTGCTATCACCGAGGCACGATTGAGACCAAGTTTCTCTTCATGCCTGAGAACCTGTCAACCTATTTTTTTAAATTTCCGTCAAGCTGTAGCATAAAGATCTTATCTCTTAAATTCCTTTCAGTACATATTCTTTACTTATTCTATCTACCTACCTATCTTCAGCATCCTTCTGTTGCACCACATTTCAAATGGTTCTGTTCTCTTTCTGCCTAGACTGCTTACGTCTATATTTCATTTCCGCACGAGGCTACATAGTAAATACGCATAGTTCAATAAGAAACACTGAAACAGGCAGCTCATGAACTTATACTAATAAAATTACATATTCAAGGTCAACGCGCCTTCGATGAAATATTCTCCATCAATTGTATTGCACAAATCTTGACTTAAAAATATAACGAAGGACAACGACAAATAGTTTAAAAGTGGCCTTAACCAAATTTCTTACGATGTATTTGCTTGCAACTTAAGTAATATCTTGTTTATTCGCTTCAAGTTCTTATCTGTAAATTCTTCCTTACAAAGAAACCGGAAAAATACATTGCTCTCAGTCCGAGACGCAATTTTTACTCGTTCGCATTCCTCAAATTTGGCTTCTCAGCTCTCAGTAAACAAAGTATTCACTTAATAACTTAAATTTTTCTCTGGACAGCGCTAGCTTGAATACTTTTTTACTGTCACGAATTGTTATCCGGGCGATTAAACAACGGAACTATTCGTTACGAAGACGGAATGATTGAACGGTGAAGAGCTGTCCTCTTCAACTGCTTCTAAATTAACAGGCATTCAGCGAGACTCGTCAAGGTGAATATATTGCCTGTCACCGGTAATGAGACGAGTATACCATTTGCGGAGCTTGTTTGAATGACAAAGCATTCTTACCAGATTAACAGTCTGTCAACAGGCGGAAAAGCTGCGTGCTTCTGTTTCAAAGTCCTAGTAACGCAGACGATAACACGATAACGGCCAGCACAAATCCATTCCTAGACGTACTCCGTCCAGTGTATTTAAACAACGGAAAAAGCTCACTCACCCAGCGTCCTTTTATCTGTGAATAAGATCCACAGGTCTGTACAATCTGCTGCCGCTGATACTGTACAAAATTTCTCAGTTTATTGTCCGCAGTCTGAACGACTGGTACAACTTCCACATCTTCATCCCACAGTTTGGTTAATATAGCGTTGGAATTGGTAACATTCTACGCTTGGTTTAATTTCCGTCCATCAACTGTTTTAGTCTAGCTACAGTTTTATTTATTTTTGTCACGCTATTGGTCTCTTCTTGCATAAACTACAATGCAAGTCTGCATTCTATTCTGATAACTAACGAAATTAAACTTAGAACTGATTCAGTTTATAATGTAGTATTTCCATATAGACAATTTTTTCGGAATCTAGATTAATCTGCGCAGCAGTGTGGAGTCTGAAACTGATTACTGTTTTAAAAAGGGCAGCAAAAGTCAAGACTAATATTAGGTAACATACGTAAGTAATGAACTAATTTGAATCATATCATCATATAATACTGAAATAATTACTAGGAAAAATAAGTGCGTTGGAGTTAGAGAACACTCTGGTAGCTAAGAAAAAAGTTATTATTTTATTGCTTAACATGTTGCGGGAGAAATTATATGTTCTATTTGCTCTACACTGAGAGGTTGCTACATTAGACAGTTTCTGTGTACTAATAGCAGGATTAGAGGCAGCTAAAAACCACAATCAAGCTGATTGTAAATGTTTGTAAATCACAATTAAGGGATCAGAAACCGCTGACAACAGCAATTGGACTCATTTCTAACGGTTTAAAAGCGCGATTATCGTGATTATAAAAGTTGAAAACCAGAATTAGAAAAGATTGAAAACCGTTAGAAACGTTAGAAAACAACAGTCAGCCACTGAAATGATTGGAAGCCACAAATACAGACTGTAAGAAAAAGACGAAATTGCTCAGCTGCAGCATTGACATTCTATCTCTACCGCGTGGAATTTTTGTCTATTGTTCTCATGAGGCCACTTCCAATCCATAAATTTTCACTACTGCAATTCTAACCATACGATTCAAAAGTACACTGTGCTTCACAGGCTGCTGAATGTGTACAATGAACATGGCAGAAGAGCATCATGATCAGATAGTTATGAAAGTGACAAGGAGTAGTGAAGTGAATCTGCAGAAGCACCCAGCAATCTGTATAGAGTACTGATGTCATATTGAAACATGCTGAAACATTCAGCTTCAGATGATGAATTGTGTACAGTTCAATGGAAAAGAGTAATTACTTACATCCGAAACATTTAACTGTAACCGTAACGATGTAGGTGGTTCACCAGTTATCTGGGGATGCAAGAGACTGGACTGACTCAGTGATATCACATAATAGTGGAAGATTAGCAGTTCAGTACGGAAAAATAATGTTCGAAAATAATTTAAGTTCCAAAAGGATAATAACTGAAGACAGGTAGCTCCGAAAATTTGATATTCAGTGTCTGTTCACTATTGTGAGATCTAGTCTGCTTATTTAAATGCAGCCGAAATTTTCTGGGACGTCATACAACGAAATGATCCAACGGGCCATATTGAAACCTTTTGGACTTTTTTTTTCTTTTTTTTTTGTCACTCGTAGTGTTTCAGGAAAAGTGGGACGCGAGTGCGGATAATACATTATGATTGCTGCACCCACACCCATTGAAAAAAGAAGATATCTTCCAGTGATCATTACGGTTTTCCTTTTTTCTCACTGGTAATAGCGCGAAACACACCACTGTCACTAAAATTCTGTATATTATTTAATCTCACAGAGGAGGTGGTGGGGAGTCGTGCAAATGTGTTTCTTCTTGTTATGGGGTTCTACAAAGGATACTAGCTTAGCTATCAACAAAACACGTGCGTGAGGATCGTCTGGTAAGCGAAACGGCAGCTTTTTAGGAGAATATACAATGTGCGGAAACGTCGCAGGGATGCTCATCCAACTAGAGGGGCAGACGCTCCAACAGAGGCATTGAACATAACAGAAAAGTATATAATCAAAGTTCTGGAATGTACATTCCTAGAAGTATTGACATACATATACCTCACAAAAGACTGAAGGTAGCATTAGAGCTATTCGAGCTCAAATGGACGCAAACCAAAGGTCGTTTCTCCAGGTCACAAGTGACGACTGGATCTGTTGGGGGTGGGGAATGACACTGGTGCACGAACCATACATCGTAAGATGGCTTGCGGAGTACTGATTGCAGATGTAGATCATTCAGACATATGAGTGGCCTCACCGATTTCTCGAAAACGATGATGTATTGGGTGAATGAATGTGATAAGAACCGTCTCAATGTATTTAATTGGAAAATGTTCAAATGTGTATGAATTCCTAAGGCACCAAACTGCTGAGGTCATCGGTCCCCAGACTTACCCTCTACTTAAAGTAGCTTTTGCTAAGAACAACACCGCACTCGTGTCCGATGGAGGACTCGAACCTCCGGCGGGAGGAGCCGCGAGATTATTTAATTGGTTATTTCATGTTGATCACTCTGAATGTAAGCTGTATACGTGGAGAAACAAAGCTGCAGAACGGTGTACGAGTCGATTGGACATAACGGCGACATCGCGCACGTTTTTCTTTAAGTCTGACAAAATAATTTAGCATTATATATTATCCTGCGTGACGGAACTTAGTATATTGCTGACGATAATTCAAATTCCAATCCCAAAGAAAGCAGGTGTTGACAGATGTGAAAATTAACGAACTATCAGTTTAATAAGTCACAGCTGCAAAATACTAACGCGAATTCTTTACAGACGAATGGAGAAACTAGTAGAAGCGGACGTCGGGGAAGAAGAGTTTGGATTCCGTAGAAATGTTGGAACACGTGAGGCAATACTGACCTTACGCCTTATCTTAGAAGAAAGATTAAGGAAAGGCAAACCTACGTTTCTAGCATTTGTAGACTTAGAGAAAGCTTTTGACAATGTTGAGTGGAATACTCTCTTTCAAATTCTAAACGTGGCAGGGGTAAAATACAGGGAGCGAAAGGCTATTTACAATTTGTACAGAAACCTGATGGCAGTTATAAGAGTCGAGGGGCATGAAAGGGAAGCAGTGATTGGGAAGGGAGTGAGACAGGGATGTAGCCTCTCCCCGATGTTATTCAATCTGTATACTGAGCAAGCAGTAAAGGAAACAAAAGAAAACTTCGGAGTGGGTATTAAAATCCATAGAGAAGAAATAAAAACTTTGAGGTTCGCCGATGACATAGTAATTCTGTCATAGACAGCAAAGGACTTGGAAGAGCAGTTGAATTGAATGGACAGTGTCTTGAAAGGTGGATATAAGATGAACATCAACAAAAGCAAAACAAGGATAATGGAATGTAGTCGAACTAAGTTGGGTGATGCTGAGGGAATTAGATTAGGAAATGAGAGCTTAAAGTAGTAAATGAGTTTTGCTATTTGGGGAGAAAAATAACTGATGATGGTCGAAGTAGAGAGGATATAAAATGTAGACTGGCAATGGCAAGAAAGGCGTTTCTGAAGAAGAGGAATTTGTTAACATCGAGTATCGATTTAGGTGTCATGAAGTCGTCTCTGAAAGTATTTGTATGGAGTGTAGCCATGTATGGAACTGAAACATGGACGATAAATAGTCTGGACAGGAAGAGAACAGAAGCTTTCGAAATGTGGTGCTACAGAAGAATGCTGAAGATTAGATGGGTAGATCACGTAACTAATGAGGAGGTATTGAACAGAATAGGGGAGAAGCGGAGTTCGTGGAACAACTTGACAAGAAGAGGGGACCGGTTGGTACGGCATGATCTGAGGCGTCAAGAGATCACAAATTTAGCATTGGAGGGCAGCGTGGAGGGTAAAAATCGTGTAGGGAGACCAAGAGATGAATACATTAAGCAGATTCAGAAGGATGTAGGTTGCAGTAAGTACTGGGAGATGAAGAAGCTTGCACAGGATAGAGTAGCATGGAGAGATGCATCAAACTAGTCTCAGGACTGAAGACCACAACAACAACAACAACAACAACAACAACAACATAGGCGCAAAAGGTATGTAGTTCTTGTAAGTCAGATTATTCGTGTGAAGGGTTCGAATGAAATTAAGTAGAGAGAGATACGAATATTTATATCCAGAAAAATATCGGAAAAATAAGTAATTCAAAATGAAGCGATTAAGGCTTTTGTTGCAAATGCAAATAATAACATCTTTGAGTATCATAAAATTTATGTGTATAACGCAGGTAAGTCTAATTATGAATACGAAACGCCTTTGTAGAAGAAAACTGGCATTAAAAGGAGAAAAGTCCTATCGACGCCTGCACCTAGACAACCTCCAAGCTTTAACTGAATATCTCAGGCCAACAGTTCATAGGTCGACATTACACGCCAATTATCTTGTAGTAGAGTCACCGAAGTCTGAAAAAAGAGAAAAAAACTTTTTTCCACTATCTAGTATCAAATCAGTTTTAATTCTAAATTATTGAACAGCTCATAAATAATTTGAATCACTTGCAGCCTCCGTTTGAACCTACTCTGAGACTGAAATACAATTACTTCAGATTCCATTTGGTACAACGAATGTACGCCAATCGACAGTCCGAGTATTTTTCCGTCCGTGGAAGAAAATTATTACAGATAGGTAACTGTAGTTTCAGGTGTTGAAATCATTAGTGTACTATAAATTTTCATCTACTCATTAGAAAATTTTGATCACAGATGCGTGATATTCCACAAAACACATATTAAGTCGGGTCTCATTCCCAATTGCGTCCAAGTCTTGCCTAAAAACAACGAAGTACGTTTGCAGTTCACATGACTGTCAAATCATTCTTAATTAACCGTTTGTGACGCATACGAAATATGCGTATTTGCAGCATTTTATTGGCATTTACCATTATTGCAATAGTTGCTTGGAATTATTGTTGAGGTATTTGATATATTGTATTTACTGCGTGTACTGCATAAAAATTTGGGAAAGCCGTTAGAAATAGAATACTTTTTATTTTTCAACGAAATTTCGGTCGATTGCTTTCAGTCGGTAGATTCAGTTCTTTGCCTTGCAATCGAAGCCTGATGAGGGCGCGAAATAGAACGTAGTGTGGCGCTGGAATTCACAGTTGCACCTCAGCAACACGCGCATAAACCCTGCGGAAAATACTTCACAATTTTTTCGTAGCTTAAATATTGCATACGAAATTGCTGCCAAGTTCACTATAGAAGAAAAAAATAACGTTTAAATCAATTCGACATGGCAGGTCGGTCAGCTTCTTAGAATAGAAACTAAGAACTCACTTCATTTTGAAAGCAAACAGCGTTCCCGAGACACTTACGGAGGAGCGAGAATTATATCTTGACGATGGCATTTCGTTTATGGGTTACAGAGATAGTAAACTAGTCGTAGTAGCCGACAATACGAGAGGCATGTTGTGCATTACACAGATTTACTACTGAAATTCCAAAAGAATATCT
Organism: Schistocerca americana; assembly: GCF_021461395.2. NCBI lineage: Eukaryota > Metazoa > Arthropoda > Insecta > Orthoptera > Acrididae > Schistocerca > Schistocerca americana. The sequence goes on from NC_060124.1 coordinate 129,501,703, forward strand.
TCCAAGAGGAGTCTGGCAACATATTGCTTCCTCCCACATACGTCGGGCAACGTATTACTTACGCACGAGCTCACACGGAGGTTTACCGAACTTCCTCTTTCCGCGCACCGTTCGCGAATGGAGCACGGGACAGGGAAAAATACGGGGCTACTATAAATGATTTATTCGTTTTCAGAGCTCTATATTTTCCAAATCATTACATGCACAAATACGATTGATGCATGAATAGCACCGTAAACTCATCAAGTTTGTATTTTGCATTCTGCAAATCGTACACCAATAAGACCAGTGACTCAACTCAGAAATGCAATACTTGAGAAAACTCGACTTAACGAATTCTATAAAAGTTACATTGCAATAGTATTAGCTTCCTTTAAATATTAAGTAAGTATTGTTGGCAGTAAACTATATTATACATTTCGTGCACGTTGAGGCACGTCATACGTATTTTCCAGTGACATAACATAAAAATTGCCTTTCTCGACTTGTAGAATTTTTCTTGCCGGGGTGCGAAACGTTCTACGAGTGCTCTTCTGGTCGCAAGACACAGGCCCAAGCGCCAGTCAGGTTTAATCCCTCATTTACCTAGCAACACCATATCAATGGTTATCACAGCAGCGCTGATGCGTTCTCAGATCTGTCCCAGTGATGTTGGGGGTGGGGTACCTAAATACGATTCTTAAAGTGCTCCCAAACGAAAAAGTCACAAGGCGTTAGATAAGGCAACCTGCGGGTCAAGGGAACAGAGCCACATCATCTTTGCCACTACGTCCAACTCTCGAAGATGTAGTACGTCGTTCAGATAGCGACGAACATCGATGCTCCAATGAGGCGGTGCCCCATGTTGTTGGAAGATGAAATTCTCGGAATCAGCAATTAGTTGTGGAAACAACCACAACTGCACTATATCAAGGTCGGAGATACCCGCCACAGTCTTCTCAAAGAAGAAAAACATCCCATACAGTTTCTTCTGTGACTCTGCTCAAAAAACATCAACCTTTGGCGAGTCTCGATGACGAACCATAATTTAATGAGGATGTTCAGTGCCCTACACTCTCGCACTGTGGTGATTAACCTTTACAGATAAATGAAGGGTTCCTTCGTCGCTCAAGATCACCATGGAGACGACATATTCATCCTAGAGTGCTTCCTGCATTGTCATTCTAAATTGAAGGCAACAGCCATAATCTTACGGTTTTGATTGTTGAAAGACCTGCAGACGGTACGGTTTGAAACTTAATTGGCACCGCAAAATCTTGTACACAGTTTCCTGCGGTATTCCAAGATCGTTGCTTGCGCAGACCGCTGAGTTTTTGGACTGCATTCGAAACTTTACCTCATTATTTCCAAGGCCGCATCTGGCACACTTTGTACTCAACTGGTACTTTTCTGTTTACAGAGAAAATCGGAGTCCCTAAATTGTTCACAACGACGCACGATGCTCTGTTTATACGGCGGTTCTTTTCCGTAATTTATTCTGAATGCAACCTGCGCTGGTTTAACAGATAATCATCTCGCATATTCCGACACAAAAAGTCTTTTCTTGCTCTGCTCTATTTGGCAAGACAGTGAACTCGTAACGCCAGCTGGTGGGCATAGTGTAAACTCGGTGAGTTAACTGTTCTATTCATTCATCAGTAACATTTGGAAAGTATAGGTTAGGAAATGAATGAATCATTTATAGCAGCCCTGTATATTTGTACCAGACGTACTCGATAGTTCGCTAGTGTGCACTGTAATGTAGCTTGCGGAGTACAGATGTAAGTGTAGTATGTGAATGCCTTAACTGCAGCTCTCTGAAAGAAAATAACGCTTTTCCACCGGCTCCTAGAAACGAGGCCACCGCGTTAGTGCCGTTTTCCATTTGGCGTAATGCGTGTTATCTCCAACGACCTGGTCTCAGGATAATGACTAACCTCCAGCGCGCTGCATACTGCACTCTCCGCAGTTTCATGCTCCATATAAAGTAAATTAATTTCGTCAATTAATGGCGGAGCAATTTAGCTACAAATAATAATGCACGGGGTGTAATTAGAGACACATTATCGCTGCAGCAGGTTCCCGCGCATCGGTCGCTCGCGCACCACTCCGGGGTTCCAGTGCTCTGCGCAGCGCGGCGGACGAAGAGCGCCTACACGGGCATACTGTACCGCCAAACAGCCTCAACTCGTCCAGCTGGTCTGGCGTACTGCGTGGGTTCAAATTATCATTCTTTCAGACACTCAGTAATGATAAAGAGGCATGGGGACAGACAAAAAAGAAACAGCCGATCGGTGAAAATAGGTCAATTGCCGACATACAAAAACTACTTGTACAAATCACGACGGTCCTGGTTCTACACTACTGGCCGTTAAAATTGTTACACCACTAAGATGAAGTGCTACAGACGCGAAATTTAACCGACAAGAAGAAGGTGCTCTGATATGCAAATGATTGGCTTTTCAGAGCATTCACACAAGGTTGACGCCGGTGACGACACCTACAACGTGCTGACATGAGGAAAGTTTCCAACCGATTTCTCATACACAAACAGCAGTTGACCGGCGTTGACTGGTGAAACGTTGTTGTGATGCCTCGTGAAAGCAGGAGAAATGCGTACCATCACGTTTCCGACATTGATAAAGGTCGGATTGCAGCCTATCGCGATCGAGGTTTATCGTATCGCGACATTGCTACTCGCGTTGGTCGAGATCCAATGACTGTTAGCAGAATATGAAATCGGTGGGTTCAGGAGGGTAATACGGAACGCCGTGCTGGATCCCAACGGCCTCGTATCACTAGCATTCGAGGTGACAGGCATCTTATCAGCATGGCTGTAACGGATCGTGCAGCCACATCTCGATCCCTGAGTCAACAGATGGGGACGTTTGCAAGACAAAAACCATCTGCACGAACAGTTCGACGACGTTTGCAGCAGCATGGACTATCAGCTCGGAGACCATAGCTGCGGTTACCCTTGACGCTGCATCACAGACAGGAGCGCCTGCGATGGTGTACTCAACGACGAACCTGGGTGCACGAATGGCAAAACGTCATTTTTTCGGATGAATCCACGTTCTGTTTACAGCATCATGATGGTCGCATCCGTGATTGGCGACATCGCGGTGAACGCACATTGGAAGCGTGTATTCGACATCGCCATACTGGCGTATCACCTGGCGTGATGGTGTGGGGTGCCATTGGTTACACGTCTCAGTCACCTCTTGTTCGCATTGACGGCACTTTGAACAGTGGACGTTACATTTCAGATGTGTTACGACCCGTGGCTCTGCCCTTCATTCGATCCCTGCGAAACCCGACATTTCAGCAGGATAATACACGACCGCGTGTTGCAGGTCCTGCACGGGCCACTCTGGATACAGAAAATGTTCGACTGCTGTCCTGGCCAGCACATTCTCCAGATCTCTCACCAACTGAAAACGTCTGGTCAATGGTGGCCGAGCAACCGGCTCGTCACAATACGCCAGTCACTACTCTTGGTGAACTGTGGTATCGTGTTGAAGCTGCATGGGCAGCTGTACACACCATCCAGGCTCTGTTTGATTCAATGCCCAGGCGTATCGAGGCCGTTATTACGGCCAGAGGTGGTTGTTCTGGGTACTGATTTCTCAGGATCTATGCACCCAAACTGCTTGAAAATGTTACCATATGTCATTTCTAGTATAATATATTTGTCCAATGAATACCCGTTTATCATCTGCATTTCTTCTTGGTGTAGCAATTTTAATGGCCGGTAGTGCATTAATGCTCCTGTTTCCTCGTTATCGTCTTAATCATCGCCCACTTGACATCCGCTGCTACAAAAAGGCCTGCTGAAGTCTTTCCCACACGTCACATTCTTTGGCTGTACCTACCCATGTCGCTCCTACAGGTCTTCTAATGGCATCTACCCACGTTCCGTTAGACCATCGTCTTAGACATCTCTTACACCCACATCTACAGAAGCGACAGAAAAACGTCTGACTACGTGTCTTAATTTCTCGTATCTTGTCGCAGCGGTAGTTAAGCAAATTGTATGCTGGAGGCGAAAAATGCCAGTTCCCTAAATTTTCTCAATACTGACTTCCTCCATCCAGGGATTCCCCATTGAGTTCACGAAGCATTTGCGTAGTACCTGCGTGTTTGATCGAACCCACCGATAACAACTCCAGCAGCACGCCTCTGCATTGTTTCGATGTCTTCCTTTCATCCGATAAGGTGGGGATCCTAAACACTCGAGGAGTACTCTTACCTCTTATAATCCACCGGAGAGTTTCCTTGAGCCATCTACCATCAATGTGTTTAGCCGTATATCCTATTCACATTTATTTATTCCCATTGCAGTCCTATAATTACGCATTCCACTCCAGTCTGTCTCCGATCCACATGATTATTTTCTGTATCTGCTAGCAATGCCTGTAATGTCACAAAACTGCCGAGGACACTCGCTACCTGTAATCTCTGACCTAGAGTACGTACATACCATTTTAAAGGTTTTATTATATACTGAAATGTGTGTTTGTTATGTGACAGCAGAAACTGCATTTCTCTCGTTTCATATAACCGCTGATCGCGAAGAATGTGTGACGCCTTTGAAGACAGGCGGCGCTGTCAATATCTGGTCGTAAGCCGTAACACACCTAAGGCCCTCGTCCGTTAGAGTAATAATCAAGTATTATCCCTGTTCTTCCATGAGACGTTTATCATAAATTTGTTCTGAGCTGCGTCCAGTTCATCAGATTGGTTATACATTCTAATGCACAACGCTTTCAACATCAACCGACATTTATTAAGGCTTTAGAACTAGTGAAAAAGTTGTTGTGTCTGGGCTTGCCTACTTTGAATATTGTGTGAGACACGGAAGTTAATTTTATTCGAAGAACAAATTACAATTTTTACTATACGATGAAACCCGGAGAGATGTTTTCCTTGGGGTCGTGCGATATAAGGTTAGCGAGTCACTTAGACACTCGAAGCCAAATTTAAGAGGGAAGAACTTGATTTACCCTGCTGGATGCCATCATCATCGGGAAAGACATCAAGTATTGAGGTATGCAGGTGGTCCGTCGAAATACTGACTGGTGCATTCGGTTACTGCCACAGGTTCCACGGAAACCAAGATGGATATCCCCAATCGCATAACACTGCGTACTCCGGCCTGAGTCTGTGGTGCGATGCACGTTCTGAGCAACCGTTGAGCAGTGTATCTGCTCACCACCATCCACCTGGTGTCACAAGGAAAGGAATTTATTCGACCAGGCGACACGTTTCCACAGATGCACGCTCCAGTAACGCTGAACCATTGCCCACTGCAATCGTAACTAAGTCGTTGGTTCAACGTGGAAACACGTAGAGGTCGTTTGCAGTGTAATTCCATTTTCAACAATTTACGCTGAACAACGTTTTACAGTAAAACTTGTGCCACCACCAGCATTCAGCTCTGTCCTCAAATCCGCCACAGATAGCTGCCATCCTGCTTTGCAGAGTGGGCTAGCCTCCGAATCCCACATTCTCTGATGAGACGTGCATGTCCAACACCTTGTCACCTATTCGTGGTTTCATGATTCTTCAACCTTTGCATAGATTCTGACGACAGTAGCAAGCGAACGGCCGACCAGTTTCACCGTTTGCGACATCCTCGATCCAGGCGTCGAGCCATTAGACTCCGCCCTTTGTTGAAGTCGTTTATGTCAGGGGATTTACCCGTTTGAGGCCTGTACTGTCGCTAGAATGATTCGTCTCTGCTCCGCTTGTACAGGGTGTTTCAGAAGTTATGGTCAATAATTCACACATGTTAAGTACAGGCCAAAAGTAGCTAAACACCTCCAATAAACGTGGGTCCACAAATCAACCGTCATCGAAATATAACACGTGTTAAGCTACGGTTCATCAGTATCTAGCAACACAAGGCATCGCTAAAGGTTTAAGTAGGTGTTCGAAATGTTGTCCATGCGTCTGAGTGCAACATTGAACTAGTCTCAGAAATGAATTGCGAATCCTCTCAGACAGCCCTGGGGAGTTCTGTAAATGCTGGAACGTTGCTTCAATCTGCAAGCGTAATTCCTCAAGAAGTTGATCTCTGTATCGTAGACCAAGCTTTTCACCTAACTCCACACACCGAAATCCAGGGGCTTTAGATCCAGATACATTGGAGGCCTTGGCACAGGCCATCCTCCACCTCTCCAATGTTGAACATACATCCGAGTTAGAAGCCAGCGCACTCGTAAATGAAAATGAGCTGGAGCACCGTCATGCATGAACCACATGTTCAGTGCGACATCATCATGTACGTCTGAAAGTAAAGTCCGCAGAAACCACATGTAATTCTGTCCAGTTAGCCTCTGTGGTACGGCGTGTGGTCCAGTTGTACTGTCTCCGAGCAGTCCTGTCCATATTTTCGACGAAAAATGCTGCTGATGTTGTGATACATCTATTGCATTAGGATTGACATCGGCCCAAATGTGACAGTTATGGTAGTTAAAAATACCGTCACGGGTAAATAAAATCTCCTCCGTGAACAGAATACTGCTTACAAACAGGGGATTCAGAGTACACTCTTGTTGCACCCACTGGCACACATTCTCTCTAGGAGGGTTGTCTACGAGGGCTTGCACTCGCTGGAGATCATATGGATAGAGTACTTGCCGATGTAAAATCCGCCACACAGCGCTATAACTCAGGACACGGTCTTGGGTAGCAACCCTCCTTGCTGAAGTACTCGGACGTTCGTGTACAATGCCTAACAGTCTTTCCTGAACATCGAGTGATATGGATGTGGGTCGACCTTCTCGTACATGATATGTTAAACTCCCGGTTTCCCTAAGCCGCTGACGTAACCGGCTAAATGTACGCCTATCGGGTACCGGCGGAGAGGAAAAGCTGCTTCATACAATCGTGCAGCCTCAAGGGCACTGCAATTCGCTTTGCCATAAATGAAATGCATGTTTGCGTACTCTTTATTGGGGTAACCTCTGTCCATGATGCCTTCACGTCCTTAACTTATAGTATGGCCTATATGGCACAGTGCACAGAGAGAAAAGGGAAAGCAGTCGCGCATGCGTAAGCAAACAGATAGTCGATCCCAAACCTTGAGATACCAATGTAAATACAGCGGTATCCAACGGCATTTACAATTGGTTCCAAACTCGAATTAATGCGATACCTTGGCAACGGTTAATTTGCGGATCCATGTTTACTTGAGCTTTTTAGCTACTTTTGGCCTGTACTTTCTATGTGTGAATTACTGACCATCATCTATGTAACACCCCGTATACTTTCTTTACCGTGTCTCGTGTCCGCAAGGCCACCAAGCGGGACTCAGTCTCGCGGTGAGCACAGGTCCTTATGTTTTCGCTCTTTTTTTTAATTAGTGCTTTAATCCTGAAGTACTGTATTAAAAAATCTGTTAATCCCTGTCACAATGGTCCTCTCTCTCTCTCTTTCCCTCCCCCCCCCCCCCCCCCCCAAAAGGACCACATCAATAAGAACCAGTTTCAACAAACAGATAATCGTCAGTGGAATTCTTACAGCGTTTAGGCACAAAAAGCAACAACACAGTTTGGAGCATATCTGTAGCAGACGCTAGCAAAAAAGCTGAGCAGCGTACCACAGTAACACGTATGTGAATACACCAGTTCGGCAGCACCCGAGTGCTTTTGTCGGCTACGCCGTGTACGATGTATCGGCCAGAATCCCCCTTCATTATTGATTAGCCAGTTAATTGACCGCGCAACCGCGATATACTGGCCCCACGGTCGCAGAATTGGTTACCTTAACGATATGTTACGGATAATAGCGTTTCATAGGTCTTTCCAGGGAAACGTCCCCAAGCGACAGAATCACACGTGTTTTTCTCTTCGTACATCGTGAAGCACTTACAGATTTAATTAAGTGATTAACTACAGTCTCTTGTGTTTCTTGTACTTTATGTCGCTTTAACGTGTTTCGATCTTTTGCCGGTCTACAGAGGGTGAAACACGGTTACATTGTTAGTGTTCGTTTTTTCACTAACATTGCGAATGTTGCAGTTGATCTGCATGAAACAGTAAATTTCCCTGTTACTGGAGTCACGTGGCAATGTATCAAAGTCAACCTTGTACTTAAGACAGTTTATCTTTCAGTCGTATCTTTTATAAATTCCTTTCCACTTACAAAGCACATTGTTTTACTACACACACGTACTGCACACACGGTTAACAGCTACAAGTATACGGATTCAGAGAGCAGCATCCAACAATCTTAGAATGAAAATATTGAAAGAGGTCTCTGATCTTTTAATTAAGCACACACACATTATAATGTATTTACAGCGAGACAATTATTGAACTATATGAAAAAATGCAAATTAGTCACAAATTACGGTATGCACACACTTCATTCAACATTTAAACGTTACTACAGATATTCGGATTTAGGTTATGACATGTTCAATACGCCTGCCATCAATGTTGATGATGTGGTGCAGACGAGTAGCTAAATTCTTCATGACCCACTGAAGTGTCGGAACATCGATGCTAACGATGACCTCTTCAGTGGCTTGTTTCAGCTCAACAATGGTTTTGGGGTTATTGCTGTACACCTTCTTTGACATAGCCCACAAAAAGGAGCCACATGATTTCAGAGCTGGAGAAAATGGCGGCCAATCGAGGCCCATTCCACTGGCCTCTGGGTACGCCAGAGCCAAAATGCGGTCCTCAAAGTGCTCTACCAGGACATCAAACGCGCTCCTGCTTCGATGAAGACGAGCTCCGTCTTCCATGCACCTCATATCGTCGAAATCGGGGTCACTTTGGATAATGGGGACGAAATCATCTTCCAAGACCTTCACGTACCGTTTGGGGTCGGCCGCGGTGGCCGAGCGGTTCTAGGCGCTTCAGTCCGGAACCGCGTGACTGCTACGGTCGCAGTCCTGCCTCGGGCATCGATGTGTGTGATGTCCTTAGGTTAGTTAGGTTTAAGTAGTTCTAAGTTCTAGGGAACTGATGACCTCAGATGTAAAGTCCCATAGTGCTCAGAGCCATTTGAACCATTTCGTACCGTTTGGTAGTCACGACGCCATCTAGGAATATCGCACCGATTATTCCGTGACTGGACATTGCACATCACACAGTCACCCGCTGAAGGAGAAGAGACTTCTCGATTGCGAAATGTGGATTCTCAGTTCCCCAAATGCGCCAATTTTCCTTATTGACGAACCCATCCGAATGAAAGTGGGTTTCGTCGCTAAACCAAACCATACAGCGCATACTAATTTCGATCATGCCCCGCGGCCAATCGTGCAGTTTGAATGCCCTAAGGCAAACCGTTCAGAAGTTACGATGATTTTATTTCATATAGTTCAGTAATTGTTAGCCTGTCTTACATCAATTTTTTGTTACTTCCGTATTACGCGCATCGGTCAGCGAAGCATAGTCGGACATATATCTACTGAAGCTTTTTACCTACTTTCGCCCTGTACGTTCCATGTGTGAATTATTGAGCATTACTTCAGAAAAACCTTGGAAGTAGAGTTCGCAAAAACATCGTGTACTACTGTACGGTTAGTCTCTGTGATAGGAAGTATGGTCCAGATATGTGATCTCTGAGCAGCCCTGCCCAGATATTCAACGAATAACGCTGCTCATGTCGTAATACGTGTGTTTCATTAGGATTGTCATGGACCCAAATTTGACAGTTATGGTAATTAAAAACACCGTCACGGGTATATCCAGTCCATCTCTCTGCTCATCTCCTCTTTCGAACTCTCTCCCCGTTCATCTCCTTCTTCATCTTAAGTCTCTATCCATTTCTTCATATTAAACGAAGCTTCCTAAGCTGAAGGGAAGATCGAATAGAGTGAATTATGGCAGTTGAGAGCGACAGCATCAGATGACACAGTGGATCTCCGATTATGATCAGTGGTATGGTGGTAAACGGACGACGTCTATGTTGAAGTGGAGTAATATGTTTTTATTTTGCGCTGAATGATAATAAACAAATATTACCTCTATCTTCTGTTTGTTTTCCGGTCACCAATACTATCTCAGAGATTAAATGAACTATAGGAAAATCTCACTGATGGCATCAGAAGAAGACGATTAGCTTTCTATGTCCACCTGTACAGAATGGACCCCCATAGGCTGTCCTACAAAACCTTCAAAGTAGCCGACAAGGGTAAAAACCAGCTGATCTCTACAGATAAAACAGATTGAGAAAGATCTTGCAGAACTTCATATTGTTGTTGTTGTATTTGTGGTCTTTAGTCCTGAGACTGGTTTTATGCAGCTCTCCATGCTACTCTATCCTGTGCAAGGTTCTTCATCTCCCAGTACCTACTGCAACCTACATCCTTCTGAATCTGCTTAGTGTATTCATCTCTTGATCTCCTTATACGATTTTTACCCTCCACGCTGCCCTCCAATCCTAAATTTGTGATCCCTTGATGCCTCAGATCATGTCCTACCAACCTGCTCCCCAATTCTATTCAATACCTCCTCATTACTTATGTGATCTACCCATCTAATCTTCAGCATTCTTCTGTAGCACCACATTTTCAAAGCTTCTATTCCCTTCTTCTCCAAACTATTTATCGCCCATGTTTCACTTCCATACATGGCTACACGCCATACATGGCTACACGCCATACAAATACTTTCAGAAACGACTTCCTTAAATCTACACTCGATGTTAATAAATTTCTCTTCTTCAGAAACGCTTTCCTTGCCATTGTCGGTCTACATTTTATATCCTCTCTACTTCGACCATCATCAGTTATTTTGCTCCCCAAATAGCAAAACTCCTTTACTACTTTAAGTGTCTCATTTCCTAATCTAATTCCTTCAGCATCACCCGACTTAATTCGACTACATTCCATTATCCTCGTTTTGCTTTTGTTGATGTTCACATTATATCCTCCTTTCAAGGCACTGTCCATTCCGTTCAACTGCTCTTCCAAGTCCTTTGCTGTCTCTGACAGAATTACAATGTCATCGGCGAACCTCAAAGTTTTCATTTCTTCTCCATGCATTTTAATACCTACTCCGAATTTTTCTTTTGTTTCCTTTACTGCTTGCTCAATATACAGATTGAATAACATCGGGGAGAGGCTACAACCCTGTCTCACTCCCTTCCCAACCACTGCTTCCCTTTCTTCATATTCATATTAGGCTAGACATAATAACTAACAGAGGTACTTCCACTAAGCTATTGAAACGAGATGGTTCTTAACATCCGTTACGAAAGTTAACCACAATGAGACCAGAAAATGGTCCAACGAAAACAGTGTTCAGTAGCAAAATTATGGAATACTGGGCAATCAGAGAAGCTCAAGGTACCAACAGAACAGAAACTAAATTTCACCGAGAAAACCAAACGTGGCAGACCACAACAGCACAGCTAAAACACAAGCACCAGGGACCACAGGTGTCCCAAACGAGTTTAAAAAAAATCAAATCAAATAAAAAAGAATGTTCATGGCAGTTATAGATTTGAGAATCTACTGCTGAGAGATCGACGTTATAGAAACAAGTAAAATATGGTTAATCTCATATGAAAGGCAAAAACCTTATGATGGAGTCAAAGATTCCGGAATCAAACAGGTAAAATCAGATCTCTAATTTATGAGCGGTTTTCTTTGTTGAAGAATTGTAAGACATAGCCATCGTAACATGGCAAATGCTAACAATTCTGATCCCTTTAAGCACGTGTCGCAATTGGATTAGTCGCTTAACGAAACGAAAATGAACGCAAGGTGAGCAATGAGAGACGCTTTATTCTCTCAGCGACCACACCGGCACTGAAGCGGAAGATAACAGAGAGAAGGCCGAACTACTGATTCGGTCTTCCGGACTTGTTTAACCGCGGAACGTCGTAACACTGTCCCCCGTTTCAATCGTCGTACGAGCATCTAAATGTAAGATATTGAGATAACCGATCGCGGAACTGAAAAGCAGCTACAATCGCTTAGTAGCGGAGAGGCTTCAGGACCAGATGAGATACCTATAAGATTCTACAAAGATTATGCGAAAGAACTTGCTCCCCATCTAGCATTAATTTATCGTAGATCACTTGAGCAACGAAAGGTACCTAACGACTGGAAAAAAAGCGCAAGTCATTCCCGTTTTTAAGAAACGCCATAAGACAGATACACACAATAATGGACCTATAGCGTTGACGTCACTCTGTTGTAGAATTGTGGAACGTGTTTTACGCTCAAGAATTATGACGTTCTTGAAAAATGAACATCTCCTCTATAAAACGAACATGGATTCCGCAAACAGAGATCCTGTGAAACTCAGCTCGCTCTTCTACTGCATGAGATCCACAGCGCAATGGACAACGACGGTCAGGTTGATGCCGTGTTCCTTGATTTCAGTAAGACATCTGACACCGTCCCGCCTTGCCGTTTAATGAAAAAAGTACGAGCTTACAGAGTATCGGAGCAGACCTGCGATTGGAGTCAAGACTTTCTTGCAGATAGAACTCAACACGTCACTCTTAACGGAACTAAATCGACAGATGTAAAGGTAATATCCGACGTACCACGAGGAAGAGTGATTGGACCGTTACTGTTTACAATATATATAAATAATTTAGAAGAGAGTGTCGGATGCTCTTTAAGGCTGTTCGCAGATGATGCAGTTGTCTATACCAAAGAATCAACGCCAGAAGATAACAAGAATTTGCAGAACAACCTGCAGAGAACTGATGAATGGTGCAGGCTCTGACAGTTGATCCTGAACGTAAATAAATGTAACATATTGCGCATACATAGGAAAAGAAATCCACTACTGTATTGCTGCACTATTGATAACAAACAGCTGGAGACAGCGTTGCAGTAAAATACCTAGGCGTAACTATCCAGAGCGACCTTAAATGGAATGACCACATATAACAGATAGTGGAAAAGCAGATAACAGACTCAGATTCATCGGAAGAATCTTAAGGGATGCAACTCATCCACGCAAGAAGTGGCTTATAAGGCGCTTGTTCTCCCGATTCTTGAGTATTGCTCATCTACCTGGGATCCCTATCAGGTAGGACTGATATAGGAGATAGAGAAGATACAACGAAGAGCGGCATGTTTAGTCACGGGATCGTTTATCTGGCGAGAGTGCGTAACAAACTCCCCTGGCAGACGTTACAAGAAAGGCATTGTGCATCACGGAGAGATTTACTACTGAAATTTCGGGACAGCACTTTTCAGGAGGAGTCGGACAACATATGACTTCCCCCAAGTACATCTAGCGTATTGACCACGAGGAGAAAATTCGAGAAATTAGAACCAATATAGAGGCTTACCGACAGCCATTCTTCCCACGCACTATTCGCGAGTGAAACAGGGTTGGAGGGATCAGATAGTGGTACCGAAAGTACCCTCCGCCACACACCATTGGGTGGCTTGCGGAGTATGCTGTAGACGTAGATTAAATGGAGTACTACGTTCACATTAAATTTGAGGGTGACTATATGACTACGGAATATCGCTCGACCGATTGCGGGAAGGCGGGGAAAACCCGGGCGAAACGCGACTGGTGAGCAGACAGCAGCCTTGAGGTGACAATGTTGGTATGCTAAAGAATTCATCACCGATGGCGGGCGGAAGAAAATGCCGCTTCAGTATTCAATCCAGAAATGAATGCAGGCTGGCGGATCCGAGATATTAGATGAATATATGAATGCGAACGGCCGCGGACGCCGGAATGGGTCTCGGTCGGCGCTGAAGCAGGCCTGCGGGGGCGCACAGTCAATCCCAGGATGGCCTACCGGTATAAACACAGCGCGCGCGTCCGGACGCGGTCTAGGTCTGCTGCTTCACTTACTTGGTTGCGTCGTCGGCCCTCGTACTACTTTCATCAGGCAGATTATCCTTTCTCGAACGGTAACCCACATATTCTTTGGGTGGCTTAGTCACAGAAAATAATAGGGAATGTCTAGTCACGGAGCTGGTTAAAATGAAACAAGAACTCTTGCTTGTGTTGACACACCTGGAAGCCATGAATATAAACATTTATGATTGGCTCGTGAAATTCTGGTTAAAAGTTGGCCTCTACTTTACTAACTGACTAATCCAGTATGCGGCACCCGCGCCAGTTGAACGGTCTCGGTATATTCCTCGGACATCAAAAATTTGTACTTTCAGTATTTCATTTAATTAATGAGCCAATTTAAACATGTAAAATGCTGTCATAAACCAATCACTACGAGCTGTAATTTTATGTTAAACCTTTAGCATGACAAATATTACAGTTAGAAACCGTGTACATATCTTAAGGCAATGTAACTCACCATGTTCAAACACGTAAACACCGTTCATACAGGATGTTTACAAATTAGTTATACAAAAGTAAGCTTTTACTGTAAAAAGGGTGGATAACTTAAAGAAATGTTTGCTACAGCGCTGAATGCAGTGTATCTTCAAGTTTTATTTCTACCTAACACTGTTAGTTCCGACGTTCCCTATAGGTGGCATGCGCAAATGAGTTATACAGTCATCGTGGAGTCGCGTAATGGTACAGAGCGTGCGCAGTGTTTCTGGTGTCATGAATCCGAACTGGGGTTCGATTCTCGGTCGGGTCGGAGATTTCTCCGCTCGGGGATTGGGTGTAGTGTTGTCCTTGCATTCGTATCGTCGAAAGCCGCCTCAAGCACACTATCATATAATATTTCCACTACTGAGATGGTTGCGGGCACGAACCGAAAGCCTTTTCAGTAAACGGAAATAAAGAAAAAGATTCCAAATCCACACTACACTTCAGGGATAATTCAGCACTAAATGTCGTAAGCCACCACCTGAAAGACAAACTGTTATTAATTAGTACAACTGTTTCACCGAAATTGTCTGTGTATGGCATAGGACACCGGGTCAGACTTGGCAAGCAGTCTCTGACGCAGCAATTGAGCAAGTTCGGCAGTCTTGTAGTCGGGGGAAAAACTTGAAGATGTACTGCATTCAGTGGTGTATCAAACATTCGTGTAAGTTATTTAATTAAAGGTTAATTTTGTGTAACTAATTAACAAACCAGCTGTATTTCAAAATGAGAGCACTTAGCGACTTCCGACAAACTTTAAACATAATTTGAACCTTTCTAAACACTGTTTCGCTTACACGCTTAACGTCCAGTAGGGTTAACTTTTTTAATTACAACTGATAACTTGTGTGTGTGTGTGTGTGTGTGTGTGTGTGTGTGTGTGTGTGTGAGTGTGTGTGTGTTTGTTTCCCTTATTTATAAACTAGTATCTTAATCTAAGAGACTTTTCGACCACTGCACGTATATAAGTGATGTCGCCAGTACCATTAAAATCAAATTACTCAACAGTTTGCGGAAAAGAAAGACTGATGCCTTCTCTTAAGGTATCTTTGTGAGTTTAAACTGCCTGTATTCATGTATCCAGAGTCCAATAAATTTTTAAAAAATTGAGAAGTTCCTTATTTCAAGGCTCAACACGTAGCACATTTACATCTCCGGTTCCTCTCACTAATGGAGCTTGGAAAAAATTACTGATTACCAGCCTGTCTAGTTCGTACATGCCTACTTTTACCTGCATGATATTTACAGGTGAGACACGTATGGCTGCACAATATTCAACGCTGCTGCACCGAAAGACTATTTCGCAAGTTTTATAAACAGTTTCTCGCGATATATACGGTATCCTTAGATTTTTCAACATTTATATTACCTTTTTCTCATGTCCAAGAAGTGTCTAAGTATTTGCATCGCCTTTCATTGAATCCGCTCGATGTCCTGTATTTGGATCTCATACACTTCAGCAGAAAACAGTGTTGAGTGCGTAATCTCATTTGTAGAAAAATTGCAGTCCTCCAGAATGCTATGGATGAATCGTATCTTGCCATCTGCTGCCGTCCGAATGAGCCTACGTGTTCGTTCCAATCCAGATTTCTGTTCATTGTTGCAGCCAAATATTTGAATGGAACGATTGTAATTGTCACTCGCTAAAGTGGTAATCTGGGGATAACACGTTTTTTACGTTTTGTGAAATTCACAGTTGTGCTATGCACTAAGAGAAAGTCGCCATTGTCTGCATGAGGCTGATGTTTTCTCGATATCTAACTAGATATAACTGCGAATTTTTAATGGGAAGAATTTCCTCACAGATATCTCCATCATTTGCACAAAAACAATCTTTCTTGACCAGAAGGGGAAGACTACATTCCTAAGATAAAAAAAATTAAAAGTGCACCTATCTTCCTTGGCAAAGCTCTTTTAGGACAATTGATTTTATTCGATGTTTTCCCAGTGGGTAGACGCTATCCTTGAAGCACGATTCCGAAATGTCTGAAAGTAACCATGTATGCTTGAGACAACCTCTTTTACCGGAATAAATAGTTTTTCACATACAGATTTCTTTAAACGTCGGAATAGGTGGAAGCCGTAGCGTGCCAAATTTTGTGACTGTTGGAGTGATACAGCGTCTGGCGCTAGACCATTTCAGAGTTTTGCCACCTACACGATACACCGCGGAGTACATTACGTATTCTGTTTTTATGCTTGACAATGAATTTCGTATTATTGTTGTTTACGCAAGACTACAAATTGTTTTTTGGTGTTTTCTGTTTCTTGCAAGCTCGACGTGAAGACTTGGTGTAAGCAGATGTATCTTCTGGGAGCATTACGAGATTCTCGAATCGCAGGATCGTATTATCTCTGGGCCGATACCCTTTCCTCACAGGAAGATACCTGCAGCTTAGTCAAGAATTCCGTTGCTCACTGTTGGATTTAATAACAAAAAAAAATGTTCATGTTACTTTTGTCTAAGTTTCTCCTTGCTTTCGCTCACATGGGGTGGACAAAATTAGGGAAACATAATAGAAAAGATAAATTACTATGCATGATACCATCTAGGATATCCGTTGGCATTCAACAGTTTCCAGTCGTCTCGGAATGGATAAACACAGTTACTGTATGATTTTAAGGGAATATTTAATTCATTCTTCTTGCAAAATAGTGCAAGTTCAGGTAACTCTGTTGGAAGTAGATGGCGATCACGCACACTTCTCTTCAAAGTGGACCACGAAGACTCAGTGACATTGAGACTTGGTGGCTGCGGTGGCCGAGGCAGAAGCGAGCTGTTTGAACAGGCACCCTGGCATCTTGGATCACAGCATCACTACTGGGGGACAAACATTGTGCCATGGGATGAATACCGATCAGTCAAACAGGTCACGTAATCCTGGTAGTAATGCGACCTTGGAGAGTAACAGTAGGACCCATGGACTACCACGATATGGCTACCCAAATCATCACCGAACCCCGCCATGCCTCACTCTTGGGCCGTAAACTCGGCCAGAAGTTGAAAACAGTCTCGCACTGCTCCTTAGTCCAGCTTTTTCGGCACCGCGTTTTCATGCTACGGCCATTTGCGTAACTGATGTGTGGTATTGTCCAGCTCGCCCTGCCGTTCCATACTTATGGAGCTCCCTTCGCGTTGTTTTGGTGCTGACTGCGTTCATAATAAATTTGCCTATGAAATGAAATTGCCTGGATACCTTAAGATCAGTATTATACTGCGTTTCCGAATAATCTTGTTACAGATTCGTCTTAAATTTTAGAAAGAATAGTGACACAATAGATTTTATCAGTATCCATTAGGAGTTCACGTTAAAATATTGGGTAATATTTTACACTGATGTTCGGCGTGTTGCTGATTTGAAAGCAATATGTTTGATGCCATTAACATTGCTGCTCAGAATGATTTAGCGTATAAAATGTCAATTTAGAAACATAGTGTATTAGTTACGAAGAACAGACACACAATAAACAGAGTAGTAGAGTGTTTAACATTTTGTGGAACTCATGAGTTAGCACTAAGTGTTCAGCTAACTGTGGCAATTTCTTAGGTTTATTATCGCTTCAAGGAAATCTTGACAGTACGTTAGATGACCACTTAGACAGCTCTAGTATGTAGTAAATATAGGTCACAAATTACACCAAAAGAATTCTTAGACTGCAACTACCAAGTTTAGATTGAAAAACTGATTAAAGATACCAATGCCGCCACTTTTCTTTCTGTGCAACCAGATGAAACAATAAATATTACGTGCAAAAGTTAGTTGGTCATTATACTGCGGAACACTAAGGAGAAAAAAACTTGGAAACTTGTAGTAAGTTCCTATGGGATCAAACTACTGAGGCCTTCGGTCCTTAGGCTTGCACTCTACTTAATGTAACTTGAACTAACTTACGCTAAGGACGACACACACACCCATGCCCGAGGGAGGAGTCGAACCTCCGACGGGAGAAGCCGCGCGAACCGTGGGAAGACACCACTAAGGAGAAGAAACCTGTAGGAAGGTTTCTTTCTTCTGACATAAATGACAAACATGAACGACATATAGCAACAGTTCGGAACAGTTTCTTTATGAAGTTTATTGTCTTTTCATCTGGGCCTCACCAACGAAAATGGGTACGAGCCGTCACTGGTGATTATATCGTCGCTGATGACCTCTTGGTCATAAACGTTGGCGTAGATTATTTTTGTGTCTTCGACATATCGAGTTATTAATCGCCAGCAGATCCTAAACTGGTCTGATGGTGTGGTTTTAAGTCGCAATGGCAGAGAGCACAAATCATATCCCGCCCAGCATAGCAGAGTTGTGGCAGCTTGGAATCGTAAACTTATATGCGAGTAACATATTCCTTCGTAGCAGTAGGGTCGCGCTGGCTCGAAATAATTACTGTCGCTTGAGCTCTGTGAATTCTGATAAACGCCCTTGTAATTTCCTGCAATTCATGTACCAAATGTACACCTACAACACTGGAGAATACTGCACCTTACGAATGTATTTAGACTTTACCATATTTACAGGTTTACCAGGCTCTCCCACAGTGTTGCCCTGTTAGGCTTCCGCTTCCTAGTACAACAAGTTGGTTCGTGGTATGTTGTTGGTTAGAGTTTCGGCAGTTATTCTCTTTCGTTGTAAAGCAATGTATTTTGCTTGGATCGTCACCACGCGCTGATGCTACCCCACTTGCTCCGGCTACTGTTCGGCACCACGCCGTTGCTGACGAGCCCCGGCTTGCAGAGTGGCCCGTTCAGCCGCGCCAACTCCGAACTCAGAATATTTTCTGGGCGCCACAACTCGCCCGTTACCTCACAACATGGAAAGGCATGTGGTCAGCACACCGCTCTCCCGGCCGTATGTCAGTTTCCCAGACCGGAGCCGCTACCTCTCAATCAAGTAGCTCCTCAGTTTACCTCACAAGGGCTGAGTGCACCCCGCTTGCCAACAGCGCTCGGAAAACCAGATGGTTACCCATCCAAGTGCTAGCTCAGCCCGACAGCGCTTAAATTCGGTGATCTGAACCAGTGTTACCACTGTGGCAAGGCCGTTGGCGTATTTATACACTACACTAAGAAAAAACTACTACTCGAACATTCTACCCATTCCCTTTTTTATACTATCCTTCAGTAAACTGCGTAACTGTAAAGCCAAAGAAGCAATTTTCGTCACTGTCGGAATATTTAACACTGAGATTATAGTTATAATTAATGTGAAACAAGTAACTATTGTAAAAACAGACACTTCCTCCTTATTACTGAAATTTAAGCTCCATAACGATTTAAATCGATATTAATACTACTGTAAAACTGCAAAAGATGCACAATAATGAATCGACATGATCCGAGTAAAAGCAAAAATACTTTGCAGAAGCTAAGGCGACTGATCATAGTGATTATTACAGACGACTGTTTACAAATATTTATTTATTTATTCATACCACTACGTGTTTCAGCGGTTCAGACTATCATATTTAGGTGGACAATCACATAGTTAAATTCTTGTGGTCAGGGAGAGCAATGTGCTTAACGGAAGATGACGGTATGAACCATTGAAGAGCATAGCGGTATCACAAGTAGATGAGTGACATAAAAAGTTGTTTTATTTGTATTTAATTAGTGGCAATCCTCATTACGTCTTTCTTTATGGACGTAATACTTATAGGTTTCTGCTTTCTAGGAAGGATGGGAAACGTACGCCAGTGTGAGGAACACAGAGCTGTCGATAACACGAAGGTAGAGTGGAACCCTATCGATATTTAGATTCCATTAAATCAACACTCCCTGCTCATAATATGAAGATAAATCTGCTCTTCGATGGAATTATAATCGTCTGGACGGCCTATCAATAAGCCAATAACGTCGAAAGCAGTTGCCTGACAATGAAACCATACATCTTCCCTCCCGCAGAAATCTCTTTCGACAACAGAAGATAATTCTCATGCAAAGCCCCTTCGGCGTAAGATCTGTCCTAGAATACTGTTTATATCGGTTTGTATTCACCGAACGACATCGAACCAGTGTCACTGACGCAATCGAAAGATTCGTAAAAATCTCAGAGAAAAGTTTTTTGCTGGATTCCGTCCTCTTCAACGCAGCAAATCCTCGACTGCCATCACTCCTAAGAGTTCGGTCACAATTGTGCATTCGCGTTTCTTCGATTACTTCATAACCATGCCAACCAGCATCCAGCCACATTTTCGTTCTTAATCACGCTTTATAGTCCCATATTGTAATGTTTCTGGATAATGAAGATCTCTATGGGAATGAAAGAATTATTTTTATGAAACTCAGCTTCATTTGCTCTTCCAAGGGATTAAATGTGCCACAGACACCGGCATCAAGTTCAATGGCGTGTTCCTCGACCCTGGAAGGCATTCAGCGCAGTTCTGTACCGTCAGTTAGAGAACAAAACATGCGCTTACGGCACAGAGACCAGGTCTGCGTCTCGATGCAAGACTTCTTAACACACAGAATAACAAACATCATTCTTAACTGTCAGATGTAGAAATAATCCCGGGCGTACACCAAATGAGCGTTATACGGCCGTTACTGTTCATTAAATACAAAAATAATCAAGTGGACAACGTCGGAAGCTGCATAAGGCAATTCGCGGATGATAATGTTGGATACAGCAAACTTGCAACGCCGGAAAATTGAACCAAAATGCAGGAAGGCCTGCAGTGGATCGACACTTGGTGCAGGGAGCGGATTTGACAGTCCGCATAAATAAATGTAACGTACTGTGTACAAGTAGGTGGGAAGACCCATTAATCAACTACACTGATACTTAAATACTGTGACATTCACTGAAACAATCTTAACACGCAATTATGTGGTAACCAGTGACCTTCTGTCAGCAATGCGTAGCGTGAAACTTTATATTTAATCCATAATGTCTCAAACCATCAATGTCTCATAAAACCACTTAATATCTTTGTCGTATATTGTAAGATCTTAATGAATTTCACATTACAGTTTAATGTCTTTGATGAACGTAAATTCTCTGTTTCGCAGTATATCAAAAGAATGAAAATGTAACATTAGACTTCCGTCGAGTAAAATAAAAAGTTGTGAGAAGTAAGGCAAAAATGTATTTCTTCTGTAATTATTTTAATGTTTCAGCAATATTCCTCAGTCAAGTCAATCAAAAATATTACACTTTAACACGAAGATTACATTAGAAGTTGTAGGATCCGTACGCTCGAGAGCTCTGCGTGTGTGAATGCGATAGATCAAATGAGTTTTGACAAATATTATAGGGCAGTTTTGTTACTGTTTTACGTATTTTAAACACTTTCGTTTTTTAAAATCCGAGAGCTTTTCGTCGATACCAGAGTGAGAATGGCTACGACTTCCTCTTCGCCAATAGTGACCGTCTTTCCTCCAGTTTCTTGTAGAAGCGTGGCAGAATCTCCGGAATCAACCTTATGTATTGTCTGTTGTCTGATTTCTTCGATACAATTATGAAACCAGGTCTCATCAACGGTGAAAAACCGACGCGAAATGTCCGCGTCTCACTTGAATTGCCCGAAACACACGAATGTCACATCTACTTGTTGACTAGGTTCATAAATCGTTGTACAAAACTTGTTTATTCAATCTATAACGTAATGTATTAACTGCAGTTCTCATCGACATTAGTGAAACCTCTGCTACTTCGCGGACTTTCGTTAGAGGATCAGCGAGAATCAGTCATTTTACAAACTTATTTGCTGATTTCGTCAATAAACACGTCTTGCGGAGGGGGGACATCCTGGGCGATCGCCATCAAAAACGGATATCAGACAAAGTTTAAATTTGTTGTCACTGATGAGAAAGGGTAATCAATAAAGAATCGTATTTCTCTTTTATCCCGCCGAACGTTTTCCCATCCAAAAACGAAAAAAAACTTACTAAGCGATTACGAAGAGATTGATAACATGTATGATGAGATAAAAGAAATTATTCACGTAGTGAAGGGAGACAAAAATTTAATACTCATGGGTGACTGGAATTCGATAGTAGAAACAGGGAGAGAAGGAAACGTAGTAGGTGAATATGGATTGGGGGGAAGAAATGAAAGAGGAAGCCGCCTGGTAGAATTTTGCACAGAGCATAACTTAATCATAGCTAACACTTGGTTCAAGAATCATACAAGAAGGTTGCATACATGGAACAAGCCTGAAGATACTGACAGGTTTCAGATAGATTATACCTAATGGTAAGACAAAGATTCAGGAACCAGGTTTTAAATTGTAGGACATTTCCAGGGGCAGATATGGACTCTGACCACAATCTATTGCTTATGAACTGTAGATTAAAACTGAAGAAATTGCAAAAAGCTGGGAAATTGAGGAGATGGGACCTGGATAAACTGACAGAACCAGAGGTTGTAGAGAGTTTCAGGGAGAGCGTTAGGGAACGACTGACAAGAATGGGGGAAAGACACACAGTAGAAGAAGTATGGGTAGCTTTGAGATATGAAATAGTGAAGTGAATAGGAACAAGTAGGTAAAAAGACGAGGGCTAGTAGAAATCCTTGGGTAACAGAAGAAATATTGAATTTAATTGATGAAAGGAGAAAACATACAAATGCAGTAAATGAAGCAGGCAAAAATGAATACAAACGTTTCAAAAATGATATTGACAGGAAGTGCAAAATGGCTAAGCAGGGATGGCTAGAGGACAAATGTAAGGATGTAGAGGCTTATCTCACTAGGGGTAAGACGGATACTGCCTACAGGAAATTTAAAGAGACCTTTGGAGAAAAGAGAACCACTTGCACGAATATCAAGAGGTCAGATGGAAACCCAGTTCTAAGCAAAGAAGAGAAAGCAGAAAGGTGGATGAGCATATAGAGGGTCTATACAAGGGCGATGTTCTTAAGGGAAATATTATAGAAATGGAAGAGAATGTTGATGAAGATGAAATGGAAGATATGATACCGCGTGAAGAGTTTGACAGAGCACTGAAAGACCCAAGTCGAAACAAGGCCCCCGGAGTAGACAACATTCCATTAGAACTACTGACGGCCTTGGGAGAGCCAATCCTGACAAAACTCTACCATCTGGTGAGCAAGATGTATGAGACAGGCGAAATACCCTCAGACTTCAAGAAGAATATAATAATTCCAATCCCAAAGAAAGCAGGTGTTGACAGATGTGAAAATTACCGAACTATCAGTTTAATAAGCCACTGCTACAAAATACTAATACGAATTCTTTACAGACGAATGGAAAAACTGGTAGATGCCGACCTCGGAGAAGATCACTTTGGATTCCGTAGAAATGTTGGAACACGTGAAGCAATACTGACACTACGACTTATCTTAGAAAACAGATTAAGGAAAGGCAAACCTACGTTTCTAGCATTTGTAGACTTGTAGAAAGCTGTTGACAATGTTGACTGGAATACTCTCTTTCAAATTCTGAAGGTGGCAGGGGTAAAATACAGGGAGCGAAAGGCTACTTATAATTTGTACAGAAACCAGATGGCAGTTATAAGAGTCGAGGGACATGAAAAAGAGGCAGTGGTTGGGAAGGGAGTGAGACAGGGTTGTAGCCTCTCCCCGATGTTATTCAATCTGTATATTGAGCAAGCAGTAAAGGAAACAAAAGAAAAATTTTGAGTAGGTATCAAAACCCATGGAGAAGAAATAAAAACTTTGAGGTTCGCCGATGACATTGTAATTCTGTCAGAGACAGCAAAGGACCTGGAAGAGCAGCTGAACGGAACGGACATGGTCTTGAAAGGAGGATATAAGATGATAGTATGAACATCACAAAAAGCAAAACGAGGATAATGGAATGTAGTCGAATTAAGTCGGGTGATGCTGAGGGAATTAGATTAGGAAATGAGACACTTAAAGTAGTAAAGGAGTTCTGCTATTAGGGGAGCGAAATAACTGATGATGGTCGAAGTAGAGAGGATATAAAATATAGACTGGCAATGGCAAGGAAAGTATTTGTGAAGAAGAGAAATTTGTTAACATCGAGTATAGATTTAAGTGTCAGGAAGTCGTTTCTGAAAGTATTTGTATGGAGTGTAGCCATGTATGGGAGTGAAACGTGGACGACAAATAGTTTGGACAAGAAGAGAATAGAAGCTTTTGAAATGTGGTGGTACAGAAGAATGCTGAAGATTAGATGGGTAAATCACATAACTAATGAGGAAGTATTGAACAGAATTGGGGAGAAGCGGAGTTTGTGGCACAACTTGACTAGAAGAAGGGATCGGTTGGTAGGACATGTTCTGAGGCATCAAGGAATCACCAATTTAGTATTGGAGGGCAGCTTGGAGGGTAAAAATCGTAGAGGGAGACCAAGAGGCGAATACACTAAGCAGATTCAGCAGGATGTAGGTTGCAGCAAGTACTGGGAGATGAAGAACCTTGTACAGGATAGAGTAGCATGGAGAGCTGCTTCAAACCAGTCTCAGGACTGAAGACCACAACAACAACTAAGCGATACTGTAATTTTATCATCTCGGCCGAAAGCATATCGCGTAACTTGATGAAATGGCTGCCAAATCCTGTTTAACCAATGAATCTTGTTACGTAGCATATTATCATGACAATAATTTCATAACCTCTTGGATCAAAACTAGTACACAGGTTTAATATATTGGTATAACCAGACGTGATAGTAATCGTAGGAGAAATTAAGCAAGAAACTAATTCCTAATTACACGAAATTCTTTGTTGTGTCATGGCAAACTAATGCAATGCGTATCTTAAAATTGCTTCTAAAAATACCTTAAAAAGGAAATCACGTCACTTAACTGGGGACAGGTTTCGCAACAGACAACACAGTTAAAAATGACCATCTGCGGTGTACACTTAAGGTTTCGTACAGGCTAATTACGGATAGAGACAAAAAATGTTAAAATGGCTCTGAGCACTATGGGACTTAACATTTAAGGTTATCGGTCCCTCCGAACGTAGAACTACTTAAACCTAACTAACCTAAGGACATCACACACATCCATGCCCGAGGCAGGATTCGAACCTGCGACCGTAGCGGTCGCGCGGTTCCAGACTGAAGTGCCTAGAACCGCTCGGTCACACCGGCCGGCGGATAGAGACAGTTCATCCATTCCGGAAATAGGGGATCCCGACGATTTTTGCACGTTGACAATGATACTGGCATGATATCGGTCCCAGGAATTGGAAGACTTTCGACAATCTTTTAATTTCAAGTTCGAATTCGCATGACGGATGACAAAAGAAATATTTATGGTATGATATAATTAGAAGTTAACAGTCTTCAGATTCTTTTCCTTTACTTTTACTTTGAAATTTTTCTTCTTGCTATATTTCACGATTCTAGACCTAAAGAAAGTACCCTATAGCTTTTGAAGAGTGAGTTTGCGATTATCAAAATAAGTGACATTTATGCGCCTATCTTTTGACTATTTTGATTTACAATCTAGCGTTTATTAAACCGCCAAGGGACTAGGCCTTGGTATGATACAAATTTTAACTAGATATGTCTAACCGTTCCCGAGAAAAAGACGGACGGACGGACAGAAACTCTGATAACAAATAACAATTTCTTTCGTGTGATATAATTACAAATTAACAATTATCGGAGTTTTTCCTTTGGCTAGTGTGAAAGCTCGGTTCTTGGTAAATTTCATGATTCTAGCTCAATGGGAAGTACCCTCTAGATTTTGCTTAGCGAATTCGGAAGTATTAAAATATGAGACATAAATGGCCACATCTTTTGACTGCGTTGACTTAGAAGCTTCAATTTTTTCATCACCATGGGACCATAGATCTTAATACGTGGCATAAATTTCAACTTGATGCGTCAGCCCGTTGCTGAGAAAAAGGTTTTGAACAGTCCGACCGACAGACACACAGACAGACGGATAACAGACTGATCCTATAGCGGTTTCGTTCTAACCGACCAACACAAAAAGTAAACAGGTTTTCTATTGCACCAGTGAACATAATACGAACTTATTCAAAAAAACTCTTGTATTACCTGTTCTAACATCCGCTTATGGAACTTGGACCTTAATAAAATCTGAAGAGGTGAAACTAAAAATTTTTTAAAAAGTAAATTTTGAGAAAGGTATATATTGAAATCCAAGATTTAACCGCACTTGAATGCACAAAACGAATAATCACGGAAGTCTGGTACTTAAATATTATGTCTAAAATGATCACAATAAGTTGGATCCACGGAGTAAAAAACGGTTTAGAAAAAACAAATAAAATAAAAGCTGAAGAAACAGCTGACAGGGAAGTGTTTAGGGAAAGGTATTGAATATAGAAGTATTGCAAGGTGGCAGAAAGAAAAATATGGTGTGAACACCGGAAAAAAAATTGGCCAGGTGAGAGTGGGACTCGCGCATTCACGGCCCCACACAAACTTTATTAGTGGGTAAATAGACAGTTCATCCAGCCGGCCGAAGTAGCCGTGCGGTTAAAGGCGCTGCAGTCTGGACTCGCAAGACCGCTACGGTCGCAGGTTCGAATCCTGCCTCGGGCATGGATGTTTGTGATGTCCTTAGGTTAGTTAGGTTTAACTAGTTCTAAGTTCTAGGGGACTGATGGCCTCAGCAGTTGAGTCCCATAGTGCTCAGAGCCATTTGAACCATTTTTTGAACAGTTCATCCACTCTAGGAACCGATAATGTCGACAGTTTTTGCCTGTTATCGACATTGATTCTGCCCACATATCGATTGACACCATGAATCCTGCAGTCTGTCCATAGATCCGTAAGAATACGGGGGGGTGGGGGGGGGGGGTGGAAATCTCTTCTGAACTGGACGCTGCAAGGCATCCCAGACACGCTCGATAATATTCAGGTCTGGGGAGTTTGGTGGCCAGCGGAAATGAGTCAACTCAGAATAGTGTTCCTGGAGCCACACTGTAGCAATTATGGAAGTGTGGGTTGTCGCATTGTCCTGCTGGAGTTTCCCAAATCCATCGGAGTGCACAATGGATACCAATGGATGCAAGTGATCAGACAGGATGCTTATGTACGTCTCATCTGTCAGAGTCGTATC
This sequence comes from Schistocerca americana, assembly GCF_021461395.2. Taxonomy (NCBI): domain Eukaryota; kingdom Metazoa; phylum Arthropoda; class Insecta; order Orthoptera; family Acrididae; genus Schistocerca; species Schistocerca americana. The sequence goes on from NC_060124.1 coordinate 129,528,958, forward strand.
TAGACGTATCAGGGGTCCCATATATCACTCCAGCTGGACATGCCCCACACCATTACGGAGCCTCCACCAGCTCGACATGCAGGATCCATGGATTCATGAGGTTGTCTCCATACCCGGGGATCCATTGGATCGGTACAATTTGAAGCAAGATTCGTCCGACTAGGCAACATATTTCCAGTCGTCAGCAGTCCAGTGTCGGTGTTGACGGACCCAGGCGAGGCTAAAGCTTTGTGTCGTGCAGTCACCAAGGGTACACGAATGGGCCTCCGGCTCCGAAAGCCCTTATCGATGATGTTTCGTTGAATGGTTCGCACGCTGAAACTTGTTGATGGCGCAGCACTGAAGTCTGCAGCAATTTCCGGAAGGGTTGCACTTCTGTCACGTTGAAAGATTCTCTTCAGTCTTGCTTGGTTACGTTCTTGCAGGATCTTTTTCCGGTAGCAGCGATGTCGGAGATTTGATGTTTTACCGGATTCCCGATATTCAAGGTGCACTCGTGAAATGGCCATTCGGGAAAATCCCCACTTCATCCCTACCTCGGAGATGCTGTGTCCCATCGCTCGTTCGCCGGCTATAATACCACGTTGAAACTCACTTAAAATATTGATAACCTGCCATTGTAGCAGCAGTAACCTACCTAATAAATGCACCAAAGACTTGTCTTATATAGGAGCTGCCGACCGCAGCGCCGTATTCTGTCTGTTTATATGTCTGTGTATTTAAATACCAATGCCTATACCCGTTTCTTTGGCGCTTCAGTGTATATGACATAAAATGCCGTATCTTTTGATTGCATTAGTTAGAAGCTAATATTTATTATGCCGCCAAGGAATCACAGAGGTTACTGTGTGACATAAATTTCTATTTGATACGCCTACCCGTTCCTGAGAAAAAGGAGTCTTAAGAGGCGGATGGGCAGACAGACAGTCTGATAACAAATGACTAAAAAGTTTTCTTTTGATGTGATATAATTACAAATTCACAATATTTAGATTTGTTCCTTTGGTTACAGTGTGCAACCTTGCTTTCTTGGCAAAACCTCATGGTTCTCGGTCAACGAGAAGTATGCTGTACGTTTTGCTGAGTGATTTTGCGAGTATCAAAATGTGTGACGTAAATGGCAGTACCTTTTGACTGCATCGACTTAGAAGCTTCAGTGTTTTACATCACCAAGAGACCACAGACGGGCTTTAAAGTTCAATTTGCTATGTCTACTCATTCCTGAGAAAAATGGGCTTTGGACAGTCGGACGGATAGACAGACAGACGAGCAAATAAGTTATCCTATAAGGGTCCGGCTTTTATAGATTGATGTACGAACCCTAAAAGCGCACTCAGCAGATGAAAGAGTACTGGAAGAAAAGAAATGAACAACGAATAGGTATTGAAACTGGTCCGAGGAATTAATAATAATAATAATAATAAAGTCAGATGGTGAAATACAGCACACTTCCATTTCCTTATGTGATGGTTTTTTTTTTTTGTGTTACAGTGTACACAGCGCCTTGAGGTGCCATGTACTGGCAAATACTTTGCTTCTTTGTATGTTTTCCAATTGGAACAACTGTGATACGTACATTTTTTCCCTCATGGTTCTTTGCTTTCATTCTCTGAAATAATGCAAGAAAACACTGATTTTTTCGTCTTGAACTAACACATCGTCTCCACTTTCACTGCTGCTGTCAATCTGAGTCGGTACCAAAAGAAAAGAAATCCCTTCCAAAAGGCACGCCAGAATTTTGTTTTCCTTTATTCTGCGAGAGTGCATCCTGTGAAACTGGAAGTACAGCAACCTGTTACAGCTACTCGTGTTGAGACTGAGGCCAACTGTCTTAGTCTCTGGCATGATGTACACGTAACTTATGCAAATATTTTATCCCGTGACTCTTGTTACAATTTTATGTTGACAAGAGGGTTAGGTTGGGTTGTTTGGTGGAGGAGACCAGACAGCGAGGTCACCGGTCTCATCGGATTAGGGAAAGATGGAGAAGGAAGTCGGCCGTGCCTTTTCAAAGGAACCATCCCGGCATTTGCCTGGAGCGATTTGGGAAAATCACGGAAAACCTAAATTGTACCGTTGTCCTCTGGAATGCGAGTCCAGTGTGCTACCCACTGCTCCACCTCGCTTGATGTTGACAAGAGTCTCTACCTGTGGGCATTTACTAGTGAGCATTCATTCTAAAGTATGATATACGTAGTCTGGCTGCTATCTAAAGCTATGGCTTGGGATAATCCTTGTTCTGTCAATTTTATATATAACAAGAGCCTCTCGGCTTCATCCAATCTAATGTACCATGATGTGATGTAAACACGCCCCACTCCTGAAGGAGAAATATCGAAACCTAGGTCAAGGGCTTATAAACCTTTGTTTCGCAACTGGTTGGCTGATTTTTCAACCTCTTCAATAAACAGTTAAATTTAATTACGAGCCGGCCGGTGTGGCCGAGCGGTTCTAGGCGCTACAGTCTAGAACCACGCGACCGCTACGGTCGCAGGTTCGAATCCTGCCTCGGGCATGGATGTGTGTGATGTCCATAGGTTAGTTAGGTTTAAGTAGTTCTAAGTTCTAGGGGACAGATGACCTCAGAAGTTAAGTGCCATAGTGCTCAGAGCCACTTGAACCATTTTAATTACTAACGCAATATATGCTGCTCGTCTAATTGCTAAGATTCGAAACATATGAAGTTGTTCAACCTGCAGCCGCTACAGGGCAGCATGTACTGGAGACATAAAGGATGGCTACAAATGTAGGTACAGTGTATATTCCACGAAAAGAGAAAATCCTTGACGGGTTCAAAGGGAACGAGATCGTCTGAAAGGGTTAGAAGGAGACCTTTTGTTAGCCGACACAGGACGGAAAAATCACTTTGCTCGCCCTTCTGATTTACATCTGAGAGTGTCGGCGGTCGCCGTTGCGTCTGACCCGGGAGACGAGCGTACGTACGCGGGAAGCGGAGAGCGGCGCGGTCGCGTGGGTGGCCCACTGCGCACAGCAATTGAATCGGCGCCGGCGGCCGGCAAGAAGCGGCCCGCTAATGGCCTTTCTTGCGTCTCGCCTTCCCTCGCCTCGCGCCCTGCGACTCTGCTCACCGGGACTTCTCCCGGAGACGCTTTTTCCTACCCTGCCTCGCTCTGTGCTGCGCTACGCCTACCCCGGCCGTGAAGGAGCGCAGACGCGGAAAAGGAACCACATGCCTCGCCAGGCGCCGGCTCCCGCTCGTTCCGGACAGAAAAGCCACCACAGCTGTCCAAAAGAAAATAAGTTCCAAATGCCACAAGCTTAAATTTCGCTAGACGTCTGTGAAGTAGTCGCACGCTCACAGGCCTCTGGTAAGCCTTGTATATCTGTTAGGCTGATACACTACTCGCCATTAAAATTGCTACACCAAGAAGAAATGCAGATGATAAATGGGTATTCATTGGACAAATTATTATACTACAACTGACATGTGATTACATTTTCACGCAGTTTGGGTGCATAGACCGTGAGAAATCAGTACACAGAACAACCACCTCTGGCCGTAATAACGGCCTCGATACGCCTGGGCATTGAGTCAAACAGAGCTTGGATGGCGTGTACAAATACAGCTGCCCATGTAGCTTCAACACGATACCACAGTTCATCAAGAGTAGTGACTGGCGTATTGTGACGAGCCAGTTGCTCGGCCACCATTGACCAGACGTTTTCAATTGGTGAGAGATCTGGAGCGGCGCTTTAACCTTCATGCGCTCGCGCTAGAAATAGTCACGCGAGCGCTCGCAAGGCGGTAACTGACCTTTTTGTAAGTGCCGTAAGCGCTTGCAAGGCGGTAAACTGACCGGGTTTGTAAGTGCCGTAAGCGCTCGCAAGGCGGTAAACTGACCGCCGAACGTGTTCGGACCTATTTGAACTTGTCCTGAGAGGCAGAGAGGTGCGACTTGGATGAACTCAGAGCAGCATCTTTCGGAAAAACGCGCAACTAGAGAATACACGTCCCTCCCGCCGCCTCGTTACCTTTGTGGAGTAAGTACGGCGCGAAATTGCGAAAAGGCGGTGACTCCACCGCCCGCGCGAGCGCATGAAGGGTAATCCGACGATGCAGCGCTGTTCACCCGCAGTGTGAACGTCCAGTCAATGTAACGCCGCCCCCAACTCGGGTACGACAGACTGGGTTGCTGGTAGACGAAGTGGTGCTTGAAAGCCAACGCTGCCAAGTGTCAGGCAGTAATCTTCACCTGAAGGATGCTGCCGCCAGATCTGCCGTCTGTCAACGTTCTGGGAGGGCCGAAGACCGCGGAATACCTCGGGGTGATCCTCGACCAGAGGCTCGCACGGGCCCAACAAACATGCGGCACCAGAAGCAGAGCAGTGGTGCATCTCCGCGCCCTGTATTCTCTGCTTCATCAGCGATCGTCGCTGCCTCTGCACCACGGCATTACTCTCTGCCTACCGCGGCCGTGAGTTGGGGAAATGCCGCTGATTCACACATCGTGGTGCTGCAGAGAGCGCAAAACCGAGCTCTGAAAGTCGCTCAGCGCCCCCCTAGGCTGTATTCAACTCGTCTGCTGCACGAAAAAACGGGCATCCCGTTGCTGCGGGACAGAATCCGGCAGACTCCTCGCTCATTCTACGAGAAGCCGGGGCAATCCCGGAATCGGCTCGTCTTGGAATTTGGCCACCGGCAACACTGCAGGCAGACAACACATTGGCCGGACCCGCTGCGACAATAACATAGGCCAACGATGGAAAAACTTTTTTGCTGGAAATACCTTATTCTTATGGTTTTTAGGGTGGGAAATCCAAATATGATACTTAAAAAACTGTATCATCCGCCATTTCTTCACATTTTTACAGTTAAATTAATTAAATTCAGCGATTTTTAAAGAATTTAACAACTTTCATACAGTTAAAATAATTTAAAAAGGCGGAGTAATGAATGTAGATGACGTTGGTGGCACTGCTTTAAAACATTTGCTGGCAGAAAAAGGTCGATTCTATTTTTGTGTTAACAGATGGTGTTTTGTTTACTGTCAACCTAACCTCACTTTCCCGTTTCCTGTACATGTACTCAGTACAATGTCTAATGGTGGTTTTAAAAACTCTGCTGACAGTTTTTGTTATATTTGTGATGAATTTGTGATTAAAAAATACCAGAGAAACATTACATACTTTGTGGAAAAGGTTTACCTCTCATACTTTGGATCTAAACTTGGTGATCAAGATAAATCTTGGGTGCCGCATAAGGTATGTTCTGTGCGTGTTGAAGATCTGAGAAAATGGTCCAAAAAGGAGAAAAAAAGCCTTTAGATTTGCTGTCCCTACGATATGGAGGGAGCCAAGAAATCATTCTGATGATTGCTACTTTTGCAATGTTGATACTACTGGTCATAATTCGAAAAACAAGAAGGTAATAAGTTACCCTAACCTTCCGTCCGCCATTCGACCAGTAGAACATGGTGAAGATTTGCTGGTTCCTGAACCACCAGATGACTTAAATTCTATTCCAACAGAAGTATTTTCTGATGTACAATGTGATTTAGATGAACCAGATAATGATGAATTCCATTGTAATACAGAGAGTCCAGAGGCCAAATTGTTTACTCAGACCGAGCTTAACGATTTGGTTAGGGATCTGGGCATAAGGAAAGAAAAAGCTTAAACGCTTCGCTCTAGATTAAAAGGAAAGAACTTATTGGCAGTTGCAACCAGCATAAACATGTATAGGAAGAGAGAGCAGCAATATTCCAAGTTTTTTCAACAAGAAGGTGATTTAGTGTACTGCTCAGACATTCCCGATCTGATGAATGAGTTTGGTATTGAATACAAAAAAAGACTAGACGCTGTTTATTGATTCATCCAAAACTAGTTTAAAGGCTGTTTTATTACACAATGGTAACATTTATGCATCTATACCTGTTGGACATTCTGTACATATGAAAGAAAGCTATGAAAACCTACAAATAGTGCTAAATAAAATAGGCTATTCTGCTGGTGGTTGGATGACATGTGGCGGTCTAAAAGTAACATGCATGCTCCATGGTCAGCAAGATGGCTTTACCAAATTTCCATGCTTACTGTAAATACAAACTATGCCTATGTTGTAACAAAGCGTTTCATTAATTCCCCGTTTACCGTATAGCATAGAATTTTTATACTATATAGTAAAAAGCATATTGTTTGAAAACTATGGATGATACAAAAAAACTAAGGCTAGATTTGGACTCAGCTCATAAAAATCTATAAAGATCAGCTATCAAAGTGAAAAAGTTTTTCAAAAAACATTTTCGTTGGCCTTTGATAATTTTCTCCTCAGCAGCCTGAAGGCAAGCTGCTACACACCACCTGAGGCCAACCCAGCAAGTCTGAGAATCCTAACACCACACCGAGAGCAGGAGTAACACTTTAATGTTTAACCTGCACACATTCCGAGAAAGGAATGCTGGCCAGATAAGCGACTAGCGACTTGGCTGACGCGTTGAACAACACACATAAGAGACAGTTTGAGCCTGTTGCTTTTAAAGTATTTCAAGTCAATCCTAAATACAGGAAAGGAGTACCAACAGGTCGTTTTCGAACATTTTTAATGCACCTACATCATACTCCGCAAGCCACCTAATAGTGTATGGCGGAAGGTACTTACGATACTACTAACTTATCCCCCCACCACCACGTTACTCTCGCGGATTGTTTGGCAAGAATGATTATCGCTAAGCCTCTGTATTAGCTCTAATTTCTCGAATTTTCTCCTCGTGGCAATTACGTGATACGTACGTGCGAGGAAGTAACATGCTGTCCGACTCTTCCTGGGAAGTACTCTCTCTAAATTACAATGGTAAACCTTTCCGTGGGCACAATGCCTCTCTTGTAACGTCTGTCGATGTATCCGGAATGAAATTTTCACTCTGCAGCGGAGTGTTCGCTGATATGAAAGTTCCTGACAGATTAAAACTGTGTGCCGGACCGAGTCTCGAACTCGGGACCTTTGCCTTTCGCGGGCAAATGCTCTACTATCTGAGCTACCCAAGCACGACTCACGATCCGTCCTCACAGCTTCAATTCTTCCAGTATCTTGTCTCCTACTTTCCAAACTTCACAGAAGCTCTTCTGCGAACCTTGCAGAACTAGCACTCCTGGAAGAAGGGATACTGCGGAGTCCCGAGTTCGAGTCTCGGTCCGGCACACAGTTTTAATCTGTCTGCCGATGTAGTTTGTCGAGCACCTCGGCAAAGCTCGCGCGCCGACTAAACGATCCCGTGACGAAACGCGCCGCGGTTCGTTGGATCTTCTGTGTATTTTGTATCCGTTCGAACTGGTAAGGGTCGCATATTGATGAACATACGAATCGGTCGAATAATCGCCTTACGAACCACTTCCTTCGTGAATGAAATTCATTTCCTTAAGATTATTCCTATGGATCTAAGGCTGGCATCTACTTTCCCTGATTTGTTTTATGTGGTCATCCTCCACGAACAGCTACTCCTAGTTATTTACAATAAATACCGTTCCTCATCTATAGTGTTGTTGTTCCTATGTATGAGCAAAATGTTACATTTATTTACGTGCAGGGTCAATTGCCAGAGCCTGAACCACTCATACATCTTCTGCAGGTAATTCTGCTAATCGATATTGTCTTCTGGGGTTACTAACTTCTTACAGACAATCGCAACATCTGCGAACAGTCTTAACAGCATCCGTCGCTTTCTACTAGATTATTCATATACTATACACTGTAAACAGTAACGATCCTATCACACTGTGGAGCGGTGCGTTCGAGCGTCAGTTGTGAGAAGCTGGTACTGAGTTGTTACAGAAATGGTGCAGTTTGTATTAGAACAGTGCATTGATACTGTGGAGTGTTACATAAAGCCAGCCGACCGGTGTGGCCAAGCGGTTCTAGGCGCTTCAGTCCGGAACCGCGCTGCTGCTACGGTCGTAGGTTCGAATCCTGCCTCGGGCATGGGTGTGTGTGACGTCCTTAGGTTGGTTAGGTTTAAGTAGTTCTAAGTCTAGGGGACTGATGACCTCAGATGTTATGTCCCATAGTGCTCAGAGCCATTTGAACCATGTTTGAACGTAAAAATAGGCTCGGTAGTATAGAAAACTCCCCACGACCAGCAATACTCATCTGTGCAGGAAATGGAGGGCTGTTGGATCCGTTCAGAATGTGCAGAGGAATAGGTGACTGACAGTGAGGACCCTTAAACTACAGACAGAATCCGCATGGACGTCACGAGAAGTATCCGCAACTCTGTAAGGAGATTATTGCAGCAGGTTGGTGTATCTCGTACATTGTGTCATCGTGAACTAAAAAAACATGAAATTAAAAGCCTATCTTGTGAGTGCTGTGCAAGAGAAGGAATCTGAGAAACAGGAAAAAAAATCGTTACTTGCTGTTAACATCAATTGCTTATGATTACTTGGAGCCCTTGCTTTACTTCATGTCAGATGAGGCCTGGTTTCATTTGTTAGGTCATGCAGATTCCCAGAACAGCAGATACTTGTCGTCTGACAACCCACATATTGTGCACTGAGGACCTCTTCACTCAGACAAGATGGGTGTCTGGTGTGCATTGTCTGGCATATGCACTGCTAGCCCCATATTTTTAATTACATGTTAAACAACGCCAGACAGCTAGAGATCTTTGACTCTTTCTATGCACAATTAACAGATGCAGAGAAGCTGTATGCAGTACTCCGACACGCTCGAATAACCGCTCAAACGTCCAAGCAAAGCATGGCCCACATTACCAAAGTGTTCCCTGAAGACAGTCAATAGAGGCCTCTGTCCCACGAGATCCCTGGATTTAATATCGTGAGATTTTTATTTGTGGGGCGCACTAAAAAGTGAAGTATATGCTGACAGTCCTCGCACAACACACGATCTTAAACGGAACATTACTAAAGAAATTAACAACATCACCCATGCAGAATTACAGCACGTCGCTCGCTGGTAACGTCATCACATGAAGTCAGCGATGCCTGGATGCCCATGGCCACCACTTCCAGCAGATCTAATAAACAGGTAACTAAAAGTTTTTTTAAATTACTATTATTTATTGTTTTTTAGTTACTTGATTCCTGGGCGTGAGGCGCACCGGTTTTGTATGGGATACTCTTAGAACAATATATGCTGAATATACATTTAGAATATATTTATCTGGGGAAGCGTTATTAAAGAACCCAACGTGACTGCGAGCTGCTATACCAACACCCGAAGCGACACAGGTCTACAACTCAGTCCAGAATAGTGCTTAAGAGGCAAGATGGTCGCCGTATTATATACGGTTGGAACCCCTTCCCCGGAAATTCCAAGCATCTACGTCAGTTACCGACCTGGAGCAAAAAAAATGGTTCAAATGGCTCTGAGCACTATGGGACTTAACATCTGAGGTCATCAGTCCCCTAGAACTTAGAACTAATGAAACCTAACTAACCTAAGGACATCACACACATCCATACCCGAGGCAGGATTCGAACCTGCGACCGTAGCGGTCGCGCGGTTCCAGACTGTAGCGCCTAGAACCGCTCGGCCACCCCGGCCGGCCGACCTGGAGCAATCGTCTGTCTTGTTTTACACTTATTTATACAGTAATGCATTTTTGTATCCGCCAATAGATGTGCGCTAAACATCAAAACGAAATGACACACCATACTCGACTCTATTTGAAGTAGTTTGTGCACAAATCAAGGATTAACAAATGTATATTTTTATTGGAGTGGTCAAATGGATTTTACGCTCACTATGTCTCGAATAATCTTTGTATGTACATGTATGTTATCCCTCTCCTGCAGAAACTGTCCTGTTCTTTCCATTGTTGAAATTAAATTTGACACAATCTAATCATTTTCTAACCATGGGCGAAACTATATAAAACAATAAGCAATTAATTAAAAATAACGGTCATCAACATAAATCTTATAAACTAAATATTGTTGGTGATTTGCAAGTACGTCTCAGCACATATGCTGCATTGCTAGTAGTGTCTCGTGTTTTATATAATATGCCGATTTAAATCAAAGGTTGAAATAAAATGTCTCTGACGGGTTAATTTTAAAATAATAGAATATGTCACTGTCTCAGTCGATGTGTGTTGAGGTGTGCTACTATTTGATAGATCGATCTCCTTTGAACAATAAAATTTACAGAAGTTATTAATTATTTATAAATTTCCGATAAAAGAACCTTCTCGACTCTGTAACTTCTATCATACATTATACGCACAGTATATCTACATATCCACAGATTCATCCCTTTCTTCTCCTTAAAACGGTGTATTGTGGTGCATTGTAATAAAGGCAGTTTGCGATGCATAAGCACAAACGTGTACAAAGCCATTCACTTCTTTGTGATTACAGAAATGCAAACAAAATACCACATCCTGGTAGCGCACAGATTTGACAGTTAAAGAACGCGCATGTTATTCAACTGCAGCACTCGACCGAGACAGTCACTTGAGCTCGGTTTATAATATATCGTGCCGTACGCTGCTGTGACAGTAATGCATGTGTGACAACAGTGAATAGGAGAGTATCGCACACAGTGACAAGCCCTGGACCACGCAATGTGACCACAGCATGGAGCGAGAGCTATCTAGTCTGCATGGCTGTAAACGACGAACATCTTTTATTTGCAGTGTTGGCTTTACTCTGGAGAACTGCAGAGGGTGTGGACATGTCTGCACTGACGGTTCAAAGTCGCTCTCAAAGAACTGGGCTGGTGGCATACATGCCATTGCGCCCACTTCCAATGACCAGGAACTGTCAACGCCTCAGACGACAATGGGCACTTGAACGTCATCACTGGAATGTCGCATGGCAGAATGTGGTGTTTTGCAATGAATCCTGATTCAGCTTATGTAAACTGAAAGCGGAGGTAGGGGAAAGGATAGGAAAGGGAAGGAAGTACTATTGTCAGCTGCATCGGGTCTTAATGCGCAATCAGCGGCGACGAGTGAAAATGTGTGGTGGATAGGAACTCGAACCAGGGATCTTCCACTTAGTAGGCAGTTAAGTTAACCACTGCAGCAATCGGACACAGTGTTTATCGCAAATGCGCGGACTATCTCAGCACGAGTCCCAGCTGATCCACACTCCCATCCAGCGCCACCCATCCGCAATCCATGTCCTCACTACTCGTTAATTTTGAATTCCCGCTGGAAGTCGAACGTGACAGTGCAACCACATTGAAGACTTTGGATTCAGTGCCCATCGAGGCTAATCAGTTATATGAACACGTCCGAAATAACAGACACCACGCTTTCATATAACTATTTCTACTTGTCCCACGGTGATGGCTGCACATCTGTTAGAAGTTACCGTTTTTAACGCATTCAAAAAAATCGTTCTGAGCACTATTTGACTTAACTTCTGAGGTCATCAGTCCCGTAGAACTTAGAACTACTTAAACCTGACTAACCTAAGGACATCACACACATCCATGCCCGAGCCAGGATTCGAACCTGCGACCGTAGCGGTCGCGTGGTTCCAGACTGTAGCACCTAGAACCGCTCGGCCACCCAGGCCGGCTTAACGCATTCAGACAAACTGCTTTGTTGAGTAGGATAGCTGAGAAATGCCATAAATGATGCTTTAGAGTGCTACTAGGTGTAGCATGTGTTCTTTCCTTCTAAACATTGAGGGCAAACGAAAGAGCAACAGTTAGCTCACGGTGCATATGGAGGCCGAGGCACCGCCTCTCCTGCACGCATCTCCACATACCATACTTCAGCAGGACAGTGCCCATCTACATGTGGCGAGGGATGTCCAAGTCTTCTTCGGAGAATGACGGGTACCACTGAGTCCCTGATCTGCATTTTCGCTTGTAATGTTGCCAATCGAACAATTCTGGAATACGGCCGGTCAGCAACATTTTACGTTCTGGTTCTGCTTCAACCAGTGTCGACGCTTTATGGATGCACCTACATATTGTGTGGCAGCGTGCTCTGCAGCAGGATATACAGGCCCTCTTTGATCCCATGCCGCGAAGTCTAGAGGCTCTGACTGCAGCAACTGGCGGATTCACACATTATTGAACAATCACAGTCACAGTGCACGTATAGTTTTGTAATTGTAACCATTAGCGTATAGTCATGTCTGTAATCTATAGAACAAATTTCATTGTAATCACATGTCTTATTCAAAATGTTCAAATCTGTGTGAATTCCTAAGGGACCAAACTGCAGACGTCATCGGTCCCTAGACTTACACACTACTTAAACTAACTTATGCTAAGAACAACACACACATCCATTCCCGCAGGAGGACTCGAACCTCCGGAGGGAGAGAATCACATGTCTTCTTGTAGGTCGTGAAGAGTAGTATATAGAGGATCATCTTCTGAAGATCATTCTGATGCGCCAAAACTGAGTATGCACTTTCATTTCCTTTTTTTCCCAAGTCGTACTTGATTCTATATCTTGTTAAAAAAAGTGAGAAAAAGACACATAACTTTCTAGTCTCGATGTCGTGGTATGTGGGATGGCTGTATCGACAAAGTGTAATGACACTGGCCAACAAAATAATAACAAAAACAAAGCTGAGCTCCGCATGGGATGTAGCGCTAACAAGAACTCGTCAAGAGCGCTCTGATATGAGAGCGGCGACAGCAGCGGATGGAATGGACAGGCAGCACGAGGACGCGATGCCAGGACCCTCCAACACACCTGGGGTCTCTCTCACCTCCGGTCGCGATTCCGACCCCTTCCCCCATCCCTCCGCCGCCATCACCACCTCCACCTCCACCACGACCGCGACCACTTCAGGCCACCACCACCGCCACTATCCGCGACATCCCTTCCGGAGGAACGCGTTTGGCCGTGCTGCTGCCGACGAGGCAGAGGAGTCCGCGGTCCAGCTGCTGTACAGATACGGACTGGACGTGAACCCGATACTCCACCTGAAGATGCCAAGTAGCAAACTCGTCGAAATGCCGCAGAACGACGCCTTGACAGCCGATAAGCCGAGAAGACTTCACCACTGAAATTTGCCGAAAAGTCTACATTCCCAAAAAGATATTCGCAGACATTCACTAGCTGTATGATTCGTGAACTTGAGCAGGGAGATGATCTGTTTAGTTATAGGGCGTGGTCCGTGTCTACTGTATTTCCACAAAATTAGCAAAGCACGATCACACAGATGCCGCTGTAAAACATGTATTACAGCAGCATTAGGCGGAACAAAACTGTCACTCCTCTGTGTTATGTCGATTCGTAGACAACTACAAAAATAACAGCTAACTTAGGAGTGCACAGGGGATGTGAGTTCAGAACATCGGGCAACCCAGAAGTGGTTTACAGGCCCGTTCCTATGCTCGTTTAGGCAAATGCTGGGCTGTTTCGCAATCTCCGCCTCAGAAAACGCGATACATAAGAATAAAAATGCTTGTAGGTGCATTTTCTGTTTTATTGTTGCTTTAGACAGAGTTAGTTGATTGATAATCGAAAAAATTATCTGTCTTCGTATTATTGGCACTTCAGGTTTTTTTTCCCATACAGAGAGTTCCAAATCGTGCTCCCATTTACCCCGCCTTTTTTGTTTAATATGATCTGTTCTTTTATTAAAAGAGTATTAGGATAGTAAAGTAAGAGATGAGAAATTATATGGGTCATGTGACTCGAGACCTAACAAGTAGCACAAAAACATTGGGCTCAAATATAGTAGGGAGGAGGGAGCGATAGTCGTGTTGAGACTTTTTTCTGGCCGGCGCAGAACCAGGAAGAATGCATGTTGAAGTTTATACTTTTTCAGTTGACACGAAAACATTACAAAAATTGTTTATAACGTTACTTAATTCTTATCATCAAGGGAAGAGACATACTAAGCCACAAGCTGTACAGAAAGAGAGAGCGGCTCATTCAAGATGAAGGCATCACGCAGTGTTAAATAAATGTGTATTGTAAGGGGTTGATATGTTACCACATCGCAGACGTGAAATATCAGACAATGTTCGTTCAATAGCTACAAATGTTATTTTTTAAAAATTCCAAACAAAGGGGAAAAGCAAACATAAGTGAAAATGAATGTTACTCTTTCTATGCCGAAATACCTCGACAAATTAATGGTTGGGGCAGGTAAGAGAAGGCTCATTTTGCTCTTTGGTGGGACATGTGAAACGACATACAAATATTACCAGGTTACAGTCGTTCCAAAGCGAGCAGTCTGTCAGATGCTCGAGGCAAGGGTGAATCCCCCTCAGCAGTGTGTCTCCTCAGTTCCGAGACAAGTTTCTACTTGGCAACTAGCGACAGTCGTAGCAAAACAACCTGAGAAGAGCTGTTTAATGCCGTGAACTGTCCGCTACGATCTGCTGGCCACTTTAAGTCGACTTGTGGGCTGTCTCCGTACCATTTTTCTTTCTTTTCTTTTTGTGACTAACCCGTGCAGAAAACGAGGGGAATCTTTAGCGAAGGCATGCTTAAGAAACAGAGGGATGCAAATCGGCTTATGAAATTACATGTGCCACCGGCACCGCGGCCTTTGTTGCGGCCGGGGTGGGGCCAGCACCCCCCCCCCCCCCCCCCCACCTCCTGGGAGCGCGGGTTACGGACACAACTTGGAAAGAAGCTTAGGCGCTGCGCCGTGCAACAAGTACGCGCCAACTTGGGCACGTGGCATTAGCGGACGGCGCAACTTGGCCGGCCAACAGGTGCCGTGGCCCGGGAAAGAGCTCTAGTTGGAAACTCAAACGAACGAATTAATCGTCTGCCGTGCGCCACTTCTTGCCACATTTGCTGAGTTTCAGCGGAGGCCGTGGACCAGATTTTCCGAACTTTGGGTGCTGCAGGATGGCGACAGCAAAACGTTATACAGACAACAATTAAACGTGTTCCTTTGTTTCTCACAAAACAATCACAAGAGTATTTCACAATCTTCGTACTGTCAGTGGGTAAAAAGAGGAGACAAAGAATCATTATATAATCTATAAAATGTGTGAAAGACTTGCCGTATCTTCGTAATGATAACGTTATGGCTAACAGCACATGCTGCCAGTAGGGCTCTAACGTGCCCGTTGATCTGTCAACAGCACTAAAGGCAACAGCAGGCAGACGTCGACATTTTCTACGTGGAGTAATATCCTATCCTTGTCTATTCACATATGCATGCTTCTGCGGGAGAGCACCTACTTTAGCAGATTTTACAGTCACAATCACTACTGTCCGGTGACAAGATTTTCAAACAATCTTAAAATAAAAATTTCAAACAGATGTTAAATGACACTTGTCCTCTAAATTTACCGATCATTTCGTGAGACCAACTCCACCTTCCTTTCAACTATCCCCATTTAAGTCTTTTTAGTACCTGTGTTTGCCCGCATCTCGTGGTCGTGCGGTAGCGTTCTCGCTTCCCACGCCCGGGTTCCCGGGTTCGATTCCCGGCGGGGTCAGGGATTTTCTCTGCCTCGTGATGGCTGGGTGTTGTGTGATGTCCTTAGGTTAGTTAGGTTTAAGTAGTTCTAAGTTCTAGGGGACTGATGACCATAGATGTTAAGTCCCATAGCGCTCAGAGCCATTTGAACCATTTTTTAGTACCTGTGTTTTGCTCTCGCATGGGCTTTGCTGACCTGTTGTAAGTCTAGTAGCACCTTTGTAAATTTCTCCGACGTCAGATGTCAGGGTAGCTTGATAAGGATCTGAAAAATCACGCGGCGACAGCTGAAGAACAGTATACCAACCAGACACCGCTGGCCAAAGTTCGCTTAAAAATCGTTTACACAGTAGATTGTTCAAATGGCACTGAGCACTATGGGACTTAACATCTGAGGTCATCAGTTCCCTAGAACTTAGAAGACTTAAACCTAACTAACCTAAGGACATCACACACATCCATGCCCGAGGCAGGATTCGAACCTGCGACCGTAGCGGTCGCGTGGTTCCAGACTGTAGCGCCTAGAACCGCTCGGCCACTCCGGCCGGCTTACACAGTACAATTTGAACAGATGGTGCTGGATTGTGTATGAAAGCATTCATCAATAATCACCCGTCAACTCGTCCTTGAAACGCATGCCTCGAAGAACACAGTATGGACAGTACTGGTGGAGCAGCAACTTCACGCCTATCACAAACAGTGTGTGCAAGCAGTGAGGACAAATGATTATGAGCCTACAGTTCAGTGCATTCAATGGAAACTCGGCTTCACGTCAGGCTGTTACCTGCCCGCAGCCTGATGTCCAGTGTGCTTCCTGGAACTTGTTCACCTGAAGGTGTGCTCCGGCCGCGACTGAACCAATAAAACTATTTACAACTGAAGCGGTTTATTATCTGATTCCACGATGCTCAGCTACAGATGTCCTGTTAACCAAATTTTACATCTATAGTATGTCCGTTTTTAAAATCTACCTACACTGCCTGAAAGCCAGAAGACATGATCGGATGTCAGCGCACATTAGTACATGTACACACTATCACCGGGCTTGTAAATGATTGTAGACGCGGTTCCCTGAGACAGGTACAACGACCATCAGAGTGCGTTAGTGTTGTTAGTGTTAGTGTTCTTACCAGGCCTGGTAGGGTATATAAGGGGCGTCAACAGCGCCAGATGTTGAGTGATCCCCGCGAAGGAAACGCGTACTCGTCTGAGACAGCGTTATCAGTACCTGATAATGTTTGAAAGGGGCCTCATTCTGGCTCTCCATTTGGACGGCTGGTCGAAGTGTTCAGTATCCACGTCTGCGGGGCAATGGGGTTTGACAATAGCCCGATGTTGGTGGTGGTTAGTGTTTAACGTCCCGTCGACAACGAGGTCATTAGAGACGGAGCTCGTCCTCCCGAATGCGAGTCCAGCGTGCTAACCACTGCGCCACCTCGCTCGGTCCCGATGTTGGACTGCTTGGGAACATGAGGGCAGACGTACTCGTCGCCAAGGTTCCGATAAAACACGTACGACCACCACCAAGGCACGATCGCCGTACTGTGCACCAAACGCTTTACTTCTGCGCCTGTGATTCGAGAACAAGTAATGGACTGCCTGCAACATTCTGTGTATGGCTCCGGACATTAGCGGCTACCGGGCTATGGAATGACCGCTCCTTCTGTAGGCAGCCGTTAAGCAACACAACAAGCTACGTTTGGAGTGGCGCCGTGACTGGTAAGCACAGGCTCCAGAGGAATGGCGTCGCACTGAGTTCAGCGATGAATCGTGGCTCTGCACTATCCGAGATGACCACAGATAGCGATTATAGCGGCGACCTGGGAATAAGTCCTACCCTTCTAAATTTTGCAGAGGTACAATAGTCATGGTGTGGGGAGCGGTCCGATATGATCTCAGCTCACGGCTGGTAGCGATTGAGGAATCTCTGACGGCACAACAGTAAGTCACGGATATCCTGCGTTCTCATGTGTTTCTATCTTGTGACAGTACACAGGTGTGATTTTTCTAAAATACAACTCTCTTCCACATACGGCACGCGTCTCCATGAACTGTATGCGTGATGCTGGCATCTCCCGTGGCTAACAAGATCCCCACATCTGTTCCCGATAGAACATGTGTGGGACCAGCTCGGATGTCAACTGCTTCCCAGTGGCAGTATCCAGCTTATGAAGGGACAGTTACAGCAGTTGTGGACCAGCACGCCTTAGGAGAGAATACAACGGCTTTATAACACCGTTTCCAATCGAATTAGTGCAGACATTTAAGGCAGGTGCTTCGTCATACTGATTTTATTTATTATTTTATTTATTTAATCTGATCTGACTAGGGTTATCAGGCCTTCTCTTACCTCAGACCGAGGTTACACACATACAATACCTTTTTACATCATAGTTACCGAAGGAATAGCAATTTTAATATGATAAATAGTATTAAAATGATCTGAGTGTCTATAGAGACAATGTAACTAATACACACACACATTATATATACATGTACATGTATAATGCAACAATAATGATCTCTCTCTCTCTCTCTCTCTCTCTCTCTCTCTCTATATATATATGTCATTAACTGTCGTCTGAAGCTGGAGATATTATTCTGTTCCCTAATTTAATGCCAAAGGTTGTTCCACAATCGAGTTCCTGCTACTGTGAAGGACTTCGAGAATGTGCACAATGATGGAGTGGGACGGGAAGGATTTTGCTCTGATGGGAATGGGTGTTTCTGCCATGTTGTTCAGACAAGAGCTTTAAGGTCGAGGAGAGATATAAGCGACAATTGTACGTTGATGGGAGAGTAGAGAAGGCAGGTAGTTGTGCGTACGTTGGTGAAATATGATCAAAGAGTCAAACATCACGGATATAACGAACACTGGCTGTTCCAGGCACCGTGAGCTTTCGTGAGAAACAAGTTGCAGGATAATATCGCTGTAATAAATAACTGGAAGTATAAGTATATGTACAAGTTTCTTTTTCAGGTCAAGAGGGTACAGTTTTTTTATATTGTTGTAGGTCACGGAGAGATGCTGATGGCTTCTTGTACACTGCGGTTACGTGCTCAATCCAATTTAGATTTTCATCTATTAGTAGTCCCAGACACTTTATGGAGAGAAAGGTGTTGATATTTCTATCGTTTAGGGTTGAACACGGCAGGGATCCCCGGTATTTCGGGCTAATGAGCACAGTGTGGCCAACCAGAACCGCTTGGGTTTTGGATGGGTTGAGCTTTAGCCCGATACCCTGCGTCATTTTGAGATAGCACACGCAAGTCGATATTGAGATTCTCGATAGCTGTGTTCAGGTTTATTGATTTTGCACTTGAGTATAGCTAGAGGTCATAAGCGTACATGTGGTATTTGCAGCGAGACAAAACTGGTGACACATGACTGACATACGCTGAGAAGAGTATAGGACGTAGCACCGAATCCTGATAAGTGGGCTCATACTGCCACGTTCTTTGCATATCGTGGCTCTTCACTATCCGAGATGACCACAGATAGCGATTATAGCGGCGACTTGGGAATAAGTCCTATCCTAAATTTTGCAGAGGCACAATAGTCATGGTGTGGGGAGCGGTCCGATATGATTTCAGCTCACGGCTGGTAGTGATTGAGGAATCTCTGACGGCACAACAGTAAGTCACGGATATCCTGCGTTCTCATGTGTTTCTATCTTGTGACAGTACACAGGTGTTGTTGTACTCTTTGAAATAGCTTCACATTCCTTCTCAACTCGTGAAGTTTCACTTCTTTTCGTTTCCTTCTCCTCTTCTGGATGCTTCACAGTTTTGTTAGGCTGAGTGTAAAAAGTCTGTTTTTAATATCTGTGTATAGTAGAAATTCGATTTTCACAAGTTTTAAATAGAATAATACAAGCGTTTGATCAAGTTATGTTTTCAAATTAATTAAAAATTATTATTGTGAACAATTTGGAACTTGGAATATCAAAGTGCACAAAGGATAAGCAGAAAAACAGCGGAATAATACCGATAAGTAAATTAGTTGTATGTTACCTAACTTTCCCATTTTTCTTCCCTACAGTCACTCAAAGCAATGCCGTTTCACTGTAAACCTATTACATGACTTTGAGAACGTGCTGGGTGACACTAAAAATAAATGCTCAGAGGACGCTGATCTCACTGGAATTGTCAGGTACTCATTGGCTAGTTTGTTTAACGACGAGGGGGCGGGGTGGAGGGGGACACAGAACTTTCATGTCCCCTCCCCCCCCCCCCCCATTTCTTTGAAGCAAGGGATCCCAATTTTCCTCTGACGGAACCCCTTGTTTATTCTGAAGGTTAATAAAAATTTTTAAATGAGAAAAACTTGTTTTGCTCGGTGATTGCTTCAATTTTAAATCATAACTAACTACTGACACACAAATAATAGTAAAAGAAAAAACGGACTACTATGGTCAAAATGACAAAAAAAATCTTATTAACAGTTTTTTGCGAGCACTTGCTCACTTCCCCGCGGAACACCAGAGTTCCGCGGAACACAGTGGAACACAGTTTTGGAAACGCTGCTCTAAAGAATTAGTCGACAGCGGTGGCACAGGTATTGCCAGATAAAGACTCATTCCGCTTTTTTGACCAGGGATGTCAAGTTCGAAAGAGCCGACTGCCCGTCTTTCTTATCTCCTTTTGCTGAGTTCTAATATTGCATGATCCGAAAGTCTCATATTGTTTCCTTTTAAGAACATAATTTTACCTCACTGTTGCGCTGGGAGATTTCTCAAACGCTTTTTCATGTTTGAAGTGTTTCGCCAAGACTTCAAAATTTTTCAAATAAATTTTGGAACTCATGTCATTATCATCAATTTCACTGCGACGTTTCATTTTCGGTACAAAAAACAAATAAGTAAATCGAATCGTGTAAAGTATGGGATTCCATGCGAGCAAACTACGAAGGAAGTGCTGCCAAGGTTTGCGAAGCGTCGCAAATGTTTTCGCGCACTCGCTCTGTCGATCGCAGGCACTGCGATCATTCAACTGTTCACCTACTTGCCTTCGCGCATTCCCTTGCTGAAAGGTTTGGTACAGAGTCAGGCCGCCAACATTTTGGGTAAATAATGATACAGGTAATAAACCATCGGAGCGTTCGATACAGAGCTGCTACAGAGTACTGATATGAGTAAAAGAATTGAGAAGTAGCGAGTAAAGAGTATCGAAGAACTCGATAAGAAGAAGTTTCGTTACGTTTTTCCGTCTCCCTACAAAGAGCCACCGAGCCAGAGGTAGATGTACAGAAAACTAAACAAAAATACGAGGGGCGTTTAATAAGTAACGCAACAAATATTTCTTCTGAAAAGAAGTTCGTTTATTCAACAGTCCAATACACCATATTACTCCCCACTCTTTTGGCTACAGACCCTATTTTTCAACATATTCTGTAATCAGTGCGACGCCCTTACGCCAACTTACAAGGAGGGCCTGCATTCCCCAACAGTAAAACTCTGCCAGTCGCCGACGGAGCGAACATGCTGCTGCATCAGTATCCTCCAGTGAACACACACTTTTCAGAACCCCGAATGGTGGAGTATGTCAGCACTACCAAAAGACGCGTCCAGTTGTGCGACGAGGTGTTTGATTGTGATGCGTCGATCACCGCGAATGAGGGTGTCCGCATTTTCAACACTGCAGGAGTCACATCCGCGTGAGGTTGAGCGGTACGCGGGAGATCGGGCAGGTTTGCGCGACCTGGTTGCGATGATGACAGACGCCTCGCCCAACGACTCACCGTGCTTTTTCTGTTCAGTGCCAGGTCTCCGTAGAAGCGAATATGAATATCTGTGATGCTCGGGTTTTGCACCAAAAGTAACTCAAAAACAGCTCTCTGCTTGGAACCTCCGTTACAGACACAATTTTGAAGGTTACGTATAGCTCCGTCACCTATCAGAAAGTCTGGGACCTATAGGAACAGAAGCGGGAATATTCCACGATGTCTCACAACAAATTCTGCATTTTTTCCACCGAAATTATGCGAGAAAAAAATGTGTCGCATTACTTATTGAACGCCCCTCGTGCATTAAAAATAAGTTCAGTCTGGCCTTGTAATTCAGATGTTTACGTTGTAACCTTCCCGTATATACAAATTTCCGGTACAAAATTGTCTGAGAATTGAAACTGATAAATTTTGGACGTAAGCAGCGCCACGTCATGGTCCTGTGAAATCAACCTGAATAAACTGAAAAATTCTTACCTCATAATGGTGTCGCCAGTTAACGCTGTATATATATGTGCTCCTAAATGGCACAGCTTAGTGCAATGGTGGCCTATCTACTACCACTGGACAACATTTGTCTGAGATTTGCATTATTAGAAAAAAAACTGACTTCGCTTGTTGACACAGCTGCATAGCTAGTCCTCTGATTATCAAACAACACATGACTATGAACTGGGAAAATTTGAAAAATATTTAAATTCAAGTAAATGACTGGTAAAAAATTATGTTCCGAAAAACCTTATTACTGAAAACATTTCTGCAAACCATTACATAAAAATTGAACATTACAAGTCTGACTTAGTTAGTGCTGAAAAATCGCAAAAGATTGAAACAAATTCATATTAACATCTCAGACGACAAATTGAAGTACGCGCATGGCGATGAAGAATAATAATGTTTACCTTATACTACATGGCAATGAACTGCGCTGCACCAGCGGCGACTGCTATTGCTCTTACATGGCTAGCAACTGTACTGTAGCGGTGAGCTACTACGACTTCTCCGTAATAGCGAACTATTGCGACGGCTCCGTAACAACGAACTATAGCGACTGGCCTGTAGAAGCGAGCGATTATTACTCCTGCCGACCTTGCTCTGACCTGCGATTCTATTGCAGCAGAAATGTTTTATATCGCAGACCGCGCGTGAGCAATACATCGAAATTACATTTGCTCCAGTAGGGTAGTGAACAGTAAAGCTCTTACATAATGAACCCCTTACAACGTGACATATTAGTAACTCGGGAATTTCAGATTAGAAAACAGTCTACCTACAGGGTGACAATTATTGAACTACATGAAATAAAATCGTCATAACTTCTGAACGGTTTGCGTTAGGAATTTCAAAATGCACGGTTCGATACGCGGAACGATGGGAAATAGTATGCGCATTATGGTTTGTTTTAGCAACGAAGTCCATTTTCATTTGGACGGGTTCGTCAATAAGCAAAATTGGTGCATTTGGGGGACTGAGAATTCGCATTTCGCGATCGAGAAGTGTCTTAACCCCCAACGGGTTACTGTGTGGTTGTGCAATGTCCAGTCAAGGAATAATCAGTGCGATATCCCTTGCTGGCACGGTGACTAGCCAACGGTACATGATTTCATCGCCACTGCCCAAAGTGACCCTGATTTCGATAAGATGTGGTTCTTGCACGATGGAGCTCGACCCCATCGAAGCAGGAGAGTTTTTGATGCCCTGGAGGAGCACTTTGGGGACCTCATTCTCGCTCTGGGGTACCCAGAGCCCACTGCACGGAACCCGATTGGCCACCATTTCTCCGGATGTGAGAACATGCGACTCCTTTTTGTGGGGCTATATTAAAGACAAGATGTGCAACAATAACCTCAAAACATTACTGAGCTGAAAATGGCCATTCAGGGCTTATTGACGGAATCGATGCTCCGACACTTCAGCGGATCATGCAGAATTCAGCTACTCGTCTGCACCATCGCCAATGATGGCAGGCATATCGACCATGTCATAACCTAAATCCGAATATATGCAGTGACGTTTACATGTAGAATAAAGTGTGTGCACGCCGTAGTTTGTAACTAACTTACTTTTTTTTTACAGAGTTCAATAACTGTCACCCTGTATATCTAAACTCAGACGTTTACTCCTGATGTTTACATAACCTTGATTTCTGGCGGCACACGGTGGAAAAAGTCCAACTGGAAAAGTGGTTTTATAATCGAATGATCTTAGTTGTTGATAAGATATGTACAGTAAAAAATAGAACACAGATTCACTTACTCAGAATCCATCTCGTGGAATCGAGAAGAATGGACGTTTGACTCACCTGGAACAAAGGAAAATGAAAATATGTTAGTTCGAAGTGATTTTTGCGTAATTAATTTTTTTAATGAAAGGAATTCAAAGATCTGATAGGTATCTTTTCTTCGGTCGATCGTTGGTAAAAAAGCAGGGAATATAGGAAAGATACAGGTGAACACTTTGAACGGGGAGAGACACTGACATTTTTATGACGAAACACTACAAATCACACAATGGTCATGATAGAATCGTAGACCAGGTATACACTGACAGGGACAAATTCCGTAGTATATGTACAACGCTTAGATAAGAAAGAAAACGCCGGCTAGTTCCTCTATGCGGACAAACACGTATTTGCCGGGGAGAGCGATGGCGTGACCCCATGGCCGCCCCTCACGTCCACGTGGAGCTGCCTGCCAATAACGGATGACGCGTGACACGCGGCTCCCGTCGGACGCGTATTTATCAAACGCAATAAAGAGCGCCGTTAGCGGCCGTCGACAAGTGTCGGCTGGCTAATAAAGAGCGACGAAAAATGACGTCTCGCCAGGTAGGTCCCAGTGAGGGCCGCCTGGTCAAAGCCAGGCCTCTAAAACAAAGACACTGCTACAGTCGTCAGAGAAACAACTCGCACCCCACACAGTGCGTGAAACATAGAATAGGAGTCAGTATTTACATATAAATGCTGGGTATGTCGTCCGTAAGTAGGGTCATCAATGTACCTACATCAAGACGCGGACAAAAATTTTTCATGAAATGACACTGCGTAAAGCACCAACTATTTTTCTGGGTGATCAAATCTCATGTATACAAACATTACTGAAAATAGATTTCATAACAGTACTTGACAACAGTCCTAAAAATCGAAAAAAAGGAAACCACGTGGAATTAAAACGAAGATTAATACGAGGGTCGTCCAGAACGTAAGTTCTGATCGGTCGCCAAATGGAAACCACAGTGAAAATAAGAAACATTTTATTTGCAAAAGTTAGCTACACTTTCCAGAAACTTCTCTACATATTCGCCGCTCCGACTTAAGACATTTGTCGGAGCGTTATACCAAATTTCAAACACCATCGTCATAGAAGGCAGCCGCCTATGCTTTCTGATAATTCTCTACGCTGGTCTATAGCACGTAGCCTGCGCCCATGTGTTGTCCTCATATCCAGTGTTTCATTTGAACAGAGATGATAATCAGGACGAGACAATGAGGGCTGTGTTGTGGGTGGTCGAATACTTCCCATCGAAATGGCCGCAGGAGCGTCTTCACGGCCCCTGCAGAGTTCGGCTGAGAACTGCCATCAAGAAGGAAGTGCGTGGCAGTTGTGTTACGTGGGCTGCATTCATTAAGGCCAAACCTCTCAGCGGGCCCTCCTACTTGGCGGGAGATATCGTTGTTCTAGGCACCTTTACTCGCTCACAGTGCGCTCACAACTGAAAAGAACGTCTTGATGCGGTCGACGGTCATACTAGAGACACTACCCAACACATCTGTGCAAAGCTTCATCGGGTTTTCACTGTGGTATCCATTTAGCGACCGATCGGAACTTACTTTCTGGACAACCCTCGTATACATAACCACACCGATATCCGCAGACGTATGCTCCTTTCAGTCGCCACACGAACGTCTTACTGGCAGAGATTGAGAAACGCAATGGTGGAACACAAAAGTAACTACAATTGCTAAGTGGTAGAAAGGCATCTTGACCAGACGAGACACACCTCTGATACTACAGATTATGCGAATGAACTTAAGCCCTTTCTAAGTGGAACATCGAACGGTACCAAGCGACTGATAAAAAAGAACAGGTCACTCCTCTTTTCAAAAAGTGTCGTCGAACTGATGTATATAATTATACGCCTACTTCGCTAACGTCAATTTGTTGTACAATATTGGAATATATTCTGTGCTCACACATTATGACGATTCTGGAGAAAGAAAATCTCCATAAAAATCAACATAGATTCCGTAGACAGAGATCTTGCGGATGTTGTAACTCCAAACATGCTTGGAAAGGTGTAATTCAAGTTTCATTATCCAATGGATGTTTGTCGTTCGTCGGATGGGGAGGATATTTAACATTTCCGAAAGATAAACGAATAACTTGACGGCAAACGTTACTGTATAAATTAACACAACGTTGCAAGTGCGTGGATGTGAAAAAAAACTTGTATAACCATATGTGTCTTTTGAAAATAAAAAGTCTGTAGTTTCTAAAATTAACGCCAAATTTCTATCTTCACTCATACAGAAAATATACCGAGATAGAAAAAGTCATGGGGTACCCATATGCACATATACAGATGGCGGTAGTATCGCGTACACAAAGTATAAAAGGACTCTGCAATGGCGGAACTGTCATCTGTACTCAGATGATTCGTGTGAAAAGCTTACTGACGTGATTATGACCGCCCAATGAGAATTAACAGACTCTGAACGCGGAATGGTAGTCGGAACTAGATGCTTGGGACATTCCATTTCGGAAATCGCTAGGGAATTTAATACTCAGAAATCCAAAGTGTCAAGAGCGTGCCGAGAACACCAAATTTTAGGCATTACCTCTCAACACTGACAATGCAGTGACCGACGGCTTTCACTTAATGACCGAAAGCAGCGGCGTTTGCGCAGAGTTATCATTGCTAACACAAAAAAATGGTTCAAATGGCTCTGAGCACTATGGGACTTAACATCTGTGGTCATCAGTCCCCTAGAACTTAGAACTACTTAAACCTAACTAACCTGAGGACATCACACACATCCATGCCCGAGGCAGGATTCGAACCTGCGACCGTAGCAGCCGCGCGGTTCCGGACTGCACGCCTAGAACCGCTAGACCACCGCGGCCGGCATTGCTAACACACAGACAGCACTTCGTGAAATAACTGCAGAAATCAAGATGAATGTAAATGAACGTATTCATTAGGAAAATACGTAGCCGCCTTTCCACGGTTCACGGGACCCCCCCCCCCCCCCCCCCCTTCGCCGTCGTAACAGTACGACACCGCCGCCACTCCTGCGCTCGTGCCACATCAGTTGGGCCCTTGACGACTGGAAAACCGCGACGTGGTCAGTTGAGTCCCGATTCCCGATTTCATTTGGTGAGAGTTGATGATAGGGTACGAGTGGGGCGCACACCCCACGAATCCATGATCCCAGGTTGTCAACAAGGGCCGCGCGGGATTAGCCGAGCAGTCTTAGGCGCTGCAGTCGTGGAATGTGCGGCTGGTACCGACGGAGGTTCGAGTCCTCCCTCGGGCATGGGTGTGTGTGTTTGTCCTTAGGATGATTTAGGTTAAGTAGTGTGTAAGCTTAGGGACTGATGGCCTTAGCAGATGGCCTTAGCAGTTAAGTCCCATAAGATTTCACACACATTTGATCATTTTGTCAACAAGGTACTGTGCAACCTGGTGGCTGTTCCATACTGGTGTGGGCTGTTTTACATGAAATGGACTGAGTTCTCTGGGTCAACTCAACCGATCACTGACTGAAAATGATTATGTTCGGCTATGTGGAGTCTATCGGCAGCCATTCATGGACTTCATGTTCCCAAACAAGGATGTCGTGTCACCGGCTCGCAATTGGTTTGAAGAACATTCTGGATAATTTGAGCCAATGATTTGGCCACCCGCATCGCCCGGCATGAACCCCATGGAATATTTATGGAACATTATCGAGAGGTCAGTTGGTGCACAAAATCCTCCACCGGCAACCCTTCCGCAATTATGGACGGCTGCACAGGCAGCATAGGTCAGTATTTCTGCAAGGGACTTTCTGTATCCACGGCTCTTCGCGTTGCTGCACAACACCGGGCTGAAGGAGGTCCGACACGATACTGAAAGGTATTCATGACTTTTGGTAATTCACTGTATTTGTAACCGGTAGAATAGCTTTGCAAAATGGTTCAAATGGCTCTGAGCACTATGGGACTTAACATCTGAAGCCATCAGTACACTAAACTTAGAACTACTTAAACCTAACTAACCTAAGGACATCACACACATCCATGTCCGAGGCAGGATTCGAAACTGCGACCGTAGCGGTCACGAGGTTCCAGACTGTAGCGCCTAGAACCGCTCGGTCACACAGGCCGGCAGCTTTGCAAGTGTGTAAATTTGTGCTTAGTGGTAAAATAATATTGCATACCCAACCATTCTTAACATTGAGATCAGCAGCACTCATCGAAGAAAGTATCGACATAATTATTAACTTATCAAGTGATTTATTTCGCAATCAGTTTTTAAGTTTAGATAAAGAAAAACTGAAAAGATCGTAGCATTTCTACGGAGGCAGTTACTGCGTGAGAAAAGACAGATGCCCACGCACGGCTAATTCGAGTCATTTCGTTTCCGAGAACTGGTGGTGGGGGCTGTAACCGTGGCAGATATTGGCCCGCAGCCGATAGAACGCTGCGGTGAGCGCATAGGATTTCCTGGCCTTTGGTGCCCCGGGCTGGGGACGGGCGCTGTCACCGGCTAATGGAAGAGCTTCGCTAAGCAAACTCCAGGCGTGCTAGCACTTCAGCAAACATGGCGAGGTATGCAGGGCGAAGCGGCGCTCGAGGGCCTTACTGCGGGCAGGGAATATGTCCCACCAGTCGGCCTCTGCTTCGTAAAATTGTGTTTACACGCCCCACATTCTACGGTAACGCCTGGCCGCAGAAGTCCTGTCGTCAACACTGCTGCAATACACAGCATACTGCGATGTGGCTCCGCAATATTGCTGATGGAGCCAGCGGTTGCAGGTAGTTGAGAAGGTATGCTCGACGTGTTGCCGCTGTTGTCTACCAAGGGTGGGCAATGTTTGGTATGGCTGGGCCACGTTTATCGCTATCCTTGTCTACAAATGCTTCCCTCACTCTATCAGTTCTGCTCCCTCTTTCTCACGCCGATAGCGCTGCATGGAAATCACGTAAGCTTTGAAACAATATTATTTCGCTCCAGTTAGAAAAATGGCATGTACGTGGAAGCTTTATCATTGTTTGTTATCTACGGTATGTGAGAGTGGGCAGTCAAGTTAACCTCGTATTGATCAATGGATCATTAAAAGTAATATGTACGAGGGTAGTTCAATAAGTAATGCAACACATTTTTTTTCTGAAACAGGGGTTGTTTGATTCAGCATTGAAATACACCAGGTTATTCCCCAATCTTTTAGCTACACAACACTATTTTTCAACGTAATCTCCATTCAATGCTACGGCCTTACGCCACCTTGAAATGAGGGCCTGTATGCCTGCACGGTACCATTCCTGCACGGTACCATTCCACTGGTCGATGTCGGAGCCAACGTCGTACTGCATCAATAACTTCTTCATCATCCGCGTAGTGCCTCCCACGGATTGCGTCCTTCATTGGGCCAAACATATGGATATCCGACGGTGCGAGATCGGGTCTGTAGGGTGCATGAGGAAGAACAGTCCACTGAAGTTTTGTGAGCTCCTCTCGGGTGCGAAGACTTGTGTGAGGTCTTGCGTTGTCATGAAGAAGGAGAAGTTCGTTCAGATTTTTGTGCCTACGAACACGCTGAAGTCGTTTCTTCCATTTCTGAAGAGTAGCACAATACACTTCAGAGTTGATCGTTTGACCATGGGGAAGGACATCGAACAGAATAACCCCTTCAGCGTCCCAGAAGACTGTAACCATGACTTTACCGGCTGAGGGTATGGCTTTAAACTTTTTCTTGGTAGGGGAGTGGGTGTGGCGCCACTCCATTGATTGCCGTTTTTTTCAGGTTCGAAGTGATGAACCCATGTTTCATCGCCTGTAACAATCTTTGACAAGAAATTGTCACCCTCAGCCACATGACGAGCAAGCAATTCCGCACAGATGGTTCTCCTTTGCTCTTTATGGTGTTCGGTTAGACAACGAGGGACCCAGCGGGAACAAACCTTTGAATATCCCAACTGGTGAACAATTGTGACAGCACTACCAACAGAGATGTCAAGTTGAGCACTGAGTTGTTTGATGGTGATCCGTCGATCATCTCGAACGAGTGTGTTCGCACGCTCCGCCATTGCAGGAGTCACAGCTGTGCACGGCCGGCCCGCACGCGGGAGATCAGGCAGTCTTGCTTGACCTTGCGGCGATGATGACACAGGCTTTGTCCAACGACTCACCGTGCTTTTGTCCACTGCCAGATCATCGTAGACATTCTGCAAGCGCCTATGAATATCTGAGATGCTCTGGTTTTCCGCCAAAAGAAACTCGATCACTGCCCGTTGTTTGCAACGCACATCCGTTACAGACGCCATTTTAACAGCTCCGTACAGCGCTGCCACCTATCGGAAGTCAATGAAACTATACGAGACGAAGCGGGAATGTTTGAAAATATTCCACAAGAAATTTCCGGTTTTTTCAACCAAAATTGGCCCAGAAAAAAAATGTGTTGCATTACTTATTGAACTGTCCTCGTACAAAAACCAAAGCTTTGATGATGATGTTCGGTTTGTAGGGCGCTCAACTGCGCGGTTATCAGCACTCGTAGAAATTCCCAACCTTTGCTCAGTCCAATCTCGCCACTTTCATGAATGATGATGAAATGATGAAGACAACACAAACATCCAGTCATCTCGAGGCAGGTAAAAATCCCCGACCCCGCTGGGAATCGAACCCGGGACCCCGTGCTCGGGAAGCGAGAACGTGACCACGAGACCATGAGCTGCGGACCAACCACAGCTTTGAAAAAGACATTCTCGCTGACACCGTGTAGCAAAACATCTGCAGCACTGAGTCGCAACTTCTTCTGCACACACTTAAGCGGCAAAGAGACTGGTACAGGCATGCGTATATAAATACAGAGATATGTAAACAGGCAGAATACGTGGCTGTGATCGGCAACGCCTATATAAGACAACAAATGTCTGGCGCAGTTGTTAGATGGTAACTGCTGCTACAATGGCAGGTTTATCAAGATTCAAGTGAGTTTGAACGTGGTGTTATAGTCGGCGCACGGGCGACGGGGTACATCTCCGAGGTAGCGATGAAGTGGGGATTTTCCCGTATGATCATTTCATGAGTGTACCGTGAATATCAGGAATCTGGTAAAACATCAGATCTCCACATCGCTGCAGCCGCAGTAATGTCCTGCAAGAACGGGACCAACGGCGACTGAAGAGAATCGTGCAATGTGACAGAAGTTTAGCCCTTCCGCAAATCGCTGCAGATTTGGATGCTGGGGCATCAACAAGCGTTAGCGTGCGAACCAGTCAACGAAACATCATCGATATGGGCTTACGGAGCCGAAGGCCCACTGATGTACCCCTGATGACTGCATCTCAGAAAGCTTTACGTCTCGCCTGAATCCATCAACACCGACAATGGACTGTTGATGAGTGGAAACATGTTGCCTGGTCGGACGAGTCTCGTTTCAAATTGTATCGAGCGGATGGACCCCCGGGAATGGAGACAACCTCAAGAATCCATGGACCCTGCGTGTCAGCAGGGGACTGTTCAAGCTGGTGGAGGCTGTGTAATGGTGTGTAGAATATGCAGTTGGAGTGATATGGGACCCCTGATACGTCCAGATACGACTCTGACAGGTAACACGTACGTAAGCATCCTGTCTGATCACTTGCATCCTGTCTGTTGTTCATTCCAACCGACTTGGGCAACGCCAACAGGACAATGCGACACCCCACACGTCCAGAATTGCTATAGAGAGGCTCCAGCAACACTCTTCTGAGTTTAAACACTTCTGCCGGCCACCAAACTCTCCAGGCATGAGCATTACTGTGCATGTCTGGGATGCCTTGCAACTTGTTGATCAGAAGAGATCGCCACCCCCTCGTACTCTTACGGATTTATGGACAGCTCTGCAGGACTCATGGTGTCAATTCTCTCCAGCACTACTTCAGACATTAGTCGAGTCCATGCCACGTCGTGTTGAGGCACTTCTGCATACTCTGAGGGACCGGTGTACTAATTTCTTTGGCTCTTCAGTGTAGATTAAGACTCCTAAACTTTTATTTTAGGCTTACACAATGAATGACACGTTTTTAGGTTTCCTCTCACGTCTTTCATTGTTCCAGGGCAGCAACTTCCCAACGGCGTTTTACATGCCTTCGTGTAAATCACTTTTCACGTCCCACAACTCGGATCACAGATGTATCGCTTTTATGAAATCCATGGTTCTCTCACTGTAGCGGTGAATCATAATAAAATATTAACATAAACGTCAATTGCTATTTGAAACTTAATGAATTTCTTTAGTCATTCCACCAAAGAACGTACATCGATGTGAAGTGCACACTGATTAAGCACGTCAAATTTCTTAATCAATCACGAGTAGCCAAAAACCGAATGGTGATGGCCATTCTGGTTGAAAACTAGCGTACTGTCTTTGATACTCCTACTAGTCTTACCATTTACTGGAGTAATTACTTTTAAGATATAGTGAAAGTAGATACAGAAAAGATATCGATCCAGCATCAGTTCGCGAGTTAAGTTTCAGAAGCAGTTCGCTTATTTAAAAAAGAACGCACCCACAAAGCCCGAAGTCTCTTTTCATTGCTAACGTTTTTCCTTTGTGGAATGCAAAAGCAGGAATGCCGCACTCACTTCCTGTTGTTCACTTTCGTCTTTTGACAACAATACTGTAAACAAATCTGGCCCGCAAATCTACCGCTGCAATCATTACCGGACTACAGTGGCCGACAATGTTGCTGAACATGGCCGCTATGTTGCTGTGAAACGTTGCCGGACTATATTGTCACCAATATGTAACAATCAACGGCCCGTGTAGACGTAAGTTTCTGCACACACTTTTGACTGTCCAAGAGCGCGAATAATTGCATCTACATTATGTGCCCTGATTGACAACAGCATGTGGTTGCAATGTGACCGACCGACGTGTCGTTCCAGATTCCTCACATACTTCAGAGTCTCTCTCTGTTAGGGTCACCCCTCTCGCCGGAGGTTCGAATCCACCCTCGGGCATGGGTGGTTGTGTTGTTCTTACCATAAGTTAGTTTAAGTAGTGTGTATGTCTAGGGACCAATGACCTCAGCAGTTTGGTCCCTTAGCAATTCACAAACATTTTTTGTTGCACTCCATGTGTATTTTCCAATAAATTTACGAGGCCTGTTCAGAAAGTAAGCTCCGATTGATTGCCAAATTGAAACCACAGTGAACATCAGAAATGTTTTACTTCTAACAATTAGCTACACCTTTCAGCTACTTCTCTACGTAGTCGCCGTTCTGATTTAGACTTTTGTCATAGCGTTGTACCAACTTTTCAATAGCCTCATCATAGAAGGCAGCCGCCAGTGCTTTCCGCCAATTCTCCACGCTGGCCTACACCTCGTTGTCTGTGTCAAAATGTTGTCTTCAAAGACAGCGGTTCATGTGACCAGAGATGAAACTCAGGGGGAGACAATTGCGGACTGTATTGTGGGTAATCTCACATTTCCATTTGAAAACGATGCAGGAGCATCTTCATTGCCCCTGCAGAATGCGGCTGAGAATTGTCTTGAAGAAGAAACAGCACGACAGTTATGTAATGTTAGCTGCATAGCTTCAGGCGAAATTTCTCACCAGGCCCTCGTACTTGGCGGCAGACACTATTTTCTAGACATCTTTACGCACTCACTGCGAGCTCAGAAATGAGAAGAGCGACGTGATGCTAACTGGGGTTATACTAGAGACACTACCCAACACATCTGTGCAAAGCTTTATCGGATTTTCATAGTCGTTTCCATTTCGCGACCGATCGGAGCTTACTTTCTGAACGCCCCTCGTATCTTCACTCTCACCTATAATTCACTGCTTTTCCCGCCAGAAGCAAACAGTTCCGAGCAATTGGAGGAGAGTCCCGGTCACACCCATCAACAACAAAATCAACTAAAAGAACGAGTATTCGAAGAGTACGGGGGCCGTTCTGACGTAATATTACAGATGCATTATAAGAAGCTTTTTTGGCGCTTTTGGTATCCTAAAAATTTACTTCACTTTCACGTGTAATCGCCGATCGCTAATAAACTCTTTCAGTAACATTGCACTAGCTTCTTGAGCCCCCTGTTCTCCAGCTGGGAATTCAATCAGTTAACTGCAAGAGTGTTGAGTTCTTCACCATCTACAAATCACTGTCCAAAAAGCTACTGCTCCATGGACAAGGTCGTGACTATAGGGTAGGTGATACATACCGGAAAGCTGAATCTTATTCTTTCTCCGTCGATTTTACGAGCGTCGCCCAGAAAAAGTCACACATTTTATTTTTTGAGCCGACAACGTTAGGTATGAATTCTATGAAGTTTCCTGAGTGCGCCCGCGGAATATCCGTAGCTCCAGCAATGTTTCGAATTGGCGTCACTAAGCGTGTTTTCATTGAATTTCTCACGGCCGAGAAAGAAATTGTGAAGAATATTTACGAACGTTTGTGTGAAGTCTATGGAGCATCTACAATCGAGAGGAGTACAGTTGGTCGTTGGAAGGGGTGAAGCCATCGGAGGGCGGTTGGGCGGAGATCCACGATTTGCAGCGAGCGGGGAGACCATCAACGGTTGTTACACCTGACATGTTGCAGCGTGCCGATGTTCTTATCCGCCAGGATCGACGCATTACAATTCGTCAGTTGGTGCTGCTGTTGTCAACCAGAACAGATAGTGTGGATGCAATTATTCGCGCTCTTGGATAGTCAAAAGTGTGTGCAAGATTTGTTCCGCGCTGTCCTACGATGCAACACTTACCTCACAGAACACACTTTCGTTATGAGTTTTTCTTATGTTCTGCAGTTGATGGGGAGTCCTTCTCGTTTCTAACTGTGACAGGCGATAAAACCAGGGTTCATCGATTTGACATCTTGATGACTGTTTTCTGTAACTGCACGGGTGTGATTCTCATCGATGTAGTACCAAAAGGCAGTACCATTAATTTGGAGGCATGCGTGAACGCATTAACCACATAAGCGTTTCCAGCGACTTCGTCATCATAACAAGTCAAGGGATATTTTGATTAAACACGATAGCGCCCAGTATCAGATGATTTTGAAGACTTCTGAATACATCACGAAACAGGGTTGAAGATTGTTGCCCCATTCACCTCATAGCCCTGGTTTAGCTCCGTCGGAGATCCGCTTGTTTGACCCATTAAAGGATAGCATTCGTGGAAGACGTTTTGAGGATGACGGCGAGGTGATTCCGACAGTGAAGAAATGGCTTCGTGACCAGAACAAGGACTGTCACCGACAGGGCAAACACGTCCCTGTGTCTCGTTGGAGGAAGGCCAAAAATAGGGTGTGTAGATAAAACGATACTCTTTCATGTGTATAATTTTCACTGTAACGAATAAGCAATTGTTGAAGAAAAAAACATGTTACGCATTACCGTCTGGACAACCGTCGTATATGTCACGTCTCAATTTACTGAGCTTTACGTAGTACACATTAGCTGTAATTATTGACATATGTTCCGTTTAATAAACCAAAGTAACTTCATTTTCGTTCTGATCTAGTAAGGAGACAGATTGTTTTTTTTTTTTTCTATTTTGGCGAAGTTGAAATGCGGAGTTGCACTGACTGGGTTTTGATTCAGTGTCGGTGCGACCGCCTCTGCAAATAGTTTCCTATGTGGAAAAGTTATACCATCCCACACTCCCTTTCCATGACACTCCAAAAGGTCATTCCATTATTCCTGAGACAGTTCAGGTAACTTTCTTCTACTGATGCACATCACAATGAATCTCTTTCAGAGCTGGTAGTTGCCGTACCCAACGGTGATGTTTCACATATGCCCATCGAACAGGCGAGTCTCTCAGGAAGGATGCCTCTATCAAACAAAGATACTGCTGTTTTGGTTAAAATCTTCCGTGAACAGCAGCAACCCTCCTCTACTTTTCTGATTCCTCCCGACGACGAGTATCTGTGCAGACCGGACTGAGTTCTGCCTGGCAAGAAACCAAACTAATGGCGCGCCTCATCAGATCTTCCGTAAGCATTCCGAAAGTTGAAAACAACATCCATGCGGTCACCTAGTGGACAAGACCTGGTGGCTATAGATAACGAGTTGGGATTCCCAAATAATTGAAACTGATTAGCCTATTGCAAAATCATCATAACTGAACAAATAATGTGGGTCTAAATTTTACACCAACAGCCGTCAATGCGTATGAATGAATATGGCTGCGTTTTAATCCCTTTTTACTAGCTAGGAAGGACTTCTAGTTACGGCATTCCCGTTCACCCAAGGGCCAATTCACACTGGTCACAAACCTAACAGCATGCCTTCGCATACTCCTGTCAATGGACTAAGCGTCTATTGTTATCTGAACAAACGAAAAGGGAGCATGGGCTCACGTGACTCTCCTAACCCGCTCCTTTCGTGTAGTCGTTACACCCCGGGAATGATTATGAACAACGCTTACCCGCATGCCTTAGATGCCTCCCCCGCCTACAATGATGAGCCGAAATATTACGACCATTTGCTTTCGAACTTCGCTATACAGCAGAAATTCGACGTGACATGGATTCGAGAAGTCCTCGGCAGGTTCCCGGAGGTATGTGCACCACATCACTTAGTTCCCTGGTATTATGGACGGTTAGTTTGTCGGCAAGAAGCTGGCGCTCGATAGCGTCCCGAAAGTGTTCCATCAGATTCAGATGAGGCGAATTTGCTCGCCAAGACATCAACGTGAGTTCACTTTCACACATTTCAACCCACTGTAGCACGATTCCGACACAGACAGTTATCCTGCTGGAAGATGCCAAAGTCGTCGAGGAAGACCTCAAGCATGCGGGTGGTCCGCAATAAAGTTCACAGACTCCACAACTGCCATCGTGTCTTCGAATCCTACCGCAGGTTCCCTAGAAGCCCAGGTGAATGTGCTCTATATCATAATACTGTCTCCTCCAGCCGGAAGCGGTGGCACAGTCCATGTTTCCAGGAGCGTTCGCCTGGAAGACAGCGTACCCGGACACAACCATAGATCTGGTGAAAAAATAAATCGGATTCACTCGATCAGGCGACATCTTTCCACATTTCTAAGATGCAATCTTAAGGATCCCGTACCCACTGCAATCGTGATTGATTATGTCATTGGGGGAGCATGGGAAAAGTTAGGGGTCTTTTGCTGCGGAACTACATGTTGAACCACGTGCACTGAAAGGTGTGCTGAGAAAAAGTTGTGCCTGCACCATCTGCCCCGTACAGCAGCCTTTTCTTCTTTATAGAGCGGTGAAAACTCCGACTTCCACGTTGTGTGATGAGGTGTTGTCCTCCAACAACATGTTGCCTATTCGCGGTTTCAACTCCTTAGACGACGAGTAACACACAACAGCGCTACATTGTTAGTGATATTGGTACAAAGCAGAGCAACGGCAAAGATTAAGAAACCAAACATTTCATTATATCTACTATAACAGTTGCCGAAGTTGACATTTCGTTACAAGGGAATCCTAGGAATTTCGCGGAGTGAGAAATAAGTGGCAGATGAAATATTAGCGTTCCTGCAAGATAAGTCAGTGGAATGGGCGTCGTCGTATACGCTCGACTAAGCGGACAATGTACATGAGGAGTACAACGATGACGATACGTGATTAATAAGTGATGGTGATACTGAAAAAGGTATCGAGCCACGTAGCTCATCATCCTTGTTGGACAGGGAGCCACAGATCTCGTCCGCGGTGAACGTGATAAAGGACAATCGTCCAAGGAGTGGGTACTAAACACAAGTACGTACATGGAAGATCATCCGCGTCATGGTAAAAGAAACAAATATGAATAAATCCGCAGCAGTATGACCGTGTCGTGCACAAGATAAACTAAGGATATCCAAGGGAGTATAAGACGTGCTTGTTACAAAAACTGATGTTTGCTCGTTTCGAGAAAGCTCGATACATTTTAGAGGATGTGCATGGTAGTGACCTACTAGCACGCGACATAGATTACAGTGATTTCAAGGTAAAGTGTGGATGATTGCATAACAGTGCTGCAGAACTGCAAGACGTAAGATAACAAAATTTTTAACAAAGAGTCAACTCGACGATCCACAGCAAACTGCAGAATCGGCGCGAAAATTTGTAGATGAGATAAACAAACTTATGCCACCGTTCAGTAATGAATTTGGTTTCGGCTCCGACCAACAGGGATAGGAAGAGGAAATGCATATAAAAAGAATACTGGAAATCAGAGGTACCTGGAGAGTTGTATCAAGATCAACTAACAATAATGCCTTAACGCATTTGTATACAACTATGATGATAGTTAATCTGGATGGTAAATTGAGTGGAAACTTACGTAATGTACTGCGAGTAGTTGGAGGTGCTCTGCCCCCTATGATTCTTTCTCGTGTGCAGGTGATCTTGCGAGGAAAATAAGGAATATTCACGTCAAGCAAGGAAGAGTAGCAAAATGGGCGTAAGAGAACTGCAACTATAGTATGAGCACTGCTTTTGGCCAATAGTCTGTCAAAATAACTAGCTTTTGCTTGATTCCTGATATGCGTGCAAAAATCATACTCCTTTAGAACAAACATTTCCTCCTGAAAAGTGTGTGACATTGCAGTTCATGCCACCTCGAATCACTCGACGATTAGCCTCTGAATGTTCGTTTTTTCCGTGCCTACAAAACATACTATCGCACTATCTGCAGCTACGCCTTAAAGGACAGCCGGTATCACGGTAAGCTCCAGGACAGAATGTTTCGCATTTGGCTGTATGCCATCATAATCCATCAGTTCTCGTCACCCCGTTACACCAATACGAATCTTTATGCACTGTTTAAGAGTGGATACCTAGCTGAACGTGCTGCACAGTTTGTAACTCCCAAGGAGGTCGCATTCGATATTGATGGTGCGAACCTTTGTGATCACTGTGGCACACTATTTTTCATTTGGTGTTCACGGTGCAAGCTAATGGTTTGTCTCGAACATTTCTTGAATATCGACCTTGTCCATTTTGTGAAGTTTAATGCGTAAATCCAACATAAGTTACAGCTCTTCACGTCAGGGACACTCATTCTCTGTCGTCTTCCTGATTCACTTGGTGAGTCATTAGCAGGTAATATTTCTCCTGTCATAATTGCTAACACAACACTTTCCAATGAGCCTTACTGAAGACTGAACTTGCAACCTCGCACTCAAGCAATTCCTTGTAAGTAGAGAGGTAATAACTGACACGCATGCTTTAAAAGACATGGGATTTTATTGAAACAAAAAAATGTGCACGTGAGCAACAGATGACGTTTCATATGATACAAAAGCAATAATTAGCAGAACTATTAATTTTTAGCAATGGCGATGTTCCTTGTAACAAATGATCAACAAGTCGGCCATCATTCATCAACAATACCTGTAGCTGACGGAGAACGTTGTGAACAGCACTCTACAGCATATCATTAGGTATAGTGAGAAACTGCCGTCAGATGAAGTCTTTAAGCGTCCCTAAAAGACGGTCGAAGTAGACTTGCAACATCGAGAAAGCCCACAACCAAGAATCACACGGGTTGAGGTCTGAGGACCAGGGAGGCCAAGCATAACGGTAGTGGAGGGTCAGCACGCCATCCTCACCAGACGATGTGCCCAAGAGACCTTTCACAAGTGTGGCAATATGGGGTTGAGTGCCATTCTGCATAATTCATACCTTCCAGCAGGTGTTTACCATCCAGGCCAGGAATGATGCGACTCTGTAACATATAGACGTAGGTTGCACCAGTCACTCTGACAGAAAATGAGTACCCCGCATCTGCTGAAAGAAAAAAGATCCGTTCACAACTGATGTGATACAGCTACTGCACACCGTTACTTCCTTGTCTCACAGTGGCGTTCACGCGAGAGTTCTAGGGTTTGTGGTAGCCCGAATTCTGCAGTTGTAACAGATCCTCGAGGGGAGGGGGGGGGGGGGGGGGGAGGGGGGTGAAATGGGTTTCATCGATCATCGATCCACAACACTGTAGACAACCAATCGTTATAGTCCCTCCACTGCTCGCACCGCAAATGCTCTCCACGACATAAAATCCGTGGATGAAGACGCTTGATTTTGTACGGATAGCATAGGAAGGTACGCCTTAGGGATCTCCGAAAATTAGTGAACGGAATGCCAGTGCGACGTGCGACTTCACGAGCACTGACTTCACAAAGCAGTGATGAACTGTTCGAGACGGCCGATGCGACCGAGAGGTTCTAGGTGCTTCAGTCCGGAACCGCGCTGCTGCTACGGTCGCAGGCTCGAATCCTGCCTTGGGCATGGATGTGTGTGACATTGTGATATCCTTAGGTTAGTTAGGTTTAAGTAGTTCTAAGTCTAGGGGATGATGACCTCAGATGCTATGTCCCATAGTGCTTAGAACCATTTGAACCATTTATTTTTGAACTGTCCGAGAAGCAGCAGCGCTTGTGTTTGGTCGCCCACTACGGGCCCGATCGTCTAACCCGTGGCTTTGAACGCGTGATCATTTTCTTCTCATCGACACTTCTGACTTGACCTTTACCTGTTCGAATAGACTTCTTAGGGCGACAGGCTCGTAAAAATGCAGAAGCGGATTCTCCATTCTGATAGTAAAGCTTCATTTATTAGTGTCTATGACTTCTGAAGAAGGCTATATTACTATAGCAGAAACCATGGTCACTGTTTAAAATAAACATAATTTAGTGCAACTGTGAGCTGTTTTTCATTAGGGACAATTCACTAAAAGCGCCTTTTCTGGTATAGTCAATGCAGCGCGATTGCCGGCGCATCTGATTCGCTCTCTCAATACAGCTCATTTTATACACGATTTTTACGTGACGTCACTGACGTTTTGCTATCCAGCGCCACCTGCTGGCGAGTTTTTGCACTCATTTTTGCTTTCAACTGTACCCCGTCTCATTACAAGCATGTGTGTCAATTTTTACTTCTCTTACTAGATTACTCCGTGAATTAGAGCATTTTCAAATGTTAACGGACTTTTGGGTCACCAAAGACACTACTAGCCAGGGCATAACCACCTATAGAAAGCTAACACACACCAACAAGCGACAAGCGTCGGCAATCCCCTGCATATCAGCAACGTTGACTGGATATACCAGCTGTTATCAAAGCCGACCAACAGGCTACAGCAGGGAAACCGACGAGCTCGCCCACTGACGCACAAACAAATCGCCATCATCACCCTACACTGTACATCTGATACATGACCTATCGGATGCAAAACGATGATGAACCAAACTGTTACAGGTATGCTGACGCTGACCAAGAGATCAACATCGGCACCCAGCGGCAGCCGCCGAGTAACAGCACCCACAACGTCAAGGGTATCGACCTGCATGATACCCACTACTAACAAAGCCTACCCTTGGATGACCTGTTGCAGGCAGCAAGACATTCGCTACTGCTCTACTACCCGACCTAACTATCGCAGAGGTTTTTTTCCCTTGGCTCTTGCCTTGTCACTTTTTTTTTCCTCTGCCCTTCAAACCGCTACCCTTCGTTCGACTTTCGACACAATCTATCTCCAGATGAGCGCGTATTAATGGTTAACCTTAACCAGACGTACGCAGACATCGCAGTACCCACATCCTGCGACACCTCACTTTAGTGGAAGCCAACCCTTATGCAGAGATGGGAGTAGACCTTTTGAGTTGGCCATCATGTCAGTGTGACCGACCGGTGTGGCCGAGCGGTTCTAGTCACTTCAGTCTGGAACCGCGCGACCGCTACGGTCGCAGGTTCGAATCCTGCCTCGGACATGGATGTGTGTGATGTCCTTAGTTTTGTTAGGTTTAAGTAGTTCTAAGTGCTAGGGGACTGATAACCTCAGCTGTTAAGTCCCATAGTGCTCAGAGCCATTCATGCCGGTGTGGGTGTGGAGGGGCTCTACCTCTTGTTAAAAAACATGTACTTTCCCTACCGCCATCAGGAGGCATTCAGCCACGGGGTGGGCAGCGCTTATGATGATTTGGATCATTAGTGTATGCGGTTACGAATCGATGCTTGTATATGTAGCTAATCCGTATCTCATGAATGTGTTCCCTGTAAGAATCTACATGAACAAAGACATAGCATCAAAAGTCGCTACAAAATGCGCTTTTCCACTAATAGTTGGCGGACCGCAGCTAGCGCTAGCATAGCAGCGAGTTTCATCTTTCCGCAGCGCTGGCTTTGTATCCCGTTCCCAATCAGCGGGTGCCTGGGCGGAAACCGTAGACTGACGAGCCTTCATTATCACAAAAATTCACGGACGACAGCAATTAATTCGCGTAACGTGAACCGGCCGAGGCTGCGGCCGCGCCGTTTCGGCGTCCGCCCGCAATTAGCGACGCCCGCAACGCCGATGCTGACGCTGCTGCGCCATGGACCAGTTCAGCTCAAAGCCACCGCCAACTAACGCACCTGCTCTCTTGCCACGAAGTGACACTGCACTGTGGCGCTGCTAGCTGTGATCTTCCCCTTTCACTCTCAGAAGTCTACAAAAATTTATTTTCGTGTACATCAATAGTCCTCAACCTTAGTGTGTGTGGCGATGGGTAACTCTGGTACCACAATCATTTCCTCCAGTTCCATTTGCATATGATGTCCGAAAACAAACTGCGCTAAGCGTTACAGAGAGCTCTAATTTCGTTGCCGGCTAAAACTGCAATACCTTGAAGATGGCACGCAACATACATCAAATTAGCATCATACTACCGGGTGGTTATAATTCAAGCGGAGCTACACCGAGATCCAGTGTGTGCTGTAATTATTCTATAACAGCGAACCTCGATATACAGGGGTGTAAATTTTAAGTTGACGAACCAGAATAACTCGAAAAATAAGCTTCACACGAAAAAATGTGTAGAATCCAAAGTTGATTATTTTCGAGGGGGACATCTGCTGAAGCTAAAATTAGTCCGCCACCCCCCAGCCCCCTAGGGGTGGGGTGGGAGGCAACTTTAAAATTTCGAATGGGAACCCCCACTTTTATTGCAGAATCAGATTCTACATTCTACGTACATTTTGTCTTAAACATTTGTTTTGATTCTTGGTAGTTGGCGCTATAATTCAAGAAAATCCATGTTCTCATTTTTGCGTGGAAAATGGTTAAGGATAAATAAAAAATACTTACTTCATAAATTTTGATTCGCTAAAACTAAAACTCTCCCTCTTAGTTAGCTAGTCAGATGATTTGTTTGATAATTAAAAGTTGTGTGGCCTCATGACCACGAAACAAACAAAACTTATCCGAATCTGCGGAAAAAATTAATATTTGGGTCGACATTGGTAAAATTCTAATTCCTCTCTTTCAAACCCCACCCTATGGGGAGAGAGGGAAGGTTTTAGTTTTAGGGAATCAAAATTTACGAAGAAAATAAGTATTTTTTATTTATCTATAACCATTTTCCACGCAAAAATGAGAACATGGATTTTCTTGAATTACAGCGCCAACTAACAAGAATCAAAACAAATGGTTTACGACAAAATGTATGTAGTTTTTTATGTAGAACCTGATTCTGCAATAAAAAATGGGGGTTCCCATTTGAAAGTTTAAAGTTGCCTCACGCCCCACCCCCCAAGGGCTGCGGTGGCGCGCTAATTTTAGCACCAGCAGATGTGCCCCTTAAAAATAATCAACTTTGTATTCTACACATTTTTTCGTGTGAAGCTTATTTTTCGAGTTATTCTAATTTTTCAACTTAAAATTTACACCCTGTATGTGATAATGCGATAATGTGGAACTGACTTACTCCGGAAAAAACATTAGTTACACTTTTGGCCACCAGGTGCAAACATGGCGCTGTGAATGCAAGAAAGACATATAGAAATGTTTCCATATGTAATGGATTTGGAATGGGACGAGGGCAGAAAATGTCAGACAAGTGGGATTTTATTACTGATCCCCACTTACAGAATTTGTTCAATATGAGCACCGGAGACATCGACGAGATCCTGCACCCGTAAAACGACGTAGCAGCTCAGGTGGAATCTGAGCAAAGTGTTCCAGGATACTGGTATTCTGATCAGGTACAGAACGAACGTGTCCCTGGTAAATGCGTTCTTTTAGATAGGGGAGTTGGAATGCCCTATCTCGCCAATGTTAAATTTGCTAACTTTGTGTACCTTTTTCTTTGGAACTATTATCTTCAGAACTTTGAAATTCTGGCAGAGGTTTTCAGCATATATTGTGAGCCCACTGAACTAGAACCAATGTTTTCTTTTTGTTGGTATAGTATTTATGAATTTTTTACCATTAAGCCATTTTTTATTGGAAAAAGTATAACATAAACTTCCCTAGTTCAGAGAATAAGCCAGTTCTTGTCATGATTCTAGTTCAGTGGCCTCTTTGAACTGTTTTGCAGCATTTCTGAAAATTTGAATGTTGTTGGTTGAGTGGTTTATGAGATAAAGGTACATGTAACACTAAAAATGTCAAATGCCAGAAAATGCGATTAAAGTAATTTATTATGAAAATTCACAAATACCTTTTATTCTATTATCAAAAGTGTCCAGCAGAGTAATCAGGGTCATCTTCTAGTTCTTCTTCTTCACCTAGAAGCTTTCTTCTCCTTGCTGCCCTTGCTTTTTTTGTATTAAATTCAGCTGCATACTGAGCCTTCCTTACTCGCACGCTGTCCAGAAGCTGAAGACCTCTGATGGTGTTGATACCAGGAGCAATGCCGAGCCTTGCCATGACCTTTAGCCTACCCATATGACCATCATTGAATGAAATAACAGCATCACTGACTCCCCATTTCAATGTTTTTATCCCAACAAATACATTCTTAGGTACACGAGTCCAAATGAGGTTGTTGAACGACTCGTTTTGATTCTGGGTACAACCATGAAGACATTTTCGCAGAAGATCAGGATGCCCCAAGTCTCTATATATTGGTTTAATTACTTCCATAACAGCCAATGGAATATAATTTTTATGGTGATAAGGATCCCCAGTAGCTTGAGATTTTCTATAATTGCACCATGACTGAGGACCATCTGGACAAGCAAAATGTTGAGGATTATCATCAGTTGATGATCGATGTAAATATGTGGCCCATACAGCTTGTCTCATTTCCTGCAAATTATTTGCATTATTTCTTATTGCCATACCATAGTATTGTTGTAATTCATTTATAATTTTATCTGACAGGCGACCTCTAATGGTTTTACCATCTGACAAAATTTTGTCCTTCAGATTCTGTTTCAGTTTCCTTAGACGAGTGCCCATTCGTTTCTGAACATGACCGACACATTCTAGTTTAGTTATTGTCTTATTGACATATGGCATGGATTCTGTAACACTTTTGTATGCCTTGGAGTCCCCATCTCCAAGGAATTTTGTGTAAAATACTCCCCGTTCTTTTTCTGATCTGCTAAACATTTTCACAGCAGCGGCAGCCTCCATGCCTCCACTCGTACCTTCATAATTCTTGCTACATATGTGAGCTGCTTCTATCTTACCAGATGCACAATGGTAACAATGTTTAGTGAGCACTTCATAGTCCAAAACTTTAC
Organism: Schistocerca americana; assembly: GCF_021461395.2. Lineage (NCBI taxonomy): Eukaryota > Metazoa > Arthropoda > Insecta > Orthoptera > Acrididae > Schistocerca > Schistocerca americana. Next base: position 129,573,693 of record NC_060124.1, read on the forward strand.
CGCTGTCCACACTAGTAACAGTAGCAACAGCATTTTTGGATGTGTGACCCCTTTTCTGCCAGGTTCCATCAAAAGCAACAGGGATATCTGGGTTTCCTTCATTTATATATTTTGCTTCACTGGCAGCAGCTTTCATTGATAAATCTGCTACAGACTGAACAGCATCTCCTATCACTTCAGTGTAATTGTCAATTTTAGCAGGTGGAGGTGGAAGATTCATTATGGCACAAAATGTTTGAGCAGCAGTATGTCCTTTACCAATTGCTCTCATTGCATACATTAGCCTGATATTACTCTCAAACAAATTGCTACTGCATGTTTTAGAGCTCCAAAAACAGGTCTCATTTTCACAACTGGCACAAACTATAGCAATTTTGCAGGAAAGTCCTATAGATTTTGTTATGTTCATATCAAAAGAACCTCCACAAAGATTACAACACAAACATTTCTTCATAAACTCAGTAAAAACAGGAAAGTCGACTAAAACATATTGTTCATTAGAAGCTTCATCTGTAATTTCACTTGCACAGTTTGATAACTTCTTTTTTGATGCACTGGTGGGCGTGTCTCCTTCACACATCTCAGCTGTACAAACGTCAGAACTTTCACCAGCATCAACAGGTGCTGAAGCAGAATCACTTGAACAAACGTTATTTGTAAATCTATTACCGCGAAACTTTCGCTTTTTAAATAATGATGCACTCCTAGGCATCGTAGAAACTACGCACTCACCACTGAAAGTCAAAACAAGACAGATAACAAACTCCAAATGAGCGACAAACTAAACTCGAGGCTCAAAACAAACACTCACAGATCAAAAACTGAACAATAAACACAGCTAGTCGTAAAAACAATGGTACCTATGGAAGGATCAAAGATTCTACAACTGAAGAGTGAAATCCACAGCCTTCTATATGTAATGTTTTCGGAAATGCGAAGATTTAAATGTGTACAAATCACAAGATGGGTAACTTTGCTGGGCGCACATGTAATTTTGAAAAATTAAATAAAAATACTTCCAATTGGAATTTCTTAACAAATTTTGCACCATTTTAAGCAGAAAATTTCAAATTAAGTTATAAGGTTAAAAACTGAAAATGTGAATTTTTTCCATTTTCCGGCATTCCAACTCCCCTTAACTCAAACGTCACATGGATTCACATCAGCTGATCTTGTAGGACATGCTTTTGGAAAACCACCGGAGATAAAAACGTTCGTGGAAAGTCGCATTAAGCAGATCTCTCAAGTGAGGTGTTTCCCCATCTTGCATGGAAACAATGGTTTCCACACAAGTTGCGCTCTTCCAAAGCAGGACGCACATGCGTACAAGGAGGTCTCGATAACGTGCAGACTTAACCGACAGTCCGTCTGGGTGTATTATGCTCAAAGAAGAACGAATTGGGAATAAAGATGCTTGTGAAACCACACCATACAGACACGCGTCCGGCGAGCGCAATGGCTCCTCGTGCACATCACGCGGCTTCATAGCATAAACTGGATATATATTGCGGCTCTTTTTTTTAGACTCACCATCCTTACGCTTGTTTATGTTTCTTATGGCAATAGCACCTTCTTCCCACTCACCACTTAATCCTTGGATATGACTCCACCATGACACAACGCCCATGCTAAATTTCTGAGAGTTCCGAAGCTCTGTAGATATCAGGTATTCGCCAATCAAACTCTCTTCTTACGGTTCCGCACCCCAGTCGGTAAAAACGAAAGCCTTACGGGATCGCTTAATTGTGCGTCTGTCTGTCTGTCCGATTGTTAAGAATCCTTTTTCTCAGGTACCGGCAGACGTAACGTAATGAAATTTTGTGTCACATACTAAAGTCCACGGTCCGTATGTTTGTCTGTCCGTCAGTTAACAGCTCTTTCTCTCAAGAATTGGTACGCGTGTCAAGTTGAATTTTATGTCGCATGCTAAGGTCTACGGTCTACGCTAATGCTAAGATACAGCCATTTATGTCACATATTTTGACACTCGCAAACCCACTCATTAAAACTATATGATACGTCCTGTAGACCTAGAATCAGGAAATTTGGCAAGACGCAAGGTTTTTACAGTACAATTAAAGAACAAATTTCGAAAACTGATAATTTATAATTGATCACACGAAAAATTTTTTGTCCATTGTTATCCGACTGTCTATCTGTCGTCTTTTATGACCCCTTTTCCTCAGGAATGGATAGGCGTATCCAGTTTAAACTTATGTCACACATAGATCTACAGTCTCTTGGCTGTGTAAAACATTTATGCTTCTAAGTCAGTGCAATCAAGAGATACGGCCTTTTATAACACACATTTTGAACTCGCAAACCCAATCAATAAATTAATTATGAAATTTGGCAAGGTTTCACAGTACAAGTAAGAGAAAATAATCCGAAAATTGTTATACTGTAACTATCGCCATCCGCCACGAGCATAGTAGAAGGGTATTACTGCACGAAAAAGTAAAATTTGAGTTGTACTCATGTTTCAGTTAATAGACTCTCTATTCCCGGGAAGGATGAACTATCAACATTCATAATTAAGTTTGTAGGGAACCCTCAGGGCGCGAGACTTACTCACACCTCGCCAGCTTCTATTTGTAACTGGATGGCTTCCAGAGGCGTAGATGTATGTGTAAGAATTGTTCTGCTCTCCTGATCCCTCATCGACTTTTCAAAAAATCGTTATTGCAGGGCTATCCTACAAAGATTTCTTAGTTAGATGGTTTCGCCAAGCCCGTGTCCTTTCTAGACAGGCCCGTTTCCCTGAAGTGACACTGATGTTGACGTAGGCCTCCCAGCTCTGATAACCTGGCTGTAGGTTCCCCCGTCAGACGTGTACTACCTGTTACTTTCATAGACAATGCAGAACAAATTTTTTTTATAGGAAGAACCACTGTGTTGGAAATTTAATATGGGACCACGTATGTGGATGTAGTAGTCCGTTTATACACTGGTACCTCAAAACAATTAAACACATTCTCAGAACGTTTAAACCGCCAACATCAGAAAACACAATTCACTGTAGAGTGGGGAGGCCCTTCCACACATTTCTTGGACATTAATGCAGCTATTAGCGCAAAGAAGCACTTGTTTAGCATTTACACAAAAAAACAGCAGCTACCGGTATAACAATCCCTGCAAGCTCCCAGCATCCACAAAGTCACAAGCATACAGCTTTCTATTCCACAGTGTATCGCCTCATATCAACTCCCTTACCGGAATCTGCCTTCCAATTCGAACTGCAGACAGTTATGGATTTATGTACCCTGCCCAATAGGAACCATTCAGTAGTGGTGTACTCAACCATATGTTGCCAAGTTAAAAAGTCGCAAATACATAGCAACGATATCATTCAATACTAAAAATGCAATGAAACCTTTGGAACAGAGTCGTGCTTGTGATATTATCTGCAAGCACTGAAGACTTGTATGTTGGCCAGTCAGGATGATCTGTGGCAGTTAGGCTGTCGGAACGAGAGAGAAGCTGGAGAGTAGGAAAGCCAGATTCGGTCCTTGTGGAGCACCCATACGGTGTACATTGTGACATTTTACACTCCGTTACGAAAAGTTGGAAGATGAGACCATTCGAAATAATCGAAACCAATAAATATATGACGCTGAATGGTATTTCAGTTTTTAATAATCAGGTATAATCTCTTTTTTCCACTCTGTTAAAATATGTTTCAAGTTATGCAAATTACAAATTACAATAGTAAAATCAACTTTGTTTATTCACTTGATAAATCTAAGAATTTCCTTTGTAATAAGAAAAAAATGTAATACTTTCCTTCATAAAGATTCTGTATCTGTCCAAATTGCTGAAGAAACAATACAGTGCAACGGACAGTTTTGACCAGCAGATTCACGACAACAGTAAGTGAGGTATGTGCTTCTACAAAGCTAAATATTTACTTGAAATAATGTAGCTTGGCACTTACAGTATTTACAGAGCCACTCTTCCCTAAATAGTTGTTGCTGTATTATCATATATTTCCCCTTATTCGTCATCAAAATGCAAATGTGAAGTTTCAACGGAGAGTTTGAAATCAGCAAACTCGAAGAGTGTAAACATGTGATAAGGGCATCCGCAATATAGTCGTCCGATATCAAAAGCCGCAGTGATCAAATTAGTCAGATTAGTGGCACCAGCTGCCCGTTAACCTCGAAACGCTGATAGTGCACAAAAGCAGATTTTTACACACAAAATGGACCTAATGGGTGGTAGAATAAACACATCTTCTTGTTTTAACATAATTTTTATTTGGTTTTACCCATTCGAGCTGGGGTACTCCCCTTGTAAGGAGCCGACATCCAGTTTGTGCTCAAATGAATAATAGTTGCAGAGCATCAAGTAAGTGCAAAATTTTAGTCCCTTCTGGCTACTTCTTGACCAATCGTCACCGGCGCTCGTCTTGGGAACATTGACTGACGATTGTTTAGTGTTTCAGATCATGGTTTGTGACAAAGAGGCTTTCGGAGACGTCTACCGCACGTAGCGAAGTCCCTATAGCTGTCCTGCCCACTCCCACTCACAAAGAAAGAAAGAAAGAAAGAGAGAGAGAGAGAGTAAAGTAAAATTAAAACCGCGTTTCCAACCACAGATTCGGAATGCCTCTGCGATTACCGGTCCCATGGTGGGAGGCAGGGGGCTGTATAACCTTAATTAAAAGGTCGATGAATTTAATCTGCTTATTTATACATTAAAAGTAATTTTCGCAAGCCAACTGAAGTCTTCAATAGCCTGACCAAGAAGAGGACTACCGAATGGAGGGCGCGGAGCAATTTCCCTGGTCACCAATAATTTAATTCATAAAATACACAAGGTGGCGTAAATCTACAGAAAATCCAGTGGCCGTTAGTTCAAATTCAAGCCGATGCAACGGGTGCTCAGAGGGAGACCAGCCTGTCCGGTGTCAGAAAGTTGGCGTCGCCCCAGGAATGCCAACAAGTGCGTGAGCGGACCGAATTGACCCTCGGCACAAAGTCTAACAAAGAACCCCTTGAGTGCGAGGTCACAAAAAGCCAGTGATGTTTAGGGCATTCGATTCCCCACATGTTGTATATGATGCAACCACAATATTGACTGCTAATGGCAGCAGGGGCTGGGAAGGGGTTCGAGGTATCTAATGCAATGGTGAGCACAGCATGAGGCTACGGAGCATAGATGAACTGCTTAGTCGGCGAGTAACTCACAACAGTACTAGTGCTGTTGACACAAAGCAGAGCCATGACAACGATAAACTAAGGAAACATTCATTACATCTACAACAGTTGCCGAAGTTGACATTTCGTCAGAAAGAACCCAAGGAATTTCCTAGAGTGAGAAAGAAGTGACAGATGAAATACAGCACTTCTGCGAGATTAGTCAGTGGAATGCGTGGTGTCGTACACGCTCGACTGTGCGGATAATGTACATGAGGAGTACAGTGATCACGATACATGCTTAACAAGTAAAAGTGATAATCAAACAGGTGTCGAGCCGTGTAGTTCATCATTCTCGTCGGACAGAGAGGCACAAATCCAGTCTCCAGTGAATCGTAGAAAAGGACAATCGTTGTTCAAGGAGGGGGTACTAATCATAATTACGTGCGTGGGCACACGGAAGATCAACCGCAGCATGGTAAAAAAAATGTCCGCAACAATAAGATCGAGTAGTGCACGAGAAAAACAAAGGATACTCAAGGGAGAACAAGGCGCACTTGTTACAAAAACCGCTGTTTGTGCAGTTCAAAATACAGTTTACATCAAATGTACATCGAATTTCGCGCGATACAGATTACAGTCATTTCAAGGTCAGCCTTGGATGGTTGCATAACTTCAAACAATGCTACCGAATTGAAAGACGTAAGAGAACGAAATTTCAAACAAAGCATCAACTTGACGATGCACAGCAAACTGCGGAATCGGTCCGAAAATTTGTAGATGAGATAAACAAGCTTATCGCATCGTTCAGTAAGGAATTTGTTTTCAACTCCGTCCAATCGGGATTTGAAGAGTAAATGCACATGAAAGGAATCCTCGAAATTAGAAGTACCAAGAAAGTTGTATCAAGAACAATTAACATCAATGGCTTAATGCATTCGTATACAATTATTCCGGCTGTTAATGATCTGGATGGTAAATTGGCTGGAAAGTTATTTGTTGTACTGGGAAAGCTGCAGGTGCTCTGCCCACATGATTTTCTCTCCTATCCAAGGGCAGTACGTAATAGTTACGTCACAGCGAGAACGAGTGGGAAGGTAGCCGTAAGAGATCTTCGTATGGTATAAGTACTGCATCTGGCCAGTAGCTGGTAAAAATAATTTGCTTTTGCTTGATTCCTGGACTCCATATGAAAATCATACTCCTTTTGAGCAAACCATCCCTCCATAAAAGAGTGAGACATTGCAGTTCACACCACCTTGAACTCGACGCGCAGGTCGCCGAAGTGGCGTCAAATCGAAAGACCTGCACCAGGCGAACGGTCTACCCGACGGGAGGCCCTAGCCACACGACATTTCCATTTTACCACCTTGAACCAGCGGACAAATTCAGCCTCCAGATTTTTTTTTTTTCGTGCCTATAAATCGTATTACGGTACTCTGTGCAACTATGCCCTAAACGACAGCCAGTTTCACGATAATAAGCTCCACGACTGTTTCGCATTCGGTTGAATGCCATCGTATTCCATCAATTCCCATCACCCCGTTACACCAATATGACTGATTCTTTATGCACTGTTTAAGAGTGGGTATCTAGGTGAACGTCCTGCACGGATTGTAACTCCCAAGGAGTTCGCCTTCGATCTTGATGGAACGAACCTTTGTGACCACTGTGCTGCACCATTTTTCATTCGATGCTCATGGTGCAAATGAACTGTTTGTTTTGAACATTTCTTGAATGTCGACGATGTCCATTTTGTGAGGTGTAATATACACATTCCATAGAAGGTTGACTTCTGCAACTCCTGGTCACTCATTTTCTGTCGCTCTCCTGAGACACACGGTGAATCATTAGCAGCTAATATTTTTCCTGTCGTAATTGTTAGCGCAATACTCTCAAATTAGCCTCACTAAAGATTGAACTTGGAACCTCGCACTCAAGTGGTTTCTTGTAAGCGACCCTTAGTTCCGCCTCCAGGTAAATTGGCTGCATGGGGGATTTTTCTCTCGGAGGGAGCACACATTTTTCGAGGACTGACAGTAAAAAGAATGATGAGAGATGCCCTCCTGATCTCAGTTCGTTGCAGTTCTTGACGGGCTTTACAAGCAGTAGCACGGTACTGCAGCTGCAGCCAGATTTGTGATAAATGTGTTTCTTTCCATCACCAAGGGGAAGCAACCATATACTGTTACGTTCAGTTTTAGCTGCGACGTTCGCGGCAGAATGCACTAACACTTCCTCCACTGATTAAGTTGCAAATACACGATCTGCACTGCGAGGGATTAGCTTCACAGTATCTGCAATGCTAGGGCTGTAAGATGTGCCACACAGTCCTTGTTTTCATACTTGCAACATGTGTCTGCTCATGGCCCATTACCTTAGTTTGTGCTCCAGATTCAGGATATTCTTTCCTATTTTAATGTATCGATACTCTCTCTAAGGACCGGACTGGTTATCATTATTTCTTTTATGTTTTATGTACTTTCGAAGTGGCCCACAACGACCCTGCGGATCACCTGCGTAGTCCAGACTTGTCGACTTCTAAACGAAGAGGTCCGGGTTCAATTGCCGATCAGGTCCGAGATTTTCTCCGATCGGATACTGGGTGTTGTGTTCTCCTTACATTCGTATCGTCATATCTGACAAAAAAGTCGCTTCAAACGAACTGTCGTTTCGTCTTTCTACTATTGAGAGGCTGCATGGGCACAAAGTGACAGCCAATAAAATGTAAAAAAAGATTTGTCGACTGGCAAGTTCCTCCCTTCTCCGTAACAAGAGTGCATCACATTTCTATGTGTCTTCCTAATGTATCCGGCTTCACTTGAGCTATCTGACTGTTACTGGTTGTAGTCTCCCCCCGTTTCCTTCATTAATCAGCTACACTCATGCTCATAAATTAAGGATAATTGCAGAATATGGTGGCACATAACGTAGCAAATGGCTATTTAGGCACATACGGAACACACACGACACAGATCTGTAAGTCCATGGTATCGGTGATAAGTTGAGAAAACCACCACAAAACACATGTGCTACAAAACGCCACTGTTTCCTGCGCATGTACCCCGACATCAAAATGGGATATGATCACCATGCACACGTGCATAGGCCGCACAACGGGTTGGCATACTGTGGATCAGGTGGTCGAGCAGCTAGCTGCTAGGGTATAGCCTCCCTTTCTTGCACCAGTGCCTGTCGGAGCTCCTGATGTGTTCTAGGGGTTTGAAGACGTGCAGCGATATGTCGACTGAGAGCATCCCAGACGTGCTCGATAGGGTTTAGGTCTGGAGAACAGGCAGGCCACTCCATTCGCCTGATATCTTCTGTTTCAAGGTACTACTCCACGATGGCAGCTCGATGGAGCCGTGCGTTATCATCCTTAAGGAGGAAGGTGGGACCCACCCCCTGAAAAGGTGGACATACGGGTGCAAAATGACGTCCCGATACACCTGACCTGTTACAGTTCCTCTGTCAAAGACGTGGTGTACGTGCACCAATCATAACCCCACTCCACACCATCAAACCACTACCGCCATACAGGTCCCTTTCAAGTACATTAACGGGTTGGTATCTGGTTCCTGGTTCACACCAGATGAAAATCCAGCCATCAGAAATAGAGGGTAAAGCTTCGACAAGTAGCTGTTAGTGCTGACATTCATATGTACGATTCGCATTTTATGCTGGTCCGTCCCAGCGGCTCACAGTAAAACTGTTCCACCAGACGGTTGTAGCGAAATTGTACGGTGTAGTAACGAATCCGGCCCCGAAACGCCGTTCAGCGATGCAGTGGCGAATGGATGGAGCAGCAGTCAGTCTACAGCCTAATGTACAACAGAAGGAAGTTTATTTTAGCCCGGTGGATAAGAAATTAATGACTGCATTCCTAGTTGCTATCTGTAGCATAACACAACAACAAAACAGAGCGCGGCGTTGTAGACGAGCCGACAAAAGCAACCGCACTGCTAGAGAGTGCGTGTGTTGGTGCTTTTGATGGGCCCGGCATTGGTGTGGGCCGGACCGCACCGCCGCCTGATCGCTCATTGTGTCCGACCCCCGACCTCTGGGCACGCAGCGAGCACAACACAGCTACGGAGCGTGCCGGCGGTTAACGTCGTCATCAAAGGTCTCGATGGAGCACCGAGACGCCGGAAGATGTACGCAGGCTGGGGGCAGCCATTAATCGCAGCTGGCGAAGCGTGTGCGAGGGCCGAGCCGCGTCACGCAGCCACGCGTTCCGGCTCGTGCCGCTGCATCTAGCGAGTGCCCAGTACAGACGAGGGCATCTCTCGGACTGGCCCTCTTCCACTCACTTCCTACTCACAGCATCTCAAGGTCAGCGCCTACACGTCACTTCCCTAAAGCAGTACGACGAAATTCTAAAAAAAACGGAATACTCACCTTCGAAAATTTGATTATCTACAACTGTTAATCCTCCATTGCAGGCCTGTTAAACAGGCGGCTAGGCGAGCAAGAGCGCTCACACTGGCTCCCCTCCTAGGCACAGAGCACTTGGGGTAAAATGCACTTGCCAGGTGGCATCACGTAACACAGCGAAAGTGCAAACAAGTGCTTTCAGGGAAAGCCTCTTCAGAGGAATGACCATAGGTATCTTCGGCATAGCCATGGATGTAAATTTGAGATCCGCTTCACGGATTTTGAAAATTAAATGAAAAGTTTACTGTCTTTTCACTCCCCTTTTCAGTTGACGTTGACAATGTGGAAACTGTATTGCAGTTACAACTTATAGATCTACAGTATGGCAGGAAGTTGCAAAACAAGTTTAATAATAAACTTAGTTTCACAGACATTTACAAGAATTTTTTTTCAAGACAACTTCCACGACTTTTCAAGTTTGCAGCTATAATTACGTCGATGTTTGGATCCACACACTTATGTGAGCCACTTTTTTTCCACTATTAAGAGTACGAAATCTATCCCCCCTCCCACCAGAAACCTAGTGACAGACTTCAATTTAAAACCTTGTCCTCGAATTAGCAGTGCTCAAAAATGCTACGAGATATTGATTCTTTAGTGACAGGCAAAATAAGTAATATTCATGGACTTCATGCGGTTTTATCTTTAACGTTCAGATAAAATATTTACGGTTACAAGTTGATGTCACTTTAAATTTCGTTCTAAAACCAGCATTCATCGTAGAGCTGCATCAGTCCTACGAAACATCATGTTTCCAAGCTACATGCCCCATCTTCATCGCTTCATCAATATATTAAAGTATATGTAAGTTTCATTTATTGTCATTTCTCGTTAATACAACAGTTCAAAAATGGCTCTGAGCACTATGGGACTTAACATCTAAGGTCATCAGTCCCCTAGAACTTGGAACTACTTCAACTTAACTAACCTAAGGACATCACACACATCCATGCCAGAAGCAGGATGCGAACCTGCGATCGTAGCAGTCGCGCGGTTCCAGACTGAAACGCCTAGAATCGCTCGCCCACATCGGTCGGCCATACAACAGTCATAGAAAATAAATTTTCCACAAAACGCATTAATAAGCTACCCTACAGGAATACGTCTCCATATAACATTACAATCGACCGTAGAATCTTTCGAAAGTATCTTGTTCCAATATTCCGCACCCTTCCCCTCCTTTCCCCACCGCATGTCGGCACGAGACGGCGGACTGCTCACTACTGTGGTGTGAGCGTGAACAAGCTCGTAGGCCTGCACCATTGCATGGTGTTGCCATGTCGCAATAAACCGTAAATTTACGTATAATATTACGGAAACGACTTTTATATGCGTAATGTTGCTGTCTGACAACACAAAGAGCCTCGCTGCATCGAGCTACAGGTTGTATTTAAAGCCAGCCTGATTTGCATCCTTATAGTGGCGCTGCTAGCGCCACTTGTATGCAACTGGCGTGAGTTCTGAAGAGACGTCATGTTTCAGATGTAGTAACACGCCTCCCAGCTTTCGTTTATGTCGCACAGCTCCTCCTGGGCGTTGCGCTATTTTTTCTATCATTGTACCACATAAATAAATTAGTTATATATATATAAACTGGAAGCATTGTTACCAAAAATCTCGTGAAGTTGACGACCGATTTACTTCAAACTTTTGCAAGATTCTCTTGAACATTCAGGCAGATGTAGGGCACATTTTTTGAAAAAAATATGTATATATGCTTCGAATTTCCACGCGATCCTCTAATGTACATTCGGACGGACATAGCCCATACTATTTGAATATACATAGTATGTGAATAGATCCTTAATACAGAAATTGAAAAAGTTGTTAGCAAAAATTTCTGTAAGTACTTGGCCTATCTGCTTAAATTTTTGCAGGATACATTCGGACAGACATCGATTATGCATTTTTTTTTTTTTAAATATGCACATTATATAAAAATATAAGTGAAGCGGAAACGTTGTTACCAAAAATTTCGAAAAATTGTTGACCGTTTTAAATCAATGCCTTACAAGATACTCCAATAAACATTCGTAAGGACAAAGACTATATATTTTTTAAACAATGTTCAGATTTTCTAAAAATGTTCAAATGTGTGTGAATTCCTAAGGGACCAAACTGCTGAGGTCATCGGTCCCTAGCCTTACACACTACTTAAACTAACTTATGCTAAGAACAACACACACACACACACACACACACACACACACACACACACACATGCCTGAGGGAGGACTCGAACCTCCAGCGGGAGGGGCCGCGCTATCCTTGACATGGCGCTTCAAACCTCGCGGCCACTAAACGTGGCTCAGATTTTCTGTTGAAAAAACTGCGAGAAAGAAAATGTTGTTCTGTTCTCTGCTGTTAATGCGGGCGGTTTTGTTTTCTTTCAAATGGTTCAAATGGCTCTGAGCACTATGGGACTTAACAGCTGTGGCCATCAGTCCCATAGAACTTAGAACTACTTAAACCTAACTAACCTAAGGACAGCACACACATCCATGCCCGAGGCAGGATTCGAACCTGCGACCGTAGCAGTCGCGCGGTTCCGGACTGAGCGCCTTAACCGCGAGACCACCGCGGCCGGCTTTGTTTTCTTTCACGCAGACTACGATAGTACGACACCTAAAGCATTAGACAATTTGTTTCTCCAATAGATATTCTTTCTCATTATACGTATTTTTAAACAAATATTGCATACACAACTTGTTCTATTAGTTTTCTTCCGAGCAGTAGGTTTTAATAAAAAACAGGAAAATAGTATTTATGATTTATCAGCTTATGATTAGAATACTACTACAGAATCTGAATAGTCAGAACCTTCATAATCTTCCAGTTCCTAGATTAAACTTTCGCTAAATATTGTGATGGAACCAACTATCCTCACAATTCCAACATTACAATAGGTGTTCCTCACACCACATATGCCAATGATCTCAACCAATTCACCCACTTAAATTCCCAATCAAGGTTTCGTTTGCGATAACAATACACAAGGTCCATTTTCAAGAGAAGAGTAGGAAAGGGCGGGAGGGTGGGGGGGGGGGGGTGCGCGGGGGGAGAATCTGCACATAGAGAGAAGGGAAGAGACGATGTATATATAGACAGGGAGCGGGGGGGGGGGGGGGGAGGGAGGGAGAGAGGGAGAGAGGGAGAGAGGGAGAAGGGGGAGGAGTAAGGGATAAACAAAGGGTCGGGGGAGGAGAAAATGGGCAGAGTGAAAGGGGGGAATGAGTTTAAAATGTATATCCAATTCCCATTCACATTTAACAATTGCAACTCACTGCCGGGTTTTCTAGTACATAGTAAAAATTACACAAGTTTTCTGTAGGAAAAACATATGTAAGTCTATAATCGTGTCTGTCACACGAGTATTACTGCAAAATACACTCCTGGAAATTGAAATAAGAACACCGTGAATTCATTGTCCCAGGAAGGGGAAACTTTATTGACACATTCCTGGGGTCAGATACATCACATGATCACACTGACAGAACCACAGGCACATAGACACAGGCAACAGAGCATGCACAATGTCGGCACTAGTACAGTGTATATCCACCTTTCGCAGCAATGCAGGCTGCTATTCTCCCATGGAGACGATCGTAGAGATGCTGGATGTAGTCCTGTGGAACGGCTTGCCATGCCATTTCCACCTGGCGCCTCAGTTGGACCAGCGTTCGTGCTGGACGTGCAGACCGCGTGAGACGACGCTTCATCCAGTCCCAAACATGCTCAATGGGGGACAGATCCGGAGATCTTGCTGGCCAGGGTAGTTGACTTACACCTTCTAGAGCACGTTGGGTGGCACGGGATACATGCGGACGTGCATTGTCCTGTTGGAACAGCAAGTTCCCTTGCCGGTCTAGGAATGGTAGAACGATGGGTTCGATGACGGTTTGGATGTACCGCGCACTATTCAGTGTCCCCTCGACGATCACCAGTGGTGTACGGCCAGTGTAGAAGATCGCTCCCCACACCATGATGCCGGGTGTTGGCTCTGTGTGCCTCGGTCGTATGCAGTCCTGATTGTGGCGCTCACCTGCACGGCGCCAAACACGCATACGACCATCATTGGCACCAAGGCAGAAGCGACTCTCATCGCTGAAGACGACACGTCTCCATTCGTCCCTCCATTCACGCCTGTCGCGACACCACTGGAGGCGGGCTGCACGATGTTGGGGCGTGAGCGGAAGACGGCCTAACGGTGTGCGGGACCGTAGCCCAGCTTCATGGAGACGGTTGCGAATGGTCCTCGCCGATACCCCAGGAGCAACAGTGTCCCTAATTTGCTGGGAAGTGGCGGTGCGGTCCCCTACGGCACTTCGTAGGATCCTACGGTCTTGGCGTGCATCCGTGCGTCGCTGCGGTCCGGTCCCAGGTCGACGGGCACGTGCACCTTCCGCCGACCACTGGCGACAACATCGATGTACTGTGGAGACCTCACGCCCCACGTGTTGAGCAATTCGGCGGTACGTCCACCCGGCCTCCCGCATGCCCACTATACGCCCTCGCTCAAAGTCCGTCAACTGCACATACGGTTCACGTCCACGCTGTCGCGGCATGCTACCAGTGTTAAAGACTGCGATGGAGCTCCGTATGCCACGGCAAACTGGCTGACACTGACGGCGGCGGTGCACAAATGCTGCGCAGCTAGCGCCATTCGACGGCCAACACCGCGGTTCCTGGTGTGTCCGCTGTGCCGTGCGTGTGATCATTGCTTGTACAGCCCTCTCGCAGTGTCCGGAGCAAGTATGGTGGGTCTGACACACCGGTGTCAATGTGTTCTTTTTTCCATTTCCAGGAGTGTACGTTACATATTTAGTTAATGCTGTAGAAGCAAGAAAGCCAATAAACACAAGCACAACATATACCAAAAATACGATCTCGGTGTACCACACAGCTTTCACCCGCCAGGAAGTTTCTTAACAGCGCACACTCCGCTGCAGAATGAAAGATTCACTTGGAATTACACTGAATAACAGTTACTTTTCACATTCAGACACAAATTACCTTGGTATGGCACGACATCATCCAGTCTTCAAACACAACAGTCCGTTCCGTCCCTGTACCAGATAGGGCCTACATCTACATCGCTACTCTGCAAATCACACTTCAGTCCATGGCCGAGGGTTCATTGAGCCACCTTCACTCTAATTCTCTATTATTCCACTCTCGAACAATGTGCGGAAAAAACGAACATATATCTTATCGTGCGAACTCTAATTTCCCTTATTTTATTATGATGACCGTTTCTACCTACGTAGGTTGCCGTCAACAAAATATTTTCGCGTTCGGAGGAAAAAGTTTTTGAACAAAATTCATGAGAAGATCCCGCCACAACGAGAAAAGCTTTTGTTTTAACGATGTCCACTCCAAATCCTGAATCGTATCCGGGACACTCTCTCCCCGATTTCTCGATAATACAAAACGTGCTGACCTTCTTTGCACTTTCTCGGTGTACTCTGTCAATCCCATCTGGTAAGGATCCCACACCGCGCAGCAATACTCCAAAACAGGTCGGACAAACCTAGTACAGGGTGTCTTTTTAGCAGATCTGTTCCATCTCCTAAGTATTCTGCCAATAAAATTCAGTACTCGGTTCACCTTCTCCACAATATTTTCTGTGTGTTATTTTCCAGTTTAAGTTGTACCTAATTTCCTACGTATTTCCTTAAATTTACAGCCTTTAGATTTGATTGATTTATCGTGTAACCGAATTTCATCGGATTACTTTTAGCACACATACGAAAGACCTCACTCTTTTCATTATTTAGGATCAACTGCCAAATTTCGTGCCACACAGATATCTAATCGAAATCGTTTTGCAATTTATTTTTATCTTTTGATGACTTTACTAGACGATAAACGACAGCTTTATCTGCAAATAGCCTAAGATGGCTGCTAAGGTTGTTTCCTAAATCGTTTATATAAATAAGGAACAGCAGAGGACCTAGAACATTACCTTGGGGCACGCCAGAAATCACTTCTGTTTTACTCTATGACTTTCCGTCAATTACTACGAACTGTGACCACTCTGACAGGAAACCGGAACCCAGTCGCATAATTGAGACGATATTCCATAAGCATGCGATTTGATTACAAGCCACTTGTGAGGTGCAACGCCAAAACCGTTATCTGAAACCGTTTTGCAAGAGCACTCAGTACTTCTTGTAAATAAAGAGCTGGTTTTACATCACAAGAACGGTGTTTTGTAAATCGGTGTTGACTATAAGTGAATAGACCGTTCTCTTCGAGGTAATTCATGTTAATGGACCGTTCTCTTCGAGGTAATTCATAACGTTCAAAGCTGTGAATATATGCACCAAAAGGTGACGTGGCAGCAGCCATTAACATTACATTAGTGACCAAAGCCTACCACTCATATCGTTTGTTCGTCTTCACCCTAGTATCGGATCCCTGTTTAAAAGCGGTACAATAAACAGGCTTTACGATTTTAATTATCTTATTGAAAATTCACATCATGAGTATGTTCAAAAGTATCCTAATATTGGTTCAAATGGCTCTGAGCACTATGGGACTCAACTGCTGAGGTCATTAGTCCCTTAGAACTTAGAACTAGTTAAACCTAACTAACCTAAGGACATCACACACATCCATGCTCAAGGCAGGATTCGAACCTGCGACCGTAGCGGTCTCGCGGTTCCAGACTGCAGCGCCAGAACCGCGCGGCCACTTCGGCCGGCCCTAATATTGGTAGTCACGTCTTATATTTGTTCAGTGCATAGGTTATCCAACTTTATTTTCTTTAACTATTTGTCAGCCTATACATTGGAATAAACGTACAGGCAGTCTTTTAAGTAATCTGAAATACATTCATACAAATAAGTCAGGTGTTGTTGCTCGTGCGTATTACAAGGGAAAGTCCCCATCGCACCCCCTTCAGATTTAGTGATAAGAAGGCCCAATGTATAGCCCGTCAAAAACTGAACACAGATCAAGCATGAAAACAGGAAGAAGTGTCAAAAAAGCAAAACAGAAACGGTGAACGGTCCAAGGTTAAAAAGGGCAACATCGAGCGCAAGTGTAGAGGTGTGGCGTCGTGGTTAAATGGTCACAGTGTTGGACTGCCACGGGGAGACCCCCAGTTCACAACTCGTCCGTATCAATAATTTTTTTTATTTTATTTTCTTCGCAAAGCTATGGACTGTCCGTCCGGTCACTGAAATGTTTGTGATCTTTCTGTAGTCCTGGCAGTTTTCATACTATACGTTGGTTATATGATACGAGTGATGTGGTAAGAATACATTACAGTCGCAAGCAAATGTGATGAATAGTGAGGGCAGGCGAGATACCAAAGACGTCTCACAGAAATGAAAAACAACAGATAACCAGGTGTGAACTATTCAACAAAGGAATTCAGAGTCAAAACGTCCAAAACGGAACGCAACTTCAAAAACGTTAAATACATATGTTTTGACGAGCACAGCGAAAACTTCGTGATTGTGGAACAAACTGTTGTGTGTTCATCATTTCCTCGAGAGTGATCATATTCACATTCATACGAACACTGAAACGTCCCCTTAGAAATTTTTATAAATGACTGTGCTGGAAAACCTCTTACGTTATTTGATTTTAAAACAGCTGAACTAAACTGAACGCACTCAGACAGTTCTCTCGTTACTTATTCTGAGCATCACTAAACTGACACACAATATTTTTAGCGGAACGCAATCTGACTTTCAATAATCCCTACAAAGGGATGGCCCTGACTAACAATAACCTATACCTTTCATGAATCACTTACCTCACAAAAACCTTCGTACTCAAACTACTACAATACAGCGTGCGCCAATACTGCCAGCTAAATAAAAGGTTCTAACTACTGAAGGCACTATCTACTGATTGGCATAGTTAGCAAATGAAAGATTTTGATAGAGAACAAAATGGTTCAAATGGCTCTGAGCACTATGGGACTTAACATCTGTGGTCATCAGTCCCCTAGAACTTAGAACTATTTTAACCTAACTAACCTAAGGACATCACACACATCCATGCCCGAGGCAGGATTCGAACCTGCGACCGTAGCAGTCTCGCGGTTCCGGACTGAGCGCCTAGAACCGCTAGACCACCGCGGGGGGTTAATAGAGAACAAACAATGTATTTATCTTAATAATGTTCAAAAGTCATCATATATATATCAGTTCATGACAGCCTTACAAATTTCCTTTTTTTCTGGCGGACACACGTCCAGATCGTCCGCTCTGAAAATTCTGCCATCTCTGTCCCCACATCCACCACTGCTGGCGGCTCAGCTCCAACTGCGCAACGCTACGCGCTGTTCACATCCAACTGCTCAACACTACAGTAGCGAATATTCCAGCAACGCAAGCCAGCCACAGACTGCACACAGCACAGTCAGTGATTTTCACACAGGGCGCTACGTGGCGTTACCAAGATAAAAACCTAAACAGCCTACTTACAACACCTAAATGGGACAAGGAGGCATACCTCACTCACTCACGGGGCGTACAAGTTAGGTGTGTCGATAGGAGATACCTATCACATGACAAACCTACTGTCACTAATGCCGTGTGTGAAGCACCAGACGTGTTTTCCAGTGGAGGATACGGTTGACTCGTCGCGTTATCGTCAAACGTTTGCGGTACCTATTCGAAAGCCACTCCCTTTCAGCTGCTAATACAGTAGTTGTGTAGAATCAACTGTCATTATAGGTCCCTACATTACACCTCGCTGTGGCAAATGGATGTTATAAGACGACACAGGCACAGATTTCAATACAGAGAGAAGAAAAATTATTGGGACGTGGGAGCTTTGAACACGGCTCGCCCGCTTTACAGTCCACTTTCGTCACCACTTAACCACGTCGCCGTGGCTCTGCCATATACTGCTTTATGTTACACTTGTTGTGCTTGGACCGTTCACTCTTTCTATTTTGCTTTTTTTTCACGGTTCAGTACACCTTCCTGTCTTCAT
The DNA here is from genome assembly GCF_021461395.2 of Schistocerca americana. Taxonomy (NCBI): domain Eukaryota; kingdom Metazoa; phylum Arthropoda; class Insecta; order Orthoptera; family Acrididae; genus Schistocerca; species Schistocerca americana. The sequence continues at coordinate 129,592,223 of NC_060124.1, forward strand.
GCTTATCTGTGTTCAGTTTTTGACGAGCTGACAACTGGGTCTTCTTACCACTAAATCTCAAGTGGGTGCAATGGGGAGTTTCCCTTGTGAGTACAAACTTTGTATTGGGGAGAAGAGCAACGTTAACCAATTAGCTACAGATCTTACCTTCCGCACCAGTACACAGGGCCTGTCTTTTACGTGACTTTTTTTCAATGGTCTTGCCCCGTACAGTGAGGGCTGCCCTTGTGCCGATGCCGCCTGACGCGGCCGAAAGCCGTTCGGCGCCGACGGCAAGACGTCCGCATCCCGCCTACCCACTCACTCGTCTTTCACGCTCCGATCGGCCCCCCGAGACCATTCCGACTCCTAACAACCCGTCCGCCCGTCCTGTCCGCATACTCAGCGTATGATTAATGATATCCGATTAATGGATACAAGAAAAATGAAAGTTTGCGTAGCTCTGCGAGTGCGCTCGCCCCTGAAAGGACATCCCGGGATAACTTCCCGTCGGCAAGCCATTACGCGGCCAATGATTAAAATAAGCGCCCACTGCCCGAGAGATACCTTTCCAGCCGGAACGAATTGCAATACTTAAGATGCCGCCGCGCGGTTTCGAGTGTGTTATTTCGCGATACCTATCGCCGCGGTGATTGTACTCGAAAAGTACGAGCTGGTTACGAATCAACCAGCACAAAAGCTCGTCACAGTCGGTTCGAATAATAATAACGCAGCACTGCGTGTAGGAGTACAAAGAAAGCAATCAGATAATATATGCCGAGATGCTAATGCTTCGTTATAGAGCATATGCTCGGTATCTCTCCCAGCTTTGAAAACGGTGCTATTAAGTTTCACTCAAATATTATGCTTATGGCAATGTTGTCAGTGAGCAAATCGAGCAAACGAATTAAAATAACTGCAGTAAAATTCACTGGCGAATCACCACAGCACAGTTAAAGTCCATTTCTTGTATTCCACAGGTCTAGCTTTACATTTCTATTCTTGTCACACGACTGAATGCGTACAGCAATGCCTCAAACGAGCGCGTGCGTCACGTCTGGGTAACGTAAAATGTATCTCTCCTACATTCAGGTTCAAAATTAAACAGATCGTAAAGTATCCTGAACAGAGTACGAGACACAACAAAGTAATGATCGTATATGAATATCTAGCTTTTCGCTTAGATAAGCAAGTTACCAACTGTTCAAAGAGACACTACTACACAGCATAATGCTGTTAACAGAACTGAACTTTGGGTTCAAAATCACTTGTCCACACTGCTCAAAAATGTTCGTGACTGAACTGTTATTGCTCCTCATTTTATGCGCAATATTACGGTTGTTTTTTTGATGTAGGTTCTTTTGCGTGACTCATCACTATCAAGACATGGTTCTTCTGTAATCAACTGTACGAATTACTCTTTGTCAAGAACGTGCGGGGGGTAGGAGCGTCAATAGGCAAACACTGCTCTTCATTCAAGCTACACTACTGGCAATTAAAATTGAAACATCAAGAAGAAATGCAGATATATGCGGGTATTCATTGGACAAATATATTATACTACAACTGACATGTGATTACATTTTGACGCAATTTGGGTGCATAGATCCTGAGAAATCAGTACCCAGAACAACCACCTCTGGCCATAATAACGGCCTTTATACGCCTGGGCATTGGGTCAAACACAGTTTGGATGGGGTGTACAGGTACAGCTGCCCATGCAGCTTCAACACGATACCACAGTTCATCAAGAGTAGTGACTGGTGTATTGTGACGAGCCAGTTGCTCGGCCACCATTCACAAGACGTTTTCAATTGGTGAGAGAACTGGAGAATGTGCTGGCCAGGGCAGCAGTCGAACATTTTCTGTATCCAGAAAGGCATGTACAGCACACATGCGGTCGTGCATTATCCTGCTGAAATGTAGGGTTTCACAGGGATCGAATGAAGGGTCAGCCACGGGTCGTAACACATCTGAAATATAACGTCCACTGTTCAAAGTGCCGTCAATGCGAACAAGAGGTGACCGAGACGTGTAACCAATGGGACCCCACACCATCACGCCGGGTGATACGCCACTATGGCGATGACGAATACACGCTTCCAATGGTCGCTCAACGCGATGTCGCCAAACACGGATGCGGCCATCGTGACGCTGTAAACAGAAACTGGATTCATCCGAAAAAACGACGTTTTGCCATTCATGCACCCAGGTTCGTCGTTGAATACACCATCGCAGGCGCTCTTGTCTGTGATGCGGCGTCAAGGGTAACCGCAGCCATGGTCTCCGAGCTGATAGTCCATGCTGCTGCAAACGTCGTCGAACTGTCCGTGCAGATGGTTGTTGTCTTGCAAACGTCCCCATCTGTTGACTCAGGGATCGAGACGTTACAGCCATGCGGATAAGATGCCTGTCATCTCGACTGCCAGTGATACGAGGCCGTTGAGATCTACCACGGTGTTCCGTATTACCCTCCTGAACCCACCGATTCCATATTCTACTAACAGTCATTGGATCTCGACCAACGCGAGCAGCAATGTCGCGATACGATAAACCGCAATCGCGATAGGCTACAATCCGACCTTTATCAAAGTCGGAAACGTGATGGTACGCATTTCTCCTTCTTACACAAGGCATTACAACAACGTTTCACCAGGAAACGCCGGTCAACTACTGTTTGTGTATGAGAAATTGGTTGGAAACTTTCCTCACGTCAGCAAGTTGCAGGTGTCGCCACCGGCGCCAACCTTGTATGAATGCTCTGAGAAGCTAATCATTTGCAAATCACAGCATCTTTTTCCTGACGGTTAAATTTCGCGTCTGTAGCAAGTCATCTTCGTGGTGTAGCAATTTTAATGGCCTGTAGTGTATTAGTGTAAATAATTTTTAAAAAATCACCAGTTATTCAAAAATTTATTAATTTCAGGTAATTAGTCACAGAAGATTAACAGACAACATGACTGAAGCGTGTACGCCAAAAACCTGACATATGCTATTTTTTACATACATCCGTTTTTGCATTACAACCGATGTATGTATCACTGTCAATGCACCCAGGACATGGGTGCACCCCTCAGTGGTTAGTTTAGTTCATGCATTTCTCACAACATGGAAACTTTGCTATGTTGCTCACCTATTTGTCTAGAAGTCTGCTAAGTATCAATAGCTGATCTGAACAGAAACAGGATAATAATCATCCTAACAGCTAGGAATTACAATTACGAACAATTTAAATTGGAAAGAACACATAGAAAAAGTTGTGGAGAAGGTGAACCAGAGACTGCGTTTTACTGGCAGAATACTTAGGAAATGCAACAGATATACTACAGAGACGGCCTACGCTACGCTCGCCCGTCCTCTTTTGGAGTACTACTGTGCGTTCTGGGACTCTTAGCATATAGGATTAACGGAGTACATCGATAAAGTTGAACGAAGAGCAGCACGTTTTTTACTATCGCGAAATGGGAGAGAGAGTGTCACGGACATGTTACAGGATTTGGGATGGACACCATTAAAACAAACGCGTTTTTCGTTGCGGCGGAACCTTCTCAAGAAATTTCCATCACCAGCTTTCTCCTCCGAATGCGAAAATATTTTTTTGATTCCGACTAACGTAGGGAGAAACGATCGACATAATAAAATAAGGGAAATCAAAGCTCGCACGGAAAGGTACAGGTGTTTGCTTTTTCCGAGCGCTGTTCGGGAGTAGAATAATACAGAATTATTATGAAGATGGTTCGATGAATTCTTCGCGAGGCACATAAGTGTGATTTGCAGAGTATCCGTGTAGATGTAGATGTTTATCCTGTCTCATTTGCAATCTCCGACATCACTGAACTAAAGCTTTTAGTATCCGGCCATACCTACTTGCCGTGTGACAGGCACCTCGCACTGATTGAGAAGACGAAGAGGTTGTGCAAGGCATTTGTACCTGAATACCTGCATAATATTGTAAGATCTGCTAAAGATGTTAACAAACTTGAACTCGTTGGCTTAACTGAAAAAAGTTTCAATATTCACTCGGCTGCCGATTCTTTTGTAACAACAAAAAGGTTTATGTGTCAAAGTACACTTCTCAGCAAAGAATCCCGGGGTCATAAAAGTATTTTCTCCAGCGAATTGGAAACTTCGAAAGATGTTAATATTCTAGAAATGGGAATGAAAGTTTCTGACATCAGAAATGTAGTATTCAACGGAATTGAAAGGCAAAGAGTACTTAGCAAAGAAAAAAAGGAGGACTTGTTAATAATGGTATCAATTTGGAAGAAAAATATAGATAATTTTATGAGAAATTGTATTGTACTATGGGGACTGAGTTGGATGGTGACTTTCATTCAGACAGGGTACTGGCACTAACATGGGGAGGCCACGACGTTTGGAACGCGGGTTTACTGCAAACGTAGTACAATCGTAGTACTGCATGAGGACAACAAAATGTGTAAGCAGTAACGCGTACTTCTCAAACGTTATTGAGAAAATCGCAAAATAATTTCAGTCGTCGAATATATATATGCGTGGCCATTTTAACCATGAAGCGGCTGCAGCCGAGTGGTGCCGGCACGGTAGCTCAGCGTTTTCGGCCAGAGCGTTAGTTACCCATTATAATAAAAAAAAACATATTACAAATGATGTAATGGAGAAAGTACGTGTAATCTGATGAAATTTTATTAAATTTACAATGTTATTTGGCAAACTTTTATTATCACAAATAATGTAAAATTCATAACTATCGACTAGTAAAGGACCAAATGCATAAAGTCATACTAAAAATGTATGCTTGTCCGTGATTTGAGAAATCCCTTATACCTGGAAGGAGCCCGAAACGACTTGTTACCTCCAAGTTTTGACCGGCACAGACGGCTTTCGAAAGATGTACAATTAATCGTCGCTTTCGACGTTACAAGTTGCAGGATGGTATTCTTCGTAAAAACATGGAAAACATAAAGTTAAACGGCACCAGCTGCATTGAATAAATGCTATATATCCGCATACGCAAGGTCTTTTAACGTTTTCTGTGGAAAACCAAACCTTGTTAACATTTTCAAAAACCTCTCTTTCAGACGATAGTTTGGAAGCAAACCATGCATAACGCAGTATTTCCTTAAAAATCGGCGCTGATAATTGGTTATGCAATATCGAGTGTATTCTAATAGCGTCTTAAAAACATTATGTTGTACATTGTTCGCTGAATCTGTTCAGGGCGGACGTGCGATGACATCCGTTCAGTTTGTTCGTTCATCTGTTCGCTCAGTTTTTTTATTAGAAAAAGAAGCTAACGCTCTTACCGAACACGCTAAGCTACCGTGCCATCACCACTCGGCTGCAATCGCTTCATGGTTAAAATGGCCACGCACAGATACATATTTGATGACTGAAATTATCTAGCGATTTTCTCAGTAACGCTTGAGAAGTGTGCGCTACTGCTTACACATTTTGTTGTCCTCATCTAGTACTACAAGTGTACGAAGTTTACAGTAAATCCGTGATCCAAACGTCGTGGCCTCCCCTTGTAAGATGGAAACTATCTTTGGCATTTAGCTGATTTTTGAGAAAAAGTTATAGACACTTTGCCATATTTCTCATTTCTGACTTTAACAATTCATACTATTTATGTGACATGCAGTATCATCAATTAAATATAACAATGTAGTTACAAGTTGTAAGAGGTATGCGCTATATGCGCTGCCTGCAACTGGGAAGACTTGGGAGAGTCTCTGACCAGAGAGCAGTATGTAGTTAGTTGTTGCTTGTCGCTAGTCGGCATTAGTCTGCAGTAGTCTTCAGTAGTCTGCGTGAGTCGGCAGTAGTCGGCGCGTGTCTGCGCTTGTCTGCAGTCTGCTCTGGTCGGGACTCTGGAGGATGAGTATTATTATAGAAGGCAAAGAAGCAGCCTTGCGCATATCTAGTAATGTATGTTAACTGTCATTCAATTTCTTTTTTTAAAAAATGCCCCAATAATAATTTATATAATATAAAGTAATTTTTTTTAAAAAACCATTCATTTCAATTTAAAGATTTTTTTTCAATGCGTGATAATTCCTTTCACGAGTCACAAAGCTTAGGCCAGCATTGCACGGAGCTGTGCCGAAAATTTTTTAGGTAAGAGCAGATATATTCGCAGTTCTTATTGAGGTAAGAATTTTTTGTTTTCTTTATTCAGAATACAGGGCCGAGGCGCAGCGCTGCTGTCGTCATCAAATTTAACAGGTTACTGAAATTTTTTTATTATTTTTGGTTTAGGAATTTTTCTATTTACAACTTAACATTAAATGAGAAAAGAGTTTTGTGGATACATTAAATGTGAATGCATTTCTGCACAGAGATTATAAATGGGAGCCAATTTTGTTCAGAGGTTACAATATTTAAAATTCATTTAATTATTATTTCCGGGGGAGTTTACACATGGTTCATATTTTTTTTAATATTTTTGTGGCGAGGTTACACTTGGCGACATCCGGCCAGGATCGTATTTCCTTGTGAATCTTCTGATAAGTAGTCATATATCTGCTCTTATTTACTTAAATGTAGTTTGCATCTGGCGCAACGCATTTACTAATTTGTCACTCTTTCTTCCACAGATCATCGGCAATTTGTTGCTCTTTCTTGTAATTATGTTTGTTGCATTTTGCATTGTCCTTGTTTCATTTGTGCTTAATTTTGATTTGTGATAAATGCCGCGAAAAACTGTTAACAGTACATCGCGATGTCTAATGAGTGAAATAGCCGACTCGAATAGTTTGACCGATAATACACTCCTGGAAATGGAAAAAAGAACACATTGACACCGGTGTGTCAGACCCACCATACTTGCTCCGGAGACTGCGAGAGGGCTGTACAAGCAATGATCACACGCACGGCACAGCGGACACACCAGGAACCGCGGTGTTGGCCGTCGAATGGCGCTAGCTGCGCAGCATTTGTGCACCGCCGCCGTCAGTGTCAGCCAGTTTGCCGTGGCATACGGAGCTCCATCGCAGTCATTAACACTGGTAGCATGCCGTGACAGCGTGAACCATATGTGCAGTTGACGGACTTTGAGCGAGGGCGTATAGTGGGCATGCGGGAGGCCGGATGGACGTACCGCCGAATTGCTCAACACGTGGGGCGTGAGGTCTCCACAGTACATCGATGTTGTCGCCAGTGGTCGGCGGAAGGTGCACGTGCCCGTCGACCTGGGACCGGACCGCAGCGACGCACGGATGCACGCCAAGACCGTAGGATCCTATGCAGTGCCGTAGGGGACCGCACCGCCACTTCCCAGCAAATTAGGGACACTGTTGCTCCTGGGGTATCGGCGAGGACCATTCGCAACCGTCTCCATGAAGCTGGGCTACGGTCCCGCACACCGTTAGGCCGTCTTCCGCTCACGCCCCAACATCGTGCAGCCCGCCTCCAGTGGTGTCGCGACAGGCGTGAATGGAGGGACGAATGGAGACGTGTCGTCTTCAGCGATGAGAGTCGCTTCTGCCTTGGTGCCAATGATGGTCGTATGCGTGTTTGGCGCCGTGCAGGTGAGCGCCACAATCAGGACTGCATACGACCGAGGCACACAGGGCCAACACCCGGCATCATGGTGTGGGGAGCGATCTCCTACACTGGCCGTACACCACTGGTGATCGTCGAGGGGACACTGAATAGTGCACGGTACATCCAAACCGTCATCGAACCCATCGTTCCACCATTCCTAGACCGGCAAGGGAACTTGCTGTTCCAATAGGACAATGCACGTCCGCATGTATCCCGTGCCACCCAACGTGCTCTAGAAGGTGTAAGTCAACTACCCTGGCCAGCAAGATCTCCGGATCTGTCCCCCGTTGAGCATGTTTGGGACTGGATGAAGCGTCGTCTCACGCGGTCTGCACGTCCAGCACGAACGCTGGTCCAACTGAGGCGCCAGGTGGAAATGGCATGGCAAGCCGTTCCACAGGACTACATCCAGCATCTCTACGATCGTCTCCATGGGAGAATAGCAGCCTGCATTGCTGCGAAAGGTGGATATACACTGTACTAGTGCCGACATTGTGCATGCTCTGTTGCCTGTGTCTATGTGCCTGTGGTTCTGTCAGTGTGATCATGTGATGTATCTGACCCCAGGAATGTGTCAATAAAGTTTCCCCTTCCTGGGACAATGAATTCACGGTGTTCTTATTTCAATTTCCAGGAGTGTACTTGCAACACTCAGTGTCTTAATGATAGTCCTCTATTTACAGACATCCAGTTCGTACTGATCACTAGTAATGATTTTAATGCTAATGATGAGGAAACAAATTCAATTGTGTCCTCTGTTAATTTAACGACAATTGATGACGCGGGACGTTCTGTTACAATGAACGCTGCCCAGTTCGACACGCCCGATTTGCAAAACTTACGTAGCGAACAGATAATTGTTTCTAACGAAAATGAACAGTGTACTCAAAGTACGACAGATTTATTTGATTCCTAGGTAGTGACTAACAGTGCACATCCGTTTGGCAAACTCTTTCAAGAATCACAGAATAACCAAATGGTTACAGAAAACGTGACAAATGCAGATACACCATTACACAGTACAGAGAGTAGAGCCGATGATTTTGGCTGGGATAAAGTTATGGCATTATTACAACAACTCAATAAAAAAATAGACAAGGAGTACAAACAACTTGATGAAAAACTCAAACGAATTCATGAATCGTACAAACAACGTAATGAAAATCTCGGGCAGTGGAATAAAAAACTAAACAATTTCAAACAAATTAATGAAAAACAAGACAACCTTAATGAAAATTCCAAACAGTTGAATGAAAAACACGACAACCTTAATGAACAGCACGAACAACTTAGTGAACAGATTACAGCCGTTACCGCGCAATGTCATGATACTAAAGAACAATTACGTGACGAAATTGAGGCTTCTGTTAAGAACAGTAGTGAAGAAATTAGATCTGTTGCACAAGAATTAAATAATACACATGCAGCCACAACAGAATCACTTAGAAATGAAATTAGTGCAGTCACTGAACAATGTTCAGAAAACGCAATACAGATACGCGACGAGTTTAATTTAAAGTCACCAGAACTTTCACACACTCTGGATACGGAAGTCGATAAGAAATTTGAACAACAGATCAGCCAAATTGACGAACGTATTAAAGTGACAGAAATGAAAAATGTTTTAGTCACTAACACGTCACAGTGTACGGCACATTCCGAACATTTGTCACACTCACACAGCCAGTGTAACTTAGGTAATTTACAGAGACTACGTGACTTAGATTCCGAAAAGACACAGACAAACAGATTCTCATGCAATCCTGAACCTGTTCACACATTCAGAGACGATAACGTTGATTACGAGCAATTTTTATCCGTAAGAAAATCCAAGGTATTTAAAAATGACAGAGCACAGGTACACGCTTTGAACTGGATACGACAATTTGCTCTTGAATTTTTACCGGCATTTCGTGTAATGCAGAAATTAGAATTAGCATGGATACAGCAATTTGTTTTTGAATTTTCACTGGCATTGCCTGTAACGCAGAAGCTAAACTTTATTTGTAGCGCGTAATTGACCTCAGGGGATTCACTACGCTTTAATGAATATATGCCGTAGCGTGCACAGGGCCCCGAGCCGTAGTAGTGCTGTTTCATCTTTAGTTTTCTGCACTGCTGCCTTCTCTTCTACTATCCTTTATATCTATTAAAACAGCTCTTCAACTATCGATCTATCTATAATTATGAAAGAGTAAAGAGAACCTGATACGTCAAGTTTTTACCGAAAGTGACAGTTTTCATTAGACGCTCCAGAAATGACAAACACAAGAACTTTAATATCAGACAAAATTTTAATCATCAGTATCGTCAAAATTACCAGCAACAGGAACCACATTTTGGTAACAATAGAGGTTTTTCCCTGCAATAGCAACAAAACCAGCCGGTTAGCATACCTAACCAACAATGTAATGTACAAGGTCCACCAAGCTTTAATGTTTCGCCGCCTACACGTGTAGCGTCAGCTCCAACAAATAGTAACGCACAGCAACAAGGAAATCAGTATGTACAGAAAACACACCATTTCAATTCCTATCACAATGCACCGTATAGAAATGACTATCATGACAGACGTAAAAGTAATGAGCACAATTTTCAGCGTACGTTTAATAACAGTCGGTCTTATCAACAGCAAAATCATCCGCAACAACATATTATCATGAATGAACCAGACAGTAGATATCATCCCGAACGTAATACGTCAGGAAGAAATAACAGAACAGTACAAATAGTTGAAATGCCACAGCATCCTCCCGAAAATAATAGCACGTCAGATAGAATTTGACTAGATACAGTACAGGTTGCATCTTCCAGCAACGCAAGAAATACTTTTGACATGCAGAATCTTGTTCACGAAAATGTTATTTGAAACATGCGTTGTTGAATGCACCACTTTTATCACATCCAGATCTTACTATAAAATTTACCATTGCCACTGACAGTTCTAACACCGCTTTAAGCGTACACATTTTTCAGGAAATTGAAGAAGATGGCACTACAGTAATTAAAAACATAGCCTTTGCGAGTCGCATTCTGTCACCTGCTGAACGCAATTATTCTGTTACAGAACTTGAAACATTATGTGTTGTATGGGCATTTACGAGATTTCGGCATTTTCTTTATGGAAGACATACGACCGTTTACACAGATCATAGAGCGATACAGTTTTTACTTTGCGCTAAATTTACACATGACAGATTAAGCAGATGGAAACTTTATTTGCAGGAATTTAATTTTACCATTATTCACATTCCCGGTACACAAAATATTGTAGCAGACGCACTATCTCGTTCTCTCAGCAACAATCTGAAAGACATCGCAACCAACTTCTGCAAAGCAAATTTCAGCGTCATGTACATTCAACAAGTTGCATTTGAAAATTTCATTTCGTCGTCATTACAAGACATAGCGCAAGAGCAGAGTAAAGACAACGTGTGGAAAAAAATTAAACACCTTTGGCAAGATAGGAATAATGTTACCATTAGAAACCATTACACTGTACGCAATAACATTCTGTTTCGCCGCTCTCACCCTGACAGCAACAATTGGTTATTATGCATTCCTGACGAACTTGTTAACAAATTAATCTGGTATACTCATTTAAGTTACGCACATTATGGAGCCAGAAAATGTTTTCTTATACTGAGACAGAACTGTTATTTTACCAACATGGAGAAACGTATTCGACGAGTTTTAGCGTCATGTAAAATCTGCCAGTAAGCTAAGTCAGATACGACTTCACATATTCCTCCATTACATCCCATTGTACCTGTTAAATTGAGACACATGGCCGCTGAAGACATTTTTGGTCCGATTCCCAGAACTAATAGAGGTTTTTGCTACATCTTTGTCGCTGTTGAACTCACTTCAAAATTTGTTACCTTCACTCCGTTACGCAAAGCTACTGCTAAAACTGTTTCGAAAACATTTGTAAAACTTTTTTTATTTCATGTGGGGCATGTATTGAAAGTTATTTCCGACAATGGATCACAGTTTCGATCTGCTATATGGACACGTATGTTACGAGCTAGAATCATTTCTCCGATCTATATATCCAGGTACCATGCTTCTTCGAACCCTTGTGAACGACTAATGAAAGAAATTGGTAAACCGTGTAGGATATACTGCCATAAAAAACATATTGATTGGGAAACACACATACTCTCATTCCAGGATGTAATTAATTCCATACCAAATGAATCTACTATGCTATCTCCGACTGTTATACTGAAAAATATTGAACCACCTAACAAAATTAAAGAATTAGTAACCTTTCCTACATCTCGTCGACTACGACACCATGAAATAATTGACATTGCGCTGAACAACATCAAACATACCGCAGAGCGCCGGAGAAGACAGCTAACACAGGTTTGTACACGCCGTGACTTTCACATTGGACAGAAGATATTAGTACGCACACATTATTTATCTAATAGAGGAAAAAGTAGATGTAGTAAATTTGAGCTTCTATATGCAGGTCCATATCGAATTCGCAGCATTCCTCACCCCAATGTAGTACACGTCGAAACTCTGAGAACCAGAAAAACCAAAGGGAATCACCATATCTCCAACATCGAACCTTTTATTGAATGAACATACTTTATGATTTATCACACTGTAATTGCCATTTCCTGATTTTTTTTATGACCACTTATGCAATTATATTCACATGAACACTTACTGATGATAATCGTATTTTTTCTTGGGAAGTGCCCGGCAAGGTAAGGTTAGCAGGTCGCTCTTCTTGTCGTTACACATCAGACCGTGCACATTTTCCATTTTTTATGTATGTATGATTGTTTTTATTGTTTTTTTTTTTTTGTATGCACTATGAAATATTTAAGATGTAACAAACACCAGTCGATTTTGACATTTGGTATATGATATCTCAACATCGTGACTTTTACATTTCTTTTGCTGCTAAACTGTGATACTCTGTGTACATTTTTGCATCTGAACACTGTCTATGTTTTTGACATATTACGTTTTCTGTCATGCTATGCTGCATGCTCAATTATATCACTACAAACCAGTTTTTATTTAATGGGTATATGATTTAAATGCAAGACATTAATTATTGTTCATCATTTTCAGAAAGCAATAACGTGTCATTGAAATAAATTAAACAGACCACAGTGGATTACTATGAAATGGGAATTTCAGCTTCGAAATGAACGAAAGAAGATGCAATACCTCGTCACGAAGAGTCAATTGAACAGAATTAACAAGCATTAACAAGCATTATACAAGTCGCATGATAGCATTCTTAACTAATTTTTTCTTTCAGAATACGAGGCGATTGATGCAGACTGTCACACAGAACTACACATCTTAGTTTTAGTGATGAAATATGCTAGAAATAAGGAGCTCTATACTATGAATAGTTGTATAATGAATAAGGAAGTGACTTTTTTGCAGATGATAATGAATGATGATGAATAGTGATGCAGAATATGCTAATACGGATAATGAAGTTTTTCTTTACAGGTGATGATAATAATGGAATTATGGTGATATGGATAATGAAGTTTTTCGTTGCAGGTGATGATAGTAATGATAATGAAGTTTTTCTTTTCAGATGAGGATAATGTTGACGTTTATGTATTTATGCTATGTAGTTATTTAAGTATTTGTTGCAGTTCGTCTTGACAGTATGTCTCATGTCGCATGGTATGATGACTGAAGGTTTTGGAAAGGACAGCTAGAGAACATATATATTTAATACACATTCCATTACCAGTTAATTCGAAGTTCACTACTTTTCAGCATTATATGCGTTTCTTCTTTCAGCTTAATAATCCATTTTGTATATTTCCTGGAGAAGCTATTCATGAAATTAATGTGCTATAAACAGTTGGTCATTAAACTTGCATTTTTTTTACCCATTTGTGTGTGTCATTCATGAATGTGATCACATATACTCTATTTGTTTCATAACCTTGCTACATCTGAGTCATGACGAATGACGTTACCTATCTTCATTTGCAGCAATAAGTCAAAAGCAAATATTGTTATGCCCCAGCAATTAATTATCGATCCCAACGCAATGCATTGCTAGCACAAAAAAAAATGTATTACCAGTCCCAAATATTGCTACTAGTTTAAAAGAGTTATGAGTAATACTGAATGATGTTTTCCCTCCACAGACTTGAGTAATAGTTACAGAGTGTTACATTTTAAGTATGTCTTGTGTCACTTGAATGATGAGTTCTGAGTAATAGTGAATGATATTTTGTAATAATGCATGCATGCTCTACACTCATTAGCTCCTGTTTTGACTGAAGACTTCTGATGATTTGTAACTGGCCAATGAGTGACAATAATTATTTTTGAATATGTCGTATGTCACTTGAATGTTGAAAAATATTTTGTAATATTCAGTACTTGCTGGCTAATGAATGCCACTGTTTCGTATATTTTAGATTTGTATTATGTCACTTTTATGCTATATATATGAATACCAGTAGCTTGATGCTACACTCATTAGCTCCTGTTTTGAATGACGACTTCTGATGATTTGTAGCTGGCCAATGAGTGCCAATAATTATTTTTAAATATGTCATGTGTCACTTGAATGATGAAAAATGTTTTGTAATATTCAATACTTGCTGACCAATTAATGCCACTGTTTCTTATATTTTAAATTTGTATTATGTCACTTTCATGCTATATATATGAATACCAGTAGCTTGATGCTACACTCATTAGCTCCTGTTTTGATTGATGACTTCTGATGGTTTGTAACTGGTCAATGAGTGCTAATGTTCTCTGTAAACAGATAACTTATGAACATTATTCTGTAATACTTCATACATGGTACAGAAATGTTCAGTAACTGGCGATGAGTGCCACTAACTAATCAAATCAGTTGATAGACTAGTAATTATCAATGATGACTGGCATAAGACTTATGTCCTTCACCTTCTGACCTAATTACCAGAAATTACTGCAATATCCGTTTGTCCTGTCTATCCTCATGATCATGGAGCACTATATTTGGTTTTTGCACTAATTCTACGTTGGTGTACCTTACAACAACGTGGTGTTGACACGACATGCTGTCCACCACCTTGAGCGATGGAGATGTTATTATGGTCCCACTGTTTGGTGTACCCAATGTACTACCAAAATTATAACATGGAATATTAATACGACATTTCAGTGTCTTGGCTACGCTGATTAATATTTCAGGGAAAAGAACTTCAGATTGTCTCACTTGGTGTTGTGCTTCTGTAGAAAGATATGGACTTTCAGTGCAGCTGCGTGCAACCTAATGTGCTACAACCATGATGCAATCCTTCCCTTTCCTATCCTAGTTCTTGTAAAATAGTAAAAAAAACTACAGTGCGTGTGTACTTTGTCATTTGTTAATATGATTTGTACTCATTCCGTATACATTTTGTGATTTGCTGATATGTTCTGAACTACAGTGCGTGTGCACTTTTGTCATTTGTTAATATGCTTTGTACTCATTGCGTATACTTTTAGTGATTTCTTGATATGTTCTGTACTACAGTGCGTGTGCACTTTTGTCATTTGTTAATATGATTTTTACTCATTGCGTATACATTTTGTCATTGCTTGATATGTTCTCTACTCAGTGCAAGTGCACTATATTTTATTTCATGTTCTGCACTTATATATATGTATATATTCTGTAACTGTAAACTTAGTTAATTAAGAAAAATTTGTTGCTCATGGCAAGTCCAATTGACTCACCATCGCTGCCAAATTTTTGCCCCCGAAGTGGAGGGTTATGTAAGAGGTATGCGCTATATGCGCTGCCTGCAACTGGGAAGACTTGGGAGAGTCTCTGACCAGAGAGCAGTATGTAGTTAGTTGTTGCTTGTCGCTAGTCGGCATTAGTCTGCAGTAGTCTTCAGTAGTCTGCGTGAGTCGGCAGTAGTCGGCGCCTGTCTGCGCTTGTCTGCAGTCTGCTCTGGTCGGGACTCTGGAGGATGAGTATTATTGTAGAAGGAAAAGAAGCAGCCTTGCGCATATCTAGTAATGTATGTTAACTGTCATTCAATTTCTTTTTTAAAAAATGCCCCAATAATAATTTATATAATATAAAGTAATTTTTTTTTAAAAGCATTCATTTCAATTTAAAGATTTTTTTTCAATGCGTGATAATTCCTTTCACGAGTCACAAAGCTTAGGCCAGCATTGCACGGAGCTGTGCCGAAAATTTTTTAGGTAAGAGCAGATATATTCGCAGTTCTTATTGAGGTAAGAATTTTTTGTTTTCTTTATTCAGAATACAGGGCCGAGGCGCAGCGCTGCTGTCGTCATAAAATTTACCAAGTTACTGAAATTTTTTTTATTATTTTTGGGTTTAGGGATTTTTCTATTTCGAACTTAACATTAAATGAGAAAAGAATTTTGTGGGTACATTAAATAAGAATGCATTTCTGCACAGAGATTATAAGTGGGAGCCAGTTTTGTTCAGAGGTTACAATATTTAAAATTCATTTAATTATTATTTCCGGGGGAGTTTACACATGGTTCATATTTTTTTCAATATTTTTGTGGGGAGGTTACAAAGTATCCTTCTATTTAGTGTAGAATACGTTCAAGACCACAAGAAAAATATAATAATTCCAATCCCAAAGAAAGCAGGTGTTGACGGACGTGATAATTACCGAATTATCAGTTTAATAGGTCACACCTGCTTAATACTAACGCGAATTCTTTACAGACGAATGGAAGAATTGATAGAAGCCGGCCTCGAGGAAGATCACTTTGGATTCCGTAGAAATGTTGGAACACGTGAGGCAATACTGACCCTACGACTTATCTTAGAAGGGAGATTAAGGAAAGGCAAACCTACGTTTCTAGCATTTGTAGACTTAGAGAAAGCTTTTGACAATGTTGATTGGAATACTCTCTTTCAAATTCTGAAGGTGGTAGGGGTAAAATACAGGGAGCGAAAGGCTATTTACAATTTGTACAGAAACCAGATGGCAGTTATAAGAATCGAGGGACATGAAAGGGAAGCAGTGGTTGGGAAGGGAGTGAGACAGGGTTGTACCCTCCCCCGATGTTATTCAATCTGTATATTGAGCAAGCAGTAAAGGAAACAAAATAAAAGTTCAGAGTAGGTATTAAAATCCATGGAGAAGAAATAAAAACTTTGAGGTTCGCCGATGAAATTGCAATTCTGTCAGAGACAGCAAAGGACGTGGAAGAGCAGCTGAACGGAACGGACATGGTCTTGAAAGGAGGATATAAGATGATAGTATGAACATCAAAAAAGCAAAACGAGGATAATGGAATGTAGTCGAATTAAGTCGGGCGATGCTGAGGGGATTAGATTAGGAAATGAGAAACTTAAAGTAGTAAAGGAGTTATGCTATTTGGGGAGCAAAATAACTGATGATGGTCGAAGTAGAGAGGATATAAAATGTAGACTGGCAATGGCAAGGAAAGCGTTTCTGAAGAAGAGAAATTTGCTAACATCGAGTATTGATTTAACTGTCAGGAATCCGTTCCTGAAAGCATTTGTATGGAGTGTAGTCATGTATGGAAGTGAAACATGGACGATATATAGTTTGAACAAGAAGAGTATAGAAGCTTTCTAAATGTGGTGCTACAAAAGAATGCTGAAGATTAGATGGGTAGATGACATAACTAACGAGGATGTATTGAATAGAATTGTGGAGAAGAGAAATTTGTGGTACAACTTGACTGGAAGATGAGATCAGTTGGTAGGGCATATTCTGAGGCATCAAGGGATCACCAATTTAGTATTGGAGGGCAGCGTGGAGGGTAAAAATCGTAGAGGGAGACCAAGAGATGAATACACTAAGCAGATTCAGAAGGATGTAGGTTGCAGTAGGTACTGGGAGATGAAGAAGCTTTCACAGGATAGAGTAGCATGGAGAGCTGCATGAAACCAGTCTCAGGACTGAAGACCACAACAACAACAACAACAACAACAACGTTCAATATCAAAATTTAACAAGAAATCTCGTGTGACACATTTTGTTAATGTAACTCGGAAACAATTTTTTTGTCTCTTGGCATGTTTTTGGGTTAGGTTCTTCCAGTGTGGAGAGACGTGACGGCGGTAACGGCATCGCAGCGGCCGCGTGCGACTGAACGCGACGCAGGTGCGAGGCGACGTGTGCGGCGCGCGCCAGTGCTGCCCTCGCGTCGCCGCAAAGCCGCAGCCCGCCAGCCGCGAGCGCCAGCTAGCGCGCTGTCACACGCGAGACGTGTCCGCACACAAACCAGCCGTCGCGTCGCCGGCCCATTAATAGTTGAGGCCGCGACTCGTACCGCTGTCCGATTAGCGACGCGTCGCCGGGACACGTCTCCAGCTCTCCCTCTCTGCCTTTAGGCACACAGTAGCCGGCAGCATACGTGCTGCGAGCCAGCGTGTGCCGACCGCACTCCTTGCAGGCAGGGGGACACGCAATGGTAGGCCGCTGACATGTGCTGCCGCTGACAGAACCTGTGGCTCTCTTGTCTACGCTAAGCGGACGAGACTACACACGCAAGATCCAAAGGCTCCACGTCTGTCTCGCTGAACATCCGACGGTGTATAACATCAGACACCACATTCTGTTAGAATGAGGCACAAATAATGCTTTTTAAAGATATTTTTAACGTATCATTAATCTTTACTACGAGCTCGTAGCTCTTAGCAGGAAGCAATACAACCTTTTACAAATGCAACTTAATGTCCACATTCTAACATCATTAAAAAGAAAAAAACATATTCAACTTATTCATATTTAATATTCTTTTACGAATCAAAAAATTTCGATGACTAAGGAAGAGGCAATAAATTGTGCTGCATGCCTGTCAGATTTCCCCACAAGGTCATATGTGGTTGTCCAAAGCGCTTTTTGAGTTTAGTTATTGGCTGTGAGCAACACTGACCACGCTATATACCGAAAAGTAAACCTCGCTTCAATCAGTATTCACGAAACTGGTCATTATAAATAGCCCATACATTGGCCGACGGCTGTGTCAGAAACTGCTATTGATACTGACTAGCCGGCCTCAATGGCCGAGCGGTTCTAGACGCTTCAGTCTGGAACCGCGTGACCGCTACGGTCGCAGGTTCGAATCCTGCCTCGGGCATGGATGTGTGTGATGTCCTTAGGTTAGTTAGGTTTAACTAGTTCTAAGTTCTAGGGGACTGATGACCACAGATTTAAGTCCCATAGTGCTCAGAGCCATTTGAACCATTTTTTTTTTACACACAGTGAAAAATATGTAATGAAAAAATGAAAGAAATGCTGTCATGTGATGAAAGACAAATAGTTCTTTTCCTTGTAACTAAGATGAACATACACTTTGTTCGGACATTATGAGTTTTCTCGAATAAAACAATTTATTGACAAACAGCCAATAAGGAAACACAACTATCTCTTTATTCTCACGAAGTAGTGAGTGTTATTGACATGGGATATTAAAATGATTCCATATTTTTAGATTTACAGAAGCATATGGGGTTCCGCTCCGCCACATGTTGTCCAGAAACATCCACTGACTCAGCCTGTGTGTCTCTGTGCTGTGGTTTCAAACGCACCTTTATTCTCGGTCCGCCTTTCTTCGCCGGACATGACAGCTCCCGGTCCTGTTGGATAAACAGTGACACTTGCAATTAGATGGACCTCCTCGAGCAACATGTGATTCCAGCTTTGCAAGAACGCAATCGTGTCCGAAACATGATATTCATGCAAAATGTCGCTTGTCAGATTTACTTCGAGAAACTTCCTCTAACGACCGTATCATCTCTAGGCAATTTCACGATGAATGGCCTTCCAAATACCCCGACCTAAATCCATGCGATTTCTGGCTGTGGGGATATCTAAAACATCGTGTCAGTCAGGAATGAATCCGAACCCTTCTTGATCTGAATGATAACATACGACGACATATTGCTCTGATTACACCGGATATGCTATGAACAACTGTCGACCATGCCGCATTACGGATGCAGCATGTTGCTGACTTGGACGATCATACTGAACGTATTACCACATCCTAATAAATGGGCCAGAACCCCCGTTATAGTGTGTTTGATCGCATTAATGTACATACCCACAATGTTTCAGCGTACTGCGATGTATACAACCCGCACTCCAGCAGCCGGAACACCGTAAGTTTAATAACCGTATAACCAATGGTACATACACATTCATGTGTAACTGTGAGATCAGCAACAGTATGAACCCTAAAATATTTTCTTAGTATGATGCGACAGTAAAAAATGTGGGCATTAACTTAAAAGCAGTGCTCTTTCGGCACCCAGAAATGGAACCTCAGACAACTACTGTAGAACTTAAGGGACGTGTAGTTCTATCAACGGTCTGGCGACACTGTGCCCTGTCCACTAATACATCACAGTATATACACCTGGGTACAGTGAAACTGAGTACTTTAGAAGCGCTTCAGAACATACGCAACTGTGTCAGTAATCTTGGAACATTACTTAATGGGTCGTTCCACGTCCAATCAACAAATGAAACCATCGTTTTCAACCTTACCCTCTTGGATTTAAATGAAATTAAGTATGTCTATAGTACTCATAAATAGTACCACAAATTAATTTTTTCACATTTTTCTGATAAAAAGTTACCGAGTAATGGACTTTAAAAAATTGTAAAAATGACAAATTCTTGACTCGCGGAACAATGTTGTTTTCTTTATAACTCGTGTTCTAATTAAGTTAGAACAATAAAATTTACCTCATTGGAAAACTCTTTTAAAGAGCTTTTATATGATACCAAACATCATTAGTTTAATATATATACACACACATTGTTTATAAAAACAACATTACTGAGTTTATCGAATTTTGAAAAACTGTATTTTTAAAATTCTCAAAAAACTATATGTGAAAGGTACACTTAACATCTACATATTCTGAAAGTTTCAACTTGGGATGAGCATGGGATCACTATCAAAAGCAATTTTATGTTTACCACGATTCTCCAAAATCACAGTCAGATAGGTGAATTTCTATTATTTTGCTACACATGAAAATATTACAGTGTTAAATTTTGTTACATGGTCCACAAATTGTACTTGTAATGAATAACTGCTTATTAAACTTTAGTGCTAACTATTTATTAATAGCTGTAAAACCACGTAAAAAAAGAAAAAAATAAAGCTATCTCTCATTTTAAAGATTATATATAAAATGAATCTTTGGTGTTACTATCTGCAATCTATTCAGTATTTTATCTCTGGTTAATATTGTCAGCAATTTTCACCTATTGTTGAAAGTGACCCACACATTCTTTTGTTGTGAGGCAGATGCAGTGCAATTATGTGATTAACTCTGAAATGTGATTTGAATTTAGCTTAAAGGTACTTTTGTACAAACCTCACAAGAGTCTGTAAGTTTTTATGCCTACAACCAGTTAATGTTTGCATACTATTAACATAATGAAATATTTTTTTACGGGAAGTGAAAGAATAAAGAAGTAATAATATGTAGTACTGAATATAGAAAGCTGGGGCATTCAACTTCAAAAACATTTTTTAAAATTAGTTTGTTCACTTGAGAAATGTAAAATGCCTAAAATTTCAGCTTTGTGCTGTAATCCATTTAATGAAAAGGGCCACAATAACCACAAGAAAAACTTACGGCCTGTTTCGCAATGGATGATAGCAAGAAAACCTTTCTTAACTTTAAATCAAAAAGTGTGTGACAACTGCCGTAAAAAAATTGCACGAGTAGAAATTTGTGATACGTCTAGCGATCTACTGTATTCTGTGGTGAAACAAGAAAATGAAAAGGTTTTATTGATAGTGACGTAAAAGACATTGCAGCAAGTGAGGCCTTATAAAGGTTGAATGCTTCTTTGCAGTCCGTTGGTGATTCGCCAATTAAGAAGAAACAACTGTGTGAAGCAAAATATCCTAAGGAATATTATTGCATCCTTCCGAAAAAGAAGAAGAGGTACATGATCATGCAGAATCTGAGAGGATCAGTCAGCTAAAAGATAAATTTCGTTCATGTACATCTTGAAGTAAACAGATGGAAATTCTTACCATTTTACCTAAAAGCTGGAGTGTTAAGAAACTTCAAGATGAATTTAACGTAACAAATTACATGGCTCGAAGAGTAAAAGATTTGGTGAAGGCCAGGGGAATTTTGTCTTCACCAAACCCAAAACCTGGCAAGACTCTTGATCAAACAACTGCTGATTTTGTTAGAGACTTTTATTGTTCTGATGAGATAAGCAGGTCAATGCCTGGGAAAATAAGATTTTGTGCTTGGGAGAGAGAACGGAGAAAAACTGCAAGTACAAAAACGGCTAGTTTTAACTAATTTGAAAGAAATATACGCGAACCTTAAAGACAACCATCCAGAGCTCGACACTGGATTTTCGAAGTTTGCAGACCTACGTCCCAAAAATTGTGTTTTAGCTGGAAGTAGTGGTACACATAGTGTCTGTGTGTGCACTACCCATCAAAACTTCAAACTCATGCTGACTGGATGTAACGTTCCTCAGCTGACAAAGGATGAAGATAATCCAATAAAAACTGCATTGCAAGAGTTGTATGTAATCCGTCATTACCTGCTTGTCATTTTGGTGAATGTAAATTCTGCCCTGGCCCAGAAACATTTAAGACATATTTACAAGATTTGTTGAATACTAATGATATTGATAATATAACTTATCAGCAATCGGTTTCCGTTGATGACACATCTCTAGAAACAATCATACAAGCATCTGACAACTTTATTGATTGTTTTTTTGATAAATTAGAATCGCTTACACGGCATTCATTTGTTGCTAGTCAACAATCAACCCTACAAAAGAGACTGAGAAATGAACTTAAAGAAGACGAGGTCTTAGTGATCTGTGACTTTTCTGAGAATTACTCCTTTGTCATCCAGGAAGAAGTTCAAGGCTATCATTGGACAAACATGCAAGCAACGATTCATCCCATTGTTGCTTATTACAAGGATGTGAACAAAGTCTTGTGGGAACACAAGTCTTGTAATCATATCAGAATGCCTAACGCATGACACTGTTGCTGTGCATTTGTTCCAATCGTACTTGGACTTCCTGACTGTTAAATTCGGTAGAAAACCAAGAAAAAAATATTATTTCTCTGATGGAGCAGCAGCTCATTATAAAAATAGGAAGACCTTTATCAACCTGTGCCATCATGAAGAAGATTTGCAAACTGAAGCTGAATGGCATTTTTCAGCAACCTCGCATGGGAAGGGGGCTAGTGATGGTGTTGGTGGAACAGTTAGACTTGCAGCTCGAGCAAGACTGCAACGGCCATACAGTGTGTCTTTCACATATATTTTTTTGAGAATTTTAAAAACATAGTTTTTCAAAATTCAATAAATTCAACAATGTTGTTTTTTAACAATTTGTGTATATATATTAAACTAATGATGTTTGGTATCATAAAAGCTCATTAAAAGAGCTTTCCAACGAAGTAAATTTTATTGTTCTAGCTTAATTAGAACAGGAGTTGTAAAGAAAACAACATTGTTCTGCGAGTCAAAAATTTGTCATCTTTTCAATTTTTGAACATCCATTACTCGATAACTTTTCATCAGAAAAATGTGAAAAAATTAATTTGTGTCATGATTTATGAGTAATATTTGCATACTTAATTTCAAAAAAATCTGAGAGGGTCAGATTGTAGCACTTTTTGATTTGACATGGAATTGCCCTAATACGCCCTCCGCCAGGTACTGCATGGAAGCTGAATGGCGTGTGGTTCAACTGTCAGTCGACAAAGTAGTGAGTGACTTTGTTTAACTGTGTTCGTGTGACATGTTCAGCCCCTCAAAACTGTGTAGGGTCACAGGTTCTATTTGTAATGTGCCACATGCCACAGCCAGGCGAACAGTCCCGTTCCAAACAATAGTTTAATATCACACGAGCAAGGATACTACAATCGATAACCCACGTGTGTTTAGCATTAGGCCTTTTGCTAGATACGTTTACCACTGTTAGTGTCTTTTTCAAATGTTCAAATGTGTGTGAATTCCTAAGGGACCAAAATGCTTAGGTCATCGGTCCCTAGACTTACACACTACTTACACACTACTTAAACTAACTTAAACTGACTTATACCAAGTACAACACACACACCCGTGCCCGAGGGAGGACTCTAACCTCCGGCGGGAGGGGCCGCACAGTCCGTGACATGACGCCACAAACCGCGCGGCAGTGTCTTTTTAAATTTGTGTACGTGTACCTTAGTTTCAAAATTCTTTGTTTCCCTATCTCCCTTTGGTGAAACAACCGTGACCAATAAATAACCCATCCAACTGAACAGTAAACATAAAACACAATTTCGAAAGTTTATAGGCATTAGTAACACACGAGGGCCTATAGTAGAGAGAGGGCAAAATAAAACTGGCCCAGAAAATATTTATAAGATTGCCGCGTAACCTACTCTTGTTAATGTGCAGGATAACTGTCCATCTTATAAAATGCTGGAAACAGTGACTTCGATGCACCAACCGATTGCTGTCACGCTTGCTCTCTCCCGAGTGCTTCGCTGTGTCGTCACGTTTGAATGCGTGAGAGGAACAGGTGTGTTTAGTGACTAGTTGAATGCAACACAAAATGATGCTCACGATAAGACACGGAGTTTTCATTGTTGAGTGTTATGCCAAACACTACTCTTGGGAAACTTGTGCGGAACTGTTTACGTAAGAGTTTAAGACTGGAAGTGTTTTGGCAAAACGTCCAGCATAGTCTGCAACGCAAAACTTAATGCCAAAATGATTGCTGAAGACCCGATATGAATACAACCAATTATTAAGCCGGGAAAGTTTACGAAGACACAATCAGACGCTCTACATCGAAACGTAAATTATTGGATTTACAGCAAAATACAAAGGTAACAAAATTCCATTAGAAATGCTAATATCGAAATATGTACTGTCGCCGAATAAGCATGTACTGGATCTGTATCAAATGAGAAAGTTTGGTTGAGATCTGCTTTCAGTAGTGCTTAAATCTAACTCACAATTAAGTCACACACTGTTGACTGAAATGCCGTTTGCTAGGTTTAGACCAAATGTTAAAGCGTGGTGAGAGTCCGCCAGTTGTAGTGCAATCAAATGGATCTCGGATTCCACCACAGCTTCGTGCTAAAGAAGCCCTGTGTAACCGGGCGACGTTCTGAGATTTGGCCGTGTGAGGACGATCAGTCTGATATGGATGAGACGACCTTTCCGTACGGAGGGCGCTCACAGCAGCGTACAGACTTGCAACCACGGAATTATAAGAGCCGGCCGGGGTGGCCGAGCAGTTCTAGGCGCTACAGTCTGGAACCGCGCGACCGCTACGGTCGCAGGTTCGAATCCTGCCTCGGGTATGGATGTGTGTGATGTCCTTAGGTTAGTTAGGTTTAAGTACTTCTAAGTTCTAGGCGACTGATGACCTCAGAAGTTAAGTTCCATAGTGCTCAGAGCCAATTATAAGAAGGGGAAATGTTTAAATCAGAAACGCAACCTTGCGTCATTTACCAGTGTACTAATTATTCCGATTATAGTCTAAAGTGTAAATGAATTACATGCCATTCATAAAGCATTTTTTTATATATACATGAATTTTGGTTATGCTGTTTCCTTTCACTCTAGCGGTTTTATTTATGTCATTTGACTTTACATTTCCTACCAAACTAAGCCGAAAAAAGTCTGTATGTGATTGCTGTGAGAAGGAAACGTTGGAAACCGTCCGAATATAGCAATACACACTGACGGAAAAAACCACAACGCCAAAAAATAATTAAAGTGGGTAATGAAATTTCAGTAGTACATTTGCCTAGGTAACACATTTTAGTAAATAAAATTGCAAGACACCTGTTCATAATGCACGACCAGTGGCGGAGTGGTTACATGACAATAACGTGTAATGCACAGAGTCCTGATCTGAATCCTGCAGAACACCTCTAGGATGTTTCGGAAAGCCGACTTCGTGACAGGCCTGATCAACCGACATCGATACCTCTCTTCAGTGCAGCACTCCGTGGAGAATGGGGTGCCATTCCCCAAGAAACCGTCCAGCACCTGACTGAACGTATGCCTGTGAGAGTGAAAGCTGTCATCAAGGCTAAGGGTGGGCCACCACCATATTAAATTCCAGCATTACCGATGGAGGGCGCCACGAACATGTAAGTCATTTTCAGCCACAGTATGTGGGCGAGCGTTATCCAGTTGGAAAACACCGCCAGGAGTGCTGTTCATGAATGGCAGCACAACCAGACTGACGTACAGTGTCAGGGTGTCAGGGTGCATGGGATAACCACGAAGGGCTCCTGCAATCAAAAGAAATCGCACCCCAGATCATAATTCCAGATCCAATGAGTTGGCTCGGAGCTGTCCTTGAAGTGCCAACTACTGCTGAGATTGCTGCTGCAGCTGCAGTGCGATGCGACAATGCCACACGCCGAACACGAATGTCTCCCGTCTCGGGTAGGACCACTTGACTGTCCAGAACCCGGTCACCTTGCAAATCGTTCATTCTCGTGACTACCGCAGCCAGCAATCAAGTACAGTGGCTACATTCCTGCCAAGTCTTTCTGCAGTATCGCAAAAGGAACGCCCAGCTTCTCGCGGTCCTATTACACAACGTCGTTCAAACTGAGTGAGACGATTATACTGGCGTATCGAAGGTAAGACCGCTCTCGACCGTTACAGCACGTATTCACAGCAAACCTGATTTACACCCTGATAGTGGCGTTACTAACGTCACTTTCATGTGTTGTTGTTGTTGTTGTTGTTGTTGTGGTTGTGGTCTTCAGTCCTGAGACTGGTTTGATGCAGCTCTCCATGCTACTCTATCCTGTGCAAGCCTCTTTATCTCCCAGTACTTACAGCAACCTACGTCCTTCTGAATCTGCTTAGTGTATTCATCTCTTGGTCTCCCTCTACGATTTTTACCCTCCACGCGGCCCTCCAATGCTAAATTTGTGATCCCTTGATGCCTCAGAACGTATCCTACCAACCGGTCCCTTCTTCTTGTCGAGTTGTGCCACAAACTCCTCTTCTCCCCTATTCTATTCAATACCTCCTCATTAGTTACGTGATCTACCCATATAATCTTCAGCATTCTCCTGTAGCACCACATTTCGAAAGCTTCTATTCTCTTCTTGTCCAAATTATTTATCGTCCATGTTTCAATTCCACACATGGCTACGCTCCATACAAGTACTTTCAGAAACGACTTACTGAAACTTAAATCTGTACTCGATGTTAACAAATTTCTCTTCTCCAGAAACGCTTTCCTTGCCATTGCCAGTCTACATTTTATATCCTCTCTTCTTCGACCATCATCAGTTATTTTGCTCCCCAAATAGCAAAACTCCTTTACTACTTTAAGTGTCTCATTTCCTAATCTAATTCCCTCAGCATCACCCGACTTAATTCGACTACATTCCATTATACTCGTTTTGCTTTTGTTGATGTTCATCTTATGTCCTCCTTTCAAGACACTGTCCATTCCGTTCAACTGCTCTTCCAAGTCCTTTGCTGTCTCAGACAGAATTACAATGTCATCGGCGAACCTCAAAGTTTTTATTTCTTCTCCATGGATTTTGATACCTACTCCGAATTTTTCTTGTTTCCTTTACTGCTTGCTCAATATACAGATTGAATAACATCTGGGATAGGCTACAACCCTGTCTCACTCCCTTCCCAACCATTGCTTCCGTTTCATGCCCCTCGACTCTTATAACCGCCATCTGGTTTCTGTACAAATTGTAAATAGCCTTTCGCTCCCTGTATTTTACCCCTGCCACCTTTAGAATTTGAAAGAGAGTATTCCAGTCAACTTTCATGTGACAGGCGCGAAATTTGAACAAACATCGTCTTTCAGATGTATAAATACGCCTTTCAACTTTCGTTTATGTCACACGAGTAATCCTCGGTGTTGCGATTTTTTTCCGTCAGTTTGTGTTCTAAGCATTTTCGGGAAAGGGACATGGATGGAACATCAGTTCCGTCATTTCGTATTGCGGAAATAGCTGTATTACGAAGGCAGCCTTTTATATCACATGCTTCTGTTCTTGGTTATTCTAAACGTATAACAAAAAGAAATTTACATTAACGAGGCGAAATGCATTGCATTACTGGATCAGCCGGCCGCTGTGGCCGAGCAGTTCTAGGCGCTTCAGTCCTGAATTGCGCTGCTGCTACGGTCGCCTGTTCGAACCCCGCTTCAGGCATGGAAGTGTGTGATGTCCTTAGTTTAGTTAGGTTTAAGTACTTAAGTCTAGGGGACTGATGACGTCAGATGTTAAGTCCCATAGTATTTAGAGCCATTTGAACCATTTGTATTACTGGGTCAAATATGCATTTAATGTCAGAAAAAGACCTGGTAATTCCTTGCTGACGCTGTGCTACTCACGAAAACACTGCAACACTTTCTATTTAAAGCATCTGTTGCGTACACAGGACAAAAATTAAAAACAAGAGTCAAACGTGAACAGTAGTCTGCTAACGTTTAGGGGCATCTAACATGGCGGCGGAGGGTTCCATGCAATGTACAGCGAAAATCTGTCGTACCATCTCCCCTTGCCATGCTCATGCAGTTATAATAATTCGAGGGGGCGACACAGACTTACGCTATACGTTGATTTGAAGCCAACTCCGCCATTTTAGCAGACACTAAACATTGGAATTACAATTACTTCTTGTGCTCAGTTTCTGTCGTATCTACGCAACGGTCGTTTTAAATAGTAAATATAACAGTGCTTTCTCGGTGTGTGTGTGAAATCTTATGGGACTTAACTGCTAAGGTCATCAGTCCCTAAGCTTACACACTACTTAACCTAAATTATCCTAAGGACAAACACACACACCCATGCCCTAGGGAGGACTCGAACCTCCGTCGGGACCAGCCGCACAGAGTGCTTTCTCGAATAGCATATGCCAGGAACGCATCCTCAGACGTTTTTGCGGTCTTAAAGGTCTATTTGAGCAAGCGACGTATGTCGCTCATTAATGTAAATTTCTTATTGTTACTCGTTTCGAATAAACAAGAAGCGACGTTTGTGATATAAGGAGGCCGCTCTTGTAAACCAGCATATTCCGTAATACGAACTTACGAAACTGATGTGCGGTCCATGTCCTCTTCCCAAAAATGCTTGGAAATATACGAAATTTTTGGATGGTATCCAATCTTTCCTTATCACAGCGTTCACACACAGAGCTTTTCGATTTGATTTATTAGGAAATCTGAAGTTAAATGACGTACATAAAACCCCAACAGCAAAAGTAATCAGCGCAACGAAAATT
The DNA here is from genome assembly GCF_021461395.2 of Schistocerca americana. Classification (NCBI taxonomy): domain Eukaryota; kingdom Metazoa; phylum Arthropoda; class Insecta; order Orthoptera; family Acrididae; genus Schistocerca; species Schistocerca americana. The sequence continues at coordinate 129,620,982 of NC_060124.1, forward strand.
CGTCTATGAAAAAGGTTGCTTTAACGAGTCCACTAACGAATGAAATGTGATTCCTTTAAACTTTAGACTGTGATCAGAACGATGGAAGATTGCGGTTCTTTTTTTTTTTTGTGGAGGACGGGAAGGGGGGGGTCGGGGGGGGGGGGGGGGCTACTAACTTGGCGGAGGTCGGCTTCAAAGTTTGTGACGTCATGACAACTCCATGTGTTATACCTCCATGATTATACCGTACGTCCATGCTTGTAGCAGACGCCCACGTACGCTAGCAACACGTGCGCAGTGACAACTGGGTACACCACCCATGCGCCAGCGTGTTTATAAACAGGGGAGCTCAGTACACTTTCGACAGGACATATCTGAAGATGACCACAAGAATCTGCGCCGAAACATCGTGGCAACAAGTTACTGGCATTCGACAGTTCACCTGAAATTTTAACGAACAATCTACACGCCCGGAGAGTTTTTGAAATTTCGCAACTCATGTTGGTACCTTGGCTACCAAATACGCCTGATGTGAACGCGATGGAATACGTTTGGGACTTTGTCGGACACAGCCCGTAATTTACAGAAATTGCATAGGCTGTGCGTAGACATGTGATGCCGCACACTTGCAGCAATCTACCAGCAACTTCTCGAAAGCATGCGACGCAGAATTGCTACTGTACTTCGTTCCAAAGGTTGACCGACATGCAGTTAAGCATATAGTAATAACTCTTTGGCTCTTCATTCTACGATCTAATAAAAGCTATCTTCCATTGCAAACATTACATTAATTATCAAATTGAAAATCATTCCCCGGCTCTACTAGGAGCAATTGCGCCTATGAAGTATTAGGTTGGTGCGTAAGTTCGTAGCGTTGTTGTTTGCGTGTTGGTATTCCGATTGCTATGGGTTTATTTATCAACTTTCATTTTTATTTATAGTTCGCTGTTGATATTTGTGTTTACGTTTTTTCATTTAGAGATAGTGAGAGGAGCTGCGGATGCTTGAAAATGGAGTGCCAATTGGAGAAATCGGAACGTTTTCGACATCCTCTTCTGTTTGAGATCAGAACAGGGTTAACAGCAGCGGAGGTAACCAGGAACGTTTGTGCTGTGTAAGAGGACGCAGCGGGGCAAGTAAATAGTTTTCCCGTTTTAAGGAGGATCGTTTTTATATTAGTGACACCCCACGTTCAGGAGGACCTTCGTGGTTTGAAGAAAATCATTGAAACGCATTTATCCGCAGTGTCATTTCGACAACAGGCAAATGTGATGGACTGTGACCATTCCACCATCGTGCGACATTGCATGCAATGGGGAAGGTTCAGAAATGGGGTGTATAGGTACAACAAACTCTCAGCCAAAATCACAAAAATTAGCGGGTGCATCTCTGTTTGTTCGTCATCAAGTGGCTCGTGAACAACAGCGACCAATTGTATCATGTATCGTTACTGGTCACGAGAAAAGGTCTCTTTATGATAACACAAGGAAAATAAGGAAACGATAAAGCTCAAACAAAGCAGCAACTCCCTGTAGAAGGACCTGTGCGAATCCGAAAAAGATATTGTTACGCATCTGGTGGCAAAAGATTATGCATGTTACGCATTTGGTGGAAAAGCGACGGTGTGGTGCACTACGAATTGCTTCCTCGAAGTGTAACTATCACTTCGGACAATTACTGTCTAACAACTGAAACGTCTTGCAGACTCAATCCACGAAAAACGACCAGGAAGGATGCATGAAGTGATGCTACTCAAACATAATGCCCTCCCGCACTCTGCTAGACAGACAGAAAAACATTATACAGGAGTTGGGTTGAGAATTCATTCCTCACCCACCTTATCCACCTGATCTTGCCCCCTCCTATCTTCACCTTTTCCGCTCGGTATCGAACAACTTTCAAGGAACTTCCTTTCCGGATGAAAATGCGCTCCCAACATGGCTCGAAGAGTTGTTCGCTTCACAAGCACGTGGTTTCTACAGTCGCGGAACCGAAAAGTTACCCCAGCGCTGGCATACAGTTGCAAAGGAGGATATGATGAGTAAAGTTTTTGGGTCGTCGTTGAGTAACTGTAGGAGGATAGAAGATGACTTGGACAGGATTTGTGATTGGTGTGAAGAATGGCAGCTAACTCTAAATATAGATAAACGTAAGTTAATGCAGATGAATAGGAAAAAGAATCCCGTAATGTCTGAATACTCCATTAGTAGTGTAGCGCTTGACACAGTCTCGTCTATTAAATATTTGGCCATAACATTGCAGAGCGATATGAAGTGGGACAAGCATGTAATGGCAGTTGTGGGGAAGGCGGATAGTCGTCTTCGGTTCATCGGTAGAATTTTGGGAAGATGTGGTTCATCTGTAAAGGAGACCGCTTATAAAACACTAATACGACGTATTCTTGAGTACTGCTCGAGCGTTTGGGATCCCTATCAGGTCGGATTGAGGGAGGACATAGAAGCAGTTCAGGGGTGGGCCGCTAGATTTGTTACTGGTAGGTTTGATCATCACGCGAGTGTTACGGAAATGCTTCAGGAACTCGGGTGGGAGTGTCTGGAGGAAAGGAGGTGTTCTTTTTCGTGAATCACCACTGAGGAAATTTAGAGAATCAGCATTTGAGCCTGACTGCAGTACAATTTTACAGCCGCCAACTTATATTTCGCGGAAAGACCAAAGCCGGCCGGGGTGGCCGAGCGGTTCTAGGCGCTACAGTCTGGAACCGCGTGAACGCTACGGTCGCAGGTTCGAATCCTGCCTCGGGCATGGATGTGTGTGATGTCCTTTGGTTAGTTAGGTTTAAGTAGTTCTAAGTTCTAGGGGACTGATGACCTCAGAAGTTAAGTCCCACAGTGCTCAGAGCCATTTGAACCATTTTTTTGAAAGACCACAAAGATAAAATGAGAGAGATTAGGGCTCGTACAGAGGCATATAGACAGTCATTTTTCCCTCGTTCTGTTTGGGAGTGGAACAGGGGGATAAGATGCTAGTTGTGGTACGAGGTACCCTCTGCCACGCACCGTACTGTGGATTGCGGAGTATGTATGTAGATGTAGATGAACGTGTATGTGTTGTATTTATTAAACTCATGGAAAAACACTACGGACGTATTCGCCAACCCAACACAATGGTATCAGAAACTCCACGAGTTCAAAATACAAACGGATCGAAGCATACTAGGCCTGTGTGGAGGCTTGCACATGCACACTCCTCAAGGCTGCAGCGGAGAGCGCGCCGCTGCGCGCGTCACGTGACGCGCCGGCCATGCAGTCGCGGCGCGGCGATAACGACGGCCGGCGCGCCGATGGACCCGGCTGATCGCCACGGTTCAGGGCGCGCTCCGAAAACCAGCCGGCCGGCGCTCCGTGAGGCCGGGCCACGAGCGCGCGCGCCGCCGATGGCTATCTGCTCCAGAAAAGGAGGGCCCTGTGCAAGGCCGCTGACACGCTTCCTAGAACCGCGGAATACAAAATAACAACCGCCCTCTCCACGCCGAGCGCACAGTATTCTGCCGTTTTAGTGCACTTCTTCGAGCGCCCAGCACATTTTCCGCCAACAGCCGATAAACACGCGAATATTAAAGATTATGCCAAAGTTACGCAGATGATGCGCTTACCGGAGGAGAAATTCCGCGCGGTAAAAATTGCAGTAATATCCATTAGATCACGACAAAATACCGGCAACGTATCAAGACTGGCAGCTACCTCTAAATAAAGGCAAATATAAAGTCGATCACCACACCTCACGAAACGCAGAAGTGCGGTACTCTTTGGTTACAGTAATTAACCTTTGACTTTTGTTTTCACTTGCTGCCATTTATTTACAGACCCACCCTCTGATTGCTTATGGTGGGTCTTTAACACCCTATTGGCGCTGTAATTGGGTTCGGAGTCCCAGGTGGCTGTGTGAATACCACCCCGGCTCCCGCCTCCACTCAAACCATTGCCCGCTCAAATGATTCAAATGGCTCTAAGCACTATGGGACTTAATATTTGAGGTCATCAGTCCCCTAGACTTAGAACTACTTAAACCTAACTAACCTAAGGATATCACACATATCCATGCCCGAGGCAGGATTCGAACCTGCGACCGTAGCAGCAGCGCCGTTCCGGACTGAAGCGCCTAGAATCGCTCGGTCACAACGGCCGACCTGTTGCCCGTGTCCCACCACTTGGAGGCCGGCTCTTTTCGCTTTGATTTCTTTTTGTTTTCCGTTTGCAGCATTTTGTCTTAAAATTAATGCAATTGAGATTGGAAAGGGAATTACAAAAAATTTCATATTTAAGGACTATTAAAAAAAGAAAATAGAAAAGGGTAGAATTTGAGAGATTCCCGCCACCAGGTTGTCAGTGGCGGCCAGGGTCTTGGAATGAACTTCAAGTCGCTGACCGCCACCCACGATTCCCTTTTCTTCTATGTCCACTTCCAAGGAACATGCACTCCACGTCCAGCCCGACTCACTACTCCCTCCGGCCACCAGCCGGTGGTAAGCACCTTCTAGCTATGCAAACGACTCAGCCTGTACAGTGGTTTTCCCCGATCTACTCCCGTATTTGTCGGGTTGGGTTCTATACAGAGGAACGAGAATTAAGATCCTTCTGTCCTGGCTGAACGTCGGTGCTCACCAGGAGGCGTAGGTCCCCTGAAAAGTTACATGACATTTGGCTCCTTTGCAACTGCTTGCTGACCTGGTGGGACCACCTCACACTTGGGGCATGACAGTGCAACTCGTTTATGTACATAAATGCTCTATGCTCTGTAGTATGTTTTATCATTTGTCCCTTTACTCGGCTGTTCTGGTCTTGTTGGCTGTGCTGTGTTGTGGGGTGCCACTATGGATCTTCAGCGCGAGACGTCTCGAGTTCCGCTTGGTTTTCAGAGACTGTTTCGGTTCTTCATAGCTAGTTGTTTCAGCACAGACATCCATCCCGTGGGCACTCTGCTGTCTTTGTCTACCGACTTGCATTCTGTAAGATTTGTTACGTAGATATTCTGTGTGTAGGATCTTGAAAGTTTCATTAGCAAGTGTGTTTAGTTCCGTCCACGGATCAGGATTGCGTAACATAGCGTACAGTGTGTCATTTATGTCCATCTGGTTTATGTGTAGTATGTGTCTTATGTCTTTGCGCTGTCTGCAGAAAAAGAGTGTCTTCAGGGGAACCTTCTTCCCCGCATGTGCACCAAGTTGTTTGTTGCAGACTCACGCGACTCAAGTTCGTCGGATAAGGATCGTGACCTATGAGAAAGTGTACCATACCGCGGCTGGAATCGATATTCTTTAGTTTTAGTCTTTCCTTGATATCAGGGAATAAGTTGTAACCTCGGCGGCACTTGACACTATCGTCCCACTCGCCCTAACAGATACCCACCCGCCATGGCCGGAGTTGGCGTGTTGTTTCATGCGGTACACCAGTGATCTGTCGAACCTGGTCTAGCCTCCCCACCTATGCCACTGAGCCGCACGGTATCTGATAGTTATATCTATTGGGAACACCCCCATCACAAAGCATAGTCCATTGACCGACGTTGTGCTGAAAGCCCCCGACAGTCGAAGCAGGACGCTTCTTTGCCCACGACGTACGGTGGTTCTATTGCTAGAGAGACTTAGTCTGTGGGCCCACGTGCTGGCGTCAAAGCACAGTACTGACTCGAAGAGAGTGCAATGGTATGTTCGTGTGACTGGCAAGGGCAGTCTCAATTGTTCCGAATTTAATCTTGCTAGTTTATGAAGTATCTTTTCTGCTTTGTCTGTGCATATTCGTATGTGTTCGTGAAAATTCAAGCGTTCGTCTATGTGTACTCCAATGTAGCGTGTTACTACTGATCTTTTGATGTTTGTGTCCTCAATTTTGACTGTTGGCTTCCTGTGCAGGATTCCCTTCAGCAATGCATAAGTTGTTTTGTTTTCTACTACCTTGAGTTTGTTGTTTGTGCACCATAGCGCTATTGTTCGCAGTGTTCCATTGGCTCTGTCTTCTAGCTGGGCACGGTTATTTGCTGACACTGCCACTAGCAGGTCGTCAGCATAAGCGACAACTCCATTTGTCACATTAAACTCCTCTAATAACTGTACGAGCGGTTCCATCATTATGTCCCAGAACATAGGGCCGCAGATCGACCCCTGTGGACAGCCTATTGTAATACGCTTGATTACTTTTTGCTTGTCCACGTGCTAAACGACTGTTCTGCAATCGTCGACAAAGTTATTTCACAGAGACTCCGGCACCTGCAGGTGTCTGAGCCTGTTGAAAAAGGGTCGCTTTATACTCGTAGACTCGTTATCAATTACTGAAGCGTGCAGGAGTATAAGACTAGAACGGAGGATGAGTACACGGTTTAGCTGCTGTAGCTAAACTGACGGGATCGCATGGCCTTTAAAGCAGCTGTGATTTGTGAGACTGTGGAGGCTGTAAGACGAAAATTAATCAATGAAAACTATACAATTGCAAATGTTTTCCAACAGAGGAGGAGTGATATCTGGAATAAGTTTCACGCTACAGTCCACACTTCAGACGAAAAACGAACACCGAGCGATATGGCGCAGTGGCCAGCACACTGGACTCGCATTCGGGAGGACGACGGTTCAATCCCGCGTCCGATCAGCCTGATTTAGGTTTTCCGTGATTTCCCTAAATCGCTCCAGGCACATGGCGGGATGGTTCCTTTGAAAGGGCACGGCCGACTTCCTTCCCTGATCCGACGAGGCCGATGACCTCGCTGTCTGGTCTCTCCCTCAAACAATCCAATCAAATCCGGAAAACGATCAAATTTCCTCTAATACAAGAAAAAATGGTTGTATTCTTGTTTATTCCACTTCCACCTTGAGAAAATATATGTGCTGCGTTAAATGAAACCAGGGCATAATGCAACTTCACTTTTATGTTTGTGCGATGAAAACTGCGCTATTTTTGTATTCATTTGGTCATTGCAACTTGTGTTTCTGCGCTAATAGCGCATTTCTGTAATTTATTTCAGTAATTAATCACCGTTTAGAGAATGCACTCAATCCCCATGTCACGATTTCTGGTACTGTCGTTACAGACCCGGTAAAGCCTCGAAAGTGTCTATACGTCAACGTAATTGTTAGACATTCTCTGAGTAGATATTAAATTATATTAAAATAAAACTGTGCGGCTGGTCCCGGCGGAAGTTCGAGTCCTCCCTCGAGCATTGGTGTGTGTTTGTTCTTGGGATAATTTAGGTTAAGTAGTGTGTAAGCTTAGGGACTGATGACCTTAACAGTTAAGTCCCATAAGATTTCACACACATTTTTTTAATACAAATGTATCTGTAAACAGAACAATATTCACCAATAACCGATCAGTCGTTACATTGTTATATAATTTGCTCCCGTTGTTTAGGCAGGTCGGACATTTTGTGATTTTTCAACTAGCACTTGAGAATGGCAATAAAGACGAAATCGAGACTCTGTGAAATAAATGAATGGTAATTTTCAACAATGTAACGGCGGAATTTCTTTCATCACAGTTGCGTAGGTGGAGGAGAATGCCGCGAGTCCACAGTTTTACTTGCAAACTCGTATAGTCGCCCTCCTTTCTGAGCGAGTCGAGTCTACTTGCACCCGGCAACAGACTCGGGTGGGGAGTGGGCTGCGACAGACACTCACGAGCCGAATCTACGGGCGCACAGAATCGGCGGGTTCGGAGATGACGTCACACGACTCGCAGGCGAGTTAAAAGCGAGTATACGGAGCTCGCTTCTGATCTTTGCCGAATAGCTTCACGCGTTAGCACGCCGCTTTTAGGATTCGGGGAGAGGTGCCAGCGCCTGCTGATTAACAACGAGTGACCATCTACCGTCCAGCCTGGATATGGTTTTAGGCGTTTTCCCTCTTCCGATTAGTGAATACCGGGCTGGTACCCACGGCCCGCCTCAAAAACATCCTGAAATCACACACTTTCGCATTGGATAACACTAAATCACGGTTTCCCAAACTTTGTTCTGCGGAACATTGTGTTGCGCTGGAACTGAATAAGGTCTCCGCGAAAAACTACTCGGCATAATAATATAGCTTGTTTTACTTTTTTTTAATTTTTAAAATTTTATTGTGATTTACATGTTATTAGTTGTTAACTGCATTAACCTTCAAAGTAAACAAAATGTTCCAACAAAGTACCGGAATTCTCAAAGTGTTCCGTCAGAGCCAAAGCTTGAGAACTCCTGCACCAGACGGTCGGAGGTAGGGGCGGGGGGAAGGGGTGCGAGGCGGTGGCAGGGGGTGGGGGAGTGTGACAGGAAGGACATCTATCCAGTCTCTGCCACTAACAATGCTAAATGCAGAATAACATGGTCAACCCATGAAAATACGGGTTAAGGACTGGAAAACGAAGAAGGTGTAGTTCTATCGACGAGTATTAAAAACTCAAGTGGGCGGTTGTAGTTCGAAATGAAGAAGCGGTTAAAGAATAGCCAAAAACGGGAAGAAAAATTAGAGTTTAACGTGTCGTCAACGACAAAGTCAATAGGAACGGTGAAGAAGCTCGGATTGAGAAAGGATTCGAAGGAAAATAGCCGGTGTCCTTTCATACGATCGATCCTCGCATTTGCCTTAATCAATTTACGGAAATAACGTAAAACCTAAATCTGATGTGATTCTTGAATTTTTTTGGCGTACAGAGTATTCCATGAAGTTAAGGGATGCAGTCGGAGACGTCGACATCTGGCCACGACATTTCGGCTGACAAGCATTGAGTTATCTTCCCGTGAGACTTTTATATACAATGCAAAACAGTCACCAGAAGATTTCCCAATGTTTTTTAGGCGAAATATCGTGCCAAGATGTCGACGTCATCCTACTGCAATCCCTAAACCTCATGTAAAACCTGTATCTATATGGCCGGACGGGAATTTGGAGCGACGTCCTTGAGAATATGAGACCAGTGTCTTACCACTGCACCACTGCACCACCTAGCTCGATAAAAGACAGCAAAGAAAGAAGCCTATGAGGACGTCATAACATCAATGCGAGGTAAGAAAAAGTTATTTTAACAAGGCAATAAACTGCCTAGAGTGAAAATACAACCAAGTTCCTTTCGACTTCAAATTCCGTTAACAACGGAGGAAAAACCAGTGGTTTGCAGGATACGTAAACAAGAGGCACAAACACCGCAAATAAACTGCACACCAAAGTAATAAAGGAATACTGTTTTTAATCCATAAGAATGTAAAAACATTATGTATTATTACTTTCTGTGTGGCTACGAATGATACTTTGCAAATAAAAGCTAAACGCTTGTGTTGTAAAATACTCTTTAATTAAATGCAGTAAGCTTAAGAAGGTAAAACCAGTAATAATTGATTATAACAGCCGCTGCGGAAGATGGCCATGCAGTCAAACATATTTCATTCTATTTTTAAGAATCTGTATACATTGATTTTATTTTCGTTTATGTTAATCAACTTCTGTGGCGCCATGAGGATTGGACGTTTACGACCTTGCTGTTTTCCATTCACACGCTTGAATGTCTGCTGTTGTTTAAATCTGGATCTACTTCATCTAGTGGAGTAAATAGTAAGAGATGCTCTCGGAACTGACAATTTGTTTTCGTTTCGTCCATCATCAACAACATTATCATTTCGCTTTTTTTGCTGCTACGAATGACTATACGCAAGAAGTTTATTAAGAGAACAATGTTCTCTCACATCTGTCTTCCAGACAGAAGCAAGCCTCTCGATCTGCAAACTAATTAACAGCATTCATTTAAAAATATTAAGCGAATCCTCAGCCTCAATTTTTGAGGCACTGATCGTAAACTTGTAGAAATAAGGAAGACCAAAACCATACTTTGTATATAGTATATTAATTAGGCCTGACTAGTAACATCATCAGCAACTAACTAGGCCTTATTTGACGCTAAATTCAAAATGTGATTGAAAGTAAACTTTCAGTTAGGAAATCGCGAAGGTTAGATGTACTGTACTTGTGAAAACACGACACGTCAAAACTAGCGAAGCTGACAAGAAATCGAGAAACACACACATCAAGATAGGCCTAAGACATCCCGCCTTATCAAGACAAGTGCTAATCTTGTGTTGAAAACAGCTGCCATTGGAGTGTGCTGAACCAATGAAAAAGTAAGGAGCACTGGAAGACGACGCGTGCCGGAGTCACTCGAGCAGCTTTACTCCTTTCCACGCCAAGGCAGTGGAGCCTACTAGAACGGCCTCTGTCGAGAAAAGCTTGTTTACATTCTACGACGACGGCACCCTGCGGCAACGATTCCTTTGCCAGCCTACAACTCGGCTCGTATTTCATTGTTGACAGCGCGTAAGCTTCGAGGCTGTTTGGCCCCCTGCTGCCGCAATAACAGCCTACAATCGATTGCGCCATCGGCGGAAGCTTTCGAGAATAGAACGCTTTATCAAGGGCGACGGTTCCTGAACGTAGTCCGTATTTAGCGTACGAAGCACTAAAAAAAATATCGCCTAGTCTATGAAGTTTCCGCAGGGTAAGAACATCTAGTTGCTGTGTTTCCCCACAAGCTTTAGTAGTAGCTTCATCGATTATACATTTAGCTAAGAATGAACACAGTGAGTCCTAAGCAGATTTTTAAACGATGTCCCAGAGTATTTCGTCAATCATTGGTAACTAATTTACGGAGAGCAAATGCGCCATTATGAGACGCAGGGTCAGCAACATGCGAACTGGTTAAGCTTGCCGATATAAGCGAAGTGACACAGGGAAGAGTAATGTTTGACTACTATCCCAAGATAATAGCTACCCGAACACGTAATGACTTTCAGTTTTGTAAAATATTTCTTCATAAAAATTATTCCTGTTCCTACAGAGAAACTGCGAAACCATATTAAGAAAATGAACAACTCATTAGCTTCATCCACCGCCGACCCAGTTCCTCCAATGTTACCTGCAAACGTTTCAGGAAATTTGTTTTTACAATCTCTCTCAACTGCCGAGATCAATGGGCAAAGAAAACGCAAAGTAATCTTGCCAACAATAAACTACGCTGATAACAATCCAAGGCATTCTGGTTTTTCGTGAGTTTTTTTTTTCAGTAAAGTTGTTTATTGACGGTATTGTGTACAGGTTAGTAAAACTTAGCACACTGGGGTTGTATATCTAAAATTATTAATACTTTAGATGAATATTCCCATAGTAAAGATTTTTTCCGAGACTACAGAGTTTAGTGTTCGGAGGAGTATTTAAGTACACTGTTTTCTCACTGGGGCAGCGATTTCAGGTTTACTTCAGTCACATCCGATGGACGGTTACATCTTGGAATGCGCTCTTAAGTGTCAAAAAGTAAGAGCCGGCATTCGCGAGATGCCGGATGGTCATAATTAAACTTACCCTCTTAAACGTTATAGCACGGAAACTAATTACCGTGCGAAATCCAAATTTGGTAGCATTAATGTCAAGGACATGCGGAAGACAAATATGCAGAATCAGTTCAACTGAAACACTTTTAATGTTCTGCTACGGTACATCATACCGTTACAAACCGGTACCATTACCGCTACAAAAGGAGCTCAATATGGCGCCCTTCAGTGTCCAGAAGAGTCTGAAAGCGTAGGACTGCATTCTGTGCAGCAGCACGAAGCATGCCCATAGGTGTGCTGGCTACCTCTCTTGAGATCTGCACATGTGTGAATGCTCCCTTGGTAAGCCCTATCCTTCAGGTAGCCCCACAACCAGAAATCACCGGAAGTTAGATCAGGTGATAGTGCCGGCCAAGCATTTGGAAACGATCGGCTGATAATTCGATCGTTTCCAAATGTGTTTCGGAGAAGCAGGCGAACTTCGCGAGCTTGTGCGATGGGGCCCAATCCTGCATGAAAACTGTTGATATCAGTGCGTCTCTCTACTGTAGGGCGGGTATGACATGCTGGTGAAATATATCACAGTAACGTTGGCCAGTCACAGAGGAACTTTACGCACAGTGACTAGAGGTAAAGATCCCCATACACGGGAATTCTGTGTGATCGTCCCACCATTCAAAGAAAAATGAGTTTCGTCTGTCCATAGGAACGATCCAGAACCAGTCCTCATCAACTTCAAGCCTTGCGAGAAATTAGTGAGTACTATCAACACGTCTTTGTGCGTCCTGTGGTGTAAGATGCTGTACGATATGGATCTTGTACGGATACCGTTTGAGAATGGTGCGAAGCATCTTCCGTACAGTGGACAAGCATGTTCAACTGTCGCGACACAGCACGCGCACTGCCTCACTGTCGGATATTGCGAGCAGTATAGTCTGCCATAGCAACAGCGATTTTATCAACCGATCGCCGGCCTCTTCCCGAAGCGATGCCCAATTCTCCAGTTGATTCGAAATTCTTCATCATGCTCCGCACAGCAGGTTAAGAAAGAGGACCCTTCCGTAATCCTTTCAGCCGGCAATATTCTCGATGTGGAGCTGCAGCATTACTGTTGTTCTGATAATAGAGCTTCACCAACAATACCCTGCTCCTTTTGTCCAAGCTCATGTTGACACGTCAACAAGTGCACTCGACTGGTCAGGTGTGTGAGACTGTGAATCACGATGACTGCTCACGGCACGTGGTAGCCAGAGTGGGAACTGGACGGTGCCGCTGTGATCCAAGGAAACCATGCACTACACACTCTCGACATTACTGTTACCAAGTTTGGTACTCGCACGGAAATTACACTGAATGGCCAAAGAAACTGGTGCACATGCCTACTGTCGTGTAGGATCCCCACGAACACGCAGAAGTGCCGCAACACGACGTGGTATGCACTCGACTAACGTCCGAAGTAGTGCTGGAGGGAACTGACGGCGTGAATCACGCATGGTCTGTCCAAAAATCCGTAAAAATAGGAGAAAGTTGAAATCTCTTCTGAACAGCACGTACAAAGGCATCCCAGATACGCTCAATAATGTGCGTATCTGGGGAGATTGGTGGGCAGAGGACGTGTCTAAACTCAGAAGAGTGTTCCTGGAGCCACTCTGTAGCATTTCTGGACGTGTGGGGTGTCGCATTGTCCTGCTGCAAATTCCCAAGTCCTTCGGAATCCACAATGGACATGAATGGAGGCAGGTGATCAGACAGGGTGCTTACGTACATGTCACCTGTCAGAGTCGTATGTAGAGGTATCAGAGGTCCCATATCACTTCGGCTGCACACGACCCGCACCGTTACAGAGCCTCCACCAGCTTGAACAGTCGCCTGCTGATATGCAGGATCTATGGATTCATGAGGTTATCTCCATATCCGTACACTCAATCCGTTCGATAGACTTTGAAACGAGACTTGTCCGACCGGGCTACATGTTTCCAATCAGCAACAGTCCAATGTCGGTGGTGACGGTCTCAGACGAGTCGTGAAAGGTACACGAGCGGGACTTTGGCTCTGAAAGCCCATATCGATGATATTTCGTTGAATTGTTCGCACGCTGACACTTGTTGATTGCTCAGCAATGAAATCTGCAGCACTTTGCAGAAGGGTTGTACTTCTGTCACGCTGAATGATTCTCTTCCGTCGTCGCTGGTCCTGTTTTTCCGGCTGCAGCGATGTTAGAGATTTGATGTTTTACCGGATTCCTGATATTCACGGTATACTCGTGAAACGGTCGTATGATAAAATTCCCACTTCGTCGCTATAGCATCACGTTCAAACTCACTTAAAACTTGATACTGCCATTGTAGCAGCAGTAACCGATGTAACAACTGCGCCAGACACTTGTTGCCTTATATAGGCGTTGACGACCGCAGCGCCATATTCCGCCTGTCTAAATACCTCTACATTTGAATTCACATGTCTATACGAGTTTCTTTGGTGCTTCAGTGTAGTTCTCGTGTTATAACATGTTAAATAGGGGAAGTTTAATTATAACAACCAGGTACATACCTGATCAGCACAAGGCAAGTCAAATCACATTTGTCTGCTGTGGTCTTTCGAACGTACTGAGTGCGATGTCAAAGTACTACGGTCACCATAGAAAACTAAGATGACCTGCGTCCGAAGCTAGGCCTGAACACCAGAGTGATATAGTAGGCGCTGTACTGTTAGAAGTGGTGTGCCCCTTCGTTCCTCTCGGCTGTTACTAAGTTATTCAACCGGTTGTAAGAGAACCAGTGGAACTCGAAACCACGATGCAGCTAGAAATTTTTCACGTTAATCAATGATTGCTAGAGGTAACAGAAGCGATACCAATCAGGAAAATGTCCTTGAGCCGACTGTAAATCAATGCCTGGATCTTTGGGTATAGATTCTGGCACTTACGGAACACTTACCAGCAGAGTTCCTCAAAGTTATTGGAAAGAATGAGGTGAAATAGTTGTATTTAATGTCTCAGACAATATGGAGCAATCAACAGTGGGCAAAAGACTGGAGATCAATACTCATGCCGATTCCAAAGAATGGAATTTGTAAAGTATTCAAGTCACCGAACAGCCAAATTAGTTTCATGTGCTAGCGAAGTCACGTTTAAAATCTTACAAAATAGATTTTGCCGGTACATAGACCGAGAGTTACGTGAAGAACAAGCTGGATTTCGGACACCATAATCCAGTGGATTATAGAGTAGGTAAGAAAACTCCAGAAAGGTGTGTATTTCTGATTTACTGATTATGCTAAAGCCGTTGACACTGTTGACCACGACAAATTAACTAATGTATTCAACTGCATCGGAGTACCAGATCACCTCATTTACCTCACACGGACTTTATAATGTGACCAACAAGTCACGATGAGAACCACATACGGAGCCACTACACTACTGGCCATTAAAATTGCTACACCACGAAGATGACGTGCTACAGACGCCAAATTTAACCGACAGGAAGAAGATGCTGTGATACGCAAATGATTAGCTTTCCAGAGCATTCACACAAGGTTGGCGCCGGTGGCGACACCTACAACGTGCTCACGTGAGGAAGGTTTCCAACCCATTTCTCATACACAAACAGCAGTTGACCGGCGTTGCCTGGTGAAACGTTGTTGTGATGCCTTGTGTAAGGAGGAAAAATGTGTACCATCACGTTTCCGACTTTGATAAAGGTCGGATTGTAGCCTATCGCGATTGCGGTGGGTTCAGGAGGGTGATACGGAACGCCGTTCTGGATCCCAACGGCCTCGTATCACTAGCAGTCGAGAAGACAGGCATCTTATCCGCATGGCTGTAATGGGTCGTGCAGCCACGTCTCGATCCTTGAGTCAACAGATGGGGACTTTTGCAAGACAACAACCACCTGCACGAACAGTTCGACGACGTTTGCAGCAGCATGGACTATCAGCTCGGAGACCATGGCTGCGGTTACCCTTGACGCTGCATCACAGACAGGAGCGCCTCCGACGAACCTGGGTGCACGAATGGCAAAACGTCATTTTTTCGGATGAATCCAGGTTCTGTTTACAGCATCATGATGGTCGCATCCGTGTTTGGCGACATTGTGGTGAACGCACACAGGAAGCGTGTATTCGTCATCGTCATACTGGCGTATCTCCCGGCGTGATGGTATGGGGTACCATTGGTTACACGTCTCGGTCACCTGTTGTTCGCATTGACGGCACTTTGAACAGTGGACGTTACAGTTCAGATGTGTTACGTCCCGTGGCTCTACCCGTCATTCGATCCCTGCGAAACCCTACATTTCAACAGGATAATGCACGACCGCATGTTGCAGGTCCTGTACGGGCCTTTCTGGATGCAGAAAATGTTCGACTGCTCCCCTGGCCAGCACATTCTCCAGATCTCTCACCAATTGAAAACGTCTGGTCAATGGTGGCCGACCAACTGGCTCATCACAATACGCCAGTCACTACTCTTGATATCGTGTTGAAGCTGCATGGGCAGCTGTACCTGTACACGCCATCCAAGCTCTGTTTGACTCAATGCCCAGGCGTATCAAGGGCGATGGTTGTTCTGGGTACCCAAATTGCGTGAAAATGTAATCACATGTCAGTTCTAGTATAATATATTTCTCCAATGAACACCCGTTTATCATCTGCATTTCTTCTTGGTGTAGCAGTTTTAATGGCCAGTAGTGTAAATGGGTGGAGAATTAGAAACGAGTACGGCAGGGCTGCATATTGCTACCTTATTTATTCATTATATATACATAGCACATTATGAGTAATGCTGGGTTTGATGCAGAAGAAACCGGAATAAAAGTAGCTGGGATATTATAAATAATCTTACATATGCAGATGATACCATCCTGATGGCAGATAATGAAGAAGAGTTAAAGACCTTATTACTGAAGGTGGAAGAAGGATGTACAATGTCAAGGAAACCAAAATTGTGGCAACTACATCAATTACTTCATAACACATAGGATGAGAAACAATGGAGACAGTGTCTATGTTCAATTATCTCGAGCCCCAGATTTCTGTTCGTGCTCACTGCAGCTACGAAATTAAGGGATGGTTGTTACTTCGTAGAAAGGCAATGTCCACCTCTAAAAAAGTTTTAAAAGCGGAGATATAACGTTGACAACAAAGATCCGTACAGTAAGAGCAATTGTATTTCCAATGGTGATGTCTGGATGTGAAACCTGACCAAAAGACGGGGCAGAACGCAGCATAAAAGACACCTTCGAATTGTGGCGCTAGGGGAAAATCCTCAAGAGTTCCATGGACCGTTAAGGAAACAAATAGGTCAGTACGACAGAAAATAAAACCAGATTGCTCCTTGGAAGTTCTGATACTAATCAAAATTTGACTTATTTTAGACACATCAACAGAAGTCATGATTCGGTGGAAAAGAGCGTAATGCTGGGGAAAATCGAAGGCACTTGGAGAGATGATGGCGAAGGACGCGATGGAGCGACGCATTCACATCAGAAATGGATTCCAAACTGGAAAGTATGCCGGAGATACTGAGGGCAGGAGAACTGGAGTGCTTTTAGAATGAGATTATCACTCTGCAGTGGAGTGTGCGCTGGTATGAAACTTCCTGGTAGATTGAAACTGTGTGCGGACGGAGACTCGAACTCGGGACCTTTGCCTTTCGCGGGCAAGTGCTCTACCAACTGAGCTACCCAAACACAACTCAGACCCGTCTCCACAGCTTCAACTCTGCCAGTACCTCGTCTCCTACCTTCCAAAGGTCCCGAGTTCGAGCCTAGGTCCGGCACACACTTTTAATCTGCCAGGATGGCGTGCTTTTTTGTTCATAGGGTCAAGGAGGCTCTGAATCGACTAAATGAATACAGAGATATCAAACAACGGAAAGTCCAGGTTACAATATCAATAATATTATGAATACGATAGACTCCTACTATGTGTAAAAATGATACGTTGTGTTGCAGACAGGCACAACGAACGCAGTTCAGCGGCCGGATACAGCGATCACGCGTGGTTGAGGTGTGCTCGCTTGTGTGTGTGTGTGTGTGTGTGTGTGTGTGTGTGTGTGTGTGTGTTTTCTGCTCTAAAGAACATTCTGGGGGAAAGCTCATTGTGTAACAGTCTTTTTGTTGTACCTGTCTGCAACTCAGCTTGTCATCTTTACAGTGAGCAGCAATCTATCCTTTTCATAATATTATCGAATATACAGAGAGAGAGAGAGAGAGAGAGAGAGAGAGAGAGACTTACCCTCTGACCGAGCAAGGTGGCGCAGTGGTTAGCACACTGGACTCGCATTCGGGAGGACGACGGTTCAATCCCGTCTCCGGCCATCCTGATTTAGGTTTTCCGTGATTTCCCTAAATCGTTTCAGGCAAATGCCGGGATGCTTCCTTTGAAAGGGCACGGCCGATTTCCTTCCCAATCCTTCCCTAA
Source organism: Schistocerca americana (assembly GCF_021461395.2). Classification (NCBI taxonomy): domain Eukaryota; kingdom Metazoa; phylum Arthropoda; class Insecta; order Orthoptera; family Acrididae; genus Schistocerca; species Schistocerca americana. Next base: position 129,638,682 of record NC_060124.1, read on the forward strand.
CCCGAGCTTGCGCTCCGTCTCTAATGACCTCGTTGTCGACGGGACGTTAAACACTAACCACCACTTACCCTCTGAGCTACCGAGCAGCTGCTACTAAAGGTGAAAACTTAATTTGAGTCATAAATTTCAGAGAATGTACGTTTGGTTGTTGGTTGTTTTGGGGAAGGAGACCAGACAGCGTGGTCATCGGTCTCATCGGATTAGGGAAGGATGGGGAAGGAAGTCGGCCGTGCCCTTTCAGAGGAACCATCCCAGCATTTGCCTGGAGTGATTTAGGGAAATCACGGAAAACCTAAATCAGAATGGCCGGACGCGGGATTGAACCGTCGTCCTCCCGAATGTACGTTTGGAGCATAGTTTGTACGGAAATGAATCATGGACTGCGAAAAAACCGGAAAATAAGAGAACCAACGTTTTTGACTAGCGGTGTTACAGATGAAATGGACTTACATGATGAGGAATGAGGACGCTCTACGTAGGAAAGCGAGGAAAGAAATATGTGGAAAACACTGACTAGAAGAAGGGACAGGAAGATAGAAAAAGGTAAGAAAAGAAAATCAGAGAATAACTTCCACTGGCACAGGAATGAGCACTGTACTCACAGTGATCCTCTACGCAAAAGACAAGAAATCGTGACAGACCGCATCAAACCGGTTTGAAGATAGATACAAAAAGAAACCTCCATCGTGCATCATGACAATACGACAGATTATGGAGACACGTATGATGTACGGTACAATAACAGCTAGCACTAACATGAAGCACACAACAAAGCGCTTGGGTCTGAATTCACAGATGTACAAAAGTGTCTTAAAACTGAGTGGAACACCATAGGAAATTCTAACCGGTCTACAATTTGTTACGCACTATCCATTTTAACGCTCCACGATTTCAGTCACGAATACTGTATATGGCCAATGTCCCATTCTTGCTAGACTCTTTCTTAAATAGAAATCTAAGGTATGGTAATTGAAACGCTACAAGATGCTCATGTCTAATGTAACCGCAGAGCAGTTTTGTTCGGTACTCCTACAAGCTATTCTCGGTCGCTCTGTTCATGCGCAAACCCTTGCTACGTAGTTGTGGCAAACGTAATGTGCACTGTTCAGTTGTTAAGGAGTTGCTGCATCTGCTACCCAGGACGTGGGAGTTCTTTCGTCCCCTCTGTACCGCTACATTCGCGACAGTACAGCCATATTGTTGCTCGAGAACGAAGTGAGGGAATTCCGTCGGTAGTCCCGCCACGTCATTACAGTTCTAGCGGCGGCGGACCCCCAGTGTGTGTCCGTTCTGGCCTGGGGAACTGCTACTGCTGCGCGCTAACCACCACCCTCCGCGCCAGCAGAGCAGAATGTTGCCATTCGCAGTACAGGCCAGCCTTTCATTACCACCGACATGCACACGAGTGCGGCGTCGACGGCCACCACAAAGTTCCCGTTAGACCATCACGTCTTCCGTTCCTGCTCAGCGGAGGCAACGGGACTTAGCAATAATACATACTGGAGCAGCGCAACAATATGTTCTCAGGAATCATACACTGCTAGAAAAGAAAAAAAAATACAGTGCCCTGAAGGACTGTGTTAGGTGGCACCACGGTATACTATGTGCATACTGAGCGGTTGTAGCGTTACTGTTTCATTTGTCACGGTCATCGGCGGTCAGATGGTGGTTGTGAGGCCTGTCTGTGCTCTTTTGACTCTGCAGGAAGTAACTCTGCTGAGTTTAGAGGTGAACAGTGCTGGCAGCATTCATTCTAGGGTACAACTATACCTCACTGACGAGTACAGCTCCTGTCGAACAGCTTCAGCCATTTGAGCGGAGCTGCATTGTGGGCCTGTGGGAAGCTGTATGGACGCATCGACGGGTTGCTCCACATGTGACACATAATGTATTGTTGGTGTGTAGCTGCTTCCAACAGTGGCTTGCGGAACATTCTCACGTCTATAGACCATATTCTGAATGTCTGCGTAGTACAGATGCTGGTGTACAACAACTGCCCCGGCTAGCAAGATCACAATATCTGTCACCAACTGAACAAGTACGCGACATAATGAAGCGGGAAATTAGTCGTTCTCCAGAGCCTGAGAACCATTTTCCAATCAGAACAAAAAGAGCACGATGCTTGGGACAGTCTATCGCTTTATGATAGTTCGCATGTGAGGATACATGGCCCGTAGCACACTTTGTGATGATGAGACTGTTTGGGCAGTCTTTATACTGTGACATGAGTGTTTAATTTGCTCTGAATTTGTTATTAAATATTCTTACAATGATGAACCATCTGTTACCTCACTCGTCAACAAAATGATCTTGTCCTTGAGGGTGTTGAATTTCTATTTCCGGCAGTGTATTTCCTACGAGGAATGGTGAGGCATACGTGCTTAATTAGTTGTACTATTCTGTCAGAGATTGATCCATGCACGTGATATATCTGTTGCTGAATGGCATTGTTAAGTGAAGACATTTTTCTTTACGTCCGAGCATTCCTCCCAGGAGCTACTCAAAGGTCAACTTGTTAAGACCTCTCGCCGAAGACAAAACGAAGAAGTTTCTTTCTTGCAGGTTGTTTATGCTGACCAGGCAAAACATTTGTCACCACTTCACAAGAGCACACTGGTGCCTTAGGAGCGCTGTAGGTGAAGTGGAACTGCTACAGACGGAAATGTGACGCACCATCGCTAACTTGGAGGCCCCAACGTGGTAGTCGGCTGTGTGGAATCAGCGCAGGAAGATGGAGCGACTCGGAGGCGTGACAGAATGGCAGAAAAGATCTAGCCTGTTTAAATTTGTCCATGACCACATCGTGAATGAAGTTGCAGGATTTATTGGTGCATTAACGTGGACCGTCAAACGTGTGTACAAGGAACGGTATACCACAAGAATCCATGTGAGGCTGCATACGATCAGTTATTTCTAGCGTTCCCCAAGGTAGTGTTATAGGCCTTCTGCTGCTCCTTATCTATATAAACGATTTAGGAGACAATCTGAGCAGCCATCTTACGTTGTTTGCAGATGATGCTGTCGTTTATGGCCCAGTAAATTCATCAGAAGATCAAAACCAATTGCAAAACGATTTAGAAAAGATATCAATACGGTGCGAAAATAGGCAGTTAACCCTAAATAATAAAAAGTGTGAGGTCATCCATACGAGTGCTAAAAGGAATCCGTTGAACTTCGGTTACACGATAAATCAATCAAATCTAAGGTCCGCAAATTCAACTAAATATCTACGAATTACAAATACAAGCAACTTAAACTGGAAAAGAAGACAAAGAAAATGTTGTGGGGAGGCGAAGCAAAGAGTGCGTTTTATTGGCAGAGCAGTTACAAGATGCAATAGATTTACCAAAGAGACTGCCTACAATATACTTGTCCGTTCTCTTCTGGAGTACTGCTGCGCTGTGTGGGATGCTTACCAAATAGGATTAGCGGAATACATCGAGAAAGTTCAAAGAAGGGCACCACATTCTGTACTATCGTGAAATAGGGGAGAGAGTGTTACGGACATGATACGGGATTTTGGGTGGACATCGTTAAAACAAATGCGTTTCTCGTTGCGGCGGGATCTTCTCATGAAGTTTCAATCACCAGCTTTCTCCTCAATTTTGTTGACACCGACGTACAGAGGGAGGAACGATAATCGTAATAAAATAAGGGAAACCAAAGTTCGCACGGTAAGATATAGGTGTTCGTTTTTTCCGCGTGCTGTTCGAGACTGGAATAATAGAGGATATTGTGAAGGTGGTTCAAAAAAATGGTTCAAACGGCTCTGAGCACTATGGGACTTAACTTCTGAGGTCGTCAGTCCCCTAGAACTTAGAACTACTTAAACCTAACTAACCTAAGGACATCACACACATCCATGCCCAAGACAGGATTCGAACCTGCGACCGTAGCGGTCGCGCGGTTCCAGACTGTAGCGCCTAGAACCGCTCGGTCACCCCGGCCGGCTGAAGGTGGTTCGATGAACCCTCTTCCAGGCACTTAATTGTGATGCGCAGCCTATCCATGTAGATGTAGATGTTCATATTCTCCGATACGGAACACAGTCAGACGGACTGACCAGTCCCATTACAGTCTGCAAGTTCTCATTGAACCGACAATAGAGAAACTGTACACTAATTAACGGGAGACGAGTAATGTAGTCGGCTGAGTCAAGACTTTCCCCGTTTTTAAATGATGCAAGGCACCGGGTGCACCGACCCGCAGTATGTGAATGTTGTAGTTTACGCTGGAGGTTTTGTGTAGGTTTTGTGGATGTTTTTCGCACCGTGACTTCGGTCCGGTCACACATATTACCGTGAAAGTAAGCCAAAATTCTTAATTCAACGTTTTCGGTGTTGGCCTTTCTCCTGCACCTTTGAAATCGGTATGCTATGCTTCCTAGATTACAACCACTACTGAAAAGAATTTTACTGCCTTTACCATATTCTTCCCCAAATGATCAGAAGCTGCAGACATTCACAAAATTAATAATATACAGTGAAACTGCATCAAGTACAGGCAATGTTATGGTGGTGACGGGACAGCACATGGTGGTAACAAGGTAGACCCTGAGCTATATTCTTTTTCATCGGTTCATTTTCAAAAGGGGTCCGTTTCACCACAGTCCTGACAACACGATGCCCTGGTCTGATCCTGAATGCCACTGCTTAATGCACTATGCTAGTTACCGCTCAGCCGGCCGCTGTGGCCGAGCGGCTCTAGGCGCTTCAGTCCGGAACCGCGCTGCTGCTACGGTCGCAGGTTCGAATCCCGCCTCGGGCATGGATGTGTGTGATGTCCTGAAGTTAGTTAGGTTTAAGTAGTTCTAAGTCTAGGGGACTGACGACCTCAGATGTTAAGTCCCATAGAGCTCAGAGCCATTTGAACCATTTCAGTTATCGCTCTCCTGAACGACGCTGCACGTGCAGCCAGCCACCACTGTCTCTACATCAGGATCTCCGTCGTCATTTAACTTTGCGACATTCAATGCCTCTAGACGCGTCTTTCGTTACACCATCGGAGGCGAGCTGCACTGAAATGAGGTGTGCGAGGAATCCTCACTAACGACACCCTTTGTTACTGCTGAGGATTCAGTAGATTTCTTCTACGCATTTCAATAATAGTATAATTCGTAAAGGTCTATTTATATACAGTTAGCTGACCCCATGGCAGTATAAACAAGCACTTGACTTCTTGTACCTCTTCAGGCATAATAGCTACGTTTATTATCTCCATAACGGGAGGCAGTATCTACGACCGCCGTATTGTGTAAACGAGTTACAGGTCGTATGTGATCACAGTGTATCAGAGGAGTATTAGAAGACGCCTAGAAGCGGGATGGGGCGGGGGTCGTTACCTCGGGTACTTACCTACCATTCGTAAACGATCCGCGGTTAGCAAAACGTGCTTAACAGAAATTGTTCCTGGCGCTGTATTATTAATTTCGCACAGAATCTTCCACTGGCATACAGAAAGAAGGCTTTAGTGGTTGCAAAGCCTCATCATAGGAAAATAATCGCACATTACGCGGATGGCCAAACAGCCTCACGTATTGCCTACAAGCACTTACACCCATCTACAGAACTATATGTGAACATTACGAACGAAATTGCTGTTGCTGCCATGCGTGATACTGTGACGATAGACTTAACATCGCGAGATTAAGGCGATTTGTAACTATATACGACGCCGCAAAGTAATTTTGAGTCTTAAGAACCTCGCTACCGGAAAGGGGAAAAGCAACACTCCTCACAATCCGGTTCCACAATCTGATCTCGAAGCTACTAAATAATCTTCCCAGCTAACCGCAGTGCACTGCAACATGTGGGATTACCACCGACTACAAAATGAAATGACACTGCTCAGGCTGTAAGTCACAGTGAGAGAAATTTCAGAGCAGGGACCTTCATTCACGAAGTACTAAATTAACAAGAGAAATCCTCGAAATTGTTACTGTCTGACGAAAGTGCGGCCAGTGGAAAGCAAGTCTTAAATACGAGTAAGTGCTGCTCCAGCCGAATACCGAATACAGAGGGAAAACTGAAACATCTAATAAAATAAATACAGGGATCAACTGGATCTATAGGTTTTTTTTAGCCACGCTCCTGGTTACGAGAAGCTTTATGTAGATGGGGAGAACGCAGACACCAATCACTCTTACACGACACGATCATCCACATCTACATATATGATCGGCGAGTCACCATACGGGGCATGGAGGAGGGTCCTCGTTGTATCGTATCGTCTTGAAATGCAATTTTTATTTGCTTGCTTGTTTATTTTTTCCCTTTATATTTATCTTCACTACATGATCTTACATGTTTAAATTTTGTGTGTGTGTTATTTCGTACATGTATATTTTATGTAGTTTGCGTGCTATGCCGAAAGAGAAAATATTATTAACACAAATTTAGTGAAGATCGAAAAACGAAGAACAGCTGAGAGGGAGGAGGAGTGGGATTGTGGGGTAGCACTGATATACGGGGAGCAAGTTTTTCTGTGAAGGACAATCTGAAAATGTGACAAGTCAATCGTTATTGTGTGGAGCATGCGTAATGAGAGCTCGAAATGCCAAGGATTTAGTAATGATTTTATAAGGGAAGGACACTTAGTTGACTGATTGTATGAGACGTGTGAGCTGGATATCGATCAGATTCGGTGAAATTCATGTGTAGGTTTTCTTGTGTAAAATGTGCTGCCTGACAGAGAATGGTATGAGGCGATATTTATAACGACACAGCACATTGTTGTCTTCAGTGAATGACTTTCTATAAATGGTCGCCTCTTCGTAAAAATAAATAAATAAATAAAATAGAATCGGGTGTGCGAATGAAAATTATATGTCAATACTGTTTAAATATTTCATACCTAGGATCTTGAAAGTACTGTATTTGTTTACTCCACAATTGTGGACTTCCCAGCATCTCAGCATACCAAAATAATCACGATAGTTTTATGACCGAATTGCATAAATTAAAAACGAAGCGTTGTGTTACTGATGTCACTCATTTTGATACAGAGGAGACGGCGGGACCAGATTTGGCAGCACCACTCACCACCTACATACGTCATCAGGTGGGGCACTTTCTTTTCATAGATCTTTGGTCACAAGAAAACACCGGTAGTATAGGTGAAACGGAGAAGATAGTTTTGATCGAATCTTACTGAGAAGTGACGTCAAAATGACAGGTACAACTTTTATTAAAATTTAAGGTGTGATGTAGTCACATCGGAGGCCTGCAACCATTTTTGTGAAAATCTGAATTTTCAACACTGGTATTACGGTCACTGGAGAAAAAATTTTTAGTCACTCGATGTTCAGCAACTCAGTATTGCTCATACGCTTCGAGTAAATTCATCTGCAGAGAATCAAAGGAGGTAAGGTGCTTCATACACCCGGTATGGTGTCACGTGTAAGTCACCGATTTCATATTACAACTCAAATATGCAGCGGTTTACCTCCTTTGATATCGTGAAGATAAGTTTAGTCGAAATGTATAAATAAAATTGAGTTTTTGAACATCACGTACCAAAAACGTTTTTCTCCAGCACCCTAATAGCAGTGCTTGAAATTAAAAATGACGTGCACTTGTCCTGTACACCTGTCGATTGTTATCAAGTTTCGTAATCGCATCGTATTATACGAAAGTAAGATGTGTGAGCGACATATTCGAAAAAATGCTAAATATCTGTCACAAGCAACGATATAATTGTCATTTTTGCCCGTTTGACTCGCAGAAATTTGATCTTTCCGTTTTTTAATCAGACTGAAGTCGCAAAATCGAACAAACTCAAACAAGAGAGTACTCTTATATATAAATAACACCGAATACTTCTATTACGTAAATAATAAGGTCCCAAAATCTTTTACAAACAGGAAGTATATACACTCCTGGAAATGGAAAAAAGAACACATTGACACCGGTGTGTCAGACCCACCATACTTGCTCCGGACACTGCGAGAGGGCTGTACAAGCAATGATCACACGCACGGCACAGCGGACACACCAGGAACCGCGGTGTTGGCCGTCGAATGGCGCTAGCTGCGCAGCATTTGTGCACCGCCGCCGTCAGTGTCAGCCAGTTTGCCGTGGCATACGGAGCTCCATCGCAGTCTTTAACACTGGTAGCATGCCGCGACAGCGTGGACGTGAACCGTATGTGCAGTTGACGGACTTTGAGCGAGGGCGTATAGTGGGCATGCGGAAGGCCGGGTGGACGTACCGCCGAATTGCTCAACACGTGGGGCGTGAGGTCTCCACAGTACATCGATGTTGTCGCCAGTGGTCGGCGGAAGGTGCACGTGCCCGTCGACCTGGGACCGGACCGCAGCGACGCACGGATGCACGCCAAGACCGTAGGATCCTACGAAGTGCCGTAGGGGACCGCACCGCCACTTCCCAGCAAATTAGGGACACTGTTGCTCCTGGGGTATCGGCGAGGACCATTCGCAACCGTCTCCATGAAGCTGGGCTACGGTCCCGCACACCGTTAGGCCGTCTTCCGCTCACGCCCCAACATCGTGCAGCCCGCCTCCAGTGGTGTCGCGACAGGCGTGAATGGAGGGACGAATGGAGACGTGTCGTCTTCAGCGATGAGAGTCGCTTCTGCCTTGGTGCCAATGATGGTCGTATGCGTGTTTGGCGCCGTGCAGGTGAGCGCCACAATCAGGACTGCATACGACCGAGGCACACAGGGCCAACACCCGGCATCATGGTGTGGGGAGCGATCTCCTACACTGGCCGTACACCACTGGTGATCGTCGAGGGGACACTGAATAGTGCACGGTACATCCAAACCGTCATCGAACCCATCGTTCTACCGTTCCTAGACCGGCAAGGGAACTTGCTGTTCCAACAGGACAATGCACGTCCGCATGTATCCCGTGCCGCCCAACGTGCTCTAGAAGGTGTTAGTCAACTACCCTGGCCAGCAAGATCTCCGGATCTGTCCCCCATTGAGCATGTTTGGGACTGGATGAAGCGTCGTCTCACGCGGTCTGCACGTCCAGCACGAACGCTGGTCCAACTGAGGCGCCAGGTGGAAATGGCATGGCAAGCCGTTCCACAGGACTACATCCAGCATCTCTACGATCGTCTCCATGGGAGAATAGCAGCCTGCATTGCTGCGAAAGGTGGATATACACTGTACTAGTGCCGACATTGTGCATGCTCTGTTGCCTGTGTCTATGTGCCTGTGGTTCTGTCAGTGTGATCATGTGATGTATCTGACCCCAGGAATGTGTCAATAAAGTTTCCCCTTCCTGGGACAATGAATTCACGGTGTTCTTATTTCAATTTCCAGGAGTGTATATCAGGACGCGAACCTACTTCGTTCGGCTCCGTAACTCTACGTCTCCAAACTACACTAAGACGAGCAGATACAGCATCATAGACACTGTCTTTGATTTTAGGGTCTCCTGGAGGCTTTTACCGTCGATGTATCATTAACTGACATTTAACTGTAACAAACGACTCCAAGAGCGACGTATTCGTGATAAATCTTCAATGTGCCGTTGCGATGAAACGGGACATACTGTCCCAACACACAAGTTATAAAACGAATGATTCTCCAAGGTTCTTCATCCATCGAATGCTATCGAGTTTGAGGTTGCACATAGTTTTATGGAAGACACGTCATTCTGACGTCACTTCGCAGTAAGATTCGAGTGGCAGTAGTTTCTCACAGAAGTGAACAACATGAACAGTGTCATGGTAAATCTACATTAAGTGTAGCAAGACTTTATACAGTTTAAAGACTTCTTTTTGCTTGAAACAAAACTATTTATTCCGAAGAATTCTCGTAGGCGAAATTACTCGCACAGCTATATTTATTTGCTTCCACTGGAGTGTATCTGTATTAACAAGACATGTAGATCCTCACCTCAGATGATCAGTGAATGTCATACAATGGCTTCCCGGCCTTTTGGCTAAGAAGCACCCCGCGGTCGGAGCGATCCGTTGTGCTCTGTAGCGGGCCGCGAGTCGCGCTTCGTAGTCGTGGTCGCTTTCGTTTGATCTTGGTTTTTCCAGCGTTGATATTTTTGCGGTGGATATGTGGAACCGGTCGAACAGTATTCAAACGCGTATGCGACAGAGCAGCGAAACGGCCAACGGCCTTTGAAATAGAGGAATGGATATTTGGTGATCTGAAAGTACCGGAAAATGACGTCGACACCTTTCAACTGGATTTTGTCTTATTCTCGTTATTCGTGAAATTTCTCGACCAAGAGAAATACGAAAAGTATGGCCTGGCACTCGCGGGCGAACATCCGTTCCGCTACTTCGATGGAACAGCCATCTGGCTTTGGGATACGGACTGTGCGGGTATTTAACGTACGCCCTGAGTGTCCCAATGAAGTAATCGGCCGTGTCCTGTCGCGGTATGGCAAGGTGCTTAGCATCACGAATGAAAAATGGGGCAGTGCCTACCGTTTCCAGGGCAACAGCGGAGTCCGTAGTGCTCGTATGACATACCGTCATATTTAAATATTGCGAGTACAAGGGCACAGTTTACCTATATAGGGCAACCACAGACATGCTCCTTCTGTCAATCTAGGCGTGGAATGCCCGCGCAGGCGCCCTGTGCAACTGCCGCGGGAACGCACGGAAGGTGACAACCTTGTGCCCCTTCTCAGCGAGATAGTGGCGGGTGCTGCCCACCCGACTCCGGGTCCGTCAGGAGAGGTCAACACTGTACCTAGTGCATCTGTTGACAGCCCTATTGAGATTGTCTCGGACCAGACGCCCGTAGTGGCAGTACCGCCGGCGGCGCCTAGCGCGCCTGCTGTGGCCAGTGATGTTGCCATTGTTGAACATATGGAGGTAGTTCTTCCTGCCCCACCCCCACCGCCAGATGACGCTAAGTCCCGCCGGCGTCGTCACAGGCGCAAGAAGGCGAGCCAAGAACAGCAGGCGGAGGAGGAGGGCGTCATACGTCCCCCTCCTGAGAGCAGCAGTGAGGCTGAATATCAGGCCTCATCAGTTGCACGCTCTGTTTCCGCTGACCGCTCGGACGGTGTGCGGAAAACTGCTCGCCAATTAGAAGCACTCATTAGTTCATCACGAGATCGGGGAGCAGTCCCCGCAAAACATAAAAATGAACAGGGTAGCGAACAGCCGCTGCAGCGCACTCGCACCCTCTCACATACCGCTGCGACTGAGCCGTCTGCGCCGCCTGGTTCGGACTATCCCGCCGATGGGGGAAGACTGAACTGGGCTGACGACGAAGACGACGAAATGCGAGATTGAGTGCGCTCGTTCCCACATGAGCTGTCTGGTATTGGTGTTTAACATACGGTGTGAAGTAGCAGGGTTACAGTTTCGATCTTTACGCACCTGCTTACATACGACCATAACCTCATCTGACGTTACTTTCTCTGTGTTGCTTCCTTATGCCTGCAATTGACCGTCAGCCGGGAGCCCTCTCCCTTTTAACAGTAAAAATCAACTCCATCTCCAACCCAGTAAAACTACGCTCTCTGAAGGACTTTCTGCGCCTTGGTGCATTTGATGTGGTCTTTCTCCAGGAGGTTTGTGCCCCCTTTCTCTCTGACCTGGTTGGTTATGAGGCACTATATAACATCGACCCTGACGCCAGGCGGGGCACTGCTTTGCTATACAGATCAGAGTTAACTCCATCCAATGTTACAAAACTAACCAATGGTCGCGTTCTTGCGTGTATCATTCGGGATGTACTTTTTATTAACGTCTATGTTCCTTCAGGAGTTAATCACAGGCATGACAGAAGAACACTTTTTACGTCAGAGATCACCCCTTTCTTGACAGCTCGTCGTCTTATCGTGTTTGGCGGAGATTTTAACTGTGTGGTAGCCGATGCTGATCAGGTCCCAACGCCCATGAGGTGTGAAGCACTCGCTACACTCCTCCAGGCGGCTGACCTTAATGATACGTGGCGCCACTTTCATCCCGCCTACACACAATATACTCACATCTACCCCACTGGAGCAAGCCGTATTGACCGTGTTTATGTCCCTGCTGATTTGCTTCCTGCCCTTTGTGCCGTCCAAGTCATTCCCGTGGCCTTTAGTGACCACAGTGCGTACTCTTGCTCCCTGCATATCACGGGCCCAACCCCGGTTCCTCGGGGCACCTATTGGAAGATGAATACACTTCATCTCCCAACGCCCGAACTACGCACTCTTGTCACGAAAACATGGCGGGATTGCATCGCTACTGCATCGAAGTACCCTACCACTATAGTTTGGTGGCTCCGCTGTGCGAAGCCGCGGCTGCGACGTGTTATCCAGCAACATAGTCGTGAAGTCGCACACTGGAAGCGTAGCACATTAGACTTCTATCAACAATGTCTAAACGATGCACTAACCCTTCCTGCTGACAGGTATGACCAGCTACGCATGCGCCTCAACAAAATTAAAGCGACAATCCTTCGCTTCTCTCGGGAGAAGGCCGAGGGGATGGTGGTGAGGTGCCGCTCCGCATCCCTGATTGAGGGCGAGAGGCCATCCAGCTATCACCCTGCCTCTGAAAGGAATCATGCAAAGAAGAACACCATTCTACGCCTTAAAACAGACGATGGTACGCGCCTCACAGACCATCGTGAAGTTCTCAAACACCTAACAGACCATTATACGCACCTCTTCCAGGATGTTGGGGTAGACATCGCCGCCCAACGAGCACTTATCGGTGGGGTCCCAACTTCATTAGATCATCGAGACCGCGACTGTTTAACCGAGCCACTCACACTCGCTGACCTCACATCTGTCCTCCGTGCCTGTCCGGGACAAAAATCATCTGGCCCCGACGGTCTCCCTTATGAATTCTACCAACAATTCTGGGACCTGTTAGGAGACTGCTTCTGCAAAATGTGCGAGGAGATTTTTGCTGGTTGCGAACTACCCGCCGAATTTCTAGCTGGACGTATTGCCCTTATTCCAAAGGTCACAGGTCACTGTCGAGCTAAAGACCTGCGTCCTATCACCGTTCTTAACACTGATTATAAGTTGGTGGCGCGAAGCGTGGCCTATCGTCTTAAACAGTTAATGAATAAGGTACTTTGCCCCACTCAATCATGTGGCGTTTCGAACCGAACCATCTTCACCGCCGCTTGTATATACCGTGATGCTGTCTTACTCACCGCCGACACTCGAACCCCGGCTGCAATTCTCTCCCTAGATTTCGCCGGTGCCTTTGACAGGGTCTCCCACCCTTACCTGCTGGCCGTTATGTCGCGGATGAGTTTTGGGGAGCGCTTCATAAGAATCATCCGGCACTTCTTGGATGGAACAAATTCCACAATCGTTGTGAACGGCTGCCGATCACGACCAATTCCCATCAGACGATCAGTCCGACAAGGGTGTCCCTTGTCAATGTATTTGTTCGCTATAGCGCTGGACCCCATGCTGCGTGACATCGGACGGATGGTCGATGGTGTCGCTCTCCCAGGCGTCACCTTCCGCAGTGCGGCATACGCGGATGATGTCGGTGTGTTCGTCGCAAACGCTAGGGACATCGATTCAGTTCGCCGAGCTCTCAAAGTTTATGAACGAGCATCCGGTGCCATGTTAAATTCCAACAAAACGGTGCTGATCCCGCTAGGACCACGATCATTGACGATCGAATGCCCATGGTACCGAGTTGTGGGGGAACAACGTATCTTGGGCCTTGAGGTGACTGCCTGTCCGCAGCGCATGTTAACACTAACGTGGAGGCGGCTTCTCACGCGTATCAGAGGACTTTGCGTGAGTCACGCTGATCTACGACTCGACCTCCATCAACGAATCCAATTGATTAATACTTACATCCTATCACGGGCATGGTATGTAGCACAACTCCTTACGCTACCGAAAGAAACCGGCAGAGCCATCTCACAAACAGTATATTGGCTCTTGTGGCGGCATGCACTGTTCAAAGTTGATGCGCAGACTTGTACACTGCCAAAGGTCGATGGTGGCCTTGGACTCATTGACTTTCCCCGCAAATGTGCGGCCCTCCTGATTCACCGTATCGCCACCTTGCGTGAAACTGACCCAGGTGGTACAACAGCGGTTCTTTTCGACCGTTATCGCCCACGATCGGCGCGTGCACCAGTATGTTTGACACTTATTCCGTTCCGGATGACGACAGTCAAGGACTATTACCTCAATCAAAGTTACGTCCTAACAGTGGCCACTGACAAGGCACGCACGTCGAAGCACGTTTATCAGGCCCTTCGAGGCCAGCCCACACCACATAAATTAGAGGACAGACGACCGTCGGTCATCTGGCACCAAGCTTGGGCTAATATCAACAACCCAGCCCTTCCCACGGAAGTTTCAGCGCTATGGTATCGTGTCGTAAACAATTTAATACCCACTAATCATCGCCTGGCGGCCATCCGCCTACGGCCATCGGCTGCTTCCGGCCGATGTGGTGACGTAGACACCAGAGAGCATCGTCTCTTATGCCCTCACGTCACGGAAGTGTGGGACCTTGCACGTGTGCTATTAGCGCTGATCGGTGGGACGACACCAGACATTGAGTCCATCGACTGGTTCCTTACCCCTGATATTCAAACCCACCCCCGACCAAGACGTAACGCAATGGTGTGGCTCTTGGGCCACACCATTTTCACGATCTACGACCTTTCCCTCACCGATGCTGTCTCTTTCATGGACTACCTGTGGAGCCAGCATCGCCTGGCGGAATCCGACCGGACATATACCACTACCTTTGCAAGATTTCTGAAAGTTGCAATGGTTCATGGTTATCAAAAGGTGTTCCGGGTTGACTAAGGCACCTCGTTCAGGAATTGCCTGAGTTTACCCCTGGATCTATGTCACTCGGACTCTCAAACTACCCTTGACTTGCCTATACCCAAGATTTGACATTGGCCTTCTGGTCATCACTAGAGTCGACTGTTCTATGATACTGCTAATATGGCAATTGGTAACATGGGAATTGTGTGAACCTAGTATGAAAAATTATTGGGAAATTGGAAAACACGTAATCTATCTTAGAGGATTATTACTTCGTTAATTCTATGGGCGATGGGATTATCTCGCCAGTTTCGTTTTCATTTGTGTGTGCTGCCGTCACTATTTTTTATTTTGCCTTCATTTCTGACTTTATTTATTTCTTCCTTTTTAGTTTCTAACCTCATCATTTGCTTCACACCTGCAGAGAGAGGTGTATTTCTGAGTAGTGTGTCGTCGCCCCCTGAGGCATAGCAGAGTATGCCTCCGCTTTTATTTTCGTTTTATGGCAATAAGTCTTACTACTAACAGCACCATGCTTTACGTGTTGCGTCGACCCTAGAGGATGGCGGCATTTTTGGAGAGGAAATGGTTGGGCTATAGGGGAGGAAGGAGGCCCATTTTTTTTAAAAAAAAAAGAAAGAAAAAAATACTAAGGTTTTGAATATATTTCTGTTGAACTTCAAGTGATTGCCAGAACTGGACATAGCCTATAGGAGTTTCCCAGTTGAGTTACCCTCTGTCCCACTTCCAGACTTTTGCTCTCACAAAATGTGAAAAAATGTGATAACAATCCATAAACTGCATGTAACCTCGTAGCTGTTCGAAACCAGCAACTAACAACGTGTAGTATTATAAACTTACTAGCGGAACCTGTTTCATACTATCAAATCTTTGCTGGTGCTGCTGTGTATTTGGATGAATTTTATGTCTGTGTTTCGAATTCAATCTTGACACCGAATTAAAACCTTAGCAGTGAGAAAAATGGATCAAATGGCTCTAAGCACTATGGGACTTAACATCTGCAGCCATCAGTCCCATTGACTTAGAACTACTTAAACCTAACTAAGGTAAGGACATCACACACATCCATGCCCGAGGCAGGATTCGAACCTGCGACCGTAGCAGCAACGCGGTTCCGGGCTGAAGCGCCTAGAACCTCGGCCACAACGGCTGGCCTTAGCAGTGAGAGGACAATAGTAATAGTAAATAAGACGAATTGAAGAGAAGTATAGTTTCCGTTTCTTCACTGCAATCTCAGTTTGGAGGGTCTGGCCAACGCCAGCTGTGGAGTGTATCAGTAGTTCCACACAGGCAATTAGGATCGCTCCATGAGGTTGAACTCCGGAAGTTCAGCATTTATATCACAAGAAGCCTTCCAGAGGACATAATGGCCACTCATCTTTCTGAAGAGCACTAACAAGCTTAAGGACTGTCGGACTGTGAAACACTTCTAGGCTAAATTAGGAACGGCCGGTTTTTGTTCTTCATTTGTCTCAACAGAGAAACAGCTTAGATACTCATGCACTGAGAGCCACCGAGCAGGAAGAGGACAAAAAAGCAGGACCTGCGATAAACAGTAATTAGCCGACAAGTCAACCAAGGTAACCAAACAAAGTTTCTTTTAGTCGTCAAGTAGCATATACATGCATATACCTATACATACAAATACATATACAACGTCCGACAAAAATACTGTACAAATAACTATAATTTCTTCGAACTGAGCTCTACATCCTACACAATGTTATTACGTGAGATCAAATTTCCTGTATTCGGCAGTAATAACGAGACAAAGTCTGTACGTCTTCTACAAGCAGTACCTTTCGACCTTAATAGCCAGATTCGAGGTATCTACAAGTGAATGAAATTCGGAAGTGTGAACATGAAGTCCTAATCACAACTGCTACTGAACACACACACACACACACACACACACACACACACACACACACACAAACACACCCACACTCACACACATACATCACAGAGGCGGGCCGCTCAGTATGAAAGGAGGCGGGGACTACTGTAGTGTCAGGAGAAGTGAAGTAACAGCAAATTGGATAGGTCAGAAGAACTCAATGGACTTCCACCTTCAGTTCAACTTGGATGCCATTTGAGAAACAAATCGATCAAGGACGTTTCAAACCTTAAAAAGCTGCTCCAGTCGACTGTTGGTAATGTGGTTGTGGATTGGAAACGCGAAGCAACAACCACAGCCAAACCAAGACTATGCAGATCTCATGTACTGACGAACAGGGACCGTCGAGCATTGCGGGGGGAGAGGGTGGGGAGGGGGGGGGAGTTGTAAAAAATCTCTTGGAATCAGCGCAAGGAATTGCTCGTGAGTGCTACCAGCAGCTCAGCTAATACAATTATTGTGCTTAGGAAGTTAAAAACAATGGGCTACAATGGTCAAGCAGTTCCCCACAAGCCACACATTTCTGCAATCAATGCTAAGCAACGCTTGGTGTAGCGTAGAGAGTGACACCACTGAATAGTGAATGGCTGGAAAACGACTGATTTGAAGTGCTGAAACAAGCTATATCCTGTGGCAATCCGATGGAAGGGTCTGGGTTTGGCCACTTCGTGGAGAACGTCACCTGCCATCATGCGTAGCGCCAACAGTGAAGTACACAGGAGGTTGTGTTAAGGTATGAGCGTGAGTTTCGTGTTTAGGGCGTAGTCCCCTCGTTGGGCTTACGAAAAAATGTGGAAGGATATGAACAGATTTGTGTACAGCACATGACCACTTTGGAGACGACGACTATTTGTAGCCGCGCGGGATTAGACGAGCGATCTAGGGCGCTGCAGTCATGGACTGTGCGGCTGGTCCCGGTGGAGATTCGAATCCTCCCTCGGGCATGGGTGTGTGTGTTTCTCCTTAGGATAATTTAGGTTCAGTAGTGTGTAAGCTTAGGGACTGATGACCTTAGCACTTAAGTCCCATAAGATTTCACACACATTTGAATATTTTTTTGACTATTTGTATCAACATGACACCAACTTGTCACGTAGCAGCATCTGTGAGGCAATGGTCTGTAGACGATGACATTCCTGTACTGGACTGGCCTGCCCACAGCCCCAAGTTGAACCCACATGGGACACCTTTGCGTTGAGTTACAACGTCGACTTGGCTCCAGACACCAATGCCCAACACGACTACCTTCTCTGGTTCCGGCTCTTGCGGAAAAGTGACCTGCCAGTCCTTTACAGACGTTCACACGCGTCAATGGAAGTGTCACTAACAGAATTCAAGTCGTTGCAAACACGAAGGGTGGACACACACCGTATTAATGTCCACTATAATGTGTCCAAATAGTTTCAGTCAAATACCATATTCTGAGGTCAATGCATCAACAAGCAATATATTTCTGTACTGAATCATTTGCACACAGATGATGGTCAGGCAGCATTGAAAGTCAATGATAAGAATGTATACAGTGAATCTGTATCCAAAATCATGAATAAAATATAAAGGATTACCTTTAACAGTGTCTTTACACCCCTACAGCTGCTGGTCTGGACAGACACTGAAGAGAACTTTTTTTTTTTAATCCCAGTATCATTCATTATTTCCTACACGTCTAAAAACAAAGTGGTTGGTCAAAGCACAGCTGGTCGGTTGTAAAGTATTGTTGAAAAGTCACCGGTGTGAGAGCTTAACCTCTGGGGCCAAAAACGACAGGACAAAATTTGCGGCTACACGGTGTAATCAGGGTCATTTCGGTGTGTCTGATGAGTTCCCGCTGTGAAAGAAACAGCTACCTGTTTATTACGACTTCCAACTCCTCTGCTTCTGAGTAAGCCGACACATACAGTTAACCTGGAGCTGTGACACTCGCATTACTTACACATTTACTTTTGTAACACTACATCAGAAGTTCTCGACGACCGCAAAACACAGTCTTTGGATGTGTGATGTCTTCCTAGACATTAGTTACATATGTTTTTTCCTTTTATTCTCCTTCTACTTCCCCTCCTCCTCCACCTCTTTCTTCTTAACTTTCTACACATACACAGGGTGTCCCCTCCACGGGTCGTCCGGCGCATTTTCTCTTCCGTTTCGGTAAATGTTCGTAATTTACTTTTTGCATCGTGCAGCTGTAGTCAGCCCAAAAAAATCCCGCTCATCACTTCTTTCGTGCGACGCCAAGCGTCGACGGAAACCTTCGGTTTGTTTCCTATTAGTCTTGTGGGTTATTCATTTTGTTGCTATACAGGGTGGTCCATTGATCGTGACCGGACCAAATATATCAAGAAATAAGCGTCAAACGAAAAAACTACAAAGAACGGAACTTGTCTAGCTTGAAGGGAGAAACCAAATGGCGCTATGGTTGGCCCGCCAGATGGCGCTGCCATAGGTCAAACGGATATCAACTGTGTTTTCTTAAATAGGAACCCCCATTTTTTATTACATATTCGTGTTGTATGCAAAGAAATGTGAATGTTTTAGTTGGACCACTTTTTCGCTTTGTGATAGATGGCGCTGTAATAGTCACAAACATATGGCTCACAATTTTAGACGAACAGTTGGTAACAAGAAGGTTTTTAAATCAAAATACAGAACGTAGGACGTTTTGAAACGTCCCCTTAGAAAAATTATTGAATTACTGTGCTGATAAATCTCTTACATTATTTTATTTTCAAACAGCTGAGCAAAACTGAACGTACTCAGACATTTCGCTCTTTACCTATTCTGATCAACACTAAACTGACACACAATATTTTTAGCGCAACGCAATCTGACTTTCAATAATCCCTACAAAAGAATGGCCCTGACTAACATTAACCTATACCTTTCACAAATCACTTACCTCACAAAAATCTTCGTTACTCGAACTACTGCAATATAGCGAGCGCCACTACTGCCAGCTAAATAAAAGATCCAAAGTACTGAAGGCACTAACTACTGATAGGCATAGTTAATAAATGAAAGATTTTGATAGAGAACAAACAATGTATTTACCTTAATAGTGTTCAAAAGTCATAATATATATAGCAGTTCATGACATCAATTCTTACAAATGTACCGTTTCTGATGGACGCACGTCCAGATCATCCGTTCTCAGAAATCCGCCATCTCACTTCCCCACATCCACCACTGCTGGCGGCTCACCTCCATCTGCGCAACGCTACGCGCTGTAAACAGCCAACAGCCCAACACTACAATAGCGAATATTACAACAATGCCACCCAGCCACAGACTGCACAAAGCACAGCCAGTGATTTTCATACAGAGCGCTACATGGCGTTACCAACAGAAAAACCTAAACAGCCTACTTACAGTATGAACAGTTTATTTCGGTTGTTCTAATGTGATACATGTACCTTTGCGAACTTATCATTTCTGAGAACGCATGCTGTTACAGCGTGATTACCTGTAAATACCACATTAATGCAATAAATGCTCAAAATGATGGCCGTAAACCTCAATGCATTTGGCAGTACGTGTAACGACATTTTTCTCAACAGCGAGTAGTTCGCCGTCCGTAATTCTTCGCACATGCATTGACAATGCGTTGACGCATGTTGTCAGGCGTTGTCGGTGGATCACAATAGCAAATATCCTTGAACTTTCCTCACAGAAAGAAATCCGGGGACATCAGATCCGGTGAACTTACGGGCCATGGTATGGTGCTTCGACGGCCAATCCGCCTGTCATGAAATATGCTATTCAGTACCGGTTCAACCGCAAGCGAGCTATATGCCGGACATCCATCATGTTGGAAGTACATCGCCATTCTGTCATGCAGTGAAACATCTTGTAGTAACATCGGTAAAACGTTAAGTAGGAAATCAGCATACATTGCAGCATTTAGATTGCCATCGATAAAATGGGGGCCAATTATCCTTCCTCCCATAATGTCGCACCATACACTAACCCGCCAAGGTCGCTGATGTTCCACTTGTCGCAGCCATTGTGGATTTTCCGTTGCCCAATAATGCATATTATGCCGGTTTACGTTACCGCTGTTGGTGAATGACGCTTCGTCGCTAAATAGAACGCGTGCAAAAAATCTGTCATCGTCCCGTAATTTCTCTTATTCACAGTGGCAGAACTGTACACGACGTTCAAAGCCGTCGCCATGCAATTCCTGGTGCAGAGAAATACGGTACAGGTGTTATCGATGTTGATGTAGCAGTCTCAACACCGACGTTTTTGAGATTCCCGATTCTCGCGCAATTTGTCTGCTACTGATGTGCGGATTAGCCGCGACAGCATCTAAAACACCTACTTGGGCATAATCATTTGTTGCAAGTCGTGGTTGACGTTTCACGTTTGACTGAACACTTCCTGTTTCCTTAAATAACGTAACTATCCGGTGAACGGTGTGGACACTTGGATGATGTCGTCCAGGATACCGAGGAGCATAAAGAGCACACGCCCGTTGGGTATTTTGATCAAAATAGCCATATATCAACACGATATCGACCTTTTCTGCAATTGGTAAACGGTCCATTTTAACACGGGTAATGTATCACGAAGCAAATACCGTCCGCACTGACGGAATGTTACGTGATACCACGTACGTATACGTTTGTGACTATTACAGCGCTATCTATCACAAAGCGAAAAAAGTGGTCCAACTAAAACATTGATATTTCTTTACGTACTTCACGAATATGAAATAAAAAATGGGGGTTCCTATTTTAAAAAATGCAGTTGATATCCGTTTGACCTATGGCAGCGCCATATAGCGTGCCAACCATAGCGCCATCTGGTTTCCCCTCTCAAGCTAGACGAGTTTCGTTCTTTGTAGTTTTTTCGTTTGATGCTTATTTTGTGAGATATTTGGCCCGGTCACAATCAATGGACCACCCTGTGTATCAAGAGGAACAGTAAGGCACGAAGAGTAATCAGTATTCCAGCAACGACTGAGCAGCGCTCTTCACAGAAACCACCCTAGCATTCTTCTTAATCGATTTATGGGAAGCGCGGGAAGACTAAAGTGGATTGCATCTTGCGAGTGGCCGATATCGTGCAGCAGGTTCCATTTTTGCGATAGCATGAACTCTGATGGAACAGGTCTGCTGATTAGGGGCAACCGTTCCAGAACTGCCTCGCATAATTAAACCTGTGTTGACACTTCGCCCTTCAGGGAAGAATTCTGAAGGGATGAAGCTGTCACTGTAAGAGGAAAGTTATCGACAGTAGCTTGATCCCTCATGTCTGTAGGCGACTCTACCTTGAAGTAGCGAAGCTGGTTACAATGATTGGCTCTTGGACTCGGCATCGAACTGGCTTCACCTGGTTTCATCTCCTCTGGTGGTAGTTTCCATGAAACGTGTATCTCGCTCACAAATGCCAATGAATGCTTTAGCAGTTTGTATCAGTGATGACTACCATTCCCTTGTCAAGCTGTACAGCAGAAAGCGGAAAAGGATCTCCCACTCGTGCAAAGCTTTGTAATTGAGGCTTCCGTGACGCGCGTTGATGCCTGGACCGAAGTGCCACACTTCCTTTCTGTCCAGATAGCGTTTAACGAGTCGAACATACGTCTAGTGCTCATAGCATCCGCTGTGTACACAGGCCTGACACAGAACGATTCTCCGTCGTCTTTCGCGACAATCTGTAATAATTACACATTGTCCCAAAGCTTTTGACTCAGAATTTTCAGATGGGGAGTCCTCTAAACTGTGTGTTTTAAAATAAAAAACTAATATCCGAAGCATCTTCAATAGTCTTAGTATACATAATACGTTGGTATATTTTGCTGATTATAGGAAAAAAAGCTTTTCTTTACAAATTTGGCGTAGGATTTATTTACGGCGTGTTTTAATCTGGTTTACATTTTCTGAAGTCCATTGATCTTTTTTAACAGAGACTGAAATCAAAAAAACCTGGCTGCACACATTCACATTACGCAGTTATTCTCGTTTTATGTACCCAATATTCCTGTAGTTCGTGAGTAAGACAATGTTAACTGCCACAGCTGTTGCAGAATATGGCCATGCAAACGAACAATTGTAGTTTCCTATTGACATCGACAACTTACACCTAACAGGAACAACTTGAGCTGGTAGCGACGACCGAAAATCAAACTGAATACATTTCAACATACTCCACAGACAAAACCGAATCTCAGCTTCAAAACCATTTGGCTCCATTGTCTGCACATATCGTTGCAGAACTCTTGACACTGTCTACTTTTACATATATATCTACATACATATTCCGCAAGTCACCACACTGTGCGTGTTTTAGGGTACCTATTACCGTTGTTTGTATTTTCCTTTCGTATTCCTCTAGCAAATGGAGAGAGGGAAAAACGACTGTGTACGTGACTCCGTACGGGTCTTACTTTTTCTTACCTTGTCCGAACAGTCCTTGCGCGAGATATCACGGTGGTTATAATTAAACTTTCGCTACACCAGTGGGTCCCAAGGAAAAACGAGTGATCGTGGGACAACGAAACTTTGTGGAAACTTTTTTAAGGACATGCGAAAGAGAAATAACGAATAAACACACTTTAATTTCCACATGAGAGGGTAACATTCGTTAATTGCGCAGCATGTTTAGGTTCCAAGTGACAAACGTTGCTCAGTGGACAATCATCAGCATCCACGACAGCATGGAACCGCACTGGAGGCTGCTCTACTACTACCCGAAACAACGGTGGACCACGGAACGTTCGGCTTTCGTGAGACAGCTCGTGCACTGTTTTAAGACCGCGCATTCTCATTCATGGCAACATTAACTTCTTCATCAGTTTGAGGCGCAATTGACTTCGGCCTCTCTCAGGAGCAGTCCCCAAATATCCAGTTAGTTCCAACTTCCAAATCATGTTCTTCAACCCCAATGCGGAAAGAGGAGCTCTCGTATTCCCCTAATGCGTCGATACCCGCGAAGAGCTGCAGCACTATTGCCGTTGTTTTGCTGAAACAGCTTTACGAGTAAAGCCCTTGACAGCTTGTCCATACTCGTGTTGACTGTCTGCAATTGTAATGCGCACTGATGACTGTGTTTCAGTCCTACGTCGCCGCACCAGTAACGGCAAGTCGTGTTACAAACACTGCTAACAATGCAAATCCTGCAGCGCACAGTGTGAACATCATGGCTATGAAGTTGCGTAACCGTACGGTAAATAATTTTCCGTCTACGCTGGCTCAAGTAGAGGAAGTTTAATTACAACCACACTGCATGTTGATGGCAGTAGGGTCTTGAGCAGTCTGTCGAAATGACGTTTCTCTAAACTTACACAATAGTATCTCGCGAAAAAAGAGTCTTCTTCCCTCCAGGGAATCCCACCTGAATTCACGGAGCATTTCCGTAATTCTCTCGCGTTGATCAAACCTACTGGTAGTAAATCTTGCAGCCTTGTGCATTTCGCGGACAAATTGACGGGTGCTTGGTGATGAATACTTCCCCTTTCTCACGCACAATCCAGCAGCATCTCCTCATATTCTGCTGTGTGAACAATTCTTTGTCGAGAACCTGTCGCTATTTCTCATAGCCTTCTATGCGCGGCGACAATTTTCTTCTAATTAAAAAGACTTCTAGTGCGAATGTTTTCTCTGTACATGCGTCAGGCTTATGGGCGTCACATCCTGCAGCGCCAGCCACTAAATTTGTGTCGACAAGTTGCTGTAATGAGCAAAGCTCACTACTTCGACTGTGAAAGATAGCATCACCAGCGTCGATGCGGCAGGCACTACTGAGACAAGTGATTTACAAACACGTAGTTGAAGCCCACTGATCATTCATGGCCACGGTACTAGGGATGTGCGATGTTGGCAAATGCTGATTTCAATTTGATAAAAATGTAAATGTCGTGCGACTAGGGCTTCCCGTCGGGGAGACCGTTCGCCGGGTGCAAGTCTTCTGATATGACGCCACTTCGGCGACTTGTGCGTCGACCATCGACCTCTAAACATCGACGGCGCATAATAATCGATACCGAAACATGGGTATTCTTAACATCAATGTTTAGTGATGAATTTACAGAACAGCATAAAAAGCAATATACTAATATCTCTAATAATATATTTATTAATCGACAAATACATATATAATTAACATTACATATCCAACTTTATGTCAACAGGCAACAAAAATAACATTTTTGAGAAAAGTTGTCCGGTCAGTCTACTGTGTTGTTAACAGAAAGCATATACTGTTTTTGAGAAGAGTCTTTCAGAAGCTGACAGATTGGCTGTATGGTCAAATAATTAAGTGCAGTTTTTTTGTATCTTCGGATAGGTAGTACCGATGTGGTATCTCCACACTTCCAATGGATCTCATTTAAGGGCTAGAGAGCGACCTTTCAGCTAATATCCGAGTTGTAATAGTATGTCTGTTTCTGTTCCAGTCTGCAAATTATTCTTTCCTTGTGCTATTTTATAATGCTCACTCCATACACACAAGCCGGCCGTTGTGGCCGACCGGTTCTAGGCGCTTAAGTCTGGAACTGCGCGGCTGCTACGGTCGCAGGTTCGAATCCTGCCTCGGGTATGGATGTGTGTGATGTCCTTAGGGTAGTTAGGTTTAAGTAGTTCTAAGTTTAAGGGGCTGATTACCTCATATGTTAAGTCCCATAGTGCTTAGAGCCATTTGAACCATTTTGAACCATACATACAGTTTTGTTTCTCTGTTTTCACGCAATGTATTAACGTGATGTTCACACTACTTGAAACCAAGAAACCAGGATTGAATTAATAATAAAAGGCTTTAGTCCACGACTATCTAGAACAATAGCCGATGTTCTCGCCTAAATTAGTTCAAGAGATATTGTACCCCCAATCCCCCATCGCAACGTCACGTTGACTAGCGCATATGTGTAGCACTGCTGTCATTATGAGTCATCTTCAGAAACAAGTATCCTGATTTCCTTACTAATACCTAAAGTCGATATTTTAACAACAACCTTAAGATTTTTCTAATAATTCAATATCGCAATTGAAATATCGATGTTTAAGCTCCCAACATCGATACGTTGTAGACAGTGATGCTTTCCGAGCACCCCTACCTCTTACCGCCAGAAAATTCATTTCCAAAAGTTGCTTCGCTATCTAAAAATAGCCAGTTTAGGATCCCCTGCCGTCTGCGTAGTTCTGGTATCCCCTGCATCGACATTTATTAGAGACTTCGTGGGTGTCAGATCAAATTTCCGAAGGTCCAGGACTTCAATCGTCGGACGCCCAAGGATTTTTTCCGTCACTTGTAGTTTCTTTCACCTCTGACAGCAATTTACTAATGAGAAAATGCGAAGTCACATCACAGTTCGAATCTGTAAGCGCCTTTACACCGTAGTTCACACATTTGAGGAAAGCAAGGGCATACCACTTCCAGTACGAACACGCCTAGTAAAGCATCACGGTATTAAAACTAACCTCCGGGTTTAGGACACCTTTACTTTCTTTTTACACTACCTCAGTGCACTATGACACGGTACTCTGGACGTTCTACACGCAGCAGCAGATAAATGTGATTCCGGTTACCTCATCCGAAGCTACGTGGTCAGGTGTATACGTGATTTAACCACGTAGTCATCTAGATATCAGAACATGCACTGAAAATTTTTAACGCATTTTGCATGCAACGATTATGGTATTTGAAATAGGACTGGTGCTACGGAATGTGTTTTCAACAAGGTGGTCTCTAGGTACATGTGTGGAACGTCTCCTATAAAGCGGCTGTGCAGACTGTATTATATAGCTTAGTTCAGGAGCGCTCGATCCCAAGCTTAAATCCTGGCAACTGCTGCCGCCATCGAATGACCGGGACGCCGTCGGTCGATCTCAAATATGAATTCCGCACTCCACGTTTACACGGACCTCAATATGACGATTGCGCTAGCCGATTAGTAACTTGCGGGTGAGCAGATTATGTTACACCGTTGATGTTGTCTGTGTCAAAAGGAAATCTGGACAATAAATCGATTAATAACATGAATACAACTGAGAAAATCGACCACGCGTGACTCGAAAACAGCGTAGGCAACTCTCAACTTAAGAGTAGTCTAATAAATAAATCTTGTCAGTAGTTAAAGCATTATGATGGAGAAACTGTAAATCTTTGACATATATATGTTACAACCCACTGAACAATTTCGTTCATCATTTATTATAAAACAAGCGAGGCACACGTCGTGTCCATCTCTGTAACCTACTTCTTCTCTTGGCTATACCAGGTGTAGAAGTATGAAAGTGGAATTTGGTTACAATAATTACAAGTCTGTTTTTGAAACTGATATTTTATTCCGTATAATCTCCATTGAAATTTATACAAAAACAACAGTTCTTCTTTTAAAGCGAACCAGTCAGCGAGACATTTCGTACACTGTCATACGAATTGAAGCGTTTTTTAGCGAAAGCGTGTCCCACTGATGCAAATATATGACAATCGGACGGAGCCATGTCTGGAGAATACGTTGCATGCCCTAGTATTTCCCAACTGAACGTCTCGATCATTTCCGTGACCCGTTTTGGTGTGTATGATGGGGCGTTAGCCGGCCGCTGTGGCCGAGCGGTTCTAGACGCTTCAGTCTGGAACCACGCGACCGCTACGGTTGCAGGTTAGAATCCTGCCTCGGGCATGGATGTGTGTGATGTCCTTAGGTTAGTTAGGTTTAAGTAGTTCTAAGTTCTAGGAGACTGATGACTTCAGATGTTAAAAGCCCCCTAGTGCTCAGAGCCATTTGAACCATTTGATGGGGCGTTATCATGGAGCAATATGACTTTGTGTTGTCTTTTTCCATATTCTGGTCGTTTTTCACGTAATGCTCGATTTAAATCGATCATTTGCCGTTGGTACGATCAGTGTCAACGGTTTCACCAGGTTTTAGCAGCTCATAACAGGTGAGACCCTCCTGATCCCACCAAACACAGAACATTGTCTTCTTTCCAAAGCGATTTAGTCTTGCAGTGGATGTCGATGGTTTGCCTGGATTCACCCATGATTTACGACGCTTAAGATTCTCAAAATGTATCCATTTCTCACCATCTGTCACCATTCGATGGAGACGCAACTTTCTTTTGTATCTGGCGAGCAGCATTTCACAAGTGGTCTTTCGAATTGCATGTTGTATTTCATTGCGTTCTGTACCTTTCCCATAGCTTCCAACCGAAGAGAAACGGCTTTCTGCGTCACATTCAAGTGTTCGGCGAGTTCCTGTTGAGTTCGAGTATCATCTTCATCCAATAAGACTTTTTCGGAGGTTTCCCGCGCTCGTCGTTTCTCGCGTCAAAATCACCACTTTTGAATTTTTTGAAACACTCGAAGCACTGTGTTTTCCCAAGAACATGTTCGCCGAAAGCTTGGACAAGCATTCGATGCGATTCTGCAGCAGTTTTCTACAAATTATAACAGAAAACCAATGCTGTCCGCAAATCGTAGTTCGTAGTCTTTAAAACTCCACATGTCTACGCGTTTGAAACAGATACCAGTGCATGGAACTTGGGTTACTGTGTGTTGACATTCGTCGTCAGTTGTTACAGGAAGCAGATGGCGTTGCAGACGCGTTCTCACGGGCCCTGTACTGAATGCTATAACCATCTATAGGGAAATTCCGGCTTCCCCTTCTACATTTGGTAGACGTATTGTTAGCTCGCCATTTTTCACTCTCTGTAGTTTTAAAACAACAATGATCATATTTAAGTCTGAATATGTTGTTGCCTCATTCTGAAAGTCGCATAACCGCCACCAATCACTGTAAAGATCTGTTTTATGTTTCAGCAGCTTAATTACGTTGAGAAGCTATTAGTTAACTGATGTGACGATTACGTGCCATCAGCGTGGCACTATATACGTATTTATACCTTTTCACGTACTACTTGCAATCAAAATTTCTTTAAATACGGAGTCCGATTATTCATGCTGAATAATTCAACTCATTCGTCGCATTGCCCTACCTATTATCACGGTCCGCCGTAACCAAACACATCTGCTCTCTCACGACGATATCTGCTGCCTGACATCGCCGTAAAATACAATCTTAAAGGTACAAGCACAGACCCTGGTCCAGTATGGAATTTTACTTAAATCTGACCAAAATTTCAATTCGCACATGACAGTTTTGCACTCCCGCTGTGGCCTTTGTGATGTATCCCACATCAAGAACTGCCAGTTTTAGGAAGCCCAATGCTGTCTCGCACTGCGCTTCAGAAAACCGGCAGTTCTTGAGATGAAGTTCTACACATTTTGAGGGATATGACACTACAATAGACGTACAGAATTACATACCAACATCCCTAACTACGTCAGTTGCAGGACGCTAGAGCATTTTCGAGGCTCGAATACCGTGGCATTTGACCATGCCCAAACAGGCTACCATACATCCGCGTTTCCCCGGATTTGTCCTAATTTTGAGGGCGTACAGGGTAAATCTGAACTTTTTTATCCTGAAGAAATTAGTTGATTTTAATAAGTCTTAGTTAAAATTTGCTAAATGAGAAGTAGCGCGTAGGTAGTCAAGCTGGTTTTACATTAACAATCCAGCCAAGCAGGCTTCGACGCGCTCCTGTACACAGTTTCGATACTTCTTTATCGAGAATAACGTGACGTCACTGACATGATCGCATTGCGCAGGTAAGCCAGTTGTGCAAGTATGCGTTTCACTCCACACTTCCGTGCCGCAAACATAATATCTCAGTACTTGGTAACACTTTTATTTACATCACAGCTACTGATCGGTACGATGCACGCGCCGGAGGTTCGAGTCCTCCCTCGGGCATGGGCGTGTGTGTGTTGTTCTTAGCGTAAGTTAGTTTAAGTAGTGTGTAAGTCTAGGGACCGATGACCTAAGCAGTTTGGTCCCTTAGGAATTCACACACATTTCAACATTTGATGCGCGGCCACGCTAGCGTTGTCAGTACTGAAGACAAATGAGAAACCTTTCCCCGTCTCAACTACCAAACCTTTCCCTGTCTCAACTACCCGCTCGCCAAGGAACACCGACCATTGGCCAACTTATTGTCGACAGACTGTATCTGCCTGGGAAAAGCATCCGATTTGACCCTGTTGTCCATCGTTTTCGAAGTCTTTGTCCGGGACCGGTACTTCAAGCGATGGCAAGCCTAGCCACGGAGGACCACGAGGCGCCGACCGTCCGCCGTCATTAGGGTGATGTGATGTGGTATGGAGGAGCAAGAGAGCAGCAGACCGCTTTCCCGGTTGTTGTCAGCTTTCCAGAGTTTAGACTCGCTATGTCTCCTTCAAATAACTCGTCAGCTGTTTCAGAGGATAAATCTCAGACGGGGAGCTGAAACTGGCTCCTCTACTTGGTAGTTAGAAAAGATGGCCGCTCAGCAACGGAGGCGGACATCGTTATGGCGTTCTGGAGAAAAGAAATTCCTCTCGAAGACTCAGCAGGGATTCGCGTAAATTCACTCGTGTGAATCACAATTTGTTTTATTCAGCAAATCATATTGATATTTTGAAAACAATAGGCCAGGTCAGTAGGAACGTTTTCTACTAATAAGTAAGATAAGACCATACGGGGCACCTAATTATGTACCGCGACTGGCTTGTGAACTTTGAGGAATGGAAATAAGTGCACTGAACTGGTTCAAATGGCTCTGAGTACTATGGGACTTAACTTCTGAGGTCATCAGTCCCCTAGAACTTAGAACTACTTAAACCTAATTAACCTAAGGACATCACACACATCCATGCCCGAGCCAGGATTCGAACCTGCGACCGTAGCGGTCGCGCGGTTCCAGACTGTAGAGCCTAGAACCACTCGGCCACTGCGGCCGGCCAAATACAGGTCCTGTATGGTTTTCAAGAGAATCTTATACCATTCTTCTTGTGAAATAGTGGCAACTTCAGGCAACAATGATATGTGATGCCGATCACGCGCCACTTTCTCTTAAGTAGACCATAAGGGTCCATAATCTGAGATCTGGTGATTGTGGAGGCCAGGGGAGATGCGATAATTCATCCTTGTGCTCAGAGCTGCATGACGCGAGCTGTGTGAATAGCAACCCTGTCGCCTAGAAACATAGCATACCCACTGGGGAACAAGTCGTGGAATGGACCTGATCAGCCAAAATTGTCACATAATCCTTGACAGTAATGGGACTTGCAGAGTAACCATGCGGCCGACGAAATACGACGATATAACTAGCCAAATCATCACCGAACCCGGCCATGTTTCACTCCTGAACGTAAACTCGGCCATAAGTTGGAAACAGCGTGAAACAAGACCCACCAACCAAATGACATTCTTCCATTGTTCCACAGTGCAGGTTTTATGGATTCGGCACCACGTTTTCCTGTTATGGGCATTTGTATCACTTATGAGGGTTTTTGGAATTACAGCTCGCCCTGAAATTCCCTGTTTATGGGGTTCCTCTCGTGTTGTTTTGTGCTGACAGAATCTGTGAGCGCGACATTCAGTTCTACAGCGACTTTTGCAGCTATCAGCCTACTATTTTTCGTCACAATCCGCTACGATCAACCAGCACGCACTTCAGTCCGCGTTGTGACTCATTTCTTCCGCTTTCCCTTTGTGCACTATAAACCTTCGATAGGGTGTCTCTTGAAACATCAAACACTACGGCCAGCTTGGTTACCGAAGGCACCCACCATAGTAGCATCAACATTATGCCCACTTTAGAATGCACTAAGATTCGGCATAATGCACTCACAAGTACACAGAACACCGTTGTGACACCGACTTTGACTTGCAACAATGTGAGAATATTGCGCAGGTGTCGTTCATGGTGAAACACAACGGCACAGCCTGCAGGGTTGACTAACATTTGCATTTATGTTCAAGCGCACATTTCTCGAGGTGTTTCCATATTTTTATCTACCACCTGTGCATGGGTGCAACGACTTGTGGAGATATGAAACGGAATGATCACAGACAACGTCGTAGGTAAAGCTGCTGGCAGAAGTCGGTTCACTGATGTGACACAGAAAAAACGCAGTCATTCTACAACGGAGACGGATTAGAAAGCCGGCCGCTGTGACCGAGCGGTTCTAGGTGCTTCATTCTGGAGCCGCGCTGCTGCTACGGTCGCAGGTTCGAATCCTGCCTCGGGCATGGACAGTGTGATGTCCTTAGGTTAGTTAGGTTTGAATAGTTCTAAGTGTAGGGGACTGATGGCCTCAGATGTTAAGTCCCATAGTGCTTAGAGCCATTTGAACCATTTGAAAGGTTTCAGAAAACATTCGGACGACTAATCCTAGAATACTGCTGAAGTGTATGGGATGCATATCAAAAAGGACTAAAAAGGTATATTGAATGTATACAAATAAGAGTTCCAAGTGTGATCACCGGTTTGTTTCACTTAGTGGAGAGCGTCCGGAGAATGCTGAGAGAGAGAGAGAGAGAGTAAACAAATATTGTTGATATTTACAGCTTTATATTTTATCATAAAGATAAGAAAACTTCCGCCTTTTGTTCCAGAATAAATTACAGTTGCAAAAGACGGGAATTTTCTTATCTTTGTGATAATACATAACTGAACAGTAAACAAAGTTCAAATGAGGTGTCAAAACCACAATGAAAACCACTGACTACCAATAGGCTCCAAGCATACAATAATAACATTAAACACTGTGTTTTGTGAAGTACAACTTTTAACGTGCGTGTCATTTTAATTAAAATCAAGTATCCTGTTTCTGTGCGTACTTCTGCAACAGATGATCATGCAATTGAAGACAGGAAGCACAAGAAAAATTGTGACTAGTCACAAAACATAGTTCCGAAAATTTTCGCAGCACAAAATTACGTTTAAAGATTAAGTAATTTGTAAACTTTCCTACTAACCTCCATAAAGCAAAAATGTGCCGAAAAATATTAGGGTAATAAAAAGAGGTATTCTTTTGTGTAACAGGCGGACCTGAATTTCCATGTTCTTACTCTCAAAGTTTCGAGAACAAATGCTGAGTGAGGACTCTAGGATACAGGGTGTTTGAAACGAATATACGTATTACAGAGAATTACGTTGTCAAAACTATCGATTGCTGCACTATGGATTGGGTATTGGAAGAACGAATACATTGTCTGCTCTATATTCACTGCCACTGTATGTCGGTTGTCTACTGTTTACTTAGTTACCATCACACGCAAAATGGCTACTCCGAAGCGGAAATCATTGTGTGTTCTCGAGTTTGTCGAGTGTAATTCCATGATTGAAGTGGAAAGACGTTTAGATTAAGGTACCAAACAGATTCTCCGAACGGATGGAACATTCGGGTACCGACAATTTGTTAACACAGGATGTGTACGCACAGGAAAGAGTCCTGGCCGTGTCCGCAGCTCGTGGTCGTGCGGTAGCGTTCTCGCTTCCCACGCCAGGGTTCCCGGGTTGGATTCCCGGCGGGGTCAGGGATTTTCTCTGCCTCGTGATGACTGGGTGTTGTGTGCTGTCCTTAGGTTAGTTAGGTTTAAGTAGTTCTAAGTTCTAGGGGACTGATGACCATAGCTGTTAAGTCCCATAGCGCTCAGAGCCATTTTTTTTAGTCCTGGCCGTCCTCTTGTTTCCGAGAGAACTCAAACCAGTTTCGAACGTAGTCCTACAAAATCAACTCGTCGTGCCATTCGGAAGTTACAATTGCCTACAGTTACAATTTGGTTTGTTTTGAGACTTACGCTGGTTATAAAGTTGTACAAGTTACAGCTGTTACAGGCTCTATGTCACGACGTCAAACGCAAAGATGTGACAATTTCTGACCAGTCACAGAATGCTATTGACAATGATAACACTTTCGCAGAACGCATCGTGTTCAGTGATGATGCGACTTTCCACCTTAGTGGGAAAGTAAACAAACACAACGTTCGAACTTGGGGCTACAAAACCCATACGCAAACACTTAACATGTAGGAGATTCACACAAAGTCAATGTGTTTTTTTGGACAAAAGTCAGTCATCAGTTGCAAAAAAATTTTATAATGCTTTACCGGTTTCGACAGGTTAATTTATCATCTTAGAAGACTACGATATTAGGGATATTATAAATCTTTAGACCTTGCCCATATATTTATGTGAAGTATAAAAAGTATATTAGAGAAAATTATTTATAATGCTTTAGCAGATGTCAGTATCTTCTTCATAACAGCATAATGCCACTGTACGTGCAGATATATAAATATTGTATGTGATTATTTTTAATACTGATTCATAATTTACTGTAACTGAATGACATCCAAATATCTGTTGCGCTAGCAGCACTGAACATATATAAAAGCATATATAAAAATACATCAAATCTATATAAAGAAGTTATACATAACACGTTTGAAAAAAACATGAGACATAGTTTCAATATATTTAATGTTGGTTGGTTGTTTTGGGGAAGGAGACCAGACAGCGAGGTCATCGGTCTCATCGGATTAGGGAAGGACGGGGAAGGAAGTCGGCCGTGCCCTTTGAAAGGAACCATCCCGACATTTGCCTGGAGCGATTTAGGGAAATCACGGAAAACCTAAATCAGGATGGCCGGACGTTGGATTGAACCGTCGTCCTCCCGAATGCGAGTCCAGTGTCTAACCACTGCGCCACCTCGCTCGGTAATATTTAAGGAATGGGCTAATTTTCACATTTTGTATCTTCTATAAAGAAGATATAGATATCTACTATACAACACTACTTATGTTTCTGCAATATATATTTTGTACTTGACACAAATGTATAGCCAAGATCTAAAGAATTATAATGTCCCTAATTTTGTAGGCTTCTGAAAGCGGCAAAATAATTTGTCGAAACCGGTAAAGCATAATAAAGTTTATTTGCAACTGATGATTGACTTTTATCCAAAAATAATACTACAGATGCTGAAAATTACAGCGATGAGTAAAATAATCAATGTGTTTGTGCTATATCCTAGTCATCTGTTTACGGCCCATTCTTCTTTTATGGAAAGACGATTAACGATCAGCGGGATCTTGCTATGTTACAAAACTGGTTGTTTCCGGCGCTGAAGGACAACTTCAGTTCTGAAGAAGACGCGGCATGCCATCACTGGAGTCGTTCAAGTGCGGGAATATCTGAAAGAAATTCTACCGAGCAATTGGATTGGTCGTCAAACAGCCAGCGACTTTGCACTTCTCAGCTGGCTTCCAGAGTCATCGGATTTGAAGCCCTGTGACTTCTTCCTGTGGGTTTCGATTAAGAACAACGTTTATGTGCCAACACTACCACAGAACCTAAAAGAGCAGAAAAGCCGAATCTGTGCTGTCGTAACATCGGGGACGACGGACATACTTACCCTACTATGGGAGGAATTCGAGTGTCGATATGATGTCGTTCATGTCACTGGTGTAATCTAAGCTTGAGAGGTTCGTAAATACGTATCCCATGTTTGATAGATGTATGCCTTACACTTTAATAATTATATAATGACGACCCAAAACATTACGACCACTGCCCACCGCGACGTCGGATGCCGGCGCCTGATGGCGTTATGGGCACATAACGCGGCAACAGAAGTAAGTAAGCGCATCAGACCCGGACGGGGGATCACACCAGCGAAGATATGGGCTGCAAATGGAGAAATCTATTGACATAAACGATTTCGACAAATGGCAGACTGTTATTACGCAGAGCGTGAACCAGTATCTCGAAACGGGCGAAGTTGGTCGAGTGTCCACGTGCTAATCTCGCGAGCATCTACGGAAAGAGGTAAAAGGACAGTGAAACTACCACTAGGCGCTAAATGGTTGGACGTCCACGACTCTTCACAGAATGTAGAGCTCGGAGGCTTGTCTGCTCTGTAGAGTAAGATAGATGGTGATCTGTGGCATCTCTGCCGAAAGAGCACAATACTGGGACACCCAGAAGTGTTTCGGAACACACCGTTCATCGTACACTGACGAACATGGAGCTCCACAGCAAACCACCCCTACGCGTTTACATGTTGACCCAATGATATCGTCAGTTACGATTGCAGTGGGCACGGGACCACCGGGTTTCGACCGTCGATCAATGAAAACGTGTCGACTCTTCTTGTGAATCACATTTTTGCTACACTAGGGCGAGGGTCGTCTTCACAAAAGGAATTATCAAGATGGACGGTTCCCACCACGGACGCAGGTTGGTGGGCGCAGTGTTATGCTATTGTTCTCCTGCCCTTGCATGGGGCCTGTGGCACTAATCAAAGATACGCTGACAACTGGGAACCTCCTGCACCACTTTATGCTTGATGTCTTCCTCGACGGCGATGCTATCTTTCAACAATACAATTGTCCGTGTCTCGGAGCCAGAACCGTGATACAGTGGTTTGAGGAGCATTATAGAGAAACTCAGGTTGATGTCTCGACGACCAAATTCACCTGATGTAAATCGTACGGAACGCATCTAGGTCACTATCGGGCGCCATCACCACGTATGCAGATCGGCGGTCACTTATTTATGCGAATTACACAACCTTGCGTAGACATTTAATGCCGCATACCTCCACAAACGTACCAACCAACTGTCGGATTCCTAGTACGCACAACCGGTGATTTATTTCGTTCCAAAGACGGACAATCAAGCTATATAGCAGGTGGTCGTAATGTTATGGCTCATCAATATATGCGATCGGAACACGTACATTCTTTTTGAAATACCCTGTGCGCTACAGCCTTCTACTTAGAGCTCCCGTGGGGACCGCAAATAAAAGATTAGACTAATTACAGCGCGCAATGAGGTGTTTACACAGTGATCCTTTCCACGCTCCGAGACTGGTAGGGAAGTAACACCAAGACTTACTACACCGGGAAGTAGACACAGTAGTTGCGAGAGTACAGACGCAGCAGATGGTGCCCACACTTGGCCGCGATTAGTTGGCCGTGCGAGTTCCACGCTGCGGATGTTGCGTGACTCGCGCCAGCAGCCGGCCGTGCGTGCCGCACATATTGGCAAAGTTTCTGCATCTTGGCCGGTGCGCGAGCTGCCTTCCCAGCATTGACTGCGGAGGCGCCAGCACTCCGGGCTCAATTACTGGCGCCAGCAGGTCGCTGCTGCCTTCACTGGCTCCCAAGCGGTCTTACAAAGGGAGGTCACGATATACGGATCACCGGTTTACTTCAAACTTTGTACACTTTTAGTAGTCCTTTAGGACAACATGAAGTGCAAGTAGTAAGGCGAACTAATCAGGAGCTTTCGAGAAAATCCCAAAAGAAATTTAATGCATCAGTGATGTATTGGTGCACTGCGATCCTGAAGACTGCTGCTGTTCTCTATATACATAAATGATTTGGCGAACAGGTTGGGCAGCAATCTACGGTTGTTTGCTGATGATGCCGTGGTGTACGGTAAGCTATCGAACTTAAAGAACTGTAGGAGGATACAAGATGACTTACACACAATTTCTACTTATGTGATAATTGGCAGCTAGCTCTAAATGTAGAAAAATGTAAG
Source organism: Schistocerca americana (assembly GCF_021461395.2). Taxonomy (NCBI): domain Eukaryota; kingdom Metazoa; phylum Arthropoda; class Insecta; order Orthoptera; family Acrididae; genus Schistocerca; species Schistocerca americana. The sequence continues at coordinate 129,675,679 of NC_060124.1, forward strand.
AATGCGGATGAGCAGGAAAAAAACCGTTATATTCGAATACGGCATTAATAGTGTCCTTCGTGAAACACATTTGCGGATTATAGTGTAATCTTAGCGTACACAAAAAGGTCCTGCATTGTATCTCGAGAATTTAGAGTAATTATCCGTCCACCCTAAGCTACGAATTAGGACGAAGAAAACCAAAGCGACAGTAATGCACACATCTGACTGACAACGTAGAGCACACATTCAGGTAGGTAATAAAGCTCTAAAGCACGTAAACGCGTTCTGTTATTCTGATAGCACTGTAACGAATGAAATGTGTCTGACCGATATTAGAGGACCAATCGCAATTACCAAAGGAACCTTTAGAAATAAAAACAATTCATTATGCTGAATCCACCTAAACGCAAAAAAAAAGAAGAAATTGCTCAAGACATCATTTTGAGTGCCATTTTGTCATACAATCACCCACAATTTGGCTCCGTGTTTAATGTTCCTTCAACAAGGAGGTCATTAGAGACGCAACAAGGCGGACTGCGGAAGAATGGAGGAAGAAATCAGAAAGTATCCCGGCATTTGCCTCAAGCGGTTTATGGAAATCAAGGAACACCAAAATTTGAATAGCCGAGCGGGGATTCGAACCTTCCTATCTCCGAAATGTGAGTTCTCTGTCTTACAAACTGCGTTGTGAGCCAAACACGCGGTGTGTATCGGTATTCGCGCCCATCACACGTGCGTAACGTGACGACGACTGTTTGGCACCGTGCAAATGTTCTGGCGTTAACCACAAGCACCGAAACGAAGATGAGGAACGCAAGAGAAGAGAAGGCGGTGAAACGACGTCGGCCAATAGCGTGCTGACCAGGACGTCACCACGATAGGAGGTGCATCTAGCCGAAATGAATATATGCGCCACTCCTGCCAGCCTCGGCCGGACATTATGGACAATATTCGCAGAGAACTAGCACACCCTAGCAGACAGTGCTACAATAGCAATTATTAGTGATCCTCAAACTTTGCGTCAAACTCGCATGAACATTGTACACAGCAAATTACTCGGATTTATGTTGCATGTCGCCCATCGCTTGCGACACCACTGTAAGCATCAAGTTAAGTACTGGCAATCTCCTTTTTTGTAATAAAACTACTAATGTTATTTGCTTGAATTGTTGTACAGCATTCCGAGAACGCAGCATTCTTTAGGCACCCTATACGCTACGAGTGGGCAAGACCCCACAGCAAATATCACCGAGAACAAGTGACGGAGACGGACGTTGAGAATAAACGTACCGAGTGGTCACGTCACAGCAAGACACGTGTAAATCACCGTACAACACGTTATGATAACAGCATGTAACGTCGTATAAATTCGAAACCAGTAACGGTGACTTTTTTAAATAAAGCGTACCTGAACTAAATTATGGCAGGTTGCTGTTAATAGTTATAAATATTCAGTACGATTTGGAATGGTTTAAGCAATGATTGTGAATAGTGGATTCAAGGAATATCTGAAAGGGAAAAAAAATAAAAGCTATAATGACGTCTACATAGCGAACAATAAAAAAACTTGGATAGAAAGAAATTTCAATTGACACATACCCTAAAGTTAACGAACATGGGGATATTAACGCTGACCACAAAAGAAAACCCTCCCGCCGGAGGTTCGAGTCCTCCCCTCGGGCATGGGTGTGTGTGTTGTTCTTAGCACAGGTTAGTTTAAGTTGGTTTAAGTAGTGCGTAAGCCTAGGGACCGATGACCTCTGCAGTTTGGTCACTTTAGAACTCACACACATTTGAACATTTTGAACACACAAAAGACAAACAATTTCTTTATTTTTGTATTTTTACGATCTTCTGTCAAACGAAATGAAATGAGCGTTTGGCATAGTTGGACGGGAGGCTCCAACCGGGGAAGTTCAGCCGCCGAGGGCAAGTCTTATTTCAGCTGACGCCACATTGGGCGACTTGCGTGCCGGTGATGAGGATGATCTGATGAGGACAACACAACACCCAGTCCACCAGCGGAGAAAATCTCCAACCCTGCCGGGAATCGAACCCGGGCGCGCTGCACGGGAGGCAAGCACGTTACCACCCAGCTAAGCAGGTCGCCCCAGTGACGTAAATGGAACATTAGTGGTGCAATATTTTGTCGAGTTTTAAGTCGAGAAATGCGTAGTGCTGCAAATCAAAATGAAACTGTGTGAAAAACATGAGTGCCAAACGCAGGAATACCTGGACAACTGTGAAAGCAGACGACACTTCCAGATATACCACCGACGATGTTTCAGACGAGTAAAACGGAACACGTGCTGCACAACAGATACGCATTTTTAGGCGGATCTGAAATAACTTTAATAATTATAAAGCCACTACGGACAATGAGGCCACACAAATGAGGAACAACTCACAGGTTCTTCGACCTCCTGTGTGCGACGGGGAAGTGACTAAATATACGTGCGTACGGATGTGGAACTGCAGGCGGGGGAAGGTTGCGGATGAGTGGCCGCAGCTCTTTTGAGAATCACAACACTGCGAATCTCTCAGATCGCCTAACGGGGGTCTAATTTGGTCGGAACGTATAGGAGACGTGAATCAGATTATGCACACCTCGGCTTCGTTACAACAGTCACTTCGTTCTCAAATTTATAAACGATGCTCATCGATTTCAACTACGTGGTCACCAGCGATTCTTCCCCAGTGCAGCGGCACAACACGTTCCAAAAGAAACCAAAACTCGGCGAGCGGTTAGGCAAGTGCGCTTTCTTAAAAAGCCAACAACACATGCGGTTACTTATTTTACGTATCTGTAATTAAATCTCCGCAGATTAGTTCGTGTTGTCTTCCTAACCAGTCCTTTCATTAGCGCTGTACCACAGCCTGATTGCCACTCTGCGCAGAGGTCGCTGGAGCGAACGAACAGGTAGAGATCATGTTCCCTGTATGAGTTACCGATTGAGTTACCAACAGAGGAATTTCTGAGACTGCCAAACCGGTGGATTCCGTTGGATGTCTTGCAGTTATCATCATCAAAATAACTAGATTTTAAAGCTAAAATTGGAATACAGCATGCATCACGATATTAAATAGCTGGAATTAGGTCGTTTCATCGTAAAAAGAAGAAAGTGGTTGTTTTCTGATGATTTAAATTGCAGTAACAATTGATGTTTGTGCTACATGAGATGTTTGTGATAATTTTATCAAATAACAGACTCTGAGATTTTCAGGCAACGAAACACGTGGGCTCTCTCTCTCTCTCTCTCTCTCTCTCTCTCTCTCTCTCTCTCTCTCTCTCTCACACACACACACACACACACACACACACACACACACACACAGAGAGAGAGAGAGAGAGAGAGAGAGAGAGATGAGGAGGGGAAAAATGGGGGAACACGGTGTTTCTTTTTGTTTAATATTACTGAAACAAATTCTTCTGTACGTTTATTCCATTACGTCTGGCTTCCCCATCTGCAATGTTTATTCCATTACGTCTGGCATCTTCGTCATAGCCTATCAATTTCAGCATTCCGTCAGTATTTGTTCCGATGCCTAAAATTTTGCGTGACCTATGGTACTGTTTAATATTATCACTATGATAAAGTATTGTTGTAGAAATAAAACGCTTAATCGTTGCCAATAGTGTAACCAGAATAAATTCCCTGCAAGAAAGACATGCTTCGGAAGACATAGCCAAAATTTTGGTGACTATATTCTTTTATCATTTACTCTCACGTCAGTCACATATCTTACGCCGATAAACTGAGCGAGGTAGCGCAGTGCTTAGCAGACTGGACTCGCGAACGCCGGGGTGGTTTCTTTGAAAGGGTACGGCCGACTTGCTTCTCCATCTTTGAAAACAATCGGAGCTTATGCTCCCTCTCTAATGACCTCCATGTCGACTAAACGTAAACTCTAATCTTCCTTTTTTATTACGCTGATAAGATTGCAGCATTTTCTTTTTTCTTGTTCTTTGTGGCTCGAGTACCGGAGGCTGATGAATCTGGTGAGATTATCCAAAGAAAACAAATCCTTAACAGCACATCGCCTCTAAGGAACAGAAATAAACTGCATTGCCCACAGATGAAATCAGCCACAGTGCATATGACACTAATGTCGGAAAAACGAAACAAATGGAATACCTTTTCCAGCACCATCAATAAAGAAAATTTAGCTATTCACATACGGACAATAAATACTAAGATTCAAAACACAGTATACCCATCCAGCGCCAATTATGCAAATATTTCAAGTTATAGCCCCTTCCTCAGTAGCGCGCGCTGCGGAATCAATAGCACAATTAACTGAAGAAGGGGGGTCTATTTTTTCACAGTCACAATACAAGAATTCTGAAAACCTATGTATTATGGCGCAAGCACTGTGCCTGTAACTCGTAGCACTGATTATCAAATACTAAGATATCTATCAGATCGCGGCAAATATCGACTGCTTAAAATAACGAACAGGAAATAGACGAAAAAAAAGTATGAGTTCCAGATACAGACACGGCAAGGACTGATTTCATATGAAAACAAAGCAAGAATTGTGGATGCTGAATCGTATGGAGCAGTAACACTGCCGTCAAATCAATTTAAGTGCTGGAAGGACTGTTCAGACGAAAATTCCGTGCCGGCCGCGGTGGTCTAGCGGTTCTAGGCGCTCAGTCCGGAGCCGCGCGACTGCTACGGTCGCAGGTTCGAATCCTGCCTCGGGCATGGATGTGTGTGATGTCCTTAGGTTGGTTAGGTTTAAGTAGTTCGAAGTTCTAGGGGACTGATGACCATAGATTTTAAGTCCCATAGTGCTCAGAGCCATATGAACCTTTTTTTTTTTTAAATTCCGTGCACGGTTCCGTCTCCGAGACACGAAAAATTATACTGCCGAAAGATGACATTGCCGTCTGGGATGCAGATGGTTCGCTGCTATGTGTCTCTCACCCTGACTACCCTATCCGTACTTCTGCTAAGAAATGAAACCCAAAGAAGCCGACGGTGTATCGTGTCGCTTTGAAAGCATGTAACTCGATCCTAAATAGAGGCGCAGTCAAGCAGATAATCTAAACTTGGCCTTTTTTCCGCATTTATTGACACCTTACTGTTTGAAGTATTGCCGAGCCCAAGGGTGACATCACAGCTGGCCATTCCAGGCACCTTCGAGCCAAATTTAGAACTTCTGCGTCACAATAGGAGAAAAAGTCAGAGTTTTTCGAAATTTGACCCTTTAATTGTGTTGCGTAGTGTACACTGAAAAGGCAAAACAGTATGAGCGCCTGCTTTATAGCTTGTTTGTCCCGGGCCGCTGATTTGCCTACGCGGTAATGGCGCCCGATAGTGTTTACATTCGGCAAATTTGGTCGCCGAGACATCAGCGTAGCACGGTTCTGTCTCCGAGACACGACAATTATACTGCTAAAAGATGCTGTGTGGGAATATATCAAGAATGAAGGGATGCAGATGGTTGGCTGCTGTCAGTTTGTCTTCGATTACCACCACAGGTTCCATATAAGCGCAGGAGAATGTCTCCAATTGTGTATTGTGTATTGAAACGTGGACATAGAAACGGCGGAGAGGCTTCGTCCCTCCGTAGCCCTCAGTGGCTCACAACCCCACAACAGGCCACAGCAGTCCATCCACCCCACCGCCGCCCCACAACGAACCCAGGGTTATTGTGCGGTTCGGTCCGCGGGAACGTCTCATACGAGACGAGCGCAACGCCAATGTTTGCCTGGTAGAGTAATTAAGGTGTACGCGTACGTGGAGACAGTGGTTGCGCAGCAATCGCCGACATAGTGTAACTGAGGCGGAATAAGGGGAATCGGCCTGCATTCGCCGAGGAAGAAGGAAAACCGCCTTAAAAACCATGCACAGGCTAGCCGACACACTGGACCTCGACACTAATCCGCCGGGCGGGCATATCTCCCATGCCATAATATTGCTCCCTCCCGCCCCTGCGTCCGCGGTGCGCTATACATTTCGAGCCACTGTTCACCTCGATGACGGCGTTTGTGGAGACGACCTAGTGCAGCAAAAATGTGATTCACAGGAAGAGCTGACACTTTTCCGTTGATCCACTGCAGTCGTAACTGACGATGACGTTGAGTCAACCACATACGGAACGGTATATTCCGAAATACGTGCGTGTATCAGCATTGTGTTCTTTAGGCACAGATGCCACAGACACCATCCATCCTTCTTTACAGAGCAGATAAGCCTCCAAACCACGCGTTCTGTGAAGCGTCGCTGACATCCATCCACTTAGCGCCTAGTGGTAGTTCCACTGTCCTCTTTCCGTAGATGCTCATGACTGTGGCACGCCGGCCGAAGTGGCCGTGCGGTTAAAGGCGCTGCAGTCTGGAACCGCAAGACCGCTACGGTCGCAGGTTCGAATCCTGCCTCGGGCATGGACGTTTGTGATATCCTTAGGTTAGTTAGGTTTAACTAGTTCTAAGTTCTAGGAGGACTAATGACCTCAGCAGTTGAGTCCCATAGTGCTCAGAGCCATTTGAACCATTTGACTGTGGCACGTGAACATGCAACCAGTTTCGCCGTTATCGAAATTCTCGTTCACATACTCTGCGTATTAATAATCTAGCATTTGTCAAAGTCGCTTATCTCAATGAATTTCGCCGTTTGCAGCCCATATCTTAATTAGGGTGATCCCTGGCCGTGTCTGCTCGGCTTGCACACTTTGGTTAGAGCGTCACATGCCCGCAACACCACCAAGCGGCATCCAACGTCACGCTGGGCAGTGGACATAATGTTTTGGCTTATCACTGTATACAGGGAATTGGAGTCGTCCTATCACATTACCCTGGGGTACTTCCGACGATACCTCTGTCTCCAATGAACATTCGCCACCCACGACAGAGTACTTCGATCTGTCGCTTAAACATCTACATCCACCTCTACATCTACGTGATTACTCTGCTATTCACAATAAAGTTCCTGGCAGACGGTTCAATGAACGATCTCCAAGGTGGCTGTCTACCGTTCTACGCTCGTACGGCGCGCGCGAAAAACGAACACTTAAATTTTTCTGTGCGAGCCCTGATTTCTCTTATTTTATCGTGATCATCATTTCTCCCTATGTAGGTGGGTGCCAACAGAATGTTTTCTCAATCGGAGGAGAAAACTGATGAAGATTTCATGAGAAAATCCCGCCGCAACGAAAAACGCCTTTGTTTTAATGATTGTCGCTCCAATTCACGTATCATGTCTGTGGCACTATCACCCCTATTTCGCGATAATACAAAACGATCTGCCCTTCTTTTAACTTTTTCGATGTCATCCGTCAGTCCCATTTGATGCGGATCCAACACCGCACAGCAATACTCCAGAATAGGGCGCACAAGCGTGGTGTAAGCGCTCTCTTTAGTAGACCTGTTGCACGTTCTAAGTGTTCTGCCAATGAACCACAGTCTTTCGTTTGCTCTACCCACAACACTATCTATGTGGTCGATCCAATTTCAGTTATTTGTAATTGTAATCCCTAATATTTAGTTGAATTTACAGCCTTCAGGTTTGAGTGACTTATTGCGTAATCGAAATTTAGTGGATTTCTTTCAGTACTCATGTGCATAACTTCACACTTCTCTTTACTCAGTATCACTTGCCACTTTTCGCACCATACTTTTCGCATCTGATGACTTTACAAGATGGTAAATGACAGCATCATCGGTAAACAATCTAAGAGGACTACTCAGATTGTCCTCTATGTCTTTAATATAGATCAGGAGCAACAAAGAGCCTATAACACTTCCTTGTGGAACGCTGGATGTTACTTCTAATTTACTCGATGAATTTCCGTCTATTACTATGAACTGTGACCTTTCTGACAGGAAAAGACGAGTCCAGTCGCACAACTGAGGCTATATTCCATAGGCACACTTGAAATGTCTGCTTCTGTAATTTCAATATTAAACCTCCTCGTCTAGCTTCTGTCAACTGAGTTGATTAGCATCTTGCAACGCTCTTGCGCTTATTACCCGAACCCGTGATTTCCTCTACTGATTGTAGCTGGTCAAGAGCTCAGACGACGAGCAGTACTCAAACACCGTTCCAACGAGCGTTTTGTAAGTCACTTCTTTTTTGGATGAAGAATATTTCCTTATAGAATGAATGTTTCACTGTGCAGTAGAGTGTGTGGTACTATTAAGATCCCTAGCATATCAAAACTGCGTGGCGGGCCGGGACTCAAACTGCGAACCGTACCTTTTCTAGGCAGTGCTGTTACCGTCGATACTACCCAGTCACGAAAGTGCATCCTGTCTTCACAGCTCTACTTCTGTTAATACCTCTCTCCTATTTTCCAAACTTCGCAGAAGTACTCCTGCATACGCTGCGGAACTAGCACTCCAGGACAAGAGGAAATTGCGAAGAAGTGGTTTGGCCACAGCCTTGGGGATACTTCATAGAATGAAAATATTTTTCATCGTTTTTTTAGGATTTTCCAACGAATTTCAAATGGTTCAAATGGCTCTGAACACTATGGGACTCAACTTCTGAGGTCATAAGTCCCCTAGAACTAATAACTACTTAAACCTAACTAGCCAAAGGATATCACACACATCCATGCCCGAGGCAGGATTCGAACCTGCGACCGTAGCGGCCCCCGGTTCCAGACTGTAGCGCCTAGAACCGCTCGGCCACTCCGGCCGGCAATGAATTTCAGCGTATCTTCTGCTTTTTTTACAAAATGTTTCATGCGATTATTCCACATTTCGTCGCTGTGGACTTCTCTGCAGTGTGTCCCTGGAGCAAGGGTTCCCAAACTGACTGGACACTGAGAACCCTGGCAGTTTGATGGAACAACTAGTTTATTTTGAAGGTTAATAAATTTTTTAAGAAAGAAGAATGCATGTTTAAGTCAGTGACTACGTCAATTTTAAAACTTAACTAAAAACACAGAAATGATAATAAAATTTTAAAAGATAATTATTATCGTCAGAATGTCGAAAAAAACACCATGTTATTAATATTTTTTCGCGGAGCACTTACTTCTGCGCTGGAGGAATGTTCAGTACTCAAGGATATGAGAGCAATGATCATTCTGAGCAAAAAAGTCTAGCAAACATGGGCACTAAAATGCATACCTTAAGGGCTCTGAGTGTTACTTCATCTTCGACACAGCGAAACCAAACTCCTCTACTGCAAGCTCTTTGCTTTCTATATTTTGAGAGGTTTTTGTTTCGAATGATCGTTCCTGTCATATCCCTGAATACTGACCATTCCTCGTGGGACGCCCTGTACATTAATTACCACTTCCACATATTCTACAGTTGTTATTGTTTTCATAGACCTACTGAGACTCTTGTAATCTGGTCATAATTTCCAGGCTATTTACGGGCAATACATCACGTTCATCTGCGCTGAGGCTCAGCTGCTGGTCTTTGAACCTAGGGTCGATCCTCTACAGGTCTTGTTCCACTGCGCTCGCATTGATACGTCCTTGAAAACCTTATCACCTCTGAACTGTCGCACCATGCTTCCGACGTTATCCCCCAGAACATTTATATACATAACTGTCCTGTAACATTCCTCTGGGGTCTTCTCGAAGTTACATTTCCGTCTGACGATTTTTCCGCCTTAAGAAAGAGGTAATGAGTTACACTTGCAACCAAGTCGTGAATGGAGTCACAGTGCTATGCCGACACTCGGTAAGCTCGTATACTAATCAATAAGCAACGATACGGAACTGTACTGGATGCCTTCCAGAAGCGAAGGAACACGGCATCGTCCTGGGTGCCGAATCTTACATATTTCCGGATTTTGAACAATGGTTTTGGAAATATCTGTCGGACATATCGCCAAGTCAATGTCCGACTCCTGTCCCACTGCCTCTCTTCTCCCAGCCTCTACAATACTTACGGGAAAACCAGAAGTACGAGAACGTCTGTGCGGCTGTGGAATATTCCGAAGCATTGTCCCTCCAGGTTCAAACACCTGAGTAACTGACCAATACGACGCAGTACGGTTGCGCCAGTAATTGTCTAGACCGTTTCCCAGGAAGCGGTGAAAAATTCCGAAGTTAACACAGTCCCGGCGCCCCACAAAACAGCGCAGCAGACGTCAGCAAACTAACAAAGCGACTTTATACGCGAAACAGGCGGCAGTGATCCAGCGTGGCGGTGCGGAAAAGAAGAGTTAACCTCCAGGGAGATAGAGCGCGCTCAGCTCACTCCCAGGCTGCGTGGTGCTCCCCGCGGCGCCCGGCTTTTATTCGCCGGCCGCTGCGGGCCGTCCGACCAATCCGCAACGAGATCTCTAATTGCAGCCAGACAGCGTGTTCGGGGATGCACTTCCCGATTTGCAACGCAGATCACGACTGACTTATTTCAGCCGCCCATTCACGAGGCCGAGCCGTGCCTCACAGGGCCCCGACACGTACCGTATCCGGAAGCTCTGCCGAGGGATGCGCGCGCAGCTCACCGACGTGTGACGTTGCCACCGCTACTGGCTACAGACGACGCGGCGGCTGTGATCGGGCTGGGCAGATAATGGGTCGCCGTTGATCGGCTCATTACGGGGTATCTCGCTGCATATCTCAGCTGCTGACAGAGTCAATATTCCGGCGAAAGCGAATTTCTATCAAAATTAACTAACTTCGTGAGCCACTTGCAAAATAAGTAACCGTTAACGACAGGGCGGTTTCCCAATACAAAGGAATTACCTGCCTGGTTCTACAGTTTGTTTAGCGTATGAGAACATTAAGGGATCACAGCACGTAAAAGTGGTTCCCACAAGTAATTTTGCACAAAAACTCGAAGAAAATACGCCAAAAGTCGTGAAGCGCGGTTATTCAGCAGAATACAGGACACAGCAGACAAGTTTATACACGTGAATTCTAAAGAAATACAGCAAAAACCCGCAGTGCGTGGATGTGAAATCCTCCCGGAGTGATGCAACTGCCCAGACTCCATCACACGCCCCTTAAGACACTATGTTAAATTTTAGTGGGGAACTGCTATAAAATCCTATAGTGGGGAACTGCTATAAAATCCTACTGAATGACTATTTTTTCTTAATCGACGAATAATAATAATAATAATAATAATAGGCCTAAATTGAAAGAAATTAAAAGTTACTTCAAATGAAATACAAATAAAATTACATTGGTGTTTCATTATATTACAAGCAACAACATAGCATTAGACTCCTTAACATGTCTCATCAGCAAAAATAATTTTGACGCACTACCGTGTTCCAGCTGCACACCTAATCACTAGTACGAACGCAACCCACCAAATGTTTTAGTTACTCCAGCGGTTGACTCAATTATGAAGGAGAACGATACTAACACTGCTACCGGCATTAACGGCACTGTGGCACGGTACGTTCCCTTTCAAAACATCAAAACATCCTGTGCCCGTGCTGATGCTTACTGTCATCAGTTGCTGTGGCGGCAATTCGGCCGTGTGTTGTCGCAAGCGAAGAACCACAATCTCGCTCATTACGACTCGGACACCGTGAAGTCTGAACTCAGGGACTTCAACGTTTAAAACCAGCGACCTTTCACCTTCCACATCCAAACAAAGAGTGTCTGTCTTCACATGTACCTGCTCCCGATTCTGCTGTTTGCGTCGTTCCGGCCGCAACAGCCGTCAGGATAAGTGGTCCGGTTTTCAATTAGCGCCAAAGCTGCCCCATTTGATAAATTCCCACCCCAGAATGTCTCTCCAGAAGCAGGCCAATCAGAGCACGTCTTCTTCGCCAGTTTGCTCAAGGAATCCCCGTCTGACATCAGTAGGCGATGGGCGAATCACAGTGTTGTTTACACACTTCTGAATTTCCAGAAGCCTAACCAACGTGGCGGGAACTCCGCGAGGCTCTTCCTCCCACCGGTTGGCGCAGACATTCCAAGACTTGTGATTTCTCACCATAAATTATTAGATGACAGCCAGCACTTGGGACGACCCCCTCAGCCTGCTACAGAGCCGACCGTGCCCAATACCACGAACCTCGCCTTAGCTTGATTGACAGGGGGGTTCGGTGAGCCCTTTCAGGTGGCTCATTGATACACATAAGCTGGAACAAAGCCTCTGAATGCCGTGTGGTCTCCCGTGTCACTTTCAGAGTTTTGTGCGATCTGAGAGGCTCTCACGCATTCTCGGTACAGAACTACAAGCCTCGACCGACAACCTCTGCAGTTAATTAAAATACATTCCTCAGCATTAAATAACGTCATGAGACCTTTATCTTGATGAAACTAAAGTTCATGTCTATTGCCAGTCGTGATAACGGGTAGAAAAATTTATCATATACATGGAAGGAAGCAACCTTTCAACAGAATGTCCGAAAATATGACATGCAAACGCATCTCCTTTGAGTAGCTAGTTACATGTTACATAGACCATTTGAACGATTCTTTTATCGAAATGATGTGGAATGAGTCAGTTTACAGGATATGTATACATGACTAATGTTAACATTAATGAACACATTATTTTTAGTCCCACTCATGCAACTACACTAAATTTTTTTTACTGGCTGCCACTTTTCAAGTAGTAATTCGTCAATGGAATAGAAGCAGTTGTTAATAAGAAATCATTTTAAATTAGATTTAAAACTTCCTTTTTTTCGCTGCATACTGAACTTCTTTCTCACCCACTAACACGCTTAACAACGGGTACAAAATTTTCTCTCTAGTGTTGTTGTTGTTGTTGTTGTTGTCCTGGTCTTCAGTCCAGAGACTGGTTTGATGCAGCTCTCCATGCTACCCTATCCTGTGCAAATTTCTTCATCTCCCAGTGCCTACTGCAACATACATCCTTCTGAATCTGCTTAGTGTATTCATCTCTTGATCTCCCTCTACGATTTTTACCCTCCACGTTGCCCTCCAATGCTAAATTTGTGATCCCTTGATGCCTCAGAACATGTCCTACTAACCGGTCCCTTCCTTTTGTCAAGATGTGCCACAAACTCCTCTTCTCCCCAATTCTATTCAATCCTTCATCATTAGTTATGTGATCTACTCATCTAATCTTCAGCATTCTTCTGTAGCACCACATTTCGAAAGCTTCCATTCTCTTCTTGTCCAAACTATATATCGTCCATGTTTCACTTCCATACATGGCTACACTCCATACAAATACTTTCAGAAACGACTTCCTGACACTTAAATCTATACTCGATGTTAATAAATTTCTCTTCTTCAGAAACGCTTTCCTTGCAATTGCCAGTCTACATTTTATATCTTCTCTACTTCGACCATCATCAGTTATTTTGCTCCCCAAATAGCAAAACTCCTTTACTACTTTAAGTGTCTCATTTCCTAATCTGATTCCCTCAGCATCACCTGACTTAATTCGACTACATTCCATTCTCCTCGTTTTGCTTTTGTTGATGTTCATCTTATATCCTCCTTTCAAGACACTGTCCATTCCGTTCAACTGGTCTTCCAAGTCCTTTGCTGTCTCTGACAGAATTTCATCGGCGAACCTCAAAGTTTTTATTTCTTCTCCATGGATTTTAATACCTACTCCGAATTTTTCTTTTGTTTCCTTTACTGCTTGCTCAATATACAGATTGAATAACATTGGGGAGAGGCTACAACCCTGTCTCACTCCCTTCCCAACCACTGCTTCCCTTTCATACCCCTCGACTCATATGACTGCCATCTGGTTTCTGTGCAAATTGTAAATAGCCTTTCGCTCCCTGTATTTTACCCCTGCCACCTTCAGAATTTGAAAGAGAGTATTCCAATCAACATTGTAAAAAGCTTTCTCTAAGTCTACAAATGCTAGAAACGTAGGTTTGCCTTTCCTTAATCTTTCCAACATTTCTACGGAATCCAAACTGATCTTCCCAGAGGTCGGCTTCTACCAGTTTTCCATTCGTCTGTAAAGAATTCGTGTTAGTATGTTGCAGCTGTGACTTATTAAACTGCCAACACCTGCTTTCTTTGGGATTGGAATTATTATTTTCTTCTTGAAGTCGGAGGATATTTTGCCTGTCTCGCACGTCTTACTCACCAGATGGTAGAGTTTTCTCAGGACTGGCTCTCCCAAGGCCGTCAGTACTTCTAATGGAATGTTGTCCACTCCCGAGGCCTTGTTTCGACTCAGGTCTTTCAAAGCTCTATCAAACTCTTCACGCAGTATCGTATCTCCCATTTCATCTTCATCTACATCCTCTTCGATTTCCATAATATTGTCCTCAAGTACATCGCCCTTGTATAGACCCTGTATATACTCCTTCCACCTTTCTGCTTCCCCTTCTTTGCTTAGAACTGGGTTTCCATCTGAGCTCTTGATATGCATACAAGTGGTTCTCTTCTCTCCAAAGGTCTCTTTAATTTTCCTGTTAGGCTGTATCTATCTTACCCCTAGTGAGATAAGCCTCTACATCCTTAAATTTGTCTTCTAGCCATCCCTGCTTAGCCATTTTGCACTTCTACATCTACATCTACATGACTACTCTGCAATTCACATTTAAGTGCTTGGCAGAGGGTTCATCGAACCACAATCATACTATCTCTCTACTATTCCACTCCAGAACAGCGCGCGGGAAAAACGAACACCTAAACCTTTCTGTTCGAGCTCTGATTTCTCTTATTTTATTCTGATGATAATTCCTACCTATGTAAGCTGGACTCAACAAAACATTTTCGCATTCGGAAGAGAAAGTTGGTGATTGAAATTTCGTAAATAGATCTCGACGCGACGAAAAACGTCTTTGCTTTAATGACTTCCATCCCAATTCGCGTATCATATCTGCCACACTCTCTCCCTTATTACGTGATAATACAAAACGAGCTGCCCTTTTTTGCACCCTTTCGATGTCCTCCGTCAATCCCACCTGGTAAGGATCCCACACCGCGCAGCAATATTCTAACAGAGGACGAACGAGTGTAGTGTAAGCTGTCTCTTTAGTGGACTTGTTGCATCTTCTAAGTGTCCTGCCAATGAAACGCAACATTTGGCTCGCCTTCCCCACAATATTATCTATGTGGTCTTTCCAACTGAAGTTGTTCGTAATTTTAACACCCTGGTACTTAGTTGAATTGACAGCCTTGAGAATTGTACTATTTATCGAGTAATCGAAATCCAACGGATTTCTTTTGGAACCCATGTGGATCACCTCTCACTTTTCGTTATTTAGCGTCAACTGCCACCTGCCACACCATACAGAAATTTTTTCTAAATCGCTTTGCAACTGATACTGGTTTTTGGATGACCTTATTAGACGGTAAATTACAGCATCATCTGCGAACAACCTAAGAGAACTGCTCAGATTGTCACCCAGGTCATTTATATAGATCAGGAACAGCAGAGGTCCCAGGACGCTTCCCTGGGGAACATCTGATTTGCCGTCTATTACTACGAACTGCGACCTTCCTGACAGGAAATCACGAATCCAGTCGCACAACTGAGACGATACCCCATAGGCCCGCAGCTTGATTAGAAGTCGCTTGTGAGGAACGGTGTCAAAAGCTTTCCGGAAATCTAGAAATACGGAATGAACTTGAGATCCCCTGTCGATAGCGGCCATTACTTCGTGCGAATAAAGAGCTAGCTGCGTTGCACAAGAACGATGTTTTCTGAAACCATGCTGATTACGTATCAATAGATCGTTCCCTTCGAGGTGATTCATAATGTTTGAATACAATATATGCTCCAAAACCCTACTGCAAACCGACGTCAATGATATACGTCTGTAGTTAGATGGATTACTCCTACTACCTTTCTTAAACACTGGTGCGACCTGCGCAATTTTCCAATCTGTAGGTACAGATCTATCGGTGATCGAGCGGTTGTATATGATTGCTAAGTAGGGAGCTATTGTATCAGCGTAATCTGAAAGGAACCTAATCGGTATACAATCTGGACCTGAAGACTTGCCCGTATCAAGCGATTTGAGTTGCTTCGCAACCCCTAACGTATCTACTTCTAAGAAACTCATGCTAGCAGATGTTCGTGTTTCAAATTCTGGAATATTCCATTCGTCTTCCCTGGTGAAGGAATTTCGGAAAACTCCGCTTTAGCGGCACAGTCGTCGGTAACAGTACCATCGGCACTGCGCAGCGAAGGTATTGACTGCGTCTTACCGCTTGTGTACTTTACATACGACCAGAATTTCTTCGGATTTTCTACCAAATTTCGAGACAATGTTTCGTTGTGGAACCTATTGAAGGCATCTCGCATTGAAGTCGGTGCCAAATTTCGCGCGTCTGTAAATTTTAGCCATTCTTCGGAATTTCTCGTCCTTCTGAACTTCGCATGCTTTTTGTGTTGCCTCTGCAACAGCGTTCGGACCTGTTTTGTGTACCACGGGGGATCAGTTCCATCTCTTACCAATTTATGCGGTATGAATCTCTCAATTGCTGTTGCTACTATATCTTTGAATTTGAGCCACATCTCGTCTACATTTGCATAGTCAATTCGGAAGGAATGGAGATTGTCTCTTAGGAAGGCTTCTAGTGACACTTTATCCGCTTTTTTAAATAAAATTATTTTGCGTTTGTTTCTGGTGGATTTGGAAGAAACGGTATTGAGCCTAGCTACAATGACCTTGTGATCACTAATCCCTGTATCAGTCATGATGCTCTCTATCAGTTTTGGATTGTTTGCGGCTAAGAGGTCAAGTGTGTTTTCGCAACCATTTACAATTCGCGTGGGTTCGTGGACTAACTGCTCGAAATAATTTTCCGAGAAAGCATTTAGGACAATCTCGGAAGATGTTTTCTGCCTACCACCGGTTTTGAACAAGTAATTTTGCCAACATATCGAGGGAAGGATGAAGTCCCCACCAACTATAACCGTATGAGTGGGGTATTTATTTGTTACGAGACTCAAATTTTCTCTGAACTGTTCAGCAACTATATCATCGGAGTCTGGGGGTCGGTAGAAGGAGCCATTTATTAACTTGGTTCGGCTGTTAAGTATAACCTCCACCCATACCAATTCGCACGGAGTATCTACTTCGACTTCACTACAAGATAAACCACTACTGACAGACACAAACACTCCACCACCAATTCTGCCTAATCTATCTTTCCTGAACACCGTCTGAGACTTCGTAAAAATTTCTGCAGAACTTATTTCAGGCTTTAGCCAGCTTTCTGTACCTATAACGATTTCAGCTTCTGTGCTTTCTATTAGCGCTTGAAGCTCAGGGACTTTCCCAGCACAACTACTACAATTTACAACTACAATTCCGACTGTTCCTTGATCCAAGCACTTCCTGTATTTGCCATGCACCCTTTGAGATTGCAGCCCACCCCGTACTTTCCCGAGGCCTTCTAACCTAAAAAAACCGCACAGTCCACGCCACACAGCCTCCGCTACCTGTGTAGCCGCCAGCTGAGTGTAGTGAACTCCTGACCTATTCAGCGGAACCCGAAATCTCACCACCCTATGGCGCAAGTCAAGGAATCTGCAGCCAACACGGTCGCAAAACCGTCTGAGCCTCTGATTCAGACCCTCCACCCGGCTCTGCACCAAAGGTCCGCAGTCGGTTCTGTCAACGATGCTGCAGATGGTGAGCTCTGCCTTCATCTCGTAAGCAAGACCGGCAGCCTTCACCAAATCAGATAGCCGCTGGAATCCAGAGAGAATTTCCTCAGATTCAAAGCGACACACGTCATTAGTGTCGACATGTTTCACCACCTGCAGCTGGCTGCACCCTGTGCTCTTCATGGCATCCGGAAGGACCCTTTCCACATCAGGAATGACTCCACCCGGAATGCACACGGAGTGCACACTGGATTTCTTCCCCTCCTTAGCCCCCATATCCCTAAGGGGCCCAATTACGCGCCTAACATTGGAGCTCCCAACTACCAATAAGCCCACCCTCTGTGATTGCCCGGACCTTGAAGGCTGAGAATCATCCTCTGAAACAGGGCAGGCAGCTGCATCTGGCTCAGCCAGAGACAGTGCCTCAAACTTGTTTGTCAGACGCACCGGGGAGGCTTTCTGATCAGCCTCCGGGGACGTCTTTCGCTGCCTGCCACGCCTTGGAACGACCTCCCAATCAACCACAGGCGAGGGCTCAGCTCCAATGCGGGCAGCAACCGGGGCAACCACAGCGGCACACCGATCTGGGGACAGACGGGACGAGGTTGAGATCCCCGTGATACCCAAGTCCGGCTCCCCACAGTGGTGCCCATTGGCAACAGCCTCAAGCTGCGCGACCGAAGTCAGCGCCGCTTGCAGCTGTGAGCGAAGGGATGCCAACTCAGCCCTCATCCGAACACAGCAATCACAGTCCCTGTCCATTCTAATCGATGTTGAGCAACAGTTACTGAAACACGAGTCCGTGCCTAGATAACGCAAGGGAAGCACGCAAAGAATGTATTAACTAACCTGTACAAATGCCTAACGACTGCGCTACAATCTGCCTCAATTTACGATTACAGTAACTAAAACTCGAAATTACACCTCCTATACGAAACTCACACGCAATTTAAGTAAGAATCTACGATGTAAACACTAAAGCGCGATGCTACAACTCTCAAATACTATAATACGCCCGAAATTTATGAATTAAACAATGCAAGTACCCAAAAACACGCAAAGAAATTAAGAATTAAACTATGCAGCAAATGAGTGTGTAGTGGCGTGGCAAGACAGCCAAGCCACTCGGAGGTAGCCGAAAGGCACGCGTCAAGCTCACGCAGATTGGCGTGAGGTCTGGAACAAGGTAAAGTAATTATCCTATAAGGAAAAGAACGTAGTTCTTGGAATACTTAACTTTAATCCACAATTGGAGAACATCGCTCTTGTTTAGACATTATTACACTGAATATAAACTGGTAATTGCGCCTTGCTAGGTCGTAGCAAATGACGTAGCTGAAGGCTATGCTAACTATCGTCTCGGCAAATGAGAGCGTATTTGTCAGTGAACCATTGCTATTAACGTCGGCTGTACAACTGGGGCGAGTGCTAGGAAGTCTCTCTAGACCTGCCGTGTGGTGGCGCTCGGTCTGCAATCACTGACAGTGGCGACACGCGGGTCCGACGTATACTAACGGACCGCGGCCGATTTAAAGTCTACCACCTAGCAAGTGTGGTGTCTGGCGGTGACACCACAAAGTGAGCTAGGGGTATACGGATACGACTTGCTGCTGCAGCTGCTTATCCAACGGCGGCAGGGAGCACACTTTCTGTCGATCTCATTTTTGAGACGTTTGTATTCCTTTTTGCCTGCTTCATTTACTGCATTTTTATATTTTCTCCTTTCATCAATTAGATTCAATATTTCTTCTGTTACCCAAGGATTTCTGCTAGCCCTCGTCTTTTTACCTACTTGATCCTCTGCTGCCTTCACTACTTCATCCCTCAGAGCTACCCATTCTTCTTCTACTGTACTTCTTTCCCCCATTCCTGTCAATTGTTCCCTTGTGCTCTCCCTGAAACTCTGTACAACCTCTGGTTCTTTCAGTTTATCCAGGTCCTATCTCCTTAAATTCCCACCTTTTTGCAGTTTCTTCAGTTTTCTCTAGTGTTATAGGTATGGAAATCAAAGAGGAAGATCGTTGTAATGCGGTCGAAACGTTGGTTTTAAGTTTATAGTTAATACATACAATGAAGTTCTACAACAACCAGAACAATTTTAATTTTCATGATACCGGCCGCGGAAGTCTACTTCATTTATTTATTAGTTTTCTCCTGAATTAACTTTCTTTTTTACAGATGCCAACCAAATAGGGTCCCAAGGCTGGCTCTGCAGGAGGCAAAGGAGAGAATAAGACATTCAGATTGCTATTACTAATGTAAAGAATGGTGGTTATTCTGTAAGAAAAGCTTCTGTAGAGTTTAATATTCCAAGGACGACCCTATAGCGAAAAATGAAAACCGGTTGTGATACAAAAACTGCAATGGGTGTGGGTTCCTGTTTGGGTTCAGTCAATGAGGAGCGATTTGTCTGCCATAAAAAAAAAAAATTAAAAAATATGAAAGCCCACGGGTTTCCTTTCAAAAGGGACTGCCGACGGAGCTTATAATTTTGCAATATAGTTTCACTTAAAACCTAAATTTCACGTTGAAAAAGAAAAAGCTGGTAAAGACTGGTTACGGCTTTTCTTGTCTATACATCTTGACCTATCTGCGTGGAAATCTGAAATAATTAGGCTACACAACTTAACTACAACAAGTAACTCACTAAATGCATGTTAAGATTAGTAGATACTCTTTTAACACGATTTCCTCATTGTCTTTTAAGTGTTTTGTGAGGTGGTCATCCATTCCTTGCGTCTCTGGTCTTCTCACTCTGATACACGGGTGAATTGGCCAAGTGTTACGTTATTCAGAAACAGTTTGTAGTTCATAAAATGCAGTCACAGCTGCAAATACGAACAACCATCAGCTGTGCGAGGGAATGATGACAATGAAAATTTGTGCCGGACGGGGACTCGAATCCGGAGTTCCCCCTTTACGCGAGTGGTCGCCTTAACCGTTTGGCTATCCGTACACGACTCACGGCCGGTTTCTAACTTCCATATGTCGCCGTTCCTGTGCCACAACCTGTACTCGTACTCGCATTATGCACTTCCCGTACAGAGGACACATCTTCAATTGAAAGTCACTGCCTGTTGTCGGTGGATAAATACCATATTGCAGTGCCTATGTTGTTAACACTTTGCCATCCGCACGTCACGTACAAATTTATTCGCTTGGCGTCGCCAGCGCTAAGTCGGATTACTTCTCTTGTGGCCGGCCGCTTGTCACCTTTCCGCTGATGACAAGCTTCAAACACATTGAAACTTCCTGGCAGATTAAAACTGTGTGCCGGACCGAGACTCGAACTCGGGACCTTGGCCTTTCGCGGGCAAGTGCTCTACCAACTGAGCTACCCAAGCACGACTCACGACCCGTCCTCACAGCTTCAATTCCGCCAGTAGACAACTTGCCCGCGAAAGGCAAAGGTCCCGAGTTCGAGTCTCGGTCCGGCACACAGTTTTAATCTGCCAGGAAGTTTCATATCAGCGCACACTCCGCTGCAGAGTGAAAATCTCATTCTTCAAACACATTGACTTTTGCGCGCTTTCATTTTCCGGAAATCCTCTATTTTGCCGTATCGTCCCACAAACTCGAATTTTCTTTTCAAGTAACTTCTCTGCAAGTTCTACACTGTTATAGTAATTATCCATGCAGAGATGATGCCACTTTCCATGAAGGTGTCAATTGTTCCAACACTGTTTTTGCTAAAGGCTATCTAGCGTCGGAATGTATCTTGAATGACGAAATGTATCCCGCACTCGAATCACACAGCATCCGAATGAGTATGCCGTATTTCGTAATTTTCAACGGATTGTAAACTTTAAAATTTAACCGTCCACGCCACGGAATCATTCTTTCTTCAATTGAGATGTTTTGACTTACATTAAACGTTTCTTTAAACTTTTTGGAAAAATAATCAGTTACGAATTGCACTTTGACAAGCCGGTCGGCAATATCCGTTTTATTGTTGCTGTCGGAAAAATGTACAAATGATAATATTTGTCTGAATCGGTTGCGGGGCATCGTTTTGCGAAATATCGGTGTGTCTATTAACGTATTCTTTGACAAATAATCATCGATTCTTGTTTTTTTTTTACAATTCCCGTAAGGATAGCAAGCCCAAACCATTTTCTAAGTTCGGGGCCCGTAACGTCAACAAATTTGGCATTTTTTTTTTAATCCAGTTTTCTTCTATTGCAATTTTGACTGTAGTACTTGTTGGTTTCGTTGCTCATATATTCAAATTGATCGCTCCCAATATATAATTGTACGATATCCTCCACGCTCTGTGTACCTTTGGGAAATATGTTTGGACCCGAGGATCCTTCAAATTTGTTAATGGTCCTCGGTAAATCAAACTCTGAGCACTGTGCACTGCCTTCGTCGTCCGATTCATCCGAATCAGCTGGCAACCGTAGCGTTCGCCGAATTCTTCTTGGACCTATTTCACTGTCTTCCTACGATTCTGCTTCACTTTCATTTTTTTGATATCCAGTGTCTTCTTCCCAATCGGCCAAGTCGTCCGGAACGTCAGACAAGACGTCCGCGCATTCATCGTAAATGATCCTATTGTCTGTTTCGTCCGCCTTCATGAAAGGGCACAAGTACTTATAAAGGCAAAACACTTGTTGAGTAATTGGTCTAGAGTTTAGTGCTGCTTCTATGCTGACCAGGATTGTGTTGAGACCTTCTTCGTCCAACTGTGATTGTCCTAAAACTTTTCTCAGGCAGCATGTAGCTTATTGTTACGTAAACAAAACACCAACAGAATGCAAAACATACTAACGTGCTGTCGCCGACCACTGTGGGATACTATGCTCACGACACGACTCTGGTGTCGCCGGCCACTGAGCGATACTATGCACACGACACCACTGTGGTATTGCCGGCCGTTGACCGCTACTCCGCGCACGACACCACATTCGTTTGCATCACCTTGGAGTAAACACAGTGTTATCTGAACTGAGAACAGAATTCTGGATCCTTAGAGCTCGACAGGCAATTAAATATGTTCTACACCGTTGCCTACCTTGTAAGATGGTGAAAGCTCACGTTGTTCAACAAACTGAGGCTCCATTACCAGCTGAACGAGTCTCACCACTGAAACCATTTACAGTAACTGGTATTGACTTTGCTGGCCCATTATATGTCAGACAATGACATATTACGAAGAAAGCGTATATTGCCCTATTCACATGCGCAACAACACGAGGCATACACCTGGAACTATGCTCAGATATGTCATCTGACAGATTTCTTCAAGCCCTACAAAGGTTTGTCGGAAGACGAGGAGTGCCCAGCACAATTTACGCTGATAGTGCTACTACCTTCCATGCCACGCACTTAGAGCTGAAGGAGCTCTGGCAGGCTCTCATGGCAAGCAAGACGCACAAATACCTCGCCCAGCAAGCCATCACTTGGAAATTCATCGCCCCATAGCGCCTTGGTGGGGAGGATCCTGGAACGGATGGTGGGATCTGTCAAACGCTGCCTGAGAAAAGTTTTAGGACAGTCGCAGTTGGACGAAGAAGGTCTCAACACAATCCTGGTCAGCATAGAAGCAGCACTAAACTCTAGACGAATTACGCAAAGGGGAGAGGAATCTGAGCCACTGACGGCCGCACATTTCCTTGTAGGTGATCAAATCACAACACTACCTACTGATCCAGAATCACCAGTTAGAAAGGACTTGCCCAAGAAATTTCAACGGCTGCAGAAGATGGTGGAAGAAAGAATATCTGATCCTGCTCAAAAACTGCCATGAAACTCATCAACCAAGGCCAGGTTCAGGAAGACTCCAGCTGGGTGATGTCGCTCTTCTACAAGAGGATGTTCGTCCACGACACATGTGGAGGAAGGCGCGGATAGAAGATCTTCAAGAAGGAAGAGATAGAAAAATACGAACTGTAACCTTCAGAAGGATCCATAATATCACGTCCCTTTCAACTGGTCATTCCTCTAGAAGTTGAACGGGGTGGGGAGGGTGTTGCGGGTTGATATTTGTAATTATAGACACTCCGGAAATATTGATTATCCTTGAATTAATGTTTTATATTCCATGATGTACGTTCCTTGGAGAGAAATAAATTAATGTTGTATTGGAATCACTGTGTTGTGTGTCCGTAATAGTGGTGTCGCGGGACGGCATAGTGTTAAGAAGCACTATGCAATGTTATTTCGCATCTTTCTTCTTAACAACGTAGACAATGCAATAAGGTATATTGTTCTAACTTTCTAAATGTAGTTTTATTTTGTTTTTTTATGAATATATAAAGCAATATCTTTAAATTTTCCAGTGTTTTCGTGTATTAGTGATTTATATTGGCTTTTGAAAAAGTCATGTTCATCTATCCCTGCTTTACTCTAGTGGTTGGAAGCTATTTGGATCTGCCTCTAGATGTCCCGGACCCGATAAGCGTCTGAGAAGTGCACTCTCATCTCCCTCGAGATGTTGCGTCCCAGACGCAAGGAAGGAAAGAAGCTTAGGGTTTAGCGTCCCGTCGACGTCGTCCTTAGAGACATTGCCGGAGCTCGGAATGGGAAAAGAACTCGGCCGGCGCTTTGAGAGGAACCGACCCAGCATTCACAACTGGAGGTTTAAGGAAAACTAAGACGGGGCGGGGTTTTGAACCGGCGTGCTCCCGAACACCGCACACGGCGCCCTGGACCCTGACGTTCCCGCGCCGAGCTTCCGCGGCAGCGCCAAATAATCGAGTGCAGACAGCAGCCTAGCCACGTTCCCAGCATACAGTATACAGTAGAGGCTGCACTACAGTGTACGCCGTGGGAGCGCGCCGGCTCTCAAGAGCACAATGCGCGCACAGCCCAGCCGCCGCCCCCGCCGTACGGTGCTCCTGCGAGAACAACGCACTGCCCCGCCTTATCGCCTGTATCTCTTTTCCACGTATGGCTAGCGGCTAAACAGCACTAAGCAACCTGCCTCCACTTGTGCTTCCACCTAACTCCCCACTCGCGAATACACTGCTGCTTTTTATGTTTTTACAAAAACAATTAAACAAAACTAGTATTTGGTATAAATCGTTTTACTTTGCATGCGTTCGAATCAATTTTCGAAATAAAAGCTCCATTCTTATGTCGGCGGCTCATAAACAGGTTTTCGCAGGAGAGAACAGCTTCTTGACACGATGAAAAATTACTGCACACGCATTTTTTTGTCACGTTGGAAAAGAAAAGTGGGGAAAGTTAGGCGACAAATCACGTGACCGTAGGCATTTAGTTATTAAATGAAGGTTTTTTGTCTATCAACGCTGTGACAGATATGTCTAAGAACGACGAGCGCAGATTCGCTGTTGTGGGGGGTGGGAGATTGGGGTGATTGTGGAGGGGGGGGGGGGGGGGGGAGGGCCGTCTTGTTGCTCGGCTCCTATTCGAGCTAGGAATATGGGGTACTAAGGATTTGGTTTAGCACGGAACAGCAGCCATTTGTATAGCCATTCGAACTTTGTCTTACTGTACCTGTGTTACAGTGAGTTAAGCAAGGTTTGAACATCGAACCGTAGGCCAATTCTGCGGATCGATTAATTCCATTTGCAAAAAATGTTAATTGGGCTTAAATTAATGCTCAGCTGATAACACCATTTGTAGGTGCACCATTCAGATTTTACGTGCAAAAACATGCAAAAAACATTTTTTTCTGTGAGGTTTCTGAAGGGTACCACTTCTATACTTTAAACTTCTACGAATCTGTTACAACTTTGCACGACGGCAGATAAATGGATAAACTCAAAATTACACTTTTTTTTATCCAATAATGTCCATCAGTTGTCGGGTTACGATGGTTTAAAGTCGAGTCAAATGTAGCACGTAAAATTCATTCTTATGTGAATTTAATACCGGAAACCTTCGAAAGTAAATAAAATAAACAAAAAATGCATTCTTGCGATAAAATTGAAAACTTGCTTTCAAAACTATAGCTTCAGTCGGATTTTACGTTCAAAAAACAAGTTTTTTTTACGTGCGCCATTTACATGTTTCGAACCTGCGCGAATCGGTTCAAGTTGTAATAGAAGGTAGACAAATACTGTAATCAACAGTCGTCCGGTTGTTTTGTGAAAGTTCTATCCGCTGTCACGATGTACGCAACATGGTTCGAAAGAAAATAAAAAAAAACCTATACCGGATCAGTCGTCGCCCGAGTCAACAGACATCTAGATCGGTTAGCAAGGCATGACTCTATAATGTGAAAATTATGATAGATTAGAAGTTGGGAAACAGAATGAAAAATGCTCCTATCATAGCACAAAAAAGCGAAATCTTTCCTGAACAGAGTCAGGCATGCAAAAAAAGGTAATTAGCTTTTGGAATCACTGGTTGCTTCAAAGACATTTAAATCAAAGCATTCCGACGTATTCGAGTTTTTTTACGAGTTAACCCTACTTTCTCACTGCAGTGAGCTCTCTAAGCTGGAACGTAGTGGCACACCAGCATCTTGCAATTTATAGGCTAAAGTCGCTAATCCTCTGCCAAAAATCCAGAAGTTTCGCCAGCCATAGTAAACATTGTATAATATCATAATGCTGAAGAGCATACATTTAATAACTAAGGAAGTCTTTCTGGGGGGGGGGGGGGGGGGGGGGATAAAATTTCTGGGGGTGGATTTATTTCCTGGGGGCGATGACATCATGTATCACGTTACTTTAGTTGACATGATGCATTATATTACATAACTTGGGTACTAATATTAACACGTAAAAAGGCGCGAATATGTCAAGATGTTTTGATTTAAACGTCTTTGAAGCTGACAGATAAGTTGAAAAGCTAGTTCCTTTCTTTTAGATCCATAACTCTGCCCAGGGCAAATTTGCCTTTTTTGTGCTATGATAAGAGCTTCTTTCATTCTGGTTGATTACTTGTTCCTCACGCTGTGCGACAGCAGGCTCTGCCAGGATGAAGACTGGCACGACATTTTCTGCTGTTTTTCATTATTTCATCGATGACTAGCTGCTTTACGATCCTCTAAACTCCAAAGCAATGAGAAGATCCAAGGAGGAGTAGCGCGTTTCGTCACAGGCTCGTTTAGTAAGTGCGAAAGCGACACGGCCAGGCTCGTCCAACTCTTGTGGCGCACGAGGGTTATTCGGAAAGTAAGTTCCGATCGGTCGCGAAATGGAAACCACTGCGAAAATCAGAAATGTTTTATTTGCAACAGTTAGCTACACTTTCCAGCTCTTCTCTACATAGTCGCCGCTCCCACTTAGACATTTGTCGTAGCGTTGTGCCAAGTTTCCAATACTCTCGTTATAGAAGGCAGCCGTCTGTGCTTTCTGCCAACACTCTACGCTGGTCTACAGCTCGTTGACCGTGCCAAAATGTTGTCTTCACAGCCAGCGATTCATGTGAGCAGACGTGGAACTCTAGGGCAGCCAGTTATGGGCCGTATTGTGGGTGATCAAACACTTCCCATCGAAAATGCTGTAGGAGCATCTTCACTGCCCCGTAGATCGCAGCCGAGAATTGTCAAGTAGAAAGAACCGCATGACAGTTGTGTTATGTGGTCTGCATAACATCAGGCGAAATCTCGCACCAGATGAGAGACGCTGTTTCCTAGGCATCTTTAAGAGCTCACTATGCACTCAGAGCTGGAAAGGGCGATGTGACGAGATTACAGGCATACTAGAGACACTGCCCAACACATCTATGCAAAGCTTCATCGGATTTTCACAGTGGTTTCAATTTTGCAATCGATCAGAACTTACTTTCCAAACAGCCCCTGTATGCTACATGAGCTGATTTACTGTTGAAACGTCTTGAGCGCGTTTTCCTAGAAGATTCAATCAGTGTAATGTTTCCTCCTGCGTACAGCATCTGATCAAAAGTATCCGAGAACACTATGAAATGCCGAATTTACCACTAGATGTCACGAAAGGTGTACCTGCCACTACAAAAGGAGGCGACGAGTATTGTGCTGTCAGTGAAGAAGCACTAAGAGCACAGTGGATCGGTGAGGAGGGCTCAGTGACTTTGAAAGTTGGCTATTTAATGGATATTACATGAGTAGGAAATCCATCAATGATATTTCAACCCTTCTAAAGCAGCTCAGGTCGACTGTTGGTTATGTGACTGTGAAGTGGAAACTTGAAGGAACAATCACAGACAAATCAAGACCAGGTAGACCTCAATGTGTCCACATACATGAACCGACGACCATTATGGAGGGTGGCTGCATGAAATCATTGGAAGGCATCATTCGTAGGTTCCGAAGTTGTACCTGTAGTCCAGCAAATACACTGACTATGCGTACGGAGTTAAAGATAATGGGGCACAATGGTCGAGCAGCTGCTCATAATCCGCAAGTTTCTTAAGTCAGGGCGAAGCAACGCTTGATGTGGTGTAACGAGCGAAGCCATTGGAAAAAATTGGAAATTTGTGCTAAGTTCTATGGGACCAAGCTGCTGAGGTCATCGGTTCCTAGACTTACACACTACTTACTCTAACTGAAACTAATTACGCTAAGGGCAACACACACAACCATGCCCAAGGGGGGACTCGAACCTCCGACGGGGGGAGTCGCGCGAACCGTGGCCAGGTGCCTCAGAGAAGCCTTGGACAGTAGATGACTAGAAACGAGTGATTTGCAGTGATGGATCACACTATACACTGTGACAATCCGGTGGAAGAGTTTGCGTTTGGCGAATGCTTGTAGAACCTTATCTGTCGCGCGAACCGTGGCCAGGTGCCTCAGAGAAGCCATTGGACAGTAGATGACTAGAAACGAGTGATTTGCAGTGATGGATCACACTATACACTGTGACAATCCGGTGGAAGAGTTTGCGTTTGGCGAATGCTTGTAGAACCTTATCTGTCAACATGCGTAGTACCACAGTCGCTTACAGAGGCGACAGTATTACGGTACAGGAATGTTTCTCGTGGTGGTGGTGGTATGGTTGCCTTACTGCGCATAATGAAAACGAAAACTACGGAACGATATGACTACATTTTACCAGCACCACAATGCACCATCTCAAAAAGCACCGACTGTGAAGACAGGGTTTGTGGATGGCAACATTCTGAAATGTATTGGCCTCCACGAAGTCCCGGCATGAATCAAACTGAACACTTTTCGGATGCATTAGAACGTCGTCTTCGCTCCAGACCGCAGCGCCCAACGTCACTACCTTCTCTGGTTTCGCTGCTTGAAGAAGAATGGGCGCCATTCTTCCACAAACATGCAGACATCTCATTGAAATTATCTCTGGCACAATTCAAGCCGTCTTAAAGGCGAGGGGTGGTCGCGTATCACATTAATGTTTACTAATTAGGTGTCCGCATATTGTACATCATGCAGAAAGGCCAGGTAGGTAAAATTATATACTGGAGCAAGCACGGATGGCTATCAACGATCGTTCTTCCCGGTCACCATCGTGCCTGAAACGGGAAAGAAGGGAACTGACAGTACTGCAGACAATGTTCTGGAGCACACACAGCGTAAGATGGCTTGCGGAGTATAAAGAATATGTAGATACTGGAAGATTTTTTGCAAAATTATTTCGGTCGTTCTCTGAAATTTGGAAATTTGTTCCTTTTTTAACACAGAATGATGATAATTAATTTTGTATACAAAAATGTTGTTAACAATTACCCTCATAAGAAGGGTATCACAGGAGAATTCAGAATTCTAGATAATGGAACATTACGTTCAATACATCATATACTGCTTCAACACCCAAAATGTAAGGGTGATCACCCTTCCTGAAAACAGTTAAAAAACTGAACTGCGCTATATATACTACAGTATTGACATGACCGAAGAAAGTATCACTTTCAGTGGTACAGTCCATAATGTTCAATGGTTTCACTACAACCAGGCAAAACTTTGCCACATGGGAACAAATAAATAATGAGCAAAAGCAGTTATTATATCCAGGATTTGTAGTATTGATAAATATTTTGTAGCAGTTCTAAGAGATTCCTACAGGTAACTGCGAAAGGACGTCAGGACACCAACGATGATTTCACAATAAGAAGCAAATCGCGAAATACAGGAAGACACATATTCAAGTCTCTTTACGCAACTTTGGTAGTGTTTCTTTTGCTTATTCGATTTAGTACAAAAGAAATAAATGATACAATCTTGAATATAGGTGATAAAACTGGTAAACCATAGGCAAATGTGGTACAGTGAATCTAAGACTGACTAGCGATTACGCCACTGAGGACATTTTGGTTGTAGGCACAAACTACAATCGACTCTGATTGGTAATTCTGTCCTACACGCCGGGGCCACACAGTGAATTCTAATGACTGCGTTCACTGGTCGAATAACAGAACGTCTGCCCGAACACACAAGTCCCGTGGAATCATTACGGTCCACGCACCTAAGTTGTCCTCGTACTCCCTCATAGTAATTTGCTACCAACAGACACAATTTCACGATGTGTACACTACTCGAGCACACTAATGGAAGATAGACGTTGCCTGTTGTAGTTGTAATAATGTTATTTTAAGACAAAACTTCGTACTATGTCTTCTTTGCAGCGAATAGTAAGAGTAAATACAAATAATAAGAGTAAATACGCAACATGCATTTTATTCTTTACTGTGAAAGTACCGTGAGTGGCCTGACTTACTTTTACACTTCATTGGAGGAATTTTACTTCGTTGTTGCGATATGATTTCTAAGGTGATAAACAATTGGCAACAACGTGGATACAATGACTGCTCTTCCTAAATTAGCAATTTTACTTCTTCCTGCTTGACGTAAGTGTTGACTAGTTACACTGGCGCTTTGAGTTAATTGCATTGTGCTGCAACAAGTGATAATAGTTTTTAATTTTTTATATTTTATTGTTATCTTATATCAGCGACCTGTAATTGACTCACCACTTAGACATAAAGTATTGATTGCACAAAAGAGAGCAGTGGGAATAATTAGTGGTGTTCACCCAAGGACGTCATGTAGGCACCTATTCAAGGAGTTAGGTATTTTAACTGCACTGTCAGAGTATATACATTCGCTAATGAAATTCGTTATAAACAGACCATCTCAATTCGCGAACAACAATGATGTTCATAAGTACAACACTAAAGGAAAACATTACCTTAAAAAAAAACACTGTGCCTCTAAATGTAGTTGGATGAGTAGAACTAAAAATTTCAGTAACATTATTTTAGAACTATTCATGTGTGTATATATCTTGAAATGTGACTTGTTCCACTTCATATCGATAAAATAATCGTGAAAATGATCTACGGAACATGACATAGCTAAACTAAACTAGAGAGAGAGAGAGAGAGAGAGAGAGAGAGAGGGGGGGGGGGGGGATTCGTTAACCACGTTCAACATGAGCTGTTTTTATACACTTACATGCAGCTACGGGTTTTTGAATGCAGCTGCCAAATAAAGTACACACCGGCCACCCAAATACAGTCGAATCTCCAAGGTTTAAGAACTATATCAGGATTATCGACTGCTACTTTATGGCAACTAGCAGCAAAATCGATGAACCTTTACATACCTCTTCGTATACATTCTTCTACATTGCCACTGTTTGTTAGTCAGACGCACTTCTTTAAAGTTACCTGTCCCTGTCCTAATCGCTGATCTGGTGACCAAAGACACACACAAACGTGCGCGCGGTTTGCTACATACGAAGCGAACGTCAAGATGGTTTGGAAATTTGAACACTGGCTGACGAATTAACCAGAGAAGTTCTTGCAAAAATGGCTCTGAGCACTATGGGACTTAACATCTGAGGTCATCAGTCCCCTAGAACTTAGAACTACTTAAACTTAACTAACCTAAGGACATCACACGTGTCCATGCCCGAGGCATAGTTCGAACCTGCGACCGTAGCAGTCGCGCGGTTCCGGACGGAAGCGCCTATAACCGTTCGGCCACACCGGCCGTCGAAGTTCTTGCAAACAGTCTTAACTGGCAGATCACGAATCCATGAGGTGTAGTCCAAACACCACGCATCACTTGAGTAAATAAGCTGAGGTCTCGAAGAACAGCAATAAGACGAGCCAACAGCGCTTAAAAGAGTGGAATGGGAGATTCCGAAAATTCAACGGTAATTTCTCTGCGGTTTTAGACAAAAACATTCGGTGGCTCCAGTGCCTCTGCGAAAGGCCGCTGTAAGAACCTCGTCTGAATTCGACAACCGGACGTCAGTCGATCATCGTTTTTATTTAAGCGCTTTCGTCATAATTTAACAAGTTCGTTAGCGACCTACAAAACATCCGCAGATCCACGTACCACCCCCATTTCCCCTAGAACAGAGGCATATAACATCCGACGGATTTGACAACAATCGGCAGTAAATAGAATTTTCAATTAACCGCATATACACGTAATCTTTTTAGCGACAAAGATCAACTGTATGCCTACCCTCAATTGGTAGAAACATCCTTAATTAGACGAAGGTACAATCCATTGACTTTCAGATCCAAGGTGATACAGGTGAATCCGAAAGTGGACGGGTCACGTGGATGTTAGATAATTAGAGACGGACCACAACCCTTGATTGTAATTGTTTTAGGACTGCCGAGTATCTGAATCAGAAAGTTCGGACGAATTGAGAAACCTGCTCCTCCTGAATGTGATGTCTAATTTCCAAGCTAGGTAAATCGACATATCACAGCTGAGAGAGCAAAAGTTATACAATATGATCGATAGTGGATAAAAACTACAGCGCTACAAAATACCAACATTTCGCAGAAATCTGCTGTGCCGTTAGTCCATGGTGAAACTTCACCATGCTGTATGGACTTTATCACGAAATTATGAAGGCCTCTTATATAATAAATTTAAAAAAAAAATAGTGACACGTTGAATTTAAAAGCAACGGAAGATGAGAACATGAAATAGGAGACTACGATGGGTGGATTCTATAAACCAAAGTTTCTTAAATTATTGAGGACACCAGTGTATTCACTGTCTCTTTTTAATTTAGCCCCGTCATGATGTCTGAGAATTTCTGGATAATCTATAGTTCAATAGTGTATTAGTTTGGCCATGTTATGTTGTCTACTTGTAACTGGAATGACAGTTTATTTTTGTAAAAAACTAATGTTTATATTGAACAGTTGGAAAAGGTTAGCTATTTTGTGTAAAATGTTGCCAGTAATTTCCAAGGTGTAGTATGTCCTCCCATTCCTGTCAGAGATGTGTGAGACTATAAGCAATGTATCATTATCTTTTTACAACTTTTTGATAGAGGGAATCGATTTTGTGTGAAGTTTGCCTTTTTGATTGCGCCAGTTTGTTTAAAATGTTTATTTCTTTTTCTCAGTAAGCTTAAGATAACTGTAATTAGACCACTCTGTGCATCATCGATCTGAAACCAGAAAATTTTTGTGAATGTTGCTGTCATGATGCATTATGTATGGCCGGCCGGAGTGGCCGAGCGATTCTAGGCGCTACAGTCTGGAGCCGCGTGACTGCTACGGTCGCAGGTTCGAATCCTGCCTCGGGCATGGATGTGTGTTATGTCCTTAGGTTAGTTAGGTTTAAGTAGTTCTAAGTTCTAGGGGACTGATGACCTGAGCAGTTAAGTCCCAAAGTGCTCAGAGCCATTTTTTTATTATGTATGGTAGTTTGTGAACATAAATAACACTAAAACGAAATAAAAGAGAAATCTTATGGAGCTGTTGCTAAGGCAAGGCACATACTTTTACAAAACATCAAGACTTTTTCTGGTAGCTAAACCACTCCAACGAATCAGCTCAAGGTTTCACATTATTTTTAAATCAGTCGCGGGTGACTCAATTTTCTGCTTGTTAGACCAAGACTGTTTATACCCACTCACGCAATCATCAGCGCCTTTGACTTGTAAACTATGCTGCAAATGGTTTCCAAACTCACGAACTGAATTACGGTACATACAAGCTGACCGAGCGAGGTGGCGCAGTGGTTAGCACACTGGACTCGCATTCGGGAGGACGGCGGTTCAATCCCGTCTCCGGCCATCCTGATTTAGGTTTTCCGTGATTTCCCTAAATCGCTTCAGGCAAATGCCGGGATGGTTCCTTTGAAAGGGCACGGCCTATTTCCTTCCCCATCCTTCCCTCACCCGAGCTTGCGCTCCGTCTCTAATGACCTCGTTGTCGACGGGACGTTAAGCACTAATCTCCTCCTCTCCTCCTCCATACACGCTGTACCGTTCTTTACTAAGAGAAATTCCATAATTCCCTCGGTAAATACGTTACAGATTATATTCAACATTTAGTGAAAATTTACCATTTGCTCGAAACCGCGGAGCGAACCAACGTTATGTTTCATCTGTATAAAAATAACACCATTAACACCAGCGTGCTAACTGAAATGTCTTCCCAAGAAATTTTATAACCTTGTTGCTTTCGACTACAAAATAAGTTGTGAAGGTTGGCAGCACGTAACATACCAAGAAGCAATGCGACATACTAAGGAGCAGGACGACTACGTAAATTTTTTCGTAGGGAAGGCGGATGGAAGGTTTAAGACTTGGTGTAACGGTTCTGGGAAAGTCTTTTTGCATCTGTAACAGAATTCTCACATCAAGATGTGGCTGTACCAGTATTACTGACTATTTCTGCACTATTTGGAGTCCTTATCCTTGACAGCAGAGAAAGGAAGCATTCAGAGATGACAGTACAAGACAATTCAAATCACGCGCCTGACTGCAGACCACCCAGTGCTCGGACGTGTACCTCGGGTACTGTGATACACTGTGTCATCATTACGTTCTATTGATTCTGTTAACCGAGGCTTAATGCAACGATACGTCGTTCAGTCCGTTCTGTGAACAAGTGTTAATAGTTAAGGAAGTATGTGTTCACTGGGCTCGCTTTTCTTGCTTCGTTGAGTACCACCACCACTCAAAATGCTCGACCCTTGTTTTCTTTAAAACACTGTGAAGGTAGATGAACGTAGAATTCACACAGACAGGAAGTGATAGTAAGAAACTGAGATTATGAAACAGATGAGACACATATTGGAAGACGTGATAAACTAATACTCACAGCATTGGAACGCACAAGAAGCGTAGCAGTATGAGAAAGAAGAATGAAAACAACTAAGTAAGCAGAACAACGACTAAGCCTCCGCTTCAAGAAAGAAAGTGGGCAATTGGCTCTAAACAATCAAAGGACCTTGCCAGATATTTAACAGTCCAGGACCGACACAAACATTCCCACTACAAAGACCTGAGGACACTAACCGAAATTCATTACCGCTAGATGAAAACGAAATTGCTAGACAAACCAAAAATCTCAAAAATAATAATGTGTCAGGGGAAGATAGAATTACAGCAGAAATTTTTCAATTATCAGGCTCAAACACCACAAAAGAAATAAAAAAAATCACGCAGGTTATTTGTCAAACAGAACAAAGCACAGAATATTGGAAAAATACGTTAATTCGCCCGCTAGAAATGAGGGGACACACAATAGATATAAATAACTGCAGGGGAATCACCATCTTGTACCCTGATACAGGAGGAGGTCTTTTGCCATGGGACATGTGATGCTTGCAAATGAACAGAGTTTATTATCATCACAATTTTATCTGTCTTGCACATTGAAATTTGTGTTAGTGTAAGATAGCTTTTATTTCAAGACGTTTTTAACGTGTAACTGGTATTTATAGTACTTGGTGTTTAGTGGAGTAACAATGCAGGAGACAGACGATTAAATACAGCACTGACAATACGGCAACGCTCTTATTTTCAACAAAATATTTGTTCCTAGGTACATAACCATATTATGCCTTGGAACATGTATTCACATTTGGAAAAACCTTAATTTTTCTAAGTTACTTTTGTAATTTTAGAAAAGACTAAAGGGCATAAAAAATGAAAGTCATCATTTACAAACGGAATAAGAAAATATACGAGGAGCGTTCAATAAGTAATGCAACACATTCTTTTTTCTCGACCAGTTTCGGTTGAAAAAATGCGAAATTCATTGTGGGACATCGTGGATTATTCCCGCTTCAGCCCCTATAGTTTCATGAAATTCCGATAAGTGGCGGCGCTATACGTAGCCTTCAAAATGGCGTTTGTAATGGAGGCGCGTTCCAAGCAGATAATCATAGGCACTTACCCTCTACTGAGACCTGGCAGTGAACAAAAGCGGGTTGAATCACTGTGCGAGACGTCTGCCATTCTCGCAACAAGGTCGCGCAAACGTGTCCGATCTCCCGCATAGCGGCCGGCCGCACACAGCTGTGACTTCTGCAATGTTGGAAAGTGCGGACATTCTCGCTGCACAACTAGACGTCTCTGTTGATAGTATTGACGCAACCGTCCACCATGTGGTGCACTCAAAGGTGTGTGCCCGTCGCTTTCCTCGCCACCTAACGGACGACAAAGGAAGGACTGTCTGTGCGGAGTCTCTTGCGCGTTACGAGGTTAATGGTGACAAGTTTTTGTCCAACATCGACACAGGTGACGAAAGAGGGCTTCATCACTTGGCACCGGTGACAAAAAGGCAATCCATGGGGTGGCGCCAGACTACCTCTCCTCCGAGGAAGCCGGGAAAGTCATAGCGACGGTGTTCTTGCACTCTGAAGGGGTTATTCCGTTTGATGTGTTTCCTCTTGATGCAACGATCAATCCTGAAGAAAACTGAAGAAACGATTTCAGTGTGTTCGTCGCCACAAAAACGCAAACTACCTTCTCCTCCTCCTCCATGACACCGCAAGGCGTCACACAAGTCTGCGTGCCTGAGTGGAGCTCACGGAACTTCACTGGACTATTCTTCTTGAATCTCGTACCTTCCGACTTCCAACTCTCTGGCCCAATGAAGGATGCACTCCGCGGGAAGCGGTATCGGGATGATTGGGGAGGCTATTCATGCAGCAGGGTATCTTCGACGTCGACGAGTATAATGGTACTATGCGCGCATAGAGGCGCTGCCAATTATGTGGCGTCAGGCCGTCGCACTGAAAGGAGATTATGTTCAAAAACAGGATTTTGTAGCCAAAAGAGTGGGGAACAACATGATATATTGGAATCATGAATAAAACCAAACTGTTTCACACAAAAAAAAGTATTGTATTACTTACTGGGCATCCCTCGTATTACATTTATGTTACAGGGCTGGCTTCTATTATATAAGAGAAATAGTTAAATTAAATGAAACAACAAGTTTACTGTTACCAGTCACCGGTGACTGGTAACAGTAAACTTGTTGTTTCATTTAATGTCAGTAACAGTCACGTTAAAGCCTAACCTAAAAATGTTCGTATTTAAAGTTATCAAAACAGTTTCTCATTTGTAGAAACTGAACAGTATTATTGATGTCCGTAACTTTCTCATTACGTAATAAGGCATTCAGCATGTCTAACAAATTTTAATTTATTTTAATGCAACAACAATAGAAAGATATTGTAAAGTATGTATGTAGAACTGCAAACGGATCCTAGCCAAAGCTCGACATACATTACATACCAAGAATAATAGAGATATAACCCTTGTGCGCAATTTCTGGTTAAGCCACCTCACAAGGACAATTACAAATTTAAAAATTACATGGTCACCACCAGCCCAAGTCCTTCCTAGCAATTAAGAAAAGAACGAACTGGAAATTAAAAGTTTAATTAAAGTAAAAATTTAATTATAAGAATGTAATTTTTTTAAAGAAACTAACAAGATGAATAGCATTGTATGTCGTATATAAAAAATTAGGGAACAGAAAATTAATTTGAAAACTGGCATCAATGAGAAAGATAAAGGACGCAGAGTTTATCTTTTACGTAGGACATTTATTTCATTACTGAATTTGATGCACATCCTATGAATACACATGACCGGTGCCTGAATAAAAAAAGTTTAGCTAAATAATTCGCAAAAAATTTGTAGAATCGCGCAATTAAAAAGGAAAAACATATAAAACGGAAGTGGAACACAATAATTCAATCATTCCACCTACATACCCCCGACCGCCCGAAAGCAACAAAGCAACTTCCACACTTTTAATTTAAACCACCATCATCGCCGATTTTTAACAAAATAATTATGCCACATTCCGAAAATGCACAACTATACACGCTTCAGTTAAGCTGAAGTACTTAGATATGCCATGAATTTAACATAGGGAAGTTCTAATTCGACTTACTTCCTCTCAGCATAAACCCTCTGTAGGAGCTACGAACTGTACTCGCCAACGGCTAACTGCAGTGTCCTTCCTCCACCGAGCTTCACCTAACTACCGGTGCAACGGAAGCTACCAGAGCGGTAGGCTTCCGCCACCAACCTGACAGACAAACCAGCCTCAGAGTAAAAGAGGTAAACCTCCCTGTCCAGGTACTGGGATCCTAAGTTGGTCATCCTGTGCTACCGTCCAAACGAGAAGCAAACATCGCCTGCTCCTAGCAGACGACAACCAACTTTTCCCCACAAAAGAAACCCGAAACCACTCGTAAAAAACACTCATTCAGTCACATATACGCACACACAGGGTAGGGTGAAGGGAAAGACATAATAACTACAGGACATGATTTGCTATGGAACACAAAAAAATCAAACATAATATCATTTAATAAGCCTTAGTTTGATTGCTCAGTCTTTCTGGGAGAGTTAATAAATTGAACCGCAAGTAGGCGGTGGACAGAATAGGATGCACAGCATCCGGTGAAACGAGCGTCTATGAAACGACTCCACAGAGACGTTTCAATATTTTATTAAAAAAACTGGACTGACTATTTGTAAATTAATATTTCAGTTTGTTATTAATTATGGAATTTAAATGTAAATAAAATAGAATTTGGTACCAACGACTTTCGGACGGACGATTTTATGATTCTTTTTAGGACTTGGTTGTGCTGCTTCCGGCAATTGATACCTGGGCAATGACCAATGAAGAAAATCGAAGAGGGCCAGTCGGCCGGTCCCTTGCCCCATGTAAGCTAGGCGTCCCGTTGCAAGGACCTGGCCACACGGTTACGCAGACCCAGCTCACGTTAATTGCCCCACTGTGTTGGCGCTGCGGGCCGCCATTACCGCCCACTCGCACGCTGCCGCAGCCAGCGCCCGCGGCCGCACAAGCAGACAGAGGCAACCGCCCGCCATCGGATACCGCTCGCGAGCCATCCGCGGCTGTTGGCCGCATTCTTCCTTTTTGGCTCATCCCGTCGCGAATCTGGAAATTTTTTGCTGCGCCCTCTCGGCGTGCCGCTCCACTTGCGCCGACAAATATTTCACCAGCTGCCGGGGGTGGTCATTAGCTAACCTCGGTCACTGGCCACCGGCTGACCGTCCGCTCACACTGGGCGCGGAAGAGCCCGCAGCGCTAGTAACGGAGACGTAATGACTAGAGACAACAGTTAGCCCGGAGAAGGAATTTAATTCTTACATCCTCGTCAACGTTTTAAGAGAGGCGTCGGCGGCAATTACCTGTATATTTTACCGCACATAACCTCGATGCAGAGCAGCAGAATTTACTGTACCAAGTACCACCAGAGACAATGGTATCCTCACGATTGGCCTGGCAAAGTGTGACAAGACCACTGATATTCTCTGTACACTTAAATGATGTGACGGAGAGGATGATCAGCAATCTCTAGTGTACGGGAATGTGTCGAAGTTGAGTGACTGTAGGAAGATAAAAGATCACGCAAACAAAATCTGTAGTTGGTTTAGTGAATTACAGCTAGCTATGAATGTAGAAAAATGTAAGATAATGACATTGTAATTCTGTCAGTGACGGCAAAGGACCTGGAAGAGCAGTTGAACGGAATGGAGAGTGTATTGAAATGAGGATATAAGATGAACATCGACAAAAGCAAAACGAGGATAATGGAATGTAGTCGAATTAAATCGGGCGATGCTGCGGGAATTAGATTAGAAAATGAGACGCTTAAAGTACTAAATGAGTTTTGCTGTTTGGGGAGCAAAATAACTGAAGATGGTCGAAGTAGACAGGATATAAAATGTAGACTGGCAATGGCAAGGAAAGCGTTTCTGAAGAAGAGAAATTTGTTAACATTGAGTATAGATTTAAGTGTCCGGAAGTCGTTTCTGAAAGTATTTGTATGCAGTGTAGCCATGTATGGCAGTGAAACGTGGACGATAAATAGTTTGGACAGGAAGAGAATAGAATGCTGAAGATTAGATGGGTAGATCACCTAACTAACGAGGAGGTATTCAATAGAATTGGAGAGAAGAGAAATTTGTGGCACAACTTGACTAGAAGGGATCGGTTGGTAGGGCATATTCTGAGGCATCAAGGGATCACCAATTTAGTACTGGAGGGCAGCGTGGAGGGTAAAAATCGCAGAGGGAGACCAAGAGATGAATACACTAAGCAGATTCAGAAGGATGTAGGTTGCAGTACTGGGAGATGAAGAAGCTTGCACAGGATAGAGTAGCGTGGATAGCTCCATCAAACCAGTCTCTGGGCTGAAGACAACAACAACAATGAGCATGAGTACCAAAAATAATCCTATAATATTCGAATAGAGCGTTAGCAGTGTGCTGCTTAAGGCAGTCACGTCTTTTAAATATCTAGGCGTAACGTTGAAAAGCGATATGAAATGGAGCGAGCACGTAAGGACGGTACTAGGGAAGGCGAATGCTCGACTTCGGTTCACCGGGAGAATTTTGTGAAAGTGTGGTTGATATGTAAGGGAGAGACAGCGTATACAACATTAGTGTGACCTATTCTTGAGTAGTGATCAATCGTACTGAAGCAAGGCATCGAAGCAAGAGAGAGGTGAGCTACTAGATTTGCTACCGGTAGGTTCGATCAAAACGCGAGTATTACGGAGACGCTTCTAAAACTCAAATGGTAATCCCTGGAGGGAAAACGACACACTCTTCACGAAAGAGTATTGCGAAAATTCAGAAAAACTGCGTTTCAAGTTGACAGCAAAAAAGCTCTAGTGCCGCCAACGTACATTTCCCGTAAGAGCAAAAAAAAAAAAAACTAAGAGAAATTAGGGCTCGTACGGACGCATTTACGATGGACCGTTCCCAAAGTGATGCTTCCTATTTTTTGTGGTGACTGGATGTCTGCGCCAGATGTAGTTGGTGTAGTGCTAATGTTTGAACCTCCCTCTTTCATTTGCAGGTGGTTCCATTGCTCTGCAGTAGATGGCGCCAGCAGAGGCGTTTGATATGGACGCGAGTATAAAAGAGCGATGTGTGACTGAATTCCTCACTGCTGAAGAAACTGCGCCCACTGAAATCCACCGATGCTTGCTAAAGGTATATGGAGACGATACAATAGACGTGAGAAATGTGAGGCGATGGCTACGGCATTTTGGTAGTGATGAAAAGGGTGTGGCCGACCAGCCACGACCCGGTCGACCCAGCACAGCTGTCATCCCTCGCAATGAAGTGTGTCTTGATCAGCTCATGCGTGCTGATCGGCGGATAACGACCAGAGGACTGTGTGCAACGCTGAATGTCGCCTGTAATGCCCTGAAAACAATGTTGCAACATCTTGGTTATCGCAATGTTTGTGCAAGATGAGTTCCGAGAATGCTTACAGCAGAATAAAAAACTCATCGACTGGAAACTTATCGGGAACTGCTGGACCAATATGAAGCCGGAGGCGACAATTTTCTGAATTGCATCGTAATTGGTGATAAGACGTAGGGTCAGCACTACGAGCCAAAATCCAAAAGAAACTCTATGGAATGGCGATATGCGGATTATCCGCCAAACAAGGAATTCAAGACACAGTCATCTGCAGGCAAAGTGACGTGCACAGTCTTCTGAGATAGCCAGTGTGAGGTTCTTTTGGATGGCCTGGAGCCTGGAGAGCCGGCCGGTGTAGCCGTGCGGTTAAAGGCGCTTCAGTCTGGAACCGCGTGACCGCTACGGTCGCAGGTTCGAATCCTGCCTCGGGAATGGATGTGTGTGAAGGTTGGTTAGGTTTAAGTAGTGCTAAGTTCTAGGGGTCTGATGACCACAGAAGTTAAGTCCCATAGTGCTCAGAGCCATTTGGACCATTTTTTGAGCCTGGAGAAACTGTCAGTTCAGCACTCTACAAGACGACACTAAGCTGAAAGACCGAATTTCCAGCTGCAACATGATAACGCTAGGTCCCAAACCAGTTTTGCGACCACGCAACGTAATGCAAAATTCGGCTGGACTGTCTTACAACATCCACCGTACACTCCCGATTTAGAGCCTTCGGACTTCCATCTCTTTAGGCCTCTGAAAGATGGACTACGTGGCGAACATTTTCAAGACTCGGATGCTGTTGTCAAAACTTTAAGAAAGTGGTTGGCCTCAGTTGGTTCCGATTTTTACAAGCGCGGCATGCAGGCTTTGGTTCATCGTTGGCAAAAGTGCGTAAAGAATGGTGGTGACTATGCAGAATGACATTCTGTAGCTAAAATATTGCTCTATATTGCTGTGCTCTTGTGATGTATGTACCTCCTGTAATTTCCATGAATAAAAAAATAGGAGGCATTTTTTTCAGAATGAGCCTCGTAGACAGTCTTTTTCCTTCGCTGTATTTGGAAGCGGTACAACAAAGGATATGATTAGTAGTGGTACAAGCAACACTTTATCACGCACCGTGCGGTTGCTTGCGATGTATGTATGTATGTATGTAGATGTAGATATCCAAACCCCCTTTCGACACTAGCACAACGTACTACTCTTCTTTCTGCTATCAGCACGCAGCTGATTCAGCTTCAGCAGTCAGTGAACTCTTGCCTAATTTGATTATATATTAACTGATGAACCCTTCTGAGATTACCACTTGTGAACAGGTTCATCCAAACAGCAACATTTGGATGAGTTTTCTGTTCTTATAGATAAGAAACACTGACACCTTCATGATAATTATCTTTACATATATGTTTACAACTCATTAATTATTCAGAGAAACTGAGGGCCGCTATCTTCACTACAAGAATGATCTCAATGCAGTGAAAAGCGAGTGCTTGTGTAACATCCACGAGATAAATTTTTGGCTACAGTGCGACGAGAGGAAATTATGCCTCTAACAGTTATAAACATTATGTATTCGACGTATGAAAAAACAATGAAAACTTATACTGAATAAATTATTTATATAATATTCTATGATATAATTGGACATATCGATATGTATCATACAAAGACAATGACAATTGTAAAGTGCTTTTATGATCTGTGTTTGTCTTCCTTTGTTTTTACCTTTTGTTGGATGGCTTTTTTAGGTTCAGCACGCAAGACGCATATCAAACTGAGGTCTATCAAGAAATGGTAATAGTTTATTAATTATTACTTGAAAATAGAGGTCATTATTATTATAAATATGAGTGATTAATTATTTGTAACTCTAATTCCTCTCTCAGCAAGCATTATCTGTGTTAATTATTTCTTTCCGCTGCAACGAGCGCAGCCATTGATGATAGCGATTTGTATCGCGTGTTTGTCTGTGTTTTCCTTAGAAACAAATCAAATGTTTGCTTGATGAAGTCTAAATAGTGCACAATACGAAAGTAGAGTTTCTGTAAAGTTTAATAAGCAGTTAAAATACTTATTTGGTCTAACAATAGAAAGTCTCTATCAACTGTCTGCCGCCATCTTAACTATTGTCTCAGCGGCAAATTCAAATTACGCAACTCTGCAGACATAAATGCTGAACGTAATACAAATGTGTGAAAATAAATGTGTACCGGTGGTCCCGAACTCATTTGAATGAAAATGATTCGAATCAGATTGGTTCTTTAAAAACAGTGCTCATAGCACGATCGATATAACAAAACTTTTCTAGCTGATGTATGGATCCGAAATTAATTACGCACGAGTTGCGAAGAATATTGTTTCAGTTAACATACGTCAGCGTTGTGCGCGGCTTATATTCGGTAGTTTCAATGATCATTTTGCTGAAGATAACTGTTTCCATCGTAATCCATAATTGTATAGAATCTGTTGTATGAACTGTGATTTAGTGACACTTACACAACTTACAGACAACAATTTAATACGACGTTAACTTGGAGTTCTTTAGCAACTTGATCAAATCTTTAGCCGGGAGAAAAATTATTTAGTAATTACTCAATGTAATAAAATAAGAATATCAATTCCATTTACAAATTAGTTAAATACCAAACCACTGAATAACCCAGCGAACGCCACACTTGGTTTCTTTGCTTACTTTCACTCTACCACTTCGTACGGCGCTGTATTTTGGGGCAACCCTGTGCACTCGCCAATAATATTCCTAGCCTAGGAAAGGGCAGTCTAACTAGTCTCCGGGATAAGTTCGCGAACTACGTGTAGACTATTGTACAAGTGTCTCGGAATCCTTACTCTGTCCTCTCCGTAAATACAGCATGATTCAGCTACCCCTGCTGCTGGGTTTTATACGACCCACAACACCTACAGATACCACGTGGTAACCTCCCCACAAAAAAATAATATGAATAGTATTCTCCCAACAGTAAAAAATATAAGTTTATAATTCACATTCAGCGTAACCTTCCAACAGATACACTCCAAAACCTCCCAACAGTAAAATTTCGTAACCTCCCAATAATACAATGTGACTACCTTCTCAATAAAATTGGCGCTCACTTATAACCTTTCAATAATGAATGTCAATTTAAACTGGTGAACTTTGGACGTCAGCAGCGCTGCGTCATGGCCCTGAAAGATCATTCTGAATAAATTGAAAATTCTTACCTCAATAAGGTCGCCGGATAACGCATATATATCTGCTCCTATAAGAAATTTTTCTGGTACAGCCCTGCGCAATGCTGGCCGATAGATTTGTCATTTATAAAAGGAAACAACTGATTTTTCTTTTCACTAATCGCGATGACCAAGGAATGGAGAAATTAGTAAATTCTTTAAACTGAAATGAATGATTGTCAAAAGTTACTTTTTATGAGAAAGATTATTATTAAAAGATTTTTTAAAACATTTACATGGGACTTGATATAACAATACTACATATGCGCGAGGCTGCTTTTACCTTATATTATATCGCTCAGGTTCCGCCATCGCTCCCCCACGACCGGCCCAGCCAACTCGATACACACGACTGCTCACTAGCAACTTATTCCTACTGCTACACAGTTCCTACTGCAGTCAACACTGCTCTTTGGTCTCAGATTCTCTTATAGCTTACATATCGCAGGCAGCGCGTGAGCAATCCATCGAAATTACATCTGCTCGAGTGCGCTAGCAACAAATTCCTTAATCATGGACCTCTTACAACGTGCAAGATGGTTCAAATTGCTCTGAGCACTATGGGGCTTAACATCTGTGGTCATCAGTCCCCTAGAACTTAGAACTACTTAAACCTAACTAACCTAAGGACATCACACACATCCATGCCCGAGGCAGGATTCGAACCTGCGACCGTAGCGGTCGCGCGGTTCCGGACTGAGCGCCTAGAACCGCTAGACCACCACGGCCGGCACGTGCAAGATATTCATATTCTCTTGTTCAATATCTGAAAACTATTAGACCTACAGGAAAAATGAACAGAACCTTTA
The DNA here is from genome assembly GCF_021461395.2 of Schistocerca americana. Classification (NCBI taxonomy): domain Eukaryota; kingdom Metazoa; phylum Arthropoda; class Insecta; order Orthoptera; family Acrididae; genus Schistocerca; species Schistocerca americana. The sequence goes on from NC_060124.1 coordinate 129,720,477, forward strand.
AATAGGAAATTTAATGTACTTAAATTTTGTACTGGAATACTGTTTTCTCTATAGGCTACCGTTATCTAATTATTCAAGAAAAATATACAAAAGCTATCTTAAAACTCGTTTTTCTTGAATAGCTCGAACACCTTCGCCTCCAGAGAAAACGTATTCATGTGCAAAATTTAACAGCATTAAATTTCCTACAAAAAAGGTCTAAGGTCTAGATTTTTCTTTTCTTTTTTCGACACCAATAGTAAAAGCAAAGAGAAAGCACCCAACAACACCTGGCGTACCCGGAGCTACCCATCCAAGTACTGGCTAATCCCGACGTTTAACATCGGTGATATCACGAGAAACGGTATATTCAAAGATGCAAGGCCGTTGACTATAAAACTGAATGATAAACCCCAAGCATTGAAATCCAATTTTGGAGGTTTTTTTGTAGTCCACTCCACTATTCTATACAAGAGATCGTCGCAATTCTTTAGACCTTCACTATGTAACGTGTTATTTATTCGTATTCTCTCTCACACATTTTTTTCGTTTTCAGTTACTTTTCTAATTCATTTCTTTATAACTTTTATGATCAGCGTTCTGTAAACTACGTACTGATTGTTCCATGACCAAATAGCTCTGGTTCGCATGGACCCAAGTACACTTATAAATAAACAAATAAGTACTCGTATTAACCGACAAATCCATCTGATGATGCAGGTAGGTAATCCTCCGAAACGTGCAGCGGAAAAAATAAAACAAATGTGAATGGTTACGCTTCAGTTCATATTCGTAACCGTCACGTTCAGGCTTAACCCAAAACCTTTGCATTTAAAGTTTTTCTTAACGACGGTTGTAATTTTGTTGGGAAACCACAGGACATGTGACGGCGAGTGAGATGCTTAATAACTTTACGACCATAGCTGTACCCCAGTTTCGAAATTGGAGCCTACCTACAGCCACCCTACTGTCGCTGTTTTCATTCGGGGAGTTGAATGTCATGTGGTCATTCGCTCATATTACAATATGTACCGATGGGAGACACCTGAAATTCGGCACCATGGACGCGTTCATTTGTAACTTAACGTTTGTATGAAACGAAAATTATAGCTGATGAGATCAAGAGGTAAAACTTTCTTCCATGTCGGACCACAACTTGTTACCTTAGTCATAAATTATTAAGCTGAAACAGACGTGCAACAGATTAAAAGTATCGTATTTGAGGACTGCCAAGTGGAACAGACCATGCACGACCACAATATAACGAGATTTTGCAGCTGAAAGGTTATGGGCTACGTTGGCTCGCGAATCGTGATCAGTTACCTGCTCCGAGACAGTGGCCTACACGATTTTAATGCTAAAGTATTAGTTCAGTTACTAATCTGTCGCTTTCTTTCTTGTTTTGGCGCGACTGTCGACAATTTCTTCTTTTGTTTGGAATTTTGCAGAAACTTAAAGACACAGTTGTCGCAACAGTGGAAGTGTCAACATTCTTCAGAATTTTTTAGTGAACTTTCGGATGCTGCTATTAGCGCCCTTCTAAAGTAAAATTTATGAAAATATCACCAATGGTCGTTAACATATACGTAGACAAATAGAGAGGTTGACGACCATGGGAGTTAAAGAGATGTGCTCGGTACTAACTCAAACGATTCGCGTGTGGAAAATACTCTTCTCTGGAGCAGACACCAGAGCGAGTTAAGTACAATGTGCCGTTTGGTAATAGCTTACTCCCATATCATGTGTATGCGTTGTCAAGTGAAGAGTACAATAAAACGGCCAGTTTTTATAAAACCGTCCGACTTTCAGGCAAGAGTAAATCCAGTAAACGTGTTTTGGAAAAGAATTTTGCCTTGAGCAAACATAATTTCCTTCTCTGTTTAAGTCTCTCTCCGAAATCATAACTTAGGAAACGTTCATTACATTGGTAACTCAGTATATTACTAAGTCAATTTGCACAACATTTCATCAGTTTACTGATATCATCATATCCACTTGAACATTTGAATACCTGTCTGTTTCTACACTGTATCACAGAAAGTGAAATAATTACAATTTAGTATCGTTTCCCAGCAAATAAATAAATTCGATAATTTCACCTTCTAAGAGCGTTTTATATTTTATAATATTGTGATTAATGAATTCAGTTACTGCATCTATCTGGATGTTTGTGTACAAACCGTTGACATTCAGTGAAGACATCTAGCACTTATAAGGAACAAGAATCTTTTGCAGCTCTATTATTGTTGAGAAACTGTTTTCGACAAAGCAGTTTAAAAAAAAAAATGGTTCAAATTGCTCTGAGCACTATGCGACTTAACATCTGAGGTCATCAGTCCCCTAGAACTCAGAACTACTTAAACCTGACTAAGCTAAGGACATCACACACATCCATGCCCGAGGCAGGATTCGAACCTGCGACCGTAGCAGCAGCGCGGTTCCGGACTAAAGCGCCTAGAACCGCTCGGCCACTCCGGCCGGCAAAGTAGTTTTCATCATATTTTTAATTGTTCTTCCGTAACTCATGTAGGTGAATCATCAACTTCCCGAGAGAGCTGTTTCGAGAGGTAACAAGAGGACTTATTTGATGGCTTTTGTTGTAAGTCTTTAACTGTGACCTTAATTGTGGAGCTTTTGAATTTAGAGATATACACTAAGTGATCAAAAGTATCCGGACACCCCCAAAAACACACGTTTTTCATATTAGGCACATTGTGCTGCCACCTACTGCCAGTAATCATTAGACCCGGTAAGAGAGCAGAATGGGGCGCTCCGCGGAACTCTCGCACTTCGAACGTGCTCAGGTGATTGGGTGTCACTTGTGTCATACGTCTGTACGCGAGATTTCCACACTCCTAAACATCCCTAGGTCCACTGTTTCCGATGTGGTAGTGAAGTGGAAACGTGAAGGGATACGTACAGCACAAAAGTGTACAGGCCGACCTCCTCTGTTGACTGACAGAGACCGCCAACAGTTGAAGAGGGTCGTCATATGTAATAGTTAGACATCTATCCAGACCATCACACAGGAATTCCAAATTGCATCAGGATCCACTGCAAGTACTATGACAGTTGGTCAGGAGGTGAGAAAACTCGGATTTTATGGTCGAGCGGCTGCTCATATGCCACATATCACGCCGGTAAATGCCAAATGACGCCTCGCTTGGTGTAAGGAGCATAAACATTGGACGATTGAACAGTGGGAAAACGTTGTATGGAATGACGAATCACAGTACACAGTGTGGTGATTCGATGGCAGGGTGTGGGCATGGCGAATGCCCGGTGAACGTTATCTGCCAAAGTGTGTAGTGCCTACAGTAAAATTCGGAGGCGGTGGTGTTATGGTGTGGTCGTGTTTTTCATGGAGGAGGCTTGCACCCCTTGTTGTTTTGCGTGCCACTATCACAACACAGCCTACATTGGTGTTTTAAGCACTTTCTTGCTTCCCACCGTTGAAGAGAAGCCGGGGAAGGCGTTTGCATCTTTCAATACGATCGAGCACCGGTTCATAATGTACGGCCGGAGGCGGAGTGGTTACACGACAATAACATCCCTGTTAATGGACTGGCCGGCACAGAGTCCTAACCTGAACCATATAGAAAACCTTCGGGATGTTTTGGAACGCCGTGCCAGGCTTCACCGACCGACATCGATACCTGCCTCTCCTCAGTGCAGCACTCCGTGAAGAATGTGCTGCCATTCCCCAAGTAACCTTCCAGCAACTGATTGAACGTATGCCTGCGAAAATGGAAGCTGTCATCAAGGCTAAGGGTGGGCCAACACCATATTGAACTCCAGCATTATCGATAGAGGGAGCCCGCATCTCGTGGTCGTGCGGTAGCATTCTCGCTTCCCACGCCCGGGTTCCCGGGGTCGATTCCCGGCGGGGTCAGGGATTTTCTCTGCCTCGTGATGGCTGGGTGTTGTGTGCTGTCCTTAGGTTAGTTAGGTTTAAGTAGTTCTAAGTTCTAGGGGACTGATGACCATAGATGTTAAGTCCCATAGTGCTCAGAGCCATTTGAACCATTTTTCATAGAGGGCGCCACGAACTTTTAAGTCATGTCCCGATACTTTTGATCACACAGTGTATACAACTGTACTTCTCTTTCTCAGCCCGTAATAAGTCAATGTTCTTTAAGGGTATTGTGGAATGAACTTGGATTTTGTTTGCTGACTCTTTCTTTATGGGTGCAATATTATTTTTCTCAAAAATTGTAAATTTTCTCAGTATACAGTATATTCATTTATGGACATTTACTGCAGTATTACCATTTTATCGCTTAGCTGCAATTGCCTTATGTTAGAAAATCTTTTATTGTTATTAGTGTTTTTGTCTCGTCATCGCACTTAAATGTTCTCCTTGTAACAGCTCTTTTTTTGTACTTGTGTTATATTACAATCTCAGCCGCTTCTACTGCATTTTTATTGGCTATTATTACATCCTTTATGAGCCTGTTATAAACTGGCTGTTGTAAGTTGTATTTCACATCTTTTTCCATTAAGCTTAATTTTTCATCGTTACTTACGATTTCAGTTTTATTTATTATTCTCTAATAAAATTTATGTGCATACCTAATGTTAGTGTCCAGCTACGTAGGTGTCAACAGAACTTGTAATTTATTAATAAATGCTGTGCTTTGTCACCAGTCAGAGAACAAGTCTCAGAGAGTACACACGACATAATTTTACCGCAGAGTGGGTTTATTCCTTACTCTATATATTATTTGATAAATTTAATACTAGCAAGTGTTCCATCAGCAGAATCAGAACAAGAGTAATGCTGAGGGAATTAGATTGGCAAGCAAAATCGTTGCTTCTTGTCGAAGTATAGAAGATGGAAAACTGATAGTGGCAATAGAAAGAAAATTATTTCTGAAAAAAAAGAAATTTGTAAACATCTAACATAAATTACGTGGTAGGAAGTAATTTTATGAAGGAATTTGGCTGGAGTGTATCCTTTTACGGCAGTGAAACGTTTGTGTTAGCACGGAAGGTGGAGAGGTAATTAGAGTGATATCTAGGTATGAATAAACGCAGCGCCAGGTCAAAATACACGGGTATTTTTAAGAGAAATTCGTGCAAGACCATATGATGGAACGTCCTGCTGGTAACTTCAAGTGATTCTGGAAAATCTAATTCAGGATACCTGGACACAGACGTCAAACCCTCTCCTCCATAAAAGGAGTCCAATATCTCGACCACTGAGCCAACTCGGTCCGTGACAAGTTCTAAATCACCAAAGTGCTTATAATAACTTGTTTGTGGGTGAAAGGAGATGGATATTATAACCGGTAGACTGAAACTTCTAGTCGGTCCATGCGTATGAGAATTAAAAGACGCGGGTTCGTTTCCCAGTTCGGAAGAAGATTTTAGTATGCCCAGAAGTCCATAGGAGGAAGTTGCTAACGTTACATCAGATTCCAAATAAGCAAGAGTGACAGCAGAAGGGCGCGAAGGCAGAGAGGAGAGCGCTGAAGAGGGAGAATGGAAGGGGGAGAGGGCACAGAGGGACAGCTAACAAACAACTGAGACCGCTGCGGGAGGATGACGCAGCCTGTTCCGGCTGCTCGCTAATGCCACCGGAAATTGCCTGCGCAGAGAAACCAGGAGGTTCAGCTATTAAGCCCGGCCGCGGGCCGCCGGGGTCGACGTTCGCATTGAGTGACCAAGGCCCGCGCGTATCTGATGAAGTATGCATGCGAAGTAGCCATCCCATTTGGCCGTTCCTCCGAGGTGCACGGCACCCCGCGGGCAACATCCGCCCACTGCAGCTCACTTTGCTGCTAACTGACCCGGCGCGTGCAGCGAGAAAACACTGAGAGCTATCGGTCTTCGCATTATCGCTATTACTGCCTACGTGCCCGGCGGGAACGCTTTCTTGCAACCTGTAAACGGACCAACTGACTGGAAAACGAGAGCGGAGATCACCAAGAACGGCGACTACGGATTCTTCCACGATTTCCCGAGCGGTTACACGTCGACGGAAAAAAACAGTAGCTTCGAGTTCAACTGAGAACTAGAAGAGCATCAGTCAAACATTGCCAGAAAGACACACAAACGATGTAAAACGCGTTGCAGATGCTGAATAGGTAAATGAAATGATCGTATGGAATTTATTGGCCGGGATATCCCCTTTGGGGTTCGGGCGCCGTGTTGCAAGTCTTCTTTTTAGTTGACGCCACTTCGGCGACTTGGATGTCAATGATGATGAAAATGACGATTAAGGACACAGAACACCCAGTTACCTGCCGGGAATCGAACCCGGGCCCCCTTGCGTGGTAAGCGGTAACGCTACCGCTGCGCTACGGAGGCAGACAAAAACGGCGAATTTGGGTTTAAATGGAATCATCTTCTGTTCAGAGACAAGGCACGTCGGGCAGATGTTATCCTGGCATTTATTCCAGGAAATCTGATATAGCCGGCCGGGTTGACCGAGCGGTTCTAGGAGCTTCAGTCTGGAACCGCGCGACCGCTACTGTCGCAGGTTCGAATCCTGCCTCGGGCGTGGATGTGTGTGATGTCCTTAGGTTAGTTAGGTTTAAGTAGTTCTAAGTTCTCGGGGACTGATGACCTCAGATGTTAAGTCCCATAGTGCTCAGAGCCATTTGAACCATTTGAAATCCGATATACAGGGTGTTAAAAAAAGGTACGGCCAAACTTTCAGGAAACGTTCCTCACACACAAAGAAAGAAAATATGTTATGTGGACATGTGTCCGGAAAAGCTTACTTTCCATGTTAGAGCTCATACCATTACTTCTCTTCAAATCACATTAATCATGGAATGGAAAGACACAGCAACAGAACGTACCAGCGTGACTTCAAACACTTTGTTACAGGAAATGTTCAAAATGTCCTCCGTTAGCGAGGATACATGCATCCACCCTCCGTCGCATGGAATCCCTGATGCAGCCCTGGAGAATGGCGTATTGTATCACAGCTGTCTACAATACGAGCACGAAGAGTCTCTATATTTGGTTCCGGGGTTGCGTAGACAAGAGCTTTCAAATGCCCCCATAAATGAAAGTCAAGAGGGTTGAGGTCAGGAGAGCGTGGAGGCCATGGAATTGATCCGCCTCTACCAATCCATCGGTCACCGAATCTGTTGTTCAGAAACGTACGAACACTTCGACTGAAATGTACAGGAGCTCCATCGTGCATGAACTACATGTTGTGTCGTACTTGTAAAGGCACATGTTCTAGCAGCACAGGTAGAGTATCCCGTATGAAATCATGATAACGCGCTCCATTGAGCGTAGGTGGAAGAACATGGGGCCCAATCAAGACATCACCAGCAGTGCCTGCCCAAACGTTCACAGAAAATCTGTGTTGATGACGTGATTGCACAATTGCGTGCGGATTCTCGTCAGCCCACACATGTTGATTGTGAAAATTTACAATTTGATCACGTTGGAATGAAGCCTCATCCGTAAAGAGAACATTTGCACTGAAATGAGGATTGACACATTGTTGGATGAACCATTCGCAGAAGTGTACCTGTGGAGGCCAATCAGCTGCTGATAGTGCCTGCAAACGCTGTACATGGTACGGAAACAACTGGTTCTCCCGTAGCACTCTCCATACAGTGACGTGGTAAGCGTTACCTTGTACAGCAGCAATTCTCTGACGCTGACATTAGGGTTATCGTCAACTGCACGAAGAATTGCCTCGTCCATTGCAGGTGTCCTCGTCGTTCTAGGTCTTCCCCAGTCGCGAGTCATAGGCTGGAATGTTCCGTGATCCCTAAGACGCTGATCAATTGCTTCGAACGTCTTCCTGTCGGGACACCTTCGTTCTGGAAATCTCTCGATACAAACGTACTGCGCCACGGCTATTGCCCCGTGCTCATCCATACATCAAATGGGCATCTGCCAACTCCGCATTTGTAAACATTGCACTGACTGCAAAACCACGTTCGTGATGAACACTAACGTGTTGATGCTACGTACTGATGTGCTTGATGCTAGTACTGTAGAGCAATGAGTCGCATGTCAACACAAGCACCGAAGTCAACATTACCTTCCTTCAATTGGGCCAACTGGCGGTGAATCGAGGAAGTACAGTACATACTGACGAAACTAAAATGAGCTCTAACATGGAAATTAAGCGTTTCCGGACACGTGTCCACATAACATCTTTTCTTTATTTGTGTGTGAAGAATGTTTCCTGAAAGTTTGGCCGTACCTTTTTGTAACACCCTGTATTCCAGATGAATCACCACACCAGACGCTTAAATACCGGGTGGTTATAATTAAAGAGCAGCTACTCACTGAGGTCCAGTGTGGGCTGTAATTATTGTATGGCAGGGAAACTTGGCAGATATTCTGATGCGTTAATGCGGAACCGATCCACGCACGAAAAAAATTAGTTCCAGTTTTGGCCTCCAGGTACAAATCTGGCGCTGTGAATGCAATAAAGACTTACAGAAATGTTTTCATATGTAGTGAAGTAGGAACGGGATGTGGGCAGAAAAGTTAAACAAGTGAGAAGGGCATTATGTTGATTTTATTATTAAGCGCTGTTTACGCAATTTGTTCAATAAGCGCACTGGAGATGTCGACGAGATGCTGTACAGCGCCAGATTTGCACCTGGTGGGCAAAACTGGAACTAATTTTTTTCAGCGTAAATCGGTTCCGCGTTAATGTATTAGCTTATCTACCAATTTCGCTGCCATACGGATCTCCGTGAGAGCCGCACTTTAGTTATAACCACCCGGTACTTCGGGATCCACGTTAAATGGCGAAACAAGAATTTTGACAATCGACAGCATACAAATGGGCTGAGTATTATGTCACACGGTCAATGCCAATAATTTTGTTTGTCCACTATACTACTGATGGAAAATACTGTTGTCTTTCAAATTGAGATATGTACTCATTTTTAAGGATTTCGAGAGAGTTCGTAAAGAGGAGGATTTTGGTGGAATTCTTTCTTCATCTGCCCTGGAAGAAGAGACGAAACGCAAAGTACTAAAGCTCCAGCGCCGTGTTTCGGTATGTAAACATTGTGCACCTAAGCAGAACATAACACAGCCTCGGGCAGTTTCGGCTTTCACAACGGGAACATGTCCTGGTTACTTTTCTATCAAGTTTCACTAGAACACTTAACAGGAATCCTATTTCTACTCAAAGAAATATTGTCGCCTTTATATCGTGTTGGATTAAAAAAAAGTTACAACTATCCAACGCTCCCCTTCCATTGTACAATCTCTCGTTTGAAGTTTTGGTGTGACGTCCATAATGACTGGGGCAATTCTGAGGTTACTGAGGGCCGGTTCGAGATCATTTTTCTGCACAAGTGACATATTATTTGGCGCTCCCTTCCCCTTCCAGCTCTCTCAGACAATACTTGCATTTCCTTGGGCTCTTGGTAATATCTTCAAAAACTAAATCTAGTTATCGTGACACTGGTATGTTTTTCTTTTAAAATAGGTTATAACTAGACATTCCTCTGTAACAGGAATAGTTTTCCGAGTCTTATTCCTCTGCAAAATATTAAAAGAAGAAACAATTCATTTTCATCTACAGTAATTCTGGAGACCTTTAAAAGCTTTCAGCAAAAGCAGAAAGAAACAGATTTATAGTATTGTTCCAGACCGTACCCAAGTGCTATATATTAAACTGTGTGGAATGTATGAAAACATAAAATTTACTTTTTTTAGTTTGAAAAATGAAATTTTTCATTTCATAATTTACAAATTATTTCACTTTGTGCCATAAAAGAGGAACAGAAATAAGAATAAAATCATCTAATTTTATACTGACGTGACGACAGAAGACACTGTTTAATTGCGAAGGTTGCGTGTTACACATTGTAGAAGAATCACCAGTAAGTATTTGCGTAATTTCCATAAAAGTAATTTAAGTCGATAAACGTTCTCAAAAGTTTTTATGTACGCAGTTGAATAAGATAACAAACATTTGTGTGTGACACGAAGACAAACCAAGCGGGCGACAAGGTGCTGACTACTGGTGACACCGCCAATTTAAATTGATCCGTGTGTATCTGAAATAGCATCAGATGAAATAATTTTCACCAAACTCTGACCCACATACCCTTTACCGAAGAACACGAAGTAAATATTCCAGAATTCGCAACAAGAACTGCAAACATTGGTAACAAAAATTTTAGATATCCTCGTTGTGGTGAATCAGCTTAAATCACCTAATTAAGGTAAATCCTCCGGTCCAGATTGTATTCCAGTCAGGTTCCTTCCACAGTATGCTGATTCAATAGCCCCACGCTTATCAATCATATACAACTCCTCGTTCCTCGAAAGCTCAGTATCGAAAGACTGGAAAGTTGCACAGACCACACCAATACCCAAGAAAGGAAATAGTAGCAGTCTGCTGAATTACAGTTTCAAGTCACTAACACCGATCTGCAATACGATTTTGGAACATACACCGTGTTCCAACACTAAGAATTACCTTGAAGCAAACGATTTACTGAGAAATAACCAGCAAGGCTTCAGAAAATATCGTTCTTCTGAAACACAACTAGATCTTTATTCTCACAAAGTAATGAGTGGTGCCGGCCAGTGTGGCCGAGCGGTTCTAGGCGCTACAGCCTGGAACCGTGCGACCGCGACGGTCGCAGGTTGGAATCCTGCCTCGGGCATGGATGTGTATGATGTCCTTAGGTTAGTTAGGTTTAAGTAGTTCTAAGTTCTAGGGGACTGATGACCTCAGATGTTAAGTCCCATAGTGCTCAGAGCCATTTGAACCATAATGAGTGGTATCGACAGGATAAGGCAAACTGATTCCATATTTTTTGAGTTTCGGAAGGCTTTTGACACTTTTCCTCACAAACGACTTCTAATCAAATTGCGTACCTACCGAGTATCGCCTCAGCTGTGCACCTGTATTCGTGATTTCCTGTCAGAAATGTCACAGTTCGTAGAAACTGGCGGAAAGTCATCGAATAAAATAGAAGTAATATCTGGCGTTTCCCAAGGAAGTGTTATAGGCCCTCTACTGTTACTGATCTACATAAACGATTTAGGAGACAAATGAGCAGTCCACTTAGACTGCATGCAGATGATGCTGTCATTTACCGTCTGGTAAAGTCATCAGATGACCAAAACCAATCGCAAAATTACTTAGACAAATGTCTGTATGGTGAGAAAAGTGGTAATTGACTCTAAATAATGAAAAGTGAAGTAATCCACATGAACACTGAAAGGAATCCGCCAAATTTCGGTAACATGATAAATCACACAAAATCTAAAGGCTGTCAATTCAACTAAATTCTTAGGAATTATAATTTCGAATAACTGAAATTGCAAGGATCACACAGTCAATGTTGTGGGAAAAGCAAACTAAAGATTGTGATCTATTGGCTGAACACGCAGAAAGCGCACCAGGTGATCTAAAGAGACTGCTTACAATACACATGTCTGACATCTTCTGGCGAACTGCTGTGTGCTGGCTGTGTGATCCGTATCAGACAGGATAGAAGCATGCCGAGTCTGCAACGCACGTGTTGCTTACTTTACTGCTGGCGAAATTGATTTATTTGCAACAGTGTACAGAATTGTCAGCTCAGTAGCCAAAAATTTAATAAACCATATGGAAAATCATATCTTCGAAAATAAAGCCACAGAAGGAAATTAAATATCATACAGGGAAAAGTTCTAAGTTAGAGGCAAGCATATATACATTTAGTGTACTATTTTGACAAGGGCTTATGTTGCTGGAAATAAATGACTAATTACAGCTGCAATAACGTAAACATACATGTAATGCAACATAAACACAATTATGCATGTAATGAAAGATCAATACAATTTGTCACTTAAGTCGTTTCACAATACACAAGTAGATCAATCGCATATGTTGAAGTACATATAACTTGAATGCAATCAATTACACAAAGATCTTCGCATCTAAATCTTGAGCCCAGAAAAAAAAAACGCGACAAAATAGTATTGAGAGCACAGCTATGTGGAGGCCTACAGTTGCGAAACGTGAAGAGTGGGGATAATGAAACGATACAATATGAGGTCTTTGCAATGTGATGCCACATGAGACTGTTGCAGATCAGACGGATTGTTCGGATCGTGAACGAAGACGTCCTCCGGCGAGCCAACGAGAAAACTGTGCCTGATAAGGAAGTTATCCAGTCGACGAGATTAATGTGTTAGGCATACATCGCACTCGTGCGGGAACAGTGACACAGTACAAAAGCGCAATACTTGAGAAAATTCTGTTTAAAGACTTAAGTGCCGGCCGTTGTGGCTGAGCGGTTCTAGGCGCTTCAGTCCGGAAACCCACTGCTGCTACGGTCGCAGGTTCTAATCCCGCCTCGAGCATGGATGTGTGTGATGTCCTTAGATTAGTTAGGCTTAAGTAGTTGTAAGTCTAGGGGACTGATGACCTCAGATGTTAAGTCCCATAGAGCTCAGAGCCATTTGAACCATTTTGAAAGACTTAATTGTATAAAACTTATATTGAAACAGTGAAAGGGTCCTGTAGAATTCAAGTAAGGACTGTTGCCAGCAAATTCCATTGCATTTCTCGTGCACGTTGAGGCATTTCATGTTTTTCAGTGACATAACTAAAGATGCCATCTTTCGACTTCAGTCATTATTCTTGCCTGGGTGCGGTATTAGGAAATAGGCCCTGCCTGAATACTGTAATTAGAGGTCAGGTAGAAGGAAAGTATTACGTGGGCAGACCCAGATATGATTTAAGGGAGACAGTTGAAGATGCAGCACACATTGTGAAGTGATGAGGACACGTGGTAAGCAGCATGAAAGCAGAGCTTATGGTTGATAACCGAAACAGCGATACAGATTTAACATACATTTACACACCGTCTGTCTGCAACAAGTAACGTTCGTGTTGTTCTTAGTGCTTCCATATACTCTCCCAGTGGTCTTGATTATCAATCAAGTCCGTATTGAATACCACAGTGAGTGTATGTGAAAACACTAAGAATAAAATGAATGTTATTCGTTGCCAAAAGATGGTGAAAATAAATGTTCGACGCGGTCATTTCACGTCAGTTGCATTCCAGCACGAGTTTGTAGCGATTCCACCATTGTCATACTTTCCAAACCGAATTTGTGGTTGTCCTAGGGAATCTCATCTGTAAACTGACGAATCGTATATTTTGATTAAAAGCATTAAGGACGTCTGGCAGTGATGGTGTACACTCGAAACTGGCAACGGTCTTTTTTCAATAAACTAAAACTTCAATAAATTGTCGCTGGTTGTTGCTGGACTTTATAAACGTTCTCTATCACTAACAACCACAGTTCTGCAGTAACGTCATTATGTGACGAAATGGCAGTGACCTAAACTGTTTTATAAGCTGCGACATTTACACGAACAAAAACAGTGATACAGGAAGTATAAAATTTGTTTCCTTAATTCCAGTCTACGACCACAAAAAATGTCGTCACATTATCTGCTTTGGTCCATAGTGACCACTCGAGATCTGTTACTCGGTCTCATTCAATGGTTAAAATGGCTCTGAGCACTATGGAACTTAACTTCTGAGGTCATCAGTCCCCTAGAACTTAGAACTACTTAAACATAACTAACCTAAGGACATCACACACATACATGCCCGAGGCAGGATTCGAACCTGCGACCGTAGTGGTCGCACGATTCCAGACTGTAACGCCTAGAACCGGTCAGCCATCCCGGCCGGCGGTCTCATTTACTCTTCTGCAGTAGTCATATATAGGGTGTTTCGGTAAGACCGTCCAAAAATTTAACAGAATATAGTGGATGCTTCACGAACAATTTTGAGATAGGGAACCTGGGGTCGCAGAAGCCAGCTTAATGAAATAATAGGAATAAAATCACAGTACTGTGTACTCTTTTATTTACATTAGTTACAGTTAACTGCAGGTAACATCTCTGACACAATGGACGTAGCATTTGTACTGTACCTTACAAAATGTGCTGAGACTGAGGGCCATCAACCTCAGCTAAAAAAATGACATCGACGAACAAGATTCTGACGCGCCCTAACAAACATACCTGGCATGTTTCGAATCTCATCACAGGTAGATACGATTCTGGCAACTAATTCCATCTCCGTATCCACTTGGATCTCATACATCAGGGACTTCGATATTTCCATAGGAAATAATCAAGGGGATTCAGGTCAGGTGACTTCGCATGCCTTGGAATAGGACCTCCCCTTCCAGTCCAGCGACCAGAAAATACAGCATTGAGATGAAACTTCCTGGTAGATTAAAACTGTGTGCCCGACCGAGACTCGAACTCGGGACCTTTGCCTTTCGCGGGCAAGTGCTCTACCATCTGAGCTACCGAAGCACTACTCACGCCCGGTCCTCACAGCTTTACTTCTGCCAGTATCTCGTCCCGAGTTCGAGTCTCGGTCAGGCACACAGTTTTAATCTGCCAGGAAGTTTCGCATCAGCGCACACTCCGCAGCCGCAGCAAAGTGAAAATCTCATTCTGAAAACGTCCCCCCAGGCTGTGGCTAAGCCATGTCTCCGCAGTATCCTTTCTTTCAGGAGTGCCAGTTCTGCAAGGTTCGAAGGAGACCTTCTGTAAAGTTTGGAAGGTAGGAGACGAGATACTGGCAGAAGTAAAGCTGTGAGGACCGGGCGTGAGTCGTGCTTCGGTAGCTCAGATGGTAGAGCACTTGCCCGCGAAAGGCAAAGGTCCCGAGTTCGAGTCTCGGTCGGGCACACAGTTTTAATCTGCCAGGAAGTTTCATATCAGCGCACACTCCTCTGCAGAGTGAAAATCTCATTCTGGCAGCATTGAGATGCTTGCGGATATTCACACTGAAATGAAGCGGTGCACCGTCATGTTGTGTCCACATCCTCTCACGAACAGCCAAGGGTAAATTCTCCAGCATCTCAGGTGGAACGCATAGCACGAACCTCATGTACAGGTAGCCATTCAGACGGCCAGACAGAAGATACGGCCCCATGAGATTGTCGCCTACCATGCTGGCCCAGATATTCACAGCAAGACGTACTTGATTGTATGACTACTACAGCGTGAGGGTTTTCCTCATCCCACATATAACTATTCCTGCTGTTCAACTACCATCACAATCAAATGAGACCTCGTCAGTTAACAGCACGATCTGGAGGAAATCTGGTCGCTCTATTCATTGTTGGAGCAACCACAGTATCACAATGCGACCCTTGGTGCAAAGTCAGTCACAAGCATTGTATGGACTCATTGTGGGTGGTATGGGTGTAACTCTTGTTCGTGGAGTATTCGTTACAAGCTAGTTTGTTCAATAGACGAGTACTTGTAGTGGTGTTCGCTGCAACACGTTCCAGCACCACTTCTTTAAAATCGGGTGTGTGAGTGGTCCTCATGTTGCCAGGTCCCTCGTTTCCTCTTTCCAGTGAACAGTCAACCGCATTCGTCGATCGAGAGATATAAATACTCGTCGTCACGGATGATGCCTGTTGGGAAACCATCCCCTGTACAGCCTTTTAGCAGCGAGAGCATTGCAACGTACTTCCCCCTTCCACAAGGTGCTCCGAAACTACGCCATCGTATTGTGCACTACGTCTCTGAAAAGCACTGAGCAATGAATGGGTGTGTCATTGACTCATCGCACGTTCTGTCATGGGACAATGTAAATACACCATAGCCATCTTATGGACAAGTAAAGTAAACAAAACCTGCATCATCATTTCCCAGTAATGAGGCTCGCCCTCCTTGTTTCCTTGCACGAAATGAAGACTGTACACGTAAATAAACAGCACCGTACATGTAAACTTGTAGGCATGTTAGCTGTAAATAAGACAAAACACAGTAATGCTGGGCCAAGTGGTAGACAAGTTTACTTCTGTATCTCCTTAAGCTGGCTTCTCCGACCACAGGATCCCTACCTCAAATTGTTCAGTGGCGCATTCTCTATGTCCTGTTGCAATTTTGCACGCTCTTACGGAAACACCCAGTATAGATTAATATTTCGTATATAGGTGAATATTTTGCTGAGTCTGGAAGCTCTTGTTGACGCTTTTAACCGTGTTTACAAATTTGTATTTTAAAAACATATTTCGACATCTACGAGGATTGGAACTTTAATAGTGGCAATTATTTATCTTTAGCTCGAACAAAATAGATACGTGTTTCAAAGTTTTACTGACCTTCAAAGTAGTCACCAGCATTGTGTATAACCCAGTGCCAGCAATATGGAAGTAGTAGGATACTCTTAGGAGTGCCAGTTGTGTTGGCAGTTCGAGCGGCGTAGTCTGTTGCCCGACGAATTTGTAGCAGTTCTGAAGCGAATGGCGTGAAGTATTTCCTTCAGTTTAGAAATGTAGTTGAACTAACGAGGGCTTAAATCAGGGGAGTCAAGTAGGTGGTGTAGCACTTAGCAGCCCCATCAGTCAAACAAATCAGTAACAGCTTGCACTGTACGTGCTTCAGCATTGTCCTGCAAAATGATGGTCAGGTCCTGCAGAAAGTGTCATCACTCTTGTCTCTGAGCTGATCATAGTTTGTGTTCCAAAAATTAACAGCATAGAGACAGAAGTGATGACACTTTCTGCAGGACCTGACCATCATTTTGCAGGACAATGCTCAGGCACGTACAATGCAAGTTGTTACTGATTTGTTTGACTGATGGGGCTGCTAACTGCTATACCACCTACTACAGTCCGCTGACTTAAGCCCTAGCAAGTTCAACTCGATTTCTAAACTGAAGGAAATACTTCACGGCGTTCGTTTCAGAACTGCTGCAAATTCATCGGGCAATAGACCGCGCTGCTCGAACTGTCCTCACAACTGGCATTGCTAAGAGTATCCTACGACTTCCACATCGCTGGCAACGGGTTATACAAAAAGCTGGTGACTTCTTTGAATGTCAGTAAAACTCTGAAATACGTATCTATTTTGTACGAGCTGTAAATAAATAGTTGCCACAATTAAAGGCCGGCCGCGGTGGTCTAGCGGTTCTAGGCGCGCAGTCCGGAACCGCGCGACTGCTACGGTCGCAGGTTCGAATCCTGCCTCGGGCATGGATGTGTGTGATGTCCTTAGGTTAGTTAGGTTTAAGTAGTTCTAAGTTCTAGGGGAATGATGACCATAGTAGTTGAGTCCCATAGTGCTCAGAGCCATTTGAACAATTAAAGTTCCAACCCTCGAATCTGCTGTCCTGAGCGGTCTCGTTTTATTTCACAGCTTCACCAGCTTTCGTATCCTTTACACCTAATGCAGTATAACTATCCCCAACTAGTTCGCTTGAGACACGCCTAGAGGTACAAAGTGGTCTAAACAAAAACACGTGGGGGATATGTTACGTGCACAGACGTCAGCAGCTTCAAACACGTACACAGTTAAAAGTACCCAGCAGTAAACGTCTGTGTATTACCGTGTCACGAAATTACTGCACCTGGCCTCCAGCGGCCGTTAACGGAAACACGTGGTGACGGTACAGTAAACTCTTACGGTGGTGACCAAGGAAAACGTGTCACAGTGTCAAAGCTTTCAGGTCAGCTGTGCATGTACGAGGTCTGTTCAAAAAGTTCCGGAACTTTGTCCACAAAATTTTTCTAAACTTACCTTTACTTATCGTGCATGGTCTCTTTCGAAGTACTCTCCTCCACAACTGATATACCGCTCCCAACGCCGTTTCCACTTCAGGGAGCAGTCTTGCTGCGCCTCTTGCTGGATCGCGCGAAGCGCAGTTGCGAAATTTCTTTTATTTCGTTTATCGTTGCAAATCATCTTCTTTTCAACTGGGTTTTCAACTTTTTAAATAAAAGGAAGTCCCCAGGGGCCAGGTCTGGAGAATACGGAGGATGAGGCAGCACGGTGATTTCGTTTTTGTGCAACAGTCACGCACCAACAGTGATTAATGTGCGGGTGCGTTACCGTGATGCAAGAGCCATGAATTGTCTCGCCACGTTTCAGGCCATTTCCTTCTCACATTTTCTCGCAGGTGTCGTCCCGATAGCACCATCGATTAATAGTTTGTACCTGTGGCACGAATTCATGATGAACTAATCCTTCAAAGTCAAAGAAAACTATCAGCATAGCTTTGACATTTGACCTGACCTGACGAGCTTTTTTCGGTCTTGGAGAACCTTTCCCGACCCACTGTGAAAACTGAACCTTGGTCTCAATACCGTAACCGTGTGCCCCACGTGTCATCATCAGTTATGATTCTCTCAAGGAATATCTCTTTCTCAATTGCGCGATCCGAAAGTTCTTCACAGATTGCGAGGCGAAGGTCTGTCAGGTCTCGACTGATTGAGCCGTGGGACGAACTTGGCGACAACACGATACATTCCAATATGCTGAGTCAGGATTCCATGACATGATCGAAATGAAATGTTACCTTCTTCTGCAATCTCTCGGACAGCCTATCTTCGATTGGCACGCACAATTTCGCAAACGTTTGTGGCATGAGCGTCGTCGGTAGACGCCGAAGAGTATCCTGTACGGGGATCATCGCTAACTTCCGTCTGGCCATCTTTAAACCGTGTCAGCCGTTCGTAACATCGAGTACGGCTTACGCACTCATCACCGTAGGCTTCGTGCATCATTTGATGAGTCTCTGTAAAGGTTTCCTTGAGTTTCACGCAAAATTTAATGCAGACGCGTTGCTCCTCTAATTCTGCCATATCGGAATTCGCGAAGTGTGCGCCACAACGTTCTACTCAATACAGCACCGTACATTAACTAACAGACATACAACAATGAAACTGCCAGCAGTTACGCAGTAAACACAGGGGTGTGCCGGGACGCCAATCGCATTTGGCTCCAACACACTATTGGCGCGAAATTACGAAAGTTCCAGGATTTTTTGAACAGACGTAGAACTTCCAATTGATTCAGCGTATTCTTGTGAAATAAGTAGTACATTGGCATGTTATCCATAATCATGAATACGCGGAAAGTGGAAAAAAGAGGAATACGTTGCGAAAGTGGATACATTTTTGACACGAAGGAAAAAAGCAGAATCAGGTTAAGGTACCTCCACAGAACGCAAATTTTCCGGGAGGAAAAAATGCTAATGCTAATGTTGTAAAAAAGAAGGGTAAAGTACTTTTTGAAAAACTCTAAGAAAGTGGAAGGAGCAGGGAAAAAATTAAAACACCTTGTAAACAAAGGCGTTCTAGAACCGCTGTTTCTCTAGGTAATTTCCATAAAGCACTTATTCGAAGAAAATTTTTGGTGTACTATGACCAGAAGAAGGAAATCCCATTGTTCGGAAGGCTGCATATAGTTTTCAAAAACTGAGATAAATTTTGGCGGGGGGGGGGGGGGGGGGGGGGAGGGAAACATTTCGGATAATTTTGAAGTAGATGGAATTCCTTTTCTAAAAATTTAAAAATAAGAGAATGATCTTAACAGAACGTTCCGGCATTGTTGCAAAGCATGCAGAACACTTGAAAACAATCAAAAATAATGAAAAGGGACCAAATAAATTTATGGACGATGGATGGGTGCATACGCATTATATAATGAAAAGGTGCTGGCAGCATGAAAAGTTCTGGATGGAATGAATGACAGCAGTGCATGCCAAAGAGTTATAGTTTTCCACACTGGGGGAGCAACGGGTTTCATAGAGAGAGCAGAGTTACACTGTCATTCGAAACCGATATCCCAAGGTTATCACGATGACATGAATGGGGACAGTTATCACAAATTGTTAGAAAAGAAACTGATTCCTAATATCCCAACCGGTAGTACTGTTTTCTTGGTAACTAACTGTATCACACTGTTCAGACGCATAAAGCCCCACTAGTGAAAATCGCAAAAACGACATTATTGAACGGCTCATTCAAAGCAACATCAGCTATGAAGCGAGCAAAAAAAGAAATGAACTTTTACAAATTGTGTGTTATAATAAGATGAAGGGTTTTTTTAAGCGTAAGCAGTTCTAAAATGGAAGGGGTATAGTGAGCTGGGGCTCTCCCGAATACCACTATACTCAAGGGAGCTAATGTGGAATACAAGGAAACAAAAGTTACAGAAAAAATATGTACTGTTAGTTTAACTGCCCTAGAAAAAGTTACCACACAGTTTTTATCTAATATTACCCAATATTCGAAATGAATATTGGCGCAGCGACGGGTTAGTAGTGGAAGAAGCGGTAGAAAGCATAATAATGAATGCTGGTCTGGAGACTGAGGATCAACGTGCAGCACATGACGATGGTTACGTGAAAACCGACACGGCGGATGAGACCGGAACGGATTGCACGGCAACACAAACAGCAGATGAAAAAATTGTGTGACCGACCATCCACTTGATAACTCGAATACACGCCGACCGAAGCTCCCTCACTCCCAGTGCAATAACATCGTCTTCGACTAGTAGCTCGCATACAGATCTCGTATTTTTGTTTACGCGATGTCGTATCTGTAAGCGTATCTCAAGTGAGCTGGTTGGTGGTTAGTTATAACGCGTTGTATGTAAAGGATATGAAACCTGATAATAATTTCGTCACATTACCTGAAAGGTAATGGAAAAGGCTAAAAGTATGTATCTATATTTCAGAATTTATTCTCCACTTGTAGACAAGTCACAGTTAAACTGTCATACATAGTATAATCAGAATTTTACGTAAACAGTAAAAAAGAAATACAAAAAAGTGTTTGTAATTTCATTTCCCATATAAATATATTTTTCCCTTCTAACATGGCTAAATACGTTCACTGTTAGAAATCATTCGAAGCCCATCGTTTAACAATGTTTTACATTTACTTTCAGCCTTCTATATATGTGACATACGTGAATTTGTATGTTTGTGTAGTAGAACAGTATGTTTTGTTACACCAATCAAGGATTTCGTGCAACTGACCCATTTCTCTCGGCCAGCGTTTTCCCGTGTAAAAAGTAAAACAACAGTTCTAATTATAAAATCATTAAAATAAAATTTTAAGAACGGTTCCCAACTTCGTCCCCAGGATGAAAATAGGAAATGCAAGAGGGACGAAATTACGAACCTCCCTAGATTTGTTATAATGGCCGCTACAGTAACGGCCGCCGCACCCTTGACAATAGCCGTTACACACCACAAACTACAACACATGACTGAAATACAGCCCAAATGCAACTCAGTGCTCACTCTAGGGAACGGCGAGATGTTAATTTCACTGCTGCACTAACTCACCTTGGCGTAAAAAGTGAATTCCCCCCCACACGGAAGCGAAACGTGCTGCACAACAGACTTTCTCAATAAGACAATGGAATCAGGTAACGCATGAGCACGCAGCTTGACATTACTCACATTTGTGTTGAGCAGAAATTTCCAGGGGGTCGAAATTAGGAGCAGGGACAGAACGGGACCCCTAACCTTCTATATGAGTACTGCAGCGGATTAAATATGACTGAATAACAGATCTGAATATAGTCTTTGCCGGTCGAAACCAATAAACTGACGACAATAATCGATATAATAGAGTGAACTTTTTTAAAAAAATTTGATCTAGACTGTTTTGCTCGTAAAATAATAAAACACGATCGCTGTCCTCTATTGTGACACAATGCCGCCATTCTGTCGCCAATTTTTATTTCTTGTAAGTCAAGTAGGACAGGTCAGCAGTATTAAAGAAGTTCACGTGCCATGAGCTTTTGCTTATTCGTGTTTGGATGCCATTGACTTGAACTGTTCCCTTAACCCGAATAATCTGTAATACAACTGCGACGGGAACCTGGCTGGAAACGGTAGTGAGACTGGACTGTCTAAGGCCACGCCTGAGTTCCGGCCTCCTCCAAGTGGGTTGAGGCCGGCTCAGCTGAGGGAGCGCCGGACCCAAGTGCTGGGGCACTGCGCGGCAGTCCGTTCCCACAACTGTTGTCGCAGACGCCGCCCGCATGCCGAAGCGCCGGTGACGCAGTTCCGCGTCACACGCGGGGCTCGCTTCCAAGGTGCTTAGCTGCTGGCTGCCGACCTCTCTCAGATCACTACCCTATCACCGAACGGAGACAGGTGACATCCCAACAAAGACTGGCACATAACTAAAATATTACAAAAAATAAACACTCATTTGCATACAATGGTGAAATATGAATGACGTAAGACCCAAGCCCTGTCTACGGCATTGAGTGGTAATCATTATCGGGAAGGCTGTGTCAGCTGCAGCTCTTTGCTCGGACTCTGACAAGTGGCATATAGGTTTTATGCATTATGTTGATAATTATCACGTCAGGTCCACTACATGCCACTAAATAAATGTGGTGCCACACACGTTCCAAGGCGTTACCAATGGCCTATACAGTGACGAGCCAAAACACGTTACCACTGCCCACCGCGACGTTGCATGCCGCCTGGTGGCGTTGCAGGCACGTGACGCGGAAACAAAAGTATGTAACCGGGGCAGACATGGACTGGGGACCACCCTAGGGAAGATATGTGCTGCAGATGGGGAAATACACTAAGATAAGCGACTTTGACATAGGACAGATTATTATTATGCAGAGCCTGTGAACGAGTATCTCGAAAACGGCGAAGTTGATCGAATTTTCACGTGCTACTGTCGTGACCATCCATGGAAAGAGATAAAAGGACAGTGAAACTACCACTAGGCGCTAAATGATTGGATGCCCGCTTTTCACAGGACGTGGAGTTCGGAGGCATGTATGCTCTGTTAAGTAAGAGAGATGATGATCTGTGGCATCTCCGCCGAAAGAGCACAACGCTGGTGTACGCACAAGTGTTTCGGAACACACCGTTCATCGTACATTCTTGAACATGGACTTCCGCACTGTACGTGTTCACAGGTTGATCCAACGAAATCGTCAATTACGATTGCAGTGGGTGCGACACCAACGGATTTCGACCGTCGATCAACGGAAGCGTGTCGGCTCTTCGGGAGAATCACATTTTTGCTACACTAGGTCGACGGTCTTCTTCACAAGCGCTCGAAAAGTGCAGGGCGCCACGGATGTAGATTGGTGGCACCAGTGGTAGTAATCGAAAACATGCTGACAGCTGGGAACCACCTGCATCCGTTCATCTTCCCAGACGGCGATGACATCTTTCAGCAGTATAACTGCCCGCGTCTGAAAGCCAGAAGCGTCCTTCAGTAGTTTTAGGAGCCCTATGGTGAACTCAGGTTGATATCTCAGCTACTAGGGAGCCCATCTGGGTCGCTATCGAGGGCCATCACCGCGTACATAAATCAGCGGTCCGTTATTTACGCGGATTACATTATCTATTCGTAGACATCTAATGCCACTTATCTCCACAAACCTACCAAAAAACTGTCGGATACGCAGAATCAGTGACGTATTTCGTTCCAAAGACGGACAAACAAGCTATTAAGCTTGGACAACGCAGTGGTCAACGGCCTTCTCGTGACGACCGAGAGCAGCGGCGTTTGCGAGGAGTTCTCAATGCTAAAAGCAAGCAACACCGCGTGAAGTAATAGCAGAAATCAGTGTAGAACGTATGACTAATGTATCTGTCACGACAATGGGGCGAAATTTGGCGTTGATGGGCTACGGCACCAGACGACCGATGCGAGTGCATTTGCTAACAGCACATCGCCTGCAACGCCTCTCCTGGTTTCGTGATCATATCAGTTGTACCCTAGAGGCCTGGAAAACTGTGTCCTGGTCCGATGAGTACAGAGTTTAGTTGGTAAGAGCTGTAGGGTTCGAGTGTGGCGCAGACCCCACAAAGCCATGGACCCAAGTCGTAAACAAGGCACTGTGTAAACTGTTGGTGGCATTATAACGGTGTGAGCTCTGTTTACATGGAATGGACTGGGTCCTTTGGTCCAACTGGACTGATCGTTGATTGGAATTGATTAATTTCGGCTACTTGGAGATCTTTCGCGACCATTATTGGCCTTCATGTCCCCAAACGACCATGGAATTTTTAAGGAAGACAGTGCGCCATGGGAGTGGTTTGAAGAATATTCTGGACAATTCGAGGGAATGATTTCGCCACTCACATCGCCCTTCATGGATCCCGTTGAACGTTCATGAGACATAATCGTGAAGTCATTTTGTGCTCAAATGCTGCACCGACAACCTTTCGAAATTATGGACGGCTATAGAGACAGCATGGTTCAACATCTCTGCAGGGACTTCCTTGCTGCACAAACTCGGACAGCAGTAGGTCTGATGCAGTATTATGTCTCCCATGACTTTTCTCATCTCAGAATGTATGCTATAGCGGAAAACCTCTTTTCAATTAAAACGCGTTATTACCAGTTAAAAGTATACTGAATGTCTGTTACACCTAGTCTTCACTGCTGGTCAAAAACGAATGTCTGTTGAAACTGGTTTTAACTAGACAAGACGCGTTTTGGCAAAATGACTCAGTTAAAACTGTTTCGACCCAGACAAGGTTCATTTTCGTTACATGTAAGGCATCAGAACGACTATGATTGGTCGAGCGGCCTCACCTGACTCGAGCGTTGCGAGTCGGCCGAGTCGCCGCGCGCCTGCGCTCACCCGCTCGGTTTCTCTTCCACTAAGCGCGTACAGATCGATTTGTACTCATTTCTCATGGTTGATCTAAATCTAGAAACGCCACAGAAAGAAAAAATTTTAAGAAGTATGTTACAGATCAATGAACACGCAAAAAAAGATTAGTTGCTATTTATGCAAGTAATTCATCAATGTCTTAATGTTTAATATTCTTAATGTCATATGCATAATGCGTAGAAGCTCATATTTAATACCTAATAGCCTTTAAAGAAAGATAATTAAAATGAAACTTTTCAGGTCCGAATTCGACATATCAAAAGAAAAATTCTCATTACTACAAGAAGTGCCGCGACAATTTTATGTTTAAGAACTGCTACCAAAACGCCAACCTTAGGAACAGGCCAAGGATTTGTTCACTGTCTGTGTAAGAGGGTGTCTACTTCAAACAGGTGTTTCTGGAACAATAAAGGCAATACCACGGTAATTTGCCTTGCAACGTAAGCTTATTTGTTCCCTTTTTTTTAATTTTTTGTGTTATGGTTGACTTTAAGATACAAGCTACTTTCGTTAAAAGTATCAGACTAATTAATAGGCGGCCGGAGTGGCCGAGTGGTTCTAGGCGCTACAGTCTGGAACCGCGCGACCACTACGGTCGCAGGTTCGAATCCTGCCTCGGGCATGGATGTGTGTGCTGTCCTTAGGTTAGTTAGGTTTAAGTAGTTCTTAGTTCTAGGGGACTGATGACCTCAGATGTTAAGTCCCATAGTGCTCAAAGCCATTTCAACCATTTGAACTAATTAATATATTTTTAATGTATGATATTCATTTGACGTTTTTAAATTAACACTGTCGACATGGCACTGTGATAGTCCTTAAAAATGTTCCTTTACTGTGTGATTACATTGTATTAAACAATACAAATGTGCTCTAATCCCAATAAACACTTAATTGCTTTTGATTGACGTATTTCTCCCAAACACGTTTCTCTAACTAAAACTAGGTTTATCTAGTGTTTCAAAGGAAGGCCACAGTAGTTTTAACTAGAGAAAACGCGTTCTACTTAAAAACCGGTTTTCACTGAAACTCTCACACACACAAACACACACACACACACACACACACACACACACACACACACACACACACGGATGCACCACATGATCAGAAGTATCCGGACACTCCCAAAAACATACGTTTCTCATATTAGGTGCATTGTGCTGCCACCTACTGTCAGGTACTACGTATCAGCGATCTCAGTAGTCATTAGACATCATGAGAGAGCAGAATGGGGCGCTCCGCTGAACTCACGGACTTCGAACGTGCTCAGGTGATTGGGTGTCCCTTGTGTCATACGTCTGTCCGCGAGATTTCCACATTCCTAAACATCCCTAGGTCGCCGGCCGAAGTGGCCGTGCGGTTAAAGGCGCTGCAGTCAGGAACCGCAAGACCGCTACGGTCGCAGGTTCGAATCCTGCCTCGGGCATGGATGTTTGTGATGTCCTTAGGTTAGTTAGGTTTAACTAGTTCTAAGTTCTAGGGGACTAATGACCTCAGCAGTTGAGTCCCATAGTGCTCAGAGCCATTTGAACCATTTGAACCCTAGGTCCATTGCTTCCGATGTGACAGTGAAGTGGAAACGTGAAGGGATACGTACAGCATAACGCGAACAGGCCGACCTCGTCTGTTGACTGACGGAGACCGCCGACAGTTGAAGAGGGTCGTAATGTGTAATAGACAGACATCTATCCATACCATCACACAGGAATTCCGAATAGCATCAGGATCCACTGCAAGTAATATGACAGTTAGGCGGGAGGTGAGAAAACGTGGATTTCATGGTCGAGCGGCTACTTATAAACCACACATCACGCCGGTAAATGCCAAACGACGCCTCACTTGGTGTAAGAAGCGTAAACATTGGACGATTGTACAGTGGAAACCGTCGTCTGGAGTGACGAATCACGGTACACAATGCAACGATCCGATGGCAGGGTGTGGGCATGGCGAATGCCCGGTGAACGTCATTTGCAGCGTGTGTAGTGCCAACAGTAAAATTCGGAGGCGGTGGTGTTATGGTGTGGTTATGTTTTTCACGGAGGGGGCTTGCACCCCTTGTTGTTTTGCGTGGCACTATCACAGCAGGGCCTACATTGAAGTTTTAAGCACCTTCTTCCTTCCCACTGTTGAAGAGCAATTCGGGGATGGCGACTGCATCTTTCAACACGATCGAGCATCTGCTCATAATGCAAGGCCTGTGGCGGAGTAGTTACACGACAATAACATCCTTGTAATGTACTGGCGTGCACAGAGTCCTGACCTGAATCCTACAGAACACCTTGGGGATGTTTTGGAACGCCGACTTCGTGCCAGGCCTCACCGACCGACATCGATACCTGTCCTCAGTGCAGCACTCCGTGAAGAATGGGCTGCCATTCCCCAAGAAACCTTCCAGCATCTGATTGAACGTATGCCTGCGAGAATGGAAGCTGTCATCAACGCTAAGGGTGGCCCAACACCATACTGAATTGCAGCGTTACCGATGGAGGGCACCACGAACTTTTAAGGCATTTTGAGCCAGGTATCCGGATACTTCTGATCACATGGTGTATATACATATTCTTTTACATACTAGACACTTTATTTTCAGAGCTATTTCTAAACTGACAGGACACTGCCTAGTATGTAAAAGAAAACTCTGTGCAAATAAATATGTATACATTTAGGGACACTTGCCTCGACTGCAGCCAAGGGGAGTTCTTCTAACAACATTACCTGCAGAAACCGCAAAACACCAGGATGGTACACTATCTAATCAAAAGTATCCGGACACCTATTACTGGACATTAACATGGGTGGTGTACAGATTTCGCCTTTAAGACGGCTTGAACGCTGCTGAATACAATTTCAGTTAAGTGTCTAAATGTCTGTGGAGGAACGACGGCCCATTCTCCCTCAAGAGCCAAAACCACGGAAGGGTGTGATGCCGGACGCGTTTCCTTAAGTGCAATAATGGCACCCGACGCTAACCATGAAAAACACACCCTGACAGTAACACCAAATCCTCCGTACTTCACTTTCCCCTCTACACATGATGGCAGTCACCAAACCCACTTCTACTGGATTGCCACCGGGTACAGCGTGATTCATTTCTTCAAATCATTCGATTTCCAGTCAGCAAATATCCAGTGGCGTGGCTCTGTACAGTACCACAAGTGCTGCTTAGCACTGACTACTGAAATCTATGGCTTATGGGGAGCTGCTCGACCACTCTAACCCATTATTTTTAACTTCCTACGCACCGCCATTGTGCTAGCTGGACTGCTGGTAGCAGTTCGGGACTCATCAGTGATTCCTTCTGCTGATTTAATGCGATTTTTTCCAACCACCCTCCGCAATGTTCGATGGTACCTGTCCGTCAGTACACGTCAGCCTGTTCGTTTAGCTGTGGTTGACCCTGAACATTCGTACTTCACAGTCGACTTGGACACATTTAGAAGGGTTGAAATGTTCCTGATGGATTTGTTACTCAAGTGACAGCCACTGATTAGTCCACATTCGAAATCTCTGAGCTCTCCTGCCGACCCATTCTGCTGTCACAGTACTCCTCGCCTACTTTTATGATGGCGAATCTGCCTCTCGTGACATCTAGTGGTCAGTCCTGCCTTACGCAGTGGCGTTGGCGCCCACCCACATATGGAGAAATGATCATCACAATAAAATAACAGAAATCAGAGCCTGCGCCGAAGGATTTAAGTCTTCGTTTTCCTCGCGCGCTATTCCGGAGCGGAACGGTTGAGAAATGATGATTCGATGAACCCTCACCCAGGCACTTAATTGTGAATTGCAAAGTGATCGCCGCCCGGGGTGGCCGAGAGGTTCTAGGCGCTACAGTCTGGAACCGCGCGACAGCTACGGTACAGCTACTCCGCGCGGTAATCGCAGTGGAGCAAGAAACTGTGCATCTCTAAAACGGGTTTTCAATACGTTCTACAGAAAGTTCTGAAGAAGAGAAAAGTGTATGCAAAGTTTGTTCTGTACGTCTTGACTCCCAAACAAAATCAACAGCTTGTGGACGCCTGGGGTTCAAATCAAAAACGCGGATAAGTCTTTTCTGGCAGAAATCATCACGGGTCACTTGGTGTTATCAACACGAACGTACCACAAGACGATGATGTTCAGAATACCCCTCTGGTGGTTCGACAAAGCCAAAGAAGGTGCGAATGTCAGGATCCCAAAGAAATATTTTTTCTGACAGTTTCACGCCGTTTTATGGATGTTCTCTGCTTTGTACTCAAGTGGAGGGAGACTATCCGCAGGATTAAAACTTGCGAAACATCTATTCAACGACAGTAACAGGTTCATCCAACATTTTCAAAAGCCTTGACAAAGCACTTAAAGCATTCTCATAATTTACAGTTTCAATGCACAGCAATTAATGTAACCACTCCCATTCATTCCTCAATAACTTCAACTATATATAAGAAATTAATATAACAATTGAATTGCGTTCATATTCTGGTGCAGCCTCTTCATTTTTTTTAAATAAAAGGGAAACATATTTCTGTACATAACTACTTAATGTTTCACTTTTTTATCCAATGCTGCAGATCACTGACATTTTTTAAGAATACAAGTAAAAGATATTTGCGTATACATAACTTCTTAATATAGTAACGGAATTGTGCACATTTTCATATTGTGATCCTGGCCATTCACATTCCTTTTTTAAAAAAGGAAAACATATTTATATAGAAACCATATAATCTTCTATATTTGTATCCATGCATGTCTTCGAAGTGACTATGTGAACATACAGTACAGTGGAGAGGACGTACAACAGGCAGTGGAGTGCATAATTATTGCGACTCTACCGCCCCTGTTAGTATAGTTCACTGCTAGAAATTAATGTTTTTAACCTCAAAAGTGCCTTTTCTAAATAAACAGTTTTCATCATTAGCAAAAGAAGCAGCATAACCTACACTACCCTTGGCCTGCTACTGTGAAAAACGTCTGTACTCTTCAACGACACCAGCCATGAAAATAAATACTCTCCAACTGAAGATGACTGTTTGAAGCATCGAAACGTCTAGTGGCAAAACAAGCAACTGACTGACGCAGAAAACTATTTGATTTGTGTTTATCAATAGTCGCAGTCTTCATATTATTATTCATTAAAAGCACCATCCAAAGTTTTCTCTTTTCTTTTTTCCTGAAATCCAGTCTCGAAACTTTTTGGACTGACGGGGGACTTCCGTGCGCAAAATGTTCACATATGTTGAAATTATCGCTAGGAATGCATGATTCACGGTTGTTATGGACACGGCTCACGACCTCTGCTGCGTCCAGCACCTACAGTTAACCAATACGAGTTCCATTCGGACTGGGTGGCGAACTACAGCTCGCTGCAGGTACTGGAGGAGCGGTACCTTGTGATACGATCTCACGAAGGTGTACATTGTTCTGTTACGAGTGTGGGCCTTTGTCTGCATGCTGTTCTATTCATCGGCGGCATTCCAACTGTGAAAAGAGCTTTGACTGTTTCATTGCCCAAGCTCAATCACAGTTATCAAATTATTCTGCTGTGTAAGACTGCGAGCGAAATAGAGGCGGCACTGGGGCTACCATAAAGTTTTCAAACTTCCTGACGATGTTAGAACCGATGGTTTATATCGACTTTTGCCTTATAGTGAAGTAAGCCATTAGCAGTTATCGTATAATTTTCTGATTGCGCTACATCACAGCTACAATATATCGCAATGATGAAGTCATTACATAGGAGGAAGTATTATTCCCCAAGAACTGATTGTATCCTCTCAGATCTTTAGAAAATATTAACCCAGTGCTTTAAGTGGTCGGCTCTGAAGGCAGAGAAATTTATAGTTACGCGCTCCTAAAGATTTAGTATTCTTTGGCTCTGCCAATTGCGAATCATAATACGCTACAAAATGTCGAATCAAAACATCTCTCCGTCGTCTAAATTGCCAATCTTCAGGCCCCCTGTAGAAAGCTTCCCACCTCTGGTCCAGTCAAAATAGGGGCCAATATTCAGCGACTGGTATCCGCAGATTTCTACTTGACACAGTGAGTGATTCCTTCGATCATCACTTTCCGACTGTCAGGCGACTGACTTCCGCTAATTTATCCTCGACGGCCATCCTTCCAATTATCACTTGCCGATTGTCAGGCCGGGAAGTGACGATCGAACGGATCGCTGTGTGAAATCTACGGATACCAGTCACTGAATTCTGGCCCCTGTTTTGACTGGAAGAGAGGTGCGGATCTTCGTACAGGTCGGTCAAGGGTCCTGAAGATGGTGTAATGCAGCGCCCGAAACTGGTTGCTTTAATAAAGTAACAACTGGAAATTTAGACGGTGGAAAGGTGTTTTGATTCGACATTTTATATTGAACAGCCGACGTTCTCCAACCTTCTGTATAAGGATGGACTTACAGAGACATAATAGCTACGTTGCGTAATACAAATACTAAGGAGGGCCAATGCGTTTGTATATGGAAGCTATCACATAGGTTCATTTGCAGATAAAGCAAATAAAAAAATGGTTCAAATGGCTCTGAGCACTATGGGACTTAACATCTGAGGTCATCAGTCCCCTAGAACGTAGAACTACTTAAACCTAACCAACCTAAGGACATCACACACAGCCATGCCCGAGGCAGGATTCGAACCTGCGACCGCAGCGGTCACGCGGTTCCAGACTGAAGCGCCTAGAAACGCTCGGCCACTCCGGCCAGCTGTATGTGAAATCTTATGGGACTTAACTGCTAAGGTCATCAGTCCCTAAGCTTACACACTACTTATCTTAAATTATCCTAAGGGCAAACACACACACCCATGCCCGAGGGAGGACTCGAACCTCCGCCGGGACCAGCCGCACAGTCCATGACTGCAGCGCCTTGGACCGCTCGCTAATCTCGCGCGGCGTACAGGGAGCCTAACAGTCAATCTCCTCTAGCAGTGTAGAACAGTGTGCAGAAATATGCGTAGTTACGTCCGTACGCGTTTCCTGCTTTAGCATTATTAGTAACTCATATCGATAATGTTAATGCACTTTGTGGAAAATAAACACTCCCCGGGCATGTATGCGCACTGCGTCGCCAGTGATTCGCAAGGTGCTCTACGGAGAATCGGTATAAAGTTATGAAGCACACTATCGTTGCTCCTAGTAACGTAGTGGGGTAGATAGAGGGGGAATCACGCGCTCGTTCTTCAGTTAGCATGTACGGAGTCTTCAGTTAGCATGTACGGAGGCAAGCGCATGTCCACAATCCGTCAACTTACAGGTACCTGCCCTCGCGGTTCTGGCTTCCACCCCTGCCCCAATCATCGTGTTACGGCCGCAGAACACAATTTATCACTTAATAACGGCCTTATTGCACTTAGATGCAGTGCGTATTGTGTGTACTGCGTATTAAGTTGCGGACCTAGAAACGACGGAGCAGCTTCGTCCCTTTGTAGCCTCAGTGGTTCACAACCCCGTAACAGGCCAAAACAGTCTACCCACTCCATCACCGCCCCATAGAGAACCCAGGGTTATTGTGCGGTTCGGCCCCCAGTGAAGCCCCCCAGGAACGTCTCATATCAGACGAGTGTAACCCCAAATGTTTGCGTAGTAGAGTTAAGTTACGGTGTACGCGTCGTACGTGGAAGCAGTGTTTACGCAGCAATCGCTGACGAAGTGTAAATGAAGCGGAATAAGGGTAACCAGCCTGCATTCGCCGAGGTAGATGGAAAACCGCCTTAAAAACCATCCACAGGCTGGCCGGCACACCGGACCTCGACCCTAATCTGTAGGGCGGATTCGTGCCGGGGACCGGAACGCCTTCCCGCTCGGGAAGCACCGCATTAGACCGATAGGCTAGCCGGGCGGGCTTTAGGTGCGGTACACATATACTTAATATTTGTTCAAAATCTACTTAATTTAATAGTAAACACTGGTGTTATACCATTAAAACACTATTATAACAATCTGCGATTTTTCAGTTCCCTGCAAGGAGGAAACTATTAGTTATAGAGAAAGACGAATCGGACCTTTATTGTAGGAAATTTAATTTACTTTAATCTTGTAGGTACCGAAAAACATTTACGCTAGAAGCCTTGCTTTTTGATTATTCGAGGAAAAAATAAAAAAGTTAACTTTAAACTCTCGTCACCCCACTCTCTTGCTCCCACCCAAGCGGTGGGGAATTTAGTATTTTTTAAAGAAACTTCCTCCTACCACCGTACAAAAATTTACGTCTAGATGATTTTTTTACCCTAATTGTCATTCATTGACTGGGCTGCGCCATATGTTGGGATAAGGCAGGACGGAAGTTCGGCAGTCGAACACTGTGGCAGTATATCGCAGGCAAATAGTTGAAAGACTCTGGAAAGCCTCACAACATGGGAAAATTTCTAGTCCTTCATCGTACGAGTCTTGAAACACAACACTTAGCATTTACTATGCATATCTCTAGCGACATGCTTTACGTGGATTGGGGCAAATGCAACTCATTAGCTCCATACAAATAACATCATGCAACACGTAAACTGCTGATAAAATATTCTTTAATAAGCTATCTGCTTCGGTCGAAGACCATTTCCCAGCACCTGTAGTGCAAATGTCACGAACACAGAGAATCCAGCCGAAAAATTTGCTTCAAAATTGTAGCTAAAATATAATCAATCAGTCCTTACAGCGTGAGTTAAGAGTAACACTGAAATACAATGACGTCAACAAAGGAGAAAAATGTTGACTAGAAGCTAAACCAGGAAACAAAACCAAAATTTCGAAAATATACTGTATATTGTACTAAAGTTACATTGAAATAGTAATATATGCTCCTAAATATATGTGTGTATTATAATATTTTCGCAGCTTGCAATTGGAAAAAGTGTAAGAAGGTAATCTCAAAGAACGGCAACTATTACAAAGATCTTGATACCGTTAAGGTCAAGCCCAGTAAGCATGATTAAGTTGTGACTACGAAAAAACTACTCATACAGTCTTGTGTAAGAAAACATAGACACGTAAAACACTTAACAAGTGGGTAAGCTGACAAATGTGTAGCGCAAGCAGGAGGGAAAAGGCACGTAACAATGTAGCACATCGCAGAGCTGAGGATGAGGAAGTAGATCAAATGCAGAAGCTCTGTTCTGCCCTCAGTACCACACGTGTGTTCATAAACTGGAACTACATGAGTACCGTGAGCCAATGTCTATAATACTGTTAAAAATGTACAAAGTAGGACAGAGGACAGACTCTTCCGCAGGCGTGTCCTCAGAATAGCACAGGGCTGAATAAGAAAGATCTAAGAGGAGGTTGCGGGTTACAATTACTGCAGCCATACGTAACCAGCAGCTCTATTGTCCGATTAAGATTACTCGATAGTTGACACTTAACACGCTGGAGATGGTTTCCTCCAATCAGATCGCTCAACGTCACGTCCGAACCCTTCGCCGTTGCCAAACTGCCACAGCATTTGGTGAGTTCACTTCGAATTCCTAGTCCGGTTCCTTTCTTGATGTGTTTGGATCCCGAATCATGGTTCCGGCTCTTTTACATCGTATTTCAACACTCACGATAACCACACAAAAACAAGACACCGCCAAATAAGGTAATTAAACACGCACGTTTCATACGCAGCACTAACCAAATACTACTAGATACTTCCGCACGAGACGCGATTCAGCGTCACATACATAGTTATCGTAATCATAGAAATCGGCTTACATCAGACAAACTTCGCACGTCACTACGTGAAAGCCGAATCTTTGAAGGCTGTAATTCATAGATGGGACTGTGTCACCACATTTCAAAACATAGCCACGAAACCCAGTGTTGAGGCATAGTGCAACGGGTAGCGTGTAAACCTGACGTGTAAAATATCGCATTTTCGAATCTCGTCAAATGTAGAGAACTTGTATTTTATTTCTAAATCTAATCTAATTTTTATTCAATTCACTTGTTTAAAAGTATTTTTTTTATTTCTAGTACTTCGCTGCGGCATTTTCATCATCGTATTGACATTTTTTATATGTTCTTATCTTTCTTCCTATCATTCTTTTCTCGTTTGGAATCTGTCTGTGTCATTTAAAATCATCTGTCGACAGAAAATCTCCCATTTCTGTCATACCACGTGGCGGCCACTTCCAACATTGCCCCGCGTTACACATTAACAGCATCTGTGAAGTGACTCGCCGTGTTTGTGTCACAACCGGGCGGCTAGTGACAAACGTCAACTATCAAGTAATTTTAATCGGAATGTAGGTTGCAGAATGCCATGTTTCGCAGTATTAAGGCCCATATTACAATGTAAAAGAACTTTGTCAAATATCTTTCATAAAAGACGTATTATAAAAGCTTTGACGGTGTACTGAGGTACGTTTTATGAAAGTTAGAGCGTGGTCCCAGCTTTAATAAAACATTTGTAGAAGATCTTTGATAGGCTAACACAGGCCCAGTGACGACTAGGAGGTCACTGCCTGATGGTCCATCGGGTCAGACCTAGAAGAGAAGAAAAGCCTTGCCCAGCCAAAACTGGGGAAATCTGATAATTATTCCGCTATACCGTCGTTGTAGAAGACCTTAATTGTTCTTTTGTGTCTGTGGATGGCCACGCATAGACGAAAGCCGGGGAAATTTTGAATGTCCACAGGCGGAGCTAAAAGGGAGCGACCAGTGTCTAGCGGACCAGCGGAGCGCGCCATCTCGCTCGGGTTGGCGCGCACAGCCGTCGTCCCGACGCTGCCGAATCGCTGAATGGGCCGGGGATCCGTGCCGGCCTGTTTGTGGCGGTGCGGCGGCGCAGAGCGGCGCGCACGTCTTGGCGCGGAAGCCGGCCGCATTCCGGCGCTATTGTATTGTCTGGCCGCGCCGCTATGGCCTTGTTACACTTACTGCTGCGCCACAGCCGCGCTGCCCACCGCCGTGCGCTCCAAACCGAGTCTCCGCCACATCTATCTCCAAAGGCACTACGGGGAAATAGGTTAGGCTTTGCGTCAGACCCACTCACTGTACTAATCGTGTTGTCTTCAACCCGAAGAGAGGTCCGCTGCAGGTCTCCAAGATACTGTACAAGTATCTTCCTCTCTGCGTAACTACTGTACCCTATATCCCTCGGAACCAGTTAATTGCAGCCAACCTTTGGTCTCCATCTACAATTTTTCCCTTGCACACATTCCTCGATTGCTCTTCTCCCTGGGTTTTCATTTGGTCTCTCGTCATTAGGTAGTCTTCAGCATTAACATACAGCATCACATTTCAAAACCTTCTGAACTCTTTCTGTCTACACTGTTTATCGCTCACATTTCGCTGTTGTATCGGGTGACACTGCAGTCAAAATATATCTTCAGAAATTGCTTTTAACTCTTAAATTAATATTCGATTTTGAAAAATTTATCGTTTTTGAAAAACCTTTCCTCGCTTTTTATTTTTGCCGTAGTTAGTGATTTTGCTCTCCTAACAAAAAAGCGCCTCTACTATTTGCAGTATCTCTTTTCCTAGTCTAATTCTCCCATCATCATCTGACTTTGTACACGTACACTCCACTCTCCTAAATTTACTTTTTTCATTCAAGATACTATGCATTCCATCTTTCCAGTCCTTTTCTGTCTCTGTCGGAATTAAAAAATAATAGGCAAACTTCCTAATGTTAACTTCTTTTTCAAACTTCTACTTGCATTACTTTACTGATGCCATTATTACAGCTAGAATAACATGAGGAATGCGGTACAACATTTTCTCACTTTTTTTATCAATTGCAGTCTCTCCTTCATGCCCCACGACTCTTAAAATTACAGTTTACTTTTTGTACAAATTATAGATAATTTTTCGCTCCTGTATCTCATTCCTGTTAATTTCTGTTTATCAAAGAGATGCTCATCATGTATCAGAACGAAATCTCGTGCCAACAGATTTTCATTTACTGAGGTTCACCACTCAACTGGAAAATGCACCCTGCCAACAATAAATTTATGCCATTCAACTAAGTCCATTACATTTCTGCGGAATTTTCCACAATAACACAACAGGATAACCCTTCAAGTTTATCAAGAAACAAAATCATTTTAAGGTACGGAAAAAACGGCCTTGGTTGCACAAGATAGGTTTATTCAATCTTCACATGCGACGCATTTCGCCTGTTCTAGGCGTCATCGGACAATCGAATAAAAACCCTTGCTAAACGTAACCGAGGAGTCGAACGTAATTAATTGTCCAACAGAACCAGGAGGTAACAGATACAAACTGTGAATGATTCTTTACGTCACCCACGAAGAACCCGCCCCATGAAGACAAATATGGGCTGCTTATCACACTTTGAGCACGCTCTTTTATGCCAGCTAGTTGCCCTTGACTTTTAGAGCGTATATTTGTTTAATTCTCGCAGTCAAATACTTGATGTTCTGCAAATAACATAAACCTACGAACTTATTATATATTGAATGTTCATAATAATCATCGTGGATGTTTTCATTGCCCTAGCAAATTGCTCCCGTTAGGTACCGTAGAAGAATGCAACGCGGATTGGTGATCCACAGAACCTTCGACAATTAGCCATGGACAACAAGCCAAACGGTAGCTATACCTTGGTGCATCTGCACCGCTGGCAACTGAAGGAAAGGCATACTTTATGGTTGGATATGAAAGTAATTACCATTTCAGTGCAACCGCGTAAGGTAGGTAGGATCAACGCCATCTACATTCTGTAAATAAGAAAAGATTTAGCGCTGTTTTTCTCACTGAGAAATGGGATCTGAATGCTCGTTGTTTGAGAGAAGATCGTGTTATGTCTCGTGTACGGAACGTCTCGCAGCATACGATGGAATCCGACAGCGGCAGGGTCTTGGCCTACTGCGGCTTACCTTTCCGCAATATTGCTGTCGTGTTGATCCCACGCCTGTTACGTAAATATAAAATCAATGGATTCAAGAGTACTACACTCAACGCCACGCAGGGTCTCAACGGCCGTACTAAAGAGACTGCCTCCACTACGCTTGTACGTCTTCTTCTGGAGTATTGCTATGTGGTGTGGTGTCCGCATCAGACAGAATCGACAGAGGACACTGGAAAAGTTCGAAGAAGGGCAGCTCGTTTTGTGCTATTGCGAAACAGGAGACAGAACGCCACGGATATGACACGCAAATTGGGGTGGCAATAATTAAAAAAACTGCATTTTTTAATACGGCGGTATCTTCTCAAGGAATTTCAATCAGCATCTTTCTCCCCAGAGTGTGAAAATATTTTGTTGGTGCCCACCTTCTACACTACTATATTATACTATAATAAAACTATACTACTATACTATAATAAAATAAGAGAAAACAGAGCTCACACAGAAAGATTTAAGTGTTCGTTTTTCCCAGGCGCTGTTCGAGAGTGGAACGTTAGAGAAATAGCTTGAAGGTGGTTCGATGAACACTCTTCCAGGCACTTAATTATGAATTGCAGAGTAATCACGTAGATGCACATGCAGATGTAGATGCACGCGGTGAGCGCCCAACTGAACAGACATATCGTTCGCTCCGTCGCACACAGGGGTATCTCATGCAAAAAGTTGGCCCAAATTAATGTTGGGTCAAAAATGGTTCAAATGGCTCTGAGCACTATGGGACTTAACATCTATGGTCATCAGTCCCCGAGAACTTAGAACTACTTAAACCTAACTAACCTAAGAACATCACACAGCACCCAGTCATCACGAGGCAGAGAAAATCCCTGACCCCGCCGGGAATCGAACCCGGGAACCCGGGCGCGTGAAGCGAGAACGCTACCGCACGACCACGAGCTGCGGACAATTAATGTTGGATACTTTTTATACTGCGAGATCCTAGAGAAATATATTTGTATGATAATAAATTATTTACATACTTTATAACATGAAGTCAAACAAAATTGTGCTATTTTTATTAGATTCTTTATTTCTTAGTTACAATATTATGTATTATTTTGATGACGCCTCATAATCTTATTCACCTGAACAGTATGTTTCTACTCCAGATTCCTCTTTATCGTCATTTCCATCTTGGTGGATCTGCCTAATCCATTCTTCGCTTTAGAGCAGCAAATGTAATGTTTCCCTTACGAATGGTTATCTGGTTTTCTTTGGCTTCGGTCTCAAACCTGTATTTATGGATCAAATGTCTGTAGTAGCCTTTTATTAAGTCCAGACTGCATTCTGCTCGTGAGAATATTCTAGTAAACGTTTGTCCACGCAGACAATAGTGCTTATCGCGGGCTTCGGCCGCATCAGCTGGTAAACTGCTTATGGATAAGAGAGCATATTCAGTGACATTTGGGCCACGTACCAAAATCTTGAGTACAGTGGGACACATAGGATGCCTACGATGGCACGGGTATAAATCAACATACAATCTTGCTGTTTCAACTATATATGCAGAAAAATTGTTTATGTCCATCTTGCGCCCACTGGAAGTCGCTTCTAGAATAACCCAGAATACATAGATGAGTTACACCTGTTATTTCTACTGACGTTTCAGGGTCTGAAAAAAATCTTCTACTGATATTTCCACCATTGCTACACTACTGGCTATTAAAATTGCTACACCACGAAAATGACGTGCTACGGACGCGAAATTTAACCGACAGGAAGAAGATGCTGTGATATGCAAATGATTAGCTTTTCAGACCATTCACACAAGGTTGGCGCCGGTGGCGACACCTACAACGTGCTGACATGAGGAAGGTTTCCAACCGATTTCTCATACACAAACAGCAGTTGACCGGCGTTGCCTGGTGAAATGTTGTTGTGATGCCTCGTGTAAGGAGGAGAAATGCGTACCATCACGTTTCCGACTTTGATAAAGGTTGGATTGTAGCCTATCACGATTGCGGTTTATCGTATCGCGACATTGCTGCTCGTGTTGGTCGAGATCCAATGACTGTTAGCAGAATATGGAACCGGTGGGTTCATGAGGGTAATACGGAACACCGTGCTGGATCTCAACGGCCACGTATAACTAGCAGTCGAGATAACAGGCTGTAACGGATCGGGCAGCCACGTCTCGATCCCTGAGTCAACAGATGGAGACGTTTTCAAGACAACAACCATCTGCACGAACAGTTCGACGACATTTGCAGCAGCATGGACTATCAGTTCAGAGACCATGGCTGCAGTTACCCTTGATGCTGCATCGCAGACAAGAGCGCCTGCGATGGTGTACTCATGACGAACCTGGGTGCACGAATGGCAAAACGTCATTTTTTCAAATGAATCCAGGTTGTGGTTACAGCATGATTATGGTCGCACCCGTGTTTGGCGACATCGTGGTGACCGCACATTGCAAGCGTGCATTCGTCATCGCCATACTGGCGTATCACCCGGCGTGATGGTATGGCGTGCCATTGGTTACACGTCTCGGTCACCTCTTGTTCGCATTGACGGCACTTTGAACAGTGGACGTTACATTTCAGATGTGTTACGACCCGTAGCTCTACCCTTCATTCGATCCCTACGAAACCCTACATTTCAGCAGAGTAATGCAGGGCCGCATGTTGTAGGTCCTGTACGGGCCTTTCTGGATACAGAAAATGTTCGACTGCTGCCCTGGCCATCACATTCTCCAGATCTCTCACCAACTGAAAACGTCTGGTCAATGGTGGCTGAGCAGCTGGCTCGTCACAATACGCCAGTCACTACTGTTGATGAACTGTGGTATCGTGTTGAATCTGCGTGGGCAGCTGTACCTGTACACGCCATCCAAGCTCTGTTTGACTCACTGCCCAGGCGTATCAATGCCGTTATTACGGCCAGAGGTGGTTGTTCTGGGTACTGATTTCTCACGATCTATGCACCCAAATTGCGTGAAAAAGTAATCACATGTCAGTTCTAGTATAACATATTTGTCCAATGAATACCCGTTTATCATCTGCATTTATTCTTGGTGTTGCAATTTTTATGGCCAGTAGTGTACTTCCTTAACCTTGCTTCGGAACATCTACAATTATCCTAATTGATTTCTAAACATTTCTTCTTTGACTTTGTTCCTCTCTTGAATAAGTTTCTTTTTCTCTTTTGAACGGTTTTGCTAATTGCTGATGTTTATTTCAGAGGACAAATGCAACGAAAATGCGAAAAATCGAATTCGGGCACGGAGCATAGACAAGCCGAACTGAAGAGCTTCTGCATTTAATACTTTCGTTTCTGACAGATCACTGAAGTGTTTTAGGTAGCCTTGAAATGCAGCATTTTACTGTCGTTGGTGTCTTGTCTTTCTTGTTGCACTGTAGACATTTGCATCTACCAGTCATCAGCAACATGTGTTTTATGGATAAATTACCCACTGTTCTTGAATTTTTTTTCTTGTAATGTTTCAATTTGCCTCTTGATATAACCAATTTCTTCATTAGTACCATCGGCTGTTTCAAGAACAAAGCTAATTCTTATTGGTCTGTAATAGCGAGGAAATGATGGTGTAGGATTTTTCCAAACAAATGACGTCTTTATTCGTGCGACTAATAAGTTGAAGAGGTATTTAAGATGACTGAACCGGAATCATGGTTACGATATTGCAGTGCCCTTGTTATTCTGTTTACGGTGCAAAGTTCTTTTGGTCATGCATGCATGGTAGACGCCTGGTTGACGACATACGAAAGTTTTGGTCTAGCCGTGAGTCGTGCACGGACAGCCAAATGGTAAGGCGGCCGCTCGCGATAAGCGGGAAGTCCAGGTTCGAGTCCAGGTAGGGCACCAATTTTCATTGTCGTCATTCCATTCTACAGATGATGGTAGTCCTTATTCCCAATAGCGAATTCATTTGATGAGAATCATGATAGTTTTCAAATTTTTGTTTAAACTGAATTTGCTGTAAATCATGACAATTCCATCTATAGATAAGTTCCAATGTATTTATGTCATCATTTGGAAGATCATTTAAAACCTCTTCCAGACATAATATTAATCGTTTACGTGCTTAACTAAGCAAGACTTGAAGTTGAATCCCCGCACATATGGCAGTCACCCGTTAGGATTCAGTCACAGGGTAGCACTCCTTTTTAGCCACTTGAAGGATACTGTAACAGCCATAGACATTCTTATCGTCTGTTCGGATTTTTTCGTATTGTTTCCTTTCCAGCGAGGCTTCTACAAAGATTGAAAAGGCTTGGATACCTGAAAGTCAAAAGTTCTACCTTTTTTTTTTTGTCTCTACGATTCTGATCTAATGCTTGTCTATATTTATCTCCTGGTGTAGGAGATGAAATAATATCTTTAACCACTTTGGAACTCTCAACATTTTCAGATTCTCGGAGCTCCGTTTGACTAGCATATGTTAATTGTGTGGTTCCAAGGTTTTTCTCAGCAGATGTGTCTTACGCCTTTTACTATGTTCGCTTACCTCTACTACCGTAAGACTTTTGCTTCAATTAAATGTTGTAACCCACGACCTGTAATACGAAATACATAAAACAGTACGCTACGTTGATGGGCTACCATTTCGAGTTTTTCAAAATAGAATTTTAATGGTCCTATGCAGCCAATTACGGTTAATTCTTAAGTAAGTACTTTCAACTTTGTGTGAAGCAAGCCATAGTTTCCGTAATTGTGACATTATAAATGATGGTTCAAAAAGAGCGCCGGTTATGAAACGGCTAGTGAATTTTTATTTATCGATGGTGACATCGTTTTGATTCGTTCCTATTTCCAGGGACATTCCGATTGTTGACTCGGTTACAATTTCTCGCATTCGTTGTCTAACCATGGAGCATTTCGCTTGTGCGCAACGTGTACTAACCGTGAATATTTTTATCAGAATGGCGAAAGTTATGCAGCAACCGTCAGGCTACTTTGCACGATTCTACGGCGTAATGAGGCACTCAATTAATCAACAGTTCGCAGACTTGCGAAAAGGTCCTTTGAGACAGGTTCAACAGTAAGTCTTAAATGCCCTTGGCGTCGTCGTTCTGACCGAAGTGAGCAGAACATTGTGGTAGTTCGTGACAGTGTGGTTGTTTAGCCCAATGAAATCATTCGTCACCTTCCCAACAATTGGGCGTAAGCTCTTCTTGAGTACGGAAAATGCTCCGGTACTATCTCCATTCCACCCCCATAAAATTCAGATGACGCAGAAGCTGAAGGTGACGGATCACCAGAAGAGACGTCAGTTTGTTGACTGGATACTCAGAGGACGACAGGGGGACGAGAGCTTCGCAGACAAAATCATTTTCAGCGATGAAGCACATTTCCACCTGAATGTTTTTGTGAATAAGCAGAACTGCCGTATCTGGGGGCCAGAAAATCCTTGCATGCTCCAAGAAAGGGAAACGCATCCACAACGAGTGCCAGTTTGGTGCGGTTTTCGGTCAAGCGGCGTCTTCGGCACTTATTTTTTTGAAGATGAGGCAGGAGACGCTGAGACAGTCAATGTAGACCGATACCGCACGATGATAAGGGGTTTTTGTGCCCTGATTTGAATAGGAATGGACACTGAAGAGTTTTGGTTTCAGCAGCGTGGTGCCACCTGCCATACTTCCCGTGAAATAACTCAGTTACTCCGTGGAGTACCTCCTGGATCGCCTCATTTCACGCAGTGCTGTCCACCAGGGTCGTGTGACTTAACCCCTCCTGACTGTTTCATTTGGGTTCACCTTAAATCAATGACGTACGCCAACAAACCCCCAACATCTATGACTTGGAGGAGGAAATTCGACGAGTTGTCACCGAAATGGATGTGGAAACTTCTCGTGCAGTCATAGTGAATTTCATGGACAGAGTTTTTGAAAGCCAGTGCAGTAAACGAGGTGATACGCCTCACACATTTCATACATGAAATGGGAAGCTTAGATGAACAAGTTTCTGTGTTTTGTTTGCGTTTTTTGTAAAAATAAACTTCATACTTTGATGTATGAAAACCGGCGCTCTTTGTGAATCAGTTTATAAGACAGTTTATGTTTAAAACCTTTCTTTTCTTCATCAAGGAAGGTAGGATCTGAGTATATATAATTTTCTATAATGTCCAGTCTTTTTACACACTTTTTCTCAGAGTATCTATCTCTGCATAAGGCCACAAGGGCCTTGTCATAATTTTAACTTTCGAAGGATCGAGGATAAAAACAAGATGCTTTCACAATTCATTTCAGAGATTACATATTTGTTTGCTGACAACACGTTAATGTAGAAAAAATGGCTCTGAGCACTATGGGACTCAACTGCTGAGGTCATTAGTCCCCTAGAACTTAGAACTAGTTAAACCTAACTAACCTAAGGACATCACACACATCCATGCCCGAGGCAGGATTTGAACCTGCGACCGTAGCGGTCTCGCGGTTCCAGACTGCAGCGCCAGAACCGCGCGGCCACTTCGGCCGGCCGTTAATGTAGAAAATCTTACAAAGTCAAACTGCGGTATTCAGCAGCTACTTTTTTTAATTTCCAGTAGAGAAATTATTTTTCTATCGTACTCATGCAGGGAAACAACTTCAACTATAACTCGAAGAATGAGTACTAATAAAAGTAGGAAATAATATCAATGAAAATCATTATAAATATTGGCACATACTCAGATC
Source organism: Schistocerca americana (assembly GCF_021461395.2). Taxonomy (NCBI): domain Eukaryota; kingdom Metazoa; phylum Arthropoda; class Insecta; order Orthoptera; family Acrididae; genus Schistocerca; species Schistocerca americana. The sequence continues at coordinate 129,764,326 of NC_060124.1, forward strand.
TTCCGAATCCATATTGATTTTCAGCACGCTTCAAGTAAAAACACACTCTAACACATTTACAAACGCAGTGTGATTTATAGCCAGTATAGAACTTTCAGATGCACAGCAAGCGGGACGTGAACTCAGACTAGTTCTACAGTCTATCGGGGCACAATGAGCAAATAACATAATGCCTCAGCGATGTCTCATCTATCAGACTATCGCAGGAAGTTAGGTATTCCCAGAATTACTTGCATTTGAAAAGTCGACTTTTGGCCAGCTTTTAGGGCGAAATACCACTATGTGCGTCGTACAAGGTGGTACAGGACGTCACGCATCTTGAGTCAGGAAATGGATTTGTTTACAGCAGGACAGGTACCCGTATGGACAGTGCGATGCAGCCTGGAGCGCAAATGACTGGCACGCGGCTGCAACTGTTGAAGCGTCCCTTCACTCGGCAGCAGAGGAAGGCGCGCCGACAATGCTCCGCCCAACGACAACGATGGACAGAGGACTATCGTAGTGTCTCTTGAAATCTTATACCGTTGATACGTGATTACTGACATTTAATGATAAGGGTGACGTCTTAATAATATAAATTATCTTAAAACGCCACGTTACCTTGAATCGTATACTGCAAGTTATAATACAAAACAGCTAAATATGGCAAAATAAATATGGTGTATGCCGCAACGGCCACCGGTCTTGCCGCAGTAGTGTCATCGGTTCATCGGTTCCCGTCAGATCACTGAAGTTAAGCGCTGTTGGACTTGGCTAGCACATGGATGGGTTACCGACCGAGTCTGCCGAGTGCTGTTGGCAAGCGGGGTGCAAACAGCCCTGGTGACGCCAACTGAGGAGATGCTTGACAGAGATGTAGCGGCACCGGTCACGAAAACTGACGACGTCCGGGAGAGCAGTGCTGACCACATGCTCCTCCGTATCCGCATCCGGTGACGTCTAAGGTCTGAGGATGATACGGCGGCCGATCGGTGCCATTGGGCCTTCAAGGCCTGTTCGAACGGTGTTTGTTTCTTGTATGCCGCAATGAGTCACTTCCGTCTGGAACAGATGCGTGTTATAGGCTTAAAAGTCTTCACTTCAAATGACTTCTTTAGCCGCGAAATCGCCATGCACAAGAGTGGCCGTCATCGGCCAAGGGTATGCTTACTGATTTTTGCTGGGGAGGGGGATTGCCACAGTGTGGTGCTAGCAAATTATGTTCGCAAGTGCCACACCGTCACAGCAGCATACTACCGAAATCTCGACGTTATGGGAAGGTGACAAGACGAAGCGTCGCGGGCATTTGTCCAAGGGTAATTTTACTCAGTAAGAACGTTCCATATTCTTTTCCACAGGCCACAGTCATCAGGCTACTTTCCGCGGCTTATCAAATTTTGCGTCACCCTCTGTACTGTCTTTCCGACCGCTGTGGCCGAGCGGCTCTAGGCGCTTCAGTCCGGAACCGCGCTGCTGCTACGGTCGCAGGCTCGAATCCTGCCTCGGGCATGGATGTGTGTGATGTCCTTAGGTTAGTTGGGTTTAAGTAGTTCAAAGTCTGCGGGAATGATGACCTCACATGTTAAGTCGCATAGTGCTTAGAGCCATTTGAACCATTTTTTTTACTTCTTTCTCTTTCCTCTAGTGAAGATATTAAAGTGAGCCAGACTTTTCGAGAACAAGTGATATTCCTGGCTGTGGCCGCCAGTATTTTATTTTGCTATAATCTCGCTTTGATGCAGCTTGATACACGTGAAGTAGCATACGGTACAAAAGTGGAGTGAGGTACAAGCGACAGATGGTGCAGTATGTACCAGGCCCGTGGGACAGTCCGCCAATTGTACTGAACTTAAAAATTAAAAGGAAGGTCAGCGTTGGCCGTAATATTGATGTTTTATTGATAGCACAATCGACTTTCGATCACATAGTGATCATCTTCCGTGCTGTAAAAATTAAACTCAGACTTGCTTCTGATTGGTCGGCACGTCCCGTTGCTAGGCGCCAAAACGCCTAACTTCTCGTATTAATTTTTTATATACTTTTCGTTGTATTTAACTCAGTTTTTAGTATGACAATCTCTCATGGTTACCCTACAAGTCTATCGTTTTTCTTTCTTAAATTTCACTAGTTTTGAGAAACATAAGAGTAACGATATTGCAGCCGAAGTGCTTCGGACACCTTCGGGTCGCTTTGGCGCGCCTGGGAGACGAAGTACTTGCCTGCGCTAGTCTCTCTGTTTTGGGCGTTCTGGAGGGCCGGATACGTATCTCAGTATCGTGCCTTACTTAGATGTGAATATGTAATAGTTGTTTCAGATGTTCTTCAGAGCCAGATATGTTGTACTCTATATTGGTCATAACTCAGCTGTCAATATGTAATACTCACTCTGTCTAGTTCGTACCGAAGAGATGGACATGTGTATCATAATTCGGAAGTTGGATGGAAAAGGTTACCATACAGTTAAGAAAGCTATGTCAAACAGCGCCGAGATGGTTTTTGAGGTGGAATATTTTCTGAACATTCAAAACGTGCAATTATAAAACAAATCTCATCGCCCAATCGTCCATCGTTAGGAAAAATGTGCCGATCTGAAGGGTGAACGTGTAAACAGCGTTATTACCACAGTGAATTTCATAGTCGCAGCTTGATTTTTTCGAGGTGATAAGTAAAACTTAACGACTATCCATAGTAAAAAAAAAAAGGATAAGGGTACCGGTATACCACTTTCATCTGCACTTAGTAGAACACCCAAAGACATCGGCATCCCTCTAGAGAATTCCATGCCTGAGTATTAGATCCTCTAGTTCACATTCTTTTGTTCAATACACGAACTTTGAATTAACCAGCACGGTATTTATAGAGGCTGTCTCAGTAACCAACATTTGCAATAGCCTTTCCTCGTATTCCGTTATTTTCCCGCCTCTACCACGTGCTGGCTATTATTATTTGCACAATGTCCAGTCACATTAATGTGACCGTCTCTCAAAAGCCTTCTGCACACGGCCTTTTGACACCTTCTGCGGCACCCACCGTTACGAGATGTGCGGGAAGAGACTCAGTGAGGTTCTGGGAGGTACAGACAGGTATGTGGAGCCATGCCGACTCTAGTGTTGTGTCCAGCTAAGCCACGGTTCTCGGTTGATAGCTGATATGACACGTAGCAGTCTCCTGCTGGTACAGGCTATCGCGCCGAGCGAAAACAAACTGCATGTAGAGGCGGGCATGGTCAGGATAGATGTATACTTCTGTTGAGCCATTGTGACTTCCAGAATGACGAGATCAACCAGGGAATGCCACGAAAAGAGTCCCATCCATAACGCATCCCGGGTGTTCGCTTTCAGACGTTTCACGCCATACACGCCAACGGCCATCTGTCTCACGGAGCACAGATTGTGATTGAAGGACGTCCAGCAGCGGTACGGTCGTGGAAACCACAGCTTTCGTCGGCGGTGAACAGCAGTCGGCATGGTGTATGAACCAGGCGCCTGCTGTGGAGTCCCATATGCAGGTAGGTTCGCTGAACAATCGCTGAGGAGATACTGTTGGTAGCCCCTGGTTCACTGGGCGGTCTGTTGCTCGGCAGGTTCTCGTCTATTCATTCGCTCACACAACGTTTACCTCGGCACCGGTTTTGGATAGCACCATTTGCCATACATGGTATACTTCAACTACGGCTGCAGGCGAACCGTTTTCAGACTTAGCCGCTTCGGAAATACTTCCACCGTTGTCCAAAAGTCAGTGATCATCCCCTGTTACATGTTAGATAAATCACTCCGTTTCTGCATTACGACAACGACTGCACTGTTTTCTGTCCGCCCCCTACATGCTTTATAATCCCCTCCACTGCTAGCGCTGCCACTTGCATCTGTGAGTGGTTATTGCACGTTGACATCATATACAGGCGGTGTCCACATTAACGTGACTGGACTGTGTACTATAACTTCCAGAAGAAAATCTATTTTCCCCACGAAATGAAAACCCGTCCTGATTCTTATGTCAGCTCAGAAATTTTTGTGGCAATCCTCAGTGTGGTTCGGAACTATTTTATTAAGACAGCCCAAGCTTGACTCATGAGAAAACTAAGCTCTACAAATCGTTTGTCGTCATGCTTATAGGTTCAATAGGATTACATCGATCGTCGTCGATCTCAGTGTTGTAACTAAGGTAATGAAACTTAGAGGCCGCTTCCAGTTCTTTTCTGGAAATTATTTCACGCCTTCTCAACACACTAATTTTCCTCTTTTATCCGGCTTTGGTCCGACAACAGAAGGTACTGAGCTTGTCAGTCCACCCAGTTGTTATAGCAAGCCGGAAAGGTATTAAGTTACAGAAAAAAATCACTAATACCACCAGTTTAAGGTTATCACAGTTTTACTTCAACGGTCATCACTTCTAAAGTTTCCCGTGGTGCCTTGCAGCCTTGTTCCGTGTGAAAACAATCGAACACTCCGGCTGTAGGTATTTCTGCAGTCAACATGAACATAAATGACAGAGAATGTGATGCCTGGGTGAAGAAGCACAGTTATCGCAATCATGCCACTTTCATCACAGAAATGGAAGATTATTAGTGGACACCATCAAGGACAGAATCAGTTGGGACGAAAATGTGATTAGGAAGAGCTTTTCTCCAGAGGAACGTCTTACAGTTACATATTCTGATTTAAATATAAGGTGGATTCCACTTTCGACAAGCACGGTTCCCCCTGGTGTATATTTATGACATCTGTGACAAAGCAGTAACGGGAATCCGCCGTGACCACGTCGAACGTCGCCTACGCCTAATTGCGTTGGTGTGCATATGTTCACATACATTCTGTCTTGAAAACATGCGTGACTCATCCTAAATCACGCCGTTAAGTGAATGATCCCAAGTCACGTCGTTAGGGTCAGGTGTAGAACCGAGGGGTGAAGAGGAGGGGATCATAGGGGTCATGAACTCTCCCAAATAAATGGAAATCACTGTACAAACTACTAACGGACACAAGTTATTATGATTATCTTCACTGTTCGTAACTGGCCAACTCAGGACTCCGAGAAACAGCTGATTTACCATATCAAATTCTTTTTCTCTTTTTGGTTTCCCATTACTTCCTCGCTTTTGGTATCTGTTGTCGTTTTCTTTTGGAAATCATAGACTTTTTCCTTTTTCCCTAAAAAAAATGGTTCAAATGGCTCTGAGCACTATGGGACTTAACACCTGAGGTCATCAGTCCCCTAGAACTAAGAACTACTTAAACCTAACTAACCTAAGGATATCACACACATCCATGCCCGAGGCAGGATTCGAACCTGCGACCGTAGCAGTCGCGCGATTCCGGACTGAAGCGCCTAGAACCGCTCGGCCACCGCCGCCGGCCCTGAATAAATGTCTGCTGTCTATGTCTTTGTGTGTTATTCCCAACTCCTGTAGATCTTTCTTTCCTACGGCAAACCATGAAATTTGTGTTTCTGGATTTTTGTAAAGGACGTCGAATATAATACTGGTAAGCCTCTTGTTATCCGTTCTTTTTAAGCAGGCATGAAAAGTAGTCCTCTGCTTCTTCATTGTATCTATTACATTTTCAATTTTGTCATACGCCTCATTGACGCTTCTCAATTTCCAAATACCATTTTCATATTTTGGACCCAAAATTATTCTTTCTTTCTTCTCAATATTATTTAGCTGTCTGACAATATCTATGGTTCAAATGGTACTGAGCACTATGTGACTTAATTCCTGAGGCCATCAGTCCCCTAGAACTTAGAGCTACCTAACCTAAGGACATCACACATACATGCCAGAAGCAGGATTCGAACCTGCGACCGTAGCGGTTCTCGGTTCCAGACTGTAGCGCCTAGAACCGCTCGGCCGACCCGGGCGGCCTGTATCTATGGCAAGGAATTCTGAGGTATGAAGACGTGCAGTTTCCATTACCATATTGTAATGCCTCAATTTTGTACAAACACGTACTAACGGTTAAGGATTTTTTTAGAAATGATGCTTGTTCTTCCTGAAGAAACATGGACTGGACAAAAATATGGAAACCCGGACACGCGCCGTAGGAAACCCGTTGACATTTAAAACAGTTCCCAATCGTCTCGGAGTGGATAAATACAGGTCCTGGATAGGTTTCATGCGAATCTTATTCTTTCTGAAAAATAGTGGCAAAATCAGGGAACGATGGTGGAGACGGTCTCCATGGTGTAGACCACAAAGGCCCAGTAATATTGAGATCTGGTGACAGTGGTTGCCAGAGAACATGCAACAGTTCACGCTCGTGCTCACCGAACCAGCTCTGAACGATGCGAGCTGTGTCGTCTTGGAGCACAGCATCAGCATTAGGGAACAAACACTGTACCATAAGACGGACCTGAACACCCGAAAGGGTCACATAAGCCTTGGCAGGAAAGTGAACTTGCAGAGTAACCATGTGGTCACCGAAGCCCCGCTAAGTTTCACTCTCTGGACGTAAACACGGCCAGAAGTTGAGAACAGGTGCAATAAAATTTACCCATCCAATTTTTTTTTTCCGTTGCTCCAGAGTCTACGTTTTAAGGGTTCGACACCACGTTTTCTTGTTACGGGCATTTTCATTACTGACGTGTTGTTTTGGAATTCCAGCTCGTCCTGAAATTCCCTGGTTATGGAGCTCCCATCGTGGAGCTGGCATCCTCTAACTTTTCGTGGCACACCATGTCATTAACCATGTGTAACGACTACAAAACATGCATTTTCGTCCGCATTGTGACTTAGCGAACGACGTTTTTCTATTTTCCCTTTATGTAGTACAAATCATCGATACGATGCCTTTTGAAACACTTCGGTTACCTTGGCTACGGAAGCACGCAACATACAAGCACCAATATCACCACGTTAGAATGCACTGAGCTCAAAAGTAGTGCATTCGTAACTACACAGAATACTGTTCCGACCACGACGGACACTTGCAGCGCTATGAGAACACTGCACAGGAGACGTCCGTGGCAAATACAACAGCGCAATTCGCAGGCCTCGCTAGCATCTAAATATACTTCCAGCAAGCATTTCTCGCGGTGTTTACATATTTTTGTTCTACCCCTGTACACGTTTTTTCAAAAAAATTTGTAATCCCCTTTTTTTCTGCTACCTCTTGGGAAATGTTTGTTTGTTTAGTTCCACCTTTTAAGTTCTCTCCTAAATAGGTAAACAGTGAATTTCAAGGTTTTCTCTCTTTCTTACAAGTTTCACTCTATCTGTTCCCTCTTCTACGGTTCCTTTCCCTCCATTCTTGTACTACTGTCTCCAACAACAGAAGTGGATAATGATCGAGACAGTCCATGGCCCCGCCACACGCCTGCTTTAATTTCGAAAGGTTTTGAACTTTCACCTAAACCTTAACTTTGGATATATATTAAAGTTTTCTTGATGATTGCTTCTGTTTTATTATCGGCTAAAAAATGATCATATTACAACATTTTGTATATTTTACGTTTATTATTATTGAAATCCTAGGCAACTGTGGGCATTTAATGTGAAGATGACGGAAATTATATACAGGGTGTCTCAGAAATGTTACGACAAACTGCGAAGGCTTGTGTCTTGAGGAACAAATCGAGGATTGGGACCCGTATCCTGAAACGTCATCCAACGACGCTACAGAGTGTTGAAGTTACAAGCGCCGAAGTCCGCCACAAGACCACCCTTCGGCAGAAAACTGAACTTTGTACGTCGAAGGCGTGTAGGCGGATCTCTCGCAATGCTGGTTGTTATTCAGATATCGTCACGTAGAATATGGAGCTAGCTGCTGCGTAGAAAGGCCTTGGCTCCTACGAATGTCATTCTCTATTGCGTTGGTGGATGACGGTTTCGGACACGGGGTTTACGTCTGTGGTTTATTTTTCTCCTGCATACGGCAAAACATTGGAAATATTAGAGGATTGCAGGTGAAAAGTAAACTATGGATGCAAATCTGTGTCTGAAACTGTCGTGCACCAAGACCACAGTGCATCGCTAGCATAGGAGACAAGGTCTTCCTGAACAGCACCAAGTTCCATCTTCTCCACTGGCGATCGTGGCAATCAGACGCATCACTGAACAACAAACATTGGGAGACGTTCCGCCTACAGACCGCCAACGTACAAAGTCACGCTTCCTGCATAAGGGATGGCCTAGTGGCAGGCCACTAGCCTATAAAACTTCCTGGCAGATTAAAACTGTGTGCCGGACCGAGATCGGAACTCGCGGACCTTTGCCTTTCGCGGGCAAGTGCTCTACCGCCTCAGCTACCCAAGCACGCCTCACGACCCGTTCTCACAGCTTTACTTCCGCCAGTACCTCGTCTCCTACTTTCCAAACTTCCCAGAAGCTCTCCAGCGAAAGGCAAAGGTCCCGAGTTCGAGTCTCGGTCCGGCACACAGTTTTAATGTGCCATGAAGTTTCATATCAACGCACACTCCGCTGCAGAGTGAAAATCTCATTCTGGTCACTAGCCTATGGCTTCGGCGCTCTGTAGCGCAGTTGGATGATGTTTCCGGATACGGATTCCTATCCTCGACTTGTTCCTCAAAACATCCTGTAGATCTCCGAGAAATTTGTCGCAACGTTCAGGGGCACCCTGTATTTCTGGGGCTAGTGGAGGTCGGTGTGAGAGAGACTGAAAACCTGTCAATCCTATCCAGAAACTTATCCTCGATCGCACCTGTTAAGCCGGGTACACACTAGGCGAACGAAGGGCAACGAACGATAACCAACCGCTTCGTTGACAGAAATCTGCTTAGTGTGTACGGGCGGCAAATCGGAGCCATCGAATCGGTCGGGGTTGGTTGCGGTTCGGAGTGCCGGCAGCAACATCAGAGTGTCGGCATTGAGTTGGGCTTGGGTCCCACCTCCTGGTGTGGACGTCGGAACGAAAGTTCGTTGATTCAGCAGCGATTTGCTGCGTCTGTTGAACGGGATGTACTTACTGTGTTTAAAAATACTGAAATAATGAGTGGTATACGGACACAGTAATAAAGCTGACAGTTTTATCGTGAACGGGAATGTCTGTGGGACCCCACGAACTGCGATTGTAAAAACAAACTGAAAAGATTTGATGCTTGAAGGGAAATATGTGAGCAGTTTGAAAATAATGCCTACGATGTGAAAAAGAAAATGCAACGTTTATGGATATATTTTTATTCCAGGTGCAGTTCTCCTAGAAGAGATGTCACCTTTGGAAATTTTAGGGCCTGCATAATGCAGTAACAGTTCGAAATTTGTAGCTCTCATTCGCAAAAAATTGTGAAATAGCTCAAATTCCAATTCACCTTTAAGGTCAGACATTAGTTTTGTCCCATCACACTGCTTCCTACTATCTAAAGGAGAGGTCGTACTCCAGCGTAGTTTCTTTTTGTACTTCTTTTTTATGATAATCACCGTCTTGCAGTAAAATAAATGCTTCAGATAAGCTGATTGGTAAATCCTCTTCCTCCCTCACAATATCTGCAGGTGGAGCTGTTATTAAAAAGCTTCTTTGTTATTAAAAAGCTACTTTTTAACAATATCAAAAGGGGAGCAACCTCGAGAAGCTACCAGGGCCCATTGATTTGGTGGAGGATGGCAGGTCGCACGCCAATGCGTTGGCCACCAGCGTTCGGCCCAATCAATCGACTGTCTTCTCTTGCTTTCGCTGGGCTAGTGTGTACGTGCCTTCAGAAGTGTCTGGGTGCTGCCAAGGAGAGCGAGGAGCGGCCGCGTGCCGTGACGGGGAGGCGGCGGAAGCGGCGGCAGGTAGCCCCGGCACGCACGGCACAGCTGGCGTGGGAGCGCCGCCGCCGCGACCTGCGACCCGCGCTGTGCTCGCCGGCCTGGTGACCGAGTTGGCGCCGGCGGCGGCCGCGTTCCGGCGCCCACGGGGCCGGCGTCCCAACTATCCGCTGCAACTGGGTCCTCCTCTGGCGACTTCCTCGTCACCATCCGCAACAGGGGCACGCCCGGCGAGACGCATTGCTACGTCGTCGCAGGGAAACCTATCTCACAACGTCCAGCGTGCCTCGTTTCGTGTAGCGTAACAGGCTGGTGGACGTGACGGGTCAGAGCGTATCCGTGAACGTGCGAGTACTGGTTAAGGGGGGGTAGGACGTCAAACGGGCCGACTTGGAGCAGGAGAGGCATCTCACGACATTTTAATTTCCAGTGTCTATACTTTTACAAATAAATTCATAAAACTTCTTCGGCATCACCAGGAAGGATTCACGATTCACATCCATTGCAGTGGAAGTTCGAAAACATAGCAAAATAATTTTTTTTTACGTGCGAAATTTCATCATTTTTTCACTTACTAATGGCTGCATTTGTTGCTGTAGGTACACTTTTTTTCATAAGTAAGAGAGATTGTTCGATGAATTTTGCACAGCATACAAACCATACTTACAGGGGTATGAAACTCTAGAATTTATTTAATTTATGAAAAAACTAATCAGCTGTTATATTTTAAAATTCATGTTCAGAAAAAACAAAAATGTTCTAGTTAATTGCCTCAATTTTTACCACAGTTTTTAACAGATGTGGAAAATTCTAGAGTTTCATACACCTTTATGTATGGTTTGTATGCTGCACAAAATTCATCGAACAATCTCTCTTACTTATGAAGAAAAGTGTCCCTATAGCAACAAATGCTACCATCAGTGACTGAAAAAAATGATGAAATTTCAAATGTAAAAAAAAATTATTTTGTTATGTTTTCGAACTTCCACTGCTGTGAGCGTAAATTCTGAATCCTTCCTGGTCATGCTGACAAAGTTTTATGAATTTATTTGTAAAGTATAGACAGTGGAAATTAAAATGTCCTGTGATGCCTCTCCTGCTCCAGGTCGGCCCGTTTGACGTCCTACCCACCTTAAGGAACAGGAGGCAGGCACATGATGCGTTAGGTGCACGTATTTTATTTTAGCTTGGGTGATTTCAAAAGGTGGTGCATAGTTTTCTCGCTTATTTACAACATCCCCCATTACAATATTTGTAATACTATACACCGGTTTGTTACAATTAAACTTTCCCTATTTACCACATTATAACAAGGAAACTAATTACCGTACGAGTAACAAACGTAGTAATATTAATGACCAGAGTAGGGGGTGCATGATGTCCACGCGTCACAGCACCACCGTCCAGTTCCACTATGGCCATCAGACGCCGTGATCAGTCATCGTGATTCACAGTCTCACACACCTGACCAGTCGCAGTGCACTTGCTGACGTGTCAACATGAGCTTGGATAAAAGGAGCACGGCATTACTGGAGAAGCTCTATTATCAAAACAACAGCAATGCTGCACCTGCACTTAGAGAATATCGCCGGCTGAAAGGATTACGAAGGGTCCTCTTTCTCCGCCTGCTGTGCGGAGCATGATGAAGTTCGGACGAACTGCAGAACTGGGCGTTGCTCCGAGAAGAGGCCGATGACCGGTTGCACCACAGGTGGTTGATGAAATGGCTGTTGCTATGGCAGACAACGCTGCGCGCAATTCATGATCGTAAGGCAGTACGTGTGCTGTGTCACGACAGTTGAACATCCAGTGGTTCACTGTACGGAAAGTGCTTCGAACCATTCTCATATGGTATCCGTACGAGATCCATATCGTACACCAGCTTGCGCGACAGGACGCACAACGACGTGTTGACTTCGCTCTCCACTTTCTCGCAAGGATTGAAACTGACGAGGACTGGCCCCGGACCATCCTATGGACAGACGAAGCTCATTTTTCTCTGACGGGCGAGGTGAACACACAGAATTGCCGAGTGTGGCCATCTTCACCTCCAGTCACAGTGCATGAAGTTCCTCTGTAGGGTGAGCGTCTCATCTTATGGTGTGGCTTCACGGCTACGTTCATTATTGGCACATTCATTCTTGAACAGGTTAGCGCTCAAGGACCAAAGACACGCAGTGTGACTAGACTGCGTTACTGCGATATGCTTCGCCAAAATGCCATAGCCGTCCTGCAGCAGAGAGAGAGAGAAGCAATGAACTCAACAGTTTTCAGGCAAGATGCGGCCCCATCGCAAGTCGCACGTGAAATTCACCTGTTTCGCCGAAACATATTTTGAAACGATCGAATTATCAGCCGATCGTTTCCACATGCTTGGCAGGCACTATCACCTGATCTCACTCCCTGTGATTTCTGGTTGTGGGGTTACCTGCAGGACAGAATTTACTAGGGGAACATTCACAGCTGTGCTGATCTGAAACGCAGCATATCGAGAGAGGTAGTAGCATATCTAACGACATGCTTCCTTCTTTTGTGCAGAGTGCAATCCTGCTGTTTCAGACTCTTCTGGACATTGTTGGGCGCCATACTAAGCCCCTTTTGTAGCAGTAGTCGTACATAAATGGTATGATGTACCGAAGCTGCAGGTTAAAAGTGTTTCAATGGAACCGATTCTGCATTATATCTCTTCCCCGTGCCCTTGACACTAATGCTACCAAGTTTTGTACTCGTATGGTAATTAGTTTCCGTGTCATAACGTGTTAACTAGGGAAAGTTCAATTATAACCACCCTACTGTGTGTGTGTGTGTGTGTGTGTGTGTGTGTGTGTGTGTGTGTGTGTGTGTGCGTGCGTGTGTGTAGTGTGTAATGTTTTTGTTGTTGGTGATGATGACGATGATGATGATGATGATGATGATGAGGGAAGAGGAAACCCGGTGCCGGCGAATAGCACCAAGGAGGCCCCCAAGCCTAATGCCCCATCAGATGGATGGATCACCATCAACAGTAGCACAATCCCTCACTTCATGTCACACTGCGGTGAGGTCTGGTATTCAACCAGGTCACTGGCGCAAAGTCTGGTGATCAGGAAGTTTACGCCACCACCTCCCCTCCTCTTGCCGATCAAATACCGGCGGTGAAAATTCTTTTTCACCACCTGGATTCGAACCAACTAACCCGTTAGTCGAATGCCACTGCAAAAGTGGCATTTACGACCTCCGCCATAGACGCGCATAATGTGCATACTTATTTGGTCTGCAACTTCGCTTCGCCGTTTTGTAACAGATGGCAGTAACGGCAAGTGGAGGTGCTGGTGATACATCGTAAGTGTTATACAATAAGCTTAAGCACTTGCAAACACAACGCCTTCAAAATATTAGTCGATTTATAATTCTCGATTGAACATGCCAATTCGCGAGTCCAATTCTCACTATTTACGGGAAGTTTTTATTTTCTGCTTTAACATGAAGAAATCTGCGGCTGAGGCTATAAAATGCTATGTAGTTCCTATGGTGAGGCACCTATTAGTGAAAGAACCTGCGGAGAATGATTTCAACGCTTCAACAACGGTGATTTTAACGTCGAATAACGGCGATGGAAGAAAGAGTATTTTCGATGCTACTGAAAGCGACGGAAACAATCACAGGAGATCGTCAATGAAAGCAGTTGATGCGTTTGGGCCGAGAACTGAAAGACAGTCCTCAAAAGACGCCCTTTTCTTCCGCCATAGGATTCGTACGCTACCCCAAAGATGGGAGACAATAGTGACCAGCGATGGCCGATACTTTGAATCGTAAATATTTTGCAAGTTTTTCACAACAAAGGCTCGAACTTCGAGAAAAACGGAGGAAACGAAGTTGTAGTCCTTTTCTGATACAGACCTGTAGGTAGCACTCGCGATACACTAAAAAATGCTTCTTCACTCTACATAAAAAAGTCGTTACAAATAAACAATACCAATTGTCTCATTGAAACATTACTTCGTGGTTTAATAAAACACAAATATTAAATTTCTTTTATCTTTCGTTACGTTACGTGTGGGGGCGGGAGGGGGGAGTGGGTGCTAGCTAATACAGTATCTGATCACACTAAGGCAGGGAGTCCCGACATTTCTGAGACCATCACCCCTGAATGCAATCACATATTAGGCAGTAGCTCCCTCCTCCACACCATCATCAACATTAGCGTCTCACTAAACTAAAGAATGAAAAAGAAATTTCTCTGAACATTTTGATTTTTAAAATTACGAAAGATAAACGATACACTATCCGATCAAAAGTATCCGGGTACCTGGCTGAAAATGACATACACGTTCGTGGCACCCTCCATCGGTAACGCTGGAATTCAATATGGTATTGGCCCACCCTTAGCCCTGATGACAGCATCCAATCTCGCAGGCATATGTTCAATCAGATGCTGGAAGGTTTCTTGAGGAATGGCAGCCCATTCTTCACGAAGTGCTGCACTGAGGAGAAGTATCGATGTCGGTCGGTGAGGCCTCGCATGAAGTCGGCGTTCCAAAACACCCGAAAGGTGTTCTGTAGGATTCAGGTCACAACTCGGTGCAGGTCAGTCCATTACAGGGACGTTATTGTCGTGTAACCACTCCGCCACAGGCCGTGCATTATAAACAGGTGCTCGATCGTGTTGAAAGATGCAATAGCCATCCCCGATTTTCTCTTCAACAGTGGGCAGCAAGAAGGTGCTTAAAACATCAATGTAGGCCTGTGCTGTGATAGTGCCACGCAAAACAACAAGGGGTGCAAACCCCCTCCATGAAAAACACGACCACACCATAACACCACCGCCTCCGAAATTTATTTTCGTCGCTCCACACGCTGGCATATGGCGATCACTGGGCATTCGCCATAGCCACACCCTGCCATCGGATCGCCACACTGTTGGTTGGTTGTTTTGGGGAAGGAGACCAGACAGCGTGGTCATCGGTCTCATCGGATTAGGCAAGGATGGGGAAGGAAGTCGGCCGTGCCCTTTCAGAGGAACCATCCCGGCATTTGCCTGGAGTGATTTAGGGAAATCACGGAAAACCTAAATCAGGATGGCCGGACGCGGGATTGAACCGTGGTCCTCCCGAATGCGAGTCCAGTGTCTAACCACTGCGCCACCTCGCTCGGTACCACACTGTGTACCGTGATTCGTCACTACACAACATTCTTCCACTTTTCAATTGTCCAATCCTTACGCTCCTTACACCAAGCGAGGCGTCGTTTGCATTTACCGGCGTGATATGTGGCTTATGAGCAGCCGCTCGACCATGAAATCCGAGTTTTCTCACCTCCCACCTAACTGCCATAGTACTTGCAGTGTGTCATGATGCAGTTTGGAATTCCTGTGTGATGGTCTGGATAGATGTCTGGCTACTACACATTGCGACCCTCTTCTGCTGTCGGCGGTCTCTGTCAGTCAACAGACGAAGTCGGCCTGTACGGTTTTATGATGTACGTGTACCTTCACGTTTCCACTTCACTATCACATAGAGACCTTCTGTGAAGTTTGGGAGGTAGGAGACGAGGTACTGGCGGAATTAAAGCTATGAGGACGGGTCGTGAGTCGTGCTTGGGTAGCTCAGTTGGTAGAGCACTTGCCCGCGAAAGGCAAAGGTCCCGAGTTCGAGTCTCGGTCCGGCATACAGTTTTAATCTGCCAAGAAGTTTCATATCAGCGCACACTCCGCTGCAGACTGAAAATGTCATTCTGGAGACAAGAATGAATTGTCAAGCAGAAAAGCGTAAGGTATAAAAGCGTACGATCAGATTTAGCGGTACCTTTCATTTTACTTGAAAAAAAAAATCACGAAAATCACTATTTTTAATGTCTTCAAGGAGGGCGACCCCTTTAAGGAAATGCAAGGCTCGCTCTTTTGAAAAGATCGCGTTCTATATTCCTTGCCCATCTTTCCCAATTCAAGCTTGTGCTGCACGTTTAATGACCTCGCCGTCGATAGGACGTTAAGGCTTAGTCTTCCTCTCTTCCTTCCTTCCTTCCTTTATTACGTGGAGCCATAAAACTTTGCTACAGGAGTTACTTCGGCGGCACAACAAACGACTTGTAGTATTTGAGTGTAGTTTGTCACGGAGCACATTTCAATCGCCTAAGGAGAAGCGATGCAGTGTGGAAAAGAGACGCTGGCTACTGAAGCATCTCTACGAGGACGGGCGCGCAGACACAAGGACGGAGGCGACCCGCCAGCCGCCGGCCATAATACCCGACCATTTTTCTCGCCATGAAAAATATCCTCAAGTTCCGCGAGACAGCGCCAGGGGACAAGTTGGAGGGGCGCTCGTCTCTCGAGCGAGGACGGAGATTGATCGAATCCCGTATTGATTGCCGGGTTTACGGCGGACTCTGCAACTCGATTACCAGAGTTTGGTCCCTGCGCGGCTACCGGCAGCCCCCAGCGCGCGCGCGTTACGTCGCGCCGCCGGCTCCACTGCCTTCAATCAAACTCGCGAGCGTATCAAAGCAGTCGCCGGCTGGAGCGGGCGGGCGCTCGCTTTGATGCCGCCACTCCTACTCGGGACAAATCGCAGCACCTCGCTAGGCGGGGCACGCAATCTTATCGCGCGCGTTGGATAACGCGAGCGCTATCGGCAGCCGATGCTCCTGCTGCATGCACATATACAGATACCAACACACTGGTTTTGCTTTTACGCTGTGGTTGTCTATTCCCCTAGAAAAGTGACGAACTTAACATCTAGAACATGAAAGTATAATTTAACCCTACGTGGCTAATCCATTCATGGAAAACCGAGTGACTGTAATAAATGTAAAAATTAATTTAAAAAATTATGTCTACTATCTTTTACAGTATTTTTATTGGGTATAACATCGAAGCGCTTTTGTTTTAGATGTTGGTATTTCGTATGCTAGAGGGTCTGTGCAAGGGTGATACACTTGAGGAAAATATTGTGCAAATGGAAGAGGATGCAGATGAAAATGAAATGGGAGGTATGATACTGCGTGAAGAGTTTGGCAGAGCACTGAAAGACTAAGCCGAAACAAGGCTCCGAGACCAGACAGCATCCCATTAGAACTACTGACAGCCTTGGGAGAGCTAGCCCTGACAAAACTCTACCATCTGGTGGGCAAGATGTATGAGACAGGCGAAATACCCTCAGACATCAAGAAGAATATAATAATTCCAATCCCAAAGAAAGCAGGTGTTGACAGATGTGAAAATTACCGAACTATCACTTTAATAACCTACGGCTGCAAAATGTTAACACGAATTCTTTACAAACGAATCGAAAAAAACTGGTAGAAGCCGACCTCGGGGAACATCTGTCTACATTCCGTAGAAATGGTGGAGCACGTGAGGCAGTACTGACCCTACGACCTATCTTAGAAAATAAATTAAGGAAAGGCAAACCTACGTTTCTAGCATTTGTAGACTTACAGAAAGCTTTTGACAATGTTGGCTGGAATACTCTCTTTCAAATTCTAAAGGTGGCAGGGGTAAAATACATGGAGCGAAAGGCTACTTATAATTTGTACAGAAACCACATGGCAGTTATAAGAGTCGAGGGGCAGGAAAGGGAAGCAGTGGTTGGAAAGGGAGTGAGACAGGGTTGTAGCCTCTCCCCGATGTTATTCAATCTGTATATTGAGCAAGCAGTGAAGGAAACAAAAGAAAAATTCGGAGTAGGTATTAAAATCCATGGAGAAGAAATAAAAACTTTGAGGTTCGCCGATGACATTGTAATTCTGTCAGAGACAGCAAAGGACTTGGAAGAGCAATTGAATGGAATGGACAGTGTCTTGAAAGGAGGATATAAGATGAACATCAACAAAAGCAAAACGAGGATAATGGAATGTAGTCGAATTAAGTCGGGTGATGCTGAGGGAATTAGATTAGGAAATGAGACACTTAAAGTAGTAAAGGAGTTTTGCTATTTGGGGAGCAAAATAACTGAGGATGGTCGAAGTAGAGAGGATATAAAATGTAGACTGGCAATGGCAAGGAAAGCGTTTCTGCAGAAGAGAAATTTGTTAACATCGAGTATAGATTTAAGTGTCAGGAAGTCGTTTCTGAAAGTATTTGTATGGAGTGTAGCCATGTATGGAAGTGAAACGTGGACGATAAATAGTTTGGACAAGAAGAGAATAGAAGCTTTCGAAATGTGGTGCTAAAGAAGAATGCTGAACATTAGATGGGTAGATCACATAACTAATAAGGAGGTATTGAATAGAATTGGGGAGAAGAGAAATTTGTGGCAGACCTTGACTAGAACAAGGGATCGGTTGGTAGGACATGTTTTGAGGCATCAAGGGATCACAAATTTAGTATTGGAGAGCAGCGTGGAGGGTAAAAATCGCAGAGGGAGACCAAGAGATGAATACACTAAGCAGATTCAGAAGGATGTAGGTTGCAGTAGGTACTGGGAGATGACGAAGCTTGCACAGCATAGAGTAGCATGGAGAGCTGCATCAAACCAGTCTCAGGAATGAAGACCACAACAACAACAACATCAGTCCCTAAGCCTACACACTACTTAACCTAAATTATTCTAAGGACAAACACACAAACTCACGCCCAAGGGAGGAATCGAACCTCCACCGGGACCAGCCGCACAGTCCATGACTGCAGCGCCTAAGACCGCTCGGCTAATCCCGCGCGGCACAGCGACGAATTGCTTTCCCCAGATGTAACCGTCACTACCGACTTTTACTATCAACATCTGAGACGTCTTGCAGACGCAACCCATGAGCAATGACCAGGAAGACTGCGTGGGGTGATGCTACTCCACGACAACGCCCGCCTGCATCTGCTAGACCGACAACTAACTCTATATAGGAGTTGAGTTGGGAAGTCATTCCGCACCCACCTTATTCAACCGATCTCGCGACCTCAGATTATCACGTTTTTCGCTCTTGCATCTTCAAAATGTTCTGCCAATAAAATGCAGTCTTTGGTTTGCCTTCCCCACACATTTCCTATATGTTCTTTCGAATTTAAGTTTCTCGTAATTGTACTTCCTAAGTATTTTGTTGCATTTACGGCCTTTAGATTTGATTGATTTATCGCGTAACCGACGTTTAAAGGATTCCTTTTAGCACTCATGTCGATGACCTCACACTTTTCATTATTTAGGGTCAATTAGCAATTTTCGCACCATACAGATATCTTTTCTAAACCGCTTTGGAATTTGTTTTGATCTTCTGATACCTTTGGACGATAAACGATAGCATCATCTGCAAAGAACCTAAGACGGCTGCTCAGATTGCCCCCTAAGTCGTTTATGTAGATATGGAACAGCATAGGGGCTATAACATTACCCTGTAAAACTTCTGTTGTACTCGCTGACTTTCGATTACTAAGACCCGTGAGCTCTCTGACAGGAAATCACGAATCCAGTCCTGTAACTGAGACGATTTTCCACAAGCACGCAATTTCACCACAAGCCGCTTGTATGGAAAACGGTACAAACTTACGCACCAACGTAATACCATGCCGATGAATACTTTGAAGCCAATACTTATTCATCAAGGTTTCAGTTTTTATGCAAGGACCTTCATTGTGATGTCAACAGGTCAGGAACGTGAATCTGCGAATCTTGTTGACGTCGTTTTTCGCTGTCACATCCTTAAGGCCAGGCACAGCCACAGCCCTCTCAATTCCAGGTGATTTAAATCCGAAGGAGATTTCAGGGGTATTTCTGATCCAGTATACGAAGGTGTAAGCTCTCGACTACGTTCCAGTCAACAGAGGGCCCCTCATTTGTTTGGATTCTGGAGAAGGTGTTAGGAATTCGCAATACTAATAAGTAAAAGATTTACAAGCAATAAAAACATAGATCTATACTGGAACAGGATACTACTAACAAGGAAAGGTCCCCAGCGGTGGGATCACCTGTTTGAAACCATCAATATGGTATGTTGCTGAAGGTTTCAGGTAATACATCCTGCAGCTATTCAACCTGGTGGGGCCCCGTTTGCGAGCACTCGACGGAAAATAATTCGGAATTTCGCGTGATGATGTACAGCTGTAAATAAGGAACGTAACATGGGTTAGCCGCGTACCGTAATAGTTGTAGTACAGGCCTCATATACTGGAGATTGTGGGCTCAAATCTCATCGGTGGTTAACTTTTTTTATTTCTAAATCGTTATCGAAATGACTTTGATCATTATTTTTATTGAACTAAATGGTTTAAATGGTTTTTATTTCTATTCCTTTGTCACCTCTTTTTAATTCTCGTACTAAATTCTTCAATTGCTCTCATTTTTTTCTTCCTATAATCCTTTTTTCACTCGGAATCTTTGTACACGTGGTTTCCACGTATTAACGTCAATTTAATTTACTCCGTTCTATCATCCCATATTTTCGGCCATGTAACTGCATTAATTATTTCTGTTCCTCACTTTGCTAGAATTTTTCGTTTTACTTGTAATCCTTTCATTCGTTTAAAACTTCATCTGCTTTATTTTGTCCATAGAACAATAGGAATTTATGTTTGAAATCTTTTCATGCTTTTCATGACGATTACTACCAAAGAAAATGTACTTCTTTTAACGACAGTTACTTTTCTGACACCACTGCAGAGTCAATATATAGATTGCTTCGACTTTTACTTTTCAGCCGATGGATCGGCATATTCAGATGTTTAAATATTATGGTAGACGAAATATGGTATTGTAGGTTAAGATTCCAGATACCACACACTGCTGCCATTCAACGTGATGGGCCCTCGTTTGCGAGTAATGGACGAAAAAATTCCGGAATTTGTTGTGATGCTCTACAGCTTTAAAAAAGAAATATCATACAGATTGGTCGCTCAGCTTAAATGTTGTAGTACACGCATCATATGCAAGACATTGTGGATTCAGATATCATCAAGCGCTTTGAAATTCTTTATTTTGAAATCTTCATCGCTTGATCATTATTTTTATTCAGATAATTTGTTTAAATGTGATTTTTGTATTTGTATACCTTGGTCACATCATTTTAATAATCGTTTCAAATTTTTTTATGCTCCCATTTTTTCTACCCATCACTCGTTTTCCAATTGGAATCTTTGAATGTGAGATTCATTTGTATCCACAGCGGCTACGTGGATTGTGAGGTAACTGTTCTGAGAGGGCTTCAGCCAAATCTAATAAACTAAGCCAGTCACAAAGCGGAAACGTCAAAAATCGAAGAGAGAATCTGAAGCCAATAGTAGCATCGTGCCTGGACGAAGATGTCGCCGCGGCAACAAAACAGCCGAAAGTACGAAGTATTGCAGGAAACGTGGTGTGGCGAACCGCGGCCCCCAATCAGGGATTAGTTACGGTGCCCTGGGTCGGTATTGTCTGCGGCAGCCGGTAAGAGCCAGGACACGGGACGTGCTATCACAAGGTGGAGGGACCGCGCGGGGCAACGTCCGCCAGACCTCTCCAAGCATTGCAGCAGAGGCGAAACCCTTCGACGTGTAGCTTCTACCTGTGGTGCCGGACAGAAAACAAATCTAATAACTGATCCTCGATATAACGAGCACAGATGGATAAAGCATTCACCTGTCACTTCTCTTCAACTGACGAATCGAACTGCGTGCCTAGGGAGTATGGTCTCAGCTGTGCGACTGGAGTCTTGGTTTCCTGCCAGAAAGATCACAGTTCGTAATAACTCACGGGAAGTCATCTAGACCGCTGCGGTCGCAGGTTCGAATCCTGCCTCGGGCATGGATGTGTGTGATGTCCGTAGGTTAGTTAGGTTTAATTAGTTCTAAGTTCTAGGCGACTGATGACCTCAGAAGTTAAGTCACATGTGCGGCAACCAATACCTGTTGAGATGCGAGGCAATCAGTCCTCTAATTCCCCGTCTGCTACGTAGTGGACACCACAGGCAGTGTTGCATGTGGTTTGCATGGATCCTGACACATCCTTCAGATTTTTTTCGTAGTGGATCGCGCACTCTTTCAGATTCACCTGGCTCTGCTCGGACTGCGTCACATGCATTCGTCATATGCTCCTGTAACGTGTGCTCACTATCGATGGGTTGCTTACACACTAATGCTGTTAAATATCCATGTAGCCAGAAATTCAACCGATTCACGTCCGGTGAACGGGGAGACCATGCTATCGGATCTCCTTAGCCAATCCATCGCCCATTAAACGTTGCGGTGACGTACGGTCGCTCGATCCGTAGAAAATGGGGTACCGCCGTCATGCCTAAACCTCAGTCGTCGTCTTTCTGCAAGAGTAACGTCTTTCAAGAGCGCGGGTAATTCATCGTGCAGAAATCGGTGGTACACCAGCACCGGTTAATTTGTTTGGTAGAGAGTAAGGCCCTATGAGACTGACCGATAACTACTGGCCATACATTGATACTGAAGCGATCCTGACGCCTTACCTCCATTATTGATTGAGGATTTGCATCTGCAGACACGTGTGTATTGTGGTAATGTACTATGCCATCGCATGAATCTGCCTCATGTGTAAATAGAGTGTAGGCTGTGAATTACGAATCTTCGGCTCGTATCTCAGCAGATATTGGGTTTCGGACGTACAAAGGAACTTCTCTTCGAGTGTCGACCAATACTACCTCCTGCAGAAATATGTGACATTTTTTTAAACGTCCTGTGTCAGCGATTTAGGAGACAATCTGAGCAATCATCTTAGACTTTTTGCAGATGATGCTGTCGTTCACTGCCTACTAAACTCATCAGAAGATCAAAACTAATTGTAAAATGATTTAGACAAGATATGAGTGATAATTCACCCTGAAGGATAAAAACTGTAAGGTCCTTCAGATGACTAGTAAACAAATTTCTTAAATTTTGGTTACACGATAAATCACCCAAATTTAAAGATTGTCAATTTCACCAACAACCTAGGAATTACACGTACAATAAACTGAAACTGGAATCTTCACATAGAAAATGTTGTGAGGATGGTGAACAAAAGACTGCGCTTTATTGGTAGAGCATTTAGAGGCAGAAACAATTCTACTAAAGAGCCTTCGTACTGTACGCTTGTCCGTTCTCAGCTGGGGTATCGCTCACTGTGTGGGATCCTTACTGACTGCGAAAACTGAAAAAGTTCAAATATGGACAGCTCGTTTCGTATTATCACTAAATAGCGGAGTGTGTTGTCACGGGTATGATTAAGAGACTTCTGGCGGCAATCACTACAACAACGACATTTATTGTCGCGATGGCAAATTTTTCTCATATTATTGGAGGTATACACGGGAAACACATCCGCGTAATAAAACTAAGCAACAAGGGGTCACTTTATTACAGTCCCAATCATTTTTTCACAAATTTTAATGGTACTTTGTGATAGCAATTATAAATTCATACTGTAGACACGACAGCATATAGAATACGTAGCGATTCGTCAGTTTCTTAAAACTCATTCTTGAACAAACAACTGACACATGGGAATTTAGGAATATCAAACAATGAGTAAATAGTATGTATTCAGGGCAAAATTCCTTGTTTAATTGTTGGTGATGAAGCATTAAGCTTATCAGTTATGTTTTACGACACTACGCAGAAAATAACTGAAGTAAATACAAAAGAATATTTCAAAATGGCTCTAAGCACTATGGGGCTTAACATCAGAGGTCATCAGTCCCCTAGACTTAGAACTACTTAAACCTAACTAACCTAAGGACGTCACACACATCCAAGCCCGAGGCAGGATTCGAACCTGCGACCGCAGCAGCAGCGCGGTTCCGGACTGAAGTGCCTACAACAGCTCGGCCACAGCGGCCGACAGAATATTTCATTTTAGGCTTATCAGGATACGTACATACTTTCAAATGGTGGATATTACATCGACCTCTAAATGTTAACACAAATCTGGCACAAAACACTGTAGCAGCTTTTTGTGTATTTCGTAACTTTACACGCGAAAGACATGGCTGAGAATTTCGAGCAGCCGTTACATACGCACAAGTAGGGTTGGAGGATACTGAAAACGAAGAGTTTAGAGAGCTGATCAGTTATCACCAAAAGACTTGCGCCGACACATTTTTGTAAACGTACATCCACTACAAAAGCAAGATCGATTTGATTAACATATGATGCAACACATTCAAATTCATGCATAAAAAAAGAATGTAATGATATTAAAATAGTAAAGGCAAAAAAGAACTTACCTAGCTTTTTCTTTTCATCTTGTGACAATTCTTTTCTCCAAATATGTCTAGTATCTGTCCCCATATTTTAAGCTTTAAAATTCTGTCGCTGTATTCTTTCGCCTTCATATTCCACAAGGCAGGACGATTTTTCATTTTGAAAACAGATTTCTCCGTGTCGAAATGCATCGCAACGTGATCTTGGCAGACGTCTGGCGTGAAGTGTGGCCACGTGCGTTATCTCCCGCGCAAGCTTGCCGATGTCAACAACGCGTCATCGCGCGGTTGTCGAGTTTTCCGCGGGTGACAGCCGCTTACACCCGCCAGCGGCCGTGAGACGCGGCCAGTGTGTTGTTGCCCATAAACGGAATTGGAGAGCAATCTTTTACGTGTAGATGTAGATGTAGACAAATAATACCTTCCTAGCACTGATTGTGCTTCGTATAAATAGAGAAAATGTTCTTTCCCGGCGCCAAAACTGACACAGGTTTCGTATCGTTAGCATTAATGTTCTGTTAACCTCATCATTAACGCCTCAAAACTGCAACGCCTGCATCGTAAGAGCCTCATTACAACATTTCCTAGTGTACAAATGCACTCATCAGCACTTTCATCAGATACACCCAAAAATGGTTCAAATGGCTCTGAGCACTATGGGACTCAACTGCTGAGGTCATAAGTCCCCTAGAACTTAGAACTACTTAAACCTAACTAACCTAAGGACATCACACACATCCATGCCCGAGGCAGGATTCGAACCTGCGACCGTAGCGGTCGCGCGGTTACAGACTGTAGCGCCTAGAACCGCTCGGCCACTCCGGCCAGCCAGACACACCCACATAATAGTGTGTAGCACCCTCTTCGCACGATTCCGGCGGTGCCACGTCTTTGTATGGGTTCCGCAAGACATCGAAAGGATTGGGGAGCCACGCTGATTCAGGTCAGGAACTCTTTAATTCTCTGAGTGTTCCTCGAATGAATATGGAACAATTTAAGAACGACGAAGGGTGGACTGTCTTTCTGAACCTACAGGTCATCTTTAGGGTGTCGCGGACGAACAAATGGGTGTAAATCACCGGAAAACAGTTCGCTGCATTGTTCGTCGGTGAGAGACGATAGCAGAGTTCTGTTTCACACAGTGTGATGTCCCTCACAGAAGGGTGCCTTCCCAGTTTGCCTGCACGCTGCCCTATTGAGGTTTTCTAGACTTACTCATACCTGCCAACGACAGGCATTAATTTATACTGGCTATTATCAATTATGGGGACCTTGTTCCATATTATAGTGTGCTACAGACGTGTCCTTGCGCCATGTTAATCTGTTTGCTCTGTCAGGTGCCAGTTGCCGAATTATCATCCGTCTATCCGCCTGTTAAATCTGCAATAGCGACCATGCCCTCAACAACTTGTTGCTCACAGTAGTTGACTCTGGTCTACCATTTCCTCGGCTGTCACAGTTGTGGCACTGGATGTGCGACTTGTGATATGTACACGAACACTTGAAAATGAAGCGGCACGAACGCAAACAAACAGATGTTTGCAAATAAACACACAGGAAATACTTTTTGAGGGATATTTGGTTATGAAATCTAAACCGGAAAAATTATGAATTAATAAGTAGGTGCTTTTCTTAAGTTCAGAATTTGTGCACCGTCTGGACAACTAGAAATTGCTGGAAGTAAAATGGACAGTCGTGTGAAGTTAGCACCCCTTTTTCGAGAAATATATATTTTTTCACAGTTCTTGATAGATGTAGCATAGTTCTAGAGTTCTTTGTACAAAATTTCAATAGTTCTGCAGAATTTAGCGACGAAAACAACAATACTCGAAAACATTTTCGTATCGAAAATGTTCTTTGGCAGTTTCCGCAAAATGTAAATAAGTACAAGAGTTCTGAGCACAGTTCTGAAAAGAGCTCCAAGAGTCCTTTCGAAAATCCAAGTAACATTTTTTTGTGCAGCTAATAGTTTACGAGATAATTGCATTTTAATGAGAAAATCTTTTCACTTACTGTGAAGTTGGCACCCTTTTTTTCAGAAATATATATTTTTTTCAGAGTTCTTGATAGATATGGCATAGTTCTAGAGTTCTTTGTACAAAATTTCAATAGTTCTGCAGAATTTAGCGACGAAAACAATATTCGAAAAAATTTTCGTATCGAAAACATTCTTCGTCAATTTTCGCAAATTGTAAATAAGTACAACAGTTCTGAGCACAGTTCTGAACAGAACTCCAAGAGTTCTATCGAAAACCCAAGTAACATTTTTTTGTGCAGCTAATAGTTTACGAGATAATTGCAATTTAAGGAGAAAATCTTTTCACTTACTGTGAAGTTGGCACCCTTTTTTTCACAAATGTATATTATTTTCAGAGTTCTTGATAGATATGCCATAGATCTAGAGTTCTTTGTACAAAATTTCAATAGTTCTGCAGAATTTAGCGAATAAAACATATTCGAAAAATTTTTCGTACCGAAAACATTTTTTGTCAATTTTCGCAAAAATTAAACTTGTACAACAGTTCTGAGGACACTTCTGAACAGAACCCCAAGAGCTCTATCGAAAATCCCAACAACATTTTTCTATGGCGATGATGGTTTGAGATAAATTGATTTAATATGGGACACACTTTCTTTACGGAAAATATAAATATATTCGTACAACAGTTCTGATGACAGTTCTGGACAGAACCCCAATAGTTCTATCGAATATCCTAATTACAATTTTTTGTACAGCTAACACGTCACGAGATAATTCCAATTTAAGGAGGGAATCTCTTCACTTACTGTGAAGCTGGAATCCTTTTCTTCAGAAAGATATATTTTTTCAGAGTTCTTGATAGAAATGTCATAGTTCTAGAGTTATCTGTACAAAATTGGAATAGTCCTGCAGAATTTAGCGAGAAAAACAACAATACTCGAAAAATTTTTCTTATCGAATACATTCTTTGTCAATTTTTGCAAAAAGTAAATTCGTACAACAGTTCTGAACAGAACACCAAGAGCTCTATCGAAAATCCTAATAATATATTTTTGTTGCGATGGTAGTTTATACGGTAACTGCTTTGATGTTAGACCCACTTTCTCCACAGAAAAAGTAAATTCGTTCAACAGTTTTGATGAACAGTTCTGGTTAACACCTCAAGACTTCTATCGATAGTCATAATAACATTTTTGTGGTTATAATAGTTTGTATGGTAATTGATTAATTGTGGGGCACTCTTACTAAAAAAAAAAATTATGTCTGTTCGTATGCTCTGATGCCAGCTCTGGATAGCATTGTAAGAGTTCTATCGAAAATACTAGTAACATATTCTGTGCAGGTAATTGTTTACGTAGTAACTGCCTTTATTAAGGAATGCTTATGAGCATTTCCCGTGAAGTTTGAACCCCTTTTACGATAAATATAAATTTTTTTCACAGTTCTTGATTTATATGCAATAGTTCTACATTTCCCTGCTCAAAACACGAATAGCTCTACGGAATTTCGGGAAGAAAACATTAACTCGGCAAAATTTTGGTATGGTAAAAAATTATTTGTCAGTTTGGAAAAAATAAATTTGTATAACAGTTCTGTTGGCAGTTCTGGATAGCACCGGAAGAGTTGCATTGAAAATGATAAGAACATTTTTGTGGCGATAATAGTTTATACAATAATTGTTTTAATCTGATACTCACTTTATCTAATATAGCAAAATTCGTAGAATAGTTCTGATGACAGTTCTGAATATCACCCACAGAGTTCTACCAAAAACTATAATAACATTATTTGTGACGATGACATTATTTGAGATAATTAATGTGGGACTCACGTTTGTCATGTAAAAGTAATAAATTCGTACAAAAGATCTGATGGCATTTCTTAATACGACCCTAAGAGTTCTACCGACAACTGTAATAACATTTTTTGTGGGGATAACAGTTAATGAGATAATAGCATTTTCGAGAGACCCACTTGGTCTACATTATAATAAATTGGCACAACCCTTTTGCTGACAGTCCTGGATAGCACCGAAAGAGTTCTTTTAAAAACCCTCATAACATTTTTATGGTGCCAGTAGATTATGAAATAGATTGTGTGTTCACTCTGCAGTGGGTGTGCGCCGATGTGAAACTTACTGGCAGATAAAAACTGTGTGCCGGACCGGGTCTCTAACCCCAGGCTGTGACGAAAGAATATCGTCACAATATCCTTTCGTTCAGGAGTGCTTCTTCTGCAATTTTCGTAGGACAACTTCTACGAGATTGGGAACGCAGGAGTTAAAGTACTGCTGGAAGTACAGCTATGAGTACGATCGTAAATTCTCACTTTTATTTTGGAAAACCGAAAATCGAAAACCCGGATGTATATTCTACTAAATACAAAAAGTCTAAATGTTCAGCACTATACAAATGCCAGTACACCTTCTTAAGACTGACTGTAGTAACTGTAGGTGGAAGCGTGGGATGCGCACGCTTAGATGATTCAAGGAGAGAAGGCTCGTCAGTGCAAAACAAACAGACGGCTGAGAGAGCAGATACATTCACACGCGCCACTAACCAGATGGTGTCACACCTGTCGAGAATCGCACCAGAGGTACAATGAGCTGTGGTGGAGTGCTGTTGGCGTGGTTACTATGCAACTTACTTGATGGGCATCAATACACCGTTATATTAATGTACAATACTTGAGAAACAATGTCATTCCCACACTCCGAGTTCCTTATCACTCAGTACTAGACTAAATTACCGGCCTAGTGATAAGCAGCCTATGTACCTCACCGACTACACATCTTCGTGTTATAAGAAAAAAAGAGAAAAATACCAAGGGACACAAAATATGAATCCGGATAAACCGAAAATCCGGATTACTGAGGACCAAATAAACGAGGTTCTTATTTACAAGTTTCGAACTTCTTATTAACTTTAGTACTGTATACCCTCAACATTATAACACCTCTATCAGTCATGTATTGAATTAGGATTTAAACATACTACTTAGTTCGTTTGTACGATATATTCAGTAAATATACTTACATTTCTATACATTGTAAAGACTTTTAACTCTTGCTGTAGTGTAACTCATCAAACTTCCACACTTCCTTTCTAACTAGAACAAATGTTTGCAACAATATTAACGACAGCAATTTCAAATTTATTCGTTACACACAGCACATGTTTTTATGTATCCTAGCGGCTGGTGATGTTGCCACATAACTGTCATCCATGAGAGTCCTGGGCATATTTTTAGCTGTTAGTGGGTCCTGGATGTCATGAGAGCCCAAAACAATTACTGTTTTACGTAATAAAATTCATCTGGTTCTTCCTGATTCTAAAAGTATACACTTCATGTGTGCCTTTCATTGTTGTATGATTCAGTATCGACGCTAATGCTCTCTTGATGAGATATGAGCCGATTGCTCGTTTTTATCCACTGTGCCCTTTCATATTTCATTTCAGCGATTAATTTATTTGTTTATCACCGTATTAAGTAGCACAAAGCTAATCCAGAATGTAAACTGCACTTAAATTCTGTTTGAACTGTTTAATAGTCAGTGTCCGCTGTCTGAACGTCAAATTTCAGATCAATACACTGCGCGTGGTTGCGTTATTTTATAGAAATTTTATTATTGTAAGTGGGAAGTACTAGATAGTGTTGAAGAAATCCAAAGTATATTGTTCGAAGAGCATAATATTATTCGAAATTTACCTGTACCAATAGGTGCAGCCAAAGCAGCATTTGTGATGCTGTAATTACCTCATAGATAACGATATTTGTCTATTGTAGTTTTGTATTCCAATCAGAATTTTGAGAGCATCAAAGCCTCATTTCAACGTGAGAGAGGGGTAAAATCAATAGATGATATTGAATTGAAAGCCTTCACGAGTCTCTTGTTTTTAATTGTTGTTAACAAAAGTAACAGATAAAGCCTGGAAGATCTGTGTGGAACTGATGGTGATGGCATTGAAAAATTTCACCTCGCAAATGAACATAAAACGTTTCAAATTTATTCTGGAGAGCCTTAGATTTTACAGTCGCGCTATTCGTGATGAAAGGAGACAATTAGACAAGCTAACAGCTATTCGGGAAATATTTACTGTGTTTGTACGCAACTACCTCAAATCTTACACCCTTGGAGAAAATGTTACAGTAGACAAGAAGCTGGAAGGATTCTGTGGAAGGTACAGTTTTCGCCAATATGTATCAATCAAAACAAACGAGTATGGATTCTTAAGTGTGGATTCTAAGTATTTTACCTGTACAATTTGGAAATATACGCTGTGTTGCAACCAGAAGGATTTACCAACTGAGCAATAAACATTTTAATGTTGTTCTGTGACTGTGTAAACCTATATATCAGTCAGGTCGAAATGTGAAAGCGAACAACTGGTTTACTAGTACTGGAATGATAATAGAGCTATGAAGGGAGAATTTTTCTTTTGTTGGCATGATGAAGAAAAACAAGCGTGGAGATTTCTCTAGAGTTTGCTATCAGTAAAAGAAGGGATGCCCACATTTCCTTTTTTGGCTTCCACAAGACTGAACTCTAGTTTCCTCCGTACCTAAAAAGGGGACGTGTGTGATCCAGGCATCACGTTTGCATGAAGATAATTCGATAGATGCTGACATTGTAGATAAACGGGAGCCATCCACCGTAAATTTTAAAATGCGTTAAGCGTGGTATTTTCACAGCGGATAAGCCGAATGCTTTGTACAACGCTGCAAGAAATGTGCGCCGCTGGTCAATGGTTGTATTTTTGTAATGATCAGTACCGTTGGAATCTATGCACAAGTGATTTATTGTGGCAACAGTAAGAATTGTATCAGAAGGAAAGGGTTCTGAATCAGCTATGTTATGCAAGGTTGTTTTCTTCGCTAAATTCTGCATAACTATTGAAATTTTGTACAGAGAACTCTATAACTATGACTTATCTACCAAGAACTCTGAAAAAAATATATATTTCTGAAAAAAAGGGTGCCAGCCAGCTTCACATTAGGAGCTCTTATGGGGTTCTTAATTAAGTTGCAATTACCTCTTAAACTATTACCTGCACTAAAAAATTCTACTAGGAATTTCGATAGAACTCTTCACGTGGTGTCCAGAACTGTCATCAAAACTGTTGTACGAATATATTTATATTTTCTGTAGAGAAAGTGTGTCCCACATTAAATCAATTTATCACAAACTATTATCGCCATAGAAAAATGTTATTAGGATTTTCGATAGAGCTCTTGGGGTTCTGTTCAGAACTGTCCTCAGAACTGTTGTACAAGTTTAATTTTTGCGAAAACTGACAAAAAATGTTTTCGATAGAAACATTTTTTCGAGTATTGTTGCTTTCTTCGCTAAATTCTGCAAAACTATTGAAATTTTGTACAAAGAACTCTAGAACTATGGCATACCTGTCAAGAACTGTGAAAGAAATATACATTTCTGAAAAAAAGGGTGCCAACTTCACAGTAAGTGAAAAGATTTTCTTCTTAAATTGCAATTATCTCGTAAGCTGTTAGCTGCACAAAAAAATGTTACTTGGGTTTTCGATAGAGCTCTTGGGGTTCTGTTCAGAAGTGTCCTCAGAACTGTTGTACAAGTTTAATTTTTGCGAAAATTGGCAAAAAATGTTTTCGGTACGAAAAATTTTTCGAATATGTTTTATTCGCTAAATTCTGCAGAACTATTGAAATTTTGTACAAAGAACTCTAGATCTATGGCATATCTATCAAGAACTCTGAAAATAATATACATTTGTGAAAAAAAGGGTGCCAACTTCACAGTAAGTGAAAAGATTTTCTCCTTAAATTGCAATTATCTCGTAAACTATTAGCTGCACAAAAAAATGTTACTTGGGTTTTCGATAGAACTCTTGGAGTTCTGTTCAGAACTGTGCTCAGAACTGTTGTACTTATTTACAATTTGCGAAAATTGACGAAGAATGTTTTCGATACGAAAATTTTTTCGAATATTGTTTTCGTCGCTAAATTCTGCAGAACTATTGAAATTTTGTACAAAGAACTCTAGAACTATGGCATATCTATCAAGAAATGTGAAAAAAGTATACATTTGTGAAAAAAAGGGTGCCAACTTCACAGTAAGTGAAAAGATTTTCTCCTTAAATTGCAATTATCTCGTAAACTACTAGCTGCACAAAAAAATGTTACTTGGATTTTCGGAAGAACTCTTGGAGCTCTTTTCAGAACTGTGCTCAGAACTCTTGTACTTATTTACATTATGCGGAAATTGTCAGAGAATATTTTCGATACGAAAATTTTTTCGAGTATTGTTGTTTTCTTCGTTACATTTTGCAGAACTATTGAAATTTTGTGGAAAGAACTCTAGAAGTATGGCACATCTAACAAGAACTGCGAAAAAAATGTATATTTCTCGAAAAAGGGGTGCTAACTTCACACGACTAAAATGGACTGATGCCTGTTTCCTGCACTTCGGGCACAACTCCTCATGCTCTTCTTAGCACGTTTAATAGCGAGTGTCTCGGATACGGTCAGCACCCTAGTCAGTTCTTTGCATCGTTGAGGAAATTCCATCTTGGAAGGTGTGAACAGAGTCAGTTACATGGCAACTAAACAAATAAAAATGTACGAGAAGGAAGGGAGGTTAGAGTTAACATCCATACAAGTTTTTGTCATTACAGTCTGTCGTACCGGCAGGAAATCGACCGTCGTCTTTCCAAAGGAAAAATCCCGGCATCTGCATCAAGTTAGTTAGGAAAACTACTAAATTATTTATGTCGTCATATGACAAATTACGCCGCAGTCCTGAATCGTAAATCAGAATTTCTGTCCTATGTGTTATATGACTAAGAAACACTAAAACAATGTCTATTTATGCAAACTTCCATTATTAATACGGTGAATATTCGTCCTTCAATCGCTATACAGCCAAAACTTTTTCAGAACAAGCACTTGTATCAAGAAGAGTTCATTTACTAATGCTATATCTATACATTGACTCATTTTCAAAGTAGTCCTAATGACGACTGAGACACGGTCGTACCGGTGTACCTGCTTCCCAGGCTGCTCCTCAAGAGATCTACCGCCTGTCTGAGGAGCCTTTCTTTTATGGTGGCCACGGTGCGCTGCAGTCTCTCACTTCAGTTGAAACGTCGTTCGTTCAATCTGTTCATCATCCACTGGGAAAAGGTACAAGTCTCTTAGTTTTCATCTGTAGAGAGGAAAGTTCACCGTCATCCGTTTGGATCGCTGAAGAACTACAGCAGTTCAGTTGTCGCAGCAACATGCGGTCGGGCATTGCCGCTTGATCAGACCGACAGCTCATGGTTCTACGTCCCCTTCGTAACATTTCAACCACTGTATGCTTCCGCACTGCTTGCAATTGTAGTCGGTACTATTGTCAAATTACATTGTTTTGACAATATACGTAAGGACCACACGGCTTGTTGTAAGGTGTCTTGCGTATCAGCCACTACAACCTGATCGTCCGCAAAAACAGTGAGTTAAATACTGTACACCCCGGTGATTAGGAACCTACAATTTCTTTTTGCCCTTTACTGACAATTTACTGAAACCTGGTTCACCGTTTCGAAAATTGTCTCTATTACCATGGTGACTATCTTCAAATGTAGTCAATACGTTTATGCGGTACCCGTACACAAACGTTTTCTGATACACATTTTTAATTTCCAGTCCTATCAGAGGGCGAAAGAAATTTGCTCTCGTACAAAAGATACGTACAACATGAAAACCGAGCGAGGTGGCGCATTGATTAACACACTGGACTCGCATTCGGGGGGAGGACGGTTGAAACCCGCGTCCGGCCACCCTGATTTAGATTTTCCGTGATTTCCCTAAATCGCTTTAGGCTAATGCCGGGATTGTTCCAGTGAAAGGGCGCAGCCGACTTCCTTCTCCATCTTTCCCTAATCCGATGGGACCGATGACCTCGGAGTTTGGTGCCCTCTCCCTACCAACAAACCAACCAACTAACAACATGAAAACGAAAGAAAAAGCCCGAGTAGCCTCCTGATTAAGAGCTTCGGGTTTCACTTCCTACAGGCATAAGACTAGTGAAGCCGCACCTTCACAGAACGAATATTGAAGACTGCAGACATCTGGAAGACCTGTTCCTCCAGCAGAGTGGCCGACTACGTGTAACGAGACCCCGAATATACTTTGTGACTAACTGTAGCTGAAGATGTCGTTACATTACGTCGTTACATTGATCACAAACTTTTTGAAATGGAAAATTGAAAAAAAAGAAACAAATTAAACAAAAATAGTTGGGATTTGAGGGAAATAATTGCCATTATGTTGTGGAGAAGTAAAGGCTTATTTGAAAGTTAAGTAAAGGCTTATTTGAAAGTTAAATATCACCAGTATTAAACGATAACAAAAGCAGAATTCAATGTAAGGTCGATGACCACATTTTCGTGATGGAAATGACAAGTAAAGGTATATTTATGGTACCAGGGGAAAAATGCTGCTATCACAGCACATAAAAGGCGAATATGTACCTCTTTAAAAGACTCTGACAGCAACGTGGGAAACCAGCTACCTCTACCATCCGTCTTCCTCGCCATAAATTTGGCACGCGAAAATATCCGCCTTCTTTTAAGACAGAACATTCTAAATCATTTTACCCAGTCTCTCTTTGTACTGAAGCCTTCACACTCAGCATCTCCTTCTCACAGTCAGTTTCTCTGCATGTCTATTTCCCACTGTCTCTTTTCCCTCCCACGGATTTACGATACACCCCACTCGCCACTGTCTCCTCTCTCACTTACACTGCCTCCTTTGGTCTTTCTTTCCCACTGTCACTGCCAGTCACTGTCTCCACCAAACCTCAGCAGCTCAAAGATTCTGGGGGGAATAACTTACAGCAATCTACACGTTAAATTTCGCCAGTCTGGAAGGGTCTAGACCAACAACGTATGGTCTCCACTCATTTCTATTTTTCATTTCCGCTGTCTCCTCTCTCTTTCGGTCCCACTGCTTCTATCTTTATCCATCTCTCTTTCTCTTTTACTGTCTCTGTCTCTTACTGACCATCAGAATCTACTCTCTCTTTGGCTGCCACCGCTGTTGTCTACAACCATGTCTTTTTTTCTTTAGATTGCACTTCTCCCTCCCTAAATCACAATCTCCTCTCTCTTTCCCTGCCACCGGCACTGCGTCCTCTCTCTTCCACCGTCGCTGTCTCTCTCTGCTACTATTTTCCACCACAAAAAATCGCTAAAATTTTTAGAGAGGAAGGCGGAATGAGGTAGCTGTTCCCCAATTTTTCTGTCAGAGTGTTTTAAAGAGGAACATATTCGCCTTTTTTGTGCCCCGAGAGGAACGTTTTTCCGCTGGTTCCCTTCTTTTTCTTGCTGCAGCAGGATGTGTTACTCATATAAAATGAATCCTACATGATTTACTGTCATGGTTCAGCAGATGGAGTTAATTTAAGGGTCCGTAAACTGTACACTGAACGGTTTCCAGGGTACCATCTGTTAAGCTGTTCAGTCGATTGTTCCAGCGTCTTGGGGAAACCGGTTCCGTAGCACACAACGAAGTAGATAGTGCAAGGCCCCGTTCAGTCCACACGTCTGAAATGGAAGAGCGTGTTCTAGGTGCAGCGGACGATAATCCTTAAACCAGTGTGCGACGAATAGCAGTAGCTCAAAGTGTTGGTCATCCTCTGGTCTGGGCGGTATTTCATGAACAATTGTTGTATCCGTACCACATTCAGCGCTTCAGGGCTTTCAGGGAACAAGACCGTCCAGCCAGAGTGCAGTTCCCGCCAATGGTTCTTGCGGCATGTGGTGCAGATCCACAATTTGTCCCCAAGATTTTGTTTACTGATGAGGCAGGGATTGCACGAGACGGCATTGTAAATTTCTATAATGAGCGCTGTGGGCCGATGACAATCCCCAAGCGGTTCAAGAAACAAGGCATATGATCGATTCTTAATCAATATATAGCTAAGCGTTATTGGCGATAGATTACTAGGCCCATACGTGCTACCACAGAGATTAATCGGGCCTTGCTATCACCACTTTCAGAAGAACGTACTGCCTTTCTTGCTGGAGGATGTGCCATATCAGGACAACTACAGATGTGGTTCATGCATGATGGCGCACCAGCACATTTTCTCTGCATTGTGCGTCGATACCTGACGAGGACATTTGAAAACCGGTGGGTTGGCCGGGGAGGTCCCATACCTTGGCCGAGGAGATACCCGGACCTAAATCCATAGACTTCTGGTTATGGGGACGCATGAAGCAGTTGATCTATACCATTCGAATAAACGATGTGCAGACACTACACAATCGTGCCTTCAGTGCATCTGAACACATTCAGAAGCAACTACGGCGATTTAAAGGAGTGCGTGAGTCCTTACAGCGAAGGGCAGAGGCAGGCACTGAGATGAATATTGAGCACCTCCTCTGGACAAGTGGTCATAAGTCAGATGTTTTGTGGGACCCAAGGTTATAAGAACTTTTTTGTTTTGTTTTGATGCATATAATCATCCGCTGAAATACTGGATAGTTCTTTTTTAACACCCTACCGATATTATTCTTCTTGACATTCCCTGAATATGGAAGCAGAACTGATATGAGTAGACGCACAAAAGTACAACTGCTGCAATTCGAACAATGAGTCCAAGTATGGAAACAACTAACGAAATATAGAAGAAGAACGCAGGATTTAGCGAAGATGAAGATGATGCATGGAAGTCGATAAGTATGACTTCGTGTTGTTGATGAATATAGAAGGACATTCAACTCGGAACGATTCGGAATTCAATAAGTATTAGCAAGGAAGCAACCGGGCTGTAAACCAACTCTTTGCAATAACAAGGAAAGTCACCAACTTGATCTCACATTTTAAGGAGGCACAAACATACTTGCAAGATATCAGTCTCAGAAATCTATCCCGCGAGAAATTTTGAGCCATAATTCTTATGGAACGCATTTATGACCATATAAAAGTACAGCTTTTAATCTTTCGCGCGCACCAGTTGTTTATCATTCGCTCCGTCCCAATGCAGCCGCCTAGTGCCTGGGCGCGAATTATTGCACGGCTGCGTGACAACCAGAGCCCTCTTATTCGCGGAATGCTGAGGGCGAGGAAAAGAAATCTTTTTCGAGAACACATGTCACTCTACCCGAAAAATAGTAAGTTCCGCAATATGAATATGTAATATGTCCACGCATATATATGTTCAGTAATATTTTAACAATAGTCTTGTGTGGTGACATACTGCAGCTAAATACATATACTGGGTTGCATACGATCTGCAGCAAAGCCCTCAAATGGAAACTTTTTCATTACCCCATCTACATTTGCAGGAGATGCGCTACGGTTCAACGTGATCGGTCTGATTAATTTGTGAAACGAAAATCTTTGACACTTGAGCAGTGTCTATTTTTTACAGTGTCT
This sequence comes from Schistocerca americana, assembly GCF_021461395.2. NCBI lineage: Eukaryota > Metazoa > Arthropoda > Insecta > Orthoptera > Acrididae > Schistocerca > Schistocerca americana. Next base: position 129,801,468 of record NC_060124.1, read on the forward strand.
GTACAGTTCGATGCCAGCAAAATTAAATTATGCAATGCATTCGCAAACTGCGAATATGATTGTACAACAGCTGTACGATTTACTAGTAACATTTGAAAATTTATGCCGGACTGAGACTCGAACCCGAATTTCCGACCTTTCGCGTAAAGCGAGAAATGTGGATACTAGTCCCCGTCCGGCACAAATTTTCATACGTTACTAGTAAACAGCACAGCTGTTGTACAACAGTATTTACAATTTTGCGAATGCATTTCATAATTTAATACGGCTGGCATCGAACTATACAGATACTGTACTAATATAGATACTCCCAACTGTTAAATATTTTCGTTTCACAATTCAGTCGGACCAGTCACGTTTGCATGTCCTGCAAAGGTCCGATCAAAAAATTTCCGTTTCAGGGTGATGCTACAGCGCATATGCAACCCAGCGCGAGTCCAATGCGGTGATATAAGCACCGACGTGTAGGTAAAGGGTTAGTGTAGCCTTTTAAAGGAAACTTTGTGATCGGCCCTTACAATTCACTTTAACAGTGGCCAGTTTTAAAATCCAAAGAAATTAAGGCACAGCAGCAACATTAGTAACTGGATAGAACTACAAAAATCTTTAGTGACCCACTAATTCGTTTCATTCTTATGCAGTGCATTTGTGAATCGCAGTGTAAAAATGTCCGAAGCAATCACAGACACCGGCTAAAAGCTAAAAACCATGCATTTCGACACAGTGAACAAATCATGTTAACAGTGTCAAAATAGTATTTCACAAACATATGTACAGTACTGCGCGCTCGACCATTAGGCGGCTGCGGAGCGAGTGACGAACCACCGGTAAGTGCGAAACTTTAAAAGCTGCACTTTTAGCTGATCATAAGATGTACTATCAAAATTATGGCCCAAATTGTCGCACGGAGTGGAGTGCTGTGGCTGATATCGTGGAAGTGCGTTTTTCCTTCTTTCAAATACGTAGTGTGATCAAGAAGTAATGGGGAATTTTGTTTTTCTTAAAGAATCTTTATTTGTTCATCAATATAAACTTTCTCCCCATCAAAGTAATTCCCCTCACATATGTAACACACTTATGCCAGTGCTTTTTCCAATCTCGGAAGTAATTCTGGAAATCCGTTTTCGTTATCTTGTTCAGCTCCTTCAGCGATTCCGTTTTTATCTCATCAACGGTGACAAAACACGTTCTTTCATGGTTCTCTTCAGCGTCGCGAACAGAAAGAAGTCTCAGGGAGCCATGTCCGGCGAATACGGTGGCTGAGACAACATAACGGTTTTGTTTTTTGCCAAAAAATCACGAACAAGCATTGAGCATTCTCGTGAAGTACTTTCCAGGAGTGGTTTTGTCACGCTTCTAATCGTTTTCTTTGGATAGCTTCATGCACACGGCGCAAAGCTTCGTGGTAGTATTCGTTACTGATCGAACGACTATAAGGCAGGAACCATGACGGACTACCCCATTGTAATCGAAGAAAACAGTGAGAAGAACCTTCACATGCGATGGAACTTTTCGAATTTTTTTCGGTCTTGGCTCTTCAGGCAGTTTGTATTGGAATGATAGGGCGTTAGTTTGGACGACATATCCATATAGACATGTTTCGCCACTTCTATTTCTCTAGAAGTTCTGGATCTTTGTCCACTTCATTCAGCAGTTGCTGATAGATGTATAAGCGACGTCGTTTTCGAACGAAATTGAACAATTTCGAAACAACTATGCTGCTACACGTTTTATCCCCAAAACATCCTAAAAAATTGCTTGGCATGAGCCGAATGATGTGCCGGCACTGTCAGCGACTTCACTGATGGTGATCAGCGATTTTTCAGAAAAAAGCAGCTCGTGGTCTCGCGGTCGCGTTCTCGCTTCCCGAGCACGGGTCCCGGGTTCGATTCCCGGCGGGGTCAGGGGTGTTTGTGTTGTCCTTATCACTTCATCATCATTCATGAAAGTGGTGAGATTGGACTGAGCAAAGGTTGGGCATTTGTACGGGCGCTGATAACCGAACACTTGAGCGCCCCGCAAAGCAATCATCATCATCATCATCATCATCATCCAGAGACATTTTCTTTATTTCTTTCACACCGTCGGCAATAATTAATGTTCTAGGGTGTCCAGGGCGAGCATCATCTTCAACGTCCTCTCGACCCTCTTTGAAACGTTTATACCAGTCGCAAACTCTTGTTTTGCTCATAGTAGATTCGCCAAAAGCCACTGTCAACATTTTGAATGCGGTGCTGCACTTTATTCCATTTTTCGGGGAAAATTCAATGCAGATCCTTTAATCCATCTTTTTCGAAAATAAAAATTCGCCGAGCACTCGAAAACACGTACAACCTTTTGGCCTGTCAACAATTAACTAAATACTCAAAACAGCTGAAAATTAAAATATATATCAGGAACAGGTGGACCAACAGGACAAAAAAAAATTTGTAAAATCGGTTGTATGAATCCCGTGAAATTAAAAATTTCCCGTTACTTTTTTATCGCACCTCGTGTGAGGTCAGGCTGGTGATGTTTCCTTACAAGCCAAGGGAAAAGTTCGTAATCCGTAAAGCAATCCGGATGCAGCCGAGCTATGCCCCTGGCAGGGCCACTGCCAGCAGCACTGCTGCAGAGTGCACAGTGCCTACCCTACCCGCTGACTAAATTAATATAAACGTCTCCAGACAAGAGGGGCGTCGCGAATCGCCCTCGCGGCGGTGTCAGCCGCAGACCGCTACGTCGGAGGCGCGCGCGACAAAAACACTCATTACGGAAGAACGTGCCCCCGTTTCAATAAGCGCGGAGCGCGCGCCCGCATCAGCATCTGCCATTGTGGGCCGGTCCCGCAGCAGCGGTCACGGCGCGCGGGGGCACGGACTACTAATTGCCCGAGCGTGAAGAGAACGGCAGCGCCAGAAGAAGCGGCTACCGAGAAATCGTCATGTGCGAGACTGGAGGCTGCCGGCCACCGCACCCTTTAGTCTCGCTACTGCGGTGCATTTCCAACTGCCGCTCTCTTACAGCGCCCCTGCGGGAGGGATATTGGGCGTTATTGAACCATAACTGTACGCAAAACGTGCCGGCTGGGTGCAGTAATCTGGAAATCACGCTACTGCAGCAATAATGTAGACGTCGGGAGGGCAATTACTCAGTGACAGACAGTGCGATGCGATTCGCTGCTTTTTCGGCGCATATCGCCGTTCCTTCACCAAAGACGGCACAAGTTTTGCCGTAGCTGGAACGTGACGTCACCGTAAGTAGGACGGAAACGATTCTGGCAACCACTTCAATTCGCACACCATTCTTCCATAGTTCAAATTACAAATTCGAAATCGATAAGTCTTGTAATCTTAGCTTGACTGAGCTGTTTAGCTGGAAGGGTGCGCATACAATTAATCAGTTTGGAAAAACTTTATAAATAGGACAGGCAATTATTTCGTTACAGAAACTGTCATGCGGTTGTTTTTTGACTCATTTTTGCCATTGTTTCGCAAAAGAAGCCACAAGTGGCACATAGGTCTTGCGAAACTCAGCTCGTTCTGTTCGCCCATGAGATGCAGAGCGCCTCAGACATGGTGCCCGCTTTGATAACACGTTCCTTCGATTGAGAATGGCGTTTTATATAGTCCTCACTGTCGTTCAGTGGAAAAACTACGAGTTTACCGAGAACAGGAGGATGCCTGTGGCTGGATTCAGGACTTCCTTGCATGCAGAACTCCTCCCGTCGCACTTAAAGGAATAAATCAACACATGTAAAGTTAATTTCAGGAGTACCCCAAGGGACTGCAACAGGATCGTTACAGTGTATATAAATGATAGGGGGAAAACGTTGCATGATGCTGTCCGCAGTCGATGCGTCTCTCTTTGGGAAGGTAGCAACACAAGAAGACTGTAGCAAATTACCGCAAGATGTGCAGAGACTCAGTCATTGGCGAAGCAATCGAAGAAATCCGCTACTGTAGAATTACACTGTTGGAAACAAATTACTAGAAACGGTAACAACCGTACAATATCTACGAGCAATAATCCGGAGCGACCATTTGATAATAGGGAAAGCAGAGATTCGCAGAGAAAATTTTAAGGAAATGTAATTCATTCACGAAAGAAGTAGCTTAAGAAACACTTGTTCGATCGGTTGCTGAGTATTGCTTAGCAGTCTGGGGACCTTTAAATGATTGCATCAATAGAAGAGAGAGACAAAACCCAGCGGCGCGTTTCGTCACAGGATCGTTTAGTCAGCGCGAAGAGCGTTACGGAGACGGTCAACAAACTCCGGTGGTAGGCGCTATAAGAGAGGCGTTGTGCACCACGGATAGGTTAACTACCGAAATTCCGAAAGTCTACGTTCAGAGAAGAAATGGTTCAAATGGCTCTGAGCACTGTGGGACTTAACATCTAAGGTCACCAGTCCCCTAGAACTTAGAACTACTTAAACCTAACTAACCTAAGGATAAGGACACCACACACACATCCATGCCCGAGGCAGGATTCTCACCTGCGACCGTAGCAGTCGCGCGGTTCCAGTTCAGAGAAGAGTTGGGCAACATATTACTTCCTCCCACATAGGTCTCGCGCAATGACCTTGACGGGGAATTAGAGAAATAAGAGCTAATACAGAAGGTTTACAGATAATCATTCTTCCCATCCGCCATTTGCGAATAGAATAGGGAAGGGGGATACAGATAGCGGTGCCACAACTACCCTACGCCAGTGGAGTGGCACAGGGAAGCGGGAGTGGCAAAGAGACAAACATTTCTGGCTTTCTGTTGAATTGTTTGTATACAGTCGATTGTTCCGTCCACTTTTTGTGACGTGGCACAATAGTCTCAATAAATTTAAAGAACCACATAGTTCCCAACAGGCTCTTAGTTTAAGTGAGTACTTCATTCAGGCCGGCCGGTGTGGCCGAGCGCTTCTAGGCGCTTCAGTCTGGAACTGCGCGACCGCTACAGACGCAGATTCGAATCCTGCCTCGGGCGTGGATGTGTGTGATGTCCTTAGGTTAGTTAGGTTTAAATAGTTCTAAGTTCTAGGAGACTGATGACCTCAGATGTTAACTCCCATAGTGTTCAGAGCCATTTGAACTTCATTCAGCACTGCTGGCTAGTTTCCAGCCTGTGCACTCGAAAATGAGCTTAAGTTCCACATTAGTTAGTTTAAATAACTAGTTTCTTAATAATTACTGACAGGTAGAATTGATGCCGTTCTTTAGACTACACTGCTGACTAACAATAGATGAGCCTTGTAATTTCACCTCGACTAAAGTGTTCGGTTGCAAGGGACTACAGTTTTTGGTTGCTTTCGTTTGGAAGAGAAAACATACAGTCAATCATTAGGAAAAAAAATGTCAGCGAAATGTACGGGACATCGAATCGAGCAAAGTTTGCAAAATAACTGTAGGGCGGAAAAATTCCTGCGGCACCGCACTGCTTTAAGGGTCGATGCCCTGTTATGCTACATCCCATTTTTCTGCTACTATTCGAGTAATAATTTTATTAGTAAAGAAAAATTATAAAAATGCAGTGTTGTGTAATAACAAATCTCTGTTGCTCTATTATTTATTTTTATTTATTTGTATCTTTTTCAAGAATTAAGTTGAGTTCGACGAAAGTGTGCGAAGAGGTTCCAAAGAATTGCGTGGAGGCATGGCCATTACAGCGTTACTTGCTGGAGACTCGACAGATGAGGTTACTGGCTGACACAACATGTGCAACCACCGATGTGAGCTTTGATTTCCTTGATAGGCGTGGCATAGGATGCAGTTTGGATTTTCAGTCTCTAAAGTTACAGAACAGCATTGGCGCATTGATACTTCCGGTAAGACGTAGAGAAGGCGAGTGGCAGGCTTTGGTTTACTGGTAGAATTCTAGGAAAGTGTAGCTCATCTACAAACGAGACCACAGAACATTTGTGCGACATTCTTGAGTAATTCTGGTGTATTTAGAATCCCCATTGTGTCGTATTAACCCTAGGACGCCTAAAGGAGGGGGGGGGGGGGGTTCGTTGAACCCACAATTTTTTTATGTCCCCTGCTTTTGTCCAAATAACTTTCATACTGCATATTACCTTTGAGTTATTTTTTGTTGGCTATTTTATGAAACGTTAGTGTCAATATATTTTATAGAAAATTCCTGCTTTGAAAGAAAAAATAAACAAACTTATTATGAGTCCAACAAACCCCCCATGGGTCCAACAAACCCCCCTCTTAGGCTTCCATGCTATAGAAAATTTCCCTTAGTAGGATTTCATATTTCTCATCTCTACAACAATGCAAGTTAGTTTCTTATGGGTTGGTATTCTTGATATTCACAACAATTGGTTTACTTTCAGAGGAATTGATTGTTGATGTCAGTCAGCTGCTATTTATCTTGTAAACTTGCAGTGAGTTAGTGCAGTTCCCAACACATAGGCCTCCAGTAACTTTGGTGTCCTACACAGCAAAAACGAAACCAAGTAAAAACTTACTGATGTTGTCAACAATGCACCAAGATAAAGGCACTGTTGGAGGAAAGAAGAATAAAACCGAGATAAATGCATATTATAATTCCACTAAAGATGGAATTGATACCATTGACCAAATGGCGCGTATGCACACCTGCAAGAGGGGAACAAAGGGATGGCCTCTATCTGTATTTTACTCTCTCATCGACATTTGTGCTATCAATGCAACCACCATATTCATCCAGCAACACCCAAGATGGAATGAAAAGAAACACAACAAACGGAAACTTTATCTTCTGCAAGCTGGGATGGAAATAGTGAAATTGCAGGTAGACGAAAGAAGTGCCAATGCAAGAGGGTTATCTAACCAAATTGTTCAATCAATGGAGACTAGTCTACGAAAGAAAATCAAAGAAGTGACAACAGAAGCACGTCACCCTCCTGCAGGGAAAGGTCGGTGCCATATTTGTGTAAGAGAAGCTAAAACAAAGAAGCAGAAGTATAACAATCTAAGTAAACCATAACAGTACTGTGGACAGTGTCATAAACATGTGTGTAACACACATTCAGAAACAATTGTGAAGTGTGTCTCTTGCCTTGAAGTTGAGGACTCAGAGTAGTCTATTGTATATGAACACATCTGTATTTTGTATTGTAATATTTCAATTTTTTATTCACTCAATCCAATATTTATAACAATTAACAACATTTATAAACCAATGCCTTAGTTAAAATACATAAACTATTTTGAAAGTTGTAATTCTTCGTCAGTAAACTTATTTAATACCTGTGGGCTCGCCGAACCCCCCCCCCCCCCCCCTTAGGCATCCAAGTTAGAAAAAAAGGCTTGGGCGTCCTAGGGTTAAAGGCAGACATCGAAGTAATTCAGCGGCGTGCTTCATGAACTCAAACGGGAATCCGTCAAGGGAAGAAGATGTTCTTTTCGCGAAATATCATTGAAAAAGTTTAGAGAAGTAACATTTGCGACAGGCTGCGGAACGAGTCGGCTTCCAATAACGTATATGTCGCGTAAGAGCTGCGAAGACAAGAAAAAGCGGCGCTCTTGCAGAAGCATGTAGACGTCGTTCTTCCGTGTGCTCCATTTGACTAAAAGTGGTAAAAGGTCCACACTGTCATGCACCGTATGTCGACTTGCGGAGAATGTATGTAGATGCAGACCTGATTACGGCAAACGCCAAAGTTATTAAAGTGTGAAATATAAAAATATAAAATACACTACAGGAAAATGCAAAAGAACACAATGAATTCGTCGATCCAGCAGAGGGATATTTTTTTGATTACGGTCTTTAGGCTATACACAACAAACAATCATACCGACAGACCCGTGCACATCGAGTACAGTCCATAGGGCGCGCAAAATATCAACGCTAGTACCCTGTATGCCCTCCTTTCCCATTAATGCAGCCTGAAGTTATCGCATGGAGACGTGCATTGTGATGTTGGAAAAGCGTACCGCCTTGTAGGTGCACAACATTCTGCGTGGTGTCTGTCTGTTCCAAGTCGTGCCTCCCTACCACTTTCGCGCAAAGACGTTCTGAGCGTGTTTCTTAGGGAATTAACAAGTTTGAACCTGGGACCTGTTGCTGGTAAGGAGACGCCAGACCACACATGACATGTAGAGTTCAGAAGACTTCAGTGAGACTAGCGATGATATAATCAAATACTTAATGATTTCAGCGTCAGCTCCACTGCACTCCCAGTAAAGGAATCTTAATACCAACTAAATTTAGTGGAAGGGGTTCAAGGCTTTCCTATTTTTAGTTAGCTGGTAAAATAACGTCGAAAAAGCAGTTATGTTTACCATTGGAATTTTTATTCTACTCACAAAACATTGTTTATAAATTGTACTATTGATAAAAGGAAATATTTTAATACAGGATGATAAAAACCAACTGCGTTCAACAAAAATGTGAACGAATATTCCCTGAATGGGTTTCCAAGTTCTATAATGGATCAAAGGATGACCTATGCCACATCACATCCATAATCTAGGTTTAAATTAAGTTTCATAAAAGAGAAAACTATCAGAAATGGTCTACAGTGACACTCAATTATCTTTAATTACTTATTTAACTTGTCATAAATTACAGTGGCTGATGTGACTTCTCAATAATTATACAACAGGAAAATCACCGTGTTTCAGATCTTAACTTCAAGTAGCAAATGTGAATACCATGAGGTTGGTTTAATTGACGATCGACACTAGTATTACGTAAAAAGGGGAGGTAACAGATGAGACTTCTTATGCGCTCTTATGTGGCATCGCGTGCGTTCATTACCTTGTCGGTGGTTAGGCAGCGTCAGGGGTGGCTGGCGGCGCAGCGGCACACACCTCGCCATCTCGGTAGCAACTCTCTCGAACTTATCCTTACTACTGTTTACCGAATTTGGTTTAAGAAAAAGGTATCTGGCTGTGTTTTCAACTGACCAATCAGTGTCTCAATGTTAACCTTAAACTCTGCCTACAAAAATTCTGTCCATCGAATGAGAAACGTTATACTTTTCGTGGTGGGGAAAGGTTTTTAATGTCTGCTGCGTAACAGAGATGTGTATAGTCTCACGCTAAAACTTGCTGCTGGTATGGCCCTTTTAGTGTTATCGTAAGATCTATACTGTTCTTCTGGAGGGCTCTATCTTTTAACATGGGCTGGGGGATGGACCTTTTGGCGGTCGGCCTGCTATGCGGGTGTCCCATTGTCCCGCTCTTATCCTAGGGCCTTCTAGCCTACACGGCTCTGCTCTCGGCTTCTGTTCTTGTTTCTCCCCTTGGAACTGCGTGTGTTTCACGGTGGGAAGGAATGACATGCATTTAGACATTCTGGTGTTAGTCTGTGGTATTCCATTTGCTCACTCGTTGATCGTATTACTTTGGTTAATTTAATGTGAGGATTTATTCGGAGCTATGTGACACATTGCCAGATTTGCTATCATGAGGGTTTACATGGAAGGTGTTGGATTTGCCTGACACCTTACAAAGCGGTAGCAAAACTGACTGAATGATGTTTTGGATGTACCGTACACTGCCCAATGTTCCCTCAACAATAACCAGAGGAGAATGGCCACTGTAAGACTTGGCTCACCCCACTATTATACCGGCTGTTGGCCTTGTATGCTCATGTCACATACATTCCAAATGTTGGCACTCACCTACAGGATGCCGCATATGCATACGGCCATCATTGGCCCAAAGCAGAAGCGACTCTCATCACTGAAGCCAAAAAGTCGCTCTTCCATTAGCTCCTATCTCCACACCACTGGACGGGGGCTGCACAACGTTGGGGCGTGAGCGGTAGACGCCCAAACGGCAAGCAGGAACGTAGCCTGCTTCACAGCGACGGTTGCAAATGGTGTTCGGTGATACTCCAGAGTATCGGTGTCCCTAATCTGTTTTGAAGTCGCGTTGCGGCTCGGTACGGCACATCGTAAGGTGCGACGATCTTGCCGTGCATCTGTGCGTCGCGACTGTCCGGACCCAGGCTAATGGCCGGACCCAGCCTGACGGGCGTGTGCACCTTCTGCTGACCACTGGCCACAACATCGATATGCACTGTGGAGACCTCTCCACCCACGCTGACACATTACTGCAGTGCCATCACCCAGCCTCCCGCTAACTCGCTTTACGCTCTCGCTCAGCCTCCTTCACTTGCACAAACGTTTCAAGTTCACACTGTCACTGCATGCTAGCAAAGTTGCAGCCACATAGGGAGCTCCGTATGGCACAACAGACTGCTCTGCTTCTGGTTCTGAAGGTGAACAACTCCTGCGAAGTTTGCAACATTCCACAGCTCATAACGCAGTTCCTAGTTTGTCCGCAGCACTGCGAGTTTGTTCATCGCATGATCTGCCCTCTCAACGTGTCCCGTCCAAGTATGGTGCCATGCCTCAGCCACTTGCATCAAGGTGTTCTTTTTTCATTTTCCAATAGTGTAGTTGTGATCCAGACTGAACTTATTTTTAACATGTGCCGAAATGATTGTGCAGTGTTACACCAACTTGACGTTCCAAGGATACTTTTCGAACTGGAAGCAATTAGCAGTTGTTGCTCATAAAAGAAACCTGAAGTGATAAATAATGGTGCCGTCTGCATTTTAGGGCAGAAGGCATTGTGGAAGAGTACACGACCAAAGGTGTTGTGGCAGAATATGACGTCACGACACGACGTAATTTGTTAGTAGTTCATACTCTTAATTACCGTATCAAAACAGATACGGCTAACCTCTTAACCGAATCACCCTGCATATGCCAGTTGCGGTGGTAGGCATCCCGCCAATAGGAGATTTGACTGTTTTCTGGAAATCGTCTGAAACGATTAATTATGTCAGTTACGCTCATGACAATGTTTTTCTCCTCATTTATTTCAGTATTTTTAAAAACCAACGGTAATGAAATTCAAATAATTTGAAAGCTCGCTAAAACGCTCCGTTTCAATCATGTGATGCTTGTGAAGTCTCTGGCTAGCACATTGATTCTGCTGTCGTATTCACAGTGATATCTTCGTTTGGAATTTGCACTTCGGAAAATGGGGTACAAGTAGCGCTTAGTACGAATTTTTTCAAATGCATCTATAGAACCTGGTGAAATTTTGTTTTTAAGTCTTCCATCGATTGAGAAGATACGTAAAATCTGATTGCAATTCATATAGAATCAAATGAAATGGTAGTCACTGCGCTTGTTTATATCTGGGAGAATCATTTTCATGTAAGTAAACAAGCTATATAAACTCGTTGGTGGATATAGGATAGTGGGTAGCGTGCCGGATTGTTAAATCAATGGTCGCAATTTCGATTGTCAATAATAGCATTTTTTTTCTTTCTATTCTTAATTTTATTTTATTCGTACTACATTTACACAAGCGCTTTAAATTGTACGTCATACAACATTTTAATATCTATTTTCATTTATTAGCTTCATTCTACAGCTGAGCAGTTCGAGAAGAATTATAAGGACGGTGTTAAGAAACTGTATTTCATGCCTGATGTAGCTGTTTCTAAGAAGGATCTGAGAAATCATTAAACAGTTTATGACCACATTATTTTTCTCAAACAAGTCGCTGAAGACAATAATTTGCTACATCAAACTGTCTCCAGAGATCATGTAGTAAAGTTGTACGATTTTGACAAAGATAAAAAATGAACATTGCTTGGAAACTCCAGGGTGACAATTATTGAACTATATGAAAAAAAAAACGAAAATTAGTTACAAACTACGGCGTGCACACACTACATTCAACACGTAAACGTCACTACAGATATTCATATTTAGGTTATGACATTTTCGATATGCCTGCCATCATTGGCGATGATGTGGCATGACTCACCGAAATGTCGGAACATCGATGCTGTCGATGACCTCCCGAATGGCTGTTTTCAGCTCAACAATGATTTTGGGGTTATTGCTGCACACATTGTCTTCAATATAGTCCCACGAAAAGGAGTCCCATGTGTTCCGATTCGGAGAATATGGCAGCCAATCGAGACCCATGCCAGTGGCCTCTGGGTAACCCACAGCTAGAATGCGGTCCCAAAGTGCTCCTCCAGGACATCAAACACTCTCCTGCTTCAATGGGGTCGAGTTCCGTCTTGAATGAACCACATCTTGTCGAAATCCGGGCCACTTTGGAGAATGGGGATGAAATCATCTTCCAAAACCTTCACGTACCGTTCGGTAGTCACCGTGCCTTGCCATCAAGGAACATCGCACCGATTATTCGGTGACTGGACACTGCACACCACACAGTCGCCCGTTCAGGGTGAAGAGACTTCTCCATCGCGAAATGCGGACTCTCAACCCCCCCCCCCCCCCCGCCCCCAATGCGCCAATTTTGCTTATTGACGAACCCATCCAAATGAAAGTGGGCTTCGCCGCTAAACCAAAACATGCATGCGCATACTAATTCCCATCATGCCCCGCGGCCAACCGTGCAGTTTGAACGTTCTAACGTAAATCGTTCACAACTTAAGGCGATTTTATTTAATATTGTTCAGTAATTGTCATCCTGTAAAAGGGAATGTAATAAGACCAGGCCATTACGATAAAATGAAAGGTGGTTCTGCGTAAGCACTTTTAAATCATAGCGTTTCAGCAGTAGTTACGTACACAGTACAACAACAGAAACCTTAAATTTCTTCTGCAGTAAATTTTATAGAGATAATTTACCGGTGGTGTAAATTAATGACCTAGAGGAACAGAAAAACTGCAGTTCGTGAAGTTGTTGCACGCAAAAATGAGGACGCTGTGCAGTTCACGGCGAGTCTTAATACGCTGTCTGAAAATATGAAAAGTGGGAAAAGCGGTACCTGAAAAACAGTAGTAGTTCTGGCAACAATCACAGCCTTTACTCAGTTTTAAGACAGTTCTGCAACTTACTGTTATGTCACAATCGCAGTCGCTATGCAGTGGAGGTCTCAAGTTTGTTATTGCGGCAATATAAAAACCTGGATTGTTTTCGAAGAAAAAAGAAACCACAAATGCATCAATTTTTAGAAGGTTTCCACTATCATCCTTCACAAACATCCTTTAAATTGTTAATTTAAAGTTGCAAATCCGCTGTCCATCACTAAATAACTAAACTGTTCGCAGAAAAAGTACGGAAAAACACTAGTAACTTTTGGTAACACTCCCATAACGTCCTACTCCTAGCCTGTGACGTCACCAGAGCTTCGACCAGTAACAGAGCGTTTTCGATCACGTGGCTAAAGCTCGAAATTTAATGATTTTGAAGCTTTCATTACATAAAAACAAGATATACTTTGAGAGATTATTGACCGAAAATGATATTTGAACATTAAAATCATTTAGAATAACAATAATCCACGCCATATTTTTAGCATAGGAAAGTAGCCTATTATCTGATCACAAATAACAAAAACGAACGATTGCGGGTCTTTTGTGATCGCTCCGAAAATTGCCTGAGAACACTTACTGCTGAAGATCGACAGTCTGTCGCATCAAACGAAATTGATAGAACAAAACTTACGAAATTACAGAATACTTTTCTTTTCTATGCCGACGAACGCATCCTCAGAAATAAGGAAGTTAGGGTTTAACGTCCCGTCGAGGAGGAGGTGATCGAAGAGTATGTTGGAGCTTCCTGTGGTTAAGTACTGAATCAGTCACATTAGAATTTACAAAATTGGTACTTGATGCTCTTGACAACGATCAGTGCGTCAGATCCGTATCCTTATATCTGTGTAAGGCTTTTAATATCGTCGATCATAAGATTCTACTTAACATGCTATAATCGTTAGGAACAGGAGCTGCAGCTAAGGACTTTCTATCAAAGATACAAAGATCAAAGGTAACACAACCCCCAAATAAGACTTAGGTTTTATTGCAAGACTTATTGGAATGAAAATAATAAAATTGAAATGTTCCTCAGGGTATAATATGCGGACCAAATTTGTTTGTGATACACGTTAATGACTTTACCGGAAGAATCACGGGGAAAAAATCTCTTTCTTAGCGACAGAACCATTATAAATACTAAACAATAAACAAGAGAAAGGAAACGAAACTATTAAGAACATTTACTATTGAACAACGTGGAGTGAAGTTAGAGAAAATCAGTGTTAGGAAGTCCAGTGTCAAATGGAGTATGACACTGTTAAATGAGATTGAGAAAAAAAAATCACAACATCAACAAAAGGTTGTGGGACGCGAATAAAAGTTAGTAGGAGTCTTTCTACATCTGGAAGCTTGTGTCTATTCAAATTTCATACCCGTCGCACAAGAGCGTCGCTAGTAGCGCCACTCTGAGGGTGCAAATCAAGTTTGCTTTAAATATACGCTGTACCGATCGTTAATATTAGTTACCTTGGAGATTGGACGTGCTGTGTTAATATTAGTCGAGAATGCCCTTAAAGCGACAAAGACGCAACTTAACATCTCAGTGAGTTTGAACGAGGTCATGTAATAGCGATAAGAGATGCTGGATGTTCCTTCTGCGATACTGAAAAAACACTTGGCAGGAATCTAGACTCTGTGCACGACTGCTGGCAACGGTGGTCACGGGTATGTACGGTCGGAAAAAGACCGGGCTCCAGACGGCCACATGGTACTATCGAGATGAAAGACAAACGTGTTCGGCGTATGGCTCAGGCGCATCGTACTGCATCTGCAGCAGCAATCTGAGCAGCAGTTGGCACCACAGGGACACAACGAGCTGCTACAAATCGGTTATTTCAAGACAGCTCAGAGCCAGACGCCCTGTAGCGTGCATTCCACTGACCCCAAACCACAGCCAATTGCGACTTCAGTGGTATCAAGCGAGAGCTCACTGGAAGGCAGGTGGAGGTGCGTTGTGTTCTGCCTCTGTGCCGGTGATGGCCATGTGTTGGTTATAAGGACCGCAGCCGAGGGCCTATAACCCATCTGTCCGTATGCTACACGTATTGGGCGTACACACTGAGTTATCGTGTGGGGTGCGATTTCGTATGAGAGCAGGAACACTGTCGCGGTTATAGTACGCACCCTGACTGCAAATTTGTACGTCAGTGTGGTGATTCGATCTGTTGTGCTGCCACTCATGAACAGTATCCCAGGTGGTGTTTTGCAACAGGCTAACGCTCGCCCATTTAGCGCTGTTGAAACCCGATATGCTCTTAGAGTGACCATGTGTCGCCTTGGCCTGCTCTATCACCAGATCTGTCTCCAATCGAGCACATGCGGGACATCATGCCACGACAACTACAGCGTCATCCAGAAAGAGCATTAACAACTGACCACGTGCAACAGGCACGGACCACCATCCCACAAACTGACATCCGGCACCTGTACAACATAGTGTATGCACGCTTGCATCTTTGGTATTCAACATTTCACT
Source organism: Schistocerca americana (assembly GCF_021461395.2). Classification (NCBI taxonomy): domain Eukaryota; kingdom Metazoa; phylum Arthropoda; class Insecta; order Orthoptera; family Acrididae; genus Schistocerca; species Schistocerca americana. The sequence goes on from NC_060124.1 coordinate 129,816,733, forward strand.
TTTGCAGTATTTTATCTCGCGCTTACATTAACCTGTGATCTTGCAGCATTAATCACTTAAATATGTTGCCTAGACGAACGTCTTCGTAAAATTTTATTGCTCTACACTGATTATTTTTTGGTGAAGCGACATTTTTCCGTCAGTTTATACAGGGTGTTACAAAAAGGTACGGCCAAACTTTCAGGAAACATACCTCTCACACAAAGAAAGAAAATATGTTATGTGGACATGTGTCCGGAAACGCTCACTTTCCATGTTAGAGCTCATTTTATTACTTCTCTTCAAATCACATTAATCGTGGAATGGAAACACACAGCAACAGAACGTACCTGCGCGACTTCAAACACTTTGTTACAGGAAATGTTCAAAATGTCCTCCGTTAGCGAGGATACATGCATCCACCCTCCGTCGCATGGAATCCCTGATGCGCTGATGCAGCCCTGGAGAATGGCGTATTGTATCACAGCCGTCCACAATACGAGCACGAAAAGTCTCTACATTTGGTACCGAGGTTGCGTAGACAAGAGCTTTCAAATGCCCCCATAAATGAAAGTCAAGAGGGTTGAGGTCAGGAGAGCGTGGAGGCCACGGAGTTGGTCCGCCTCTACCATTCCGTCGGTCACCGAATCTGTTGTTGAGAAGCGTACGAACACTTCGACTGAAATGTGCAGGACCTCCATCGCGCATGAACCACATGTTGTGTCGTACTTGTAAAGGCACATGTTCTAGCAGCACAGGTAGAGTATCCCGTATGAAATCATGATAACGTGCTCCATTGAGCGTAGGTGGAAGAACATGGGGCCCAATCAAGACGTCACCGACAATGCCTGCCCAAACGTTCACAGAAAATCTGTGTTGATGACGTGATTGCACAATTGCGTGCGGATTCTCGTCAGCCCACACATGTTGATTGTGAAAATTTACAATTTGATCACGTTGGAATGAAGCCTCATCCGTAAAGAGAAAATTTGCACTGAAATGAGGATTGACACATTGTTGGATGGACCATTCGCAGAAGTGTACCCGTGGAGGCCAATCAGCTGCTGATAGTGCCTGCACACGCTGTACTTGGTACGGAAACAACTGGTTCTCCCGTAGCACTCTCCGTACAGTGACGTGGTCAACGTTACCTTGTACAGCAGCAACTTCTCTGACGCTGACATTAGTGCTATCGTCAACGAAGAAATGCCTCGTCCATTGCAGGTGTCCTCGTCGTTCTAGTTCTCCCCAGTCGCGAGTCATAGGCTGGAATGTTCCGTGCTCCCTTAGACCCCGATCAATGGCTTCGAACGTCTTCCTGTCGGGACACCTTCATTCTGGAAATCTGTCTCGATACAAACGTACCGCGCCACGGCTATTGCTCCGTGCTAATCCATACATCAAATGGGCATCTACCAACTCCGCATTTGTAAACATTGCACTGACTGCAAAACCACGTTCGTGATGAACACTAACCTGTTGATGCTACGTACTGATGTGCTTGATGCTAGTACTGTAGAACAATGAGTCGCCAACACAAGCACTGCAGTCAACATTACCTTCCTTCAATTGGGCCAACTGGCGGTGAATCGAGGAAGTACAGTACATACTGACGAAACTAAAATGAGCTCTAACATGGAAATTAAGCGTTTCCGGGCACATGTCCACATAACATATTTTCTTTATTTGTGTGTGAGGAATGTTTCCTGAAAGTTTGGCCGTACCCTTTTGTAACACCGTGTATACAGGTAATGTCGCATGAATATTTGCTTGGATAACTTGATCCATAGAACATACATTTCACTATTAATTTTCCCTCAATTAGGAGGTGCTCACGAAGTAAACAAACACGCACTGCATTCTGTTTCTGCCAAATTTGACTTTGTCACACAAAGCACACCGAAAGCATGGGAAATATATGAGACTGTGTAAAAGTAGGAAGTGCATTCCTCGACTGGCGGAGCGCCGCGCCGCGGAGAATAATGAAAGACGTTTGTATTAGGCATGAAGCGGAGAAGACGCGGCCGCGCCGAGTGTGGGCAGGCATTCCGGCCTGTCATTAGCCGCGGAAATTGCCCCGCGGCTCGCTCTGGGCGACGCCGACGCGCCCCTCGCGGAAATCTCATCAACTGCGCCGCTGCTCTCAGACGCCCCACCTGCACGCCACCGAGCGGCGCCTCACACGCAGGTATTTACTCAGCCGCGCGCACGCGCTGCTGCTCACCGCGAGGTTTACCACGGGAGGACGGAGACGGGATCCTTCGACAGTAGATTTCCCTTCCTTCACATGAACCTAATACAGACTCTCGCAGAACACGAAGTTGTGGCAAAGACCGCAGCGGGAAAAGTGGTTGATGTACGCTTCAACTAAGTGCACGTCACCAAAAACAAGGGTGGTTCAAGCAGGAGAATCATCAAAGTATTTTGGGGCGGTTATCAGTATTCCGATTGGTCTGACTTCATCAGAGGATTTCAAATACACTGCCGAAAAACAAATTTGGTACACCTGGAAAGACGATGTCGATTTTGATCCGGCGACAGCATGTGCTACGTGGCGAATACTACACTACTGGCCATTAAAATTGCTACAACAAGATGAAATGCAGACAATAAACGGGTATTCACTCGTAGAACTGACATGTGATTACATTTTCACGCAGTTTGGGTGCATAGATCCTGAGAAATCAGTACCCAGAACAACCACCTCTGGCCGTAATAACGGCCTTGATACGCCTGGGTATTGAGTCAGAGCTTGGGTGGCGTGTACAGGTACAGCTGCCCATGCAGCTTCAACACGATACCACAGTTCATCAAGAGTAGTGATTGGCGTATCGTGACGAGCCAGTTGCTCGGCCACCACTGACCAGATGTTTCCAATTGGTGAGAGATCTGGAGAATGTGTTGGCCAGGGCAGCAGTCAAACATTTTCTGTACCCAGAAGGGCCCGTACAGGACCTGCAACATGCGGTGGTGCATTATCCTGCTGAAATGTGGGGTTTCGCATGGATCGAATGAAGGGTAGAGCCACGGGTCGTAACACATCTGAAATGTAACGTCCACTGTTCAAAGTGCCGTCAATGCGAACAAGAGGTGACCGAGACGTGTAACCAATGGCACGCCATACCATCACGCCGGGTGATACGCCAGTATGGCGATGACGAATACACGCTTCCAATGTGCGTTCACCGCGATGTTGCCAAACACGGATACGACCATCATGACGCTGTAACCACAACCTGGATTCATCCGAAAAAATGACGTTTTGCTATTCGTGCACCCAGGTTCGTCATGAGTACACCATCGCAGGCGCTCCTCTTTGTCATGCAGCGTCTAGGGTAACCGCAGCCACGGTCTCCGAGCAGATAGTCCACGCTGCTGCAAAGGTCGTCGAACTGAGGCTTCATTCCAACGTGATCAAATTGTAAATTTTCACAATCGACATGTGTGGGGTGACGAGAATCCCAATTGTGCAATCGCGTCATCAACACAGATTTGCTGTGAACGTTTGGGCAGGCATTGTCGGTGACGTCTTGATTGGGCCCCATGTTCTTCCACCTACGCTCAATGGAGCACGTTATCATGATTTCATACGGATACTCTACCTGTGCTGCTAGAACATGTGCCTTTACAAGTACGACACAACATGTGGTTCATGCGCGATGGAGGTCCTGCACATTTCAGTCGAAGTGTTCGTACGCTTCTCAACAACAGATTCGGTGACCGACGGATTGGTAGAGGCGGACCAACTCCGTGGCCTCCACGCTCTCCTGACCTCAACCCTCTTGACTTTCACGTATGGGGGCATTTGAAAGCTCTTGTCTACGCAACCTCGGTACCAAATGTAGAGACTTTTCGTGCTCGTATTGTGGACGGCTGTGATACAATACGCCATTCTCCAGGGCTGCATCAGCGCATCAGGGATTCCATGCGACGGAGGGTGGATGCATGTATCCTCGCTAACGGAGGACATTTTGAACATTTCCTGTAACAAAGTGTTTGAAGTCGCGCAGGTACGTTCTGTTGCTGTGTGTTTCCATTCCACGATTAATGTGATTTGAAGAGAAGTAATAAAATGAGCTCTAACATGGAAAGTGAGCGTTTCCGGACACATACCCACATAACATATTTTCTTTCTTTGTGTGTGAGCTATGTTTCCTGAAAGTTTGGCCGTACCCTTTTGTAACACCCTGTATAATAGAAATAGAATAATCTACATAACTCTCTAAAGTCACTTACTTTGGTCCAGAAAGGTGTCTATCATTAAAATCGTTTTTTGTCTTCAAAGGCTCTGTTTTACACATACACTCATCTTAGCGAAGGAGTTAATCGTCGGCAAGGACATTCGTAACGTCTGTCATTTTAGTTTCTGTTCACTAGTGTCAAGGCCAATCGGGCTATACTGTATCAGCCATGAAGATCACCTTGTTTGTTGGAACAAGAAAAGGAGCTCAGAAGGAAAGATAGCATCTAATCGTTGCTGCCATGTACACGAGCCATACGGCCTACACCCAACTAGTGTGAACCGTTAGTGCATTTGAGTTCCAAAAGCAAAATCGTATGTCCACAAACATGTCTCAGGAGGAAAGGGGAATCTTTGTAAAGCTCATAGCTAGGAACTGTAACAAATTTCTACGACTCAAGTTCAGGTGCATGCCAGAGACGCGTGGTGCATCTGCTACAATCTCTCACATTTCGTTACTTAGCTTAACTCTTTGCGGTAAACAGTACTCATTAGCTTTTTAAAAATTTTAATGCTTCCCCGTTTGCCGCATGATCAACTGCTGTCATTTGTGTATTAAATCATTACACTCAGCATCAGCTTTGCTGTATGCTTTCCTCTTTCCTTTCCACAAAGATGTCTATATCTTTTACATTCCAATAAATTCAGCAATGGACTTTTATAGATCACTACCGCAAGGCAGCCGTTTAGAATTCACTGTAAACGCAAAGACGTTAGAGACTGGACTGAATAAACACGGGAGTGAGACACATTTCGCACTCCAAATCTGTGGCGATTTCCGGTACATTTGTCTGCGCGGATGCGATGTGCGCCCACACATCTCAGCAAATTTCCCAACCACATGCGACACATTTTCCTGGCCAGATGAGATGTGCGAATACAGATCGTAGTGCGAGTATCGGCCTTGAAGTGAATGAGCATTGATTTCAGTGAGATTCTTCTCCTTTGTATCTCTGAACTGTTTATCCCGTTTTGTCTTTGCATAGGTTCCCGCAAATGAAAAATAGTTGCAGAAAGTGCATTGACAGCGTTGAAAATTTTCGCAGTTAGTGATCGAACTTTGGAGTTCTTTCAAGTCCTTCGCGAAAAGACCATCATGGAAAATCGGAGTAATTCGAGCTCGTACGGTGCCTTACCCACAGCCTTTTGCGTATGGAAAAAGAAAGAGTGAGGAGAATGTGGGGGAAATTACAGTACAACAATTTATATTGGACATTTTGTTCAAATGGTTCAAATGGCTCTGAGCACTATGGGACTTAACTGCTGAGGTGATCAGTCCCCTAGAACTTAGAGCTACTTAAACCTATCTAACCTAAGGACATCACACACATCCATGCCCAAGACAGGATTCGAACCTGCGACCGCAGCGGTCGCACGGTTCCAGACTGTAGCGCCTGGAACCGCTCGACCACTCCGGCCGGCGGACATTTTGTACATAGATATATATCCATAAGAAGAAATTCACAAAACTTTTACACATTCATCGTCGCATACGACAATGTACACATGAATATGAATACAATTTTTAATTTTACCTACGTTTAGAAAATTTCACAAATACAAAATTTTCATTCATTTATTCAGGCTGTTAATATACATGGCCGCTTCCCCGGTTGCATGCAACAGGTGTTGTCAGCACATGTTGTAATGGTGTTATGTAATTATATCTGATGTTATGTTTACAAAATATTAACTTCAAATGCGTATGACGATTTCGTATATTATATTAATAATAATAATAAAAATAATAACAACAGTAATAACAATGACCGAGCTAGGAGGCGCAGTGGTGAGCTAACTGGACTCGCATTCGGGAGGACGACCGTTCAAACCCGCGTCCGGCCATCCTGATTTAGGTTTTTCGTGATTTCCCTAAATCGCTCCAGGCAAATGCCGGGATGGTCCCTTTGAAAGGGCACGGCCGACTTCCTTCCCCATCCTTCCCTAATCCGATGGAACCGATGACTTCACTGTTTACTCCCCTCCTCCAAATCAACCCACCAATCAACAACAACAACAATAATAATAATAAAAGTAAAGGAAGTATAATGATAGAAGAAAAACAACATAAAATCCCACAATTATACACCAAATATAACGTATACTTTTTGACAAACGTATAGGTGTCATAGAGTACATGATGGGGACAACTTCTGTTAGAGACTTAATGTTTCTTGAGGCTTCCAGGCAACGCTAGGCGTTACTGAAGGCTGGTTACGCCCCTGAGAACCGGCATGGCGTAGGCACTCTACAGCGTTCATATGAGTGTGTGTTGCCTATCATCCAGTAACCTGCTCTGCTTAGAGACACCCATTCCTATGATTTTCTTGTTGAAAATCGATGTCAGTTTACTGGGGTAGGTAGTGCACTGCATAGCTGGTTAGTAGACTCTGACAGTTCGGTAATATCTCATCGTCCAAGGCCACCGTATACTAAAGGGGACCTAGCGTCCTGAGAAGCGTCAGGGGACGTTTTGTTTCTAACAAAAGTCGTTCCGCATGAGGTGATCGACCACCCGTAGATATTGATTGCAAAGACTTTGAAACACCCAGTCGTGCTGTCACCAGTTCTCAAATTACTTCTACCATAAATTCTGTTATATACTGGACCCGTGCCAGTATCGGTAAAACTCGAGGCACGCACCCACTGCGCCCGTTAACAACTTAAATTCTCTACATAAACTCCTGTACTTTTGTGGGAACCAGGAGAACCCGGGGTCGCTGCGTCTCGTGTGGATCAGCAGGTGTTTAGCTACGGCTAGTCGTGCCTTATCGTTGGTAAGGAAGATGAACAAACGATATTGCTGCTTTAATGCAGCACTGACAAGGCGAATTGACTGATTGTCGGGATCAAATGAACTTTATCGAAGCTGTGTTCTGTGATACTGTTGAGGGTTTCAAACGAAAAATAAATGATGCAAAGTATAAAATTACAAATGCTTTCCATTAGAGGAATGATACCTGGAACATGTTTCACGCTATAGTCCACCCTTCGGACGAAAAACATACAAATTTCGTCCAAAGCAAACAAAATGGCTTTATTCTTGTTTATTCCACCTCCACTTTGAGAAAACACTATAATGTCCACGTCAAACGAAAACTGCGCACATATCAATCTCACCGTTATGTCCCTCCGAAAAGAAGAGCTAAGGATGTCAAATTAAACCACCCTCCAGCCGTCCAGTTTCCAAACATTTCTTTTATTTTATCCTTTTAAATAAGTTTGGAAACCAGACGCTGAAATCTGTTTAATTTGACATCCTGCATCGAACAGCCGAGTCCGGCAATCGATTATGAAACTATGGACACACAGAAAAAAGAGCTCTGTTTCTGTATTCACTTGGTCATGATAATTTGCATTTATGGGTTAGCAGCGAGTTGCATAACTTACCATACATCCCTGTAATTTATTTTAATAGTTAGTCACCATTTACAGATTGCACGTCTTTCTCATGTAATGTTTTCTGGTACTGTCGTTACAGAATCGGTAACGTCTCGAAATCGTGTACTCATACCTGATCGTAATATTAGACATTCTCCGAATAGATATTAAGTTTTAAAGTAAATTTACAGCAGTCTTCGAAAAATTTTTATCTATATAAATGTATGTATAAAAGGAACAATATTTACTGCTAACCGATTAGTCGTCATATTGGTGTATAACTCGCTCTTGCCATTTAGGCAACTAGTATATTTTGTGTCATTTCAGCTTGTACTTCATAATGGCTATTTAGCCGAAATCATGACTACGTGAGATAAATGAAAAGTAATTTGCAATTTAATGGCAGATATTTCTTTAAAACGGTTGCGAATGTACCGACAATGCGGCAAGTCCGCGGTTATACTTTCGAACTCGTGTACCCGCTCATATTCTCAGCGAGTCGAGTCCTCTTGTACCCGACAACAAACTAAGGTGATTAGTGGGCTGTGCTGGACACTCAGGAGTCGCATCTAGGAGGGCACACGGAGACGGCGAGCTCAGAGACGACGTCACAGGAGTCGCTGACTAGTTTAAAACGAGTATATGGAGCTGATTTCTGATCTCTGTTAGCTACATTGTCTACAGTATGAAGTACACACAACTTATTGTGTACCAGGTGAGGCCACGTACCTATTCCAGTTACAAAGCGCACTACAAGATATGAAAGACACTGTTCAACACCAGTTTAACATACGACGGTCGTTCAATAAGTAATGTCCCACTTTTTGCTCTCGGAACATATTTATTTTTAAGAGTCAGAATTTGGTGACAATATACATCAACATGGCTTGTCCATGTCCCGTTTTTCTACGTGGTCTCCATCGCGTTCAATGACCGCACGCCAACATTGTGGAACTGCATGTATTCCCTGCTGGTAAAAGCGCTTTTCCTGTAGGCGTAGCCATATTTTCACTGCATGACTGACAATCCAGTCATCTTCAAAGTGTGTTCCCCGTACAGAACCTTTAAGCGGCTCAAAGAGATGGAAATCCGAGGGTGCCATGTCCGGACTGTAGGGTGGATGAGGCAATGATGTCCAGTGGCTGCGACAGGACGTCACGTGCGTGGCTAATCGTGGAACTCTTCCTGCTTTTCCGGAGGCTGTAACTTTCTTTACCCGTCGCCCAACAGTACTCCCATCAACTGCAGCATCGCCATACACAGCACACAAACGTTTATGGATATTCACCCCGGTTTCTTTTTCTGTACACAAGAATTCAATAACAGTACGCTCCTTGCAACGTGTAGTACGTACACGCCATTCTGACGCTGTACTACGACTCTGCCATCTGACAGAATGGTTCGACACTTCACCGGCGCACAGAACAAACATCAAATGTGAAGTACTAACAAGGACTTTTGTCTATGTATATTAAGGGCTTTTTTTTTTTTTAATGTGGGGCATTACTTATTGAACGACCCTCGTATTAGGCAATAATAATTGTTCTTACTGTTACTTGATAATGTAACTACCGTAACAAGTGAATAATGCTTGAGCTGTTACATTCCTTTATGTCCTGAACCTTAAAAGTTCCCTGGGGGATATTTGGTTAACAATGTTGTTTAGTCCGCCCCCGGTAGCTGAGTGGTCAGCGGGACAGACTGTCAATCCTAAGGGTCCGGGTTCGATTCCCGGCTGGGTCGGAGATTTTCTCCGCTCAGGGACTGGGTGTTGTGTTGTCCTAATCATCATCATTTCATCCCCATCGACGCGCAAGTCGCCGAAGTGGCGTCAAATCGAAAGACTTGCACCCGGCGAACGGTCTACCCGGCGGGTTAATGTTGTTTACAGCCGGCGAAGAAGCAAGACTTCTTAATACAAGGTCCGCATCTACAGCGATGTTGCATCTTGGTATCACTGTTTAGAAAACGCTGTAATACAGTATGATCACGTGTACCGATGTCTCCATATTGGCCGCGCGGTCTAAGGCGCTTTACCGCAGTTCGCGCGGACTCCCCAGTCGAAGGTTCGAGTCGTCCCCCGGGAATGGGTGTGTGTATTGTCCTTAGCGTATGCTATTTTAAGAGAGATTAAGTGGTGTGTAAGCCTAGGGACCGATGACCTCAGCAGTTTTTCTCCATATTGCGTCTGCCTGATACTGCTACACAAAGTAGCCTCCGCCATACACCGTCAGATGGCTTGCTGAGTATGCAAGAAGACGTATATTATTGCTGAACGGCGAAGGAATCCGCAGCCTTTGTTCAGGGAACTCATTACTGTACCTGCTGTAGCGTCTGAAGGAAATACGGAACGCTTTGCAATTTAGAGGAGAAGGTTGGTCGTCTAATGCGTGAGCTGCTTGTTAGCCCGCCATCATTTTTCGTCGCTACACTCGCAGGTCGATATGTCCGTACATGGTGAACCTTAAACGACTTCCGCATAGGAGAACACGTGTCTGACCCTGGTCGTCTGAAATTTTCGCATCACAATATCGCCGCTCGTTACGGGATGCCGTGAACGCTTCCGGTCCGAGAAGTATAAACACGCGAAGGCAGATAGCGGCTGAAACGTAATGGTTGCGTCTGCAGTGCAGCGGCAGGACAGCAGGCGTGCAGCGGGCAGAGAGCGCCGGGTGCGTTAGCGTCGGCGTCGGCGTGCGCTGTCGCCGCCTCGTTAGGCCCGGCGCGGCCCAGCCTTATACGGTAGCGGTCACGAGCGCGAGTCGTGATCCAAATTAGAGCGACGCTCGCCAGATAGGCGCCGATAGCGCGCGTGGCCCGTCTCAGGCCGCGCCGGGGTCACATACCTTCGCTAACATCCTCCCCCACGCCTGTATATTGCACACCTTTGTATTACAATGAAACGATCCTATAGCACCACTGGGCGTGAGATCCCGTCTGATGCCTGGGGCCAGTCTTCCTATTTTCACGCCACTTCGGCGACGTGCGCGTCGATGAAGATGAGATCAGTTGATTAGCACAGCACAAACAACTAGTCCCTGAACGAAGAAAGTCTCACACCCGGCCGGGAGTCGAACCTGGCACCGCGCACTACAGGGACAGCTGCGCTAACCACAACAACACGAGATGCAGACAGCATCCTACTTAAGCGCAATGAGAAAACTTGTACATGTTGTTGCGGTCTTCAGTCGGGAGACTGGTTTGCTCCACCTCTCCAGATCTGTGACCAGGCTGTTGCCCTGCCTGTAGTCAGAGTGCGGACTTTCATCAGCTCAGCATTAAGAGGGAGACTGAGGCGGGCTCATTGCCTCGGCAGCCTTTTACCCCCGGGGAAAAATGCCAGGTACTCATTTGATAGGAGGCTGACTGGACCTGAGTCCGCCCCTGAGGGACTGGAACGAGGAAAAATCCGGGGTTGAACCAGGAGCCCCAAGGTCGGCAACTAATGCTCTACCTGCCAGACCCCCAAGAGATTTTAAGAGGAAAATGAAAACAAAGCTGTTTCAAAATTTATGAAACACACGTATTACATGCACTCCAGGAAACAATTGAGCTAATGGCGTTACAAAGGCAACGACCAGGGGACAGACAGTCGTAAATTCAACTGAATAACAATATACGTGATACTGAAATAGTGGGCAAACGTTACGTATCTAGGTGTTAGTAGCGATGGTGGGAATATACTTGACACATCTTTAATGATGTCATGCACCATTTATTAATAGACTTGAGAAAGTGGCTGGAATTAACTCCACTAACTATTAAATACTTACACAGAATATAAAATTCTATTCATTTCTGTAAAAAAAAAAAAAAAAAAAAAAAAAAAAAAAAAAAAAAAAAAGAGAGAGAGAGAGAGAGAGAGGAGGAGGAGAGAGAGAAAAGAAAGTGCAGAACCGTCCTCTGGAGAGTGGACACTCTGCATCTAAGGACCTCAACACAAATTCAGTTGCCTGCTGTTCTTTAGTGGAAATTCTCAAAGCAGTCAGGACACAACGGCTCCTTAAATTTAGTGCAAATGTAATTACTCTTTCACTTGCACGCAATGTCGTGGCACCTATTCGCTCTCTTGATGTCCTTTAGTTTTGTCCAGTGACTTCCCTCATAGAATCGGACTTCCTCGGCCGCTCTGGAAAGGAGCCTCTTTTCCTTTGTTGGTGATGTAGCTTATGGTGTCCTTCTCTTTGCTGGGGCCTTTTCAAGATTTTCACTGTCTGAGATTTATGGCTACCGATGCTTTGAAGTCAAGAAGTCGAACTTCATTCCGAGCCTGCGTATGCAGAAGCCGACAGTTTACCACAGTCTCATCAGTAAAATGAAATACGATGCGCAAATACCATCTCCGGTTTTCGGCGGGGTGTGGACATATAATACCCGGCACTGATTCATAGTGACGACGCCTCTCTTATGACCGTTGTAGTACTGAGCAGAGAAGGGCCGAGGGATACTGACTTTTTTTCTTCTGCTTCTTGTTCCAGCGCCCAATAGGAATATCGATTGGATAGTCTCACAAACTGACGCAACATGAACGCACGGATTATCAAACCATTTGTCATTACGTTCTGCAATTACGTTGACTTTCGCCGACCGGTGTGGCCGAGCGGTCCTAGGCGCTTCAGTCCGGAACCGCGCGACCGCTACGGTCGCACGTTCGAATCCTGTCTCGGGCATGGATGTGTGTGATGTTCCTTAGGTTAGTTAGGTTTAAGTAGTTCTAAGTTCTAGGGGACTGATGACCTCAGATGTTAAGGCCCATAGTGCTCAGAGCCATTTGAGCAATTTTTTACGTTGACTTTCGCTCTGAAATTGACAGCAACGAAAATGACACAAAGAGATCTCTCACAAGACGCAATGGTAACAGAGAGAGAGAGAGAGAGAGAGAGAGAGAGAGAGAGAGAGAGAGAGAGAAGCTGTTTGATATGGTGCTACAGTAAAATGCTTTCAAATGTTTAAATGTGTGTGAAATCTTATGAGACTTAACTGCTAAGGTCATCAGTCCCTAAGCTTACACACTACTTAACCTAAATTATCCTAAGGACAAACACACACACCCATGACCGAGGGAGGACTCGAACCTCCGCCGGGACCAACCGCACAGTCCATGACTGCAGCGCCTCAGACCGCTCGGCTATTCCTGCGCGGCTAGAATGCTTTCCATTGGATGGGTAGATCAAATAACTGATTAGAGGGTACTGGACGTAAGAGGGGGAAAGACAAATAGATGGCGCAAGGTGACTAAAAGAAGGGTTCACTTGATAGGACCCATCCTGAGACACCATGGAAGCGTTAATTTGAAAATGGCGTTAAGTATAGGTGTGTTTGTGTTTGTGTGTGTGTGTGTGTGTGTGTGTGTGTGTGTGTGTGTGTGTGTGTGGAGGAGGCGGGGTTAAATTGGAGAGAAAGACGAAGACTTGACTGGAGTGGTGGTGGTGGTGGTGGTTAGTGTTTAACGTCCCGTCGACAACGAGGTCATTTGAGACGGAGCGCAAGCTCGGGTTAGGGAAGGATTGGGAAGGAAATCGGCCGTGCCCTTTCAAAGGAACCATCCCGGCATTTGCCTGAAACGATTTAGGGAAATCACGGAAAACCTAAATCAGGATGGCCGGAGACGGGATTGAACCGTCGTCCTCCCGAATACGAGTCCAGTGTGCTAACCACTGCGCCACCTCGCTCGGTTGACTGGAGTACCCAGGTTCGAATGGAAGTGTGTTGCAGTAGTTACGCAGATTGAAGAGGCTTGCACAAGGAGAGACTACTAGCACCTAGATACGTAACTTTTTCCCATTATTTCATTATCACGTATATTGTTATTCAGTAGAATTTACGACTGTCTGTCCCCTGGTCGTTGCCTTTGTAACGCCATTGGCTCAATTGTTTCCTGGGGTGCGTGTAATACGTGTGTTTCATAAATTTTGAAACAGCTTTGTTTTCATTTTCCTCTTACAATCTCTTGGGGGTCTAGCAGGTAGAGCATTAGTCGCCGACCTTGGGGCTCCTGGTTCAGTCCCGGATGGAGAAAGCGATTTTTCCTCGTTCCAGTCCCTCAGGGACGGACTCAGGTCCAGTCAGCCTCCTATCAAATGAGTGCATGGCATTTATCCCTGGGGGTAAAATGGCGGCCGAGGCGATGACCCCGCCTCAGTCTCCCTCTTAATGCTGAGGTGATGAAAGTCCGCACTCTGACTACAGGCAGGGCAATAGCCCGGTTACAGATCTGCGTCACTGACTATACCTTTCTTAAGCTGATGATGGCTGTAAATCCGAAACCAGTAATCTGATCGAGGAAATTAAAATGAGATAAAGACTACGAATCTACGGTTTATTTGCATATCAAGATCCAAGGTCTCCTCCAAAGGTCAAAGTGCCTCCTTTTCGAAAGAAAGAAAGCTTCGATATACGTCGGCAATCATGATGCACTTACACAATAAAAGAACGATCTCTACTGCACTTCACTTACGACTGATGTGGATAAAAAAAGGTGTGACACGGACAGTTCCTTCAGTGTACCAAAAATCTCTACTGTCTGGCCACTCCTGCGCCAACTATGAATCTGTTACATACGATAGCTGACGTGCGGTCCCAGTATCATGGTTGTGTTTCAGTAATACAACGCGTGAAATGTTCCAACAGCCCGTGCGGTCGATTAAGACCGCTGCCTGAACGTTCTAGGTGTGTGATACACCGCGAATGTCAAAGGCAACATGTTGCTGGCGTATACCTGTGTCCACCACCTCTTCAGTTTGTGTTTATTTTAACTTTTTTAGTGTCATCAATCTTCTGAACCGTTTTGGTGCGTTTCTCTCCAGTCCCAAATCGTCATCTCAGAGTGGCAGTTACATCCTACATCCCCAATTATTCGTTGGCTGTAGATCAGTTTCTGTCTACCATTAAAAGTTTTTCGCTCTACGGCTTCCTTTACCATACTACTGTTTATTCTCTGATGCCTTAACATATATCCTATCATACTGTCTCTTCTTCTAGTCAGCGACAAATACATACTCAATAACAAGCATGGGAATTTAAAAAATCGATTATACGCAACAGGAACACGGACTGGGACGAGAACAAATTACAATATAATTAACAGTTTCAAATTTCATGTATTTCCGAGACACTTAAGAATCGCCAACGTTGAACGTTTACATAAGACGACAAGTAATGAGGGTATAACCTACTATTACTGATATTGTGATAACCTACTGACACAAAAAAGAACATGACGTCATATGAAAAGAAGTGAAATGTAGCTTTGAATGGGAAAATAAAAAAAAAATTCTATCTTCTCAGACTGAAAGTCAGAATACAAATATTTCTGGACTCAATTACATCAAAAGAAAACGAAGAAAAAATTCGTCGAGACTATCTCAGGATACAGCTTCCGCCGATTGAGATTACGCAAATGTGGATATTTGCTGAAACTGGGATGTGGCACAATACTGGGAGAAAGTTAATTAAGACGATATATCAAAACCGAAAGCGTTTGCTACAAAATATAGTAGTGTACAAAAAATAGACAATATATCGAGGTGGTAATTTATCTGGTACGGTTTTGTCCACATTACTGGCTACTAAGCGCAATCTGTTGTGTACGGGCCTTCAAAGAAAAAAAGGAAAAAAAAGAGAAGCGAAATTGATGAGAAACTGGAGCGAAGAGCATTGCATCAGGCACTAACAAAGAGTTCACAGTAAGGAACTGGCAACGCAATATGTTTACTAAACGATACTTGGAAAATAATTACAGGACTAAATTTTGGCCACCCTGGATAAATCTGGTCGTTATTTATTGAAATGAGGGCTGAACCGATTGCGAGGAACAGTGCGAAGACCAGGATCAACACGGACGTCGTCTGGAACTGACGTGATTGCTGGTGTGATTCGCTCCTGACGAGTGTCGCAACTGAGGTCGACGGAGTATCGGCTTGTAATTATAGGCGGAAACTTGGTGCGACACGCGGCGGAGGTGAAATCAAACAGCGAAATTGGATCCGGCTCTCGAGTTAACTGGATTGGTAGAGGGTCGGGCACAGCAGCCACAAGTGTGGCGACTCGCGACCCCAGCCAAGGCGACAGCCCCTTCCTCCCTCTGTATCGCAACACGCCACGCCTTCATTGGGCCGATCACGCAGGCCGTGTCAGACTAGTACCCCCTTAAATAACTGCGATTCCTCTGCACACCAAGCCAAAGGCAGTACGGGAGACGAATTACATTCTATTACAAACACTTTTTACGTACTTCCTAATCGTAACTTCAGTTTTAAAATTTACATTGTGGTACATAGTACTTTAAATTTAAAAAACTAGAAAAAAATTCTTTAATCGGAAGATCGGTTTGAACACCACAGTATTTTATCAGGCATGGTCCACCTGGAAGTGCAATGCCATTGCCTTCCTCCGACCTTTAAACTGACCTACCCAGCCAGTTACGGGTAGACGTGAAGTTTAACGTGGAATCTGAACCACAGTGCAACTAAGCATGTCTTGCGTCAACACACATTCCAAAAGTGAAAGAAGTGACAGGTGACATCAAAACTCCTAGGACTGACCAGATATTGAACCCGAGACCTCTGGACCCATTTTACCTCTGAGCCAGCGAGCCACACTTAACAGTACGTTACATCCAGGAAATGACATTAAATGACTCAGCACGATCGCCACGAACCAAATAGTATTTTTTTAAGGAAAAGATTCTTTGGTTTTCAATCTCGTCTATTACTTTACCTCATGGAGAACGGCTAAGTCTCACAACTGCCAAAACTCTCGAGGTTTCTACGTTTCTGGGAGCCGCTTTGTCTACAGACTGCAACTCAGATATCATGTCCGAAACAAATTCATCTCCATACAGCAATTGTCTGTTGTTTAAAGTAGGACTGGGTCTGAAATACGCTTCGGATTTTGTGAATATATCATTACATAAGCGAAAGATCTCAATAGGGCTTAAAATGTACATAACTGTGTACGTTGTTTTTAAAACAAGAAGGTAGAGGTACAACAGGAGTCAGTACTCAATTCACTGTTCGTAACGTATACACAGACTGTACAGTGAGGTGAGAAAAGTAATGGGATAGCTTTCAATGTCATGTCGGACCTCCTTTTACCAGGCGTACTGCAGTAAAACTCGACGTGTTACGGACTCACCAAATCTTGAAAGTCCCTTACAAAAATACTGAGCAAAGCTGCCTCTACTGCCGTACATAATTGCTAAAGTGTTGTCGGTGCACGATCTTGTGCACGAACTGACCTCTGTATTATATCCCATAAATGTTCGATGGGATTCATATCGCGCGATCTGAGTAACCAAATCATTCGCTCGACTTGTTCACAATTTTTTTCAAACCAATCGCGAAGAACTGTCGCAGTGTAGTACTTAAAAATTACATCATTGTTTGAGAACGTGAAATCCATGAATGGCTGCAAATGGTCTGTAAGTAGCCCAACATAACCAATTCCAGCCAATGATCGGTTCAGTTGGACCAGAGGACCCAGTCCATTCCAAGTAAATAAAGCCCACTCATTATGGAGCCACCACCAACTTACACAATGCCTTGTTGACAAACTGGGTCCATGGTTTCGTGGGGTTTGTGCTACACTCGAACCCTACCATCAGCTCTTACCAACTGAAATCGGCACTCAGCTGGGTCTTTGGTATACTCGAACCCTAACATCAGCTCTTACCACTCTTACCAACTGAAATCGGGACTCATCTGACCAGGCTACGGTTTTCCAGTCGTCTACAGTCCAACCGAAATGGTCACGAGTTCATGGGAGGCGCTATAGGCGATGTCGTGCTGTTAGCAAAGGCACTCGCATCGGTCGTCTACTGGCATGGCCCAATGACGCCCAGTTTCATCACACTGTCCTAACACTGTTAGCACCGACAACTCTGCACAAACAGCGCTACTCTTGGTCGTTAAGTGAAGGCCGTCGGGCAATGCACTGCCCTTTTATACCTCATGTACGCGATACTACCGCCATCTGTATAGCATGCGACCACATGACTTTGATCATCTCCGTGTATAAAACGATAAGGAATGGGGGAGGTACCCTGGAACAAATATAAGCAAACATACAGCAGTTTATATGCTGACAAAAAACAGAAGATGGCCTCTAACGATCTCAGTTCTAAGTAGAATTGACTGAAAATGAGTTAGACCGAAGCATCTTAACTCGCTTCATCCCAACATCGAGTTCACGATGGAGATGGAGAAAAACGGCGAACTTCCATTCCTGGACGTGTTGGTACGGAGAAAAGAAGATGGCACATTAGGTCACGCAGTGTACCGTAAACCAACGCACACGGACTTATACTTACAGGCCACCAGCTGTCACCATCCTTCGCAACGAAGTGCCGTACTGAGGACGTTGGTCCACAGAGCACGAGCCATATCAGACTCAGACAGCTTATCCAATGAGCTACTCCATCTGCGTACCACTTTCCAACAAAATGGATACTCCGAACGGGAGATTCGTCGTGCCTTACAACCGAAGCGGGTTACCCAACGTGAGGAAGTGGAAGAAGGCGAAGAACAAAGGGGAATGGTCATCTTGCCATACATCGGCGGTGTCTCTTCAAAAATAGGAAGATTATTGAAGAGGCATAAAGTTAAATGTGTTTTTCGTCCGCCGGCAAAACTCAGAGCTCTCTTGGGCTCATCTAAGGACAGCCTTGGCCTAAGAAGACCCGGTGTTTACGAGATTCCTTGTAGCTGCGGCATGTCGTACATCGGACAAACTTGTCGCACTGCAGAAGAGAGATGCACTGAACACCGACGCTACACTCGTCTGGAGCAACCAGAAAAGTCTGCAGCGGCCGAGCATTGTCTCAGTACAGGCCATTCTATGAATTATCAACATACAAAAATTCTCGCATCGACGAGTTCGTACTGCGACAGTGTTATTAAGAAAGCAGTGGAAATACGTAGCTCGACGAATCTGGTAAACAGAGACACGGGCTTTTCAGCTTAGTACAGCTTTGGATCCAGCACTGGCCATATTGAAGTCGCTTCGAGCAGAGAGGAGTACTATTGGTCATAAGACGGACGACGATTCGCTACCAACATAAATATTCTGTTGACAACGGGAGGATAATCAAGGCGCCTACGTGGACGCGCATTTTTGCTTGCGGCTTCCGACAGAGGTGGCTGGGGCGGCCGATGACAGCGCAGAGTAACAGTGGCACTCTCCGCGCGTGCGCCGAAGTCTTTGGTCCTTCAGCCTGTAGGTGGCGTTACTGTCCTTCCAGCTATCGGTTGATATCGTCGCTATTGGCCATCGCATTTGGCGCCTCCACGCATGCGCACTTCCTGCCTAAGACTGGCACAAATAGGGGGCCCTGGTCCTCCCTTAGCAGTGTGTTCGTCGCACCTGAAGATGTCGGCCAGTTGCGCTGGCGAAATATTGTGGAGTTTTCACTATGACATCCGACGTCTCGCCCGAGAACCATATCTACAAAATGTCCGTCGGGAAAGCCTCAAGCAACACATCCGAAGGATACCAGTTCAGAAAATTTAGCACTGTCCTAACGCAGTAAATTTTTTTATGAGATCAAAGTTTGTCAGCCATGACAACTCTACTGAACAAATGTTACACTTTCCCCACTTGTGGGTTGAAATTATGGAGGGAATGTGGAAATACATACGTGAGACTACCATCAGAACGACGGAAAACATGACGAGGAAAAATACAGAACAAAAATTTATAAAACAATGGCGATACCGATGTTGACATATGGGAGTGAAACTTTGGTCTGCCGAGAAACATATTCGAACAACATATAAACTGTTGAACCGAGATATCTAAGAAAGTCAAGTTATGCACTCGGGTAGTATCAAAACTGGAACAAATATAGAAGAAAATAGGAAGAAATGAGTAGATTTTACTAACAGAATGGACAACAGAAGTCAATGTAAGGGGAGACACCTAAAAGCCAAGTAGCCTCGTAGACCGCGCAAAAGAAGACTCCCTGGATGAAGCTGGAACAGACATTCTGCCTACATAGTAAAATGAAGAGAAATAAGAAGACATTGTTTATATGTATCAAAAAGACTCGTTCTGCGTGTCACACTATTTTTGGACATTTAGTTCATCAACTCAGACCAGCTTAATACTTGGCTTAATCGAAGAAGCAACAAAGTAACTTGCCACTGCAGTTTTCCACCTCCGTGGGTCTTCTTCAATCACATGCCACAGTCGGAATTCGATCCAGAATCTATCTACATGAAATTGTGGTGTATATTTTGCCTCCACAGCGATCCCACGTGATAAAATCCACATAACTCTGTGAGATAGTATGACAACGGGTGGGTAAAATCCTCACAAAATGTACACTTTCATATCTTCGAGTTGAGCAACGACGTCGTTTTGCGAACAGGAACTTCTATCAATATTTTTTTATTCAGCAAGCACGGAACTGTGACAGGGCGATATCTTCACACGAACAACCACCTAACAGTTGTTGAAGACACGAAGGTAAGCTATTAATCCTGGAAAAGCGATGTAAAACATTTACACACGGCACGATGATTAATTAGTGTCCAATGTGTTGTTCTTATTATGTTTTCATTTTCTTATTATGTTTTCATTTACGTTTCGGAATTGAAATAAAAAATAAGGGGATGTTACTATATAATTTAACTACAAAAACATTCTTGCAAACGGTATGCGACGAGATACCACATCGTCCTGTCTCAAAGATGAATAATTGCCGTAATCCAACGCTTACGAGCATGCCCGCATTCACCACAATGCAAAAAGACCAATAACCCCCCAGTCTGAATCTAGAATGTACACCGACATATAGTTTAAATTATGGCGACATTGTAAGTGGACAGCTCGAAAAGTTATTACTATTGCCTAGCTTTGTTGCCAAGGAGTTCCTTGTACACTTTGTAAAGGATTATACCGATTAAGCACCGTGATTTGTACACGCTAGCTATAAAACTAGCAATCAATATTTGTTTTCGTTACAGAAGCGTTTCCATACTACGAACAGACCGATACAACTCTTATTTCCTGAAGCTGAGTTATGCATAGTCCAGGTGGTGAAAACGAGTGGCCTTTATTTTAATAACATTAAAAATACGATCCCACGTTTGTATTTTCCCATCTGTCAGATATCAGAGTAACAAAAATGAAGGAAGAACAGCGTTTAACGACTTGTCTACAATGAAATCATTAGAGACGATGAACATGCTTGATTTGGGGAAGGAAATCAAGGAGGTCCTCTTCAAACGAACCCTCCCGGCATTTGCTTTAAGAGATTATGGGAAACCTCGGAAAACTTAAATCTGGTAGACCTGACGCAAATTTGACAGTCTGAACTTCTACACCTACATCTACATATATACTCCGCTAGCACCAAGCGGTGTGTGGCGGAGGGCACAATTCGCACCAAGTCATATTCCCCCCTCTGTTCCACTCGCGGATTGCGCAAGGGAAAAACGACAGTTTGAACGCCTCAGTACGAGCTCTAATTTCCCTTATCTTTGAATGGTGATCATTGCGCATTCACATGCTGATGCGCAGGCGCCAGGTGGCATTCACAGCACATGAGAAGCTCATTCAGATTAAATGGCAAAAGAACGGAAAGGACCGTAAAAATACAGTGTCCCTAATTTGCTGGGAAGTGGCGGTGCGGTCCCCTACGGCACTGCGTAGGATCCTACGGTCTTGGCGTGCATCCGTGCGTCGCTGCGGTCCGGTCCCAGGTCGACGGGCACGTGCACCTTCCGCCGACCACTGGCGACAACATCGATGTACTGTGGAGACCTCACGCCCCACGTGTTGAGCAATTCGGCGGTACGTCCACCCGGCCTCCCGCATGCCCACTATACGCCCTCGCTCAAAGTCCGTCAACTGCACATACGGTTCACGTCCACGCTGTCGCGGCATGCTACCAGTGTTAAAGACTGCGATGGAGCTCCGTATGCCACGGCAAACTGGCTGACACTGACGGCGGCGGTGCACAAATGCTGCGCAGTTAGCGCCATTCGACGGCCAATACCGCGGTTCCTGGTGTGTCCGCTGTGCCGTGCGTGTGATCATTGCTTGTACAGCCCTCTCGCAGTGTCCGGAGCAAGTATGGTGGGTCTGACACACCGGTGTCAATGTGTTCTTTTTTCCATTTCCAGGAGTGTATAAACGTAGGTGGCAAAGTCGTGGGAGAGCGATATCCACATATTCAGATGGCGGTACTATCGCGTACACAAAATATGAGGGGGCAGTGCAATGGCGGAGCTGTCATCTGTACCCAGGTGGTTCATGTGAAAAGATTTCCGACCTGATTATAGCCGCACGACGGGAATTAACAGACTAATGCGCAGTGATAGTTGGAGTTACACGCACTGGACACTCAGTTTCGGAAATCGTTGGGGAATTCAATATTCCGAGATCCACAGTGTCAAGAGTGCGCCGAAATTACCAAATTTTAGGCATTACCTCTCACCACGGACAACGCAGTGGCCGACGGTCTTCACTTAACGACCGAGAGCAGTGGCGCCGCTGCTAATAGCACGGTATCGCCTGCAGCGCCTCTCCTGGGCTCGTGACCCTGTAGGTTGGACCGTAGACTACTGGAAAATCGTGGCGATCTGAGTAAAACTCATGGGGTACCTCCTAACATTGTGTCGGACCTCCTTTTCCCCGGCGTAGCGCAGCGACTCGACGTGGCATGGACTCAACAAGTCGCTGGAAATCCCCTGCAGAAGTATTGAGCCATGCTGCCTCGACAGCCATCCATAACTGCTAAGTGCTGCCCTTGCAGGATTTTGTGCACGAACTGACCTCTGCATTATGCCCATAAATGTTCGATGGGATTCATTCGGGCGATCTGAGTAATGAAACCATTCGCTCAAATTTTCCAGAATGTTCTTCAAACCAATCGCAAACAACTGTAGTCCGGTGGCAGGGCGCTTTGTCCTCCAAAAAAATTCTATTGTTGTTTGGAAACATGAAGGCCATGAATGGTCTGCACAGAGCTTTGTTGACAACTTGGTTCCATGGCACAGTGCGGCCTACGCCACACTCGAACCCTACTATCAGCTCGTACCAATTGAAATAGGGACTAATCTGACCAGGCCACGATTTTCCAGTAGTCTACGGTCCAACCTACAGGGTCACGAGCCCAGGAGAGGCGCTGCAGGCGATACCGTGCTATTAGCAGCGGCGCCACTGCTCTCGGTCGTTAAGTGAAGACCGTCGGCCACTGCGTTGTCCGTGGTGAGAGGTAATGCCTAAAATTTGGTAATTTCGGCGCACTCTTGACACTGTGGATCTCGGAATATTGAATTCCCCAACGATTTCCGAAACTGAGTGTCCAGTGCGTGTAACTCCAACTATCACTGCGCATTAGTCTGTTAATTCCCGTCGTGCGGCTATAATCAGGTCGGAAATCTTTTCACATGAACCACCTGGGTACAGATGACAGCTCCGCCATTGCACTGCCCCCTCATATTTTGTGTACGCGATAGTACCGCCATCTGAATATGTGGATATCGCTCTCCCACGACTTTGCCACCTACGTTTATACACTCCTGGAAATGGAAAAAAGAACACATTGACACCGGTGTGTCAGACCCACCATACTTGCTCCGGACACTGCGAGAGGGCTGTACAAGCAATGATCACACGCACGGCACAGCGGACACACCAGGAACCGCGGTATTGGCCGTCGAATGGCGCTAACTGCGCAGCATTTGTGCACCGCCGCCGTCAGTGTCAGCCAGTTTGCCGTGGCATACGGAGCTCCATCGCAGTCTTTAACACTGGTAGCATGCCGCGACAGCGTGGACGTGAACCGTATGTGCAGTTGACGGACTTTGAGCGAGGGCGTATAGTGGGCATGCGGGAGGCCGGGTGGACGTACCGCCGAATTGCTCAACACGTGGGGCGTGAGGTCTCCACAGTACATCGATGTTGTCGCCAGTGGTCGGCGGAAGGTGCACGTGCCCGTCGACCTGGGACCGGACCGCAGCGACGCACGGATGCACGCCAAGACCGTAGGATCCTACGCAGTGCCGTAGGGGACCGCACCGCCACTTCCCAGCAAATTAGGGACACTGTTGCTCCTGGGGTATCGGCGAGGACCATTCGCAACCGTCTCCATGAAGCTGGGCTACGGTCCCGCACACCGTTAGGCCGTCTTCCGCTCACGCCCCAACATCGTGCAGCCCGCCTCCCGTGATGTCGCGACAGGCGTGAATGGAGGGACGAATGGAGACGTGTCGTCTTCAGCGATGTGAGTCGCTTCTGCCTTGGTGCCAATGATGGTCGTATGCGTGTTTGGCGCCGTGCAGGTGAGCGCCACAATCAGGACTGCATACGACCGAGGCACACAGGGCCAACACCCGGCATCATGGTGTGGGGAGCGATCTCCTACACTGGCCGTACACCACTGGTGATCGTCGAGGGGACACTGAATAGTGCACGGTACATCCAAACCGTCATCGAACCCATCGTTCTACCATTCCTAGACCGGCAAGGGAACTTGCTGTTCCAACAGGACAATGCACGTCCGCATGTATCCCGTGCCACCCAACGTGCTCTAGAAGGTGTAAGTCAACTACCCTGGCCAGCAAGATCTCCGGATCTGTCCCCCATTGAGCATGTTTGGGACTGGATGAAGCGTCGTCTCACGCGGTCTGCACGTCCAGCACGAACGCTGGTCCAACTGAGGCGCCAGGTGGAAATGGCATGGCAAGCCGTTCCACAGGACTACATCCAGCATCTCTACGATCGTCTCCATGGGAGAATAGCAGCCTGCATTGCTGCGAAAGGTGGATATACACTGTACTAGTGCCGACATTGTGCATGCTATGTTGCCTGTTTCTATGTGCCTGTGGTTCTGTCAGTGTGATCATGTGATGTATCTGACCCCATAAATGTGCCAATAAAGTTTCCCCTTCCTGGGACAATGAATTCACGGTGTTCTTATTTCAATTTCCAGGAGTGTATACATTTTAGTAATGCATGTTGTTTCAAATGAATCTTATTGATATTTATGAAGAACTTGGAAAAGTTAGTCAGCAGAAAAGTGCGGAAATACAGCTAGATTCAGAACACTTCCTTCATTGCGTAAGTGCACCATGGCGCTGAACTCTATAATTTAAAGTACAGGGTGACCCAAAACTTCTTTAACATTTTAAAACGCTCTAAATCACGGAATAATGTAGGTAGAGAGGTAAAAATTGACAAATCTGTCTGAAATGTCAAGGGGTTTTACTGAAACCAAAAAGGAGTGCAAAAGGTGGCCAACAGATGGCGCTGGACAGAAACACGTCAGTGAGGCCGCATGGGAATCGTATATAAAATGAGCTGTAATGACAGAGGGAGTCAGATCATTGTTAGGCTGACAAACACCCGCTGCAAGTACGACTTTTATGCAGAATGGCGTCCCACCCCACATTGCAACACGTGTGAGAGATCTCTTGCGCACATCGTCTGGTGAGGATCGCATGCTGAGCTGCCACGTCCATCAAGCTTGCCTTCCTAAGTCCCCAGACCTTAGTCCGTGCGATTATTACGATATGATATTGCAGAGCCTGTGCTGTTCAGAAGTACGACGCAACTTTCTTTCGGTCATACATGCATATCCGGACAGTTATGAAATACATGATATACATTAGCAGTTGCAAATATGGACAACCATCAGCTGTGTAATGGAATAACGACAGTGAAAATTTGTGCCACACCGAGACTCGAATTCGGATTGCCCATTTATCGCGTGTGGTTGCCTTACGTCTAGGCACACAGGTGATATTGTGGGGAAGGCGAAACAAAGACTGCGCTTTGTTGGCAGAACACTTAGGAGATGCGACAAACCCACTAAAGAGACAGCCTGCATTACATTTGTCCGACCTCTGCTGGAATATTGCTGCGCGGTGTGGGATCCTTACCAGGTGGGATTGACTGAGGCCACCGAAAGGGTGCAACGAAGGGCAGCTCGTTTCGTGTTATCGCGCAATAGGTGTGAGACTGTCACTGATATGATACGCGATTTGGGGTGGCAGACACTGAAACAAAGGCGGTTTTCTTTGCGGCGAGATCTATTTACGAATTTTCAATCTCCAACTTTCTCTCCCAAATGCGAAAATATTTTGTTGACACCCACCTACGTAGGGAGAAATGATCATCATAATAAAATAAGAGAAATCAGAGCTCGATCGGAAAGATTTAGGTGTTCCTTTTTCCCACGCGCCATTCGAGAGTGGAATGGTAGAGAAATAGTATGAAAATGGTTCGATGAACCCTCTGCCAGGCACTTAAGTGTGAACTGCAGAGGAACCATGTAGATGTAGATGTAGACATTCGAACAAGCTTTACGGCCAGACCCAAACTACTTCAGATGTCGTCAATCATGTGTCTACACTTCCAGATACAC
This sequence comes from Schistocerca americana, assembly GCF_021461395.2. NCBI lineage: Eukaryota > Metazoa > Arthropoda > Insecta > Orthoptera > Acrididae > Schistocerca > Schistocerca americana. The sequence goes on from NC_060124.1 coordinate 129,842,706, forward strand.
GGATGACGACATGTAGACGCGGTTGACAATATGGAAGTTTGGGTGTGGCTGGAAGTGTGCTCCGATAGCCTGAAGGTAAGCGACCGCTTGCGATAAGCGGGAAATCTGGTTCAAAATGGTTCAAATGGCTCTGAGCACTATGGGACTTAACATCTGTGGTCATCAGTCCCCTAGAACTTAAAAACTACTTAAACTTAACTAACCTACGGACATCACACACATCCATGCCCGAGGCAGGATTCGAACCTGCGACCGTAGCGGTCACGCAGTTCCAGACTGAAGCGCCCAGAACCGTACGGCCACACCGGCCGGCGGAAATCTGGGCTTGAGTCCCGGTTCGGCACAAATTTTCACTGTCGTATAACTCATGGTTGTCTGTATCCGCAACTGCCAATACATTTTGTGTAATTTATTATTGGTTACGGGGTTACCTGAAGTCGCAAGTCTGCCGCGATCGATTGTCCTCATTAGGGATGCTAAAAGACAACGTCCGATGACAGTTTTTCACCAAACTAACTGATATGCTGTACAGTGCTGTTCACAACATTGACCCTGTAATGACGGCCGACATGCTGAGCATTTGTTATAAAGAACATGGTTTTGCTAATAATCAATGCTAATTAGGCCTATTGCTTTTGTACCATATGAAGCGGTATATGTTGGTCATTTGTTGGTTTCAATAAAACCCTACGTCAATTCAAGCTTTTGTGTCAGTTATTACCTCTTTACCTACACTATTATGTTAAGTACTGAATTTTCAAATGTCAAAGGACTTTTGCGTCACCTGTGTATCGACTCTACCTATGCGCCAGCTTTCTACCTCGTTCTAATAAACGAATGATGGTCCTTTTTTTTTAAGTAGAGAACTATAAACTGAAATGGTGAAGATTCAACACCTTTATGTATTGTAACCGTCATAAGATTTGTTTAAAGAGCACAGGAATAGACTACGTTCTAATCGATAAGGTCAACACATAAGATGCAAAGTGAACGTGTGCTAGTCAATATAGGCTATTACCGGCAACGTTGGACATATATCGAGGAGGCAAACCGTACGTCTATCGCAGACGAATCAGCAGTTAGGTTCACAAGCGGAGGCAAACACACCACACAACGCGAGACTGCCGCCCGAGCTCGCTCCCGGCAGCCGTTGCATACCTCGGCCTGCACCGTGGTATACACCACCGCAGCCGGCGAGCGGAGAGCTTCTTGCGCACGGGTTCGACCGATTCTCATTTCACGGTGTTTCTGCTCGCCCTAGCTCCGTTCTGCACGCTACGATCACAACGGCCACTGCCGACTGCTCCGCAATCGCACGCTCGGGATCCACGAACGCAGTGCGTGGCATTCCAGAACACAAGCAGCTTGCTTCTCGGTTTCATCTCGCATTCCGTTTTAATTTTAGAAAAAAGGTATAGCGAAATAATGCATACGTGAAATTGTGTCTGACTACGAAATGTACAGTAAAGGTAAGACGAAGCTGAGTACTGTTGTTCTACGAGGAACAAGTGGTGTGGTCCCTGTGACGGATGGAAGAGCGGTACGCGATTCAAAGATCACAACAGTCACGCGGATATCGCTTTCTTGTGTGGCAGAGTTTCTTCCAGCAGTGTGCACATCTAAGCGGCTTCAAACAACTTTGCACGGCCTGCGTATCTGCGAAAACACGTGGGCTTAGTGTCAACGGGAACTGACAAAGACAAAATAAACAATTATCAAAACACATTTTCCGAGTTTCCAACTAGGCTGTTGTTGACACGTATTCACTTTAATCACATCTTCCACGAATCGAAGAAATTGTAACGCACCTGCACAATGTGATCGAGATAATTATCAACCAAGAAATTAACTTTACAGACAAATAAAATCAAACCAATAACCACTCTGGAGGCGACGTTCGAAACAGCACACCCTTGTATGTCATACTTTGTTACTTCACCTCGTGCACTGTAACACGCTTGGTTCCTCCGTAACAACCAGTCCACAACGCGGTCGACACTTCGCTGCTCAAGACTATCGCACTGTTCGACGACGATCCTGCAGTGGCCATCCAGTGAGTGAGGTAGGTTCCTGAAAGTTTCAGCTGCATTAGTCACCAAATGCCGTAGGCCATTCCATTCTGTTGACACTTCCTTCCAGGAGGAAAGTATTAGTGAGATGAGCGCAGCGTATTCGCGCATTTGAGAGACGAACACATCGTCGAAATGTTCATTGCATGACTGGACAATATACTCAAGCATACTACACTATATGGTCAAAAGTACGAGTATTCGGACACCCGCAAAAATGGTTCAAATGGCTCTGAGCACTATGGGACTCAACATCTGAGGTCATCAGTCCCCTAGAATTCAGAACTACTTAAACCTAACTAATCTAAGGACATCACATACATCCATGCCAGATGCAGGATTCGAACCTGCGACCGTAGCGGTTGCGCGGTTCCAGACTGAAGCGCCTAGAACCGCTCAGTCACACTGGCCGGCGACCCGCAAAAACATACTTTTTTCATATTACGTGCATTGCGTCGCCACGTACTCCATATCAGCGACCTCAGCAGTCATTAAAACTCGTGAGAGAGCAGAATGGGGCGCTCCGCAGAACTCACGGACCTTGAACGTCGTCAGGTGATTGGATGTCACTTGTGTCATACGTCTCCACGCGAGATTTCCACACTCCTAAACATGTCTAGGTCCACTCTTTCCGATGTGATAGTGGAGGAGAAACGTGAACGGACACGTACAGCACAAAACTGTACAGGCCGTCTGTTAACTGACAGAGACCGCCAACAGTTGAAGAGGGTCGTAATGTGTAACTGGCAGACATCTATCCAGACCATCACACAAGAATTCCAAACTGCAACAGGATCCACTGCAAGTACTATGATAGGCAGGTGGTGAGAAAACTTGGATTTCTTTGTCGACCGGCTGCTCGTAAGCCACACACCACGCCGGTAAATGCCTAACGACGCCTCGCTTGGGATAAGCAGTGTAAACATTGGACGATTCAACAGCGAAAAAACGATGTGTGGAGTGGCGAATCACGGTACACAATCTGCCGATCCGATGGCAGGGTGTGGGCATGGCGAATGCCCGGTGAACGTCATCTTCCAGCGTGTCTAGTGCCAATAGTAAAATTCGGAGGTGGTGGTATTATGGTGTGGTCGTGTTTTTCATCGAGGGAGCTTGCACCACTTGTTTTGCGTGGCACTATCACAGCACAGGCCTACATTGATGTTTTAAGCACCTTCTTGCTTCCCACTGTTGAAGGGAAATCCGGGGATGGCGATTGCATCTTTCAACACGATCGAGCACCTGTTCATAATGCACGGCCTGTGGCGGAGTGATTACACTACAATAACATCCCTGTAATGGATTGGCCTGCACAGAGTCCTGACCTAACAACTTTGGGATGTTTTGGAAAGCCAACTTCGTGCCAGGCCTAACTGACCGACGTCGATACCTCTCCTCAGTGCAGCACTCCGTGAAGAATGGGCTGCCATTCCCCCACAAACCTTCCAGCATGTGATTGAACGTATGCATGCGAGAATGGAAGCTGTTGTAAGCCATTTTCAGTCAGGTGTCCGGATACTTTTGATCACATAGTATACATGCCCTTCAAACTACTCTCGATAGCGATGAGACGCGTTCCATGTTCGTAACGTTCCCACCCTAAAACATGACTGACCCAACTGCTGTGTATCTGTGGAACGGCATGCCTGAGACGTGCATTCGTACTGGTCACCACCATTCTCTTCTACATCGGTCATCAGGTGTCAGGTGAATAGTGTACTCCTTGGTGAAGAAAACCCAACATCGACGATCCAGGTGCCACTGTTGGTGTACACTTGCCCATTGTATTCGCGCGCTAAACTGCTGAGAGGTTCGTACTAGCAGAAGCAATAGAGGCCAAATTTGCCGTATGGTGGCTTTTGCGTACTGTCTGGGTCATCCAGTTGCCTCTGTAAGGCCAAGGCTTAGATGTTGCACTTTCCTCAGCTTATCTACGAGCGACACTTGGTGAGAAGCGGTCATCAGCTACAGCTAACTATTTGACCGCGGGCAACCACTACGAGACCGTACTTGAGTGTTTTCTGCATCACGAAAGCGGCTGGAAGCTCCAATGACGTCGCTGTGTTGTACGGCAATTCGGTTGGAAACTTCCTGTGCTGACAATCCTTCTTGCCATTAATGACAATCCCGGGTCGTTTTAACCTTGACATGATCTTTCGAGGCTTGTGGACAGACTGATCACTGCACGCAAGTCCAGCTGTCCTGCTCACAGTTGAAGACACTCTACTGAAGGGTAGTGAGAATGCAGGTTTACCATTAGTAACACCACACCGGACGTCGACTGTAAGTAGCGATTTCCCGCGTCAAAAAAGAGAACTGAGAAACAAATATGCAAAGCATGACGTTGGCGCATAACTATATTTTGAGCAGATTACATCAGATCATATAAAAGAGCGGTGCCTCCAGACTCTGAGCATCAGTCCCAGATAGAGTCCTTGTTTTTTAACTTCAAGGTAAGCAATGACATATGATATGAAATCTCGGGAGAGTTCAGATACCACATTTTTCAGCACTTACACAATTACATAAAATTTTGATGGTAAATCACAAATTCCGATCACTTAATGTATTTCTGTATATTCATCATTGCATTCACCATCATCAGAATCTGAGGTACAATGAAATATTAAAAAACTGGTAAATTATAATCGCATATCAAAATAGAAAAGTTAATGTAAGGGAGCCCAGAAACTTATATCGACTTGAACAAAGATGTCCATCTTGCTCGAGATTTTATCAAAGTATTTAACATGGAATTTGATTGTGCAGCCTGCATAGACCATAAGCTCTAACCAGCTTAATGTGACACAAGACCCAAAAACAAGGCTCAGCAGCCACCAGATGGCGGTGAAATAAGGAACACGTTACATACGAAATCAATTCAGAAAGCTGAGAAAAATGCCCTTGCGTATAAAGTAGACTGTCTGAATTTAACCAGTTTGAAGAACTATACAAAATCTTCCGAAAAAAATACAACTGTGAAGAGTATAGATCCAGAATAATTCTCTAGCATATCATTCCTGAACGTTCGGGGGAACAGTTATCCAATTCACATTTTGAGCGGAGCATGCATTTTATTCATATTGCGTCTGATCCAGCAGATACTCATGCCTTTCACAGATCTTGCTGGCGGTGAGGGACCTATCATGCAGAATTTGGCTCTTACTGGCTGGAACTGGTCCTGATTTTTCCCTAATCCGCGTGAAGTATGTTGTGGTCGAAGCCTACAAGTCTGGCTTCAGGGCTAAAGACTTTCCTATAAGGCACAGTTTTCTCACACTTTTTTAGTTGTAGATAAACATGAAAGAAGTCCTGAAATGAAAAAGACTTTCCAGAGGAACCAGTGAAAATTCCTGTATTCTTCTCCTGATGCTGACTGTCTCAACGATTTCGAGAAATGTATCCAACTCGCAAAGTCCTGGAGTAGGCCGGCAGACCTCTTGTGAGTGTTTAAAATGTTGTGTACTTCATATCGGGAGGGAGTACTCCTCACTTGCTGAAAAAGTTACTCTGCCAGTATGGAAAGCTCAAAACAATTCGCAAATGTGTTCCGTTGCGTGGCGTACAGACCTCACGTTACTCGCTGCCGATTATTTTAGGCGAGTATTCACTGCTTCGGAAGTGCGCACGTAATCGGTGGCAGGGATCTCGCAACAGGTAGTAGAGCTGTTACGCAGCTGGAGATGGCAAACTATGACACCAGTAAATCACATCCGATTCCTGAAATCTAAAATTGTTTTCTGGTGTGACTCTTGATCTGTTCGCCTTGACGTGTTATCCCTCAGAGGCGTGCTGCTAGATTTGTTACCGGGAGCTTCGATCAGCATGCAAATATTACGGAGATGTAAACTGGACTGAAAATTCTTAAGGAGGAATGCAACCATCATCACAGTAATTATGAAATAGAGTTTAAAAATGCTGTAAGTTTGTTCAAAAATATCCCTGGATTTTTCGTGAATTTCTTTATTGTTTGTTGTCATGACACGTTTCGGGACTATCCCATCGTCTGATGACCTGATAAATAAACAAAATTTCTTTTTACACATGGTTGATGTTACAAGGGTGTTATAATGATCATTACAATAAAACAACAGTCAAGAGTAATAAAATGTGAACCTCCAATACCAATGTACCAATGTACAACATGCCGGCCGCGGTGGTCTCGCGGTTCTAGGCGCGCAGTCCGGAACCGTGCGACTGCTGCGGTCGCAGGTTCGAATCCTGCCTCGGGCATGGATGTGTGTGATGTCCTTAGGTTAGTTAGGTTTAAGTGGTTCTAAGTTCTAGGGGACTGATGACCACAGCAGTTGAGTCCCATAGTGCTCAGAGCCATTTGAACCATTTGAGCCAATGTACAACACGACTTTGACCTACCAGTCGTGTATCGTCAGTTTCCGGACAAATAGAAATTTAGAGCAACTTCTGAGCCATAGTTCAGAGCCCTCCCCCCTCTCAAGAAATTTCATAATGCAAGAAGATATAAGATTAAATGCGGGTCATGCAGCTACTACTATACCGGGCAGACGAGCAGAGAAATTTGTAAACGGTTTAATTGGAAATTTGTGGTACGTTCTATAGGACCAAACTGCTGAGGTCATCGGTCCCTAAGCTTACATACTACTTAAGCTAACTTAAACTAACTATCGGTAAGGACAACACACACACACACACACACACACACACACACACACACACACCCAAGCCCGAGGGAGAACTCGAACCTCTGAGGGGGGGAGCGGCGCTAACCGTGACAACGCGCCCAAGACCGCGCGGCTACCCTGCGCGTCTAAACGGTTTAGGCAAGAAGGATGCACAGGCAACAACAGCGCCCTAGGAGCACATCTACGAGACAATAAAGATAGGCTAATGGAAATGGAAAATTCACTTACTGTATTGTACGTTGAGAATAAGGACAGTAATTTGATATACCAACCTTCAAATCCCGATTATTTCCTTAATGAACAAACAGCCAGTAGCCAAAACTGGTTTTTCGGAATATTTGATGGATTGTTTCTCGAACGAAATAAATAGCTCAATTATCTTCCTGAGTCATTTCGTTAACATACGATTCAGTTCAATGAATTTTTAACGCCCCTTGTTGTTACACCTGAATACTCCACTTCGTAACGTAACCATTTTATGTATGAACTTAATATCTGCTTTGGTATTATCTTAAAATACGTATGTGTACATCAGACAAACGATTTATCGCCTGATGTGTATGCGTATTTACAAACGATTTCAACGAGTTTCACTTTTACGATTATTTGTAATTAATAAAAACAATTTTATTCTGTAACGTTATTAAGTAAATTCCTTGTCAAAACATCAGATTTCCGGTTTATAGACCACTGAATAATTTTAGCTTCTTGTATAACGTATACAAGACCAGTACTTGACCAGTACGTTCCAGGTAAGTCACGCAAAGTCGCGGCCCTCGGCTCACATATCTGAGCTCCGACGCCCTCTAGCGAGCGCCATATTTTCTACTGCAGCGCATACAGTTCGGCTTGGCACTACAGTTCAAGGCTTATGCCTATTAGGTTTCTTGTTGGCATTAACTTTTAAAAAAATGAAGCTTAGACGTCAATTGACGGTACACAACTGGTGTCAGAGTCGTATTGTACATATGTACTTTATGGCACGAACTGGAGATTCACTTGACTGTTGTTTTATTTTAATGACAATTATAATACTCTTGCAACAGCGACCATACGCAAAAATTAATTTTGTTTCTTTATCAGGTCATCAGATGATGAGATAATCCCGAAACGCGTCATTACAAGAAACAACAGACTGACAAAAAACAGTGAATATTTTCGAGCAACCTTACAGCATTTTTTTAAAGTCTGTTTCGTTACTATGGAGATGCTTCGTGAACTCAAATGGGAATCACCGGAGTAAAGACGACGTTCTTTCTCCGAGGCTCTACTGAGAAAAATTAGAGAACTTGGATCTGAGGCTGACTGCAGAGCGATTCTACAGACGCGGACGTACATTTCCGTTAAGGACCACTAAACTAAAAAGAAATTAACGTTCGCACGGAGGCATGGCCAGCCGCTGTGGCCGAGCGGTTCTAGGCGCTTCAGTCCGGAACCGCGCTGCTGCTGCGGTCGCAGGTTCGAATCCTGCATCGGGCATGGATGTGTGTGATGTCCTTAGGTTAGTTAGGTTTAAGTAGTTCTAAGTTCTAGGGGACTGATGACCTCAGATGTTAAGTGCCATAGTGCTCAGAGCCATTTTTGAACGGAGGCATGTAAATAGTCGTTTTCCTCTCGCTCCATTTGCGAGTGGAACAGGAAAGAAAATTACTAACAGTGGTACAAGATCCCCCCGTCATGCACCATGCCGTGGCTCACGCAGTGTGTATGTAAATGCAGATGTAGACCAATTGTTAATCAGTTTTGCAATACGCCGCATAATTTGTCTCGCTAGCCACGGGTGAGTCATTGCCTACGTCACTGCTTTTCAGAGACCAAGAATATACAGTATACACGAAGGAAACCAGAGCATGAATCCATTGATATGTATGAAATCAAGCGTTGAGCACGACGCAGTACTGAAACGGAGTAAACGCGAAACTATAGCTGCTTACTACTGCGGTTCGAATTGAACATTCTTACAAAACTCAACTAATCTAACCGACTAAATGAAAATTTTTACGAAAGGAAATGCCACTGAAACATGTTGTGATAAATCATTAGTTAAATGCTTATCACATAAGCTTTTAAATTCACTGCTTGTTTACATGTGTGAGCTGTCAACTGCCACACGTTTAGCTTCAAATGACAATAAAGCTACTGTTGCTTTTTAGATATCGTTTGTTTCGTTGCAGAAATTTTACTTTACTTCTTACTTACTCTTTCCTGGGCCTTTGAGCTGAAAAAACAACTTCGCTCCCAACAGAAATAGCTGTTATGGGACAATCTGCAGGAGTTTCAGTGTTTTTGCCAGTGCTGCATCTTTCACTCCAGTTGTCAATCTGAAGATTAGATTAGATTAGTTTTTCGTTCCATAGATCCGTGCTGAGGAGGCCCTCGTGGATGTGGAACACGTCAATTTTTTTTAAGCTGAAATAACAATACTAATAGTATGAATATATACAACACATCATTTGTTTCTATTAAAAATTCGTCAATGGAGTAGAAGGAGTTGGCCTCTAGTAAGTCTTTCAGGCTACTTTTAGACTGATCTTTATTTGTAACTCAATTTTTTATGTTTCCTGATAGATTATTGAAGATGAGTATTCCTGAGTAGTGGACCCCGTTTTGAACTGAAGTAAGTGCTTTTAAGTCCTTGTGCAGATCATTTTTCTTCCCGGTATTGTATGTATAAACTGAGCTGTTTGTTGGAAAAAGAGATATATTGTTTAGGACAAATTTCATTAAGGAGTAACACGTAGTTATCACTTTAATGAAGGCAGTAGGTGGCATTAAAATTTTATTTATACAAATGTTCTGAATTAGGCCCAGACCTGCAAGTTCACTCTAACGTATTATATAACATAAACCATAGGCATTAAACAAATGGCGACTGATAAGTGTCACAAAGAAATTTTTGTAAAGCTCTACCTACTTATGAGATCTGTTCGAGCTTTTTCCATTATGTGACTGTTGGTGTGGAATTTCTTCTTCACCATTTGCTCCCAGGATTAAGTACAAGGATAAGTCGCGATCACTAACTGGAGAAACACGCACCTACTTGCACAAACTGTCCTCGACTGAGCTGCCGGTAACTTGCATGTGGCGCCGTCAGGCAGCGCGCTCACATAAAATACTTTAACTTCCACTTTCTTCATACTGTATTGACGTGTGGCTCCCCTTCCAACTTTAAAAACAGTTTCGATATGTTAGCTACATTTAGTACACAGTAACGTAACACCAAAAATGAACCAAACGTCAAGTAGCTAGCGACGACATTTTTCACTGAAACCCCTTCAAATTTTACGCTACAGGGTACTTGGAATTTAAGTTTCAAAGTGACAATCGAAAAATTACACGTCATCATCGAGCTGGTATATGAAACTATAAGATACGAAAAAATCAATTTTGTGCATTAATTATTGTCCTCAGAATCGAATGAGGGGTATTATTTACAGTAGTGGAGAAAACGCGCAGATGTTAAACAAGTCGTTTTCATTTTTTTAAAGGAAAAGGAGAACGTCCAGCGAAAAACCAACTCCAGGAGTTGATGTAGCTTTGCTTCATTTACGTACGGTACCGTCTACTGTTTAATGACCTTTTGCTGTTGATAACAAGAAAATCGGTAATCTCATTTTTCTCATGTACTGTCAGCTGCTTTGTGAGAACAGCTCGTTTCTTTGCTGTGTGGTCTTTTCTTTTACTGCTGTTGTTTACATGTGTCTAACTTTAACAGTGCATCGATCAACTGTATATTTGTAGGTAAGCCCAGCACCTGAAATGCGCAATTATTAAAATAAACAAAACGTATATGTTCGCCTTTGGCTTCAGACATAACTGTTTATCCGGTTTCAATAAGGTCAAGACTCTATATTCTGTGCCAGGACTAAGGAAGATTTCAATTTATTACGTAACATATCTCGGGCAATCTATATTCTCCCTACGTGCTATTATTACTATTTTTCTACGGTCGCAGGTTCGAATCCTGCCTCAGGCATGGATGTGTGTGATGTCCTTAGGTTAGTTAGGTTTAAGTAGTTTTAAGTTCTAGGTGACTGATGACCACAGAAGTTAAGTCCCATAGTGCTCAGAGCCATTTGAACCATTACTATTTTTCCGTAATTGGGGAAGTGACCGTGTTTATTTTTCCATTTTATATTCTAAGTTACTTGGAAGCTTTGAACCATTTTAGTTCCGCAGTGATTTTTGCACAAACGTTAGTTCTGTTATTATTTAAATTTATAGGATGCATACGGCTGCAGTTCACACCATTTACAGTAATACGATTCGTGTTAACAGAATCTTCCGTCGGTTCTTGGTAGAACAAAATTATAATAAATGAAGGCAAACTGGTGCTTTTCATTTATTAATATGATTCGCATTATGATAATATGCTTCAGAAACGATGTCTTGATCCAGAATCTGTGAAGCATGAAAATCGTACAGTCACTGTGATTGTGCTGACTGCAAGCAAGGGGCAGTTTTACAACTTCGGTGTCAGTTGCTTACTGTTTTCCCGGTTATAAAATATGTATCTTTTTTCCATAGCTTCTGGGAACTAGTGAAGTACTCAACAGCCAAAGCGAACTGTCACTTGGTGGGAAATACAGCACTTTCGGGAAGAACACAGATGTTTTCAAGCAAATGTAGCTCTTTTCGACCATGAGCACCGAAGCGCGATACTGCTGTTGCCTTGCCTTCCGGATGGCGATCCGCTCTGTCGCCTTATAAACAAATACGAGTGTACGGAATATCAGATCAGTTTTGTGGATGAACCGAAGAGTTAACAGCAAACGGGACACACGATGTAGGTCGTGTTAGAGAAACACATTGCATGACGAGAAAGTGAAGCAACTACAACGGGAGGAGGAAACGATTCTTCCAGGGTGGAGAGGGTTGACTCAGCAGTACGAGCTGACTTATCAGTATGACGTTGCACCCTTTCTGACATGGATCCATTCTTTGATTCCGCTGGCAAGAGCGTCATAAAGCAGTTGTATACTCTCCAGATGGAAGCTGGCCCACAACTGTTGTAACTGATCCTTGATATCCTCGATGCTGGCACTGAGAAAGAATTGACATCCTAGAGCGTCCCACACACGTTCTATCGACGACACGTTTGAAGATCTTGCTGGCCACTGGAGCACCTCAACATCACGTGCCATGTTTGAACGAACACTTCCGCGTTGAAATACGACACCACGATGCTGTCGCAGGAGACGAATCACACGAGATCGTAGAATGTCCGTGAAGTACCATTGTTTCGTCAGAGTTCCCTCAATCACCACCAGCTGTGACCTGAAGTCGTATCGGATGGCTCCCCAAACCATGTACCACTGTTTCGTCAGAGTCCCCTCAATCACCACCAGCTGTGACCTGAAGTCGTATCGGATGGCACCCCAAGCCATGTACCACTGTTTCGTCAGAGTCCCCTCAATCACCACCAGCTGTGACCTGAAGTCGTATCGGATGGCTCCCCAAACCATGTACCACTGTTTCGTCAGAGTCCCCTCAATCACCACCAGCTGTGACCTGAAGTCGTATCGGATGGCTTCCCAAACCATGTACCACTGTTTCGTCAGAGTCCCCTCAATCACCACCAGTTGTGACCTGAAGTCGTATCGGATGGCTCCCCAAACCATGTACCATTGTTTCGTCGGAGTCCCCTCAATCACCACCAGCTGTGACCTGAAGTCGTATCGGATGGCTCCCCAAACCATGTACCACTGTTTCGTCAGAGTCCCCTCAATCACCACCAGCCGTGACCTGAAGTCGTATCGGATGGCTCCCCAAACCATGTACCACTGTTTCGTCAGAGTCCCCTCAATCACCACCAGCTGTGACCTGAAGTCGTATCGGATGGCTCCCCAAACCATGTACCACTGTTTCGTCAGAGTCCCCTCAATCACCACCAGCTGTGACCTGAAGTCGTATCGAATGGCTCCCCAAACTATGGCACCAGGAGTAACATCAATGTGTCTGTCCATAACACTAGACAGTGTCACCTCTTCCCAGATTGGCGCAAATTCGCAGACGATGGTCATCCTGGGTACTGCCGAACCGTGACTCAGGGCACAACACAATGCGAAGACATTCATCAGTGGCCTATGCTTCCAGATCGCGGCACCACAACACAAAAGCAGCCGTTTATGTTTGGATGCAAACGACAGACGACGCATGGGACGGTAATTGCTTAGTCCGCAGCTTCTAGTTTCCGAGCAATCGTGTGGGACGACACATAACATCAGGGAGTCGTCCACTAGATCATCTCGAATGGCAGGCGCAAGTGTGAAGAGTTAAGATGTGCTTAGAGCCAGTACAGCATTCTTCCCTTGAGGTCGACTGGAACCTAGACGAGCAGTACGCCTGTCCTCTTGTTCCCATGCAGTCCAGCTTCGAGTCACTGTCACATACGAATGCTCAAAAAAAAAAAAAACCTGGATATTCCACGATTCGACCAGCCAGAGAAAACCACACCAACAACAAGGCCCCTTTCAAATATGTAATGTGCTGTTAACGCTGTGACAAAAGTAGGCGGCACCTCCGTGAACTTCATACGATCACTCTTCACCTGACGCTGTCCACGCCGCTTATGTACCCTGCAAGGGCTGGTAGCAACACTAGACATGAGCAACATCTTACACCCTTGTGGCCGTTCTGCCTGTCACAGAGAATGAATCATTTGCGTAGCCGCCCTTGATTTGTTCGTGTACGAAGTTACACTGACATCCGACCAGTTGTTATGGGTGCTTCACTTCTTTTATCAGGCAGTCTTTCTTCAGACGTAAAGGAAGCCTCTGAGTGCCCATTAAGAGTTTTATATGGCAATTACCGTTCGCAGTAAACAGGACGTAACAAAAACATACCGACAGAGGATATTCTGAGGAACAATTTACTACATGAACCCACGACAGAACTTAATCTTATTTTGCTATACAATGTCCAAGTTACAGAGGACAACCGCTGCCACAAGGTCACCGCTTCCGCGACCTATATGCTGTCACTGCACTAAACGGCTTCTACGGGACGCTTCAGAGGCCATCTCCTGAATATAGCTAGGTTCCTAGTGAGAAGTTCAGCCTGCGGTTCTTCAGCACTACAACTCAGTCAGCACGCTATCAATGAGGTATCTGGATGTCTGTGGCGGGAAGGCATCCCATTCTTCCTCAAAAACCGAAACCAGGGAAGGAAGCGACGTTGGACGCTGGGATCTGGAGTGAAGTCTATGTCGTATTCATGTCCAAAGTGTTCAAAATGGTTGACATGGGTCTGAGCACTATGGGCTTAACATCGGAGGTCATCAGTCCCCTAGAACGTAGAACTACTTAAACCTAACTAACCTAAGGACATCACACAGATCCACGCCCGAGGCAAGATTCGAACCTGCGACCGTAGCAGTCGCGCGGTTCCGGACTGAAGCGCCTAGAACCGCTCGGCCACCGCGGCCGGCTATCCAAGCTGTTCCATTGGGTTGAAGTTAGCCGGCCAATCCATTTGACGAATATTATTGTACACAAAACACTGCCCCACCGATCCTGCATTATGAGAGGGTGCTTTGTCATGGTGGTACAAACTGTCGTCGTCTCCGAACACTCCCTCTTCTGTGTGCACTAAGAAATACTACAAAATGTATTCATATTCTTCCGCATTTAGCATTTTCTTAAGCGCAATAAGGCCACCGCACCCTAACCACGTACTTCCGACAGTAACACCACCACCTCCGTACTTCAGCTGGCATTACACATAGTGGCAGGTAGCGTTCTCCACGCATTTGTCAAACCCAAACCCATCTGTCTGATTGCTCTAAGGTGTATCGTGATTCATAGCTCCAAATCACTCGATCCCAGTCATCCACTGTCCAGTGTCGGTGCTCTTTACTCCACCTCGGGGCTCAAGCGTCGCTTAGGTTGACAGAACTTACGAAGAGCTGATCGACCACTGTACTCCTTTCCTTTTAACTCCTTACGCACAGTCACTGTGCCAGCTGAGCTGCTCGAAGCCCTTTGGGACTCAAGAGTGTCTCCTTTCGCTAATTTTATGACTTTTTTACAGCCAGCCTCCGCAATCTTCTGCGGTCCCTGTCTACCAGTACATGAGATCCGTCTAGACTTATTTGAGCTGTGCTTATTCTTTCGGGCTTCCACGTCACAGTTTAGTGATGAGCAGTCCACGTGAGCAGTTTTAGAAGCGCTGAAATGTCCATGATGGATCTGTTACTCAGATGATATCCAATGAACAGCCGACGTGCGAAGTCACTGAGCTCTCCTTACTGATTCACTCTGCTGTTACTGCTTCTCTACTGACAGAACAGTGTTCCCCGCCTACTTCTATACTGGCTGGCCGTCTCTTGTGACATCTAGTGGTCAATCCTCATTACATAAGGGTGTCCGGATACTTTTAATCAGATAGCGTAGAAAGTGCAGAACACCTGCTGCGGGTGGCCTGCCAGCTGACTCTCAACCTAATAAACGTGACGATTTCCCATAAATAGGCGAAAATACTTTTTTTTAGATAATACGGTTGTCAGTCACTGGAAACAGCCACATCCATTTAATATATGCAAGTACGCCTGCCAAACGAGTTAAAAGACAACGATTACCGTAAACTGATCGTAGAAAACACAGATACCAGACAGATTTTTCAATAGGATTCTCAGGAAATGCAGTCCACTCACGATGGAGGTAGGTTATTAACAATGGTTCGAGCTGTATTGAAGTCTGGGATTCTTACCACGTTGGACTGATAAGTGAAATATTGTACAGAAAATCGGAATAAGACTAAAGCGTTTCATCACGGGTTTGCTTATCAATCACGAAAGAGTCACGTACAGTCCGGTAAGTAAAATCGTGGTGCGTTAATCAGAAGAAAAATGTATTTGGCAAAAAAAAACCAACTAAAACATTTACATACATAATATAAGAACAAAAGAAAAGTGGAATTACAATACTTCCAGTCACCCGCAGCGTATATAACTGATTGGCATCACAGAGCCAAGCTTGAAACCAAGTTTTCCGCGTATTCGTGTGGAAGAGACTTCCAAATGCGTCGAATTTCCGTTGACAGCTGTTTCAAAGTGATGCTATTTTTTCCCTGCAACTTCTTTTTGGTGTAAGATAGGATTAGCGTCAGGTTAATGTGAGGGCCAATCCAGTACCTGCACACCTTTCTCTTTTTTTCCAATCGCTGCAAAGCCTACCCTACTGCAATACTTCGGATCATTGTCCTCCTACAGCATCCCATCTTCATTTCTCTTGACGAACCAGTTTGGCAGTCGTCGCCAAAATCTATGATGAATCTGTAACATGTTCTGTGCATTTAAATTGTCGGTAAGCAGGTGCAAATTGCCGAAACACAGTTTTGATAAACACCCCCAAATATGCTTTACGGACGTTGCATGAAGGACTGAGGTTCCCTCTATTGTGTTGTGAAATAACTGAGGCGCTACCTTTTACCACCTGTTCGTAATTCCTGCCACACTCTTTCTTAACAGACTGTCGATGCTGATCCAACCCACCATTACACGTTGAACGAGCGGTGTGTTCTAAGAGTACATTCCTAGAAGAAACAACTAGCGTCATATCACCGCTCGCAAAAATACTTTGAAATAAAACTATACAAATTCGAATTCACACGAAAATCGTAAACCGGAGAGTGAGAAGCGCGCATGGTGGAGGAAGTGACCTTTCTCGGAACAAAGCTAGAAACGCCGTACAGGAACACCAAGAGTTTGCTTTCTGGCTAGCGGTGAAGTGCAGTATGTGGTGATTTTCGAAGATTCTGTTCGTGTCCGTTCCACTTTTAGTATCAGCTAGCAAGGAACTTCTGTATTCTGTACAGTGTTAGCACTGTTGGTGAAAAATAACTCCTCGGACGTATCTGCGAACTGCATCGCAACTGAATTAAAAGGGGATCTGCCGCAGTTACAGTTTGCGGTGCTCCTTGTCATGTAGCTACCTAGAGAGAATGGAGACTGGCCTGCTCGCTCTTCAGTTTGCAGCCAGACCATACTAAGTGGTGTTCTCGCCTGGAATAAGTGGCGAGGAAGGAATGAAGTGACGGTGGTACACGAAGTAACCCCCGCCACACGCCGCAAGGTGGCCTGCGGAATGTTCCAGTAGAAGTAGAAACGCAGCGCAACCGGCGTCCAGCGCGAGATGGCCACGGACCGCCAAAAAAGGCGGGTCCGGCCGATGTTTTGCGGCAGCGCGCAGCGGTCGTTTAGTCACGGGCAGCTACGTAGCGGTGCCGGGTTCGTGCCCGGCGCGCGCCCGCCGCCCCCACCGCAAGAAGTGCGGGCGATGCTCCGATGTTCCGTACGCCACGGTAGTTCCCGTGGGGCTCTCCCTGCAAGTTGCGCAGCTTCCTCTGCACAGCCTGCGCATGCCTTGCTGGAAGCACGAGCGTGTCTGGTCCGAGGAGAAAAAACGAAACACTCCTCGCAAGCGTCATCGGGGTTGTCTTTTCCACGACGAAGCTTACTCGCTGTATATGTTGAAAAAGAACTGCAATCATTCACTTTATAAACACCTTACGGGAATGCAGATAGGTGATGTCTTCGACATTCGTCGATATTTCGACTGGTTAACAGCCTGTCATTTTCAAGACACCAAACAACAGAGCGCTGTTCAAGGTGGTGGGGTTAAACGAATGAAGAACCATAATACGACATTTGCAGAGAAATGGAGTATACACACGCAAAGTAGACAGCTGGCGCCACTAAACAATCAAGGATAACCAACGTCAGAAATTGTAATTAGTAGGGAGATTCTTAAGCACCAGTTGTCGAATTAGCGTGATTTGTTTGACGCAACGAGTTATCCCATTACTAAGTTCTATAAAACACGGAAACACAAATCACTACTTCGCATTAAAAAATGGTTCAAATGGCTCTGAGCACTGTGGGACTCAACATCTGAGGTCATCAATCCCCTAGAACTTAGAACTACTTAAAGCTAATTAACCTAAGGACATCACACACATCCATGTACGAGGCAGGATTCAAAACTGTGACCGTAGCAGTCACGCGGTTCCGGACTGGAGTGCCTAGAACCGCACGGCCACCGCGGCCGGTCTACTTCGCATTGCAACTAACACACAAGTAATGCACACTACTGGCCATTAAAACTGCTACACCACGAAGATGACGTGCTACAGACGCGGAATTTAACCGGCAGGAAGAAGATTGTGATATGCAAATGATTAGCTTTTCAGAGCATTCACACAAGGTTGGCGCCGGTGGCGACACCTACAACGTGGTGACATGTGGAAAGTTTCCAACCGATTTCTCATACACAAACAGCAGTTGACCGGCATTGCCTGGTGAAACGTTGTTGTGATGCCTCGTGTAAGGAGGAGAAATGCGTACCATCACGTTTCCGTCTTTGATAAAGGTCGGATTGTAGCCTATCGCGACTGCGGTTTATCGTATCGCGACACTGCTGCTCGCGTTGGGCGAGATCCAGTGACTTAGCAGAATACGGAATCTCTGTGTTCAGGAGGGTAATAGGGAACGCCGTGCTGGATCCCAACGACCTCGTATCACTAGCAGTCGAGATGACAGGCATCTTATCCGCATGGCTGCAATGGATCGTGCAGCCACGTCTCGATCCCTGAGTCAACAGATGGGGACGTTTGCAAGACAACAAAAATCTGCACGAACAGTTCGACGACGTTTGCAGCAGCATGGACTATCAGCTCGGAGACCATGGCTGCGGTTACCCTTGACGCTGCACCACATACAGGAGCGCCTGCGATGGTGTACTCAACGACGAACCTGGGTGTACTAATGGCAAAACGCCATTTTTTCGGATGAATCCAGGTTCTGTTTACAGCCTCATGATGGTCGCATCAGTGTTTGTCGACATAGCGGTGAACGCACATTGGAAGCGTGTATTCGTCATCGCCATACTGGGGTATCACCCCGCGTGATGGCATGGGGTGCCATTGGTTACACGTCTCGGTCACCTCTTGTTCGCATTGACGGCACTTTGAACAGTGGACGTTACATTTCAGATGTGTTACGACCCGTGGCTCTACCCATCATTCGATCCCTGCGAAACTCTACATTTCAGCAGCATAATGCACGACCGCATGTAGCAGGTCCTGTACGGGCCTTTCTGGATACAGAAAATGTTTGACTGCTGCCCTGGCCAGCACATTCTCCAGATCTCTCACCAACTGAAAACGCCTGGTCGATGGTGGCCGAGCAACTGGCTCGTCACACTACACCAGTCACTACTCTTGACGAACTGTGGTATAGTGTTGAAGCTGCATGGGCAGCTATACCTGTACACGCCATCCAAGCTCTGTTTGACTCAATGCCCAGGCGTATCAAGGCCGTTATTACTGCCGGAGGTGGTTGTTCTGAGTACTGATTTCTCAGGATCTATGCATCCACACTGCGTGAAAATGTAATCACATGTCAGTTCTAGTATAATATATTTGTCCAATGAATACCCGTTTATCATCTGCATTTCTTCTTGGTGTAGCAATTTTAATGGCCAGTAGTGTATAACGTATATCTGTCAACTTTGCCCTGTACTGTTATAAACCGTAAAATTAATATGCCATTAGGACAGTACAAAATAATAATTTATAAGCAAGCATGTATTGTCAGATATAAATGACTCTTCTTCGCACATCTTATGGTATCGCATAATACCCTCACAGGCGCTGTTTATTAAAATACTAGCTGACTACTGGGCGTTGCCCAGGTATGTATTTATTTCACTAGACCGTCTCCTCCTTTCCCTTCTCTTTGTCCGTTTCCTCTGCCCTCCTCTCCGTACACCTCCTTTTCCCCCTTTCTCTGTCCACCTCCTACACCCCCCTTTTCTTCTCCAATCCCTCCCTCTGTTCATCTGCTACTCCCTGCTGCCCCTCAATCTTCCCCTCACTCCCTGTACTTCCTCCTCCACTCTTTCTGCTCATCTCCTCTTCTGTTTCTCTGTATATTTCATCCTCCCCATCTGTCTGCCCATATTCTCCTCCACCTTCTCTCAGCCCATCTCCCCCCCCCCCCTGTTCTCTCTGCCCATATCCTCTGCTCTCCTCGCTCTCTCCATCTCCTTCTCCCCCTCTCTCTGCTCATCTTCACTTTGTTTGTCCATATCCTCTCCCCCTCATTGCGTCCCTCTCCTCCTCCTTCATACCTGTCTCCATGACCTCCTTCCCCTTGTCTCTCTGTCCATCACTTCCTCCCCATTCTGTCTCCGAGTTATCACCTCACTCCAATAGGAGGTTGCTAGTTCTTACCTCCACAGTATTTCTTTATACATCCGAGTTTGGTTGAAATTGTTCCTGGGGTTTAGGAGAAGCTTTTTATCTGTGGAACAGAGTATGCACACGTCATATATTTCATATACATTTATCACATTTCACACACATTTGTACTCACACTTCACGTGTATCTCTAGCGAATTTCGTCCTCGAGTTCCGTTTTCAGGCAGCTCAATCTCTATGCCGTCATATCTCCTGAACTACTTGTCACACAATGGTATAATTTTACTAGTACATTAAGTGGTATATGTGAATATTGTCTGTTGCAAACTGTGGCTGTACGAGCAGCCCGTAGTGGCTTGCTCTCACACATTCCTTTTCATATATTTTGTGACTAGCGCCGTTGTGGCCTGTTAATTATTTTATATGTGACATGTAAGTTCTGCCTCTGTCTTTTATTGTTAATCAGTACTTACACTTTTTATATATAAAATGTCTTTTCCTATAAATTTGTAACTATGTTATAGGCCATTTTAATTGTTTCAATTCTGATGAAAGCACTCTTAGACGTGTTGAAACTAGGTGAATAAGACTAAAAATTGTTGTGACCGAGGGCTGACTTGTTTCAATATTAATTTTTTGTCTGCATAATGCGTCGTCATTACAGTTGGTATTAAAGAAGTAATAAATTAAAACTTTATGCCTGATGAGGCAGTTTTAGCGCATAAACAGCGAAAATGTAGTGGCGACAAAATTTATTCCTTTTCTGAGGGCTGTCTGTGAGAAAAAGCTGCCTAAAGGTTTGAATTATGTGTTAAGTCTGTTGCAAGTCACTAAGTAATCTCATTCTCAAATACTGGATGAATAAAGTCTACAAATTCGCGCGTTGTGAGCTGCACTACGTCTTCTCCCCCAATTCTCCCCCTTTCATAGGTACGTAGTTCTTACCCCCACAGCGATATCTCCAGACAGTAAGTTTGGCTGAAATCGGTCCAATGATTTTAGGACGAGAAATACATATATGCATTTTACAACACAATGCCGGAAAAAATTATACGGCGGTAAAGACGACGTCGATTATGACCCGATGACGTCGTATGCCACTGGGGAATAGTAAATATACTGCTAATGTTTTCACCGTCGTCCGCCAACAGATAGCGTAGCGGCATAGCTACCAGAGCGCCACCATCTGTGTCTACCCCGAAACACGGAATGCTCATAGCGAGACGTGTGAAGCAAGTAGGCAATCATTCCACAGAGGAGCATTCGTGCTTGCTACAGCCAATTGGGCGAGTTTGAAAGGGATCAGACTGTGGCCTTCCTAGTGGCGGGAAGGTCCTCTCGGAGAATTGTTACACAAACTGGACACGCTGTGTCAGCTGTGCTACGATGCTGGTATCAGTGGTCACGTGAACATTCCCACACCAGTAGACAAGGTTCTGCAGGTCCACACAGCACAGACGCCCACCAGGATCGTCAGATAGTAAGGGCAGCTGCCGCAGATCGTACGGCTACAACAGCACACGAACTGCTGTGAACTGGCTATTAGCAGTGGGACTACGGGCACGCACGCCTCCAGCCCGTCATCCACTCACGTCACGAAGCCGCCGGAGGCATCTGGCAGACAATTCTTTATTTTACAGAAACCAGGGGCCAGTTCAAAACCTGGGGAAAAACATCCTTAACAGCGAGGAATTGAGGAGATATAGCTTAGACAAGCTTAAACTGCTACACCTAGGGCCAAGGCAGGCCCGTCAATATAGCGACAGCGACCACTCACGTCACAGCATCAACGTGCACAGCTCGAGTGGTGCCTTCAGAGGATCACTTGGAAGATGAAAGGGCGCTTCGTGGTCTTCAGTGATGAAAGCAGATTCTGCCTGCACCCATGATGGAAGTTTGCGCGAACGACACAGATCTGGTTAGCGCTGTCTCGTAGAATGCATTCGTCAAAGACACACTGGCACCACCCCAGGTTTTACCATCAGGCTTGCAATAAGCTGCAAGCCTCGTTCACCTTTGGTGTTGCTGGAGGGGAAGCGATGCACCACCTGTACGATCTACTGGATGCCATAGTCAGCGCCTGCATAGCCTCCCACGTACTAATATAGGTGTTTCAGCATGGGTCATACCTGGTACCTCAGAACCGCTTGTGCTATTTCTCTGTACAGGTAATGTACTCCATATGCGCTGTTGCAACAATAAATCTTGAGTTAGTTGGAAACCTTTAAAAGTGTGTACTAATTTTTTTTCCCGGCAGTGTGCGTCTGGATTTTCGACAGCTGTTGCGCAATAATCTCCGCGGTGATTCGGGATACTGTTGTATGATGGCTTCGCAACGTATACGTAGTATTGACTCTGTTGAGTGTGGCGCTAGCTCTGTGTGTGTGTGTGTGTGTGTGTGTGTGTGTGTGTGTGTGTGTGTGTGTGTGCGTGTTTCTATATATGCCTTATTATGGTTCTTGGTCTGTTTAGCCCCACCAACTGAGGGTTTGCATTTTCTTAGACAGCGCTTGACCGTTGCTATGTGCCTTGAAACTGACGATGTGTTCACCTGTTGAAACATTGGCGGTTCTCGGAGACGTCAGCCGTCAGCAGTCCCGCAAGTTGTCTGAAGATTTTATACGTAGGGAGAAACTCAAGTTTCACATTCACTTTAAATTTTACTTACTTGCTGTTGCACTACCAGTTTCAAACCGATTTTTCGTAATCACAATTGTGGCAGCTCATGACTTCAGTATAAAGTAAAGCAGTGTGACACTGCTGGCTGCGAGATCCCAAGGAGCAGTTTCATCCGCCTACTTGGCACCTTTCCTTTGGGGACTTTGAATGTTACCATTATTTCCTTTCCTGCAGCACACGGAAATGTAGCGAGGGAGGAACACTTGTCCAGTATGCCCCTGTGCGATTCGTCAACTCCCTTACGCGAGTACGGTCCGTACGCGAGTAGAACGTTGGAAGAAGTGTACGCATTCTAGAGTCTGTCGCAATGCTAGTTCTCTAAGGACGCTCAATATACGAGTAGTTTCGCAAAAAGGGCGTCCACTACCCTCCAAAGATTCCTATCTGAAAAAAAGTGGAGATCATGATGCAACGTCCCGTCGACGACGAGGTCATTACATACGGAGCACAATATCGGTGGGGAAGGGAATCGGCGTGGATGCTTTCAAAGGAAATTTCATAGCATATACAGGGTGTCCAAAAAGTAATGACTCATTATCATCAAAACTTTCACGTAATCAAGGCTTCTTCCATGGGTCTATGAGGCTTTGATGTAGAAGAAATAATACAAAGTATTTTCTGAAAACTTGTTAGGAAAATACTCGAGGAGGTGCCTGAACATGGAAAAGAACCACCAACAAGGACAAATATCAGCCTTCTTGTCTATAAATTCAGACGAACAAGATGTGTGGTTAATGAGGAACATCCTGGACGCATATCAGCTCCTGACGACGCAGTCCGGAGCACTGAAGGAGCCCGCAGCCTTCCGTCGTCGGTCGAGACTCTACAGAGAAGCTTCAAATTCAATCGCAGTCTATCGCGTAGATGCTGGTTATCAGGAACTGTTCTCCAACACCTTCCTCCATTTGTCAACCAAATACTAGTTTATCACTTGCTCAGCATTAAAAATGGGTGCTTATAATCCCAAAATGTAATCTAAGTTATGTGAAATCCCAAAATGTATTCTAAATTATGTGAAAAGATGGGAAATGTTCTGTAATCTTAAGACCTGCGCAGTAATTTTCATTTGTCAGGACAGACCGTACTTAGGAAGCTGTGTATGTCTGTTAGGCTAGTGCATATATGATCCATTCCGACACGTTGTCATGAACTCCACCTTTCCAAACTCACGCAGAGGGTCGTTTCACAGTTCCCAAGCGTTCTTCATTTCTCTACATCGTGAGCTCCAAGCGTCACTCGTTTCACTGTCACCCACAGTTTTTTCCGTGTCCATCCTTCCATGTACATCGAGGGTCAGTCTTAAGCATACTCTCCCCCCCCCCCCCCCCAACTTATCAACTTATTTGATTCTTTCCTTGGGTCGAAGTTATCAAATTCTCACACGTTTGCAATGTGGGGAACCTAAATTTGAAGCTGCTGCTGCCTACGAGAACTTGATGTCCTATGGAAAGATTGGAGTTTGTACTCTCTTGCATCAACGTCCAGGATTAAATTCCAAACCTCTCCACAGTGTCTCGTGGAGTGTAGTCAGTCGACATTGTTGAAGCTGAGTCATCCGTCACACAGAGATGTTGAAGTTCGGCGTCCACTTTGGTGCTATTCGAGAAGAGCAAGGTACTTGCTGGCAACTTGCTTCCCCCTCTCCCAGCTCCAGTCGTCATTAACAACATAATAACGAAACTAAAACTGCAATCACACCATCACAGTCATCTACACTTAAACAGATACATTTCAAATACTACTCTCACACTTCAGAAAGAAACGTTATCATTGCGAGCAATGAAAGAAGGCCTCTCCAATTAAGTGACTCTACCTACCCGTCAGGTCTCACAGGCAACAATATCATATGACATAGTCATTATTATTACTATTACCACTACCATTACACTTAGTTGTACAACATAATATGCGTAGCTTTTTACACAAAAAGTAACAAAAAATTCTGTAAGTCGTTATGCAATTCAGTGTTGTGTGGCGCGGCTCCTTCTCGGCGCACGTGACAGTCGCCAAGTTTTTCCATAGCCTATTGTCTATTGTTCGCCGGCTGTTGAACGCCGAAGAGCCTCACGGTTCCTTAAAGGCGTGATTATCCCCTAGGCAGCTGTGACAACACCAGCTAAGGCCACATCTGTTTTAGAGGCACCTGTTTGCAGAAAATTTATGCTAAACGCTGTAAACGTCAAAACCTGTACACTGATTCATTGGGTAACGTTATGTATGTCATATTGATGGGCGTGGGGCGAGTTGGAGTCTATTCATATACCGCTGCGCACAGAGTTACAGTGCATCCGATGGGCTTCAGTGACATTAACCACACATTAGTGCACCTACAACGGCAAAAAAACTGATCAGCTGATGCTGTATCTCTTATATTAGCGATGAGAATTTACGCTGACAATGTCGTAAGTTTCTTTGTTGTTTTCGCACCTAATTTGTAGCAAGGACAATAAAAGAGCACCAATTTAACATGTACACGTATCCCCACTACATACTTTATTGCCAGATTTATGAAATATTTGCGTCATTGGATTTGCCTTGTCATCATTATCATCATCAGGATTTTCTTCCAGCGAGCCAGGTAGGAACTTGGTGACAATATACCTCCATTGGTTTCTGTCCTGGTATAGCTTTTCCCTGTCCACTACATCACATGTTACTCCTTTCCTCTTGAGATCTTCCTTAACCAGGTCTGTCCATCTCTTTCTAGGCCGCCCAGTTGGTTTTCTTCCTGGTACCTCCATCTCCAAATACTGGACCACGTGCACTCGCTTCACATGATCGAAACTACTTCAGTCTCAAAGCACTCATCCTCTCCTCTGCAGTCAATGTCACCTGCAGGTCTCTCCTTACGTAATCATTCCTGACTCTGTCTCTCCTAGTTTTTTGTAGATCTGACCTAAGGAAATTCGTTTCACATGCTTGTATTTGACTCTCTTCTCTCTTATTTATGACACAGGCCTCTAGACTGTACATCATGATTGGCAGGAGATCAGTTTTATACATCGTCTGTTTGGCTCTGTGAGGGACTTTCTTGTCCCAGATTAGATTTCGTACTTGGTGGAAGAAGCTAGGTCCTATTTGCCTCGTAGTTTTGTTATCAGAAGCCATCATAGCACAGTTCTACTTTAAAAATCAATGTTGATGCCTTTATCTCAGTACTTAATACGGTTATTATAACAAAATATGTATCATTTGTAACAGTAATAAGTGGATCGGTTGTAAGCAGACGATAATACAGTCGATTGAAAAGTAGCACACATGAACAGCAGTAGCACTGAATTAGTTCGATTAGTCACCACAAGTCTTTAGTTCGTCTGTCATTACTCATTTCTCTGGCTAAATGATTAACGCCATGGGCCAAAACATAATTTTAAGAGAAGTCCATTTTCCACTGCCGCAAGAGAAAGTGGTGATAAATACGTCTGTAAACTTTCACTTTCAGAAAAATTGGAATTTTGTGAAATGTATGGAGTCGGGTATTCTTTACTGTCAGTAAAATATTTAAGATTACCAGTTCACTTCACCGCAGCTTACTGGTGTGAAAGTATAGACGTTCGGCTACAGCGGCTAAACCAGCCATGTGAATGAACTTGAAGCGTGAGTGATCTATATGACTATTGGCTGACGTCAAACAAGCAACATAAATCATCTCATTTATTCATTATTCCTTCGTTTAGGATTATTTCTTTCAGTATCAACTGAATTATCTTTGGTCACTTCAAAAACAGGATCGTTAATATGCCCACACTCTAATGTGTAGTTAGAAGCTAAACATTGTCGAGGTTCTTATAGGATCTCACTGAGGAATAATGGTGACATACATGTTGGCCACCATTGTTGTATTGCGTGTAGCACCAAACTTTACCCCGTCCAATGGCTTTTGGCGTGTGATATGCAACTCCTATCAGACACACCAGATGTATTACCGTCAACGAACGAAGACGCCAATGCGACGGATACCCATAACATAACGTCTGCGGTATTGCCCAGTTAATTGCTTCGTAAAAATGCCGTCTTCCACGAACAACGAGTTTTCATTGCTGAATAGTATTTTTTTCGGTCGTTCGTATGCACATGTTGTAGACGCAATTCGTGGGAAACATACAGATGCTGCAGTGGCGAACAGTTCGACAACAACGAGGCCAACAACTCCCCTGTTCCCAGAATGTGAATCAAATGCAGATGGGAGACCGGCCATTTCGACGAACGCTAAACTGGATAAAGTGAGGTGAGGAATGTGATGCTCCATTCGAGGAAATTATCTGTCCAATCTCAAATTTTGTACGGCAGTGTTCAGAAAGCGATACACAAGTGACAATTCCCTGAATTGTTCTAATTGTGAAGGAATTGAAGACGTTGGATAAAGAAAACTGTCTAGCGTATTACCGTGGTTCAGTCACTCGTTGGCACGTATGGAACAGCAGAACTGGACTGTATTTTCTTCACTGATGGGGCGTGATTTCACCTTAGAGGACACGAGAGTAGCCAAAACAAGAATTTGGTCAACCGAAAATCCACCTGTCCTTCATGAAAACACCTTTCAGAGTAATAAAACTGGATTGTGGTGTGTCTTATCGTGTAGTCGAATGGTGAACAGTGTTGCGTACCAAGCTATCATTGCACCATTTATTTCGCTTCTTGAGGCAAATGAACGTCATTGTTGGTTGCACCAGCACGATGCCACTTGTTATCAATATAATAGTACAATTCATTTCTCAAGATAAATTTCTGGGAATCGAATCATCACTAAAGGTTTACGGCCCAACGTCTCCAAACATCTGCCTGTGGAGCCACTTTAAAAAGGTGTCAATAAAACCAGGCTCCACACAGTACCAGAACTGGAGACTGACGTAACTTTGATTCGCAAACTGGCCTCAGCCTTGTAAAGTAAATATGCATAAATATTACTGAATAGGGTAATCATGTTATACGAGGTGTGATAAAAAAGTATCAGTAATTTCGTAATTTGGTGGGTTGTGTGAGTCCGATTCCTGCGAGGTTTTTTTTTTTTTTTTTTTTTTTTGTTCGTTGTTGTGTTGATAAACTGGTAGCCATATTAGACGTTTCGTCTGTCGTCAATTGTCAAGAACATTATTCATTTATTTTAAAAATGGATCACAGAATTTCCATTACACTTTGTTATAAAAATGGAAGAAAATGTAACAATGTTTTAGAAATGTTGAATACTGCTTTTGGTTAGTACGCTACGAGTAAAACAAGGGGTTACGGGTGGGAGAAGCGTTTCCAAGATGACCGTAAGGAAGCTGAAGATAACTAAAGTTCTGGACGCCCCAGCACATCGTCAACAGATGAAAACTTCGAAAAAGTGAAAAAGATGATTATTAACGATCGACGAATCACAATCAGCGATATCTTTTCGGATGTTTTGGACATGAAAGTGTGACAGCGAAATATGCGCCAAAGCTGCTGAATCTCGAACAAAAACAGCGGCGACTGATGATGCTCCGGAGTCGCTAAATGAAGTTAACAACGGTGCAGGATTACTGAAACGTGTCGTAACAAGCGATGAAACATGGGTGTCTGGGTACGACGTCGAAACTAAAGCTCAATTGTCCCAGTGGAGGCATTCTGGATCGCCAAATCCGCGAAATTCTCGACAAATATGGTCTGCTCACTGTTTTCTTAGATTTTAACGGCACAAGAGTTCTTCTCAAAAAGTGAAGCGATTAATAAGGAGTAGTCCACACGTTCATAGCCGTTTAAAGGAATGATCCCGAAAAAAACGCTGGGATTTTTGGCGAAACAATTTATGACTTTTGCACCACAATAATGCACCTGCTCACATTTCATTGCTTGCTTGTGAATTTTTGGCGAAATACAACAGTGAAATGATGTCCCGACCATCATATTCGCAATTTCCTGCTTCCAAAAATAAAGAGATCCTTAAAGGGCTGTCGGCTTACAAGCCAAGTTGAGAATACAACTGCGTCGCTGAAGAGCTAACTACTCTCCCAAAGATCGAGTTCCAGTTCGGAGATCCGAAGAAGTGCTCGCGTAAATGTTTAATACCTGATAGGAACTAATTTCAAGGAGTTAACAGTAATGTAGACGAATAAATAAAATTATTAAAAAAATGAAAATTTCCGGTACTTTCTGAACACACCTCGTATATTTGACTACTATTTGATGTGCGCAACTTTATGATCAGCCTGTAGAAGCTTTCCAGTAAACATAGATCCACAAAGGAGTAATTTGCGAGATAACTGTGACGGCATGGTTATCAGATGCCACAGACTTCAGTATTAAATATTGTCCTATTTAGTATAAATTTATCGGAGTCTGAAATTTATACCTTCACTCTTATCAGTTTTCGCTACTTTTATGCTAAATCCTATGTTGTTGGCCCCAATGCCGTCCAGGCATCCTTTAGGTGGCTCACTCCTTAAAGCAATGATGCACTACCTCTCTAACACCATTACCCCTGAGTGAGGTCTGATAGCATCTAATTAAATATTTGCTTGGGGGAGCATACTAACACCTCTGTTTCCGAGGAGACGAAAGGTAAATAAAATTTAGCTGACGCTGAAACGAAGAATGCTCACGTTCTTTTGGTAGGTTTTTACTAAACAAGGAATAATGAATGAACGAGTGAAACAGATGTCCGGTGTTACTTGTTTGGCGTCAACCAAAGGACAGGTTGATCAGTGCCGTTTCAAATCCGTTTGCTTGCTTGGCTTTGCTGCTATAGTCGAACATCCAACCTTTGACACCAGCAAGCTGTAAGGAAGTGAACTGGTAATCTTAAATATTTCACTAATAATAAAGAATAACCGACACCAAATATCTAACAAAATTTTGTATGGAAGTGGAAGTGGTCCATCATTCTGTGTCACCAGTTTCGTCTTACGGTAGTGGGACATGAAATTTTTTGAATGAAGTATCGCTGTTTCGCGTTAAACCATTTAGCCATAGAAGTGAGTAAGGACAGACATGATGTACAACATCGTACACAGAGTGCACCGTAATTAATTACGTAAACGCACTTAGTTCAAAGTACACAATACTAAGAGGAAAAAAGTATCGGTATACATGGGTTCTAAAACTCATGCCTTCACAGTAATGAGCGCTGCTTCCTATTCTTCTTCTTCTTCTTCTTCTTCGATACAGTGAAACAAATCGGTTCTTCCGCAAGCTGTCTGCTTCCAACATTTTCGGAGAAGGTAATAAGGAAAACATGTCCAGCAAAACATGGGCTCTAAATTTCATACCTTAAGAGCTGTGAGCACTTCATCTACGCCACTGTAAAGCGTATCCCTTTTACTCAACAACTGCTCATAGTTCTTAAGGTAGGTCTTTTAATGCCCATGTTTACTGAGGCTTTTTTGCTTCTAGTATCGTGTACTTTCAAATGTATGCGTTTATGATACAACCTGTGTTCAACGTAGAAATATTTAATTACACTAATGCCACTTAAAATCCATGGTATACGTTGTATATTCAACACAGGTTATGTAGCTGGATTCTCTGTGTCCGAATTACACTCTGTGATCAGAAGTATCCGGACATCCCCAAAAACATATGTTTTTCGTATTAAGTACATTGTGCTGCCATCTACTGTCAAGAACTCCATGTCAGCGACCTCAGTAGTCATTAGAACTCGTGAGAGAGCAGAATGGGGCGCTCCGTAGAACTCACGGACTTTGAATGTGGTCAGGTGATTGGGTGTCACGTGTGTCATACGTCTGTACGCGAGATTTTCACACTCCTAAACATCCATATGTCCACTGTTACCGATGTGATACTGAAGTGGAAACGTGAATGGACACGTACAGCACAAAAACGTACAGGCCGACTTCGTCTGTTGACTGACAGAGACCACCGACAGTAGAAGAGGGTCGTATTGTGTAATAGGCAGACATCTATCCAGACCATTACACAGGAATTCCAAACTGCATCATGATCCACTGCACGTACTATGACAGTTGGCCGGGTGGTGAGAAAACTTGGATTTCATGGTCGAGCGGCTGCTCATAAGCCACACATTACGCCGGTAAACGCCAAACGACGCTTCGCTTTGTATTAGGAGCGTAAAACTTGAACGATTGAACAGTGGACAAAAGTTGTGTGGAGTGACGAATCACGGTACACAATGTGGCGATCCGTTGGCAGGGTGTGGGTATGGCGAATGCCCAGTGAACCGTCATCTATCAGCGTGTGTAGTGCCAACAGTAAAATTCGGAGGCGATGGTGTGGTCGTGTTTTTCATGGAAGGGACTTGCTCCCCTTGTTGTTTTTCGTGGCACTATCATGTCACAGGCTTACATTGATGTTTTACGTACCTTCTTACTTCCCACTGTCGAAGAGCAATTCGGGGATGGCAGACTTCGTGCCAGGCCTCACCGACCGACATCGATACCTCTCCTCAGTGCAGCACTCCGTAAAGAATGGGCTGCCATTCCCCAAGAAACCTTCCAGCACCTGATTGAACGTATGCCTCCGAGAGTCGAAGCTGTCATCAAGGCTAAGGGTGGGTCAACAGCATATTGAATTCCAGCATTACCGATGGAGGGCGCCAAGAACTTGTAAGTCATTTTCAGCCAGGTGTCCGGATACTTCTGATCACATAGTGTATAACTATAATCTGGTTCTTGTAGGAACAAGGCAATCTTGTCATAGTGCGCTGTGAACACCTACCGAAACAAGTTTGTCGCAGATGTAGGTTGGGGAATTCCAGCTCCTATTATTGCCCTGAGAAACTTGCGGCTTTGTCTGACGTAACATGGCCACCCAATTATCACATGGTTATGGTCTGCAATCTCTATTGGGTGTGCGTTGCAGTAAGGAGATATCTGAACTTCCTTCCTGTAAAGCAGTAAAGAATAACAGCCGTGACCTGCCCCGATGGGCGTTACAGCTGTGGTATGATATCTAGACAGCTTCATTTGAAACCCAGTTTTTTTTTTTTCGGAAAGCTCGGCTGTATTGCGGCTTGGTATCTTCTTTTGGACTGCTGTAAGATTTGCCACATCTGCGGCCGTTCTTGAAAGACTTGTTTCTCTTCGCCAGAAGTGAAATCTGAATGTGAAAGAGACGTGCAGTAAGGTTGGCCATCATTCACATATTGTTTCGTCAAGTGGCCTACCAAGTCGTTATGTGGGACACCAGAAAGATAGACTTTACTTGCGGAAACAATTCAGAACAGAGTATTGTTCGGTGAGAATGGAGAGACGGGTGATGGGAATTATTAGGAGAGAGAAGAAAATAAGCAAATGGATCAGGGAACAAAACTGGAAAGAAAGACATAGTTATAACTTTCATGACATCAGGATATTTTACTGTATTTTAATTTCGAAGTTATCTGCAGAACTTTTCTTATTTAAAAAAAAAATGTCTTGCGGATCCGAGGATGGGCGATGCCTGCCGAAATCGGTGATATCGTTCGAATTTACTGTGACTGTGCTGGACAATAAACTATTTACAAAAAAGTCAACCGTTGTGCGTCTCCAACTCGATTAAAACTTCGTTATTTTGAAAGTGAAACAGTGGTGTGCGTGTCACGTAGCCAGCAGATGTATAATTGCTGAGTCAAGGAAGTCGTCTAAATGGTTCAAATGGCTCTGAGCACTATGGGACTCAACTGCTGAGGTCATTAGTCCCCTAGAACTTAGAACTAGTTAAACCTAACTAACCTAAGGACATCACAAACATCCATGCCCGAGGCAGGATTCGAACCTGCGACCGTAGCGGTCTTGCGGTTCCAGACTGCAGCGCCTTTAACCGCACGGCCACTTCGGCCGGCTGGAAGTCCTCAATCCATGTCCGACAGAATAGACACTACCCGTGATGACGTGGCCGGTGTACAAACTGTATATTAAACAGAATTCTCCGCTTCTCACGAGCGGTTGCCTTAAGCGCTTCGGCCATTCGGACACGATCCCTGACCGACCCGCATTTCCAACTTATCGCACATTGAAAAGCAGCAGCCCTCGTCCATTAACCTGCTACTGGTGAATTACTGGTCCCCGTAGGTGTTCGGACGATATTAGTGCATAGGCACTGAAGCAGATATCATGGAACCGTCACGCTATCAAACACGTCTGCTTCAGTACGGATACACTAATATCGTCTGAACTCCTACGGAGAGCAAGAATTTGCAGTGCGGGGTTATTGGACGGGGGACGGCGCACTGCAGCGTGCGATAAATTGGAAATTTGGGTCGGTCAGGGACCGTGTCCGGATGGCCAAGGCGGTTACGGCGACCGCTCATAAGAAACGGCGAATCCGGGTTCGAGTCCAGGTCCGAGACAAATTTTCAACTTTCGCCGTAGCATTTCCATAACGCTGTGTGCGGCTGGAAGCACTAGTTCCACACCCACACTTTCCCTTTCCTTCCTATTCTCCTATTTCATATAGAAAGTCTAGAGACGCCTAGTTCCAACAGCGTGTGCCAGATGGGTGACGATGCCGACGTCGACGGTGATCTAGTACATATTAGCTTCGTACCTTGGTTGCAGTCTAGAAAATAGTACCAAGAGAATATTTTTTAAACTAATTTAGTGTCACTGTAAAGTGTAAGGAAACTCTTTTACTTTTATTTTTATACACTTTATTTCACGACACAATCAATAAATAAAAAGAACAAATAAAGAACCGGTGTAGAACCTACAGCCAGTCAGAAGATGACGACTTGCTGGTCGAAACCAGTTACAGCAATGTGAAAGGTTCATGTGAATGTGTCACAGAAATACAAAGAAGAGAATATAACATTGAAAGGTCTCTGTTGGATTCCTTTCAGGTTAATTTCTTAAATTTGTTGTCATTTACGGCATACATTCCACTTCTAAATTTACTGTAGCGTTTCTGACTCTATCTGGGAGGAGACTGAGCAGTGGAAGGTGTTACTTTTACACATAATCAAGAACGATCTGTCACACTACTACACTTTAAAACACAGCTTATATGTAATTCATGTCACACAGTCTCATACGGAACCCACATCCGCTTTCTTTTATATTCTGTACACTGTCATCCCCCTTCCCTTCTGTGTGAAAGGATGAATGAGCAAATGTATTTCTAGTTGCATGCTTGATGGTAGCAGACAAGCCTGTCTGCTAGAGAACAGTAGGACCAACGTCGGAACAGGTAGCTACACTTTCTAAAAGCAAAGAGGTTTCTATTCTTGATATGGTCCTCTCCGGCCCTTGTCATGTTGGTATAGGAAGCTGCCTCTCTGGTCACTTCCGTTTGTATCTGTGAAGCACCCTCGGTAGGGGCCCAGGCCAGTCTGTCCGCGCCGAGCGTCTGAAGTGGTAAGATCTCCTGCTAAGTGCTCCTCTGCTGAGTCCGTAGGACAATGGATTTCTTAAGTTCAGCCTAACTGAAAATTTAATCACCTTTATTTCAGGTTTAGATCTAAAATACCTTATGTTATCTTAAATTGCAACGCAGTGTAATGCGAGTGTGAAGTTCAGTATATCTTCCAGTAGTTGCTTTGTCACTACTTTGTAAGTAAAGTGGAACCACGTGTTGATGACCCGTAACTCTAACTAAGATAATCAATCTTAAATGCGAATGTGCGTGAGATTATAACGTCTCGTCTTGA
The DNA here is from genome assembly GCF_021461395.2 of Schistocerca americana. Classification (NCBI taxonomy): domain Eukaryota; kingdom Metazoa; phylum Arthropoda; class Insecta; order Orthoptera; family Acrididae; genus Schistocerca; species Schistocerca americana. Next base: position 129,876,878 of record NC_060124.1, read on the forward strand.
CAATATTTTTCAATATAGCAACTTTTCTTTATGTTCAACCCACGTGGGGTGCACTTTGTGAGACCAGTACCACATGCTTATACAATTGTTTGACCCATCAGGTTAATAGTAAGACGATAGCAACGAGTTCGAGGTTTTTCTTTTGTAAACTGCGTTTCGATGTAATTTATTTTAATTATCAAAATTATTGTGGAGTTACACTCTTTGTGTAAACCAAGTTGACCACGTGAAGCATGTGGTGTAATCATCAAAGTAGCCCTCAGCTATTCTTTTCAGGAAGATTTCACAGAGAGTTAATATGAATTTAGTATACCAGTGTGTGGTAATTTCATGACGGGCAGGATTGCGCTACGAACGTAACTTCCTTGGGTGAAAATTGAATCGGTTGGTTGTGGTTAATTTCCTCTTGCGTATGTTTCAACGTTCTTCGTGTGTTGTATCCAGTCTCCCAATCTTGGCTCCATGTTTGATGTGTTCCGTAAGATTACAAACTCACATTTTCGTAATCCTAAATAAGGCACCAGTTTAGTTATGACTCAAGTTTAATATGCTGAAATTTTAACGGAACAATGATCAATGTTAAAATAAATGTCCAAATATAAACTTATTAATTTCTTTTTATTTAAATTCTCTTTATATACCCAGAAAATATTAGATACAGGCTCCCAGGTAGATGCTATTTTTCTTGACTTCCGGAAGGCGTTCGATACAGTTCCGCACTGTCGCCTGATAAACAAAGTAAGAGCCTACGGAATATCAGACCAGCTGTGTGGCTGGATTGAAGAGTTTTTAGCAAACAGAACACAGCATGTTGTTATCAATGGAGAGACGTCTACAGACGTTAAAGTAACCTCTGGCGTGCCACAGGGGAGTGTTATGGGACCATTGCTTTTCACAATATATATAAATGACTTAGTAGATAGTGTCGGAAGTTCCATGCGGCTTTTCGCGGATGATGCTGTAGTATACAGAGAAGTTGCTGCATTAGAAAATTGTAGCGAAATACAGGAAGATCTGCAGCGGATAGGCACTTGGTGCAGGGAGTGGCAACTGACCCTTAACATAGACAAATGTAATGTATTGCGAATACATAGAAAGAAGGATCCTTTATTGTATGATTATATGATAGCGGAACAAACACTGGTAGCAGTTACTTCTGTAAAATATCTGGGAGTATGCGTACGGAACGATTTGAAGTGGAATGATCATATAAAACTAATTGTTGGTAAGGCGGGTACCAGGTTGAGATTCATTGGGAGAGTGCTTAGAAAATGTAGTCCATCAACAAAGGAGGTGGCTTACAAAACACTCGTTCGACCTATACTTGAGTATTGCTCATCAGTGTGGGATCCGTACCAGGTCGGGTTGACGGAGGAGATAGAGAAGATCCAAAGAAGAGCGGCGCGTTTCGTCACTGGGTTATTTGGTAACCGTGATAGCGTTACGGAGATGTTTAATAAGCTCAAGTGGCAGATTCTGCAAGAGAGGCGCTCTGCATCGCGGTGTAGCTTGCTCGCCAGGTTTCGAGAGGGTGCGTTTCTGGATGAGGTATCGAATATATTGCTTCCCCCTACTTATACTTCCCGAGGAGATCACGAATGTAAAATTAGAGAGATTAGAGCGCGCACGGAGGCTTTCAGACAGTCGTTCTTCCCGCGAACCGTACGCGACTGGAACAGGAAAGGGAGGTAATGACAGTGGCACGTAAAGTGCCCTCCGCCACACACCGTTGGGTGGCTTGCGGAGTATCAATGTAGATGTAGATGTAGATATATATATATATATATATATATATATATATATATATCACTGGTTGTCATAAGATGACTATTAAAAAATTATAATTAACGTTAGTCTGGTTGGGAATTTGGTAAGCTAGACTGGATACCTGGTGAAACAGTTGCTCACTAATGCAAGGTTAACTTCCCCAGATAGCTCACAGCTATTAACCCGCTTTTATTGTCTTGAATATCAGCACCGCTTTCAGGACAACTTAAAGCATCAACATTACAACATATTCAATCAAGGACTTAATCTCCATGGACAGTCCGTCATTTCCTTCTAAATCCTTTTGTTTTAGCCTCTCGAAAAATCTCTTGGTATCCTCCTCCAGGGGGTATTTACCGCCACGTTGCAAACCGTTACTGTACAGAAAGCGAAGTAGCTCGTACTTTATGCAGCACTGCATGTATTAATCTCTCTCTCTCTCTCTCTCTCTCTCGCTGCTTAGCGCGAAGTAGTAAATTGGGATCCTTAGCAGGGTGTCTTTAACGACAACTAGAGGTCATTTGTATATGAGTAATACCTATAAAACCACAACTTTACAGATATGTTGTGAGTAGAGTGGTGGTCCTAATATTTAGACTTAGGCAACACCTGTATAATACCTCTCTCTCTCTTTCTAACACACACACACACACACACACACACACACACACACACACACAAAACACAGCATGCTTATTGCACCTGCAGATTAGCGAATGTTCCTACAAGAGTACTTACTGCGGCTATAAACGAACGCGAGTGACTACCGCCTGCCCCTGCCGCCGGCGGTTGCGGACGGGAACGGTGCTCTGCCGTGTTGTGTTGTGCAGCGCTGCAGCGGCAGAGCGCCGGCTCGTAAACAGTGAAGTGGCCAGCGGCGGCGCAGTTCTGCTAATCGGGCCGCTGCACGAAACAATAAATTAATTTGCGGCGAGCGCGAGCACTCTGGTTTACGCGCCGTCCGGCACGCCGCACTAGTTCCCGGTTAATCGCCGCAGCTACTGTGGCGGGGACCCCCAGTCCGCCGATCAGCCTCCACCGTGGACGCTCCGAGCTCTGACCTGGCATGCCAGTGGCCCTCAGCCTGTCAAACACCACGACCGCTGTCTGCGACGTAAATACACCAGCAACGAGAAATCGTACTTACGAGGAGAACACGGCAAGTGCCATAACCCAATTTCCCAGAAACTTCCCTCAGAGGAAAATAAGCGAACAGATGTTTCGGCTTATCAGTAGATACTCGACAGTTGCTGAGGAAAAAAAAAAGATTGTCAAATTTTTCGAGTTATTTGCCAGGTACTTTATGTGCCTATTACCACGCGGTGCCGGCCGTAGTGGCCGTGCGGTTCTAGGCGCTACAGTCTGGAACCGAGCGATCGCTAGGGTCGCAGGGCCGAATCCTGCCTCGGGCATGGATGTGTCTGATGTCCTTAGGTTAGTTAGGTTTAATTAGTTTTAAGTTCTAGGCGACTGATGACCTCAGAAGTTAAGTCGCATAGTGCTCAGAGCCATTTGAACCAAGCGGTATGCTTGAACAGCCGCGACGTCTGAAGTGGTGTCGACTGTAATGTTATGGACACAGACGAGCACGGCGTGGCGGGCAGATCGGTGAGAGGTGTCTGGTTCTTGGTGCGACAGATGTTGTCCCTAATTACCCAAATGATTCCTCATCAGATACCTACTCAAATGCTCCTCTTTCCGGACGCGGGGTACTTCCCGTAAGCAAAGACGAACTCTATGAGGTGGATTTGTGGACACGCGGCACATTATTTGCTTGCTGATGGCGAGAAATGTGTCCTTGACTTTTGGCAGTTACTTAATGAACACCACTGTGCAGTTGTCCGCAATCCAAAGTACAGACAATTTTTCTCCAATTTCCTCTGCAGTGTCTTCCTTAACCCACCCCAGAACTGGGATGTTCCTGTCATGACGAGTTGATCTCCGCCTCTTCCTCACTTAGAACCGGTATATTCACTGGTAATCGGAATGTTCTTCTTAGTCTAACGTGTTGCTACCCCCTCCTCCTCGCGTGACGCCGCTTTCCTGATATTCTAGGTGGTATTAATGCGAAAACTAAATAAATAAATAAACGAAAAGAAAAATAAAGAAACGATTATTCATTGTACCTCTACTCCACGTTCCTTACACTTTCCTTGGTTTCTGGAGGGTGTAAACGCGACATCGCGGCCAGACCTCGGGTTGCGACCCCTGCCCAATTTGAAAGTTCCTATATATATCAGAGTTGGCGCGGCTCCCCCCGTCAGAGGTTCGAGTCCTCCCTCAGGCGTGGGTGGGAGTTGCCCTTAGCGTAAGATTAAGTTAGATTAGGTAGTGTGTAAGCCTAGGGACCGATGACCTCAGCAGTTCGGTCTCATAGGAACTTAGCACAAAATTTAAATTTTTGTTCTCAAACGAAGCAGTGTCACACTGCTTAGCGTCGCAGCGTCTTAATTTTGCACCCCATGTTTGAAACCGATTATTACTATTATTTTTGTTTTTATTTATACACCAATGTCTGCAGGAGAATACCACACGAATGTTTTCCAGTGTGAACTGATATAACGTTGTCCTTATTCGTCAACTAATTGTATGCCACATGATGAATTTACAACGAAAAATGAGAAAATCATTTGAAATTGTTTTCGACGAAATTCCTGTGGCGCATCTTCATTCATAATTAATAGCAATCGACGGTTTTCGGAAAAGTGATCCGTTATGCATGGTTTGCTGCGAAACTACTGTCAATGCGCGGTATCTTCAGCAGTATTAACGATGTCTTTCCCGAGTGAGATTCATACGAATAAATGTCACTGTGGAAAACCTGCCTTCGCGCGTTGCTCGTGGTCTTCGAAATATCTGTGTTTCGAATGTTACTGCGATCGGTACCATCCAACAGAATGCACCAAACCTTCCTGAAGAATAAACATACAAATAAAATACAAGAATTAATATAAGAACTGATATGAGAATGAAACACACGAATGAGAATTTAAGAACACTGTTACCCCTCACCACACCATCCACAAATAAATTATATAATAAATGTGTGATACTTACTGTGAAAATCAAGTTTTAATTTTACTATTAACGTAATGTCAATGTGTCCCCCACTATTATAAGAAACACTCGTGTAGTAACCGTATACGGAGATGGGTAGATAGACGTAAACAACAAAAGTAAAATAAAATAAATAGAAACAGTAAGAGGGTTTCTAACACAGGTCGCAAAATTAAGAAGCCGAGACGCTAAGCACTGAGCAACCATTTAGTCTGATGGTATAACCCGCTAAAAGACACAAAACTACCTCGAAAATACTTCAAAAACTTTGACCGTGGTTTTAGAGAAACGGTCGCGTACCTACGGATAACCCGCGACACGTGTTCCTCCAGTAATGAGCGAAGTTTGTGGGGAATCGGTTGTGGCACTTGCCCTGTTCTCCTCGTTAGCACTGCAAAGCATAGGAGCTGGACACGAATATTGAAACACCGCGAGAAATACAGACGCTAGCCAAGCCTGAATGTCGCGCTGTTGTATTTGACCACGAATGGCACCTGTGCAATGTCCTCAATACATAGCAATTGCCAGTCTCGCTCATAACAGCGTTGTGTGTAGCTGTGAGTGTATTATGTGAGAGCTAGGTGGATTCGATCTTGGACAAATGGCTGAGGCTCTTATGGTGGGTGCTTCCGTAGCCAAGGGTGCCGAAGTGTTTGGAAATTCAAGAGGCACCGTACTGAAGATTTACATCCCATACAGGGAAAGAGGAAAAACGTCAACCACCGAGTCCCAACGTCGATGAAAGTGTTTGCGACAGACGGTCACTGATTAGGACTGTGACGAAAAATTAAAGAAAAGTAGCCAGAAAAGTCATTATAGAAGTGGATATGGTACTCGCGAATCCTTGTCAGCATCAAAACACGAAGGGAGCTCTAGAGGCAGGGAATTGTAATTCCATAGCCAATCATGAGTGATGCACATGCCCGTAACAAGAAAACGTGATGTCAAACGCAGAAATCCTTGACTATGGAACAATCGAAGCATGTCATTTCCTGTCGGATGAGTTTTGTTTCACACTGATTCCAGCATGTGGCCAAGTTTTCGTTCCAAGAGTAAAACATGGTGGGGATTCGGCGATAATTTGGGCTGCTATGTCGTCGTATTCCATGGTCCCTACTGGTTATTCTCCACGGTCGTATTACTGCCAACAACTCTATAACCATTTTGGCCCATTGCATCCATCCGATGGAACAATGTTTGTTCCCAGAACGGTGATACTGAGTCAGCACGAGGATAAATTGTCGCAAATCCCTTGCCCACCTCAGTCACCAGATCACAATATTACTGAGCGTTTGTAGTCTACTTTCGAGAGAAGGGTGAGTGATCTCTATCCATCTCCATCATCATTACCTAAACTTGCCACTACTTCGCAGGAAGAATGGTGTAAGTTCCCCTTGAAAACACAAGGGACCTGTATTTATTCATTCCAATACTGCTGCAAGGTGTTTTCAATGTTAACGGTTTCAACTGCACCGTACTATGAATGGTAATTTTTAAAAAAATAAACTGTCTAACGGATAAGGCCTGGGTTTCCTGAAGGGCATAACAGGCGCTTACTTTGGATAAAAGGGCGTCAAAGGCATTATCCATAATGAAACTGTTGACCGCGTCGCTAAGAGGAAGAATACGGAAGGACAGTTCCGACCAAAACGAATCCTTTATATGAATTTCAGTTCGACGGTCTAGAAAGTTGCTTATCGCGACTGGAACTGTGAATGGCACGTATCCCAGCAGTATAAGGTTAGCCACTTGGCAGCCATAAACCGAATGTCTCTTCGCAGCCATGGTTCACCTCCGTGAAGCTTAGCAGACGACACGTAATATGTCTCATCCGCATGAGGCTGGGCCACGGTTGTCAACCCGCCCAGCTATACCGGCCGAAAATCGTCGCTTCTGGACACTCTGATCAAGACACAACTGAGGTGGCGGATCTGAACGACGTCATACTGGCATGTTCGTAGCACTCGGCCGCACAGGCGCTCTTGTACAACAAATTGGTTGCGAAGGGCTACCCCTTCCCTAGAAGTGTAACTGCCTTACTTCTCCGATTCGATTTACAGAGAATTCCGTCAAGTTATGATTAATGTAAGTAGACGTCATTGTGGGATCCATTAGTTGCCCTGCACACGCCGAGACGATATTCCACTTCTCGACACGTATTCACCAACATTTCAGGTCTAACTGTCCCAACCGCCGCGACGATTCTTTCCCTTGCATGATTGATGTCTCTGATCTTTTCACTGTACACAACATTTTAATGTGGCCCCAAAAGAAAACGTCCAGTGGCGTTGTCTGTGCTTTGCGGTGGCCAAGGTATTGGGCCGGCCCTGCCTATCCACCTTTCCGGAAAGCGAGTGTCAACATCCGCACACACATGGTTACTGTAATGAGGTGGGGCACTCCTAATTATAGACTACGTCTAGCCAATGACTTCTTCGCGCTCCGAACACACGAAACACGAATCTTTTCAACATCATCTTCAGAAATTCTCGGCCTACCTGGTGATTTTGCTTTTAAAACACTACCAGTTTCCTCGAAAGACTTTGGCTAATGATGGATAGTTTTTGGTGTAGGTGGTTCACCACCATACCGACGTCTAAAATTACGTTGCATTGTTATAACTGACTCAGTTTTCAGAAGCCAAATACACTGCGCTTTCTCTTGCGGAGTACACATTGTTGCTGAGTTGCTCTGCACAGACACTGCACGCACGTCTGGACTGAACTAAGGGAACAGAGGAAAAAAACAGCACTGGTGCCGTCTCAAGTTCAAGCAGACCTGCCAACTGCAGAGGAAGCAAAGTTGGGTAGCTGAGGAATCAAAACCCACAAATTAGAATAGTGTATGTCACTTTGTGCAGATTCTAGGACACATTAAAACTAGGGAGTTCTTTTTTAAAAACCCTGTATATTTGTTTGCGAACTATTAAAAGTCACAGGTATTCAACTTTGACCTACAAGTTGTATGGATCTTGTCGTCCCATGGAACCAGCCCAGATGGAAAACTGGGACGTCTGTTTGTGTTTTCACTTTTGCTTACGAACTTATCTTTATAAACGACGCCACTGTTCAGCTTTCAATTATATATTGCTGTGGATTTCATTCTCCTCTGGAACGGGCAAGGTTCGAACCCTGCGCCGTAGTTCTGAGTTTTTTTTAATTTATTTAAGTAACTCATCTTTGTACTTGAGACTCTTATCATTATTCTGTTATGACAACTGCTCTAATGTTAACTTGGCACTGTTATAACCACTGCTAGCTGTACGGTGTTCGTCAATTAGTATTTTTATTTTACATTAAGAACTTATGTATTTGTAACTACTGTTCGCTGTATGATCTTTGCTGCTGAGTTTGTAGTGTTTCCATGTTTTTTCCACTCCCCGTATGTTCAACAGTTGTCCACCTGAGGTTCAAAAGGACAGAGAAAAAAATGTGTGTGAAATCTTATGGGACTTAACTGCTAAGGTCATCAGTCCCCAAGCTTACACACTACTTAACCTAAATTATCACAGCAGCGCCTTAGATCGCAAAAGGACATAGAAGTCTACACGTCCTCGAAATGTGATTCAACATGTAATAAAGCACGTTTTTCACATGTGACTGAGTGACGCCTCTGGTATAGCGTCACCGAAGTTGCATGTGGAAACAGCTGCATTGCTTTGGTGTCACTCGAGTGAAGCTACCTTTAGCTGTGTCACTTAAATTTCAAGCCCCTTTTGCTTAGTGATGCCACATTCTGCCCCTCACCACCGATTAGCCTCATTCGATTGCCACCTCGTGGCTGAATTTCGAAGCACCATCGCTCTATCCTGGTTTTCGTCGTAGTTACGGCGGGCGCGACAGGGCGCGATTGGCAGTACGGCGGATGGAACGATCGATGCAGGGCGGTCGGGTGGAGCAGCTCTGACCGGACGCAAGTGACGACCTGAGTTAGGACGCCACCGCCGGAACGGACAGAACGAGAGGACCACAGGTGTTTGCGTCCCGTTGAAGGGGATCATCGTCCGCTCTTGTCGTTTTTTCCATAGCTTAGTGACCTCCTTTAACTTCTGTTATGTGGTAGAGTGGCTGTTGTGCTGTGATCCCGGACACTAATTCTGATCCTAGTTACAGACTCTGACTGATGGCTTAGCTGTTAGGTGACGTAAATTCGTGAAAGACTGGCCTGGATAGCGTCGCCTTGCTGGCGGTTGTGTTACGTTTATCCAGTTAATCTGAAGGCCCACCCGGTGTTCTATTCTGGATATTTCCTGACATATTCGGGTTACGGGCGTGTATCATTTACTCCAACCGTGAACTGCCCAAGTTGCTGCTTTCTCCGAGTTGGCCTAATTTGGGCGGCTGTTTGGTTTAACTTCTGCGTCTGATGGCCACCTCTGAGTTGTTCTGTGTCTCCGTAACGTCTCTCTGATATTTTCGTTCGATACGGGCGCATGGATTTGCGGGCTTCGGTTTCTGCCCGTTGGCTTTTGAGACCTTGGTAGCTCGGTGTTTCCATGTTGACTGTGGTTTTACAAAGGCGCTATGCTTTTCGTACCGGGCTTATATTCCTCTCCCGTGTGTGTTTACTGAAATTAATTTTCAACTAGTGGTATGCAAGCGACCGTTAACACACGCCTTAGTGTGTTCTAGTTTTCCCGGCGTGAGGGCCACGCCATCCAGAAGACGACGCCGGTCTGACAGGGAGGAAAGATGTCCGGGCCTCCGACAACCCAGGGGCGGCGGCTCGGCAGACAACTCACCGTATCAAGAGTTACGTAAAGCAGTTATACATAAATGAAAGCTTGCCTTGAAGCTGTAATCGGACCGGGACTCCCAAGTGTTTTTTCTCCTTTTCTCAAAAGATTAATACTTAGGGGTTTTCCTACTGTTTCTTAACTGGAACAAATTGTAAGATTGTATTTAGTATAATGGAATCATGTAGACTTTAATATTTTAAAGCAATCATACATAATCCGAAGCATGCCTTGAAAGTCTGTTGGCGGTGCATCTTAAATGGTTGTTTTTCTTAAATGGTTAAAACCTTTTTTTTTTAACAGTTGCTTTTAACTGACAGAAAAGTGTAAATTTTGATGGTTAACATTTCTATTAAAAGTTGTGAATCTTCCTGAAACTCTTGTGTTGGACTGCGGGTGTTTTTTATTTCAGTTATATTTCTTAAAACAATAGGAAATTTTTTAATTGAAAAATCTTGGATCTTTTTTAAATAAAGTGTGTAAACTAAAGGGTGAAACATGTTGTCCCTGAATATTGCCTAGTCGTTCCACGTTCCCTTGGCCTTGTCTGTAGAACTGTTACTACAATTTGTTTGGCAATGTCTAATGGTACTACAACACAAAACTGAACGATAACACCAACGTCAATGATCGTAGTTGACGCCACACTGAAAACAGTGCCACTAGAATGTTCACAACAACGTGTGGTAACAGCAGTCCACCGCGCCGTTGTCACATCAGTTCGTCGAGCTACTTGGTGCGACATCACTTTAGCTGCATCTGAAAACCCAGATTTACACACTCCATCTGGTTTCCAACATTTCAGGCGGCCAGAAAGCTGACTTCTACCGTGGTAAGAAGGAAGTTACAGTTTAACATACCGTCTGTCACGAGGTCATTAAGACTGCACAAAATCGGATTGGGGATGGATGAGTAAGGAAATTACCATTGCCATTTGGAAGGAACCATTTCGGCATTCATTCTTAAATGACCTAAGAAATTCATCGAAACCCAAATCTGGCTGAGCAGACTTGGCACTGAACCGCCATCCTTTTAAGAATGCGTACCAATTGTCATTCAACTCTTTTCGAGTTATTATAGATAGATACCGTATCACGGATAATTCCGTCAGATGAAAGGGGGAAATGTAAACCATTTCCTGTTCCGCCTGCAGTTTTTCGATTCACTATTTTTTGTCATCTGACTCCTGGTTGGTTTGATGCGGCCCAACACGACTCTCCTGTGCCAAACTTTTCATCTCGGAAAAGCACTATCACCCAACGTTCTAAGTTACTTGTTGTATGTATTGCAATCTCTGTCTTTTCCTACAGTTTTAACCCTCTGCAAATCCCTTTAGTAACATGGAAGTTATTAGATTACGTATTAACACATGTCGTATTATAGTGTCTCTCCTTATTGTGTTTACAGTGCGTTCCGTTCCTCGTCTATTCCGCGGGGAACCTCCTGATTCCCTAAATTATTACTACACCGAAGCCGGCCGTGGTGGCCAAGCGGTTCTAGGCGCTTCAGTCCGGTACCGCGCGACTGCTACGGTCGCAGGTTCGAATCCTGCCTCTGGCATGGATGTGTGTGATGTCTTTAGGTTAGTTAGGTTTAACTAGTTCTAAGTTCTAGGGGACTGATGACCTCAGATGTTAAGTCCCATAGTGCTCAAAGCCATTTGAACCAGCCACTACACCGAACCTTCAACATTCTTCTGTAGCACCACATCTCAAATGCTTCGATTATCTTCTGATCCGATTTCCACAAAGTTCAAGATTCACTTCCGCACAACGCTGTGCTCTGGAAGTATACTTTCAGCAATTATTTCCTCAAATTAAGGCTTACGATGATACTAGCAGAAATCTCCTGACCAGGAAATCCATTCTTGTCTGAGCTAGTCGTTTTTTTTTTTTTTTCTATGTCCTCCTTGCTTCATTCGTAAAAGGTTACTTTGCTTCCAGCGTAGCAGAGTTCCTTCACTTCGTCTACTTCGTGATCCCCAACTTTTATGTTAATTTTATCACTAATCTCATTTCCGCCACCCCTCATTACTTTCATATTTCTTCAGGTTACCCTCAATTTATATTCAATGCACATAAAAAGCGCTTACTCCAAGATACTGCGAAAATGCGGGTGTCCCTGCCAACAAGTCTGTCAGTCATCGTCTTTCAGAATGATATTCAAAAGTACACACATTGTTATTTGTACGGGTCAATTACGTATGTTTAATAAGTGTGCTGTTACCACGGTTACATAAACACTTTAGTCATCCAGTGCATGTTCTCCAAACCTGTAGAGTTCACTTTTATCTGTACTCTCTTCTGGCCTAAGTGTCGTGTCAAGGTCCTTGAGCTGTAAATAATGAGTTTATATGTGAGTCTGCATCATAAAGTTAAACTGTTTTGAAACTTCGGTTTTTTTTATACGCTGCTGTCGGCGATATGTTCAATAAACTTGGTCGAAACAAAAAAAAAAAAAAAAAAAAAAAAAAAAAAAAAGATTGAAAAGTCTTCAATGAATGTTAAAGCTAATATTTCAAACATATACTGAAATACACGCAGCATGGGAAAAGCTTCAAAATTAGACTCCTTCAACCTGGTACATAATAAATACAGTAATTGACAATTCATGCGAAACACTGCCACAGTTAGAAAAAGGAAAACAACCACAGATACCTTTCGGCAGGAAAATTCTCTTTTTGACAGTACGAAAGATCTCGAAACACCTTATAGGAAAATATTACTAAAGAAATAAATAATGTACTAGTACCGTAGTAAGAACATAGTATGATACTAAAATTCAGAATAGGAAATTAACTGGAAATGGTTAGCAATGAAATTTGCGAAGGTAAAATGTAACCACAGACACACAGCGAAACATGGCCACAGGTGAACAGGGATGCTCCGAAGACTATAGGACAACGTCGGTGATGGTAATGAAGACATGGGTCGGATGAAAAATGAGTGGTTAATGGTAGGTGCCATGGACCCAAAAACATGAACGAGAATTGTATAGGAAGTATAGAGTAGATACAGTAAAACTGGCCAGAAAAATGTTTTCATGTCTGGCACAAAATAAGTCAATCTAGGTTTACAGCAGATACTGGAAATGGTTAATATTGAGTCGATACAGCGTCTGATGGTTTTTACAAACACTTCACACAGCAACTTGTCCCACAGGTAGAACCCACAGGGGAGGGAACGCAATATTGTAGACCATGTATTGGAATTTTTCAGTAACTTGCAATAACCCTAAACAATTGAATCTACAATCGCTGTGTATTCAGTACGTACCACGGTAACGTGTTTCTCATCAGGACCAGTGGGGCATATAAAACCGTACGTTACAAAATCGCCACAATATGGTTAAAGCACTGCAGTAGGTTGATGTCAGCTTATCAGGACGACAGTTGTACGGTTCAGGATGAGAATTCAAGCAGACAACGCTCGAATAGCAGTACCATGTTTTCAGACTGGTCAGCGCAATCAGAAAAACGAGTAGCGGTTGAGAATCTTACAAGGGAGACTCCCCATCGCACTCCCCTCAGATTTAGTCGTACGATGGCCCAATCAAAAACTGAACACAGATCAAGCATGGAAACAGGAAGGTGCAGTGAACTGTCAAAAAAAGAAGCAAAATAGAAACAGTGAACGGTCCAAGCTGAAGATGTGCCACATCGAGCTAATGGTAATAATAGTCACCGCGTCGTGGTCGTGTAGTCACAGCATTATACTGCGGAGCGGGAGAACCGGATTCAAATGTCACTCGTATCTCACTTTTTTTTCACGAAATTATGAGTTTTCCGTCCGGTAATTGACGTGTCTGTTCTCCTATAGTCTTGGCAATTTGATACTATACAAGAACATATTACCGTCGCAAGTAAATGTAATGAATAGTGGGAGCATGCGAAATGGTGCATAGACCTCTCACAGAAATGAAAACAACAAAGGTATTTAAGCGTCAAAACTTCCAAAAAGGAACGCAACAGTCATAACGTGTGGTACTTGTGTAGAACAAATCCCACGTACGTACGTAAGGAGGTCCCTTCCTTACACCTCGCTGTTGAAAACGGACGTTACACACGTCACAGACACACATTTGAACAGAGCGAAGAGACACATCAATGACCGAACGATCAGGTCATAATTCTGTGGGTAAAAAAAAAAAAACACGCATCTTCACCTGCCGAAACCAACACCATAACGACCAACCACAACGCCATGGCTACGCAAATATACTCAATGCTGCACATCTTGAGCTTGGACCGTTCACTATTGCTATTTTGCTTCTTTTTTCACAATTCAGTATATCATCTTCCTGTCTCCATGCTTCATCTGTCTCTAATTTTTGACGGGCTATCCACTGGTAGGCCGTCTTACGACTAAATCTGAGGAAGGAGGGGGGGGGGGTGCGAGAGGGAGTTACTGTTGTTGGTAACGCCTACTTGGTGTTAGAGAAACTCAGCGATCTCGTTAAGAGGAGTTAACCTTACAGTTGGACGATGCTTGTGGCAAAATATGCGCGAGTTCATTAGCAGGTGCTGAGGCCATAAACATTTATGACTGTAACGGGAGAACACACAGAACCGACACACTGTACGGAAGCAGGCCTGGGAACGCCGCAACTGTTTCCTACAACACAGGGGAAGCTCTGCCGTGAGTGTCAGTCAATTGCAGTTTCTTTCATGCCTAGACCAGTACTCAATGAATTTGTCCCGGAATCATGGTAACCTAAACAACACATTTCACTGAATAGCACTAAAACCTCATTTAATTCCCTCCCGTGTACAACGGCTACACCAGAAGTGAACTAAATAACTCCACAATAAAGCTTCAATGACCACGCGAAGCTATACTATTGCCGTGGAATCCTCTGTCAACAGCCTTAATGGGTACGGATGAAGGGTTGTACTGTGCTTACACAGGCAGCCCAGGCTGAGGCGATAATACTTGTTCAAGAACCTTCTAAATTGGCCTAGGGTTAATGAATGCCCACCGAAACAGTACTACTGTCAAAGAAAATTCTTTCTAGGAATCGAAGCAGGGTCTTTATTTTGCAGTCTGATACGCTTGGTGCTTAGCTACTGAAGCACAACGGCAGACACAAAAATCAAATAGTTTGGTAACTTAAGCCATTTACGAGCCCAGAAGTTAGTTCTCCGTCCTAGTGTCAACACTGAGGTTCTCCAGTATGTTCTAAACTGTAAAAGCTTTGCTGACATTCTTTTTAAAAAAAGTAAATGAACCAAAATCATAATAAAAGACAGTGTAATGAATATTAAAACATTTCATATTCACGAAAATAGAAAATCATTGTCTTGTGTCCAACTACGAGGTGGAATCCAAAATTTCCGTGACTGGTGCTGCTATCTGGAAACTAGTAGTAGTAGATCTTTGCACCGCTAGGTGTCGAGAGCTGCATATCTGATGATTCAGTGTGAGGAGTGGCATTCAGCTGGGAGGACGTGTTACGTCTCCACAGTGATTTCCGTAATACTTTGTGTTTGGTGTGTGGCGATTTTATGATGGATCCGCGGACAGAACAGCGCGTGTGTATCAAATTCTGTGTGAATCTCGGGAAAAGTGCTACGGAGACCTTTGCAATGATTCAAGAAGTGTTTGGGGGACACAGCAACAATCGTCCCAGTGGAAGAGCCTGGGCTCTCCAAGATCCTAAAAAGCGAGACAGGTGAAGAGCAAAGTGAAGAACATGATCATCGTTTTCTTTCATACCGAACAGTGAATTCCGCGTACTACTGTGACGTTTCGCGATGGCTCCGAGAAAACGTGCGACGACGATGGCCCGAACTGTGGCATCACGCCATGAGCCCTGTCACACGTCCTTGTCCACCAGGACCTTTTTGGCAAAAAACAACATCGCGGTTGTACCCCACCCACCTTACTCGCCAGGTTGGGCACCTGGCGACTTCGCGCTATTCCCAAAACTGAAACTCAAGTTGAAAGGCCGTCGGTTCGACACTCTAGAGAGGATTCAAGAAGCATCGCTGGCGGTGACAAACATCCTCAAAGAACAGGACTTCCAGAAAACGTTCGACCAGTGGAAGAAGCCCTGGGACCGGTGTGTACGTGCGGATGGGAACTACTTCGAAGGTGATGGTGACCATTAGTCCAAAGGTAAGGTTTTCAACAGATGGCAGCGCCAGTCTCGAAAATTTTGGATAGTACCTCGCATGTACGTTGAAAGTCTTGAACTGATTTTATGATGCGTAGATAAAATGTGTGTTTTTGGTCCCGAAGAACATTAAGTTCATTTGCAAACCCAGTATTGAACACTTAATGCCGTCTGAAGCTAAGCCGTATTACGACTATATTAATGGTGTTAAAGCCAAAAGCTACGTATTTTATAACCTACAAAATTATACAGCCAAGGTCTAAACAGATGGGAGTGGTGAATATTGGTAGCAATGCACATAAAGGAAATCAGGATACGACAAAATCAGTTTACAAAATATCCTCCGAAGAATTAATGTCTCTTTGGAGAACACTGTTTCAGAACGTCGTAGCAATTTCTCCTTCAATGACTGTAGATAATTTTAAAAGCACATCAGTTTGACTCTTGGTGTGTTATGTCAGATAGATACATAGACAGGTAGATAAAATAGCAATTTATTTTACAAGGAAGTAAAACGTGCCGAAAAGAAATTTTGGCAGCAATATTCGATCTGATACGTGCTCAAACACCGTAACTTCTAGAGATCACAAGGGATATGAATAGCTCTATAAAGTGTTCGAGAATTTGGGAATAATTTCAGTCCCATAGCCCTGTCAGATCTGGTATGCGCTTTTATTTTGGTTTGTTACAATAAGTGATACTGATGATGACTTGAGGATTAAAGAAGCGAGGAAAAAAATTCCAAGCCCCGACGCAGAGGTGCGCACTTCTTAGCAGATCAAAATGCTTCAAAGTACTGTGCACGGTGTTGTTTTATCCTGGTTCAACCATAGTACAAAAGCAGGCCGCAGTTGTAATTGTGCGTGAAACTTGGATCTATTGTCACACTCTAGCAATATCGGAGCAGCAACAAAACAATGGACACAGCATGGGGAGAGTTACTTCGACAGAGCAAGATATAAGTGGATCCTGTCATGCTTCATTACTAGATCATTTGAAACAGGATTTGATTTGAAACAGATCAAATGCTCTTAGAAAATATCAACGTTCTTCTTGACATATCAGCAGCTTCAACGACGATAGCTGGGTTTGCAGTAGGTTCCCCGTCCACTTCATAGTCCCAGTTTAGCCCCAGATGCTTTCTTCCCTTCACGCAACTTGAAAACTTAGTTTGGTATAATCAAGTAATGATTATACAGGAATGGCGCCAGCAAATTTTCTGAAGGAATGGGTGAACAGCAGTTTCGCCCTCCTTACTTTACAGATATCCAAGAAGGCCATTAAGGTTTTAAAAAATATTTAGTATCGTAACAGTCTTATAAATCTAGCCTAACGTGTAACAAAACAGATTCACTCATTCGCACTCAAAAGAAACGATAATATGAATTTCAAAACAAAAGCCTGAGAGATGAAAAATATTTATACATTTTATTACCAGGGAAATGCATTAAATATGGTGGTACTATTCAACTGGGAGTTCGGAATAAGTTGGCTGCACAGTATTTTCAGGGTATGAACTATGTAACAGGCACCCTTTGCGGCTTTTACTTCTGCGTAGCACAGATGTGCTTCGCTCCTTAGTAAACGACCCCTAGGCCTCACGTTCTTAACTTATTCATTAATTTTCTGGTTTGCTCATTTACATTCCTTTTCGAGAGCGGACCTCTTGCATTTCAAAGCGTGTCGCTTTCCGTAAGAGTAAATAAGAATCCACGGCGAGAAGCGATTCACGTTGAGAATTCTTCCGTAGCTGTCAACCTACAGCAAGTAGCTCCAAAAGTTATACCGACTAGTCAGATTTCACTATTTATCGTTAAAATACAGCGGTGAAATGATTCTACTGTACGAGAATGTGGTATAAGGAAACACCCATAAACAACTGATTTCGATACCTGGAGTGCAAGGGGGCGGGGAGAGGGCTGGGGCCTGGGGGCTGGGGGGGGGGGGGGGGGAGAGGGAGGGAGAGAGAGAGAGGAGAGAGAGAGAGAGAGAGAGAGAGGGAGATCCTGTCGCCGCGGTAATTATGACCAACTAGCACACCATGTGACAGGGATATTGTCAAATCTTGTGCTGGCCATCGGCGCGACAGTCGAGCGCAAACTGAACAAGACTCTTCGTCCGAGTACGTCGGATTGGGGCTGCTCAACGTATGGGAAACACGACCACCAAGATTGTAAAGTATTTCCATGTGCCTCCCAATCAAGAATATGCCGTGAAGACCTCGATTCGAGAAAAGCTCCGTCGTCAAAGTCAATGCCGGTAGCCACACTGTGTTGACTGTTGATGATGAAAGAGGGTAAGGCCATCGTCCCACACATTATGCCCGTTTGTCACAAGGCACAGTGGTTATCGTGGGAGCAGGTACGACTTCACTGGACGCTCAAAGGATGGAAAGGTGCCTGGTCTCTTGCATAGTGATATATACGTTCTTAACAATATGGCATGGCTACAAGTAAGTCGAAAAACATATAGACGGAGGTGATCTCATGCGCACATTGTTTACTTACGATGAAATGGGGTCTCTGGTACTTCTATCGTCGTCTTTCCCCGATGAACGCTAAACGAACCTACTGTTCGATCGCGTGCATACGTTTGTTGACCTGTAGCACCTCGCAGCAGAATTGTATCTTAAGCAAGATAATGCACTACTCCATCTCTCTCGAATCGTGTTGGAATAGTTTGAGGAACATTACTCCTAAGTTTCAGACCTCATTCCGACTGAGTACATCAGGAACGTAATCCACCGTGATGTGCAGCTCACCATCAGAAGAATGAAGAAAGTGATGTAAGGCATCTGTTGTTTTCCTGCAGTTTCTTCGAAACACATCGAACCATTTACTACGAAACCTCGTGAAACTGAAGGTGCTCCTTCTAACGAGTGCTCTTGTTTTATCGTGTCGTTTAGATCTTCAAATATACAATGTCGTTATTTTTATTTTTTTAAGAGATACAATATATGTACATGAAATTTGGTGCACTATCTGTGGCTGCATGAATACTCTAACCTCCAGGTATACGCTTGCCAATTTCTGTTGAATTCTTTCTTATGTTCTATTTTGTCTATAGCTGATACATATCAATATTCCTTAGCTATATGCATGGCATCTGTAACAGTATAAAGTAATACTTAATCATTGTGGTGTCGAATGTAATAAGACCTGCACCAAGGCGGCCGGACCTGCCCCGCAAGGGGCCTCCCGCCGCGGTGGTCGTGCGGTTCTAGGCGCTCCAGTCCGGAGCCGCGCTGCTGCTACGGTAGCAGGTTCGAATCCTGCCTCGGGCATGGATGTGTGTGATGTCCTTAGGTTAGTTAAGTTTAATTAGTTCTAAGTTCTATGGGACTGATGACCACAGCAGTTGAGACCCATAGTGCTCAGAGCCATTTGAACCATTTTTAGGGGCCTCCCGGCCAATGACGCGAAACGCTCATTCCCATTTCCATTGTTCAAACTGTTTGTATTGCATTTTTTGTCAAATAAAGACATCGTTGGAAATCGTGGAATAAACTGTTGTTGGGATACAGCAAGCCAGCGAAAACTGTTTTAGGTTACGTTATTCAAAAAGGCACCACTATCGGTTTCGAATCTGAACAGTTCATCATCAGACGGCTTTCAGGCTTTTGTAAGAAAACGTGACAAATTGGTCTACTGGTGAGCTGCCCTGGGATAAAGACTGATTCACAGTTGCAAGTGTCTAATGAAGATGGTTCCGCTACAGTCTTGTGTTAGAGCGCAATTTACGTGAAACATTTTTTTTTTTTTTTTTGCAGTTTTCTTCCAAAGAATTACATTCGCAAAGGTATTTTTATTTCAAAGCATGAAAGCCGTCAGATGATGAATTGTGTAAATTCTAAATTGGTAGCGATACTTTTTGAATAAAGTACCTTAAAAGCGATTTGTCGCTGGTTGCTGAACACCATCAACAGTTATTTATTTATATTGTGGTTTCTCTGTGTAAGTCATTTTATACAGAATGGTTAGAAACAGTCTCAAAAGTACGTAAGGGTGTTGCAGGGTAGGTTGTGCTGAGAAATAATTGTTAAGAAAAAATTTTGATATGTTACCCCGTTTCTGAGTTAATTAGAATTGAAGTTAACCAACCAGGTCATTGTGCATGCAGATTCAAGCGGCCGTCAGGTACAATTAGCGTCAGTTGTTCTCACAGCGTAGTTAATGGAGCACGAAACTGCTCAGCTTTTGGCTGGGGTTCGGTCCTTACTAGCATCCTACGACAAATTTTTGTATTGCTCTCTTGTTCGAGTTTAGGAATCCAAATGGAGAAAACGTTTGGCGACACCATCTCTGGCGAGCAGCTTGAATTTGCGCGCTTATCGACTGATTGGCTAATTTCAGTGCTAATTATTTCGGAAGCGGAGTAACGAATCGAATTTTTTCTCAACAATTAATTCTCACTACAAACAGTCCTGCAGCACCTTTACAAACATTTCAGAATGTTTATCACCGCTCTGTATAAGCTGTTGGGAGTGTGGCTCAATAAACCCAAATATAAATGCAGCTGCGAGTTGTGCGTTGTGGTTGAGTAGCCATGTTATTAGGCTAAGTCCACAGTATTTTCACCGAGCGGGGTGGCACAGTGATAAGACACTGGACTTGTACTCGGGATGGCGTTAGGTTTCCCGTGATTCCCCTTAATCCTTTGAGGTGAGTTCTGGAATGATTCCTTTGAAAGGGCACGGCATATTTCGTCCCTCAATCCGAGCTTGTGCTAAATATCGAATGACAGTCTTCGCAAAGCTGCCGGTGTCTTGTGAAGTACACTCCAGCGCCATTCATCTTTGGGCTGAAGACTGTTGCTGCTGCATATTACTGTTTAGCAAAGATCAATGGACTTTTGAATTTTTTAATTTTGTTGTTAAGTAAGTGGGCTGTGTCTGGTTAACATAAGAATTTCTATTCCTGTGTCAATCCTCAGTTATTCATATTGACTTCCGCGTCACAAACTCGTCGAGTTTGCACTCCTCGAATCGCTAGAGTTTTTCGACAACTACAGACTGCATTTTTATTGAAATGAAACGCTCCAGCTACAACTTATGTTGAAGTTTCATCCACAGAACTCGATTCGGCTACGAGTCATTCTCTAGTGTGTTAATTACTCGTTAATCTTCAATTAAGTACCAGAGCGCTCCAACGTTTCCAGGTAACCTCTGCAAACAGAGTCGTACGAGGTGTCCTGGAATCAATAACGAAGACGTGATATAGTTTTACATTATTCCGTCTGCTTTTAACATTCGACCAAAATGATGTATCGGCATTCTTCCCTTCGCTTTGATATAATCAAGAGATTTCGCGATTTGAAACTGTGTTATCCAAGTACGCACTGTAACACATTTCTGAGCCTGTAGAGACGAGTGTTTGGAGTAACAATTATCTAATCTGCTTTATTAATTGGGGCAGAAATCTTACGTTCTTTTGAGTCTGGCCCGCTACAGCTTGGGGAAGTGATCTTAACTGTTAGGAGCTGCACGTTTAGAACTCGAATCCTAATGAACTGGTTTTCCCTTACACATCCAAAGGAGAAAATAGTGGAATTCACAACGTATGCTGAAGTATGGAGTCTGGGTTTGCTAGACTGACTTCACAGTACAGCCTTTCCAATGACGTCAGACATTCTTCCAGTACCATTCAGTGTGACATAACGGCCCGAGAAATCCTGCGAGAAAGCAGCACTATCCGGTGAACCGTTGTTAGCTTTCGAGAAGAATAATCAGTAAGTTGCATTAGCGTCAAAGGCCAAAAGTTCTGTACAACACGATTGATTGATTAAAAGACCTCAATATTTAAACAATTGCGGGTATTACGTAGAGCAGCCCTCCTGAGTGTAAGAAAGGAGTTGTGGACACTTCTCGGTAGAGATGGTGTTTGACTGTGTTATTGGTTTCTACTGTCGGAAGTTAGTGCCCAGCGAAGTGCTTGCATTCGGGAAGTCAGAGGACAAAACACGGTTTTCCTTAGAGTCCCCAAATGATTAGCACACGCTGGGGTGCTTCCTTTGAAAACGACACGCCCCTGATTTTCTTCCCCATTCTTACAAAATCCGAGCATTTTCTTTGTCTCTGCTGACTTCATCAAAAGTTACTGGTCCACAGCGATCGATACAGTACGTTTTCCAGTACGGTAAGCTCACAAGAATAAGTGGACGTTGGTTGGTTGATATGGGGGTAGGGGACCAAAAAGTGAAGTCATCGGTCCCATTGGATAAGAGAAGGATGAGGAAGGAAGTCGGCCGTGCCCTTTCAAAGGAACCATCCAGGCATTTGCCTGAAGCGGTTTAGGGCAATCACGGAAACCTAAATCAGGATGGTCGAACGCGGGTTTGAACACTCGTCCTCCCGAATGCGAGTCCAGTGTGCTAACCACTGTGCCACCTCGCTCAGTAAGTGGACGTCTTTTTTTTCGTATTTTGTACCCAAATGTTGCGGCTTTGTGAATGGTGCAGATGGCTGGTTGACAGAGACCTCGTTTTAGATCGTGAAACCATTAACTAGCTGTGCATGATGTCTAAAAGAAGAGATGGACTTGGCGACGCTTAATTAAATCTAAGAACCTGTCTCTTTCTTGTGGAAACCTGAAGTATTTTAGTTTTGGTGTGACTCTGCCTTAACGCTGCTTGAAACTGTTTTTGTCTGTATGGAGATTGCTGCGGAGGCTGCAAGCAACCAGTTGGTGGTGGAGCATTGACCGTTAGCGGCGTACATTTTTCACTCCAGTGACCGGACTTCCGTTCCGTTCTGAAAACCGGGGTAACACAGCAGACTATTTTAACCCCATTAACCCTTATGGACTGGCAAGCTGTATTGTGACGTCATTGCTGGCGTGGGGGTGTTGAAAACAATGTTATTATACAAAAAATCGATGGTGTAATATTATTGTACTGAAGTCTTCCCCTCTTACACAGGTATACACTTTATTTACGTACATGAATAACAGTGATTTAAAGATTAACATTACAAATAGTAATAAAAATAGTAACATTGATCTATGTCCACGTTTACTTGACGTAAGAGGTATATCTATAAGTCCTGTCAAGTTTGGAGATTTTGTACATTATTTTATGTTTCATTTCGTATCAGAAATATGTTCTTTATCGAAGCAGTCATTACATATTGCAAGCATATGAGTTAGACACATTTGTTAAGCACCTCAGACAAAAACTTTTGTTTTTGCGTCTTTACTTCTTGGACTCTGTGTACATCATCTTTTTCGTTTCTTTCATCGTCCACATTTCTATTGGTAAGCCGTGATATTTCTGCTAGAGGTCATTGGTTTCCTTCTTCTTATGTTGTTACCTTGGCCACTCCCTGTTAGACGGATTGGGTAGCGATGTCATCGCTGCTCTCTTGTGTATAACTTGTGTTAGGTGAACTACCTTCTGGGCATGTTATTGGTGTCATAACATCTCTTGAATATTATTTGAACATTTATTTCGGAAATACCCAAGACCGGGAGTAGACAACATTCCATTAGAACTACTGGCGGCCTTTTTTTCGAGTACTCCTTCAGCACAAAACAAAAGGAAGCACTCAAAAATCGACTTTGCAGTTCTGGCTACATCTCTCACACCTGGTAGATGTATAATAGTATTTTGAGGTCATGTCCTTACATTCCTTGATGGAGGGTGCTTCATCTATTTCGTTTATTTTGATTTTCCCAAGTAGAAATTGTTATTTTCAAAACTTTTTTCATTATCAGCACCATCCTTCACTTATCAGTTTCTTGCTCCAGTTCTTCGCACTTAACAGATGACTCTTACTCTCATACGTTTCTTCTGCTTCAACATCTTCAAGTAATCTATGTATTCGTCTTTCATTTTTTTCATACGTACACATACTGTAGATTGCGTTGTTAGCATACAGTGAAAGAAGACAAACTGTCTCTAAGACTTTTATTTCACTTAGAAAATAGAATACCGCTACTAGCCAACAGCCGGCCGGTGTGGCCGTGCGGTTAAAGGCGCTTCAGTCTGGAACCGCGTGACCGCTACGGTCGCAGGTTCGAATCCTGCCTCGGGCATGGATGTGTGTGATGTCCTTAGGTTAGTTAGGTACAAGTAGTTCTAAGTTCTAGGGGACTGATGACCACAGATGTTAAGTCCCATAGTGCTCAGAGCCATTTGAACCATTTTTTTACTAGCCAACAATGGGTTCACTTCATATTAAATTATTTGCGAAAACAAAAAAAAAACGGCTGTGAAATAATAAAAAAACACTGACAGTATTATTTTGATTTTTGTTACGTTAGGACTCTCGCGAAGTGTGTCCTGATCACCGCATGTATGTTTTTGACAACTGAGCAACAATGATAACTGAAATTTAGTGTATTCTAATTTAATTATTTACATAACTGTTAGACGGAAGATGTTCAAATGTGTGTGAATTCTCAAATGACCGGACCAAACTGCTCAGGTCATCGGTCCCTGGACTTACACACTACTTGAAATAACTTATGCTAAGAACAACACACACACCCACGCCCGAATGAGGACTCGAACCTCCAGCGGGAGGGGCCGCGCAATCCGTGACATGGCGCCTCTAACCGCGCTGCCACTCCGCGCGGCGGATGAAAGATAACAGGAGTATAGAGAATTATGACGAGCGGTTTTTAATGTGTCAAGTGTCCAAAGCACAGCGCGTTACGACTAAAGGGTTAAAATCTGTCTTGGTGTACTGTCACGTTATCTTACGCAATACTTAAATGGCTGCACCAAGGCCAAACCGTCGTTTTTTAAAAAGTATTTTAGCATTTTAAGTGTTTTATAAGATGACATGAGTATACCTAGAAGGATTATAATGAGATTGATACCAGCCTCGGAAGCCCACGTATTTTTATTTTAATCCTGTCTCGCGATCCTGTCTGGCGATCACTATAGAGACTGAGATTAACTGAAGTGTTCGATACCCCTTCGGCAAATTCCATACTACGCTGTAGAACCGCCTGTCGCCATAACATACTCTCAAAAAAACTACAACAGGCGAAAAGAATTATTCTCAATTATCTGTTCCGTACCCTGGTGCACGCATGACGTCACACACCACGTCATCATTACGCTACGGAACGATGCCAACATCAGTAGGTTCAATTGACCCAAACATTTTTCATGAAGTGCAGTAGTGAAGAGGGTTGATCCAGGTCGCCCGATAAATCGTTTCCATCCTCATCGGTGGTTCAGTATACGTCGCGAAGTTTGTCTTGCGCGCCACACATCGTTAGCAACCCGTGGATGTCGTATCGAATGAGATTACGTGTGACGTACAGCGTGCGGAGGACGGGGCCACGGAATGTTTCAACACTTCTGCAATGTCCATCAGTGGAACCATCAGTAAACGAATACGCGACAAAAGTAGTGAGCTCCTGTGCTGCGCTTCTGAGAAAAAGACTTACGGAAAAACAATTCATCAGAATATAGCAAACAACGCAATTTAACAAACAGTCAAAGTGATCAAGGAAAATGTATATAGTAGCACAGAGCGTAAATAATAGGAAGAGACAGACATTATCTTACAACGATGTAATTTCCCAGTGCAAACAGGTTTTACATGACGCTGATATTTCCACAACAATAGAAGTATTTAGACTTGCGAGAAACGACAATTTTTGCTGGTGAATAGAAAACAGGGACCACGAGCACCTTTTGCACACAGTGAAAAGGCTCTGGCTAGAGTTAACAGACTGGATAAACTTAATAGGCATAAACAAGTGCAGACGTAACGAGTTTCTTTTCACTCTTCGTCCAGCTAACGGCTGATGTTAGCGCGAATCTTACGTACAACATTATCGCGAAAATCTCCTACACCAGACATGCAAATTGTTTCGCCTCAGGGCCAAGCGTAAGTGGCGCTAAGATGCAAATATCGCTTAATGGCGGAGAGCGCCTGTATAATTTACACTTTCCCACAGACACCTACACTTGAATTAAACGGGCGCTATACTCGTATAACTTATCTCTTGCTAGATCGTAACACCACAGGGAAAGATGGCTTGGCCCGCTTAGTAAACTGGTTCTTTGTATTACGTTATAAACTGTATCACAAGTACAAATGTTCTGGTCGCATCAAATAACAAGGGAAGAAAACGAGACTCAGAAGTCTGAATTAAACGGCGTGGAGCCCACCTACCAAATTACACCCGACTGGTAATCATTCTTGCTGAGTAATGCTACAAGTTGCAAAACCTCTTTCTAAACATTAGTTTCATGCAATAACTATGTCGCATCAGAAAATCAACAGATAACAGGCCGCGGTGCAAACTTGGTAACAAAACAAGATGACATTCTCGCGATAATAATCGAAAAACTACCCTCGGACTACGCAGTGAAACATTTCTCTGAGTTATTCGCTTGGTTTTTAAAGTTACTTACTTAGCTTCAATAACACTCCCGAAACTGAAGAATACCATAGCGAAGAACACATTCTAAAGGCATTCCGTACATAGGTACTGAATCTGCGAAAACTAACAACTCCTATAAAACTACCATTTATTAATTTTGACTGGCCTACGAATTTTTGGAACACTAAAGGAACTTCCATGAAAATTTTAAATTTCAATTGAAGAAGATACCGTCTGTAAAAACTAATGTGTATCTAGACAGTGCAGTTATGACGCTTCCTTAATTGCTTTCTTCTGCGTCTTCTTCTTTTTCTTCTTCAGCGTTTGTTCTGTCTCAAATCCGTTCCTCTAACTATGGGCAATACCCCTCCACTCTATAGCAATTACTGTTATTTTTATTCCGCCGCCGAATGCATTTCACGTCAGCACAAATGCGAGCTAAATCGTTTCAGAAGTACGGCTGCTCGATTTTCCGGTGTAAGACATGGTTCCTAGTGCCGCGATGATCTCATCTGAAATATAGTACGAGTAGATGGGAAGGAAAAAACTGTATACAGCTTAGAGGCTTAGAGGCTACTAACTTCAACAATGGATATCCAAACAAGAAACTGAAATCGCTTATTTACAAAAATAAAACTCTTTATTTCCTGGTGGATTCCCATTTTCTCCAGGACATTCTAAGAAACGGATAATACACTGCATCATGCCACACTTTAATTTACTCCAACATTAAATGTGTAGTAGTCAAACACTATATAACAAGATAGAATTTCTGCTATAATATAAGTGTGAAATCCTTGTCTTGTGACAGTCAACGGGCGACGTTATTTCCCGCACAACTTCTGGCAAAAAAAATTGTCCGCCTCTGCATGTTCTCTATGATGTAAAGAGCACTGGCCACTCCCTCTCTCTCTCCCCCACTGTATATAGACTCTCTAGTCTAGAGGGTCCGCCTCTCATGTGACGTCTAGCAATAAATTCTGTATTACATAGATATGTCCGGATACTCTGATCAGTCAGCGTAAAGTGCCGTTCTTCCCGCTTTCCTTTCTGTTCGCGGATGATGTTCTAAAAGAATGAAGGTCGGCACCTCTTTGTATGAGACCGAATTTCTAATTCTGGGTCATTGTCATTATACGAGATGTATTTGGGAGGAAATAGCATGTTTCTTGATTCACTCATGAACCAGGGCTTTTGGAACTGCAGAGTAACTTCTGCCATAGCCGTTCGTATTGAATTTCTCTGACACTTTCACGCTGACTAAGGAAACATGTGAGTTAATCATGCTCCACTTCTTTAATATTTTCTCTCTCTTCCCTTAATCCAATAGTCGAAGATTAAATCTGACAAGAGGACCCTCCATACTGTAAATCACGGATTTTGATGCGCTTCAAATATGTTGTAGAGGCACTCACCCTGAGTACCTGGCAATCCGGTTTCCTAGAGACGGGCCTTGGTTTTTGAAAAATTCGATTCTGAAGTTCATTGCGAGCTTTGTATACCGGTAAAGGGTTCACGGCTACCGCACTGAAGGTACCGTGTACGATTCCCGCTCGTGTACTTTCTTTCCAAAATTGACCGAATTTTTCAGTTTTATTTCAAAGAGTACCAACAAACAGTGTAAGGTGTGCGAAATTATAAAGATATATTCAGTCCCACCATAGTGCACTCCTTATTGCCAGTCTTGCGGTGTTTATTTTTACCGACAGGTGAAAATCTTCACAAAAATTATTCAGATTGCTCCCGACTTGATGAAAGACAATAGAGAGATCGCTTGTAGGGAAGATTCGATAAAATTTCATTCGCTAATCCTACATCAATTCCGCGCACCTAATTTGAAAGCATGATTAGACACGCATGGTTCGCATCGAAATTAGCGGATGAAAGAGAAAGCTTTTTGAATGCAAAAGAATTTTGTTTCCCGGTATCGCTCATGAAGAAACGGGGCCCCTCCAAGACGGCTGCTTTCATAAAATGCGCGTGGTGCTGCGAAAATTTATGCTTCGTTTGTTTCTATGATAAGTATCACCCACAATATTGTTCTGGCACATCAAGCAATGTGGACGATGAAAAATAAGATTTTTGTAATATTATATGGCATAAAAAATTAATAGCTGAATACATGAAACTTCCTGGCAGATTAAAACTGTGTGCCGGACCGAGACTCGAAATCGGGACCTTTGCCTTGCGCGGGCAAGTGCTCTACCAACTGAGCTACCCAAGCACGACTCACGCCCTTTCCGCGCAGCTTTACTTCTGCCAGTAGCTCGTCTCCTAGGTAAAGGTCCCGAGTTCGAGTCTCGGTCCGGCACACAGTTTTAATCTGCCAGGAAGTTTCATATCAGCGCACACTCCGCAGCAGAGTGAAAATCTCATTCTGGAAACTGAATACATCTTTATCTTTTCGCACACCTTACACTGTTTGTTGATATTCTTTGAAATAAAATTGAAAAGGTCAGTCGATTTCGAAAAAAAAAGAAAAAAGTGCAAGAGCAGGATTCGAACACGGTACCTCCAGCGCGGTAGCCGCGAACCTACACCGCTGCGCCACGCTGACTTGATTG
This sequence comes from Schistocerca americana, assembly GCF_021461395.2. Lineage (NCBI taxonomy): Eukaryota > Metazoa > Arthropoda > Insecta > Orthoptera > Acrididae > Schistocerca > Schistocerca americana. The sequence continues at coordinate 129,905,458 of NC_060124.1, forward strand.
GAATATAAGTAATGTTACAGGCATACAGGGCGCGCAAGAGCTTCAAATCGATTTTCTCAAAAATCAAGGCCCGTCGCTAAAAAACCGGATATCCAGATACTCAGGCTCAGTGCCTCTACAACATATTTGAAGCGCATCCAAATCCGTGATTTACAGTATGGAGGGTCCCCTTGTGAGTCATGCATGTGTCTTCCCCACGATTAAATTTGTATGGTGGCTCCACCATAAATCTCCAGATACTTGAATGGTATGATTACTTCCTAGGATTGCTGGCCTAGTCCGTAGCCCTGCGATATGGGATCCTTTATTTAAGCGCATTAGATTAGACTTATTTCTGCTGTGCGCCAGCTGACAATCCGTGCGCCAGGCACTGGTCGTGTGTAAGTCTCTCTGCATTTCCTGGCAAATTTCTAGTGACATCACATCCTTGTGAACAACTGTAAATTCCTTCAAGCGACTACGTACTTTATCCTTGTATATCATGGACAGAAATGGCTTTATCGCACCTTTTTGAGGTACGCCAGACGCAGTCTGCGCTTGCAATAATGCTTTTTGTGAGGATTGTCACGCGCCATAATTTTTACTATTTCTGGCACTTTTGAAGCTTATTGTTTAGTTTGGCTTCTTACTGACAGTCATGCAGCAACAGCTGCTCAAGCTGTATCCAGCAGGAAAAATAATCTTCGCCCGCTGACAATATTTTACGAATTATCGTTGTTGTTCGTGTTTTGCACACGCTGCGAGTTACGTTTTAATCAGCCCCAGCGTTCTTGAGATGCAGCAAGACGCTTTGGACGTGCGTCTTTCGGGGTAACCGGAATGAAATTCCACCCACCTCGAGATTGCGTTCAGTTTAATCATTCGCTCCGCGTTCACGGTATACATGAAGTTTCACTGTGATGACATTCATGATATGTTGTGGCAGAAGGGATTATTCCGAATGGAAGTGTTGCTTGAACTAGGTCTTGGAGAAGTAACAATTCCAACAATACATAACACATTATGCGACACGTCATTAATGTTGTCAGTTAATCCCCTTACTGCCCGTGTCGTAATATGCTACTGAAGCATCAAGTATATTATTTCTCCTAACTGCTGCCTTCTGTATAGCCTATTATGAAGTAGCTATTACCCGCTGCTTGGCTCGCACATCAGCAGTTTTCTTATGATGAGGAATGGTGAGGAAGATGTAGGTACACAATGAACGTGTTTCTGTTATTTTGTCGATGTCGAATCTGAAAGCAGTATACTTTCTAATTATATTTAAAAATGCCTCGATTCATTACATTCGTGCAGAAGTAGGTTTTAGGGGTTTCTCTGGCTCACATAGTACAGAATAGGAGATTTTACCAACGGAGAAGCACATACCTATCGTTTCTCCCTGCCATTTTAATGCGTTATAGTGCCTACGTTTTTGATCCATGCCTCTATGATGACCAAAAGCCTCCCTCGTTCCACGTGTAAGGGTACGACTTTCTGCTTGTCGTGCGGCCTTTAAATGACACCGTCGTCTTGTCTTCAAGCGTCTTGGAAGCTGTAAGAGAAGCGTTACGCTCAGCGTCTAGAATGCGACGGTCTTGTGACTGCTCTAATGTCTCTCAACTCTTAAGGCCGCTTGATGCTCTGCAACCAAGTGCCGGTGGTCATGAGATTACACTAAAGTTTGTACTGTATTGTACTGTATATCAACCGAGGGCCTAGAAAGGGCGGTGAGGCTCCGTCCCCGCCGCAGCCGCAGTGGTCCACAACCCCACGACGACTACCGCAGTCCACTTCACCCCTCCGCCGCCCCACACCGAAACATTCTTTCAGGGTTATTGTGCGGTTCGGTCCCCGGTAGACCCCCCCCCACCCCCACCCCAGGGAACGCCTCACACCAGACGAGTGTAGCCCCTACGTGTGCGTGGTACAGTAATGGTGGTGTACGCGTACGTGGAGAACTTGTTTGCGCAGCAATCGCCGACAGAGTGTAGCTGAGGCGGAATAAAGGGAACCAGCCCGCATTAGGCGAGGCAGATGGAAAACCGCCTAAAAACCATCCACAGCCTGGCCGGCTCACCGGACCTCGACACAAGTCCGCCGGGCGGATTCGCGCCGGGGACCAGGCGCTCCTTCCCAATCCGGCAAGCCGTGCGTTAGACAGCACGGCTAACCGGGCGGGCCGCACTAAGGGTTATTGACTACGAGTAATTATCGCGGTTTGAGCTTTCTTACATCTACGCGCTAAATCAGACTTTACGTTTGAGACACTTCTAGTAATAGTTTTAAATATCCAGAATGAGATTTTCACTCTGCAGCGGAGTGTGCGCTGATATGAAACTTCCTGGCAGATTAAAACTGTGTGCCCGACCGAGACTCGAACTCGGGACCTTTGCCTTTCGCGGGCAAGTGCTCTACCAACTGAGCTACCGAAGCACGACTCACGTCCGGTACTCACAGCTTTACTTCTGCCAGTACCTCGTCTCCTACCTTCCAAACTTTACAGAAGCTCTCCTGCAGGAGAGCTTCTGTAAAGTTTGGAAGGTAGGAGACGAGGTACTGGCAGAAGTAAAGCTGTAAGTACCGGACGTGAGTCGTGCTTCGGTAGCTCAGTTGGTAGAGCACTTGCCCGCGAAAGGCAAAGGTCCCGAGTTCGAGTCTCGGTCGGGCACACAGTTTTAATCTGCCAGGAAGTTTCAGTTTTAAATATGTTTCTCCGGCTAACCGCCTTATTTTGTTGTTGTATCTCCACCAAAACCTCCAACTATGCCACGTGTCGTGGCAACTCACTATTATAAACTGTGTGCACAGAAACATAGGCTTCGCACTGTTACGGATTTATCTACAGACTCTAAAAGTCGTCGACCATCGCGTCAGCGTCGTCTGCTCGCCACTCACGTATACCGTATTCAGGAATGTTAATAGTAATCAAAAAGATACAACTTTCTAAAGTGACCTATGGTCTTCTTCAGGGTTCAAAGTATCTCTATACCGAATACAGCCGGACCGGTTCAGCCGCGGAGTCGTGAAAATTAACAGAGAGAATTAATTTCGCGGTTAATACTGCTGGTATTAGTATGGAAGTATGGATTAAACATGTTGAGAATTGAATAAATATTATTTGGTTAATTTCTATAATATTACGCTGAACACATCAACCAATAAAAGCATTTCCACAAATATGTTACAGTTCAGAAGTGAAAGAGTAAACGGGTTTTTGTAAGAATTAATATTTTTCCTTAATTTACGTAATATTCTCCAGTAAATAAAATAAATGTCGTGTGACTGCGGCCTCCCGTCGGGTAGATCCTTCAGCGGGTGCAAGTCTTTCGATCTGACACTACTTCGGCGACTTGCGCGTCGATGGGGATGAAATGATGATGATTAGGACAACACAACACCCAGTCCCTGAGCGGAGAAAATCTCCGACCCAGCCGGGAATCGAACATGGGCTCTTAGGATTGACATTCTGTCGGGCTGACCACTCAGCTACCGGGGGAGGACATATTATCCTGTCAATATATACTACACGCTTTCTAAAGTAGCCTATGTTTTTCCTTAGCGGTCAACCAACGTCCGTACCAAATTTTATCAAAATCTGTTCCGCGGTTTAGTCGTGAAAGCGTAACAGACAGAGATACTCCACATTTATCATATTAGTACAGAAGTCTGGATGAACGGAAAGAGCTGGTGTCTTTATATTTTAACTGGTTGTGTGTTGCGATTGGCGTTCAGTAAGTAAGGCAACATCTTTTTGTAAATGCAGGTTGGTTTTGTTCAGTGTTCTAATACACCATACTATGCCCCAGTCTTCTGGCTAAAAACCTAATTTTCAACACAATCTCCCTTCAATGCGACGGCCTTACCATACCTTACTGGGACGGCCCACATGCCCGCATGTTACCACTCGATTGGTCGGCGTCAGACCCAACGGCGTGCTGCATCAATAACCTCTCTGTCATCCACTTACTGGCGAGCATTTCCGCCCAGATAGTCCTTCGTTGTTTATGGTCTTCTGTTAAGCGGCGAGGAATCCAGCGAGCACACACCTTTGAGTACCCCAGTGTGTTAGCGCTACCAAAAGAGACGTCCAGTTGAGCAGCGAGGTGTACAGTTGTGATGCGTCAATCACTTCGAATGAGAGCGTCCGCACGTTCCGCCATAGCAAGAGTCACAGCTGTGTGCAGCCAGCCGGCGCGCGAAAGATGGGTACGTTGTTGCGATGGTGACAGACGCCTCGCCCAACGACTCACCGTGCTTTTGTACAGTGCCAAGTTTCCGTAACATTCTGCAACCGAGTATGAATATCAACTAAGTTCTGGTTTTCCACCAAAAGAAACTCAATGACAGCTCTCGGCTTGCAACGCGCCTCCCTTACAGACTCAAAAATGGGTTCAAATGGCTCTGAGCACTATGGGACTCAACTGCTGAGGTCATCAGTCCCCTAGAACTTAGAACTACTTAAACCTAACTAACCTAAGGACATCACACACATCCATGCCCGAGGCAGGATTCGAACCTGCGACCTTAGCGGTCGCGCGGTTCCAGACTGTAGCGCCTAGAACCGCTCGGCCACTACAGCTGGCTTACAGACTCCATTTGAAAGGTTATGTATAGCGCCGCCACGTATCGGAACTTCATGAAACTACAGGGACTGAAGGGGGAATGTTCCATGATGTCTCACATCAAATTCCGAATTTTTTTTTCAACAGAAACTGGCCAAGAAAAAAATGTGTTGCATTACTTATTTAACGCCCCTCGTACGTTTCTGAGGCGAAGATTCGGAAGAAGCCCGTCAATTTGACTGCACGCGTGCTGAAAACCCGCGAAAAACCGAACTCGGAATGGCCGAAATACCATCAACATAGCGCGCGGTTCTGGCGCGCCTTCCCGCCTCGTAAGGCCGTGCGCTGCGTACTGAACTAAGCGACCGGTTCTCTGGATGTCCTTCATGCAATCCCCCATCTCTTTTAATGAAATTTATAAAAGCTTATAAGACTTGTCGCAAATTTTTACTTGGGATTTTTTCTTCCAAACGCAGTTCGAACAACAACATGAACACAGTCGATCCACAGAAAGGAAATAATTCCAAACGTTTGCCGCCTGTCATACTTCGTACTACTCAAGACCTTTCTCGGCCTGCAGACCGCACTCCAGCTGAGCGTTCCAATTAATTTTCAACAGGATTACAATAAATTAAAAACAGTGTTCAGTTTCAGCCAATATAAACTAATTACATTAGTTCGACACATTTCGCCAGCATGTTGTCGTTCTCCGGTTTCTTAGTCTATCTTTACGTTAATGTTTCAGAATTTCATGACTGCATCGAGCACAATGCATACTGCGTGATGTACAAAGGTCAATCAATCTGGCGTAATTTCAGTGTTGTTGTTGTTGTTGTTGTTTGTGTGTGTGTGTGTGTGTGTGTGTGTGTGTGTGTGTGTGTGTGTGTGTGTGTAGCGTCGGGGGAACGGGCGCTAAAATCGTGTACCATTTATTTACTAGCACGCCCAACACCCAAGGTTCTTTAAACTTTAAAGGCTCGAACTTCCCTGAATAAAATATCTTCAGAACTCTGATTATTTTCCAAATGAGTTAATGTGTTAAAAGTTTGACATTACGCTTGTAAAACCTTTAAGGTTAAAGACGCCAACCCTTAATTGCGTTCGATTTTGTTAGTTTCGGCTCACCCATCAACTAACAATAAAATCAAAACCTAGTTATTCACGCAAGTCGATGTTTGTGACGCCGTATCTCCTGAGTGATGTATCTTACAATGATATAATTTTGTAGGTACGTATGTAAATACTGTCTGCAAGGTATGTTGCTCGTGCAGACGGAAGTAAAATGTAATAAATTAAAACGTCGTGTCGGATGCTGAAGTTTTATTGCATGAACAGCGAAAATGTAGTAAGCGATAAACTTTCCGCCTTCCACAATTTTGTGGGGAATCTTAGTGAGAAACAGTTTGGAAAAGGTTTGAAATTATGTGTAACGTTTGTCGGGAGTTGCAGAGTACTCTCATTCTCAAATACTGCATGAATATGGAAATGAAATCCCATGCTTCTTGACAGAGCGTAGGGGAACGATGCGGGAGATCCGCACCGCCGTACTAGGCAAGGTCCTAATGGAGGTGGTTTGCCGTTGTCTTCCTCCGATGCATGAATATAGTGCTGGTAATTTGGGCATTGTTAGTAACGCAGCACAGTTTCTAATTTACTGTGTTAAACCTGTACTGTAAGATTATACGTCTTAATGAGTAGTTTCCGACAGCATTAGATGATGACAGCATCTTAATTTTTAAATTCAGTCAATAATTATATGAAATATTGAAAATCAAATTTTTGTTGTCACTGAAGACGTCAGAGGGGCAACCTGATACTGGCACCGAGCACCACGAACCCGATATAGATTCCAAAAACAAGGGTCTTCGGGATTTTTCTTAGTGGATGGTTCCACAGCCATCATGTACTCATTACGTGATACCAATTTTGTTCCATGGCTCAAATTTACTGAATATGATTTTGACTAAAAGTTTGGTCAAGTGCGAAGTCGCTGTCGTTTTCAAGTGCACTTACCAAAAAGAATAATACAAATGAGATCGGGTCAGAGAGTAATAAAAATTAACTCGTTATACAAAACCAAGTAATCAAATAAACAAGTAATACGTGATTGACTAACCAAAATTCACACTAGTGTACGACAAAAAATATTGTGCTTGAAGGTGATTCGTAGTGCTACACATCGACATCTACGTCTACATGTGTACTCTGCAATCCACACTAAGTGCCTGGCAGTGGTTCAGCGAATCATTTTGAGACTATTTCTTAACCGTTCGACTCTCGAACAGAGAATGGGAAAAATGACCATTTAATCTTTTTCGTATGAGTTCTGATTTCTCTCATATTATTATGATGATCATTTTTTCCTATGCAGGCTGGCGTTAATGAAATATTTTCGCATTCAGAGGAGAAAGATGGTGACTGAAATTTCGTAAAAATATTTAGCAGCAACGAAAAACGTCTTCGTTTTAATGATTGTCACTCCAACTCGCGTATCGTATCTGTGGCATTCTCTTCCCTATTTCGCTACAGTACAAAACGAGCTGTCATTCTCTGAAATTTTTCGATGTTCTCCGTCGATCTTTTCTGGTACGGGTCCCATACAGCGCAGAAATACTCCAGAAGATGACGGACAAGCATAGTGCAGGCAGTCTGTTTAGTAGACCTGTCGCATCTTTTAAGTGTTCTGCCAGTAAAACGCACCCTTTGGTTCGCCTTTGCCACAATCTTATCTATATGACAGTATCAATTTAAGCTGTTGGCCTTAGATATTTAGTTGACTCGACAGCCTTTAGATGTGTGTGATTTATGGTGTATCCGAAATTTAACGGATTCCCTTTTATTACTCCCGGTTGACCTTAGAGTCAACTGCCACTTCTTGCACTCTACAGATAACTTGCATACATCACTGTGTAGTTCGTTTCGACCCCATGAAGACTTTATTAGATATTAAATGACAGCATCATCTGCAAACAATCTAACACGGCCACTCAGATTGTCTCCTAAATCGTTCATATACATCACGAACAGCAGAGGGCTTATGCCAGTTCCTTGGGGGGCGCCAGATATCACTTCTGTTTTATCTGGTGACCTTCCGTCGATTAATACCTACTGTGACCTATATGACAGGAAATCACGACTCCAGTCGCGCAACTGAGACGACATTCCGCGGACACGCAATTTGATTTGAAGTCGCTTGTGAGGAACGGTGTCAAAGGCATTCTAGAAACTAACCCATTACCACCTCGCCTGGGATCTGGCTGAAAGGTTCTTGATTCTACCACACGTCACTATTCTAGCAGCACAATTTGTCTAGAAAAGAAGGGCCATGGGTTCTAAATGTGTTACGTACAATTTGTACATTCTGATAAGAAGCCTAATTTTTGATAATACACTTGTGTGACCGAAGTTTAGCCGATCATATAATACTCCTTGTTTCTTACACTACTGTATGAATAATTTTTGCTATTTCTATTTTTTCTTTGTGTTTGTGTATTTTAAAATGACGATGACGTAGAAGCTGCACCGTCGTGAACTCTACATTTTTGTTGAAAAATATACGGCAATAGAAGAAAAACGATACGATTTGAGCACTTCGGTATGAATTCCCGCCGAAATGTACCGTGCTAATGTGCTTATGAAATAGTGAGTGAAATACGAAACAGTGTGTGGAGTTCTGTGGTTTATCGTATCAGTCAGAGATCTCACAGAAATTCCCATTTCCAGAAATAAGTAAGTGAAATTTGGAATAGCAGTACTGTGAAATAAAGTATTAGGTATACCAACACATATTTACCTATATTCAGCGTGAAAACCTGTGATTTTCACTCAGGTTAGGGTACTGGAATTAAGGAAAATCACAGCCACATTCAACGCGTTTTATGGGAAAGCGAAATTGAATTTCGGCCCATTTATTTCTGTTGCTTCTTGCCAGTTTCTACGCTGCCTGAGTAATCCCGCAATGTAACAAACAGCGAGGATGAGCCACGGGCAAGCGGTTCCCAAAATCGCTGGCACGCCCCACTTGGACTGCACTCGGCCATGCAGACAGTTCATTAGCCTTTCAGTGGCGATGGTGCGACAGCAAACGCCATTAATGACGGTGAAGCTTCCAGCGTCGGCCGTAATTGACTATCCCCCGATAAGGCCACGTAATGACTGGAAGTGATTAGGTTGAAACACTATCGCCGAGCGTGTCACCCGGCCCTGGTCCTCGCATCGCTCTCTCTGAGCCACAGAAATTACACCATCAATAGCATCAGCGTTCCCAGCACGTCTGCAATTAAAGCTAACGAGATAAAAATAGTTCCACCTGCGAGCGCTGCGATATTCCAATACCAGTGGAATTTCAGGGCATACACCATTTCAGCTTCGTTTGCATTTCGGAGTAACGCCAAATATATTGTTCCAAAATCTCATGTTCTCATGCCTTCTTATTCAACATATTGTAAATAAAATGATCTTTATGCAAAGCTGACAGAGGAAACATTTAAAATAATTCTCATTTATTGTTCAATCTTAGTTGCACAATTTTAATTAGATTACGTGTTTCTATCTCTCAGGATCATCATCAGATTCGAGTAGTCGCTTCAGCAACCCGTCTTGGCTACCTAGAACCACATATCAGTGTCCTCTGAGTAGTTCTGAGTATACAAGACGGTTTGCTGACGCAAGTACTTAGATCTGAAGAGATTGCTGAGTGATCGAAGCACGTAATCTAATTAAAAATGCCCAACTGAGACTAAATAATAAGTGAGAATTATCTTAAATATTAGTACAGTTGTTGACTCTCTTAACAGAAGAATATGTCGACTACAGTGGACAGGCAACATAGTTCAGTATTTTACAGAAAATGGCAATAATTTCAAAGAAGGATCTAGTAACTCAGCACAGTAAGAAGAGGTTGAACTCTGACGGAAACAGGTTTAGGATGGCCTGATGCAAGAACTCCGGTACGACGCAGAGACTTGAGAACCTGTTTATACCACGTTGTCTCTTCGTTAACTGGAGAGAGTCGTCAAAGTAAATGAATGTATTGCAAGGTAGCATACTGCTACATGAGCTCTGAATCACGTTGCACTTTATACCTCACACAGCTATAGAAACCGTAATTTTCCTCGCTATTTTTTTCATACAAGTACGCATAAAGTAAGGTATTCCGGATTTTGGATCTACTTACGAAAAACTAAGCTTTCTTTAACTCTCCGCACTTTGGAAAAACAAGGAAAAATATTCATGTGCCTATAGATGAAGCGGAACAACTGCTTAGGCAGCCTAAACTAGCGCTCCAAATGTTCTTAGATAAGGCATAGTCCAATGGTTGGGCTATTCACAGTGTGTGACATGCGAAACCGACATGACTATCAGTGCCAGCTTACCTCCAGGACACATCGACTTCGTTCGTATCCATATGAATAGCTCCTAAAATCATTCCGCAAATGTTACATGTCTTGCGTTCTAAAACCCCTTGGAATCAATCCTTGGAAATTTCAAATTACCATCAGTATTCTTTTTTAAAGGACTAGGGCCTCCCGTCGGGTAGACCGTTCGCCGGCTGCAAGTCTTTCGATTTGACGCCACTTCGGCGACTTGTGCGTCGATGGGGATGAAATGATGATGATAAGCACAACACAAAACCCAGTCCCTGAGCAGAGAAAATCTCCGGGAATCGAACCCGGGCCCTTAGGATTGACAGTCTGTCGCGCTGACCACTAAGCTACCAGGGGCGGACTTTCTTACAGGTAAGAGTGCAGTTATCATACTGGAAGATACGACAAGCAAGGTCTGATAAACTGAAGTGACTTTGAAATAGATCTCAAATCTCTAAGCCATCTCAACTAGAGTCGACGAATTAGTAAAGGTATTACGTACATAATAGCCGCTTTCGTCTGAGCAAGAGCTAATAAAATCAGAAAAAGGTATTAATTCCTTCACTTCTGATCTATACCATATTTCTCGTCCAGTGAAGAATGTACGTTTCGCCCCGGAATAAATTAAATGGACGCCAAATTCTCAACGCAGGTATCCTGTGCGGAGGTATCCTTACTCACTTTACACTACACCTATGAGAGTGAAACAATTATCGCATCAACCTTGAAAATCCTCCAGCATTTTGACGATATTTGCTTTTATGCGTCTACAAACTTCCCGGTCCCTGTTGGTTGCGACCTTTATGCAGTCACCGTTGTTCTGCCGTGTTATGTACCTGTGAACGATACACCGTTCCATGTAGAGAAGCTGGAAAGGCCACTTCGATAAACTAACAAATCGGGCAGTTCGCTTTGTTCACAGTTTAGTGTGATTTTCAAAAAAAATCACAATTCGATTTAGCACCTCTTCATTAGTTATAATGTGTGGTGTCTGATCGTTCAGATATGTCCGAAACAACACCGTTCTCCATTCCTCAGCCGTACATATACATGATCAAATTAAATAAATTTAGACATCGGCCGCAATTGAATATTGGGCATTTGTGTCGAATGGGGAGCGTGCTCGAACAGCCCAAGCTGTTAAGGCAACCGCTCGCATAAAGCGGGAAATCAGGTTTCGAGTCCCAGTCCAGCACAAATTTTCATTTGTTGACATTGAATTCATTTCAGTGTCCAATTGCGGCCGATGTCAGAATTTATTTCATTTTATGGTCCTGAACTGATATGCGACGATGACACTGCAAGTGGGCATGGAGGACCTACAATGAAAGTAGCCAACACACTGAACATGAACTCCAAAATCTGGAAGGAAAAATAAGACCCTCAAGACCTCTCCCCCAACTAGAGATGGCGACGATAACTCTCTTCTAAACGTAAAACTATGATCCTCTCCGCTGGATTCGAGCTTTTAAGTCCCCCTAATGGTACACATCGTTATGTGGCTTGCGGCGAGTAGATGTAGGTATAGCGGCAGATAGTGTACGAAGTACCCGGCGTCAAGCGGTTCAGAATGGCTTGTGATGTACTCTGACGGAAAAAAATCGCAACGCCAGAATGATGATGCAGCCGTGCATGCATTGTGTTGTACAGGTGCGGGATATCAGTTTGTGGGATGGAGTGGCATGCCTGTTGCACTTGCTCGGTCAATACAGGAACGGTTAGTGCTGTTTGTGGGTGACGCTGTCGTCCAGTATTGTCCCATATGTGCTCGACTGGAGACAGATTTGGTGATGGAGCAGGCTAAAGCATGTCGACTATAGAGTTGCGTTACAGAAGCGGCATGTTAGCGAGCGTCATTCTGTTGCGAAACACTCCACAGCGCAGCAGGTCGAATCACCAGATTGACGTACAAATTAGCAGCGGGTGCGTGGGATAATCGCGAGAGTGAACCTGCTGTCATACGAAATGTATCCCAGTTCATAGCTCCGGGTATAGGTCCAGTGTGTCTAGCACGCAGACAGGTTGGTTACAGGCGTTCAACTGGCCTCATTGTAACCCACACATGGCCATCACTAGCACCGAGGCAGAACCACCTTTTATCAGAAAACACAACACACCTCCCATCCTGTACTCCAATGAGCCCTCGCTTGACACCACTGAAGTCGCAGTTGGCGGTGGTTTGTGATCAGTGGAATACACGATACAGAGTAGCTGCCTAGGAGCTGTCTTTGAAGTAACCGATTTGTAACAGTTCATTGTGTCACTCTGGTGCCAACTGCCGCTCAAATTGCTGCTCAAATTGCTGTTGCTGATGCAGTACGATGCGTCGGAGCCATAAGCCGAACACGTTGGTCTTTCCTCTCGGTAGTGCCACGAGATCATCCACAATATGGTCTTCTTGCGAACGTACATTCTCGTGAACACCTCCGCCAGCAAACATGCACAGTGGCTACATACAGCTTCTAGTAGTCCTATTACATGAGCTCGTTCAAACTCTGTGAGGTGTTGAAAATGGCGTCTTTGTCGCCTTATAGGTGTTCTTGACTAACATCAACTCACGTCCCATCTCAAAGGCAACTAACACTCACGATCGTTACAGCGTGCATTTAACTCAAACCTGATTTGCGTCCGCATAGTGGGGTTACTAGCGCCACTCTTATGCAACTGGTACGAAGTTTGAATAGACCTTATATTTCAGATGTAGAAACACGGCTGCCAATTTCCGTTTATGCCGCACAACTCCTCCTTGACGCTGCGATTTTGTTTTCGTCAGTGTATTTACGCAGATCTACATACAGAGAGCAGGACGTAAACACTGGAAATGACGTCAGTTATCGGCGGACGTGTGATGCTCCAGCGGCGTGCTGCTAGGCTGGGAGGGCGGCCCTGGACCAGTCACACAACCAGATCTAGAGCCACAGCGAGGCGTGCGCCACAGCCCCTTAGGTCGGGCGCTTTCAGCGGGGAGCGCGGCCACCAGCAGAAGAGCCGGGCTCCCAATTACCGGCGCTTCACCTGTCAGCCACGGCCGCGGTAATCGCATTCTAGAAGGCTCGCCCCCCAGACGCAGACGCGTGCGTGGAGGGCGGCGCCGGGCCTCGCTAAAGGAGGCAGCGCTAAAAATTCAGACGCGAAACTGGCGCGCGCCAACTCTGGCAACATCGGGACGAGCACAGGGTGCCCAGCTCGTATTGCCCTAATTTTCCAGAAGGAATAGCCCACGGTCGTAAGAACAGCGCCCAAAAAATTACTCAACGCCAGTGGACAACATGTCAATAACAAGTAACGCCATCTCTAGCCTTGATAACTGGCTCAATTAGACAAAAATGAGAGTCTAGAACCTTTTCTCGGGTAAACCATTTCTAGCTGAAGCCATTCATTGACGATTAGATACCGTAGAGCTACGGAACTGCGAGAATGCTCACTGCTACGACCCACCTCCTGTTGCAAATAGGCCCAGATATCTTCTGTGGAGTACTATCACATGATTTAGTGGGCCACTCGAGGTACGATAAGGTGCATGAATGTTCGTCAACCGAAAAACGTACGCGGTGCAGCCCTGTGAGCGCAACTGTTGTCGTTTTGGAAGATGGGAGTACCCACAATATACTCATCGTGAAGATGTGAAAGAAGTGGTAACACTTACTCACCGTGACGTTGAAATAAACATCTTGGTTCATAGAAACGCAAAGGTCCCGCGTTCGAGTCTCAGTCACGAAGTTTCATCCTGGTTCACGTTTATCCTAACTTGAACGAGTGTGTCCAATTCATGGAACGAAAAACACCCCAAAGATATCACAGAACCACTTCAGCTTGGCCTGCAGACACCAATCCACTGCAGGTTAAAAATCTCAAATGAATCATAGAAGCCGGCCGAAGTGGCCGTGCGGTTCTAAGCGCTGCAGTCTGGAACCGCGAGACCGCTACGGTCACAGGTTCGAATCCTGCCTCGGGCATGATGTGTGTGATGTCCTTAGGTTAGTTAGGTTTAACTAGTTCTAAGTTCTAGGGGACTAATGACCTCAGAAGTTGAGTCTCATAATGCTCAGAACCATTTGAATCATAGAATAGAGGCCAAATCGCGCCTCTTCGGAGCACACTACCCCTCTCGAGCCAGCCACTGTCCAGTTTCGGTATGTTTATTCCACTGAAGATGTGGAGCTGTATGTGCTACTGAGAGCAATGACCTTCTGCGGGGTACCCACTGCACGAATTTCCCTTCGCAACGGAAAACGCTCGAGATAGACCTGCACCCACTGACAGCAGGAACTCCTATCAGATCTCAAACCACCTGTCCTTGCAAAGCCGTGACAGTTATCTCTGGCCGCTGTAACCGTTCTCACACCGTGATACACGGCTGCGAGTGGTACACCATTACTTACAGACGCGTTCCACAGGCCGCACCAACAAATCAGGCAACTTTATTTACGATGTAATGATGAGCACGGTGAAACACGATACTCCCTTTTGCGCTATTCCGTTACATCTCCTGCTGTGATTCCATGTATTCGACTGGAACATACACATCAATTCTCTGCAATGACTTACGTCAGCGGTACAGGATCACATGACAGCCCGGTTACTATTCTATACCATCTACAGCGTTCCACAGTGACCAGAAGGGGTGATAATACAGTGCTGAGCTACTTTAACTGGTCATAACATGTGAACCCATAACGTGACACATTTGCAAATTTTGAACTTTATAATACACGATTTAAGATTACATACGTACGTACATACATACATACATACAATATCTTCACAGCAAATGTTGGAAGCGCTCTACATCAGCATCCATGAAAATTGGGAGAGTACATACGGAGTTTTGCAGTTGCTCATGGTCTATTCTTGTACTCTCTGCTTTTAAGACATCCCCACAAGAAAAAATCCGTGGGGAAGGGGAGGGGGGGGGGGGGATTACACCAGGTGATCGAAGGGACCATATATTTTTTTGAGATTATTCGGTCACGAAAGAGACTGGTTACAAGTTGCACTGAAGCGTTAGACGTGTGAGATGTTGCTCCGTCTTTTTGGAAATAACCTTCTGTAACTTCGCCGTCATCCACCTGCTTCACACAAGTATTGAAGATGCCCGTATAAATTGCATTGTAGTATCAAAGAAAATGCGGCCAACAATGCTGGAAGCTGACACCGTTCACTACACTCCTTTCCATCATGCAGTGGTATTTCGTGGATGATATGAGTATGCCGGCCGGGGTGGCCGAGCGGTTCTAGGCGCTACAGTCTGGAACCGCACGACCGCTAAGGTCGCAGGTTCGAATCCTGCCTCGGGCATGGATGTGTGTGCTGTCCTTAGGTTAGTTAGGTTTAAGTAGTTCTAAGTTCTAGGGGATTGATGACCTCAGAAGTTAAGTCCCATAGTGCTCAGAGCCATTTGAACCATTTGATATGAGTATTTACTGCAGCCCAGTACCTACTATTTTGCATGTGTGTGAGTGTAAATTGACATATGGAACCATGACTCATCTGTACACCATGTTATGGAGAGAAGGTCTGGACGGTAAAAAGAAACTCCTGAAGCCATGAACAACAGCACATTTTTCCCTCATGATCTGTTTCTTGCAACGCTGGCATCTCGTGCACTCCGTATGGTCGCAATGCCGATTTCTTCGCAGCTCTCTGGCGTGCGCCGTAAGAAATACTTGTCTCGTGGCTGAATCGATGCAATTTCCTTGGAGAATTTTCCAAGCGTCTTCCAACATTATCAATAACCCCCGCACTCAATGACGGTCTACGTTTACCACTGTCACTCTTTAGTACACATGCTGTCTCAGCTTCCTTACAATCGACAAAATTGTTGCCTTTACTGGAACATCGTGCACACTGAATTCTTTAGCCAATGAGTCGGTCTTCCAATATGCTTTCACAGTAAAAAAACCTGCTCTCGAAGTGTGTACTGCATGTTTCTGACAGCTAAAGACTGCGGACTAATCACTAATTTGCTCGTTATTGTCACGGGGCTGGAACTACACACTCACAACTTCAAAAACGGCGACCGAAGAAGCTGCAAACGAATTAACACGAGCCGAGCAAGCGTGGCACTATGCCGGACAAAGGACCTCATGCGCAGAAACGACATTCAACTTGCCAACAACGGATGGTATTTCTAATTCTCCCACAGCCACTGGGATCTTTAAAACAACTTACCCGTTTCTACAACCTTTCGGAGGGAAAGAAATTATGATCCACTTAAGTAGTTCAGGTTTGTATAGATCCCCCTGTATATATGACCATCAGTCAAAGTGTGATGCACGGGACTAGGGACATATCCTGTTTACCGGTACAGCCTTCATAAGAAAAGAAACTATAGACTATTCTCGTCATTGCAGTTGTGTGAGAACATGCGACCACAATTACCTGTGACACTTATAAAGGAACAAAAGAACCCAGTCAGTGTTATCAACGGCTTATGAATGACTAACTGATCGCAAATGGTGACCTGTAGTACAAAATCCCGCTAACACCATAAACCTGTAAGAAACAGACAACTATACCAGATTACCACACCTCTCCATCGTCCACAGAATGCTAAGTGGAGGAGAGAAAGTATGTACAGATTTAAATGTGAATGAAACGAGTAAACTTGTGTAATTAGCATTGTGGATGACGTAAATCAGCATCAAAACCAATGTAAAATCAAAACCAATGTCAATCAGCATCAGGCAGAACCTGCAGTATCACAACACCCTCGCCGGCATTAGATCAATCTCATCTGCAACCTTAGCGGCTGGGAGACGGCGCTGTGATTCGGTACGAGACTAGGTCCATGAAATACTAGCGTTGACCCAAATACCAAAGGGAGGACAAGGCTGACACTCATACACTAGGGACTTCGAACGAAAAGTCCATCAGCCAGCAACATGTACTGCGCGTCTTAACTCTAAGGCGTGAACACAACAGTCCCAATATATTAAGTATAATATGAAGTACTATACCAATTCGCATGGAAAGAGCTAGAGTGCCGTGAATAGTCTCGATGGTTTTTCACGACTGTTCATTAAATTCCTCAAGTCAGTGATGCATACAACACATATACAATGGTGGCATGCACTCATTTTGTTCCAGAGCAAATTGACCAAACACCCAGTTACAGATAAAGGCCGCCTCGAGATTCCTCCATGTATTACGGTCTTCAGATAATAGCACCCTCGTTGTTCCCGACATATTTTCTAATGTCATCTACCCATCTTCTATTAGGCTCTCTCTCTCTCTGGTCTCCTCTTCTTATATCTTGGAATCTAGCAATGAACTTCCTTAGTCCACCAATCATTCATTCTCCAGACTAATCTATAAACTTTCCATAAAGATGTCCCCTTGGTATATTTTGGAGACTAACAAAGAATCTGAAACTTCCTGGCAGATTAAAACTGTGTGCCGCACCGAGACTCGAACTCGGGACCTTTGCCTTTCGCGGGCAAGTGGTCTACCAAATGAGCAACCCAAGCACGACTCACGACCCGTCCTCACAGCTTTAATTCCGCCAGTACCTCGTTCCTACCTTCCAAACTTCACAGAAGATCTCCTGCGAACCTTGCAGAACTAGCACTCCTGAAAAAAAGGATATTGCGGAGACATGGCTGAGCCACAGCCTGGGGGATGTTTCAAGAATGAGATTTTCACTCTGCAGCGGAGTGTGCGGTGATATGAAACTTCCGGGCAGATTAAAACTGTGTGCCGGACCGAGACTCGAACTTGGGACCTTTGCCTCCGCAATATCCTTTCTTTCAGGAGTGCTAGTTCTGCAAGGTTCGCAGGAGAGCTTCTGTAGAGTTTGGAAGGTAGGAGACGAGGTACTGGCGGAATTAAAGATATGAGGACGGGGCGTGAGTCGTGCTTGGGTAGCTCAGTTGGTAGAGCACTTGCACACAAAAGGCAAAGGTCCCGAGTTCGAGTCTCTGTCCGGCACACAATTTTAATCTACCAGTAAGTTTCGAATCAGCGCACATTCCGCAGCAGAATGAAAATCTGATTCTGGCAGCAAAGAATCTGCCATCCATTCTCCAGACCAATCCATTCACTTTCTATAAGGCTGTCTCCATGGTGTTTCCTTATCCCTTGGATATTCTATAAGAACTTTCTTATTCCTGAGAGCACCCAGTATTCTGGTTAAATGTGCTGCCCGAAAAATATTTTAATTTCATCACATTCATAATGACGTCTTCATCTCCAGTCTGCTCCACGATCAATTTATTTCTTTCCTCGTATCTCCAGTTTATTCCTAATATGAATCTCTCCTTTATTCTCTGAGAAACAGACTGATACACAGATATGTTCGGGAAGTGGCGGCGACATTATTTATGTGCCGGATAATTCTGGTTTCGGCAACCGCGACTCCAGCGGTCACGATAACACTCTGTTTGGGTACGACTATTGACGTGCTACAGGAAAAAAATGCCGGTCCCGAAGGGCCAATTGGTAGTTCATATTTCGTCATGAAGCCTTCTTTACGCCGATTCAGGAATATATCTGTTACTTCGCTTTTCTGTGCCTGGATTTTGATCTGCAACTTGTTGCATACGACGAATCTGGCTTTGTTCAATGTTTTTCCGACGAGGTAAGTTGGAATAACACCACTGAGGACCGAAGTCAGTGGGCGACCGTGGCTTACTCATGACCAGGGTATATGTGCCATGAATTAAACGCAATGAAAAGAAATGGATGGATCTGTGGGGATAAAATCACTGTAAATGCAGACCTGTCAGCTACGCTGAACCTGTATTGCAATGAAGATCCGTTCCTTCAGTGGTATTGTTCTCGTCTACCACGGCGGAGAATCTGTGGTATCAGTGTCCGGAAATCATAGATGAAAACGTCAGTAACAATGATAATTTAAGATAGTCCTGTAGGTGGGCTCAGACTGCCAAACGGTACTTTCCCCGCTCAATATTATGTAGAAACCAACACCTATTTCTTTCAGGCACTGTTTAGAATTTATATGTTTTACAGATTTTTTGTTGATATCAGGCAATGTAGCACACTTTCTAAACAAATTAGAAGTATTCTGAATATTTTAGAACCTGCTTAGGGTTATTAAAAAAATTACGAAGAAATTGATGCAATCTTTTTAACAGAATGCTTCCTCAAATTGAGGTACCATTTAATCCAATTTTATACATTTGGAGGAGACCAAATTTTTATCAGATATTCATAACATGATGGCTGAGGTGCTAGACCTATTTAAATCCACCTATTATATATATTGCAAGGATAAAAAAGTATCACAGCTTACATTTTAATTTTTATAATTTTTTCCTAATAAAAATGTTATTTTTTCAGTAATTTAGTTGATTCTGCAATAAAGCTTAGGTCTACTACGTAAGTATGGACTATTGCAAGTTAAAGAAAGAAATTAGAGCATCCTTTATAAACTTTAGGAAATATTTGTACCTGAGTTCTGAAAAATACAACTTGCGGGAAATTGCGAATTAAGATATGAGTCCCATTAAACTGTGCCTCAGAACATTCCTGAAGTATAGTCTTCATGCTGCAGCATTTCTTCATCTTCAAGCTTCCTCTTGGCATTTTTTTTTTAGCACTCCTTGCTTCTCTGGTAACTTGCAGAGTGAATCTTTCAGCTTCATGCACCCATTGTCTGTCACACACAAGCAATTGATCTTCCATATTAGAGCCACATTTTATGCCTAAATTTCTCAGGACTTCCAACCTTCCTATTACTACATCATTGAAACATATCACTGCATCTAGTACACCAACTTTTAATGTATTTAGTCTTACAAAAACATTCTTGAGTAATCTTTCCCATATGCAATGGTTGAAACTTTCATTTGTATTCTGAGTGCCCCCATGAAGACATTTATTAAGCAAAACAAGGTCACTCAGGTCTCTAAAAATTGATTTTATTTCATTCATAACCGGCTCGGGAAGAGAATGCTTATGATGGCATATTTGACCACTTTGTTTTGCTTTTTGGTAACCACACCAAAAATCTGCTCCTTTATGGCAAAGTCTGTGAACAGGGTGGTCATCTGTGGACAACTTATGAAAGTAGGTGGCCCATACAGCTTTTCTCATTGCTGTAATATCAAAATGGTTCTGAGCACTTTGCGACTTAACTTCTGAGGTCATCAGTCGCCTAGAACTTAGAACTAGTTAAACCTAACTAACCTAAGGACATCACACACATCCATGCCCGAGGCAGGATTCGAACCTGCGACCGTAGCGGTCACGCGGTTCCAGACTGAAGCGCCTTTAACCGCACGGCCACACCGGCCGGCACTGTAATATCATTCAGAGGTGCAGTTCCTCTAATGGCCAGTCCATAATAACTCTGAAGAAGGTTTATTTCCGTTTCTGTCAATCTGCCTCGGCCAGACAGAGATTTCACATCAGATAGCAACTTTCCTTTCATTTCTCTTCGTAGCTTCCTTAATCTAGCACCCATCCTCTTTTGCACATGTCCACAACACTCCACTTTTGTTACCAAGATATCACCATAAACATTGAACACATTAATTTTATTGAAAGCTTTAGAGTCCCCATCGCCTAGGTACTTCGTATATCTAACGTTATAAACGGGCACAGACCTCTGAAACATTTTTAGAGCTCCATCACACTCCATACCTTCACTGTAACCATCATAAATTTTAGAACAATGATGTTCAATACATCCTTCAGTGTTATCATGGCAGGTGTGGCAGTACTTAGATAAGCACTCAACATCAACAACTTTTCCAGTCTCCAGAAAAGTAGCACTTACAACACCATTCAAGGAACGATGTCCTCGACATTGCCATTTCCCATCAAGTGCAACAGCAATGTCCCTGATTCCACTAATATTTACAGTTTCTTCTACTGAACGTTACATAGATGCTTTAGACACAACCTTCAAGGCACGTAAAAGTATTTTTATGTACTTACTGAACCTACTGGGAGGAGGAGGATGGTCCACCAAACCACAGAAAGTTTGAGCAGCCTTTTTCCTTTTCCTATTACACGCATTGCACACACTAACTTCAAATTCACATCATATGAATTATGCACAATGTCCGAAGTCATTTCCAGGTAGATTTATTGCACGATCTACACAGAACAACTAATTTTGACGCAAAACCAGACAGCCTACACCATGACATTGTTTACATTTCGCCACTTCCTTTATCAGAGAACACCAACAACAAAAAACCCACTACAAACCGCGTCATTGTTAACACAAAAATTTGAATCACCAGGAGGCGTGCCATGTGGGAGTTTCAAGAACTGATACATAGGTTACTTTCAACAGTGTGGCTTGCTTTGTTTGTGAATTGATTACCACGGAATTTCCTTTTACTGAATTTCTTGATGCGTGTCATAGTTCGTATCTATTGCACACTAAAGGATATGTACTTCCACAAATATATGTAGCACTTCGGCAACAAACATTCAGTAACACGTGAACAAACTGCTTCAGCGAGACAAAAGTAAATACTAGCAACTATAATAATTTACAGACACTAGAAACCTGCACTGTTACCAACATATACAATGTATCATACGTATAATCGCTGGAAACAGAAAGTTCACAGTTCTTTTCGAAATAATACTGGTTTCTGTAACAGAAAAAAGGGGGGCGTGGCGGCATACATGACCGTAACTTTAAGATTTGGTATATATAGGTCATTTCTCATTTGAATCCGTATAATGTATATATCAATGCAATCAGGAAAGACTACAGAATTTAATAAGGTCATTAAATAATTTCGATTTTTCCACCGTTTATAAATACCGTGTATCCTTACGGCGAAAGTTCGCGATGAGCGGAAACCTCGGTTCGAGTCCTCATCTGGCACAAATTTTCAATTACTACAAATTAATTATACTGCAAGCTGTACCACACCGAGAAGCTAATCGATTATGCGAAAAACATCTTATCCTACACCGCCCGTCCAGAAAGTTTCGAAATTGATTTCATTCGTGGTGTGTAAGTGACATCAGAGGGCAATCTGAACTAAAAACAGTTAACTACAGATATGCATTCGACCAGTCATTTGGTAGAAGGCAGTGTTGAATAGTGGACGTGTGCACGTAGTGTGTCAGTGTTGTTATGTCACAAACAGCACTGGAACAACAGCTCCACATCAAGTATTCAAGACATTCCAAGAGCGTTTTGAAGACGAGAAAATGTGCATAGTTTGCCCCGTACATCTTGACTACCGAACTGAAATGATGACGCGTGGACGCCTGCCGCGATTTGACTCAAACGCAAAACGTGGACAATTCTTTTTTGGAAAATATCATCACGAGTGAGGATCCTTGGTGTTATCAATACGAATCTACCACAAAACGATAAAGTGCAGAAATTTACATCAAGGGACAACGCTTCGACGACATAACCGACATTCAAGACAATGTGACGCGCGAGTCGAACAATATTCCCAAAGAAGGTCTTTTCTGACAGTTTCACATGGTTTTACGAACGTTCTGTGCGTTGTACTTAAGAAATTGGAGACTTTGTAGAGCACCTGTAGCACTAAAACCGCCATCGCAACTTTTCTCTATTTTTTTATTAATCTAGTCCCGAATCTTTTTCGAACGACGGGCGGCACTAAAGTGAATGATCTTTAAGTCTTCAGGGACGTCTTATTGACCTCAACAGCGTCACTCCACATATATTGTCTCGCACGTGGATTCAAACTCGGCACAGGTACGAGATCCGTACTGAAAATTAAGCAGCGCATGTTTAAGTACTAAAATTCATTGCAAACAAATGTCCGCATCTTTATTAGTTTACGCTTTAAAACACAATCATTTAAGGCACTAAGAACTAGATGACGTACATAATGCAGCTCGTGCGGTTTATGTGGAGAAGTGGCAATTACTCTGAGATGGGCGTTGTGTAGTTGTGTAGTTGTGTAGCCTTATCCAATGACTCATCACTGCTACGTAAAAAAGTTTTCGGTCCCAGACGCAGCGTAGATCAGTCTTACGTTGAACACATAAGTAGTCATTTTCTGCCCACGATCCTCAGGGTGGTTCTTTCATGAAAAATTTTCCATCTCCGTTTTAAATCCAAGTAATTTTACGAATAATCAGATTCACTTATTCTTTCGTCATATTTTGATGAGAAACACGCTTCTAAAAGAACTTTGTGTCAGAAATTGTATGTACTGCGCTTTGTTGTAGCTTTCGGATCAATCCATTTTCTGTGAGGCACACGCTAATGTTACCCGCTGTCGTATTTAGATAACTTCATTCCACGCATTTCATCGTGGCTGTTCTACCGTACAGAAGAACGAATTATCTGGGAAAGACATAGAATGAAATTTTCCAAGTATGGAAGAAGAAACTTTTAGACACAAAATCACACAAGCGGATCACAGATAAAGTCACAAGACAAAGAATGAATGTAGTGGAGATGTGAACACTTTTAATAAACTTGGACTTAAAGCATCAATCTTAACGATATCTCCTTTTTCATGGTTTTCTTGTCTTCTTCAGTTCCTTCTGAAATCAGTTTGTCGTCGTTTGTGTAAAATCATGGACTTAAGAAATCAACACTTCTTCACTCCTTTTACCATTTGCATTATTACACGTATTTGTAATACCACTGTAAGGTCTTTCAACAATCCTCATTCCATAAACAGCATACCCGTAGAGCGGACGTACTTTAACTGAAAGTCAATAGAACTAGACATTCCAAGTCTGAAGATCATTTTCTTGCCATAAAGATGAAGCAATGTTAAGGAAATTCGCCCCGTACAAACAATGGTGCTGATTCTCACAAAATTCAGGTCTTTCATAGTTCCTTATGCTGTTCTTCATGTCGACTCGAATGTCTTTCCTATTTACACTCCTGGAAATGGAAAAAAGAACACATTGACACCGGTGTGTCAGACCCACCATACTTGCTCCGGACACTGCGAGAGGGCTGTACAAGCAATGATCACACGCACGGCACAGCGGACACACCAGGAACCGCGGTGTTGGCCGTCGAATGGCGCTAGCTGCGCAGCATTTGTGCACCGCCGCCGTCAGTGTCAGCCAGTTTGCCGTGGCATACAGAGCTCCATCGCAGTCTTTAACACTGGTAGCATGCCGCGACAGCGTGGACGTGAACCGTATGTGCAGTTGACGGACTTTGAGCGAGGGCGTATAGTGGGCATGCGGGAGGCCGGGTGGACGTACCGCCGAATTGCTCAACACGTGGGGCGTGAGGTCTCCACAGTACATCGATGTTGTCGCCAGTGGTCGGCGGAAGGTGCACGTGCCCGTCGACCTGGGACCGGACCGCAGCGACGCACGGATGCACGCCAAGACCGTAGGATCCTACGCAGTGCCGTAGGGGACCGCACCGCCACTTCCCAGCAAATTAGGGACACTGTTGCTCCTGGGGTATCGGCGAGGACCATTCGCAACCGTCTCCATGAAGCTGGGCTACGGTCCCGCACACCGTTAGGCCGTCTTCCGCTCACGCCCCAACATCGTGCAGCCCGCCTTCAGTGGTGTCGCGACAGGCGTGAATGGAGGGACGAATGGAGACGTGTCGTCTTCAGCGATGAGAGTCGCTTCTGCCTTGGTGCCAATGATGGTCGTATGCGTGTTTGGCGCCGTGCAGGTGAGCGCCACAATCAGGACTGCATACGACCGAGGCACACAGGGCCAACACCCGGCATCATGGTGTGGGGAGCGATCTCCTACACTGGCCGTACACCACTGGTGATCGTCGAGGGGACACTGAATAGTGCACGGTACATCCAAACCGTCATCGAACCCATCGTTCTACCATTCCTAGACCGGCAAGGGAACTTGCTGTTCCAACAGGACAATGCACGTCCGCATGTATCCCGTGCCACCCAACGTGCTCTAGAAGGTGTAAGTCAACTACCCTGGCCAGCAAGATCTCCGGATCTGTCCCCCATTGAGCATGCTTGGGACTGGATGAAGCGTCGTCTCACGCGGTCTGCACGTCCAGCACGAACGCTGGTCCAACTGAGGCGCCAGGTGGAAATGGCATGGCAAGCCGTTCCACAGGACTACATCCAGCATCTCTACGATCGTCTCCATGGGAGAATAGCAGCCTGCATTGCTGCGAAAGGTGGATATACACTGTACTAGTGCCGACATTGTGCATGCTCTGTTGCCTGTGTCTATGTGCCTGTGGTTCTGTCAGTGTGATCATGTGATGTATCTGACCCCAGGAATGTGTCAATAAAGTTTCCCCTTCCTGGGACAATGAATTCACGGTGTTCTTATTTCAATTTCCAGGAGTGTATTTAGGAAGGTAACCTCCATCAGGGACGACTGCTTTAACAGACCATGCTCAAGAGCCTCAATTACAATAGTAAATCCTAAAAATGGAGCTTCTGCTCTGAAATGTTTTCCCCATTACTAATAAAATAATTAAGTTCCTGTTTTCCGTTTCCCAAATGCCACTGAACGACTGTTAACTATTTCCTCTAACTCCTTAATGTTCAGATGTATACCAGAAAATAGTGTGGTCTGACAACGTACTGGCCGTTTCGATGAGTGCAGTAATTGACGAAAAGCGACCGCAATTTCCAAATTTCGATATTAGCAACGAAATCGTTTATTTTCGGCCGAATGAACCGAACCATTCACAGTCCACAGCCAGGAAACGTTTTGTAATACGACTGCAAGTGTTGTGTGGTAGTAGAGAAAGCGATACAAACGATAATCAGAGAACACAATAGACAAGTATGTTTAATAGTCGTAATTCAGCTTTTAATCCATTTTTTGTCTTTCAGTTTTGCATTGTTATTTTCAGTTTCGATTATTTCTCTGTAATTTTTCATTCATTTATACTCACTGTTCAGTATACAGACTAAAGTAATCATCTAAATGAATTTTTTTTTGAGTCATCACTCTTCCGACTGATTTGATGCACCACGCCGCGAATCCCCATCCTGCGCTAACCTGTTCATTTCAGAGCAGCATTTGCAATTATTTGTTGGCTGTATTTCAACCTCTGTCTTTCCCTACAGTTTTTAACCTCTATAGCTCCCTCTCGTGACATGCAGGTTATTCCCTGATGTCGTAACACTTGTCCGATCATCATGTCCCCTCTTCTCGTCAGTGTTTTCCACAAGTTCCTTTCTTCGCCGATTCTGCAGAGAACCTCCTCATTCTTTATTTTATCATTCCACCTAATTCTCAAATTTCTCCTGTAACACTACATTTCAAACGCTTCGATTCTCTTCTGTTCCAGTTTTCCCGATGTGCACGATACAATGCTGTGCTTCAAACGTACATCCTAAGAAATTTCTTACTCACAGTAAGGCCTCTGTTTGGCACTGTTTACCAGGAATGCCCTCTTTCCCTGTGCTAAACTACTTTTTAAGTTCTACTTGTTTGTCCGTCGTGGTTTATTTTGCTTCCAAGGTAGCAGAATTTCTTGACTTCCTCTACTTCGTAATCATCTATTTTGATCGTAAGCTTCTCGCTATTCTCATTGCGACATTACCTTTGCCTTTTCCGGTCGCCTCCATCAATATTCTGCACTCATTAGACTGTTCATTCCATTCAGCAGGTTCTTTAATTCTTCTGTCATCAGCAAATCTTATCATTCATATTGTTTCACCCCAAATTTTAATTCCACTCTTGAAACTTTCTTTCATTTCCGTAATTGGTTCTTCGATCTATAGATTGAACAGTAGAGAGGGGGGGGGGGGGACACTGCATCTCTGCCTTACACTCTTTTCAATCCGAACCTTTCGTTCTTAATCTTCCAAACTTAATGTCCCCTCT
Source organism: Schistocerca americana (assembly GCF_021461395.2). NCBI lineage: Eukaryota > Metazoa > Arthropoda > Insecta > Orthoptera > Acrididae > Schistocerca > Schistocerca americana. The sequence goes on from NC_060124.1 coordinate 129,932,096, forward strand.
TAGTTTTTGAACACACTGTATATTACCCGCCTTCCGCTATAGCTTACTCCTATTTTTCTCAAAACTTCGAACATCTTGCACCATTTCACACTGTCCAACGCTTTTTCGAGGTCGATGAATCTCATGAGCGTGTCTTGATTTTTCTTTAGTTTTGCTTCAATTACCCACCGCAATGTCAGTAGTGCCTCTCTGGTGCCTTTACATTCCCTAAAACGAAACTGATCGTCATCTAACAGATCTTCAGTTTTCTTTTCCTATATTTTTTTCCGTACAATATCCTTGTCAGCAGCTTGGATGCACGAGCTGTTAATCTCATTGTGCAATAGTATTCGCACTTATCCGTCATTTCTTTCTTCGGAATAGCGCGGATTATGTTTTTTTCCGAAAGTCAGATGGCATATCCCCAGACTCGTACATTCTACACCCCTACGTGAACAGTCGTTTTGTTGCCAGTTCCCCCAATGATTTTAGAATTTCTGATGGAATGTTATCCATCGCTTCTTCCTTATTCGACCTTAAGTCTTTCAAAGCTCTGATTCTAATACTGGATCCCCTATCTCTTCCAAATCGACTCCTGTTCCTTCTTCTATCGCATCAGACAAATCTTCCCTCTCATAGAGGCCTTCAATGTGCTCTTTCCATCTACCATTTCTCTCCCCTGCATTTAACGGTGGAAATCCTATTTCGTTCTCGATAAGATCGCCCTTGCTTTTACTTTCACCACAGATTATTTCGATTTTTCTATACCCTGAACGAGTCTTCCCAACAGTTGTTTCTTTTTCGATTGTTTCGCATCCTTTATGCGCCCATTTCGTCTTGGCAATCCTCCAGTCCCTATTTATTTCATTCCTAAGGGATTTAAGTGGTTGCATTTCTGTATAATACGCGTGACTGGTTTACTGTTAACGTCACTTACTTCATCTAATTTTCGAGAAAAGCACCAGTTTTGCAGAAGTCGTATATACTGGATGAATGAGCATACTAATTGGTGCTCTAATTCTTGTTGGCGAATGCTGAAACCCTTAGTAAGTAAGAAAAATATTACACTGAACGAATTTAAAGATAAGGAATGGTTAGAAAAATAATGTTAGCAAAAAAATTTGATTGCACTTTCCTCGATTATAAATATCGAATAATACATTATACGAAGGCTATTGAGAAATTATTTGGATCACATAAGCTTAATTGTGTCATAATTTATAACAAGGAAGAGTGTATGTTAACTGTCGTAAGATTATATAGGCGAACGCTAATGACAGTAAATGAATCATTTACAAGAGATTTCACTTGGTGATACATGTTGACTATCGTAATGCTGTAAATTGGGCCCGAACTGGTATCGACATTAGAATTATTGGCTGGAGAAATGTGTGTTTATCTGTCGCACTTTGAATGCATAAATGAAAAAAAAATCTGTGAATTGTTAGTCAGGTTATTTCTTTGAGTGAAGGTCCTGGACCTGTTTATTTGACATGCAAGTCAGCTCCACGCTGACATGCGATATGTTCTGGGTTGTCGTGCCAACAAAATTACTTGCGGGATAATATTATTATTTACATTTTTCTAAAGTCATATTCTTTGCAGATGAAACAATTTTTTATACTAGTTGTTTATACGAGGATACAGCCTGGTCCAACCGTCTACTGTACAATTCGCTGAGAGCAGTAATTGAGGAAAAGCGGCCGGGATTACCAAATGCTACACCTTCGAAATTAGCCACGATCTCGTATATTTTCGGCCGAATGAACCGAAACGTTCACCGTCTACGGCAGCAGGAAACGTTTCCACTAAGCTGCTTACGAAAGGCCGAGGAAATGTAGGGGCCCAGGAGAGTTCCTCTCCCACACGGTGCTTGCACGTCTCTTCATCGGTCACCATCCTTGCTACCACCCATGTTGTGTGTGTGTGTGTGTGTGTGTGTGTGTGTGTGTGTGTGCGCGCGCGCGCGTGTGTGTGTGAGAGAGAGAGAGAGAGAGAGAGAGAGAGAGAGAGAGAGCAAGGGGCGGGGAGCGAAACAGTGGTGGGAAAGGGGGGGAGGGCGGAGGAAGGCACAGGGTATTTCATAACTGTTAGTCTGTTGTTTTACTGGCAGCGGAGCTGAACTTGACGGTATGCACGTGACGTGCGTGGCAACCGACGCGATAATGCTAAATGAAACGCCCGCAGGCGAGGTAAAACATAAAATGTAGCAACGCCCAACGATGGCGCACGCATGCACGCACACACACACACACACACACACACATACACACACACACACACACACACACACACACACACATTGGGCGATAAAAGTAATAACACAAAGATTCTATCAGGAACGCATCATCTGACGTCGAGGCGATAACACATGTATGACAAAAGTTGTAACGGAAATTCCGGAAACCATTAATAACCATGAAGTTCGTTTCATGTTATCCTGCGTCAGAAAGGTACAAAAAATATTCGACACAACAAAAATTTAAATGCATCATCGAAAGACGGGCGGCATATACATCAGAACATACGAGCGACTTCTCTAACACCATCAGGTGTACGGGTTTTACGTTACGTCAGCGCTCAAACCGTATGACAGAACAAAATTTATCCGAGATTCTCTCAGCGCGTCACTGTGTACACCAGACTCACAAAGCGACCTTATGGACCAGCCTTCTTCACTTTTCTTCATACTTAGAGAATATGAAGCTCAGTGCCCGGACGTGAGTTTCCTAAAGCAGTACGACGCGGTTCTCAAACAAAATCGAAAAAATTGCCTTAGATCTGAAAATTTCCATGCGATGCTATATATAAATACTTTTAAACTATTAACGTAATCGCAATAGCTGGTTGCTTAGTGTTACAGTATGGTAATAAAGAGGTGGCTGATACAGCATCCACGCCCCTATTTTATAGTCCATAAAAACATATATCATTATTTTTTTTAATAGGTAATATCGTGAGAGACAAGTATGTTGTCAGAGAAACAGTTTGGTTTTGCTAGTGCAGAGACGGTAACAGTATCGTCACAAGCCACAGAAAAAAGACTGAAAACGATTATGTCTTTTAATTATAAGAACAATTATTATTATCACAGATTTTTTGTTGCTTTCTTTCTTCTTGTTCGAGTAGCCATGATACTAGCAAGACGCACTTTAATCTGCCGCCTATGATAAGGTCTGGCATTATTACTATTATGTACACTACCAATTGTAAATTATTCGTGTAAGAATATTACTAATCTTGATCCTCTGCATGCCAGCTTTGCTTCGCTGCGGACGAGCTCAACGCCGCCATTAACGGGAATATATTTATATGATTTTACTGGCAAGAGTTATAGTTTTTGCCGGCCGCGATAGCCGAGCGGTTCTAGGCGCTTCAGTCCGGAACCGCGCGACTGCTACGGTCACAGATTCGAATTCTGCCTCGGGCATGGATGTATGTGATGTCCTTAGGTCAGTTAGGTTTAAGTAGTTCTAAGTTCTAGGGGACTGATGACCATAGATGTTAAGTCCCATAGTGCTCAGAGCCATTTGAACCATTTGAAAGTGCAAGAGAACAATTATTTAATGCTGATTAACTTTTTTTTCATATCGAATTCAGTCAGTTATTTTCATGTAATCGGGAAAGATAGATTCTGTGATACACCGATGTTCATTTATCTGCCGCCATTTCATGAAAGCTTTACGCGGCGAGTTTAAATTGCCGAATAATTCAGACCTATGTATATTTGGCGTTGTAAAAAGAATCACGTAAAGGTAATCTGATTGTATATCAAAATCTATGCTATGAGAAACTATTTTAACTTCTACCATTCTTTGCTGGTGTTGGAGCATAAAACTTTCTCAGCTAAAGCCCAGAAATCTTTTCAGTAAAATTCGCCGATTCCAGTGTTGTATGTCTCCGTGTTATAAATATGAAGTGATATTCAAGAGTGTGTAGGCGACTTGCCTACAACAAATAACTGCATAGCTGTCCGGTATAATGAGTTAACGAAAAAATATTTATTCGTGAAAACTCACAATGAGAAGAAACTAAAAAAAAACAACAACAGAGAAGTAACAAAAACAAGGAGACTCTATAGTCTTACGGCAAAGACAAAAAACAACACATGACCAAAAAAAAAAACTCTCGCGCACTTTTGATATCACTTTGGGCCAGAGATGAAAAATATCACTGCCACACAGCCCCCCCCCCCCCCCCCCCCTCAAAGTGCGGAGCCCCAGGGATATCTTGATACTTGAATTTTATTCGACGTCCAGCTCTGGTGTGCGTCGGGTGTCTCGGGGGCGGTGACGTTGTTGTTTGTGGTGGTGATTCACCTGTCTCGGACGATGTACTGGGCGGTGTTTCGGTATGCTCTGCGTCCATCATGTGTTGATGCACAGGCGTGGTGTCAGAGGTCGGAGAGGGTAAAACCCATGCTGGCTTGTCACGTTCAATCGATACCTTTGTCGGAACACAATTGTACATTATGTCCACGGTATGCTTATTTCTACTCAGCACCTGAAATGGGCCCGTATATGATGGTTGTAAAGGCGATTTAACTGAGTCTGTTCGCAACATTACGTGAGAGCAATTGTACAAGTCTTTGTGTTCAAACACCTTACGGTTGCCATGGCGAGAAGGTCGCGGGGAACGTATATTTTTGCAGTGACGTTTTAGCTGCTGCACCCAGTGTGTGAGGTCCTCTGACTCCAGATCAGAAGGTTGCGTGATCAAATCACGTCGGGGTCACCAATTATGTAGGCGACTTGCCTACAACAAATAATTGCATAACCATTCGGTACAATGAGTTAACGAAAAAATATTTATTCGTGAAAACTCACAATGAGAAGAAACTAAGAAAAAAAAACAACAGAGAAGTAACAAAAACTAGGAGATTCTATAGTCTTACGGCAAAGATAAAAAACAACAAATGGCCAAAAAAAAAAAAAAAAAAAGCTCTCGCGCACTTTTGATATTGTAAGCAGGCTTTTTGTGTTTTCTTATTGGCAACGTTACGTAGCGCTCTGTATGAAAATCACTGGCTGTGCTGTGTGTAGTCTGTGGCTAGTTTGCATTGTTGTTTGCCATTGTAGTGTTGGGTAGCGGCAGCTGGATGTGAACAGCGCGTAGCGTTGCGCAGTTGGAGGTGAGCCGCCAGCAGTGGTGGATGTGGGGAGAGAAATGGCGGAGTTTTGAAATTTGTAAGACTGGATGTCATGAACTGCTATGTATATTATGATTTTTCAACACTATTAAGGTAAATACATTGTTTGTTCTCTATTAAAATCTTTCATTTGCTAACTATGCCTATTAGTGGTTAGTGCCTTCAGTAGTTTGAATCTTTTATTTAGCTGGCAGTAGTGGCGCTCGCTGAATTGCAGTAGTTCGAGTAACGAAGATTTTTGGTGAGGTAAGTGATTTGTGGAAGGTATAGGTTAATGTTTGTTAGGGCCATTCTTTTGTAAGGATTATTGAAAGTCAGATTGCGTTGCGCTAAAAATATTGTGTGTCAGTTTAAGCACAGTCATGTATAATTGTTCTAAGTAAGGGGACGTTTCATATGTCGACCCTAAGCTGAGGATACCTCACTGGAATCTTCTGATTTTTTCTTGTAGTTTGTGTAATTAGTGTAGCTTTGTTTATTGCTAGCGCGTAATTATAGAGAGAATTTCCTTTGTAGTTTTTCATTGTCGTACACAGTTGTGGCATGCATGTAGATTTGCACCAAGTATTTCGCAGCTGCGCTTGCAATTAACTAGATATTATTTTCAATGCTATGTCAGACTTAGAATCTGTTAACATGCAACAATATTTGAAGTTAAATATCCAGTCAAGAACCAAGAGAACTTATTTAAAGAGAACTTACGAATGCATTGTTATTGTGAACAGACGACACAGTGTTATTATGTGTGTAAATTCTTGCATGTTAGTTGCACGATTACGTAACGACTATAAGGCTTACATACTTAGAACATATACTGCTAATGAGATTTTAATGCAACATTTTGGTTTACTTGAAAAGACATTCCTTATTTGAAGTAGTTTTTGTGAGATTAAAGATGACTTAGTATTTGGTTTCTTTGACAGCTACACGATTATATCACGACGCTACTAATGTGTGACTCAATTTACATTGTTGCTTTTGCGGTGTTTCTGTTTTATATCTGCACAGTTTTAGTAGTAACTTTTGTGGTACAGCTACAATGAGACAGCCCTTTTCGTAGCACAACAATACGTTACATTATAGTACTTTCGTGATCACGGTAAGGTACGTAATAACTACGATATCTATACGCAGAGCATTTCACTTTCGTTTATGATGAGGTAAGTACACTGACTTCAACAGAACTTTGCTTACAGAGGACGATAAGTACGACACTTCCACAGAATTATCTTACAGCAAGACGCACATTTAACGCTACAGGACACGCATTTGAGTGATTAATTTTGTACTTAAAACATTTATTTTTAAAGATATTTGAAGTACAATGATACAAAGGTTTTCCGTGATACATTTCATTCCATTGCTGTAATCTGTAACACCTGAGGGTATAATTACATTAATCCTCAGGGGGATACACGCTTACTTTGTGTACCATGTATGTGGCAAGCACAGGGAGCCCTAGCTAATATGGTATTTGCTTATACAACTTTACACATCACTACCATATTTCTCTAACACAGAATTACACAGCTATCTGATCATTTAACTGAGAGAGACAAATATTTATTTTACTACATCAGTGACAGATGTTTACGTAATTACACAGTTGGATAACTTCACACTTACGAAATTATATTTTCTCTGTACTTTGTGAACTGTTCATATTTTTTCGGAACCACTGTGATACTGTGAGAGCTTTGAATGATGTATTTGGTATGGGATCATGATTTTAAAGTACGTTTTAGGTAGATGACACTATTGAAATGAGCAGAGAATTTTTTTTTAAGTTTTGAAATTATTCAAGGAAGCTACAACGAATTTGAGAATTGACTGAGATATTATGATATTATTATGGCGACGATATGTATTATGCTGTTGAGGTATGTTTATGATCAATAAGATGATGATACCGTATATGAGGAATTTGATTATGCTACGTATTTCTTATGATGAAATATTGAAGTGTCGACGTATATGTATAATAAGGTAAGGAATAATGAGTAGTGGTTAGGGACTCAGATTTGTGGAAAAGGATGTTGGAAACCAAGAATCGTACTTTAGAATTATGGAATGTGTGTACATGTGTGCATGTATCACAATGCCACTGAAAATTTGTACTTATAGGATTTTGTTTCTACACATTTGTAACGCAAATTCTCGACCTGTGAAATTTTTTATATGAGACTGCCACTGTAGCGGAAACTGCTGTCGTAAGTATTTCGGTAGGAAAGTTAAGTGACCTTCATGTAATGCGTGGTGGGCACCCAGCTGCGCGATAGTCGCCTGGGAAAAAGCCATTAGTGTGTGCCTTTCAGAGGCACAGGTGGAGAAAAAAAAAGGAGGCCATTATCCTCGCTATCGACATTCCTTTGTAGAAAGCATCGCAAATACGATATGCTCAAACTTGAAAACATATGATTATACTGTGGAGCTCTTAATTTATGATATTTACTAACATGCCTAATGAAACAATGAGAAACAATTTCATGGCTATTGTCTTGCTAGTTGAGAGAAATGCCATATAGGTTGCATTATGTATTTATTTACTCATTTTGTTTAATATCTAGTTTCTAGCTGCACTGCAGCATTGGTTAAAATAAAATTTAATAGATGTACTAATATAGTTATTTTATGCCTACAGATCCAGTCAATAAGAAATTTATGATCTACTTCCAAGAAAATGAGGGCACATAAATAGACATTTCCCTTCACAGGAATTGCATAAATAATTTTTTTACGATTTGGTAACTTATCTGCTAGTGTAAGTTCTCCTGATGCATCACTCTAGTGTTAAGATGTGACATAGGTATTAAACATGGCCATTTTTAATGTAATATTTTTTCTGCTTGAGCTTTGTCATGTTTAGATATAAGTTACTGCATTTGCTGCTGCTTGCTTTGCCAATTTCCATTTTTTTTGTCATTGCTGTTTGTGTTAATTGTTCTGTGCTGCTGCATTGCCTCGTCCCTTAGTTTAGCATCTGAGCTCAGTAGATTTAGTTAAGACGGGGTAGACTATATAAGAGAATGAGTTGCGATGAATTGGAAGAAATGCATTGAGAAGTCATACGAAAAAAGTACAGAAAGTAGGTATAGATAGGACTTTTTGGAAATAATGAAGAACGAAGGGAGATCTCCGAGAAGTAAAGAAAGTTTTGTTTGCAAAATACTGCAGTAAAAGAAACCCTGTCCTTCCCTTGTGTTCTCCCACTACGTGTTTGTGTTCCCTTGTGTATTTGTGTTTTTCCTGTCTTTATGTTTTTAGCTGATGTTGTTATGTTGTAGAATTTTTCTAATACTATGTTATTTACTTTTTAAGGATGTTTAAACATTATTTGTTCTGTTTTGTTTTAATGCTCTAGTGTGAAGTTGATGTTTCGAAAGTTATTCTGATCTTTTGAGTATGTACTCATGTCATAATTCCTGTAACACTGATGTATATGTTATTTCGATTCTTTTGTAAATCCTGTACTACAAACGTTATCTGTATTGTTATGTTCTTTAATGATGTATTTTGTACCTTTGTAATTGTATTCTTGTAATTGACACCAGTTCATCATATTATTAACCTGTAAGTTACATTTCACTGCACACGTTTCTGTTGGTCATAGTATATGGACAATATGTGAGAAGTAGGGACTGTTAGTGCTTGCACGTGTGTTAATAATTCAGCAAGGGACTGGATAACAGCATTGCTGGTTCTAAGGACAATTCCAAAAATTTTCTGATTGCACAAGTGGTGGTTGTGGACTTGCTATATTATCCGCAAGACTCTTCAATGGTGATTGTGCACCTGCACAGTCACAGCAGATGGCTGCTGGCCATCTCTACAAGGACTACAGTGGGTCTGCATCTTTGATGACCCACCAATACCATTATTTCTACAAGGACTGCAGTGGGTCTGCACCTCTGGTGGCCCACCAATACCACAATCTCTACCAGGACTACAGTGGGTCTGCACCTCTGGTGGCCCACCAATACCGTAATCTCTACCAGGACTACAGTGGGTCTACTCTGTGATGACCTGCCTACCAATATTCTTCAAAACTTCGAATGACTCTGCTGTGGGTTTGCTCTGTTGTGACCCATTACTTGTCTGCATGTCGAGAGTCAGCACTGTCTTTCCGTTGGAAGGACAACACTACTTCTTCAAGACTGCATGGAAATCCACTACTTCCATGTGCATTTTCTTTTACTGCTCAGACTTTGAGAAAAACACCGCAATTTTACTGTGATGAATGATCAGGACTGTCTTTATGATGGACTGTGAGAAAATTTTAGCTTTTGACCAACATTGTATCAATAAGTGTGAGCATTTGATGTCTTTGTTATTGTAATTATGAAAAATTTTATCAAATCATTATTGGCCACTGCCCAAAACAATTTGTAAAATTTTTTGTGGGGTGCATGGGGGCTATATAAGTAGGCTGTTTATGTTTTCTTATTGGCAACGTTAGGTAGCGCTCTGTATGAAAATCACTGGCTGTGCTGTGTGCAGCCTGTGGCTAGTTTGCATTGTTGTCTGCTGTTGTAGTGTTGGGTAGCGGCAGCTGGATGTGAACAGCGCGTAGCGTTGCGCAGTTGGAGGTGAGCCGCCAGCAGTGGTGGATGTGGGGAGAGAAATGGCGGAGTTTTGAAATTTGTAAGACTGGATGTCATGAACTGCTATGTATATTATGATATTTCAACACTATTAAGGTAAATACATTGTTTGTTCTCTATTAAAATCTTTCATTTGCTAACTATGCCTATTAGTAGTTAGTGCCTTCAGTAGTTTGAATCTTTTATTTAGCTGGCAGTAGTGGCGCTCGCTGAATTGCAGTAGTTCGAGTAACGAAGATTTTTGGTGAGGTAAGTGATTTGTGAAAGGTATAGGTTAATGTTAGTTAGGGCCATTCTTTTGTAAGAATTATTGAAAGTCAGATTGCGTTGCGCTAAAAATATTGTGTGTCAGTTTAAGCACAGTCATGTATAATTGTTCTAAGTAAGGGGACGTTTCAATATCACTTTGCGCCAGACATGAAAAATATCACTGCCACAAGTGAACTAAGTTTGCTTGAAAGTAGTCAATGAACCTAATTGAATAATTTTAAACAGATACACTTCTTTACAGACAACGAATGGAAACGGTTGTGTGTTTAAATTTAGTTAACATTCATGCTCATGTCATATTCTAGCCGGCTAATGCAATAATTGAACGACAATTTAGAGCTGTAGACATATTTAAATGTTTATGTTGGATGTTGCTAAATTTACGCATTCACAACACCGTTTGAAAGACAGCCTACTGGTTATTTATTTAAATTATGTATTTAAATTCTACGGTTATTACCAAACAGGAATGGTAATAAATAAATACTGCATAAGAATTTTCAACGAAAATATTATTTTTATTTTTCATTAATGTTATGTTGGTTCATAAATTCGTAACGTTTTTGTTTTCATGTTGTTATTCCGGTTGCTACAGGTTTATTTATCAACTGTCATTTTTTACTTGTAGCTCATTGTTGCTATTTGAGCTTACATGCTGTCATTCTGTCATTTTGACATAGTAAGTGGAGCTGTGGACGCTAGAAAACGGAATGCCTAGTCGAGAAATCTAAACGTTTCCGAAATATTCGTTTGTTTGAGTTCAATGGACGGGTGACAGCACCCGAGGCAGCAAGAAACATTTGCGCATTTCATGGTGATAACGTCACTGGACAGGACACGACAAGTAAATAGTATTTTCGGTTTAATGAGGATCGTTTCGACATTAGTGAATCTCTACATTCAGGAAGACCTTCGGGGTTTGATGAAGATCCTTTAAACGAATTAATCCACACTGATTCACGTCAGTGTACTTGAGAACTGGCAGATGCGATGAACTGTGACCATTCTACAATGGTGACATTTGCATACGTTGGGGAAGGTTCAAAACTTGGGTGTACGGGTACGGCGTGCTCTAAGCCAAAATCACAAAAATCTATCGTTGACCATATGTGCATCACCTTGCTCTTCATCAAATAGATCATGAACAACACCAATTATTCCCATCCTGTATCGTAACTGGTGACAAGAAATTGTGTCTTTATGCTACCATGAGTGGATAAAAAGGAATAGTTGAGCTCAAACAAACCAGCAACTTCCCGCACAAGGGCATGCGCGCATCCACAAAAGCTAATGTTATGCATCTGGGGGAACAGTGACGGTGTGGTGTACTGCGAATTGCTTCCCCGAGATGTAACCATCACTGCTGACATTTATTGTCAACAACTGAGACGTCTTGCACACGCAGTCCAAGAACAACGACCAGGAAGATTGCGTGAAGTGATGGTACTCCGTGATAACGCCCTCCCGCGTTTTGCTAGACTGACAAAAGCGCTATACAGGAGTTGGGTTACAAAGTCATTCCATACGCACCGTACTGATCAGATCTTGCGACCTCAGATTTTCACGTTTTCCCTCCCTATCAAGCAACCTTCCTTTCCAGTTGAAAATGCACTACGAACATAGCTCGACGATTTCTTCGACTCAAAACCACGTGACATATACAGTCGCAGTGTCGAAAAGTTACTCCAGCGTTGACAGACTGTTGTATAAAGTGAAGGAAAATACATTACTGATGACTAAAGCGTCTTTTATATGTGTTGTTGTGTTTATTAAACTTATCGAAAAATGCTGCGAACTTATGCACCAGTTCAATAATTGCATGAAAATACCAGTCTTGGCATTATATTAATATTTTGTGCAAAAATCTAACTTCAAACAGAATTTTTTTTTATTTCTGGAGAGTGAGCATTATTATTGATGTACAGTAAATATTATGCTCCGATTTAACAATAATGCATTTCCCACGTCTGTATCAAACTTTGGTTTATTTTCCTATGACCAGTAACTAAAAAATAATTTCAGTTTTGTTAAGAAATATGATTCAATATTTGTTAATTTACATGTCTGTTGTTGTTGCCGCTGCTGCTGCTGCTGGTGTTGTGGTCTTCAGTCTGAAATCTGGTTTGTTGCAGTTCTCCATGCTATTCTATTCTGTGCAAGCCGCATCGTCTCCGAGCAACTACTGCAACTTATATCCCGCCGAATCTGCTTACAGTATTCGTATCTCTATCTCTTTCTGCAATTTTTACCCCCCCCCCCCTCCCCCACCCCACATTTCCCTCCAATACTAAACTGGTGATCCCTTGAAGTCTCAGACTGTGTCCTTTCACAGGATCCCTTCTTTCAGTCAAGTTTGTGCCACAGTTTCTTTTGACCTGAATCTCTTCAGAACCCCCTCATTAGTTACATGATCCTCTCATCTAATCTTCAGCATTCTTCTGTAGTACCACATTTCAAAATCTTCGTCCGTACAATGCTACATTCCACACAAATGCCTTCAGACAAGACATCCTAACACTTAACTTTATATTCGACAATAACAAATTTCTCTTCTCCAGAAAAGCTTTTCTTGTCATTGCCATTATACACAGTGAACAAAAATTCTGTCACGAATTGTAACTCCGCACCTTGCGTGAGCAGAATGAAAAAAAAAAAAAAATGAAAAAAGCGGTCGATGTAATTACTTTTTACAAGACCTACATCTTCCTAAACAGCAGAGGATGATGAGCAAGAGAAATCCAACCCCAGCAAACTGAATTTTTTATAAGTAAACAATATACCCTTAAATTTCCTGTCATGAGATCCCTCCTCTCCAACACAGAGGCGCAAGTTTCCAGGTAGGGGGGAGGGGGAGGGGGAGGGGGAGATGGGGGGAAGGAGATGGGGAGGGGGACAGTGGGAGGGGAGAGTGGGGGAGGGGACAGTAGGAGGGGAGAGGGGAGAGGGGGAGGCATGTGGGTTTACCAGATGGGGAATATTAATTAATCAATTTAATTAAGTAGCCAATCAAACTGATATGAGTGAGAGGGGGCTATTCGAATAACTCTGAACTGATAGTGTACCTGTACCAGTGAGGGGGAGGAGGGTTGGAGGTTTCCTGAGAGTTTCGGAGGTAGAGGAGGAGGGGAGGGGGAACATTAGGTTAAGGACCTGTCAATCAAAAGGAAGAATTATCCCCAGGGAATCATTATCTGTCAATCAAATGAGAACAATAGGATTGTCCCCAAGTGAATACTTGCCACTGACGTAGGCAACCCACACTAACAAAATGTGCTCGTGTCCTTGCTTCCTTACTACTTTTATTTCATATCCGTATATTTTTATTCCTTCCCTAATATTTTTCTTTGGTTTACTTTACTGCCTCCTTAGTGCAGAAATGGAGTAACATCGGGGATATGCTACAACCCCGTCCCATTCCCTTCTCCACCACTGTTACCATTTCACGCCCTGCTACTCTTATAACTGTCGTCTGTTTTCTGTACAAGTAGTATGTAACCTTTCACTCCCTGTATTTTACCCCTGCTGCCTTCAGCATTTCGAAGAGTGTATTCCATTCAAAATTGTCAAAAGGTTTCTCTATGTCTACAAAAGCTACGCCTTTTGTTAACCTATCTTACAAGTTAAATCATAGTGTCAGAACTGCCTCAAGTGCTCCTACATTTCTCTGTGACCTACAGTGGTATTCCCTGAGGTCAGCTTCTAACGAGCTTCCTATCCTCCTGTAAAAAATTAGTGCGAGTATTTTGCAAACATGATTTATTAAATGGATAATTCGGTAATATTCACACCTGTCAGCAACTGCTCTCTTTGGAATTGGAATGATTACATTTTTCTTGAAGTAAGGATATTGCCCTTGTTTCATATATCTCTGCGCCCCAGGTGGGATAGTTTTGTAATCACTGGTTCTCCCAGCCATATCAGTAACCCTGAGAGAATGTTGTCTACTCGAAGGACCTTGTTTCATCTTAGATCTTTCAGTACCATGTCAAATCCTTTTCCGCAATATCAAATTTCCCACCTCATTTTCATGTATTCCCGCTTAAATTTCTATAATACTAGTGAACCCGTCAGTACTTCGCAGTTCCTAAATATGTATGGTATGGAAATTGGATATATGTCCTCATCTCTTGCCTCCCTCTCTCTGTAATTTTTCCTCCCCACTCTCTCTTTGTCCATCTCCCCCTCCTCCCTCCTCTCTGTGTCTACCACCTCCTCCCCACTCTTTCCGCCTCCTCATAACCCCCATCTCCCTCTCTATGTCCATTTCCTCAGCTGCTCTCCATCTGTCTCCTCGTTCCCCCGCTCTATGTCCATTTTCTCCCCTATCCCCTCTCGGTGGATCTTCCCTCTCTCTGACTTTGAGCTTCGTTCATTGTTATTCTGAACGAAATGTCGATTGTGAATGGAAGTTGGTTGAAAGGAATGGATCAATCAGTTGGGATCATTGATATATGGGGTATGAGAGACTTCTCCTGCTGCTGGGTCTGCGAGGAAAGTAGCTTCAATGAGAGTATTTCGCACAGTTTTAATCTGCAAATGGATAGGATTTAAAAGTTTTGGACGATTTATATTGTGCAGTAGTATTCTAATCATAAGCCGATAACCCATAAATACAAGTTTCCTGTCCCTGTTAAAATATATAACTTATGGCCATCGAAATGTTCATTAAGAGTAACATGTAAAAATATGAAGAAAACCGGTCACGAAATTTTCGATATTTTTGGTAACAACGTTAAACGACGACTTGTCTTTATAAAGCAGCATAGATTTTATGTATACATTAACATATCATATATACTTAAAAATGTGTAGTCCCTGGCCATCCGGAAGTTTTTTAGGATATTGTGTAAAAATCTGAAGTAAAGTGGTGAAAAACTTTTTGTAATTTTTGGTTACAACTATAAAAAGCCTTGTGTTTATATAGTAGTATGGAGGACCTGTATATTTGTTACGAAAAATGAAATTTAAATACAAGTAAAAAAAAAAAAAAAATTCTAGCGTAACTGGAACCAGCAACTTTCTAACTACCAAATTTCTACGCTACTCTATCAGCTACCAGCTAACGATGATTACGCAAATTGGAAACAAATGGTTTGTACTTAAAGACTGTTGGAAATCTTCTAACATTTAAAGACCATATTTTCGAGTTAGATTGAGAACTGCGCCGTACTGCTTTAGGAAACTGATGTCCTGGCACCAACTTTCGAATCCCGTAAGTACGTATAAGAATTGAAATACTGTTAGCTCGTACGGTTTCCTTATAAGACGACGAATGTCCAGCGATTTTTTCACTGGTCATCTTCACTGAAGCAAGCTCAGGGGAGGTCTGACAGCAAACAGACAATATCCGTGTAGTTGGAATCTGATCAGTGAACAAAAGGATGAAACACTATCTGTCAATCGACCGGTAGAAAGTATTTATGCATCACTGAGTTCATTTGACCAAACAACACATATGTCGCTCATGTGGAAAGTACTGGCGGTGTAGATTTGTGTAAAACATCTGTCCCTTTCTGTCCTCACTGATACTCGAATATCCCACACATGAAGTCATTATCCTTCTCCTTCAAAACATCATCAATCTTTGTCCGTTTGGATTTTCCTTTAATGGCTTACCCTTTTTGCTCAAAGAAAGTATTAAAGCGGAAAGGCCCAATCATCCAACAGCATACACGGAAGAGGAAGGAGAACTAAAACTGTATCTGCAAATGCCGATCGTTATACTCTCGAACTCTAAACCACAAACCTGACAAGTATTACACGTCATTCACTCCTTGGTGAAAGACGAAACAAGTTTTGTGACTCGAACTAACGACACCTTTCATCAGGCACCTTGTCACATATCAATGGTAAAAAAGGAATAGGTGGCACTTACTAGCACCAGATAGGAAGCCTTGTGTCACAAATACTGAGACATCAGTCGCGGACTAGATGTTAAATAAAAGTGGTGGTCCTACCTCTCAGATGACCATGTCGCCACCGTCCGTGACTGGAATCGTTAATGATACTCACCTGAAACAAAAATAAAGAGTTTTGCTTACTAGTTCAAGGGCAAGAAGCCCTAACTATACATGAAGCTGCTCTATTACTTGTGAGATACAATGGCATAATCAGGACTAACAATGTCTAAGAGCTTGCTTTAGGCCAAACCGGATTTTCATGGCTCCATATTGTTACTTCAGAGGTACGCACGATGAACGATTTTAAAGCATACGTGATGCAGCTACTGAAAGAAATATGAGTTGACTTGTACGCTCAAGTGGAAAAGGTAACAATGGTCACAGTTTGCGGATGTTTTTATCGAAAGGCGTACGAACACTACTCGATGCGCATCAGCATACATGTAAATGAAGACTAGAGTTCATACAATGACACAAAGGAATCTGCTGCACAATTGTGGCTGCTCATTTTCTTCTTATAGCAAATACTCAAAGAACGTCCATATATCTAGCATAGACCGAGCGAGGTGGCGCAGTGGTTGGCACACCGGGCTCGCATTCGGGAGGGCGAAGGTTCAAACCCGCGTCCGGCCATCCAGGTTTAGGTTTCTCGTGATTTCCCTAAATCACTCCAGGCAAATGCTGGGATGGTTCCTTTGAAATGGCGCGGCCGATTTCCTTCCCCATCCCTGATATAATTCGAGCTTGTGCTCCATCTAATAAGATCGATGTCGACGGGACGTGAAACCCAATATTCTTTCGTCCCTTCCCTATCTAAGTTAGGGCCAGTTATATTCCATGCCATCAAATGGTCAGAGTTAGCCCAAATCTCAATAAACAAGCATTGGGGGGGCAGAGGCGGGAGTCCCGTATTACCGTCACCGGCGAGGTCCAGGTGGAAATGGACTGTCGTATAGTCTCCTTGCAACGTGTTGTGAACCGTTCGCTGTCCATAAACCTCCGCATGAGCTCTGATTTTTCTGATTTTTCTCGTCCTGGTCATTTCGCGAGATAAACACTGAGATGACAGTAGTCATGGAATAGCGATATGCACATACACTAAAGGCGGTGGTATAGCGTACTTAAGGTGTAAAATGGCAGTGCATTACCGGACCTGTCATTTGTACTCAGGTGATTCATGTGAAAAGATTTCCGACGTGATTATGGCCGCACGACGAGAATTAGAATTCGGACGTGGAATGGTAATTGAAGCTAGACGCATGGGACACTCCATTTCAATATCATTAGGGAATTCAATAGTCCGAGATCCACAGCGTGAAGAGCGTGCGCCTACAAATGTCAGGCATTACCTCTCACCACGGACAACGCTGTGGCCGACGGCCTTCACTTAACTATCGATAGCAGCTGCGTTTTCGTAGAGTTATCACTGTTAACAGACACGCAAATAAAAAAAAACTATACTCCTCCCGAGCAGGCCATGAAGGCCCGACGGTACCTACCAGCCGCCGTGTCATCCTCAGACCATAGGCGTCACTGGATCCGACTATGGAGGGGCATGTGGTCAGCACACCGCTCTCCCGGCCTTAGTTTCCGAGACCGCAGCCGCTACTTCTTAATCAAGTACTCCTGTGGGACGTACGGCAAACGTATCCGTCAGGACGGTGCGACGAAATTTGGCGTCAACAGGCTATGGCAGGAGACGACCGACGTGATTGCCTTTGTGAACAGCACGATATCGACTGCAACACTTCTCCTGGGTTCGTGACCTTATCAGTTGGACACTAGACGACTGGAAAACCGTGGCCTGGTCAGATGGGTCTCGATTCCAGTTGGTAAGAGCTGATGGTAGGGTTCGAATGTGGCGCAGACCCCACGATGGCAGGGACCCAGGTTGTCAACAAGGCAATGTGCAAGCTGGTGGGGATTTGATAATGGTGTAAGCTGTGTTTACATGGAATGGACTGAGTCACTATTGGGTTCGGCTACTTAGAACCATTTTCAGCCGGTCATGAACAACGATGGTATTTTTATGGATGACAACGCACCATGTAATCAGCCCAGATCGTTCGCATGTCGTTTGAATAACATTCTGGACAGATTGACCCAATGATGTGGCCACGCAGATCGCCAGACGTGAATCCTACCGAACATTTATGGGAAGTAAGCGAGAAGTCAGTTCGCGCACAAAATCATTCATCGGTAATACTTTCGCAATTATGGACGGCTACAGAGGCAGCATGGCTCAATATTAAGGCAGGGGACCTCCAACGACTTGTTGAGCCCATGCCACGTCGACCTGCTGCGCAGCGCCGGGAAAAAGGTGGTCAGACACGAGAGTAGGAGGTATCCCATGATTTTTTGGTCACCGCAGTGTGCACACAAGGCACTAATATGGGGCGTCCAGCGAAAGTGTCCCCGAGACCAAAATTAAATATCTTGAAAACTAAGATCGATATACGAGTGGCCGGCCGCGGTGGTCTAGCGGTTCTAGGCGCGCAGTCCGGAACCGCGCGACTGCTAAGGTCGCAGGTTCGAATCCTGCCTCGGGCATGGATGTGTGTGATGTCCTTAGGTTAGTTAGGTTTAAGCAGTTCTAAGTTCTAGGAGGCTGATCACCACAGTAGTTAAGTCCCATAGTGCTCAGAGCCATTTGAACCATTTTGATATACGAGTGCCAGAAACGGTAGGTTTACTGAGAAAGCTGTAAAAATTTTATACAGATGAGTCGAAACAGTTAGAGAAGCTGGTAACAGACGGCGTAGGAATCGCAATACGTAGTGCCTATAAATAGCGCGCCGCAGCTCAGAACCATCAGTTCTACCGTTGAATCGTGAAAGGAGTTTAGCGTTGCGAAGGGAGAGGTTGAATCCTCTATTCTGCTGACGTGTTTTTCTCTTACTGGAATGTCAGAGGTCGGAATACAGTCCCACGGCAACAAGGTGAAGTTTTCAAACACTAGTTAATGTTGCAAAAGGACCCAATGCGAAACTATTCGCAAGCGCTTCGCCAAATTCCAACGAACAGGTAAAGGAAATGATGATCTAGTGGGGTATGTTGGCCCCAGACAAATTTTAATTACTCCTAATAATGTTGCAACGTTTTCTGGAATTATTCAGCAAAACTCAAGAAATCTGTACGAAGATTTGCAGCAGAGGCCGATTTGAATCGTTACAGCAAGCCTAAAATACTGAGACAGAGCCTACGGACGTTTCCATTCAAAATCCAAAGTCATATCTGTACGAGCTGCGTCACAGAGGGCTGACTCTGCGAACCAGATTCTCACTATGCTTGATAATGAAGGATTTAATACTGACTGCATATGGTTCACAGATGAAGCACATCTCCACCTGAATGGAGCAATGAATAAACAAAACTGGAGATTTTCAAGTTCCAAAAATCTCCATTTGTGTGAAGCAAAACCACTGTATTCTTTCTAAGTTAATGTGTGGGCTGTGGTACGCAGCAAAGGCATTATTGACCCTTTTTTCAAGCGAGAAACGATCACTAGTGAACGTTAGGTTGTAATTTTGCAATATGCCATACAGCAAGCGTTGAACAATCGACCAGACGCCGAGTGATATAACGCAAGATTGGGCAGACCACAACGGACCGAAAAATTTGTTTCACTTTCTTGATGAGTATTTCGGGAATTGAGTCACTGCATTGGAGTATTGGAAATGTACTGCGGTAAGGATGGATTGCCATCCACATTCGGCCAGTCCGACTCCTTGTGACTACATTTTGTGGGGCACATTGAAAGACACTGTCTACCAGAAGCATCCCACCACGCTGGAGGAACTTGACTCGGCTATCTGTGTGACATCTGAATGCATTTCCGTTGAGACACTGCAGGATGTGACGGCAAATTTCATTGCTCGTTTGTGCCGTCTCTGTACTGCAAGTGGTGGACATTGCGAAAAGATTGTGATGTGACTCCAAAGACTGATTACCAGAGGATGAGTTGCACAGCGTATAGCGCCATCTCTTAGGAGCTTTTAGAACTACGCTGACGGAAAAAATGTCGCAACACCAACATGGGGACTTTGCGACCTAAACTAAAGATATGTGAATATGGTGTCCGAAAGAACAGACATCACTGGTGATCTTGCAGCCGTTGAAGAATAAAATTACAGTGAAATGCAGACCTTTATAGCTCCTTACAGGGGTTGATAAATATCAACGGGGACAGTTGAAAAGCCGCTGGTGGCCGTTGGGTTCTAGGCGCTTCAGTCCAGAACCACGCAGGTTCGAATCCTGCTTCGGGCACGGATGTGTGTGATGTCCGTAGGTTAGTTAGGTTTAAGTAGTTCTAAGTTCTAGGGGACTGATCACCTCAGATGATAAGTCCCATAGTGCTCAGAGCCATTTGAACAGTTGAATATGTGTGCCTCGAACGGGACTCGAGCCCGGGATCTCCTGCTTACATGGCAGACGCTCTATCCGACTGAGCCATCAAGAACACAGAGGATAGTGCGACTGCGGGGACTTATCTCTGGCTTCCCGTGAGACCCACATTACCAACTTATTGTCCACACACTACCTTTGTAGTGCCCCAGCCCACTATACTCATTACTCGCGGCAGTCAATCCCTTAAGAGTTTGAGGAATGTATGTGCACTATGGGACTCAACATCTTAGGTCATCAGTCCCCTAGAACTTAGAACTACTTAAACCTAACTAACCTAAGGACATCGCACACATCCATGCCCGAGGCAGAATTCGAACCTGCGACCGTAGCAGTCCCCCGGTTCCGGACTGCAGCGCCTAGAACCGCACGGCCACCGCGGCCGGCATGTAAGTGCATCCGCACTGCAGATGATCATTGGCCGGTAACCCTCAGCTATACGAACATGGTGTCCGAAAGAAAAGACAATAAGTTAGAAATGTGGGTCTCACGGAAAGCGTGCGGCAGACACTAATGGCATCAGATAATATCAAGATTAACTGCTTCCCTGTACGCGGCCACATATCATTCGTCCCACACATCATTCGTCCATGAGAGGAGGGTCACGAGAGACAATAAGCCTGAAGATATGCGTTCGCAGACGTGTCGGCAGTGAATATGTGAAGAGCCCCGCCCACTTCAGACCACAGCGTAATTACGTACCACGCCAGAACGTTGTTATTACACAGTAAACTCGGCGCTCGAAGAATGGCTGTTATAATTATTAGCGGGGTCTGTAAGCAGCGAGCCTAATTTGCGAAATGTCTGTGGCTGGGGTCAACTGAAGTTACTGCCCGGGCCACCACGGTTAAGTACGCGGCTGCGGCCCAAGATGGCTATCTACAGGAAGACGTAGGCTGGGGAGCCACAGTCTGCGTCTCGCTACCTGAGCGATTGGGTCAGCCGTGAGTTACAGCAAAGAGGCTTCTTACTAGGAGGTCGAGTAGGGCGGCGGTTGATCACCGAATTACTAGCATTCACCCACACAAGAAGGTCCCTCAGCTTCAACTTTCTCTTATGGACACTGCAGACGCTTATCTCGTCGTGCATGACGTGTACCACTCAGGCGGAACAGCTTCGCCACAACATCACTGAGGTGACAAAAGTCGTGGGATAGCTCCTAATATCATGTCGGACATCCTTTTGCCCGTCGTCGTGCAGCAACTCGACGTGACATAGATTGAACAAGTTGTTGAAAGCCCCCTGCTGAAGCATTGAGCCATGCTGCAAAATTGGAAATTTGTGCTAAGGACTAAGGTACCAAATTGCTGAGGTCAGCGGTCCCTAGGCTTACGCACTACTTAATCTAACTTAAACTGACGTACCCTTAGGACAACACACACACCTGTGCCCTAGGGAGGACTCGAATCTCCGACGGGGGGGGGGGGGCGGGGGGGGCGGGGGGGGGCGGGGGGAGGGAGCCGCGCGAACCGCGACAAGACGCCTGCACCACACCGCTACCCCGCGCGGCTTGAGCCATGCTGCCTCTATAGCCGTCCATAATTGCGAAAGTGATGGCGGTGCAGAATGTTGTGCGCAAACTGACCTCTCGGTTAAGTGCCAAATGCTCGATGGGACGTACGTCTAACCAACTGCGAACTATTGTGAGCCAGAGACATGGCACATTGTCATCCACAAAAAGTCCATCGTTGTTTGGGAATGCGCAGACCATGAATGGCTGCAAATGGTCTCCAAGTAGCCGAAAATAACCCTTCCCAGTCAACGATTGGTTCAACTGGACCAGTGGATCCAGTCCATTCCATGTAAACAAGGCTCACTCCATTATGGAGCCACCACCAACTTGCACAGCGCCTTGCTGACATGGACTTTGTCAGGTCTGAGGCACACTCTAATCTTACCGTAAGTTCTTATCAACTGAAATTGGGAGTCATCTGACCAGGCCATGGTTTACCAGTATAGTGTACAAACGATGCGGTCACGAGCTCTGAAGAGGCGCTGCAGGCGACGTCGCGCCGGTCGTCTGCTGCCGTAGCCCATTAACACCGTATCTCGCGGCACTGTACTGATGTATACGTTCGTCTTGCGTCACACATTGATTTTTTGATTGCTTGCCTTTCAGCACTGACAATTCTAGGCAAACGCCGCTGCTCCCGATCGTTAAGTGAGGCCGTCGGCCACTGCGTTGTCTCCGGTGAGAGGTAATGCCTGAAATTTGGTACCCTCGGCACACTCTTGACACTGTACAGTTTGGAATATTGAATTCCCTAACTATTTCGGAATGGACTGTCCCATGCGTCTAACCTACAAGTACCGCCTTCAGAGTCTGTTAATTCCCGTCGTGCGGCCACAATGACGTCGGAAATCTTGTCACAGGCAACACCAGAGCACAAATGACAGCTCCGCCAATGCAATCCTCTTTAATACCTTACGCACGCGATATAACCGCCATCTGTATACGTGCGCATTGTTGTCCCATGACTTTTGTTACATCGCTGTATTAGTAAACGCGACACTCTAACGCGATGTGATTTTAGAAATAAAATAAACTTGTCTGCAATCCGATGATTGGTACGAATATCGTAATTACTATCCTTGGCTTCGAGCTATAGGATACGGCGGTCCTTCTCCTCTGCGACTCTTGAATCACCTAACTCACAGGCCGTGGTATATATGGCTCCACTAGTGAAACGGGAAGACTTTTTAGTTAGCGGTGAGACGCAGCAAGGAAGTGAGGTGATAAACTGGTGCTCACCATTTGCATGGCTTACCATTACTTTACGGCTGACAGCTACGAAGGAAGCGATAGGATGACGTTCACGAAGACGCGGCTCGCATTCAGCTAATGCAACGACACATGCAGATGCTTCTATCACCCGCTGTTGTTAGATCTTCTCCAACGCCATCATAGCACTTACCTCATGCACCATGCTGCAGCACAGTCTTGCGCGTACAGTGTTACATACAAGGTCTATATAGGGTAAAGACCTTGTAAAAAATAACTAGACTCACTGATGGCGCTGCAGTCGCGGGATAATTTGAACCTTCGGCTGGACGCCATTATAGTGGTTGTAGTCTGTTGTGTTGTGTAGTATTGTTGCTTATGAAGACCCTGATTCAACATTGTATATTTGTTGGGGCGTACATACAGTATTTGTTACTCGTAATTCTACTGTCTGTACGTTCCAATCAAAAGAAGTACAACGGTGAAGAGTTGTGCAGCGATTAATTGTACAAATAAATTCGAGAAAGGAACGAATATTGCATTTCACAGGTATATGGATATTTTAAGTTGTTTAGTATGTCAGTGCACTTGCTTAATAAATGCTTTTGTAACATGGTATTAGCATAATGTCTGTGCATCTATTTGCAGGTTTCCTTTCTCAAAACCACAGCTGTTACAAAATTGGTTACACGCTGTCAGGAGGCAAGATTTCCGACGGACAGAATACCATTTTATATGTTCTGATCATTTTGAAGAAAGTTGGCTGATCGGTAGTGTTTTCATGGTGTAGGTTAGGTTGAAACTTGATAATTTGGTCTTGAGTTGCCAAAGCACTATGCCATATATAAAGCACTTCTCGTCATAAAATCTAAAGCAAGGTAGAGTCAGAAAATATCTATTAATATAGTGGGCAAATCTTCGAGTATTTTGATGCATTTTGCTTACATCTATCGTAAATGAACTACGAAAAATGCTAGGGGTCCAGTAAATAACTTTTAGCTACGGCAGATTCCATGTAGTACGTTAGATAAATTCATAAACAGTGACTAGTTGCTGTTTGTTCATTAATTAAAAAGTATATTGTAGTAACGTACTTAAATGAGGCATTATGTTTGTGACCTAACTCAAGGGAAGGCATTTTATAACCAAAAGCGATGTATAAACATTCGAGCTCCGCGCGTAAGTTTACCACTCTAATGGCCGTCGCTCAGGTATTCAATTTGTCCGCTCTTCACAGTCGACCACTCGTGCGGTTGTGGGGGCCTGATATAGGGAAGGGCTAGACACCAATGTTCCTTATGGAGCCGCCATATTGGGGCTAGAGCAGACGACACAGTGTATGTCGCTAGGGTTCAAATGGCTCTGAGCACTGTGCGACTTAACTTCTGAGGTCATCAGTCGCCTAGAACTTAGAACTCATTAAACCTTACTAACCTAAGGACATCACACACATCCATGCCCGAGGCAGGATTCGAACCTGCGACCGTAGCGGTCGCTCGGCTCCAGACTGTAGCGCCTAGAACCGCACGGCCACTCCGGCCGGCTATGTCGCTAGGGAAGAGAGCGGTTGCTTTGGGAAATTATTATCATCCAAAAACAGTTTGCCTTTTTTTGTTGGAAATTATGTATTTAAGTTAAAAAATAAAATGCTGAGTATGTATAAGACCAATATGGCTCATTTCGTTTGAGTAAAACGGTATGCCTTCGTAAACGTTTGTATCTGGTCAGTGTAAACACTTGACAAGGAAATCTGATGCAGCATTATCACAATCAAGCCGTGACCATCACGTCTGCTACAGAAGTCGCTGAACGAATAGTTACATATGCTGTGCGTTATTACTGGTGCGCCGGCCGCGGTGGTCTCGCGGTTAAGGCGCTCAGTCCGGAGCCGCACGACTGCTACGGTCGCAGGTTCGAATCCTGCCTCGGGCATGGATGTGTGTGATGTCCTTAGGTTGGTTAGGTTTAAGTAGTTCTAAGTTCTAGGGGACTGATGACCACAGAAGTTAAGTCCCATAGTGCTCAGAGCCATTACTGGTGCTATCTTTACACAGAGAAAGTTTTGTCGGCATGTGCATATGAAAACAGCACCATTTTCAAACGATTAGTTTTGAGGATATTAAAAGTACAGAGTTTAATTTAGCGTTTATGACTTGTATACCTGTATATTATGGAAATGGAAGAGGATGTAGATGAAGACGAAATGGGAGATAAGATACTGCGTGAAGAGTTTGACAGAGCACTGAAAGACCTGAGTCAAAACAAGGCCCCGGGAGTAGACAACATTCCATTAGAACTACTGATGGCCTCGGGAGAGCCAGTCATGACAAAACTCTACCATCTGGTGAGCACGATGTATGAGACAGGCGAAATACCCTCAGACTTCAAGAAGAATATAATAATTCCAATCCCAAAGAAAGCAGGTGTTGACAGATGTGAAAATTACCGAACTATCAGTTTAATAAGTCACAGCTGCAAAATACTAACGCGAATTCTTTACAGACGAATGGAAGAACTGGTAGAAGCGGACCTCGGGGAAGATCAGTTTGGATTCCGTAGAAATGTTGGAACACGTGAGGCAATACTTACCTTACGACTTATCTTAGAAGAAAGATTAAGAAAAGGCAAACCTACGTTTCTAGCATTTGTAGACTTAGAGAAAGCTTTTGACAATGTTAACTGGAATACTCTCTTTCAAATTCTGAAGGTGGCAGGGGTAAAATACAGGGAGCGAAAGGCTATTTACAATTTGTACAGAAACCAGATGGCAGTTATAAGAGTCGAGGGGCATGAAAGGGAAGCAGTGGTTGGGAAAGGAGTGAGACAGGGTTGTAGCCTTTCCCCGATGTTATTCAATCTGTATATTGAGCAAGCAGCAAAGGAAACAAAAGAAAAATTCGGAGTAGGTATTAAAATTCATGGAGAAGAAGTAAAAACTTTGAGGTTCGCCGATGACATTGTGATTCTATCAGAGACAGCAAAGGACTTGGAAGAGCAGTTGAATGGAATGGACAGTGTCTTGAAAGGAGGATATAAGATGAACATCAACAAAAGCAAAACGAGGATAATGGAATGTAGTCAAATTAAGTTGGGTGATGCTGACGGAATTAGATTAGGAAATGAGACACTTAAAGTAGTAAAGGAGTTTTGCTATTTAGGGAGTAAAATAACCGATGATGGTCGAAGTAGAGAGCATATAAAATGTAGACTGGCAATGGCAAGGAAATCGTTTCTGAAGAAGAGAAATTTGTTAACATCGAGTATAGATTTAAGTGTCAGGAAGTCGTTTCTGAAAGTATTTGTATGGAGTGTAGCCATGTATGGAAGTGAAACATGGACGATAACTAGTTTGGACAAGAAGAGAATAGAAGCTTTAGAAATGTGGTGCTACAGAAGAATGCTGAAGATAAGGTGGGTAGATCACGTAATTAATGAGGAGGTATTGAATAGGATTGGGGAGAAGAGAAGTTTGTGGCACAACTTGACTAGAAGAAGGGATCGGTTGGTAGGACATGTTTTGAGGCATCGAGGGATCACAAATTTAGCATTGGAGGGCACCGTGGAGGGTAAAAATCGTAGAGGGAGACCAAGAGATGAATACACTAAGCAGATTCAGAAGGATGTAGGTTGCAGTAGGTACTGGGAGGTGAAGAAGCTTGCACAGGATAGCGTAGCATGGAGAGCTGCATCAAACCATTCTCAGGACTGAAGACCACAACAACAACAACATACCTGTACTGTATTCTGAGTGAGCAAACTATGTTATGTATCACGGGAAAATCACTAGTAACTCACTATGTGAAAAGTTGACTCGTTCCGTCTGCCTAAATACAAGAAACTGATGAAAAACAATGCTAGCAGGCGAAACAAATCTGGCCTGAAAAGCTGACTAGGCGTTCCATTCCACCGACAACACCCCTCAGACATTTTTTATTAATAATATTGTGCTTCAGTGATTGAAAGACAGGAAACAATTACACACTATTTAAGCATAACACATAGCTTTATGTTCCCCAGATACCTTTGGGGAAAGCAGGATTTTGTTAATGAAAAGGCCTTTTCCCTTCCAATGTAATACAATTTACTAATTGTATCTTTAGCCAAACGTCATACATATCAGTATTGCAGTGAGAATGAATATGGTCGCATTCTGTATAACCGAGACGCCTCATAAAAATTTTGTTTTCACTGCTTCAAACAAAACCAATATTGAAACTGACCGATGGATCGCGATTAAGAAAAGGTTACAAATGAAGAAAGGCTACGCCGCTCCACTTCGAGTTTAACGGTAAACTCAGCTCGAATCAAAAGAAGCGTCGTCCGTCTCTAGGCTGCCTTGCGTTATCTTTCGGCATCGTATATGTTCAGGTTCACGACGGAACAGCAAGGAACGGGGAATGACCCCCGCCCTGTAATCTGCTCAAGTGATTTTAGAAACGTGTGGGACAGTTTATCAGATGACCCGTCGTGCAATGTAAAATCAGTTTCCTTGTGCTCCCATACAACTACCGATTTTGGAAGCTGATTGCGTCTCGTTACCAAAGAGGTTATTATCAAGGGAGCAATTCTGTCCGAAATTGGGCAGCGATTGGAATGGACGCGATGCAGCCCCACACTACTCAGTAATGGCAGCGCTGCAGTGGAGAAGTCATGGCGGAATTAACTACGAAAGACCTCCGGCTGCGGAAATATTTTCTGGGTGCGGAAGATTTACCCATTTACTTCATTCGTAGATTTTTTGGCGTAGATAAAAACGTCTACTTCATGTCGGCATTCCTCTGAAGGCGGTCCCGAAGAGAATGCCAACGGCAGATCGTTACATGTTGCTGAATCGGACAAGAAGTTCATACAACGGTTACGATTGGCCCAATAGCAAATAAAGATAGCTTGAGCGCGCGTTGTCTATTTTTTGTACGGGCCTGAAATTCGTCATCATTTCTTTATGACATGCCCTAAAATTGTCAACGAAACATAAATTTTGGTAGAGATTTGCCTCGTCGGTGTGGCCGAGCGGTTCTAGACGCTTCAGTCTGGAACCGCGTGACCACTACGGTCGCAGGTTCGAATCCTGCCTCGGGCTCGGATGTGTGTGATGTTCCTTAGGTCAGTTAGGTTTAAGTAGTTCTGAGTCTAGGGCACTGATGACCTCAGATGTTAAGTTCCGAAGTTCTCAGAGCCATTTGAACCATTTTTTTTAGAGATTTGCGATCTTGGTAGTACTTAGAGAACAGTTCGGTCTGTGTCATATAAAACCAAGCCAAACGCAAGAAAAAAATTGCCAACGGTTTGACGATAATCACACGTATACAAAGACGTACGTAGTAAAAGAAAAGCAATAGATACAAGAAATTCATCAGACTAGCGCGAACTAGTAACAGAGGTGCTGGACTGAACCATCGGTGGCGAATCACCAAGCCTAGCTAATTAGAATGGTGTCTGTTCCATCGGGAATGTCCGAAGAACAAACACTGCGCATTCATATAAAAGATTCGCCTCGATTGGCAATTAATCCGCAACCTTCAGTGCAAATGCGCTTACGTTCGACCTCCAGTTGAGATTTAAAAATAATGAGCATGGAGGACATGGGTCAGCCGGGGAGCGTACCGAGATAGTCCGTGCAAACGCGATAAACACGGTGTCCGGCTGGCGCAGTGGTTAACCAACTGCGTGGTAAGCAGGAGATCCCGGGTTCGAATCCCGGTCCGGCACACATTTTCACTCGTCGCGGCAAAAAGTTGCGTTGCAGCTAATATCATTAGTTCCTTCCCTTTCCTTTCTCCCCTTCCCCCTCCGTTCATCTTCATTTACTCGAAGCCTAGCTAAATTTTTCAGTCTCCATAAGTGCGTTATTTATGTCGTAAATAAGACCATCCTGTAGGTGCCAGTTCACAGGATTGAGTAGCCTAACAACAGCTTCTCAATATTTTTGTTCTTTGCTGATACATCTGTCTCTCAAAACAAATCTTCAGTTCATGAATAAATATGGTACTAGAAACGAGAATGAACTTCAGGAAGCCTAGTCCTCTACAATTTTGGTCCATAAAGGTGTCCGTCATTTAGCAACCCACACTTGCAATAAGTTGCCAGCAATCATAAAAGGCTTGACAACTAATGTGAGAAGACTAAAGGATTTATTTTTGGTAATTTCTCCCAGAATTTCTTATAAGAATCAAACGATTATTGGAAACACGCTCTCAGAATTTCAACAGTACACGGAAGAGATGATCGGACCTCGTTGACTGGAACAGGTGAAATCCGCTTCTCCGTGAAGGCAGAAGATGACGGCGGCGATGATAATGATGATGGTAACTGATGAAGAAGAAGAAGAAAAAGAAGAAGAAGAAGACGAAGAAGAAAAAGCACTATCGTAGCGTCTATCACTTGAGTTTGTTGGACATCTCCATACCGCTCCCGCTCTTACTACACGATCTCGTGGCGAAACGTGCCGGTCTGCGTTGGGTCTTTTCCGTCTCTCTCATCAATACGACCTGATAAGTGTCCCAGACGTGAGCATTCAATAGAATCGGCCGAACAAGTCTTTCGTAAGACACTCCTGTGGATGAATCGTCGTCACTGTCTTTGTGGCCTTTAGTCCGAAGACTGGGATGATGCAGCTCTCCACGCTGTTCTTTGCTATGTAAGCATCTTCATCTCCGAATAACTACTGCAATCTACAGCCATTTGAACACGCTTACGGTACTCTTCCATTTAATAATCTGTCCTTGGGGTCTGTCCACAAAATGATATTAAAATCTGTGCCCCATTGGTTGTCACACTGCACACAGACAGACCTATGACATTCAAACCCACCGGTATTTGAGGCCAGGAAAAGTTTGCTATTTTCCATGCTTATAAAATCGCTCTCGACGATATCCAGTCGTTGAAGAGAAGAAACTGTCATCTTGGCTTTGCAGTCACCTATTCGGACTGTTTCCTGTGGAATTAAACGCATATGATCACCTATACATACCTCTCCGTCCAACACATACACGTTTATGTACGTTCTCGGTATGTATTTTGAACCCAGCAATGATAATGGAAATTCTTTCCGGAGTTATTACTGGTTGCAGACGCTGTGGCCTGGTGTTTTCTTCTGTTTGCGGAGCTCGGTTGTATAGTTGGAAACGCCTAGTTTTGTTAGTTTCTGACTTCTCTCTCATAATTACTTGTAATTGGGGACCTCCGCTGCGGAGTGCGAAGACTATACAGGGAGCTTTAATGACACAAACAGCAGGATCCAAAGCAAAAAGCCGCTGCTGCTAATTCTACCTTCAGTAGCGCTTGCAGACTAGTACCAGCGTTTATAGTTCCTTATAGAGGAAGGCTTACTGTGTTCGGAAGATTAATCAAAGCTTAATTACGTATTATAGATTATTTATTTCATTCACAGCTGCGAGATGACCGCTTTCGGTCGTGGAAACTAATGTTGTCTTCTCTCTTGAGGTTCTGTTCAGAAGGGAAGGATGCAGAATACTGTATAATTTCTTGTGTAAATTCCAGCTATTTCCATCGATTACAGCAGCGGTTCTCAAACCTTCTGTTGGCAACGGAACTCTTAGGAAATACTAAATATTTTACGGATCCCTAAAATAGACAACGCCAGGTTTCATGTTCGTTCTTCAATTACAATCATTTAATGAAATTCTTACAGTAACAGGCACATAATACATTACTGACGCCTACAAAAATAAACAAAATAATATACAATAAGACAAAACAGAAAACAACAGTGTACTGATTTCACTGTAAATTGATAATTGTTTCCATTTAATGGGAAATATGGAGGAGTTCTTTTTTTTTTAATTTGTCACCAATTGTTTAATGTCAGACTCGATAGAAGAGAGTTGAAGATGCATGCCAGGTTCAGCATTCCAGTCTATTCAGTATTTTGTCTTCGCGGCTCCATATGCTGAGATTGTCGTTTCACTGAAGTATGTAGTTGGGAACGGGAGAAGAAAAGTCAGAGCCTATGTGGCAAGTTATGGATATTCATTACCAGCCCTGCACCAACAATCATCAAGTCACTTTATTTTGAACAATAATTCCATGCTTGAATCTGATGTCATTTCTAAAATCGAGTCATAGATTTGATTTGACATATTTTCTAGCTTGTGCAACTTCAGTACAAAAGCATTCTGAATCTATGTACTCATTTTCAGTTTTAAATTCTGCTCTTCACGAAAATAAGGCCGAAAAGATGAGCGCATATCATGGAGACATTGCACCAAATTCTTCGAATATTTCATTTGGTAACTTTGCTGCCTCACCAAGGGGCTAATTCAGTGTTAAAAAGCTTTGTAGTTCTCCCTTTCTACTGCAAATAATCCAAAATTCTTATTCTTTAAGGTGGTTATTTTGTTATTAGTATTGAAAACTGATGTCTGTTTTCTCGTAGATAGATCTAATTCATCAATTTTTCCATATATATCTGCCAAAAAAACGTGGTCTGAACCAGGTCACATCACTCGAACGGACTTTTAAATAAAAGAAATTTCAGTCATAAAAGCTTGTAATTTAGCTCTTAATTCGAATAATCTTGTTGAAGCCTTACCCTGAGATAACCATCCAACCTCCGTGTGGAGCAGTAGTATTTTATGTCTCCTCCCATAATCTTCGTAGAACACTCAAAACAATCGGCACTGAAGAGGGTGTGATTTAACGTAATTGATTATTTTTACTGCTTCATCAAGAACCAGTTTTAAATTTGGCGGCATCTTCTTCATCGCGAGTGGACGTCTACGCAGTATACAATGGGTGGATGTTTGGCACTTTACTATTTAAGATAATTCTCATTTACTGTTCCGTCTCAGCTGCATTTTTTTAAAAATTCGATTACATGTTTCGAACTCTCTGGATTATCTTCAGATCTAAGTAATTCCATCATCAACCCGTCTTGTCTACTCGCAGCAACATAACGGAGTACTCTGATATGTTGTTCTGAGTAGACAAGACAAGACTATTATGTCGACTATAATTGACCGTTGTGACCGAGCGGTTCTAGGCGCTTGAGTCTGGAACCGCGCGACCGCTACGGTCGTAGGTTCGAATCCTGCCTCGTGCATGGATGTTTGTGATGTCCTTAGGTGAGTTAGGTTTAAGTAGTTCTACGTTCTAGGGGACTGATGACCTCAGATGTTAAGTCCCAAGGCTCAGAGCCATTTGATTTTTATGTCGACTATAGTGACTTTATTAGTGATACTGCCCCCATTGTTTTACCAGTCGTTGCCTCGACTCCATCTGTACAAATTTTTCAATCGAGATGGTTTATTTCATAAATTTGTTAATCGTATTAAAACTGTCTTTTCCTGTAGTGTTAGCTAACAGCGATGCGCACATGAGTAAGTCTTCTTCGAGTGAATGTTTATATGGATATCGTACAATTATTAGCAAGACACCCAGTCCAGCGCCATCAACTGACTCATCCATTTGCAAGACGAATTTGTTGTGTTCACGGCGACTAACTAGTTCTTGTATGATATAGGCTGTGAGATGGTTAATTTAATGCGAAACAGTGTGGTTCAAAAACAGCTCTGTAGGAAGACGCTTTGCAGATCTTTCATCGAGCACACATTGTGTTATGTCAGAAACATGTGTTTTTATTAAATTCTCTGCGATAGTGCGCAATTCGCCCGCTTCTGCATTGCGACAGCTGACCAAGTTCGTTATCTCCGTGGCTTTTTCATTCACTGTTTGGGTGGCACACTTCATAGATTTTTCAATTCCTAATAGCTGTTATTTCTTACGTATAACTCCACGATAAGCGTGAATCCCTTGAGACGTACTTTCATGACGAGCAGAATACAAAACTGAAAATGAATTCATCGATTCAGAATTCTTTTGTACCGAATTTACAGAAGCCAGAAAATATGTCACACGAAACCTGTGAATCCTTTTTAGAAATGACTTCAGAGTCAAGCAAGGCATCATTGTCTAAAATAGTGTCACTTGATGATTCTTGGTGCAGGATTAGTGATTAACATCCACGAGCTGCCATACACGCTCTGACTGTTCTTCTCCAGTTCCAGCAACGCACTTGCGTGAAACGCATTCTCACAGGTGAAACTCCCCATCGCATCCCCAGTGGATGGCGCGTCACACACTGAACACAGATCAAGCATGAAAACAGGAAGAAGCTGTACTGAACTGTGAAAAATGAAGCAAAATGGAAACAGTGAACGGTCCGAGCTCACGGTGTGAAACATCGAGCGAATTGCAAGAATCACGGCGTCGTGGTTGTGTGGTTACGCTGTTGGACTGTAGACTGGGAGATCCATGTCCAAATCTTCCTCGGGTCCGATTTTTTTCACAAAATTATGAATTTTCCGTCCAGTCATTGACGTGACTGTTGCCTTTTTATAGTCATGGCAATTTTCATACAATACATTGTTTATAGAATATGAGTCATGTGGTAAGAATACATTCCCGTCGCAAGTGAATGTGATGAACAGTGAGAGCAGGCGAGATGCCGCATAGACCTCTCACAAAACCGGAAACAACAAAAAATCGGGTGTGAACTATGTTACAACAGAGGAATTCAAGAGCAAACACTTCCAAGATGGAACCCAAGTGTCATAAAATGTGGCGCTTCTGTAGAACAAATGGGAGGTACGTAAGTTTGGAGGCCCCCCTGCTGACACCTCGCTGTTGCAAACGGACGTTACACCACGGCATAGACATAAATCTGAATACTGCGAACAGAAACGACAATGGCCGGACGGACAGTTCAGTTCACAATTTTGTGAAAAAAATAAGGCACGAGGTAGATCTGAACACGGGTCTACCCCTTCGCAGTCCAACACCGCGGCCACATAACCACGTCTCCGTGGCTATTCAAATTAGCTCGATGTTGCACATCTTGAGCTTAAACCGTTCACTGTTTCTATTTTGCTTCTTTTTTCACAGGTCACTACACCTTCTTCCTGTTTTCGTGCTTGATCTGTGTCGAGTTTTTGAAGGACTATCCACTGGGTCATCTTACCACTAAATCTGGTGAAGCAGCGACGGGGAGTTTCCCTTGTAAGTAGATGCAGCTGCAAAGACAATATACCGCAACAGACTGGTTGTTGAACCTGATAAGCGTCTTCAGCTCTCTTCTATTAAGTCTGACATTAAACCGTTGGCCGTATCTTGCTCTGTTCCCAGGAGCAGCCAATACGTAACGTCCATCTAGTGTATTTACAATCCACCACAGCGGACCTCATGCTAGGCGCCATATTAGCTAGATTCTCGTACTGAGCGCTCACGCTCTCGTGAGTAGAGGTAAGAGCCTCTAATATGGAGGGTGACATTCACTGTTCGGAGGATGTTATCTGCTTTCGTAATTTAAGCAATCGGAAAATAAGCCGCCGGTCCGCAGTCTGCTGCTATACGTCAACATAATACCGCCTAAATGCTGAAAGGCTGGGTACCACCCCGTCACATTCCACTGTTGCTTGTTACTTCTTGAAGGGTCGTGTCTCTCGTCGCTCTCACCATTGCACCTTTTTGTTGTTGTCGCCAGCGGAAAACTGGTTTGATGAAGCTTTGTGGGTTCTTCATCTCGGCATAACTACTGCTTCTGTTGTCAAGCCCTGGACTTCCTCTAGAATTTATAGCTAACCCCCCCCCCCCCCCCCCCACTTTCTTTCATGTTTGACGTTTCCTTGAGCCTAAGGATGAGATCTGTCAACCGATTTCTTCTTTTAACCCTGTTGTTTCATATATTACTTTTCTCCTCAATCTGATTCCGTACCTTCTCGTTAGTTATCCGATCTACCCATCTAACCTTCAGCATTTTTCTGTAGCGCCACTTTTCGAAAGCTTCTGTTCTCTTCTTGTCTGAATTCACTACCGTATATGCCTACGCTCCAAATACCTTCAGAAAAGTCCTCTCATTTAAGTTCATGCTCCGTGTTAACAAATTTCTCTTTTTCAGGAATGCTTGTCTTGCTACAGTCAGTCTGCTTTTTATGGCCTCTACTTCGGCTATCGTCAGCTATGTTGCAACTCAAATAACAAAACAAATCATTTCCTCATCTAATTCCCTTAACATCACTGTACGTACTGAATAGGGTACTCCCCTGCGAACCACTTCTTACTCTTCGTGCTCCTCGAGTCATGTAACAGTAGTCTTGTTCCGGTAAAATCTGTAGATGACTTTTGCTGCCTTCAGAATTTCAAGTAGTATAGTACAAGTAACATTGTCAAGAGGTTTCTTTGAATGTATAAATACTATTGTTGTACGTGACGAAATAACGCTCGTCGGTACAGTGGTGGGTTATTAGTTTTACTCCTGGGGGAGACCTAGTTGATACCACAATACATAAAACATTACATCACTTCATTATTTAGTTAGTGTCACGTTCTACTGATCATTTTGCACGATAAATCGTAATGATGTAGAACGAGTCATTTTACATTCTCATCGCAAATTAATTTATAAATATGGCTGTATCCTCAACATTTATAATTTTTTAAAATTTTATTGTTTTATTTTTTACATTTACAGATGCGAGTTAGTAATTCCTACCCATCACCGTTTGCACAGTACAATAACAGAGATTCTTCTACGGAATAGAAGGAGAAACTTTTACAGTTAGTTTTCAAATTTTGCTTTGCTATCTGTCGGACGTTTTATATCACTGAGTAAGTGTTCAAAAACTTTCGTTACCCCTATTTGTGTTAAAGACGACCTTAACGTGGAGTAATGAACGTCAGTTTTCATTCTGGTATTGTAATTATGTACGTCATTGTTCGTTCTGAAATGAAGTGGATTATTTACAACAAACTTGATGAGGGAATAAATATACTGTGAAGCAGTAGTCACAGTGCCCAACTCCTTAAACATATTTCAACAAGACGATCGTGGGTGAGCGCCACATATTATTCTTAGAGCTTGTTTTTGAACAATGAAAACTTGTTTCCTTAAAGACGAGTTACCCCAGAAGATTATTCCACATGATATTACAACCTGCACAAGACGAAGCACTTAACTTCGTAACAATCCATGTCCACAGGAATGTCAAGAGTATTTATTACTGTCATTGAACATTAATGCACCACTTGATACAGTGCACGATACTAGTATTTTCTCACTGAGCACAATTGACTATAAACTGCTATGCAGAGTTGTGTCTAATACATCTGTGGAATTGCTGGCTCGGTACAGAGACGATGCTCATCTTCGGCGATGATTGCTGGCTGGGTCTGAGCAGAACTCTGCTCAGAAGTTAAGCGAGTCTGCAAATGCAGTGACGTACGGAAACTCCCCTGGGCATGTCTGCGTACACTCCGCTCATCCGTCGCTGCGTCCGGCAGAGATTGTGCTTACTTGCGGCTTCGTCGCGAGATATCAACCTTACCTTGCATCCTCGTTCTTCGGACGACACCACAACTACAAAGCTGGTTTTTCTTTTATTTTTCAGTCCTTTTTCTAAGGTAACTTGTGAGGTCAATATTGCCTCATTTATTCCGACATTACTCCGGAAGCGAACTGCTCGTCCCCCTTTTTCTAGTCTTCTGTAAATAATACCTGTCACGATTTTTGCAAACATGATTTACTCAACTGATAATTCGGCAATATTCGATAACATCAGCAACTGCTGTTTTTGGAACTGGAACTGTTACAGTCTTCTTAAGGGCTGAGGGTATTTCGCCTGACTCACATATCTTGCACATCAGCTGGAGTAGTTCATTCATGGCTGATTCTGCCAAAGATCTCAGTAATTCTATGAAAATTTCGTCTACTCCAGGGGCCTTGTCTCGATCCAGGTGCTTCAGCGGGCTGTCAAATTCTTCTGTCAATACCACATAACATTCATTTATTTCCTCTTCCCATTCTATAACATTTTCTTAAAGCTCATTTTCTTTTTATAGCCTTTCTTCCAAGTTTCAGCTTTCCCTTCTTTGCCTAGTACTGGCTTGCCATCTGAATTCTCAATATTCATACCTTTTCTCAAAAAGTCTTTTTAATTTTTCTATACGCTGGTCATAGTTATGCATGCTTCTGCAGCTTTGCATTTTTGCTCTATCCATCCGTGCTTTGCCGTTTTGCACTGTGTATTAATCTCATTTTTCAAACTTGTGTATTCGCTTTTGCTTGCTACATTTGAGTCAGTGTTTATATTCTTTCGACACATCAACTGAATTCAATATCTCGTGTGGTACGTAAGGATTTTTACAGAGCCTTGACTTTTTGTCTATACGATCGCCTGCTGCCTCCACCATTTCACCTCTCAAAGCTGCCGATTCGTCTTCTATTGTACTCCATTACCCCAACGATCAGTTAATCGTTGCCGTACTATCTTTTTCAATATCAGAAATTTATTTGGTAGCTTTTTCTAGATTCATGTTTCTGTTAACCCACAGAACCTGATGACAAATAATAGCACACTATATTCCTCCGATTTGCGTGTAAAATATTTGTTTCCTTAAGCAAATAAATGTAAATCTTTAGTGCACAAAGTATTTAAGTTATCGAGTCAAATGTTGACGCTTATCGGTGTTACGTCGTGCGTCCCTTCCAATTTACTGACATAACTAGTTAAGGAATCAGTTTAACAATCCACTCCTTGTGGTTCTTCAGTTTCTCCCAGCGTATTTGATGGAAAAGTAATCCACGGGCATACTGCCGGCTACTGGTGTCCAAAGAACACACGATTTCGGCGAACGAACCTGTCACCACCTGCTGAGATCAACAGCCCCCACTATACCCGTGGATTATTTTGCAGTAGAATCGACTACGATTTTTTCGATACTACAAGGAACTGAGTCCTTTTTCTAGGATCCCACTTGTTAAATGAAATTGTGGGCACTCTTTCCGCAGGAACTGAAACGACTTCTTTGCGAGGAATGGTACAAAATCCCAGTGAGCACCATTCAGTATTAGTATTCGTCGATAACCAGGAGCACTAGAGGCGTTTTGGGTACAGAAGTTTTCACTGCTCCTTGTTAGGTGGGTGCTCTTATTATTATGGTATGACTAATCTCTGTACGTTTAATTAGTCCGGATCACCGTGTGGACTGAGTCTTAGTTGGCACCCTAGGACGAGAGCGGATGGTTTACTTTCAGCAACGGTGGTTTCAGCTTTTTTCAGCCGCATAATTGAAAAATAATTATTGCGCGCACCATAAAAACCGTATTATTTTAGCAATCTGTAGCAAAGAATCTCAGTTCTACTTAGCAGAGAACCAGTCTTCCCGGAGGTCGACCTTGTGAGGGTCGCTGCTCTGGTCTGAGAACGCTTGAGGCTGCCATTTCTTCAGGCTCGGTGAGACAAAAACTGGAACGCAGACAAGAGAAAAAAACTCAACGACCTGTTCACAACAGTTGTATAACGTAATTGCTGGGTTTAAACTCCATAAACCCCGAGGATTCCTCTGTACGTTGTGTCCTCTCTACTATTTCCAACTTTAATGTGTCTTTGATCTTCGCGCCGCTCTTCACTACTCTTGTTTTAATGCCTTTTTTTATTTTAGCATCCTAACGAAAGTGTATGAAATGCTGTATCGGTTACTTATTCAGACCTGTGGTCTATCCGAAATTCAGCTTTTTTTTTGTTATTCCTCGTTTTAAAAACAACCATTGCATTATATTTTTGCTTGCCATAATCGCAACACGCCCGTTCTCCCGAAAGGTTACCTGGGTAACAATACTCCGCTTGACATCGTCATCAATTTGCATTCCCAGCTGTATATGTATCACACACTGCTTCATTGTCTAAGCATGTTAACCCGTTACCTGGTAGGTACTTTTAAGCTCTGGGAGTGACGAACAGCTGAAACTGGTATATGTTAAGTAGGTGCGCGGGATGAGAAAATGTTCTGGACCCAAAGCACATGTTAGTGCTAATAATGAAGCAGTAAGGAAAAAGAAATTCTCCGTGATTTCTTGGAACTTAACTGCAGATACAACTTCTTCTTCTTCTTCTTCAGTAGCGCAACAGCCCTTGGTGAGCCTTGGCTTCTTCAACGATCTTCCTCCACACTTCTCGGTTATTTGCTGCTCTTTTCCACCCCCGGACTCCCACACTGGCGAGATCCATTATTACGTCGTCAATCCATCTTCTTCTAGGTTTCCCTTTTCGCCTAGTTGAATGGATCACACCTTTTATCATTTTCTTTGGAATTTTATCCTCTGCCATTCTCACCAGGTGTCCTAGCCATCGTATTCGCTGTGATTTCACAAATTTTACTATGTCCCTATCTTGTATTATCTCTTGTAATTCGGCATTGTAGCTATTATCCAGCCTTCTTCCTCCCTTATTGGCCCACAGATTTTGTGTAGTATTTTCAGGTCAATAGTTCTTTGTGCATTTTTATCATGTTCTGTCAATGTCTATACCTCTGACCCGTATGTGATAACTGGGCGGACTAGGGAATTATATATTAGCAGTTTTGTTTTTCTTGTAACAAGGCTATTTCTGATAAGCTGCATAATTGCAAAGTAAGCTCTGTTTCCTGCTTGTACTCTTTCCCTTATAGCCTTTCCAATACTATTATCATTTGTTATTAGGGCTCCCAAGTTGCTAAAAGAGGACACTCCTTTGAAGCATTTCCCATTGCTGTTTAGATTTTTAGGGGTTTTTACGGCCTCAGATTGTGACATTACCATATATTTTGTTTTGTTTTCATTTACTATGAGGCCAATCTTTAAGGCTTCTGTTTCTATTGCCCGGTATGTTTCTTGGAGTGTACTGATCTTTCTTCCTACTATAGCAATGTCATCAGCGTATGCACATATCTGGCTAGTTTTCATAAATATGATGCCTCTTTTGTTGATTTTATTTACTACACTATGCAGAGTTATATTGAATAGGGCAGTGGAGAGACTATCACCTTGCTTCACGCCTTTATTAAAGTCAAAGCTTTCACTTGTGCTGTTAAGGAACTTTACTTTTGCTCTTGTCTCTGTCATTGTCATTCTGATTAGTCTTATTAGTTTACCACATGTACCAACTTCGTCCAGTACTCTGTATAGTTCTTGCCGATTTATGTCGTCAAAGGCTAGTTTGAAGTCGATGAATAGGAAATGCAGATCTATATCATATTCACAGAACTTTTCCATCATTTGTCTTATCACAAATATTTGATCAGTTGTTCCTCTGTCTGGTCGAAAACCAAACTGATATTCCTCTAGTATGGCTTCTGCACACTTCTGTATCGTTTCGTTTAAAATTCTTGTGGAGATCTTATAGGTTGTCCTTAGGTGTGTTATACCTCTATAGTTTTCACATGCTGTTCTGTCCCCTTTCTTATAAATGAGTATTATTATTCCAGTTTTCCAATTATCTGGGCATAGTTTCTGTTTCCCATATATCTGATATTAATGTGTGAAGTTCCTTCATTACAGCCTCACCACCAGTTTTTATTAATTCAGCGATTATGCTGTCTTCCCCAGGGGCTCGATTGTTTTTTGACTCGTGCACAGTCTGGGAGACCTCTTGTAGTGTTGGCTTTCTTGCCTCACTGGTGTCATTGGTGTCATTGGCTACTTCCAGCTCCACTCTTCCCTCCCTGTACAAGCCAGCCACCGTGTCATGGTACGACAAGCCCGCTTTCCGGAGACCACTCATTCTGACTTTTTCAAACTCACTCACGTGCTGGTATTGTACACTCAGACATCGAGGATTTACTGGTACTCGCAGATTTCCACTTCGTTTGACGGTTCTCCTCCGACTGAGCGTGGAAACCTCTCCGATCACAAAAAAAGGAGGACGTTGCATAGCATACGTACAAGCTATCTCTCTGTAATCTTGACAATGTATTACGGTACCACTGTTCTACAAATCTTCAGATTTTGGAGTAATTCAAGAAGTTTCTCATGGGTGCCACAATTTTCATAAACAGAAGTGTACATAAGCGTATACAGTGTGAATCCGAACGCCACCGCCAAACTTTCGAAGGTTGTTGAGGGGTATTTTGTGAGTACAGGGTGTATAAAAAAGAATCATCAGATTTGGCACGTATATATTTCTGAAACTAATAAACATATACAATGAATTTTGTTTTTAGATGAACGGGACACTCAAAAAAATTTTGTTTTTTGTTTTCCACAGGTGTTCAATATGCCCACCTTGAGATGCACGACTTACGTCGATGCGGTATTCAAATTGTTCCCACATTTCAGCGAGCATGTCTTGGGTTACAGCTTGCACAGCTGCTTTTATGCGATTTCTCAGTTCATTTATTGTTGTGGGTAACGGAGGCACATAAACAGAGTCTTTTATAAATCCCCACAAGAATAATCACATACAACCAGGCCCGTTGACCTTGGAGGCCAGTAATGTAAGGCTGAATCATTTGGTCCGGTGACACCGATCCATCGTTCAGCAATCCTTTCATTTAAAAATTCCCGCACTTTCAGATGCCACTGTAGCGATGCCACATCCTGTTGGTAAATGAAGTCGTTCGAATCAGTCTCCAACTGTGGGAAAAGAAAGTTCTCAAGCATGTCGAGATATGTTCTTCCTGCAACATGTTCTCGGCAAAAAAGAATGGACCATACACCTTTTCCCGTGAAACTGCGCAAAACACATTAAATTTTGGAGAGTCCCTCTCATGTTGTACAACTTCACGTGGTTGTTCCGTACCACATGTTCCCACATTATGACGGTTCACCTTTCCGTTCAAGTGGAATGTTGCCTCGCCACTAAAGACTTAAGCGTGGATGACGACTGTGTTAGACACTCAGGGACGGTGCAAGATCCCCTCGCTTCTAAACTGGTACTGTTATTACTCAGCTTAGCCGCGAGTCCGTAGAGGGTGGTATACGTGACGTACAGTATAATCGGTCAGCATTTCCACCCGGAATTTGCGAGTGTACGTCGGACCTTCCTTGATCCGCCAAGGTGCGTCGTGTCGTCGGATTTCCTCCTACCCGTGCGCGGTGCAGCTCTCGCAAATGTCGTCCCGTGCAAAATCTTCATTGGCGCATTGGAGGTCTCTGTCGGTGTAAGCTAATTATCTGAAATTGCTGTCGATCAACTTTGGGGTATCTATTTACTCGAAATTAACATTCAGAATGCCGTAATATCACTTTTATTCCTATTAGATCAATAATGAAACACTCGTGTCACAAACTACTCGTAACCGAGAGCATAGCTACCATCGAACCAGATAGGAAGAGCTCTTAACGCCGACTGCCGACTTTGGCGCGCAGTCCGTATCTCTTACTAGTTTCGTCACAGTTCGTGGATTTCCGATCAAGTTCGTACTTACTAAAATATGCATTTGTTAATGAACTGGTGTGAATTTTATGATAAATAGTTTTAAACATCCAGAGGCTCCTCCTAGTATTCATGTTGTCATGGCGGTACTTCCCGTCATGTATATTTCCCAGGCTGACGCTTGTTGCTACGGTCCAGCGTCGAGCCCCACCCCACTTTGCGCGACATACTGTATGGTCGCTTACTCACCTAGCCAGCCAACGTGGGAAATGCTCTCCGACTCATGGCCGTCTACGGACTACAGCACTTCCTAACTATCGTGAATACATAAATAAGAGACAATAATTTATTAAAACTGGGAAAAATGTCTTCCTCACGTAAGAGGCACCTTACAACGGTCCGGCGATTTGCTTTTACACAGACAGCCTGCTTCGCGGAGTTGCTCATGCCATCATCTAATGGTCTGTGCTGTAGGAGGATCTATGTCATACCTAGTACCAAAGTCACGCTGAACAGATATTACTGCTCGGCACTGATCAAAACGTAGACCACAAAACACTTTCTGTTGCCCCGACGACATTTTTACTATAACTGTAGTGGACGCACACTACCGCTACCTAGCGGGAACCATGTAAAACTCGAAGGTTTGTTCTTTACAACAGTACGTTGTTCACGCACATATTTATAAATGGCTCTGAGCACTATGGGACTTAACTTCTGAGGTCATCAGTCCCCTAGAACTTAAAACTACTTAAACCTACCTAGCCTAATCACATCACATACATCCATGCCCGAGGCAGGATTCGAACCTGCGACCGTAGCGGTCGCGCGGTTCCAGACTGTAGCGCCCAGAACTGCTCATTTATAAGAGTTATTTATTTACTTATTTATTTTAATCGGATGATACACCCTTCATTTTGTTGTGCGAGTCAGTTGAAGGAAAGTGCTGTTCTGCCACGAGTTTGCGTCTGCAGTGGGACGGGCATGTGTGAACGCGACGCACTGACCCTTCTTCGCACACAGTCCGCTTTCCGGCCGGGAGCGCGTGCCGCCGCGTCGGCAGTGACAGCAGCCGAGCGCAAAAACCCGCCAGCGGCTCGGCGCGGCGCGGCCCGACAACAAGAACGTCAGCGGCACAAAAGCCGCGCCAGATACTGTCACTGACTCACCGCCCGTCCCGTCGCGGAAAGCACGTGTTTAGCCTGAAATATGCCGGCCGCAACAAAATACAGCTGACGTATGAATTTCTGCGAAACGGGCCGCAATTAGCGATTACTGCGCCCCGAGGCTCGAGCAGAAAAAGATTTCCAGCGAGAAGAGTGCTTCGCTTTGTCCACAACTGAATTGTTCCTGCGGCCCGAGAGCCGAGCAACAAATTGCGGCAATATTAAAGTCTCAACAAAACCGCGGGCATTCAGAGCGCACTTTTCTCTTAAATACGGGGACGCTATGGAGTTTGCCATTGTTAGGTATGGCAAGCATTAACTTTACCAGACTACCGGTACTGATGAATGTCGCCTGAAAGCGGCGTATAATTCATCTTCCCACGGATTATTGCCATTATCTGAGGCAGTTCTCCCCGCAGAAATCGCTCTGCGAGTTCCTACGTTGTCCCACCTCCAGTTCAACACCTTATCTCCCACTTCCTGCAAATTAATAGTTAAGAATAATAATCGATGGAAAGTTAACTGTTCGCAATAAACTGTTCGCAATTACAAGTGGCTGAATCAAGTGTTGCTTCGTTGGAAGGCTATAGCACGTTATCGTGGATGGAGAGTGGTCAACAAACGCAGGAAATTGTGCTGGAGCCGTTGCAGTTATGTTATCCATTAACGACCTTGCAGACAATATTATTGGTGATCTCAAACTCTTCGAAGACGACGAAGTTATCTGTAATGAAGTACTGTCAGAAAAAGCTGCACAAATATTCTGTCAGTGATAAGACTTCAAAGTGGTGCGAAGACTGGCAAATGGCCTTACTTGATCAGAAACGTAAAATTCTGTATTTAGTAAAATAACGAAACGTAGTATCCTACGACTACAACATCAGTGACTCACTATTGGCGTCGGTCAACTCACACAAATAACTAGGTATAATGATTTGTAGCCATCGCTCGCACAGTCTCAGTCGTAGGAAAAGCAGATGGCAGACTTCAATTCAGTGGTAGGACACTAGGAAATTGCAGTCAGTCTACAAAGGAGATTTGTTGGGAAATATTCGTGAGACTCATCGTA
Source organism: Schistocerca americana (assembly GCF_021461395.2). NCBI lineage: Eukaryota > Metazoa > Arthropoda > Insecta > Orthoptera > Acrididae > Schistocerca > Schistocerca americana. The sequence goes on from NC_060124.1 coordinate 129,976,501, forward strand.
GAGTTTTGAACTCGTCACAAACAAGATGGTCAACTCAAGAAGCCAAGAGAGCAGCTCACAACGTTGGCCCGTTCACTTGACGAGATATGAAGTGACGGATTCAAAACATCGGATGACTTAGTAAGTATTCGAAACTTGTTTTGATACTATTTACTATTTATGTGACCTGAGACAGAGCGCCAACGAACGCTTCTGCGGGGGTCTTTTTTCGGAGATACCCGGTTCGAACACTTGTTAGATTGAGATGCCTAGTTTATTATAAAATCAGTGACAGTAATGACGACTTTGGTATGTTACACGAGCGAACCCAGTGCGTTTGGTCCAGGTGATGACTTAACTGTGCTCTAACTGCGCTAACAACTCCAATACTAGCAACTCCCTACAATCTCATATCAACTGCCGCAATTTGTTAACATGGTCCGAAAACTGACTTGCTTCCCTTCTTCAACCTTATACGCTAATCTTGAAGCGCTTTCGATGATTCCCAAATGACACCATATTAATAGGGTACAGTTCCACACTTGAGTACAACACGACAAACGCGCAGTCAGAGACTCCCTTCGTAGTAACATACGCGACAGTAGGAAGTCCTCTGATGGGCAGCACGTATTTTCAGCTGTGTAGGGCTTCCTCATCCTTCAAATAAACGAAGTTACGTATCCGCAGACCCGACACAGTATCTTGGCATGCACTGCGACATACACTTCATCTCCTGTACGACGCAATGGTGATTCCTTCCTCGGGAGATTTAGATAGAGCTCTACTCATGTACATCCGTTTTGGATACTGGAGTGCTTTACTAGCCACGATCCTATGGTAGGTAACATGGCTACGCTCTCCTTCGACTTCTAAATTGACTCGACCAGCCAACTACAGCGGAGCCTACATCTGAGGTGCACCACAGATGTTTGAATATTTTTCCAGTTAGGATGTTATGTTATGGCTAGTGCCACCAAATATTCTTTTAGACAAATTGTGTGTCAGTCTTTTTTTGATTTTCTACGCTTGCAAACTGAAAAATCGTAGGTCACGGTCTTCTTCTTCTTCTTCTTCTTCTTCACCCTATCTTAATTCACTGCTGCATATAGGCATCTTTCATACGTTTCCATTGTCTTCTGTTTCGGGTCACCTAGTACATTTGTGTTCCAGCCGCCACCTTCACGTTATCAAGCGATCTCTTTTGGGATCTTCCAACGTCTCTCTTGCGGTCCCACGGTCTAAACCAAACAATTCTAGTGGTCCACCTACTGCATTATTGTCGAGCTAGGTGTCCGACACATTGCCACTAAAGGCTTGCAATTCTCTCTAGGCACTCTGTTACCTCTGTTCTCTTGCTAACGTCCTCTGATAGAATCTTGTCCCTAAGGCTGACTCCTAGCACCTGTCACCCCATGGCTCGTTATGTTAGCTGCGATTTAACAGCACTCGCTTTAATTAGAGTCATAGTTTCCAATCCTCAGGCTGTAACTGGGAGGACGCACATATTGTAGACCACAGCCTTCAGGTTATTTGGGACGCCATTGTTGGTCAGGATAAATATTATTTTCTGAAATGCTCCCCAGCTCGGTTCTATTCTCGGACGAATTTCTGCATTCTGATTATTTTTCCCTAGTTTAATTTTGTGGCCAAGATAGATGTATTCGTCAACAGCTTCTATAGACCAGTTTCCGACTGTAAGTGGTTGTTCGTCCGCGCTTAGTATTTTTGTTTTACTGATATTCATTTCCGAGCCTATCTTTGCAGAAGCAAGTTCTTGTATCACACTCTTTAGCTCTTCACTTTGAGCACATCATCGGCAAAGCACAGACGGTTCAAATATGAGCCACTACTTTTTATTGCTCACCCCAATCTAGTGACCTGAATACAGCTTCCAATGTAAGGCTGAATAGTTTCGAATAGATGGTGTCACCTTGGCAAACTACCTTGGCGATTGGGATATTACTGATGGTCAGGTACGTCTTCATTCATTTTGTCACTGTTGCCTGCACATAGATTTATTTCAGGAGCTTTACGTACCTTGAATTTATTCTGGAATTTTCAAGAACTTTCAACACTACCGCAATCTCTTCGGATTCGAAAGCTCCTCGATAATCTGTAAGGCCAGATGAATCCTAATGTTATAACCAGCTGTTTTCTTAAGATAAAGGAAAATAGTTTGAATGAATCCATAGTCGAAAACCATATCCGAAACCCCTCTTGTTCAATAGTTTGATAGAAATCCAGTTCTCTTGTAACGATATATGCGCCGAGTAAGTCGATTAAGGACAGAGAAAACCCACTGAGGTTTAATAACATGATTCGGAAAATGCTGAGGAAGCAAAGAGTGTTTGCACTCTCGGTTCAGAAATGAACACGCGAACGACCGCAAGTAAAAGTTATTAGAGCTTCGTGCGTCTGTAAAAATATCAATGCATGAAGCATAAATCCACCACCGTCATACCTTAGCAAAACAGAGAAAATCGCTAGGCAGGTCGAAGGCTCCGATCCAGTCACTCGTTGATCAAATTGGCGTGGCAATAGAAGATAGCAGAAAGAAAGCTGAGATTTAAATTTTCGCCCTTAAGAAATCGTTCACGCGGAAGGATCACACGAAGTGTCGTTTGACCATCGCAAAGGATCCCGTACGGATGACACAGTAATAGGCGCCTCTGGTGTAGAGAAGCAACTGAAAGAGTTGAAAACAAACAAATCGCCAGGTCCGGATGGAATCCAGTTCGGTTTTACAAAGGGTGCTCTACAGCATTGGCCGCTTACTCAGCTTGCATTAATCGCGAATCACTCGACCAGCGCAAAGTCCCAAGCGAATGGAGGAAAAGCGCAGATGACTCCTGCATACAAGAAGGGTAAAAGAAAGGATGGAAAAATGACAAACAAATATCCATAACATCAGAATACCTGAACATATTCTCGATTCGAATATAATAATTTTTATTGACATGTGAAAGGTTCTGTCTGCAAATGAGCACGGGTTTACATAGCAGCGCTCGTGCGAGACACACGTTGCCCTTTTCTCTCTTGCTATCTTGCGAACCATAGATGAAGGGAAACAGGTACACTCCATATTCCTAGATTTCCGAAAAGCATTTGACACGGTGCCCCACTGTAGACTGTTATGAAGGTACGACAATACGGATTAGGGTCGCAGATATCTAAGTGGCTCGAAGACTTCTTAAGTAACAGAATCCGGTACACAGTCGTCAGATAACAAGCGTATCGTCAGCAGCGCCCAGAGAAGTGTAATAGGACTGCTATTATTCTCTGTATACATTAATGATCTGACAGGGTGAGCAGCAAACTGCCGTTTGTTTGCTGATGATGGTGTGGTTTACGGAAAGGTGTTGCTATAACGAATCGCACTTTGCTCTGAATGTGGAGCAATTTAAGTTTAAGCGGATAGGTAGCAAAAACAATCCCGTTATGTTCGAATACAGTATTAGCAGTGTACCACTTCACAGAGCCAGGTCGATAAAATATCTAGGCGTAACGTTGCAAGGCAATACGAAATGAAACGAGTACGTAAGGACCGTTGTAGGGAACACGACTGGTCGACTTCGATATATTGGCGTGTTTAGGAAACATTGGTTCGCCTGCAAAGGAGAGCGCACGTAAAACACTAGCACCACCTATTCTCGACAACTGGTCGGATTAAAGGAAGACATCGAGGCAATTTAGAGGCGGCCTGCTAGATTTCTTACCGGTGGGTTCAATAAGTACGCGAGTATTATGAAGAAGCTTCGTGAATTCATATGGGAATCCCTGGAGGGAAGGCAACGTTCTTTCCGAGACACATTATTGAAAAAATTTACTAAACTGGTATTTGAAGCTGACTGCTGAATAGTTCTACTGCCGCTTATGTCCATTTCGAATAAACACACGAAGACAAGAGAAAGTAGGGCTCGTACGGGGGCAGACAGACAGAGAGTCGTCTTTCACTCCCTCTATTTGCGAGTGGAAATGGAAAGGAAATGACCAGTAGCCGTACGACGTATTGTCCGCCACGCACCGTACCGTGGATTACGGAGTATGTATGTAGACGCAGATGTAGACATTACAATTTTATTCTGGAGTTTGTAAAGATGCGACAACAATCTAAACTTTACATATTCCAAATTTCATCATACGTTTTCACTCTGTTACGTACAATGAAATTTCTGCTCCGGGATACTGATCTACCTGTAACACATGCATGGCGATGATCTAGTTACGAAGTTGATATTCCTATTGCATAATTTCATTATGTGATTAATCTGGAACCGCCCATTAACGATTCCGCGGAAATCCGCGGAGCAATACGTAGTGTAATTAGTCTGGCGCCGCACACCGCTACGGGTGCGTGGTTGCTGGCTGGAGCCACTACAAGGACGGACGAAAGCGACGCTTGAAATGGACCGCCGATTTCCGCGTATAGCATATGATACGGTGATTTGCACCTCATACTCATTAACCGCATCTACTTCAAGATTATTACAGCTTATACGACTGGAAGTAGTGTTATAACCTAGGCAAAGGGAGAAAGAACTGGGAGAACATCTGCAGTAATTTACTCGCAGCGCCGTTACGTCAATTACCACTAGTCCTGTACAAATTTTAGGTTTTCGTAAGTCGTCTGGAAAGAAGTTTTCCGCGACTACTGTCCCGCTTCCAGTTCTTGACAAAGAACGCCGCAGGAAGCTTCGTTACACGGAAGAACTCGCGCGAGAAGTAAAAAAAAAATGGATGTTGGATTATCGCGTAACTACAGAAAATTAACAAATCTGAAAAGCGTGCATTAGAAATACGTATCGTTCCGCTAAATGACCTGCGACAACTAAGACACTGTTTTCATGCATTTAAAGTTGGATATAATTTTCGCATGGCAAGAAATGAGCGTGACAGATTTGAGGAAACTGGTCTTCCAGCAACGTGCATTTTGCAAGGCGCTTATTGCAAAATGCCAATAACACGGGCTGTACAAGAATAGTGCCTGTCGAGTAAGTAACACATTTTAGACGAACTAGACAGGAAGGAAGCGCGCTCTTTGCGCATTTAGCTCTGACTCCATAAACATAAGACATTCCACAGCAGTTTTCAAACGTCCTCCACGTGGGTTACCTTCGTGAGAAGAGAGGCCACGTTTGAACCTAACCGCTCATTTCTTGCTTGTTGAAAGTAAAAACAGATAAAATTTCACCACTTAAGATAAATTTCTGTTAGCGATGAACCGTTCAAATGGTTCAAATGGCTCTAAGCACTACGGGACTTAACATCTGAGGTCATCAGTCTCCTAGACTTAATATTACTTAAACCTAATTAACCTAAGGACATAACATACATCCATGCCCGAGGCAGGATTCGAACCTGTGACTGTAACAGCAGCGCGGTTCCGGACAGAAGAGACTAGAACCACTCGGCCACAGCGGCCGAATCTACCAACCAGATATAGCTTTAGTTATCGAAAACTGAATTAGGTGTTTAAAGAACAGTGAGTATGTGTGTGCGCGTATGCGCGCGCTTGTGTGTGTGTGTGTGTGTGTGTGTGTGTGTGTGTGTGTGTGTGTGTGTGTGTGTTTTGGGGGGAGGGGTGGGGGGTGGAGAGAACAAGAAGGGCGGTGGGGGGAGTGGGGAGGGAGGAAGCGGGGGGGGGGGGGGATGCTGAGGCACATGATGATGAGATGATGAGAAGAAGACAGTTTCCCCAATCTACATGCTGGTGTTTTTCGTACCATGGCCTTGATCAGCTCATTCACAATACCGTGAAAATAAGCCAAGATGTTTATTTCAAAATTTTTGTTGATCAGGTGTAGCCATTTATTCTACATCTTCATAATGAGCGTACTGTGTAAACTCATGGAAGTCACGTCATCCAAAATGACATACCCCTGTGCTCAGAGTGCTTGTACAAATATACTACACTATGTCCAGTTTAGCATAGGGAAACATTGTTACCGAAAATCTGGAATACTTCTTGACCGATTTACTTCCACGTTTTACATGGTTTAATGAGCTTACCTGTATATGTAGTATATAAATGGGAAATGCTACTGTCAAATGTCTCGAAAATTTACTCACTGATTAGCTTCAAATGTTTACACAATACTCCGATAAACATTCGGGCGGACATATTTCTAAAAATATACATGTACATGTAATATATACAGCGGAAGCTTTGTTATGAAAAATCTCGAAATGTTCTTGACCGAAGTGCTCCAAAATGTTTACACAATACTCAAATGGACACTCGGACAGACGTAGGCCAAATATTTTTAATGTATAAATATACACTGAAGAGCCAAGAAACTGGTACACCTGCCTAATATGGTGTAGGGCCCCGCGAACACACAAAAATGCCGCAACACGACGCGGCATGGACTCGACTAATGTCTGAAGTAGTGCTGGAGGGAACTAACACCATGAATCCTGCAGGGCTGTCCATAAATCCCTACGAGTATGTGGGCGTGGAGATCTGTTCTGATGTTTTACCAGGTTCCCTGATATTCACGGTATACTCGTGAAATGGTCGTAGGGGAAAATCCCCTCTTTATTGCTACCTCGGAGACGCTGTGTCCCATGCCTCGTGCGCCGACTATAACTCCACGTTCGGACTCTCTTAAATCTTGATAACCCGCCACTGTATCACGCAGTAACCGATCTAACAACTGTGTCAGACACTTGCCTTATATAGCCGTTGCCGACCGCAGCGCCGTATTATGCCTGTTTACATACCTCTGAGGACCGATGATCTTAGCAGTTTGGTCCCACAGGAACTTACCACCACATAGTTCTACAGCAGTTTCTTTGGTGCTTCATTGTAGTGTTTGCATAAAGGGGTAATGTTTTTGTTGTGGTCTTCAATCCAGAGACTGGTTTGATGCAGCTCTCGATGCTACTCCATCCTGTGCAAGCTTCTTCATCTCCCAGTACCTACTGCAACCTACATCCTTCTGAATCTGCATAGTGTATTGATCTCTTGGTCTCCCTCTACGATTTTTACAAAAGGGGTAATATTGTTATTAAAAGTCTTGAAATGTCCTTGACCGACTTAATTCAAATTATTTGTTACACAATACTTATTTGAAGTAGGCTAAATCGGTCAAGAGCTTCATGAGATTTTTAGGTAGGAGTGGCTGCCTATATAAATGGGCAAACGCAATCTCGAAAAGTTCTTGACCGATTTACTTAAATTTGTACATGACCAATTTGGTACTGGAGGGCAGTGTGGAGGGTAAAAATCGTAGAGGGAGACCAAGAGATGAATACACTAAGCAGATTCAGAAGGATGTAGGCTGCAGTAGGTAATGGGAGATGATGAAGCCTGCACAGAATAGAGTAGCATGGAGAGCTGCATCAAACCAGTCTCCGGACTGAAGACCACAACAACAACAACTTTAATGAACAATTCAAGCGGCAATAGATTCATTTTTTTCTAAACGAGATGTATAATGCGAGAAAGAAAATGCTACTCAGAGCTCTGCTGTGGCAAAGTACGGTTCTGTTTTCTTCCTCGCAGCAGTTTTAACTGCGATAGCAGGGCATTTATACCTTTTTTGTCTCATATCCATTCTTTCGCATTACATATATTTTTAAACAAAAGTTGTATACATGACAGAGAGTGGTCTTGTTTTCTTCCTCACAGTTGGTTTTCAGAGGTTTGAAAGATGTATTTGTGGCTCATCGGCTTACGATTAACATAATAACATAATGAAATCTGAATTTGCAACAGCAATGAACAAGGCTCATTGTCAGAGAATGGAGCGAAGCAGAGATGGGGAAGCGGTGGAATGGACACAGAGATGGGGAATGAGGACATAGATGGAGGCCAGTTGGAGCTAGAGAGAGAGAGGGGGGGGGGGGTTAAAAATGGCTCTGAGCACTATGGGACTTAACATCTGTGGTCATCAGTCCCCTAGCCTTAGAACTGCTTAAACCTAACTAACCTAAGGACATCACACACATCCATGCCCGAGGCAGGATTCGGACCTGCGACCGCAGCGGTCGCGCGCGTCCAGACTGAAGCGCCTAGACAGAGAGGGGAGAAGCAGATTGGGAGGCGTATCGAATCCCCGTACATATTTAGCAAACACGAAGTACTGCCGTGTTCGACGTGTTAGTCAAAATTTTATGACTCCCTGTCGAGATGCACCAAGGACGCTGCAGCAGACTCACTTAACGGCTAACAGTGGATCGAGACAAGACAGTCGCTCGCTTAAAACGGGCTTTAACTCGGCAGCAGCAGCGGTGGATTAAACGGTACAGGCGCAGAGGGGCGGGGCGAGCGCTGCGGAGACAGGTTTGCTGCTCCGCTGCCGGCTGACCGGTAGCGAGGCTAATCAGATGAGTCGTGGAAGACGCACGGCGGCGCTCGGGAAAAAGGAAAAGGCCCGAGCGGTGCGTCTCGGAAGCAGCAGAGCGCAAAGCGTCGCGGCCCGAGATGGAAAGTGGCCGGCAGCCGACAGCCGGCAGCGCAGGGCCCGTTAGCGCAGCCGGGTTCCCGGACGTAGCGGTGCCCGCGCGGCCGTGTGCGCGTGCGCGGGCGAGCCACCTGGCTTTTTGCGGCCGGAGCGATACCTGCAGCCGCACCTCCCGCCGGACACACGTGCGTGCCGAGGAGCCGGGGCTGCCGCTGCCAGCCAATCGCTACTCGCGCCGCCGGACGGTCACTCGGGTCGTCGACCGCCCGTGGTGGGGGAGACCCATTGAGTCACCGAGTCTTTACCTCACATTAGACTAGCTCCGTGCTCCAGTAGTTCATTCATTGCGAAACGTTCGCCCGTCTCGTACTTCCGCGACGCCACGCGAAGTCTCGCTGGCGGCCGCGGCCGGAATCGACACGCTCTTGGGCGCCCAGGACCAACATCGACTCAAAGGAAGGCCTCGGCGCTTGTTGGTGACGTCACGTCAGCTAGGCACGGCAAACGCCACGTCTGTTGCAGGCATACTCATAATAGTGGTGTCTCCCTCCCTGACACAGGAAAATGCGAAACTATTGGCGGTAGTTGACCGACACACATTGTTGTGAGAGATTTCTGTAATCAATTAATTGTGGAATTCATTACACTTCTTAACAAATACTGTACTCCTGAACTTAAATTTCCACCTGTTTTAAGGATTCACGTACAAAAACGACTTCATGGTCCAGCAGCAACAGAATTCGTGCTTCTTTACCTTATTTGTAAATCTGAGGAAGTTACGTTCGTACTGGGTTGCTTTTACAAGAAACTGTTAACATATTGGTGCTCTTCTTCAGGTATCTTGGTTGAGTATGGGGTGAGGAGCACTGAATTTTAATGAAATATCTTGCGATTGTACACGTTGGGGGAGGGGTTGGGGGACGGAAGAGGAGGCAAAAAAGACATACTTGTTTTATCAAATAAATTTTTTTATCTTATAAAGTTTCTCCTTTCAGTTGCAAGAGGGGAATATTTATCTTTTCTGGTGAGCATGTTTAAAAAAGTTTAAGCTCAGTAGTATTTTCGATGTATGAAGCTATGTTGTTTCCTGTTTAGAATTCCTTTCGTTGAAAACGACTGTAATCTAATGACTGGCAACAGTTGGACATTTACACATGTAAATTAGTTCACATTTCCAGTGACGATGTCAAACGAAAATACATAAATAAATAAAAGAAACGAGTTCATTGTAAGGGGGTTGGGGTAAGTTTCGATAACAAAATGGATCAAGTAAATATAGTTACTTGAACGTAAAATTTCCGAAGCTTGCAATGGAGCAAAGCGTCTTCTCATATTGATCTACGTTTGTTTCGTCAGGATTCAGTAATACAGAACTATGATCTTCATTCGTAGCTTTACGATAGTAAGAAAATCTTTCATCTAAATAAAACTGCAGAATCCAAAACAATACCAAACATTTTGTCCAAAAATAAGAGATTTATAGTGATAAACATGCCCAGGCGTTTCTGCCTGCAACAGACCTGGCGTTCGCCGTGCCTAGCTGACGTGACGTCACCAACAAGCGCCGAGGCCTTCCCTTGAGTCGGTGTTGCCTAGACACATCGGGGCCAAGAGAAATATTGGCCCTGCAATGAAATTGTGACGTCACGTTTGTCTGCCACATGTCACTCCGTGCAGGGGCCCTTGGGAAAGCAATGTGTAACTGGAAACGAACCCACTGAAGATCGTAACTTTGTCGTGTGCTATCGAGCACTTGCATGCATTTAAATGCACAGTCCAAAATAGTCTCAAATAGTTACTCTCTACCGCTGGCACTCGTTAAGCCCTGCAGTGTCACTTGCTATGGCGTACGCACCATCGCCTGTCTTTCTTGTGGGCATCGAATACTGCCCCGCCCGGCTAGCCGCGCGGTCTAACACACTGCTTCCAGAGCGGGAAGGCGTGGCGGTCCCCGGCACGAATCGGCTCGGCGGATTAATGTCGAGGTCCGGTGTGCCGGCTAGCCTGTAGATGGTATTTAAGGCGGTTTTCCATCTGCCTCGGCGAATGCCGGCTGGTTCCCCTTATCCGCCTCAGTTAAACTGTTGTCGATTGCTGCGCAAACACTGTCCCCACGTATGCGTGCACCATATTTACTCTACCACGCAAACATTTGCGGTTACACTCGTCTGGTATGAGACGTTCCCGAGGGGGGTCCACTGGGGGCCAAACCGCACAATAACCGTGGGTTCGGTGTGGGGCGGCAGTGGGGTGGGTGGGCTGCTGTGGCCTGTTGTGGGGTTGCGAACCACTGAGGGCTACGGCGGGACGAAGCCTCTCCGTCGTTTCTAGGTCCCCGCTTTATTACACAATACACACACACAACGTAATGCTTCGAAGATCAACTAGCGAACGTTTACTGGCGGGCTTTGATTCAAGTTTCAAATGTACTACAACTTTTTTCACTCCGTATGTACAACTGGTAATGGTAGCAATGACACATGGTAGAATCAGACTTATTTCAGACAAGCCCAAGACAAGCTGAGAGTGGGGAAGAGGGGGGGTCTATTCTACGATCATCTTGTTTATAACAGCCGAAGGATAAATGGTTAATGTCTCCAATAGATTCATTTTAACAGTCGCACTGAAGACTGTTTATAGCGCCGATGCGAAATAGTCGAGTTGATAAAGTGGCATGTTTTTAAATGTTCCACTATCTTCAAAAGATGGTGAAACTGACCATACACTACCTGAAAAAAAACCAGAAAGGAAGGAGGAAACGAAATGATCTTTTTGGGGTGAGAAGGTGTATGATGCTACTTCAGTGATTACAAAATCGAGTCACATTTACAAAGAACTTGGCAGTATGAGCCCACTTATCAGAATGACGTGGCGCCCCTTCTGTGCAGGATGCATTCACTGACTCGGTTGCGAAATGTATCATAAAGTCGTTGTATCCTCTCGTGAGGTAAGCTGGCTCACAACTGTTGTAACTGGTCCTCGATATTCTAGATGTTTACACCGTGACAGAATTGATGTAAGAGCTGGTTCAACACATGGTCTACGGGCAACAGATCTAGGTTAGGTTAGTGTTATTTAACGTCCCTTCGACAACGAGGTCATTAGAGACGGAGCGCAAGCTCGGGTTAGGGAAGGATGGGGAAGGAAATCGGCCGTGCCCTTTCAAAGGAACCATCCCGGCATTTGCCTGAAACGATTTAGGGAAATCACGGAAAACCTAAATCAGGATGGCTGGAGACGGGATTGAACCGTCGTCCTCCCGAATGCGAGTCCAGTGTGCTAACCACTGCGCCACCTCGCTCGGTGGGCAGCAGATCTGGGAACCTTCCTTTCCACGTATGTACCTCAGGATCGTGTAGACAGTTCACACAGACACGTGCCACATGTGGACGAGCAGTGTCGTGCTAAAAACGGCACCAAATTATTATCGCATCAAAAGTAACACATAAGGACACAGGAGGTCCGTGAAGTACCGTTGTGCTCTTCCATCAGTCATTGCCAGCCGTAACCAGTAATGCTGACTGGTAGCTACCCACGCCACAATTCCGGGAATAACTCTGCTCCAAAACACTGGACAAATGGGGCCTCCTCCCAGGTTTTCGTCATATTCGACCAGATTCGCGGTAAGGCAGAACTGCGATTCGTCGCTGAAAAAAATATGACGCCATTCATCAGCCAACCATGTTTCCCGGTCACGTCGCCATTCCAGGCAGAGCCGTTTATTTTGTGGTGTTAGCGGCAGCATATACGTGGGATAGTAATTCCCTAGTCCAGCTGTTGCTGGTCGCCAACCAATGCTGCAAAATCGTGTAGACTGTTGCAGGCAGTAAGTTACTTGTTCTCGGATAGTAGGTGCGGATGCGAAAGATTTACGGTACGGGGAACCTCCCTAGTGGTGGTCACATATTGTTGACCTAAGCCTTGACGGGTGTGCCTGCCTCTCGTTCCCATGAAATTCAACACCGGTCCATTGTCACATCCGAAAAACTGCAAATTGTGATGCTACACGAATCGACCAGCTGGCCAAATGGAGACGCACAATGAGGCCCCTTTGAATCTATATTAGGTGCTGGCAGCTTTATCTCACACTAGTACACAGCACTTCCGAGCCCTTCACAGAGATCACTCGACATCTGACGCTGTTCACGCCATTTATGTAACCTACTAGCCCTGGTAACAACACCGAAAACACCAATACTAATGCACTTTCGTGACCGGTCTACCTGTCACCGAGAAATGCAACTCTAACGTAAACGCCTATGGTGTGTATGGTTATGAAGTTACATCGACATCCGATCTTGTCCTCTCGGTGCTTCATTTCTTTCTCATGCAGTGTATCTACAATCTTTGTCCCAGACAAAAAGCGTGAAAGTACACTATGTGATCAAAAGTATCCGGACATCTGGCTGAAAATGACTTACAAGATCGTGGCGTCCTCCATCGGTAATGCTGGAATTCAATATGGTGTTGGCCCAGCCTTAGCCTTCATGGCAGCTTCCACTCTCGCAGGCATACGTTCAATGAGGCGCTGGAAGGTTTGTTGGGGAATTGCAGCCCATTCTTCACGGAGTGCTGCACTGATGAGAGGTATCCATGTCGGTCGGTGAGGCCTGGCAAGTAGTCGGCGTTCCAAAACGTCCCAAAGATGTTCTACAGGATTCAGGTCAGGACTCTGTGCGGCCAGTCCATTACAGGGACGTTATTGTCGTGTAACCACTCCGCCACAGCCCGTGCATTATGAACAGGTGCTCGACCTCGTTGAAAGATGCAATCACCATCCCCGAATTGCTCTTATCAGTGGGCAGCAAGAAGGTGCTTAAAACATCAATGTAGGCCCGTGCTGTGATAGTGCCACGCAAAACAACAAGGTGTGCAAGCCCACTCCATGAAAAACACGACCACACCGTAACACCACCGCAATACACACGCTAGCAGATTACGTTCACCGGGCATTCGCCCACAACCTGCCATCGGATCGCCACATTGTGTACCGCGATTCGACACTCCACACAACGTTTTTACTCTGTTCAATCGTCCAATGTCCACGCTCCTTACACCAAGCCAGACGTTTTTTGGCACTTACCGGCGTGATGTGTGGCTTATGAGGAACCGCTCGACCATGAAATCCAAGTTTTCTCACCTCCGCCTAACTGTCATAGTACTTGCATGGATCCTGATGCAGTTTGGAATTCCTGTGTGATGGTCTCGATAGATGTCTGCCTATTACATATTACGACCCTCTTCAACTGTCGGCGGTCTCTGTCAGTCAACAGACGAGGTCGGCATGTACGCTCTTGTGCTGTTCGTGTTTCCCTTCACGTTTCCACTTCACTATCACATCGGAGACAGTTGACCTAGGCATGTTTAGTAGTGTGGAAACCTCGTGTACAGACGTATGACACAAGTGACACCCAATCACCTGACCACGTTCGAAGTCCGTGAGTGCCGCGCCCCCGTTCTGCACTCTCACGATGTCTAATGACTACTGAGGTCGCTGATATGGAGTACCTGGCAGAAGGTGGCAGCACAATGCACCTAATATGAAAGACGTATGTTTTTTCGGGTGTCCGGATAATTTTGATCATATAGTGTACATCTGTTTACGTACATACAGAAAAAGGCGATGACGTCTTCGGCGCTTGCAATATACTTATGTCGCTGTCAAGTACTATTGCTACGCTTATGAAATGCTATCAGTATACGGTCCCCTGTCTTGCACTGATCCGCGAGACAAGATTAAACTTGTCAATGTTCCAAAGCCAATGATTAATGCCCTGCAGCTATCTTACCGCAAACACAAAGAATCCATATCCGACCGATGCATCGGAAAAAGTAACTACGAACAGCCGGCCGCTGTGGCCGAGCGGTTCTAGGCGTTTCAGTCCGGACCTGCGCTGCTGCTACGGTCGCAGGTTCGAATCCTGCCTCGGGCATATATGTGTGTGATGTCCTAAGGTTAATTAGGTTTAAGTAGTTCTAACTCTAGGGGACTGATGACCTCAGACGTTAAGTCCCCTAGTGCTTAGAGCCCTTTGAACCACTAGAACTACAAATAGTCAACACACGGTGTCCAGCTTATTTTTGATAACTTACGTTGAACAATTATAAAATCAAAATAGGAAAATACCTCGAAGTCACTGGGTCAAAAACCGCACAAGAACACCACACTTCACATTTCCATGTTAACAAACCTAATTTTTGGCCTTATTTCCATAAAACACTATCTCATGGATTCTCGATATGAAATTAGGTCTTTGCCTACTGGACACACGAACAATCAGGAAGCCTTAGCACTCGCCTAGAGAAATGGTAAATCACCAATCAGACGTTCTCGCCCACAGAAAGTGATACAGCTTCAATTTCTTGTAGGCTTTCTGTATTAGAAAAAGAGCTTTGTTGATCCCAAGGATCACTAACAACTGCAGAAATATTGAATGCTTTAAAAGACGACCTCAAACACGGAGAGCATGTAAGTTGCCTCCTCAACTCGGAGACACTGTTAGCAGATGTCTCCTTTTCTCAAGCTTCTCACAGTTCCTCAAAAATGTTTCAACATTCCGATCTTTCAGCTCTAGGAGTAGACAGTATGCATCCTAATTGAACATTTCCTTCTCCCATCGATAGCAACTTCTCTGGAAAGTTCTCTGTCCTGCAAGAATTTTTTCAAGTTTATTTCCAACAGGCGCATGAAAAAACAACCGTCATGGAAACGTTACCAGCCTAGCAGGTTTCGACCACACAGAGACATACCCATCAATACCCATCAGATATGCACTGAACTACGTCAGAATCTATCAGCTGCCTCCTCTTACTTCCCCGGCGACCAAAATGGCAACGCCACAGATAGACGTACCATCAAGGAGAACCTTCAGGTATAATAAACGAATCAACTATTGCAATAACGAAAGAAAAGCAAGTTAAGTTCATTCATTACATATACTGTTGAACATTATGACGTAACATTGTAACTGATTCAGAATTGCAGATAGTTACAGTAACCGATCACTTCTGAAATGTTTCATCTTCATTTACTGATTGAAAATAATTTCAGACTTATCATTACAAGAGATGAAAGAAGTCTTGATAATCGTACACAGAGCTTAATGTTGCACACAGCTGACTCTTTCAAGTGCCAGTTGGTGCGGAAATGGTGTGGAACCCCCCACTGACAGCTTCGACTGCCAGCGCTATGAAGCTTCACTGGATATTTGTTTCTACTATTTTGAAGAACACACTGTGTCACAGCTAGCAAGTACCGGACACGTGCAGTAAAATTTCAGGAAATGTCAGCGTCTAGCATCATGCTCTAAGTACGAATGTGTTAAGGACAATACACATCATTTGAAGATGAGCCGCAACTAATTCGAAAACTAGTAAATGAAAATGTAGTAATGTGTTATTCATGAGCAACTGGTTGCAGTCCTCGGCAGTTTCAAATAAAAAAAGGAACAACCAGTACAATTTAATTCGTACATTGTGTGGTGTCACCGCCAGACACCGCACTTGCTAGGTGGTAGCTTTAAATCGGCCGCGGTCCATTAGTACATGTCGGACCCGCGTGTCGCCACTGTCAGTGACAGCAGACCGAGCGCCACCACACGGCAGGTCTCGAGAGACGTCTGGCACTCGCCCCAGTTGTACGGACGACTTAGCTAGCGATGCAACACTGACGAAGCCTCGCTTATTTGCAGAGAAAATAGTTAGAATAGCCTTCAGCTAAGTCAATGGCTACGACCTAGCAAGGCGCCATAGCAATTGATAGTCATCGTATGAAGCATGTCTCATCAAGAACGATGTATACAAATGATGGATTAAAGTTAAGTATTCCAGAAGCTACGTACTTTTCTTTATAGCATTCATTACGTATCCTGCTTCAGACCTCACGCCATCCCTGCGTGAGCTTATAGCGTGCATTTCGGCCTTCTCTAGCAATATAACACATTGTATTAACAATAAATTATCACTATACTGTTTAAAATGTTTCGTGCTTACACGTGCTAATTTTAACCAAGTATGTTTGCAAGAAAGGCACCACCTTCATACATAGATGATGCTCCTTCAGTTACGTTAAACAGCTGCTGCCTATCTCCTGTTGGTCACTGGTAGTTGGCACAATTAGAGGAGCAGTGTATCTGCATTTAATTTTGCGCGAAACTGAAGAAAGCCTCCACAGAGATATACCAAATGATCCAGGAAGCTTACAATGATGAGTGCTTAAGCCGTACTCGGTGTTCCGAATGGTTTCAGGCTTTAAAAATGGCCGGACGGTGGTTAAAGATGAACTTCGTTCAGGATGTCCTTCGACGTCTACCGACTACGCTCATGTCAGGACCGTCAACGAAATTGTGCATGCCAATCGAAGACTGGCTGTCCAAGATATTGCAGAAGAATGTAACATTTCAGTTGGGACATGTCATGAAATCTTGACACAGCATCTTGGAATGCATCGTGTTGCCGCCAAATTCGCCACACGACTCATGAATCAAGACCAGAAAGACCTTCGCCTCGCCTACTGTGAAGAGCTTGGTGATGAGAAATGGGTCAACGGTTGTGATACTGAGACCAAGATTCGATCCTCACAATGCGTCGGGAAAGGTTCTCCAAGACCCAGAAAAAGCTCGACAAGGCAGGTCAAATGTCAAAGCCATGTTGATAGCTTTTTTGGCTTTGGAGGATTAGTTCATCACGAATTCGTGCCACAGGGACAAACTGTTAATCGATGCTCGAAACTGTATTATTCACACCTGTCTTTGTGATCAGACACTGATATTAATATTACAACAACGAAATTATATTTTTCGACTTTATTAAATAGTTGTTTACATTTTTTAATTGAATGTTGGTTGAGACACAGTCCGATATTTTCATGTAATGTTTCAATGATGAAAGATACTTATTCCGTATCACTTGAAATGTGGCTTATTATTTGATTCAGAAGTAACGTTACAATCATATTATCAACACTGTATCTACGTAAGAGAAATTTGCGTGACGTTTTAAAAGGAAGCTGTTATTCTGTTCTATTTCCTGTTCTTTAACTCGTCGAAACGATGACAACCAGCAAAAAGACAGCACAGAGAAATGGCACAGACATAAATGAAAATCTGTTAGTCCAAACCCGAAGAGATCTTACGAGATAAGTGGGGAGACAATAAATAATGAGTACAAAATGGTACCGGGGAAACACAAAAGTGGTGTACACCACTCGCCGAGACACCACACTAGCTCGGGCTGAGCCGTGTAAAACACGATTGCCGCGCAACAGGAGGCAAAGCAATTAAAATCCTTTGAGGATTAACGGCGCCGGCAGCGCAGGAGTGTTCCCATTACGGAATCGTCAAGGCGCGCTGCAAGATGGGGCGTGACTGGCACTTAGCGCGATACGCAAAGCAGAGCGCGTCCTCCCAGACGACAAAGGAACAGCTAGCTGGCTGGCTGGCTGGTTGCCCGCACGTCGCATCGCCGGCTCACTCCGCCCTCGTTATGCACGTCCCAATTACATCGCGCTGCGTTCGCATCGCCTAGAGCAGCCAAGGAAGAATACCTCAACGTCGCGGCACTCATTACCACTGCTAATTTCGTGCGCGACAAAGAAAGAGGGCAGGCTGCAAACGCGTAAGCAGTTCTTCGTCTGTCGAGACTACTACCAATAAGCTGAGGAATCAATCTATTACGTATTTTTAGCAGGTATCTAAACTATAGGTCAAACATAGGTGAAATTTTGTTTCCAATATCCGTCACACTTGCGATAACAGTCATTTCCTTTTGGCAACTACACTACTGGCCATTAAAATTGCTATACCACGAACATGACGTGCTACAGACGCGAAATTTAACCGACAGAAAGAAGATGCTTTAATATGCAAATGATTAGCTTTTCAGAGCACTCACACATGGTTGGCGCCGGTGGCGACACCTACAACGTGCTGACACGAGGAAACTTTCCAAGCGATTTCTCATACACAAACAGCAGTTGACCGGCGTTGCCTGGTGAAACGTTGTTGTGATGCCTCGTGTAAGGAGGAGAAATGCGTACCACCACGTTTCCGACTTTGATAAACGTCGGATTGTAGCCTATCGCGATTGCAGTTTAACGTATCGCGACATTGCTGCTCGCGTTGGTCGAGATCCAATGACCGATATCAGAACATGGAAGCGGTGGGTTCATGAGGGTAATACGGAACGCCGTGCTGGATCCCAACGGCCGCATATCACTAGCAGTCGAGATGACAGGCATCTTATCCGCATGGCTGTAACGGATCGTGCAGCCACGTCTCGATCCCCGAGTCAACAATTGGCGACGTTTGCAAGACAACAACCATCTGCACGAACAGTTCGACGACGTTTGCAGCAGGATGGACTATCAGCTCGGAGGCCGTGGCTGCGATTACCCTTGACGCTGCATCACAGACAGGAGCGCCTGCGATGGTGTACTCAACGACAAACCTGGGTGCGCGAATGGCAAAACGTCATTTTTTCGGATGAATCCAGGTTCTGTTTACAGCATCATGATGGTCACATCCGTGTTTGGCGACATAGCAGCGAACGCACATTGGAAGCATGTATTCGTCATCGCCATACTGGCGTATCACCCGGCGTGATGGTGTGGGGTGCCATTCGTTACACGTCTCGGTCACCTCTTGTTCGCACTGACGGCACTTTGAACAAGGGACGTTACATTTCAAATGTGTTACGACCCGTGGCTCTACCCTTGATTCGATCCCTGCGAAACCCTACATTTCAGCAGGATAATGCACGACCGCATGTTGCAGGTCCCGTACGGCCCTTTCTGATACAGAAAATGTTCGACTGTTGCCCTGGCCAGCACATTCTCCAGATCTTTCACCAATTGAAAACGTCTGCTCAACGGTGGCCGAGCAATTGGCTCGTCATAAGACGGCCGTCAGTACTCTTGATGAACTGTGGCATCGTGTTGAAGCTGCATGGGCAGCTGTACGTGTAAACGCCATCCAAGCTCTGTTTGACTCAATGCCCAGGCGTATCAAGGCCGTTATTACTGCCAGAGGTGGTTGTTCTGGGTACTGATTTCTCAGGATCTATGCACCCAAATTGCGTGAAAATGTAATGTCATGTCAGTTCTAGTATAATATATTTGTTCAATGAATACCCGTTTATCATCTGTATTTCTTCTTGGTGTAGCAACTTTAATGGCCAGTAGTGTAGATTAGGACCATCACGTCCATTTTCAAACCATAGCCTTAAACGTAAGTGTAATAATACAGTCCACCAATGTACACATGAGTACAAATGTTCATATCCGTCAATAGAAATCATTACAAGAATACAAAATGTTACACTTCATATGAGTATAAAGGGTGAACATTAAAAAAAAGCGACAAATTGTAAAGGCGGATTCCTGACTGGAAATGGAGGGACAAAGGTTCATTGAACGTACGTCCAGAAATGCATCTTTGCCACGGTAGATGGTGCTGACGAAAGAAAGTTGTTTCTTGTGTGTTACAAATGGTGTGACTGACACAGTGTACTGTAAGCAGCAGAATGGTACGGGCCATGTCGCGAACAATCCGAGATATCAAAATAGACGAAAGAGGGTTAGAGAAACAATTAAAATCGCTCAAAAGAGGAAAGGCCGCTGGACCTGATGGGATACCAGTTCGATTTTACACAGAGTACGCGAAGGAACTTGCCCCCATTCTTGCAGCGGTGTACCGTAGGTCTCTAGAAGAGCGTAGCGTTCCAAAGGATTGGAAAAGGGCACGGGTCATCCCCGTTTTTAAGAAGGGACGTCGAACAGATGTGCAGAACTATAGACCTATAACTCTAACGTCGATCAGTTGTAGAATTTTGGAACACTTATTATGTTCGAGAATAATGACTTTTATGGAGACTAGAAATCTTCTCTGTAGGAATCAGCATGAGTTTCGAAAAAGACGATCGTTTGAAACCCAGCTCGCGCTATTCGTCCACGAGACCGGGTTCTACAGGACATTGAGATGAACCCAGTACAAGTGGCCCGCCAACAAGGTGTAAGTCAAAGTACGATTACGTGCATCCTGCATGACAACCGCTACTGACCCTATCATCTGCAAAGCCATGGAGGCCTCTTTGAACGTCTTTTGTGACGTGGATGCGATGCAACTCTGTTCTGTGTTCCGGGACGATTTGTTATTGTTGCGCATACGCCGTCCATTTCCGGACACGTGTTCATAGGACCTCTTTCCTCCATTTCCAGTCTGCAAGCCGTTCCTCAAGTTTGTCGGTTTTATTAATGTTCACCCTGTAGAACATGAATTCCTTCCAACCGACGCAGCAAACTGCTGCGTTCAATTCGAAGGAAAGCATATCATATAGTCATATGAAGCTTAATATTTTGTATTCATGTAATGATTTCTAACGAAGAACATGAACATTTGTTACTCTTATGTACATTAGTGGACTGTAAGATTACACTCACTTTTAAGGCTATGGTTTGAAAGTGGACGTGATGGTCCGAAAGTAGTCGCTACAAAGAAATGACTATTATCGTAACTGTGACGGATACTGGAAAAAAAAATTTCAGACTCAAGTCGCAGGTCCTATCTTTTATTGTGGTGGAACTTCACAAACATATCTGAAACATTTGACTAAAACCGAATATTTATTGAAAACACTGATTACAAATAATGGAATAATGTCTTAATGCTATACATGACGCTTTCACACAGATCAGAGGTCCCTATACTTTTTTATCTCATGGATCAAGTATCAGCTTTTTTTCTCTTTTTGTGTAGCCCTCGGTCTTTCATACACTGAATTTTAACAAACTCATGAACTTCCAATGTGTTTCTGACAGCTGATAAAGTACTACTCACTTTGACAGGCCTAGCAATAAAAGTGTACAGTAAAAAAGTAAAACGTGATTTTGCACATTAATTAATTTAAACAACACAAAATGCGAATATAGTAAATTATTACATGAATGCTTTTGTATTGAGTCTTCTATTGAAAAACAATTTATTTTCCAAGGTCGCTATATAAACACAATTATCACATTACTAGTTTCTACAATATGTAGTGCCATCCTCAGATCTAATAAACCAGACAGTAATAGCTATAGCATACAATGCTCACACCACTCTGCCACATGAGGACTACGCAATAGGCTAAAATAGTAGAGGTACGAGTATTACAATGACATCCCAGGTTTTCTATCATACTTTCTGGCACAACACCTGGCATGTCATTGTAATGAAACTTCCTGGCAGATTAAAACTGTGTGCCAGACCGAGACTCGAACTCAGGACCTTTTCTTTTCGCGGGCGAGTGCTCTACCATCTGAGGTACCCAAGCACGACTCACGCCCCGTCCTCACAGCTTCACTTCTGCCAGTATCTCGCCTCCTACCTTCCAAACCTTCCAAAGCTGTGAGGACGGGGCGTGAGTCGTGCTTGGGTAGCTCAGATGGTAGAGCACTGGCCCGCGAAAGGCAAAGGTCCCGAGTTCGAGTCTCGGTTCGGCACACAGTTTTAATCTGCCAGGAAGTTTCATATCAGCGCACACTCCGCTGCAGAGTGAAAATCTCATTCTGGATGTCACTGTAATGTCTCCACTCTTTTATGCATATAGTATAGTCATCATGTGACAGAGTGGTGTAAGTACTGTATGATGTAGCAACCGTTGCCAGTCTGAATGGCAGTACATATTACCGAAACTAGAAATCCAGTAATTGCGTTTGCATAGCGATCTTGGCAAAAAAAATCGGTTTTCAAAGGAAGACTCCAATATAAAATTATAGATCACCTCCTGCAGTGACTGACCATGCCAGGTAACCATATAAATGTTTTTAACGGGATGGGTGAACCAGATGCTTTATTAGCAACATTCCAATGTTTGGCTACAATTTAGTTAGGTTTAACCTTATATCATCTTTTTTTCTGTATCACTGGCAACCGCCCTGAAACCTCTTTCCACCAGATATAAAGATGGAAACGCTATTAAAAACTTTCTCACGATGGTCCATAATATACAGTAAGTAACAGGTAGGTCTTTCTCAAGCCAGAGTCTCTGATATCTCTTCCTAAACTCTACCTTAAGTTCTTCGTTAAGGTTTATTCCGATCAATTCTTCTTGTAATATGCCATCTGTGTCTTCAGTATTGCTGTAAGAACTGATAAACCACTGTGGTATTTACGTAGTCAAAAATCTTCAAACACGGTTTCCAAATCTGTGTGAAGAACTATTAAATGTTGAACATAGGTTGAATCATCATCATCCTGGCAGTTTGCCTGTGACAAATTGGGAAGCTGGATATATTCGCACCTTCCACTGTTTTGCTTCTTTAGTTTTATTCTGCCAAGAAAGCTCAAAAGATAAGCTTTGTATTTATCAAATTTAGACAGTCACCTTGTAACTGCAAGTCAGTCTCATTAAGTTTAGTAAACAAATCTAAGCGAAGTCCAGTTTCCACATCATTCAATTTTCTTTAAAAATTGGATCTTTGCCATCCAAAAATTCTAATACAGTCCCAGAAAGTGACAAAAATTTCGTCAAACATAGGCCGTTTGAAAGCACGCGTACTTCAGTGCGAAGGCGGTCGAAGTTCTCGTTATTTTTTTTTTCGTGCTACTGTGCAGATACCTAGAAATCTACGCACTGCTTCAAATTTTGGTTATTGCTTGAACGCCAACTGCACTCTATCACTCAGATGTTTAGCAACTAACTGTTGTCAATGAATGACGCAGGGTACTGCAAACACCCCGAGTACTTTTCGTTTTAAATGGGTTCTAAATCCACGATAGCGCCAAAACATAGCACATGGCCCATCTCCTGCCGCTGATACTATATTTGATAAACGGATCGCTTTTTCCACAAAATAGTCTTTTAGAACATTCAATATAGTTTTACCTTTAGTGCTTATTGTCACAGTTCTGGTGCAGAGGTGCTTTTCGTGGACTTCTTGGTCCATAACCAAAATGAACGTACGCTAGTAATAATGCTTCACTACCATTTAAAGTTGATCCACCCAGTTTCAAGGAGATATGGTTCGTTTTCAGATAATTACAAAAGATGCTTTCAGTATCATTAACTCATTTAATCAACACGTCTCAGAACTGTGTTGTTCTTCAAAGTAATTCTTTTCAATATATCATGTGAAGGTTTGTGTGGAACAGTTTCTAAAACCGGCTCCATTACTGACACCGTTAATTACTCTCCGATAGTAAGCGATTTTCCAGATTTCGTTACAAGTAGCGAGATACTGTAAGACGTCCGCAAATCATTATCATCTCTTTGTAAGATTGAAGCGAACATACTGTCTACTGTCTTCTTTAAAGTTTTTATTCACGTATTTCAAATATTTACCTGTTGTATCACTGTGGCACCTTCTCAGATGATCCTCCAGCATGAATGATTTCATTGCGTCATTGTTTAATGCTTTGTTTCGACCTGCCTGAATGGGATCCACTCTTGTGGACCTCCATTTACATCTAATGCACCCCCAATTTTGGTTTTCGCTGACATGAACTTCTATCAGATTGTAGTCGACCTCCGAGGGTCGATATAGACTACTTTGGGGATCGTTGAACTCAAATATTTTATTAAGACAAAAGAACATTAACTGGAAAAGTCCGTTACGAAGCAATATAATAAGCTCCCAACACCGTGTATAGCGTTCTCAGCTATACTGAAACAAAAATTGTGGCTCTACTGCGATTACGAGAGAGTCAGGCTAGCCAAACAACATAAAAAATTTCAGAAAAATCGTGACAGCGTTTCGAGGAATAACAACTTGCTATTCCTCAAAACGAGACAATTTATTCTTGCACAAGCCTTGGTAGCCACTGTATCCTTCTGTACCTTTTTTCAATTAGCATGGAAACGTATATCATTTGTGGCGTAACACACACCTAAAGTGTCTCGTTGAAATGTGTCAGCCACGATCGTAGTAACAGAGAAATTTATCACAGAAACACAAAATCTCGTTGGTTACAAATGCTTTAGAATGCTCCAAAAGAAAAAATCCAACTGTCTAAAAACTGAAATCCACCGACGTGGTTCAATTTCCGCACTAAAGACCGTGGTTTGATATTAGATAGTAGCATTTTTGTCCTCTGGGATGGAGGACTGATAACACAGGGTACAGAATGGTGGCGGTAGCTTACCGAAACTGTGCTGACGACCATTAATTTGAATCGGAGTTAAGCCCAATGTTAGGATGATTTTTAGCTCCAATATACGGATTTCACGTGGCTGCCTAATACTTTAACCTCTTAAGCGCCCCACTCGAGCGACGGGTCGCAGCACAGCGTCGTCAGGCAAATCGGAGCGATCGATCGCTGATCGCTCGGAATTCCCATGCAATTTGATGAATCGCATGCGATATGTGTAAATACGGCTGTCTGGCTACGACTCTACATCTACATCTACATCTACATCTACATGGATACTCTGCAAATCACACTTAAGTGCCTAGCAGAGGGTTTATCGAACCACCTTCACAATTCTCTATTATTCCAATCTCGTACAGCGCGCGGAAAGAACGAACACCTATAACTTTCCGTACAAGCTCTGATTTCCCTTATTTTATCGCGGTGATCGTTTCTCCCTATGTAGGTCGGTGTCAACAAAATATTTTCGCATTCGAAGGAGAAATTTGGTGATAGGAATTTCGTCAGAAGTTTCCGTCGCAACGAAAAACACCTTTCTTTTAATGATGTCTAGTCCAAATCCTGTATCATTTACGTGACACTCTCTCCCACATTTCGCGACAATACAAAACGTGCTGCTTTTCTTTGAACTTTTTCGATGTACTCCGTCAGTCCTATCTGGCAAGGATCCCACACTGTGCAGCAGTATTCTAAAAGACGGACAAGCATAATGTAGTCTGCCTCTTTGGTAGAAATGCTACTTTTTAAGTGTCTGCCAATAAAACGCAGTCTTTGGTTAGCCTTCTCCACAACATTTTCTATGCGTTCCTTCCAATTTAAGTTGTTCGTAATTGTAATACCTACGTACTTAGTTGAATTTACGGCTTTTGGATTAGACTGATTTGTCGTGTAACTGAAGTTTAACGAGTTCCTTTTAGCAATCATGTGGATGACCTCACACTTTTCGTTATTTAGGGTCAACTGCCAATTTTCGCACCATTCAGATAGCTTTTCTAACTCTTTTTGCGATTTGTTTTGATCTTCTGATGACTTTATTAGTCGATAAACGACAGCGTCATCTGGAAACGACCTACGACGGCTGCTCAGATTGTCTCCCAAATCGTTTATATAGATAAGGAACAGCAAAGGGCCTGTAACACTACCTTGGGGAGCGCCAGACTCGTTTATATTTTGTTTCGCTTCTCTAGACCCACTTGAATTAAGGACTTTAAGTTGAAATCTGAAGTTATTCAGGGAGCACAGATGACTCTCAACAGTGATTTTGAATCCGGAGTTACTACTTTCTTCTGGAGGCAATACAAATATAAAAACATTCATTCTGTCGATTTTGAAGTGAACTCCATTTTGAAGCTTGTGCTGCAGAAGTTCACGCTAGTAGTCACAATATACTGGGCAGCAGATGGCAATTTTGTGATATTTATTAAACAACAACCCGTATTACAAAAGTTTTTAATTTCTAAATAGAGTGAGGTAATATTAAGTTACCATTTTAATTTAAGTCTATAGGACAAACGCATTCCAAAACTATACTTAAGTACCTTGTCATTTCGTATAATCTAACTCTCCCTCATGCAATTTACAGCAGGAATTATGGAAGCCAGCAGTATGTTATCAACAACATTTCAGTAGAGAAAGTGTAAATACTTGTAGTTAAACTACAAGACAAAGAAACGGAAAAAGAATTGGTGACTTGAAGATGTGTTTCCGAAACACATGCCTGAAGTTAAGGAAAAATATAAATTGTGTAACATAACCATCAGGCCCCAAAAGATGCGTTCCAGAACGTATTTAACAGTTCACACTACTGTTATTTCTCTTATTTATTCGAAGCGTTTCATGCGACGTAGAGCAAATGGACCGCCATTGCCGCTAAACATGGCAGTTAATTTTCCACAGCAGAATTTCACGAGACAGAGGCGATCCGACTCCTGCTTAAAATCGTTTTACAAATGGCTCACGTATGGCAGGGTCGAAGCAAGTGACCGATTATAGGCGATGTCGCTAGTGATCCGTCACTCGTGAGTGGGGCCCCTTACATAATAGAACCAACAAGTTGCCCACCAATGGCTGCAAAACTTCATGAGTCGGTTTATATTGCCTGTAAGAGTAACGTTCTCAGTAAATCCTAGTTCTCTTTCGGCGTTTTTATTCGGCTTGTACCAACTTCAATATGTTCAGTCCAGATCAACTACTCAACAAACTGCAAAATGAGAAAATATCTGTCACAGAGAGCTGACGCTAACTTCCTAGTTCCTTCTCCTGCTAGGAACGATCTCTTGTAGCCTGTTCTTATATCTTTTATTCAGTCTGTATTTACGGAGGTAGGGGATCTGATATACAAGGAAGGAAGGAGGGAAGATTAGAATTTAACGCCCCATCGACATCGAGGTCATTAGATAACTGGTACACAATGCAGCGTATTAAGCGTCGGTGCTAGACATAAATAAATTTATATGAGACAATAAAATCCAGCCCGTTTTCAATGACCGCGACTTAATATTTCTATGAAAATTATTTTCAAAATATCTCCAACAGTATAAAAATTATTTCAGGGCAATTAGTGGCTCGAGAATTACTCCCGTCTCTCTTTTTCCACTAGACTATTATCTTGTCGAAGCAAGAAGCATAAAAGTGAAGGACAAAATAGTTTGTCCAAACAAAGTGAAATTGCGACAATCACCTCTTGGAAACGCTTAAACACGAACAATGCAGATACTCGTATCAGTACTGCAGAATAATGCCCGAAATCAGTCAACAGGAATGAGATCTCCCTACCGGTTATAATCGCCGTCAGGCTTACGCGGTGTTTGCAAGTCAATTACCTCCAATTCCATTTATACTCAGCGCGTCGGACGGTCGTATAGAGAACCAAAATTAGCCTTTCCGTAATTGCTCTGAATAACTTAAGCTAAGTGCCTTGATTGTTCCTCGGACGACTAGTGGTCCTGGTCCTTCCTCCCCTCTTGCAAATCCGACGTATTCCTTGCTGCTGCGGCCGCCTCGGAAGACATGATGTCGGTTTATGGTGCTGATTGAAATGTCAAGAATTAATTGCAGTTTGTTAATTACTCTTAAAGGAGAACATTAACACCAATGTCGGGTATTGAAGCCTAACACTAGAAGACAGCACAGGTCACAGATGGTTTCCAAGATTAAAGTTCAGCTTTTATACATGCATTCTTCACTTTCCATTACCTGTGGGTCGCGTGAGTCCTTACCGAACTGGCAAATCTGTAATCAGTTTTCTACACACCTATTTCAATGCTGCAGAGCACAAAAAATTAGTAACTATAGTTTCTAGTACTTGCGTTTTACTGATGACTAATTTTTGTGTTAATACTGTCTCACAATTCCTTATTTCCTTAAGAATGCTTTAGTATCCCCGCAAAATTACCTTCGGTATGTATCTCTTGATAAGCCTGGTAAGTTAAGAATGAGAAATTCTGAGAACGAAGCGACGGTGGCACATATGATACCCCCGCAAACTCAGATGACAAGTAATTTCAGAACTCCTCGCCAATCTGTCAGCTTGCAGTCGTTAACAGCACGTTTTAATGACTACATGTAACATTACATTTCCTGAATATCCAAGCAATTAGTGCGGACAATGTATGCTTACGTAGCCGGCCGGAGTGGCCGTGCGGTTCTAGGCGCTGCAGTCTGGAACCGAGCGACCGCTACGATCGCAGGTTCGAATCCTGCCACGGGCATGGATGTGTGTGATGTCCTTAGGTTAGTTAGGTTTAATTAGTTCTAAGTTCTAGGCGACTGATGACCTCAGAAGTTAAGTCGCATAGTGCTCAGAGCCATTTTTGTATGCTTACGTAGGTATTTCACTGGTCTTATTTCAAGATACAATTTTTTATACGTTTGTGTCACAGTTCGTCGAGGGAATAAGTTTTCGACTCTCAAGTACACTCGACTTGTTCGTTCAAATGACAGTAGAGTTATCTCTGTGTATATAAACTCCAATACACCACGTTTTTCTTCATCTGTTTAGTGCCATCCCACATTTCACCCTACCTTGTCTAATACTAAAATTTCTGCATTTACATTTTTGCGCTATCAACTATTATTGTCTACTTTGCCTGCTATAATCTGTCTCTGTACTTACTGCTTTCTCCATTATCGTTTTTTCCAGTTCCAAGATAACTATATGTGAATGTCTTAGAAGATATTCCATTAACATCCTCTTAATTATGTTACAGTGTTACATAGATTAGGATTTCACTTGATATTTCTAGCACGCCTTCATTTTGTATTTTATCTTTTCACTTTCCACTTAATCTGCAGAACAACAACAGGGGCTCTGATTTCATCAGCCCGTTTTTTCCAATCTCAAGACCTTCAAACCAAATGGGTCAGACCTATTGCTTCTGGTGCTCACGTATGTATCAGAATCTGAAAGCGTTTTAGTTTGACTCACTCTGCTTCTCATACCTGTATTTTCTCCATTAGGTCTAATGTTTCTTTCCCAGTTTTGACGTTTGGCAAGTAGCTAGTCCTATTTCTTCTGCTCTTCAAGACTCCTGCGGTGGTTTTGGTCATCTTTTCCCATATTCTGTTCTAAATAGACTGTAATTTACACTCAACCGTTAAGCTTAAGACTCTTTGCAAATAGCTCTGTGCAAGTGTTAGGACACACAAAAAGGCGTTCGATCACCATCCGTGCTGGGACACCGCTCCTGTGCTTGCGTTATAAGGCATTTTTTTTTCATTTTGAGGAAATGCAGGCCGCCATACTGGAAAACATGGAACTGCAGATAATATAATACAAGTGGTAAAGAGTACAGCGATAGGTCAGAAATAACGTTTACTGCACATCCTTATTTCGGTCACTGTGTGGCCATCTTCAGTGCTAAGACATATAAAAAGACCAATTTCCACGAGGTAACATGCATGCCTTACTATATGAACAGTTGTATCAGGTTTACATGAGAGTCAATAATAAAAAAAAACATACCTATGATGTAAGTTAAAACATTACAACCTTTTGCCACTTGTACAGGGTGTTTGAGAAGTTATGGTCGATATTCAGGGATATGACAGGAATGATGATTCGAAACAAAAAAGTCAAGTAAACTTGGACTCTAAAATGCATACTTTAAGAGCTATGAGCAATTCTTGATCTTCGATACCGTGAAGCAAATCTCTTCTACTGCATGCTCTTTGCTTTCCATATTTCGGGAGGTGTTAGTATGGACCCAAAAAAGAAAGTCCAGTAAACATGTGCTCTAAAATGCATACATTAAAAGTGATGATCAGTTGTTCATTAGAAAAGTCGTGTTTCAAAGTAGCAAAGATGAACAAGTGCCTTCATTACAGAAGTTGTGTTTCAAGGTAGCGAAGATGAACATGTGCTCATAGCTCTTAAGGTGTGCATTTTAGAGCACAAGTTTACTGGATATTTTTTTCTTGTTTTGGTCCTTACGACCGCTTCCCAAAATATGGAAAGCAAAGAGCTTCTGTAACAGAGATTTGCTTCACAGCATCGAAGATCAAGAGCTGTTCATAGCTCTGAAGGTATGCGTTTTAGAGCCCATGTTTACTTGGTTCAAATGGCTCTCAGTACTATGGGACTTAACTACTGAGGTCATCAGTCCCCTAGAACTATGAACTACTTAAACCTAACTAACCTAAGGACATCACACACACCCACGCCCGAGGCAGGATTCGAACCTGCGACCATAGCGGTCTCGCGGTTCCAGGCTGCAGCGCGTAGAACCGCACGGCCACTCCGGCCGGCTATGTTTACTTGACTTTTTTGTTTCGAATGATCATTTCAGTCATATCACTGAATACTGACGTCACTTCTGAAACACACACACACACACACACACACACACACACACACACACACACACACACACACACACATTGTCCCAACTAGACTATTCACGTCAAATACTGAGTTCACACCGAGTCCCTGTTGCCCCTGTTTACAGTTATTACACATTTGGCTTCAGTGTACGTCACATCAGTCCATAGCGCCTTCTACAAAATAAATTTTTATTTCACAATTTGCTTGTTTTATCATTTTATTTATTTCGACGCGCAGGTCGCCGAAGTGGCGTCAACTTGAAAGACCTGCACCAGGCGAACGGTCTACCCGACGGGAGGCCCTAGCCACACGACATTTCATTTCATTTATTGTCTTATACTTTTAAGAAACTTATGTAAAAGAAACAAATACGGTGGTTATAACTGAAAACAGTGGCTAATGTTTTACAGTTACGAACACGCGGTGATGATTGTGTAACTAAGCAGTGGCGTCCGTTATTGCAGTACACTTTACGATTACAGGTAGTTTGGAAAAATACAGTAAATCTTATCCAGATAACCTACACTGAAAAATTTATTAGTACAGTGTTAAATTCAAAGTACACTTGAAGCAATTAGAATAAACAAAAATGGTATTGTAAACTATCGCACCAGCAGCGGTTTGTCGAAACGACGCGAAATCTTTGTGCTTTATAGTGTCCTCTCAAGTAGGTTTCACATAAAAATAATTTATAATTTACATAGCTTGATGTTAAAACTCGTGTATAAATACCGGAAATATATTTGACTCTAGAAACTATGCACTCACGTGCGACCTCCCAAAAATGGGAGCTCATCGTGGCCACCTTCTCACTAAGCAGCGTCCTAGTTTCAAAACACGCAAGTGGAAAATGAAAAATGGAGATACCTAAAACGAGACGTAGACACGGTGTTTTGGCATGGGGCACTGATGGCAGTTTTTGAATCCGATGTGCCGTGGACGGAGTAGGAACCATGTACTGATCAAGAAAATACTGAGGTGCGTAGCAGAGAACAATTCATGCAACTAAGTGAATTTCTGAGAGATTTTATTTTGAGGTTATAGGAGGCTACATGATTCTTCTAAGGTCGATGAGAGGTGCCAGCTGTTTCCAGTTATTTTTGCAAAGTGGTCAACAGCAGATGAAGGCAGGCCGACACCGGACTGAAGCATCAGACAAGGCGTCACTGCTTATTTTATGGCGACCGCCAATAAAAATTACGAAATCTGTATATCCAGTAGGCGTTCAGGATCTGTTTGGTGGAAATGGGCCGCTCTGTATAGTTACCCCTAGATATTTTACCGTAGGTACAGTTTCCAGCAATTTGTCATCATAGTATGGTGGTTGTACAGTAGTGGATAGCATCCTGCGTATGCGCAATATGTTACATTTATTTACGTTCAGGGTCAATCGCCAGAGCCTGCACCATTCATTAATCCTCTGCAGCTCATTCTGCAAATCTATAGTGTCTTATGGCGTTGGATACGTTCTTGCAGACAACCGCATCATCTGCGAACAGTCTTAAAGAGCATCCGACGCTTTTTACAAGATTATTTACAGGCTACACATGTAAACAGTAACGGTCGTATCACATTTCCTTGGGGTACTCCGGAAATCAGGTTTACATCTGTCAATTTTCTTACATTAAGAGCGACGCATTGAGTTCTACAACCGATATTAGTGTCAAATTCTTTCTTTTGGTATCGCCAATCCGATTTTTGGCAATCCGAATGACACTGAAGTCCAAATTTATTCGAATGGAACATGCAGGATTTGGCAGAGCCATCTGTAAATTTTTAGAATCGATCCCAGTTTTGTAGAAACACGTGCGAAGAAATTTTTTTCTGTTGACAGAAATTGAGATAGATAACTAACAACATAACGTCAGGCAATTGGCTGCCGCGTGAACAAAACTTGATCCCTGTGGGAACATTTCCTCAGGATCCTATTAGTATATGGAGGCATGGGAGATCGGCAAGTATAAGTAACAAGAGCGTCCTCTGGCGCTATTACGGGAATCGTAGAGCAGTATGACTGGATCACGACTCGCAGCTTTCGTGTACTCGGTCTGCAGAAAATGCAGACAATGGGCACTGCAGTAGGGGCTTCGGAGGGACGTGGCTAAATCGGGCGGACACGTCAGAGGGCTGCACGCAGATCCCCCGGGATGTCGTGCCGGGCCCGTGCTGCGGTGCGCCGCAATTACCACAGTTTCACTGCTCGTCATCGCCGCAGTCCGTGAGGCGGCCGTAACGGCACCGATCATCAGCGCTGCAATGACGGCCAAACAAGAGCAGCCGAAATAAAGGTACTGCACCGCGACGGCGATCCCACGTTCTTCTTTCTCTGACAGTAGAGCGCCGCTCCGAGGAAACCCCGTCGATTGTGTCTCCCGCCGTTCCTTCAGCGCCCAACCGTGCCGTAACGGGGAACGCTGGCCGCTATGCCGATGTGAAACACTGAGGTAACCGCACCGTCAACACTTGGGGCAACTCCAACAAGTACTGCGTGAACCAGTTAAGAAAGAGCGAAAGCCGCGCGGAGAAGCCGCGCGGTCTTGGGCGCCATGTCACGGATTGCGCGGCCCCTCCTGCCGCAGGTTCGAGTCCTCCCTCGGGCATGGATGTGTGTGTTGTTCTTGGCATAAGTTAGTTTAAATTAGTTTAAGTAGTGTGCAAGTCTAGGGACCGATGACCTTAGCAGTTTGGTCCCTTACGAATTCACACACATTTGAACATTTTGAAGAGCGAAAATGTAAGAACTGAGACTTGAAAAAGACGAGAGCGCACACAATTAGAGACAGTCTTCTAGCCAGACGCGGTTTATCCACAAAGCGCTTGAAGCCATGTTGTCAGCTTCCACCGTTAAGCACAACGTAGGCCAGGCTTCTCCAACCAGAGCCGCGCTACGTAACATAGTCCTATGGAATGTGCCACTACAGTTTTTAACCCACAGGTGTAAAAATTGAAAGCTCACAATACCACATATTTCATATTTAACGTGAGCTGTAGCAATTTATAATTCAGAAACAGTGTATGCCAGCGCCTGCTTCGACGGGCACCTGCCAGTCTTGCTTGTTGGGTGTTCGAGCAGTCGTAGAAACTTGTGGTTACCTTACAGTTACCATTTAATGAACTCACAGTAAGATCCCCCATGTCATTTGGTCAGTTTTGGTGAATAAATGACCGAAATATGTAACTGCTACTAAATTAATAAACAAGATTCTATTAGACTGCTGCTGAAAAAGAGATACTGCAGTTCATCAGTGCTACAGCCTCGTGCGACCTTAAACCAGGCCCGAGCCCAACCAAGCTGGCTCGTTATATCATAACGAAATCAATACACACCGTATTACAAAAATGTATGTAAGTATGAACGTATATTTATGTATGTTTATGTATGTTCCACATCTCTTAAACCACGGCACCGATTTCAGCAAAACTTCATACACATACCATTTACTGTCTGAAAAGAATCACTGTGGTGTAAGAACCACCCATCAAAGTTCAGGAAATATGACATCAATATTGAGTTGCGTGACGATAAATTTATTACTTCTGCGCTACTAACTGTATTCGCAATAAATTTCGCAGACAACATCCACATATTCCGTTAAAAGCACATACGAAGTTACATCATGGTACCATAGACAGTTCACCGCGTCAGGCAGCCGATACGGTCGCAGGTTCGAATCCTGCCTCGGTCATGGTTGTGTGTGATGTCCTTAAGCTAGTTAGGTTTAAGTAGTTCGTAGTTCTAGGGGACTGATGACCTCAGCAGTTAAGTCCAATAGTGATCAGAACCATTTGAACCACCAACAATAGCGTTAGCCAAGAGTGTAATAAACTCTGTCTGCTCTCCAATACCAAATTGGTTCAAATGGTTCAAATGGCTCTGAGCACTATGGGACTTAACTTCTTTGGTCATCAGTCCCCTAGAACTTAGAACTACTTAAACCTAACTAACCTAAGGACATGACACACACCCATGCCCGAGGCAGGATTCGAACCTGCGACCGTAGCGGTCGCGCGGTTCCACACTGTAGCGCCTAGAACCGCTCGGCCACTCCGGCTAATACCAAATTCACAATATACACCACTAATCTACCAAATATTTGCCGCTGATAGACCTCAAAACATTTCGGAGGAGGTTTAGATTTAGAAAGGCTGAGTGATCGAGATTTGTAGATTTACTGGATGCCGAAGTGTCTTCTAAAGAACCAATCTAAGAACAGTGCGACACCTACACCACGGCTGTAAAGAGATGTTCCAAAATATCTGTCCCTCCCCTCGTGGCTGTCGAACATCTTCCACCCCTGAGCTCACATCGGATCAGGCAACCTTATTTAGAGAAAACCCGTTCAGTTTAACAACTATAGAACAGGAAACAAACTCATTTCCTCTACGAGAGAGCCCAAAGGGGGAAATGGATTGAAACAACAGAAAATCTGGATCTGAAAAGAGACAGTCAACTGGCTTGGAGACTTCTGCGAAGTCTGTGCGATGATCCAGATAAGACTACTGCACACCAAAATATCGCCGCCAACTGAACAGCACACCACTGCTAAATGGGAAACTCAGCCATAAATCGAATAACCCAAAACTACCAAAAACTGAGCAAGAGGAGAATAACAACCCCCATTCACGATGGATGAAATACACAAGGCTATAAAGAGTAAAACTGGTAAGTCAGCTGGCTTGGACGATATACGAACTAAGTAAATTAAGCACTTAAGCAACAAAGGAATGGATTCTCCAACTCTTCAATAACTTTATTGATAGACTTCAGTTTCGAAATATATGGAGGAAAGGCCGAGTAATTGCTATACTGAATCCTAGTAAAGTAGGAAACCGTCTAAAGAATTTTAGACCAATCGCACTACAGTGCCACCTTTACAAACTGCTAGAGAGAATAATTTTGAACCGTCTCTCACAGGTTATTGACCGCTTGCTTATACCTCTGCAAGCTGGATTCCACCCTGGTAAAAGCTGCACAGCACAAGTACTCAGTCTCACCTTGTTCGCAGAAGATAGCTTTGAAGCTCGTAAGTTGACAGGAATGGTATTTGTGGACTTGGCAGCAACGTACGACACCATGAACGACCAGTTACTATTAAACAAGGTCTGCAACCTAACCAAGGATTTCAGCCTCACCGGGCTCATCGCCAGCCACCGAAGATTCTTCCTTCACCTCCAAAGACAGAATAGCCGATGGAGGCTGCAGAAAATTGGTCTTCCCCAGAGTTGTGTATTGGCTCCAGTTATATTCAATATATATACTAACGACCAACCCATAGTCCCCGACTGCAGGAGTTTCTTGTATGCAGATGATCCCGCTCTGGTAACCCGAAGCACACACTTCGATTCAAGAAAAATCACCCTAAAAGAATGCTCTCGAAGATCTGTCAAAATACTACAAAAAAAAAACAGCTCAAATCAAACCCGTCAAAGGCACAAGTGTGTGCTTTCCATCTGAGAAATAGGGAAACCACACGCAAGTTAAAGGTAGAATGGTCAGAGGTTAAATTGGAACACGGTGACACTCCAAAATACTTAGGAATAACACTCGTCAGATCTCTATAGTTCAAAAAACACCGTATTAATTTCAAATCAAACTTCTTCACCAGCAACAACCTACTGAGAAAACTGGCCGGATCACAATGGGGCAGTCAAGCTGAAACCATCCGAACTTCTGCAATGCCATTATGCTACTCCGCTGCAGAGTATGCCTGCCCTGTTTGGTATAAGTCAACACGTGCCAAACAGGTGGATATTGCTCTAAACGACACATGCAGAGTTAAACAGGCTGCTTGAAGTCAACTCCAATCTAATGCCTCTACCACCTTGCAGGAATTGCGCCACCTCCTGTTCGAAGATAAATAGCAGCAAACAAGGAAAGAACGAAACTGGAGCAGGAAAAAAAACGCGTCCCATGCATGGGAAACAGCACTGCCCACAACGACTTAGGTCAAAGAAAAGTTTCCTCGGAACATCGGAGAAACTAACAACCACTGATGAAGAAGCCACGCTGCACTATGGAGGGTTGAGACATCCACCCCTCTTGGTTGGAAAAGATTTTCAGAATCTTTACCCCCTGATCGTGATGTGAATCGGCCAGTCTGGAAGTCCTTGAACAGGCTGTCAGGAGTGGGCAAATCACCGGTTAACCTGGCAAAATAGGGATACACTAAAGAAAACAAATCCCAGTGTGACTGTGGGGAAGAACAGACCGTTCAACACACGCTTCAGTGTCGACTGTGTCCAGACACCTGCGCAGAAAATGACCTTCACCAGGCAATGGAAAATGCACTGGAAGTGCCAGAATTTGGTCAAAGATTATATAAACCGTGTTGACCTGTCACAATTAAATAAACAGTGTTTTATCTATGTTTGTGACAGGAGAATAATAATAATAATAATAATAATAATAATAATAATAACTCAGGCAGGGGAAAAACAAAATGGATAAAAGAAGTTAAAGAGGACCTCAGACAAGCACACATAACAGTAAACGATGCAGAAAATAGAACTGAATTCAGGAACATCATCAAAAAACATAAATTTGACACCACAACGCAGAAGAGACCAGGATGCAAATGGATAGCGGAGCGAAAGAAACAACACAGTGAACACATGAAGAAAATTTGGGCTCAGAAAAAACATAAACAATCATCATAAAGGAATTCAAGTTCAAACGCTCTCTTAAATGGGAATAATCGAAAATAATAAATAATAATAATGGGCAAAGTAGAATAATTGTAGCGCGTTGATCTGTTTGGTGAGCACCTTAATGTGTAGACTGTATGAACTTCTATTCCGAGCTATCATGAGTGCTGCACGGTTCTTTATACTTTGTTTTTTAAGGTGGAGATAATCCAGGTTTATTTGAATGGCGTTTTCTGGTCGCACCAACTTACATTGATAAATTCTTTTTTATCTCACTGTTATGTCTATCTATTGGATTTGAGCGCTGTTGGTAATTCATGAATATTATATGAGCCGCTTCTTTAATATATTATGTAGTCAGTGTAAATGTATGTTCAATTTCCCGTCTCAGTTTTAGCCAAGTTGGCATTCTCTTTCAAATTTCACCTAGACATTTTTTTTATGGAACTTGCCTCAGTGACCTCAGATGAAAATCAAGCTATGTACACTGCTAATGACTGCTAATGGTTCGTGTATGTCTATGTTATAGGTACTGCTGCCTAGCATGTATGAGCCAGGTTCGGAATTTGTCAGTATTATTTGTGCTGGCTTTCGTACTCTGGGTTAATTTTACTAATTATTGTTGAAGCCAACTGGGTGTTGTTTTTTAAATTTGATTTGTGTATCTTTTGTCGTTGCCCATTTGTTTTGAAGTGGTTTTCTTATGGTGGCTCATTGCATCTTCCGACCTGATAACTTAATGTTTATTCATGTTGGGCTTATTATTATGGAATCCCTGTTAACTGAAATGTTTATCTCTGTGTTGTAGTTCATACTGCGCTTTATTTAATCTGTGTTGAAACAGAACCACCGGATTTGGGTGAAACTCAACGGTTTGCTAAATCAAGTTAAGTTGTTCAATTTCTAATTCTAAAATTGTGTTGTTCATTTGCTTGCATTCATTTGAGCTTCTCAGACTTGACCTGTTCAAGAAATACGTAGCAAGTATCTGGAGCACCGTTTTAAAAATAAATGTAAACACGTAGTCTACTGGAATTTAGCGGCTAAGGATCTGAGTGATTCAAACAGCTTCCCTTGTAGCGTTACACATAGCAGTTGAGCACCTCTAAGACAATCTCAAGCAAACTAATTAAACTCCTGAGGTATCACGTGACAATTCTTCGAATATTCTGTCTCTTCCGAAAATCCAACTTTGTAATGATCTCAGACCAACGAACAACATCGAGCATTGCTCGATGAAGGACACGAGTAACCGACCAACTTTGGATTCCTCCACCAAATCTGAATATGGCATATGATTTCTTCAATTCTCGATTCATATGATCATACTACTCAAGTACTCTGCGTAGAAACTCCTAGATACTCGAAGGTTGCAGCTAATTCTAATCTTTGATGGCCAGCCTTTTCATCTACATTTATCTTAAATTTGTTTATCCTGAGGGTCAACTGCCAATTTTCGCACAAGACATTGATCATTGCACGCCCTTCTGAATATTTGCAACAGGTTTCAAACTACGTCGTTTCCCTTTATACGTCTCCGCCATCTGCGAACAGTCTCACCAGATTA
Source organism: Schistocerca americana (assembly GCF_021461395.2). NCBI lineage: Eukaryota > Metazoa > Arthropoda > Insecta > Orthoptera > Acrididae > Schistocerca > Schistocerca americana. Next base: position 130,015,048 of record NC_060124.1, read on the forward strand.
CAGACTTAACGCGTCAGACAACATACTGAGTTTTCTTTTATACGCAGTCTTCAATCAAATAGCATCTCCGCTCGGATATTCGGCTTTCATTTATTTTGTTTATTTCAGTATCAGCCTTCCAATTCTGCTATTGGACTGATGCTTTGCTTAACGCAAAAAACTCCTGCTCCGGATTATAAGGAACAACAATATCAAAGATACAACTATGATTTAGTAAAACCGGTCCTGAAAAATTTCCACAACGTGTTTTTGTCTCACGGGTCGTAAACACTGTTACTTTATCTCACCTGTAAACTTCGGACGCAGTCCGTATCATTGGGTTACTCAAAGACTGCAAGTATGCTAGTACCTTGAGTATGGTGGAGGAGCAGGACAGAAGAGGGGGGAGGGGAAGCGGAGAGGGGGGGGTGAATTTCTGTGCCTTTCAGTTAAACGTGGAAGCTTTAGCCAAATTTAAATTAGACTTAATGGATTATGTAGGGAGCACAAACAACGCCGAGTGTCTCACATACCTTTCACGAAGCAATAAATTACGCAGGGACATCAAAAAGTAAGTTACAGGTGTCGTCTCACGCAAATAGCATTGTGCAAGAAGAGTACATGTTTAGGGTTTGCTGCAGAGAGACCTGCTACGGTACGGATAGGCTGGTGTAAGTGAAGTGGCGAGGCAATCAGAAAAGACCTCCAAAGTTGAAGTACGAGTGACAGTAAGATTCTTGTGGTTAAAACGTCTAAAATGCATACCGATTCACTGTGAAATTCTGGAGGCATGAAATGTCGCGTCCAGCCGAAGTGAAACGGTGTCAATAATTTGACCAAGACGACACAGACGTGGGTGACGCTAATCGGAAGTCCAGATCTTGCATCATGGGGTTTCCATTTTTTTCGGCAAGCTTAAAGAACACGTGTGAGAAAGGATTTTCCGACGATGAGGAGGTTCACACAGCGTGGTCGAAGAGAGGACTCCTATCGTCGAGGAACGGAATGATCGGCACGATGTCCTTACCCTTGATTACAGTGATTTGGTGACGATATTTTAAAACAGTGTCATGTATCTGTGTCACGTTGAAGTGTAGTGCAGGATTCAACGTTAAAGTGTAGTGCAGGATTCAATAGAAGTCTTCTGGCCTGCTGTAATAATATGTAACATATTTTTTGAAGTCCCCTCACACAACACATTAATTTATAGAGTTACCGATGACGATAAAGTTACCTTCTCGCATGTTTCAACATTTAGGACGCTGCCTTGCGACACATTAAAGTGGGATAAGTACGACCCAATTCTCGTCCATTACCGCGCAGCGGATGCGGTTTGTGTGGTTATAAATTGTAAGTTACATTCCATACGAGAATTGGTTGACGGTCTCTGCTTAACAAACACGTTATAAAAAACAAATAGAGCACGACAATACACAGAAACAAATTTATCTGAATCGTGGACAGATGGTGTGCATGGAATTCCCTTTTATCTGAGGTTACAGCGAAGGTCCGGTGACGGGAATGACACCCGTTCACTGGGAAAAGTAATAATAATAAATCCAAGACTTAGTGCGAACGCAGTTACTTTTGTTTAATTTCGCTGGAATTATTACACACGTACGTTTACTCTAACAGTCAGGTGATATTCGTCGCATAGGCCATTTTTAGGTGATGCTATAGCAAAAAAATTGCACTTGTTCTTGTTTTCATTAACATCTCACGGATAAAAATATCAAAGATTCTTAAAACATAAATACAATTAACTCAGAAAAATGTAAGTATAGTCAAAATTATATCTGCATCTTTAAAAAGATGTATCAGTTGCCCAAACTACGGAAAGTAAAGGGACATAAATAGCGGATGTAAGTGTGCAATAGTATAAAAATTCACCCATTTACTGCAAAACAAACACATATTCTTAAATTCATTTGGTAGTAAATAGTGCATTTCCATACACACTATCATTACACAGTCGATTTGTTAAATTACTGGTATATGGTAACATAATCGCTGGCATATAGAAAACACAAATAACCATACGTTTTACGTGTATTTTTTAAAATTAACTCCATGTGTTGCAAGTATGCTCTTGCAATCATTACGAGTTTCATCCATGACATGGTAGTCAAAATATGTACCAATGATAGATTTTTTTGTTTCAGTAGGATCACTTGAAAACTGTCACACGAGGACAAAATCAGCTAATTGTATCCGATCTATAGACAACTATCTAACTTATCTAACTGCTTATGGCCACATACAGTAAAATAATGTCACTTACTTTAACATAATGCTGAAAACTCGAAGCGGGACAATTTCTATTAAAAGAGCATATTTGTGCCTACCAATTTTTCTACCGTTAACTGTATCAGTATGCTGTGACACCTTTCTCGAGAAACTTTCAAGTGGTTCAAATGGCTCTGAGCACTATGGGACTTAACATTTGAGGTCATCAGTCCCCTAGGACTTAGAACTACTTAAACCTAACTAACCTAAGGACATCACACACATCCATGCCCGAGGCAAGATTCGAGAAATGGCAATAGAGAAGTCGTTTATTACAAACACATTTCTACGCTCCGTCGGAAGGCAAAAACACATGTTTATACAGCATCTGTGTCGCTCCTTTCGTGTCCGACCTCGTACACGATATTTCACGACGAGACGCGAGAGCACTTTTTAGTGAACTTCTTGTTCACTGCCACTCAACTGACTGATTCGGATGAAGCACAAAGGTATAGTAAGAGGTTGAAATACACGTGCCCACTAATTTGGTACCAGAAATAGACCCTTGGGGATGCGTAAATTTCGTTTCATTTTTTATCTGACCGTTTATGGAAAAATTTGGCAATTAAATTCATCGCCGGCCGAAGTGGCCGTGCGGTTAAAGGCACTGCCGTCTGGAACCGCAAGACCGCTACGGTCGCAGGTTCGAATCCTGCCTCGGGCATGGATGTTTGTGGTGTCCTTAGGTTAGTTAGGTTTAACTAGTTCTAAGTTCTAGGGGACTAATGACCTCAGCAGTTGAGTCCCATAGTGCTCAGAGCCATTTGAACCATTTTTGAATTAAATTCATCCGAAATGCAGACGGTTTAGGCGAATACTTCACTGAAGTACTGTGCATAAAAGCCAAAGTTCCGTGAACAGTACGATGGCACCCGCCTACGAGCAAACAACAGAGTGGATCGCGCGACTTAGTGACATCCGGGAGGAACCGACAACAATCACCACGTGGCCCATCCATCAAGACCCCCAGGTGCGGAGTCGGCAGGCGGCAACTGGAGCCGCCCCCGCGCCAGGTCCGGCGCTGCGCCGCGGTAAGATCCACAACATTATGCTAACGGCCGCGCGCCGCCGGTCGCCGGCTGAATCTTGATAATTGGGACACGCAGCGCCCGTCCACATAAATAATGTAACAGGTCGCGCTGGCGACGCATCGGGCTGCAGAGGAAGCGGCAGGCTACCTTCCTTTTGTGTCACAGGCTACCCTGCGATACTCGCGTCCCGCCGCACGCGCTACCGCGACCAGGAACTAGTCACGTCCGTCTGCCGGCGTGCGTGGGCAGCTGACTCGATTTTAATTACGCCGCAGCGACTGCTACACGCTGCGTCGCTGTGAGGGTCGCACAGACGGCCGTAGCGCCCTCTTCCGAGAAAGCAACACTCGAAGCGCCACTATCGGTTCTCCCAAAAGATGCAGGGCAACAATTATTTAACTATATGGGAAAAAAAACAGAAATTAGTTACAAGCTCTGGCGTGCATACACGTTACTCAACATGTAAACTTCAGTAGAGATATTCAGATTTAGGTTATATGTTCGATATGCCTGCCATCGACCCCCCCAGGGTAGCCGAGAGCGCTAACGCGCTGCTTCCTGGAATCGGGTAAGCGTGCCGGCCCCGGATCGAATCCGCCCGGCGGATTAACGACGAGTGGTTTTTAGGCGGTTTTCCACATCCCGCTAGGTGAATACTGGGCTGGTCCCCACGTTCCGCTTCAGTTACACGTGTAGCAGACATTTGAAACACGTCCGCACCATTTCACGATTTACACTCGCCACAGACAGTTGGGGTACAGTGATTCCGTCCTGGGGGTACGGGGTGGCGGCAGGAAGGGTATTCGGCTCTAACTTGGCCATATCCGTTGTAACAACGCCGACCCTGCGATCGCTGCAGGACAATGGCGTAAGCGAAAGAAAGAGTTCGATATGCCTGCCATCATTGGCGACGATGTGGCGCAGACGAACAGCGAAATATCGGAACATCGACGCTGTCGCTGACCTCCTGAATGCCTGTTTTCAGTTCACCAGTCGTTTTGGGGTTGCTATTGTACAGTTTGTCTTTAAATATGGCCCCACAAAAAGGAGTCGCATTTGTTTAGATCCAGAGAATATGGCGGCCAATCGAGGCCCATGCCAGTGGCGTCTGGGTAGTCCAGATCCACAATGCGGTCTCCAAAGTGCTCCTCCAGGATATGAAACACTCTCCTGCTTCGATGGGGTCGAGCTCCATGTTGCATGAACCACATCTTGTCGAAACCAGAGTCACTTTGGATAGTGGGGATGAAATAATCTTCCAAAGCCCTCACGTAGCCGGCCGATGTGGCCGAGCGGTTCTAGGCGCTTCAGTCTGAAAACGCGCAACCGCTACGGTCGCAGGTTCTAATCCTGCCTCGGGCATGGGTGTGTGTGATGTCCTTCGGTTAGTTAGGTTTAAGTAGTTCTAAGTTCCAGGGGACTGATGACCTCAGATGTTAAGTCCCATAGTGCTCAGAGCCATTTGAACCATTTTTTGCTCACAGCCATTTGAACCATTTTTGAACCTTCACGTACCGTTCGGTAGTCACCGTGCCATCAAGGAATATCGCACCAATTATTATGTGACTGGACACTGCACACTACACGGTCATCCGTTGAGGGTGAAGAGACTCCTCGATCGCGAAATGCGGATTCTCAGTCCCCCAAATGAGCCAATTTTGCTTACTGACGAACCCATCCAAATGAAAGTGGGCTTCGTCACTAAACCAAACCATACAGCGTGTACTAATTCCCATCGTGCCCCGCTGCCAACCGTGCAGTTCGAACGTCCGGACGCCAGAAGTTCAGAAGTTATGACGATTTCATTTCATATAGTTCAGTAGTTGTCACCATGTAAAATGAAAAACGTTTCAATCAATGGTTAAAGTCTTCCTCTTTAAATCTTCGAATGCCTCGAAGAAGATCACGAGCAGATCACAAGCTTAACAACTGTGCATGTGACAAGAACTGTTCTTAAGAGACTCTGACGACCCTTACGAGACATAAGACGCTAAATTCTGAAACATCCCTGTCACTCTTTCCCCGTAACATTGCTAATTAGACGCTTCGCTTCGCCCGTGAACAGTGATAATGGTGTCAAGTGGATGCACTGCACAGGTTAAAATAATCACCGTAAATATAAAAAACACATTTCTGATATTAACGAACATAATTACTTCGACAATGGAAAATATTAACAAAGCGAAGCCATGACATTCGGACCACGGATTTACTTCAAAGTTTGTACACATGTAACAGTCCGTTAGGACAACATAACGTGCAAGTAGAAAGCGGTACTACCTACCGGTGCGTAGTGACCCTGAGTGCGACCTGGAATATGGATAGCGTTCAAGCTCCTTAATCGGTGGATCGCTGGATCATTCGCACTCATTTTTTAAATTTATATTTTTTCAATAATTCAATGCAAGTAAACGATGTGTAGCAGTACTACCTACCAACGAGGGAAGGTTGTGACGCATTCGGTGTGGCGTCATATGTTCAATATCTGTCATCCACTTTCGGGGTATTTCCGGACATTTGCAGCCCCAAGTGTCTTCTACTAAATTACTTGTCTAGGCATCATGTTCCTAGTCTTGGGGGTTTTTAAATTTTGATAAGAATCACCCTGCAGTGCAGAGACGGTTCCGCGTATTATGGAGAGTAACATAGAAATTCTGTTATGAATAACTGGAACAACTTTAGGAAATCACTCATCGAAACAGTTATTGTTCATGTTATAAATTAGATTCATTGCAGCACATGTTTTTTTAAAGATAGTTATAGAAAGAATACAAACAGTTTATCCTTGTTTGTGTAAGCCAGAATAATACAGATATTTTTCGGGCACGTAGATGTAAACTGCGGGCAGATCAGACATAAAGATAAGAGAAAGGTCAGCAGAGTGACCTACACCGAGAGCTGCGCGCGTTAGCACGCCGCTTTTTGGGGTCCGGGAAGGCGCGCCAGCTCCGGGTCCAATCTTACCGGCCGTTTTAACGACAAATGCCGAGGTGAGCCAGTCAGCCTGTTACCAACGTTCCGTCTCAGTTATACGATTTCTAAACATTTCCAAAACGTTCTCAGCCTTTCATATGGATAACACTAGTCTCAAATTGTTGTGCTAAACCGTTTCCATTCCGGATGGTGCAGGTGGATGGAAGAGCGAGAGGTGGAGACATAAAACGCAGCCGGTCATCCTGTCCACTAATATTGCCAAATCCAGATTAACATGTCGACTATGTGAAGATAAGGAATAAATGCAAAAAAAAAAAGGAGGATGAGGACAAGAAGCGCGAGGGAGAGTGACTGAAAGAAGAGCATGATAGTAGAGAACACAGCAATAAAAAGGGAACAGGGGAGAACAAAGAGGTGACGACTGGAAGATAAAGCGGGATTCGCTTCAGTGTTTGTTTGAGAGAAACGGCCATATACGGGGTGTGATCAAAAAGTAACGGGACTATTTATTTTTCTTAAAGAGTCTTTGTTTACAGTATTCATCAAAACCCACTTTTTCTCTTACAAAGTGACCCCCCTCAGATATAATCCACTTGTTCCAACGCTTTTTCCAATCTTGGAATCACTTCTGGAACTCACTTTTCGTTGTGGTGTTCGGCTTCTCCAGCGATTGTGCTTATATCTCATCAATGGTGTCAAAACGACGTCCCTCCGTGGTTCTCTTCGGCCACAGGAATAGAAAGAAGTCGCGAGGGGGGGGGGGGGGGGGGGGGCATGTCCGACGAATACGGTGGTTGAGGCAACATAATAAATTCGTATTTTGCCAAAAACGAACAAGCATTGAGGTGTGAGCGGGAGCAATATCTTGATGCAATTTCCACGATTGGTTGGCCCACAGTTCTGGTCGTTTTCTTCGGATTGCTTCACGAAAATGACACTTACCTTCCAGGCACTCCTTACTGACCGTAAGATCATAAGCCAGGAACTCATGATACACTGTCCCATTGTAATCGAAGGAAACAGTGAGAAGAACCTTCACATGCGACAAACTTGTCGAATTTTTTTCGGTCTTTGCCCTTCAGAAAGTTTCCATTAGGACGACTGGGCCATGGTCTCGACGTCATACCCTTATATCCATGTATCAAATGGTTCAAATGTCTCTGAGCACTATGGGACTTAACTACTGTGGTCATCAGTCCCCTAGAACTTAGAACTACTTAAACCTAACTAACCTAAGGACATCACACACATCCATGCCCGAGGCAGGATTCAAACCTGCGACCGTAGCAGTCGCGCGGTTCCGGACTGCGCGCCTAGAACCGCTAGACCACCGCGGCCGGCTATCCATGTATCGCCAGCTGTTAAAACGTCCTTTAGAAGTTCTGCATCTTTGTCGACTTCGTTCAGCAGTTGCTGAACGATGCCTAAGCCACATCGTTTTTGTTCGAAATTCAACAATTTCGGAACAAATTTTGCTGCTAAACGTTTCATGCCCAAAACATGTAAAAGAAAATTGCTTAACATGAGCCGAAGTATACGCCGACATCATCAGCAACCTCTCGGAAGGCGAATCGGCGATTTCCCAGAACCGTTTTCTTTACTTCTTCCACACTGTCATGAGTAACAGATGTGCCAGGACACCCAGGGAGATCGTCGCCTTCAACGTCCTCTGGACACTCTTTCAAACGTGCCGCGTCTTTCTGACTCACAGCAGATTATCCAAACGCCACCCATGACATTTGGAATGCGGTGCTGCACTTTATTTCAATTTTCAAGTAAAATTTAATGCAAATTTTTTGATCGATGTTTTTCGTAAGTAAAAATTCGCCGAACACTCGAAAACAGTATAACCTTTTCGACTGTCTACAAGAAACTAAAATTCAAAACATCTCAAAGCGCAAAAACATAGTATATTAGAAACAAGTGTGTCAACAAAATAAAAACAGTTTTGAAAACTGGATGTACAAAGTCGGCAAAAATTAAAAAATTCCCCTTACTTTTGTCATTAAAATTCGTACATTTTTTTAAAAATCAAAATTCGTTTATCTGTTTGCGGGGTACAAGTTATGAGGCTGACAAAATGAAGTGCCTCAGCTTGTTTCTAAACGAAGCAGGGAAATGAATTAACAGAGTGCAGGGTTGCTCGCTCCAGAATGCACTGCAGCATCCGAACGTACGGATGGCCAGAAAGCTGCTACTGCCGTTAGCTCTGTGTACTCGTAACACCTGAGCTTTCCCAACGGCGGGAGGGCGAGACACCGTGAATCCCGCGGACAGCACAGTCCCATTCCGCCACGGTAACCCCTGAGTCCCGCGCGCGCACCATCGTGACGACCCGCAGTTAGCGAGAGGCCCGGCCACATCTCACGCAGGAGGTATGTGGCTGGCGACTGGGGAACCTGTCTGTCCCCCGCTGTAACGGTCGCGAGCCGCGCCGGCCAGTGGATCTGGTCGTCCCACTCAGTGCGTGCCCCATCTGGTACCGTACGAGCAGCCCATGCGAGCCTGCCAGCTGCACGCTACCGTCCGAGAGCAGACGCGCTGAGCGGCAGCGGAACACCCCAACTTCCGCCTCAAAATTGTGCAGATGGTAGAGGATCCAACTGGATTTATTCAAAAATGGCTCTGAGCACTATGGGACTTAACATCTGAGGTCATCAGTCCTCTAGAACTTAGAACTACTTAAACCTAACTAACCTAAGGACATCACACACATCCATGCCCGAGGCAGGATTCGAACCTGCGACCGTAGCGGTCGCGCCGTTCCAGACTGCAGCGCCTGGAACCGCTCGGCCACTCCGGCCGGCCTGGATTTATTACTAAGATACGTTGATGCCACACAACAACAAGTAGACGCAAATGACCAAGACATACAAATCATCCATCAGCAACTAAACAATGTGCACCCTAAAATAAAATTTACCCGAGCGGTCAAGGGCGCTGCAGTCATGGACTGTGCGGCTCGTCCTGGCGGAGGTTCGAGACCTCCCTCGGGCATGGATGTGTGTGTTTGTCCATAGGATAATTTAGGTTAAGTAATGTGTAAGCTTAGGAACTGATGACCGTAGCAGTTAAGTCCCATAAGATTTCACACACATAAAATTTACAATGGAAACTGAACAAAACAAATCGATGAATTTTTTAGACATAAAAATAAGCAACAGCCACCAACAAAATTGAAATATATAGAAACGCTACTACGACTTACATTATCATAAATAAATACTATTGTCATCAAAATGTGCATAAATACGCGTATTTCAAATAACCAAGTAACAGAATTTTAAATTTATCTATCGATTACAGTGCTATACAAAATGAAATAATAACGATAAAGCGCAATCAAATGTCTTCAACTTCAAAACAGAAAGCAAAACGAAAGCCGAAGTTTTAAATTTCACGTTCAAGAAAGCGTTCACGAATGGTTCGAATGGCTCTAAGCACTATGGGACTTAGCATCTGAGGTCATCAGTCGCCTACACTTAGAACTACTTAAACCTAACTAACTAAGGACATCACACACATCCATATCCGAGGCAGGGTTCGAAACTGCGACCGAAGCTACGAAATCGTTCACGCAGGAAAATCGTACAAACGGACCGTCGTTCGACAATCGAACGGACTCCTGTGATGACGACATAGTAATAAGCGTCGCTGACGTAGAGAAACAACTGAAGGAGTTGAAGACAAATTTGTCACCAGGTCCAGATGGGATTCCAATTCGGTTTTTCAAAGAGTACTCTACACTGGCCATCTTACGTTTACTGTATCACGAATCTCTCGCCCACTGTAATGTCCCAAACGATTGGAAACAAGCGCAGGTGATACTTTTATATAAGAAGGGCAAAAGAACAGACCTGCAAAATAAGAGACCAGTATCCCTAACATCGGTTTTGTGCAGAATCGTTGAACACATCCTCAATCCGAAAATAATAAATTTTCTTGAGACCGATGGTCTTATATTCACGAACCAGCGTGGTTTTAGAAATCATCCCTCATGCGAAATCTTATCATTTTCTCGCATGATATATTCCGAACTATAGGTAACGGGCAACAGGCAGATTGCACATTTCCAGATTTGCGGAAAGCGTCTGACACGGTGCCCCACTGCAGGCTGTTACGGAAGGTACGAGCATATGTAATAGGTTCACAGATAAGTGAGTGGCTCGAAGACTTTTTAAGTTATAGAACCCAATATGTTGTCCTCAACGGCGAATGTTCATCACAGACGAGGGTAGTGTCAGGACTGCCCCAGGGCAGTGTGATATGACTTGTTATTATTATTCTCCGTTTACATAAATGATTTGGTGAACAGGATGGGCAGCAACCTGAAGTTGTTTGCTGTTGCTGCTGCTGCTGCTGATGATGATGAGCAGTAAAGTGTTGAAGTTGAGTGACTGTAGAGGGATACAATATGACCTAGTAAAAAAATTCTAGTTGGCGTGGCAAGGTGAACGGCAACTAGCACAAAAAGTACAAAAATGTAAGTTAATGCAGATGAGCAGGAAAAACAAACCCGTAACGTTCGGTTACAACATTAGTAGTGCCCTGCTTGACACAGTCACGTCTTTTAAATATCCCGGCGTAAAAAATGGAACGAGCAGGTAAGGATTGTGGTAGGAAAGGCGATTGGTCGACTTCGGTTTATTGGGGCAATTCTAGGGAAGAGTGGTTCATCTGTAAAAGAAACTGCATATAGGACGCTAGTGCGACCTAATCTTGAGTACTGCTCGAGCTTTTGGGACCCGGATTAAAGCAAGACATCGAAGCTATTCAAAGGCGGGCTGCTAGATTTGTTACTGGTAGGTTCAAACAACACCCAAGTGTTACGGAGATGCTTCGGGAAATTAAATGGGAATCCGTGGAGGGAAGACGACATTCTTTTCGAGGTACACTCATTCGGAGGCGTATAGACATTCATTTTCCCTCGTTCTATTTGCGAGCGGACCAGGAAAGGAAATGACTAGTAGTGGTCTGAGGTACCACATCCGCCACGCGCCGGAAGGTGGGTTGCGGACTACCGATGTAAATAAATAAATAAATGTCGTGTGACTAGGGACTCCCGTCGGGTAGACCGTTCGCCGGGTGCAAGTCTTTCGATTTGACGCCACTTCGGCGACTTGTGTGTCGATGGGGATGAAAATGATGATTACGACAACACAATACCCAGTCCCCGAGGGGAGAAAATCTTCGACCCAGCCGGGAATCGAAGCCGGGCCCTTAGGACTGACAGTCTGCCGTGATGACCACTCAGCTACCGGGGGCGGCCAGTATCGATGTAGATGAAGATGTCGTGCTAAAATTACATGAACAGAATACAAAACGGAAAACTGATAGCGTACGTAAAGAAATAACATTAAACAGAGAAGAAGAATCACAAATAAACCTACCTAAAGTACAACACGATACAAAGGCCAAGTATCGGAAAAAATAAATAACTTGTTTAACAACACAATTGGCAACAGACAGGATCCCTCTCCCCTTTCAATTCAAGGACGAGAGCACCTGGATTAGTATCGCAGGAAGATGGTGGACTGTCGCATTAAAACTACCTTGCACTGGTGGACGCCAAGAATTTCAGTCTCCAACAACTGTGCCAGTACATCTCGACTGAACATCTGGTAAAGATGTTTTTAGAGAAACAGGCAGATTACCAACATGTAACTCACGAAAATTCCTCATTCAAGACCTCATAATGCTTGAAATATCATTTTCGATCATTGGTTCTATCTCAAAATAGACAGTTTAGAATTCTCTATCATGCATATAGTTTTAAATCTAAAGGTTTGACATACCTTGCAATGATTAAAGAGTTGCGATGTTTGCATCTTTACGAAGAAGAGACCATTGACAGTGATACGCCCTTATCGATTTTGCTGCGAGCGCATCGTAGGTCCAAACATAAACGCTCGGCGCAAACGGGGTAAGCGAGTGGCGAGCTTTTAAGTAGCGCGAATCGCTGAGTTGTGGTCTCTCTTGCAGGTCTCGGAGCGAAGGAGAGATGGCACTGATCCAAAACGATGTGGACGGCCAACACCATGGCAGCTGTAAACAACGCGAGGGGAGCAGAGTATCCTCGACTGGTGGTACAGCCGGTGGATACGTTGCTATCTAGTGAGGACACAACGCGAGCTGCTGTGTCCGAGTTGATATTTTCTGGTGAGCGGACATGCCGTTTAGAAGGTGGCAGGCGTTGATGGTTACACGGTCGGGCTATTTGATAGAATTATCTGTTGCCCATGCACGTCTGCTGAGAGATGAACCTTGTATTTTAACATTCGCGGTTTTAATTAAGTAAAGACAGATTGGTTAGTATGTGCCACGTCGCCGACTTGAGACTTCCAGTTAACGAAACACGTTGTCCACATTTCATCTCCAACTGACGTTGTGCACGGTTGCTCTTACCTTAGCAATTTTTTATGCCTGGCAGCTGGCCCAGCAGCTGTAGGAGCCTCCACAATTGGCATATTATGAATTGGACGTTATTCTGTTGTAGAAGTTTGTACATCTGGGTTGATATAACAGTGGTCTTACCGGAAGAAGTCGAAGGATTGGGCTGGTTTCGGGTTCTATGGATGTTTGTAATGTAACGGCCGTGAAGCATTGGCCATGCTGATTCAGCTCTAGGGCAGCTCCAGGACCATACTGTACAAGTGGTATGCCTAGGAGGGTGAAGAAATTAATTATTTTTGTTAATATCAAGTTCTTCTAGTTCAAGTGTGTCATTGACCGTTTTCCACGCCTATTAGCGAGAATAATTTGACGCAATGCTTGAAATTTGAAAGTAACTGAAAGTATTGTGCACAGAAATGTTTTTTGACAGCGTGATTCTACTTGCAAATTGGGCTCGCAAAGTCGCGTTGCCCGAGGTCTAGGTTATTGGTGCTATCCTTCAAGGACAAACTTATCTGTTAAACCGTTTATGTTCACTATTCTACTTTCAAGAAAATTCTACATCCACATCTACACGGGTACTCTGCAATCACACATAAAGGCCTGGCGGAGAGTTCATCGAACCACCTTCACAATAATTCCCTATTATTGCAATCTCGAACAGCGTACGGAAAAAACGAACACCTATATTTTTCCGTACGAGCTCTGAGTTCCCTTATTTTATTATGATGATCGTGTCTCCCCGTGCAGGTGGACATCAACAACATATTTAAGAATTCGGAGGAGAAAGTTGGTGATTTAAATTTCTTGTGATGATTCCGCGGCAACGAAAAACGCCTTTGTTTTAATGATGTCCACCCTAAATCCTGTACGATGTCAGTAACACTCTCCCCCCTATTTTGCGATAATACAAAACGTGCTTCTCTTCTTTGAACTTTCTCGATGTACTCCGTTAATCCTTGCTGGTATGGATCCAGGACCGCGCAGCAGTATTCTAAAAGAGGACCGAGAAGTGTAGTATAGGTGCTCTCTTTAGTAGCTCTGTTACATTTTCTACCTATTAAGCCAATAAAACATAGTATTTAGTTTGTCTTCCCTACAACATTTTCTATCTGTTCTTTCCAATTTAAATAATTGCTAATCCTGGATATTTAGTTGAATTTCTTTAGATTTGACTGATTTATCGTGTAATCCAAGTTTAACAGATACCTTTTAGCACTCACACTTTGCATTATTTACGGTCAATTTCCAATCTTCGCACCACACAGATATCTTCTCTAAATCGTTTTGCAGTTTGTTTTGATGACTTTACTAGACGATAAACAACAGAATCACCTAAGATGGCTTCTCAGACTGTCTCCTACGTAGTTTATATAGATAAGGAACAGCAGAGCGCCTACAGCACTACCTTGGGGAACGTCAGAAATCACAGCTGTTTTACTCGATGACTTTCCATCAATTACTACGAATTGTGACCCCTCTGACAGGAAATCACGAATCCAGTCAGGTAACTGAGACAATGTTCCGCGGGCAAGCAATTTCACTACAAGCCGCTTGTGTGGCACAGTATCAAAAGTCTCCTGGAAATCTAGAAATAATAATCAAGTTGAAATCGCTTGTCAATAGCATTCAACACTTCATGTGAGTAAAGAGCTAGTTGTGTTTCACAAGAGCGATGTTTCCTGAATCCGGTTGACTGTGTGGCTACGGACCTTTCTCTTCATGGTAATCAAAGTGGGATTTCAGGGTATAGAGATACCTGCCAAGCGTAAATTAAATTAAGGAAGTATGGCATTAAATGTCCAGTGCACGCTGATTTGCGTAGGAAGCGATGGCGCCCGATAGCGACCCAGATCGATTCCACAGGATTTGCATCAGGTGAATTTTGTAACCCAGACGTTGATGTGAGTTCACCACAATGCTCCTAAAACAACTGTAACATGGTTCTGGCTCTGAGACACGGGCTTAAAACTGACATCGCAGTCGGGGAAGGCATCAAGCATGCACGGATGGGGGTGGTTTGCAGCGGTCAGCGTGTTTTCCGACTCCTACCACAGGTCCCAAGCAAGAGCAGGAGAATGACTACCATAGTATAACACTGCTCCCACCAGCCAGCGTCCGTGGTGCGCTGCACGTTTCGAGCCGCCGTTCACCTCGATGACGGTGTTTGTGGAGACGACCTGATCTTCGACTTGGTGTAGCAAGAATGTGATTCACCCGAGCAGCTGACCAGTTTCCACTGATCGACGGTCGAATCCTGATGGTCCCGTGCCCTGTGAAATCGTAACTGACGATTTCGTTGTATCAACATGTGAACACGTAGGGGTGGTCTGCTGCGGAGCTCCATGTTCACCAATGTACGATGGACGGTGTGCTCCGAAACATTTGTGCTTGGACCAGCATAGTGCTGTTTCGGCAGAGATGCCTCAGATCGTCATCTATCCTACTTTACAGAGCAGACAAGCCTCCGAATCCAACGTTCTGTTAAGAGTGGGCGTCCAACCATTCAGCGCGTAGTGGTAGTTTCACTGTCTTTCTATCTCTTTCCGTAGATGCTCACGACAATAGCATGTGAACATTCGAGTAGCTTTGTCTTTTCCGAAATACTTGTTCTTAGGTTCTGCGTAATATTCTGCGTAATAATAATCTGCGCTTTGTCAGAGTCGCTTATCTCAATGGATTTCCCCATCTGCAGCTCATAGCTTCGCTAGGGTGATCCCCCGTCCGTGCCTGCTCCGCTTACATACTTTTCTTTTTGTGGCGCCACGTGCCTGAAACGCTACCAGGCGGCATCCAACGTCGCGGTGGGATACGGTCATAATGTTTTGGCTGATCAATATATACGTATATAGGGTGGTCCATTGATCGTGACCGGGCCAAATATCTCACGAAATAAGCGTCAAACGAAAAAACTACAAAGAACGAAACTCGTCTAGCTTGAAGGGGGAAACCAGATGGCGCTATGGTGGCCCGCTAGGTGGTGCTGCCATAGACCAAACGGATATAAACTGCGTTTTTTTTTAAATAGGAACCCCAATTTTTTATTACGTATTCGTGTAGTACGTAAAGAAATATGAATGTTTTAGTTGGACCACTTTTTTCGCTTTGTGATAGATGGCGCTGTAATAGTCAAAAACATATGGCTCACAATTTTAGACGAATAGTTGGTAACAGGTAGGCTTTTTAAATTAAAATACAGAACGTAAGTACGTTTGAACATTTTATTTCGATTGTTCCAATGTGATATATGTACATTTGTGAACTTATTATTTCTGAGAACGCATGCTGTTAAAGCGTGATTACCTCTAAATACCACATTAATGCAATAAACGCTCAAAATTATGTACATCAACCTCAATGCATTTGGCAATACGT
This sequence comes from Schistocerca americana, assembly GCF_021461395.2. NCBI lineage: Eukaryota > Metazoa > Arthropoda > Insecta > Orthoptera > Acrididae > Schistocerca > Schistocerca americana. The sequence goes on from NC_060124.1 coordinate 130,031,046, forward strand.
GTAACGACATTCCTCTCAACAGCGAGTAGTTCACCTTCTGTAATGTTCGCACATGCATTGACAATGCGCTGACGAATGTTGTCAGGCGTTGTCGGTGGATCACGAAAGCAGACACCCTTCAACTTTCCCCACAGAAAGAAATCCGCGGACGTCAGATCCGGTGAACGTGCGGGCCATGATATGGTGCTTCGACGACCAATTCACCTGTCATGAAATATGCTATTCAACACCGCTTCAACCTCACTCGAACTATGTGCCGGACATCCATTATGTTGGAAGTATATCGCCATCCTGTCATGCAGTGAAACATCTAGCAGTAACATCGCTTGAACATTACGTAGAAAATCAGGATACATTGCACCATTTAGATTGACATCGATAAAATGGGGGCCAGTTATCCTTCCTCCCATAATGCCACACCATACATTAACCCGCCAAGGTCGCTGATGTTCCACTTGTCGCAGCCATCGTGGATTTTCCGTTGTCCAATAGTGCATATATCGCCGGTTTAGGTTACCGCTGTTGGTGAATGGCGCTTCGTCGCTAAATAGAACGAGTGCAAAAAATCTGTCATCGTCCCGTAATTTCTCTTGTGCCCAGTGGCAGAACTGTACACGACGTTCAAAGTCATCGCCATGCAATTCCTGGTGCATAGAAATGTGGTACGGGTGCAATCGATGTTGAGGTAGCTTTCTCAACACCGACGTTTTTGAGATTCCCGATCCTCGCGCAATTTGTCTGCTACTGATGTGGGGATTAGCCGCGACAGCAGCTACAACACCTACTTGGGCGTCATCATTTGTTGCAGGTCGTGGTTGACGTTTCACATGTGGCTGAACACTTCCTGTTTCCTTAAACAACGTAACTATTCGGCGAACGGTACGGACGCTTGGGTGATGTCGTCCAGGATACCGAGCAGCATACATAGCACACGCCCGTTGGGTATTATAATCACAATAGCCATGCATCAACACGATATCGACCTTTTCCGCCATTGGTAAACGGTCCATTTTAACACGGGTAATGTATCACGAAGCAAATACCGTCCGCACTGGCGGAAAGTTACGTGATTCCACGCACTTATACGTTTGTGACTATTAGAGCGCCATCTATCACAAAGCGAAAAAAGTGGTCCAGCTAAAACATTCATATTTCTTTACGTACTACACGAATATGTAATAAAAAGTGGGGGTTCCTCTTTAAAAAAAAACGCAGTTGATATCCGTTTGACCTATGGCAGCGCCATCTAGCGCGACAACCATAGCGCCATCTGGTTTCCCCCTTCAAGCTAGACGAGTTTCGTTCTTTGTAGTTTTTCCGTTTGATGCTTATTTCGTGAGATATTTGGCCCGGTCACTATCAATGGACCACCCTGTATATATGAACCGTTTTATGCTATTGGAACTAAAATTGTCTACTATAGTTAAGTAATCAAATTAGATTATAAGGAGATCTCATTTTAAATTTCATAAAGGTAAAACAAATGATTCTATACCGATACCCTGCATTCAAATCTGACCGACTCAAAGGGACCCCCTCCTGCATACCGTTCTTATCGACGGGAGGTTTCAGACAGAACAAAGTTTCTTGCAATTTCCTGGAAGATTTGTAGTAAATGTATGTGTAAGAATCGAAATCTAAACGATGTCTATTGCAGTGAGTGGTTTTATCAACCTAGTTATATACAGGTTCCACTCACAATTTCAATCTGTATGAAGTTTCAGTGCAGCACACACTCCACTGCAGATTGAAAGATTCATTCTAGAAATAACCCCTAGCTCCTAGCTGAGCGATTGCTCCGTGATATCCTTTCTTTCATGAGTGTTGTAGTAGCAAGGAATGCAGGGGAGTTTGTGTATTGTATTAAAAGCAGGAGTGAGGTATTGCCAGAATTGAAGCTGAAGAACCGTGAACTGTGTTGGGTTGCTTAGGCAATAAGAGCATTAGACGCGACAGGAAAGGTTCGGAAACAGTTTTTCCGCAGGCCGTCCAGCCAACCTTCGTAGTGCTGTCGCATCGCAATAATCAGTCTTCGTCGTCTTTCAGATTACACGCTAACGCATATTTCCCAGTTACTAGCTTTTCACCCTATGTCACCCTTGCAAGACTACTTGAATGTGATCACGGAGCGAAAGAAGGGTCAATCTGTGCGCGCAATTCGTCCGAGCAGTGCTCATTCGATGAGCGAGTCCCAGCGAGAGGAATCACCCCTGGTCCAGAGATTCTGAGGTACTACTGCACCAGTGCTTCAAAAGAGCCGTTTCGTTCATCATCTGGTCTTTCTACGAAACTCATTGGACAGAGCAACAGCATCAGCCGTCCCCTTGTTTGGATGATGATGATGATGATGATGATGTTTGGTTTGTGAGGCGCTCAACTGCGGGGTCATTAGCGCCCGTACAACGTCTTAATTTTTACGAAGCCCAATTTTTGTGCGCAGTCCAGTCTAACCACCGTCACGAATGATGATGATGATGAAATGATGAGGACAGGCAGAAAAAAATCCCCAACCCGGCAGGGAATCGAACCCGGCCCGTGATCCAGCATTCTTTGGTGTATAGAGTCCACGTTCCAGATGCTACAACCAAGCACTTGGAACACAAGTCTGCTACACGAGAACACTAGTGAAACTTGTAAATTTACCATTTGTATAAACTCGGGCAAACGGCTTTCCACGGATTCTCGTAGCTCGACGAACATGAGTATGCGACTCACTGTTAAAAGTATTAGGAGTTACGGAGACACCAGTAACAGAAATGATCAGTTCCCTGGAGGAAATCAACTTCGACATTGCCGGTTAGTGTACAGCCTGAAATACAACTGCGAACTTCTTGGTGGTAATGCACGACGATAACTGTTCTCAGGCGTAGTCAGACCTCGTGATTAGCTCTTCACGTTCTGCTCCAGAGTTTTTGAAAAGCGCACCATCTCATACGGGGGCAGAAAAAGTTTTAATTAACAAGTCGAAAAAATTAAAGTTAGGCAATTAGCTTTTTGTTTGTTTGTAGGTAAGTGTCTGCAGTCCTGGAACACATTGAAATTATCAGCGCTACAGTGCTGTAGCAGGGCGCTAGAGGGACCAAAACAAAATAACGCAGCATATTGATAAAAACTTGTAGAAACATTTATACTCGTACTTACTAATTACAGCGATGTTGTTCTACAAGATCTTTCTCAAGGAATCTCACGGCACCTGGAACTGGTTATGAATGTTTGTGTTCGTTATGTTCGTGATGTTAGATTATTTGATCACATTTCACCACCCTACGCACAGCCAACCTGCCTGCGTGCGGACAAGCGCAGAGATTTGTCCCTGACGCACTCGTTATCCCTGTACATCCTACAGTACTTTCCAACCTAACCTTCCTCTGTTTCCAGTACAGTTAGGTGGGGCGGTCTTCTTTAGTTTCATCCCCCGAGAACTCGCTATATCAGTACAACATCTATCTTGTACACCTATGAATTCTTTTTATATCTACCACTATTATTATTATTATTATTATTATTATTATTAGTCGTAAAGCTCCCAACATGGAAGACGCTAAGTAAAGATGGTTCACTTCTGGGGCTTCTTATTCTTCTTGTTTGCTCACCAGGTCTTCATTCTTTGCGAGAATTCAGCTTTTCTTTCTTCGCTCCATTTTGTTCCAGTTCTCGGCGCTTTTGTCTCTGGTTTGACCTCCCATTTGTCAACTTTAAGTTTGAAATTGTTTGTTTTGTTCATGTCTTCAGTATTAGTGTTGGCTAATTCCAGATCTTTCTTTACATTTTTGATCCATTCTCCTCCATTAACAAGGGATGCTACATATCTTACTATTTTTTTTTGTAAGTCTGTGATCGGGAAGTCTCATTATGTGGCCATAGAATTTTAGACGCCTCTTCCTCATGTTTATCTCTATGTTAGAATATTCTTCAATTTTAGAATTTTTCTGTAATCTATACCCCTCTTTGGTCCATCTTGGTCCCAGAATTTTCCTAATGATTTTCCTTTCCTCTTTCTTCAGGTTTTCCATATCTGTTTTCCTTTTAAGTGTCAGGGTTTCGCTAGCATATAGCATTATTGGTTTAATTACCGACTTATAATGTTTAATTTTTGTATTTATAGATAGACATTTTTTATTGTAAATGTTTTGGACCAGCCCTAGACCCCTACGAGCTTTTAATATTCTTTCTTGTTGTGAGTATTTTTCAGAAATTATCTCTCCTAAATATTTAAAGTATGGTACCCTCTTAATTTCTCCATATTTGGTTTGTAACTTAGAAATTTCTAGATTTGTTGTTGTAAACACCGTTTTCTCAAAAGATATTTGTAGGCCAACTTTTCCTGCACACTCTTTTAAGGTTTCTATCTGTTTGACTGCCATTTCACTAGAATCTGCCATTATTGCAAGATCGTCTGCGTAGGCTAAGTAGGGGATTTGTAGGTCATCTTTTTTGGTTCCCAGTGATATTGGTTTCCAGTACTTTTCTTTTTTGAGTTCTTTTTCCCATTCTGCCATGACTCTATCCAGAACTAAGTTAAATAACAGAGGTGATAATCCATCACCTTGTCTAACCCCAGTTTTTATCTCAAATGATTTTGAAAGTTTTCCCATGAATTTCACTTTCTATTTTGTATTTGTTAATGTCTGCTCTATGATGTTCCGTGTCTTCTTATCCAGTCCTTGTTCTTCAAGAATTTTAAATAGTGTGGGTCTGTGAATTGAATCATATGCCTTTTTAAAGTCGACAAAGACATATACTGTAGGCTTCCTTCGCATTTGTCTCATCCTTGTAATCAATTTCAAGTTTAAAATTTGTTCTGGACATGATCTGTTTGGTCTGAAACCAGCTTGGAAATCTGAGATTTTGGGTTCTAGCAGTTTTTGTGTTCTTTCAAGAAGACAAGCTGATAATATCTTGTATGTGACGGCCAGTAAGGAGATTCCTCTATAGTTGTTCACATCCGATTTATCCCCTTTTTTATGTAACGGATGTATTAGGGCACATTTCCAATCTTCTGGTATTTCTTCAGTAACCCATATGTTTTGAATAATTTTAACTAGCTCATTTCTTGAGTTAGACCCTAGACTTTTGAGAAATTCGGCTACAATTCCATCTTCTTCTGATGCTTTGTTATTTTTGAGTTTGTTTATGTGTTTGATAATTTCTTCTTCAGTTGGCGGTACAGAGTCTTGCTGTTGCGGGGCTTTAGTGCTGGATATTGGAAGAACTTCTGTTGGTTCTGGACAGTTTAGTAGCGTTTCAAAATATTTGGCTAATTCTTCACAGTTTTCTTCGTCGCTTAGTGCCAGATTCCCATCTGATTTCCGAAAACAGACATTTTGAGGGATATACCCTTTAATTTGGTTTGCAAAAGTTTTGTAGAATCCATGCGTATTATAATTTTTAAAATCTGCTTCTATTGATTCCAGTTGCTGAGTTACATACTTTCTCTTCTCTTGTCTAATAAGTTTATTTGAAAGTTTCCGTGTTTCTAAAAAGTTTTGAAGAGTTTTCTCATTTTTATTTGAACTGTACTTCGCAAAGGCTTCTGTACGAACTTGAATTGCCTTTTCGCATTCCATATTCCACCATGGATGTTTGTGCTTCTTCTTCAGTGGTATTTGCTCCTTCGCTATTTTTGTGATTTTTTCCTTGAATGTTTCCCAGTTGTTTGCGGGAGAATTTTCCCATTTTTTAATTGTTTCTGATTCTGTTAGTTTTTGTAGGTCAAATTTTGGGATTATTATTATTATTATTATTATTATTATTATTATTAGTGGCAGCAACTGCAGCGTTACAAGTACTAGTTTCTTTCTTCTGCCGTGGAACCAAGTGACTTCTTCCGATTTCCTCCACAGTACCACAGAAAGCATTTCCAGAATGACGAACACCCAAAACTTAGTTTTTTACCGTTCCATCTGTACATACCGAAATAAGTATGGTCATTAACGGTACTCTATTTGATCACAATGCACATCCTTAATCATCTTCATTTCATTCTCTCTCTTTTCATTGCTCTCCCTTCTCCTATACTGAGTGCCCCACAAACCAAACATCATCACTTGTCCTATTACACAGCGTAATCCTGACGTCTTCTTCAGGCAATATCAAGTTACAAACAAATTGCAAAGACTGAAAACCGGAACGTAACCTATATCAAGAAACTGTTGACACTCCAAATTTCTCTCATTCCGAAGATTTCTGTAGCAACGTCGCCAGCAGTTGTTACTGCCTTCCTCGTCCTAATTTCGAAGTTCACCTGAACCGCGAAGTTCGTTTAGACTCCCGCGAAGAACATATCACATAAAAACTATCAGTCAACAATTTCGCTACTCCCAACAGGTTTGTATGATTTGTCACTTGTACAAACTAGGTCGTTCTTCTCTCTTATACAATTTTATTGTTGCTAGTCCTCTTCCCCATTCATAGATGTATTTCGGCCATGATATACAAAATGCCTTAGTAAGTTAACCTAGCTGCCAACTATCAGTATTGTGTCATAAATCTTTAACAATAAGCCACTTTGTTGTAATGTACCAGCGTCTGAACTCGTATTTGAAAGGAAATATGGTAAATGGATGCGCAGTGGCCTTTAGAACGCAATCTCACCAGTATTTCACAACGGTAACTTTGGCAAACTCGAAGCCACTAGATAACAATTGTTGGAATCGAATTTGAACCAAGATCTGACCCACCTGGAGACCAGTATCATTATTGCTATTGTTATTATTAATATTGTTATGCGTGGAAGGAAAATGTTCTCGGGCTGATAGTGAACTACAATTAATGTCTGTCAACAACGTACCTACTGTGCGACGCAGTTCCCTTTCAGGTCTACGAATTTTGTCAACCGTTATCCATGTGAATAAGGAAGCAAGATCACGGTTTAACGTCCAGTCGTTGATGTAGTCATCAGAAACAAAGCACAAGCTCGGACTGTTTAAACTATGCCAATGGCGATCTGCAGAGTATGGAGATGTACAAGCGATGAAGGTATTTAAGAACTAATGATTTACCAAATTTACTATTTTATTTATCAGTGCTCATTGTTCAGTGAGAAAAGTATGAACTATAGAGGCAAAGCACTATTGCTAATGGACAATTGAACAGTTATTTAATTCTCTAGGAACTCATTAAGTTCAATAATGAGTATTTTTGTATTGCACTGCTTACGTGCAATCGTCGCACTATTTAATAAACTTCATAGTGAAACTTGGAATTAAAGCTTGGATCACATAAAGCTCTAACTTTTTATTCCTGGACAACCACAATTAAATACAAGAGCGTGGACAGTAGCATATTAGATTCGGATATGGGTCGCTATTGCATGGTGCTTACAAAAAATCTCGAACCTCAAAGCCAAGCAAGAAAGTGTTATGTAGACGCACAGTGAATTTGAGCCCGAATGAACGGCCGTGTGCTATAACGCATATGGTAAAGGTTTTCTTTCTAAGTAGTGATGCTACTGAATACTTCAGATGATGTTTAGCACTTCACACTTACTAAACTACTAAACAAAGATCTTTGTTTATTGACTTATCTTACGAAGTGAAAAGTCATTTTCTGTGTCTAATAGTTAGAATTTAGCGAGTGTGTGTGTGTGTGTGTGTGTGTGTGTGTGTGTGTGTGTGTGTGTGTGTATGTGTGTGTGGTATGGGGAGTTACAATATTGTGAAATTTATGATTTCAAAATTTCTTAGTGCTGTATGGATAGTGGTGTACTAGCCCTCAATGAGAGGCCTCTGGAGAAATTATGTGTACTGCAGGGAAAATTTCATTTTATCCTGCACCGATATCGATATGATCCACAACTAGCCAGCCGAGGCCTCGCAGGTACATCATCTCTGAGTGGTGACTTCTTAACAAGACACGATGACAGCTGCGAACCACCTGCGACCCTTCATGCTTGATGTCTTCCTAGACGGCGATGTCATTTTTCAGCAGTATAATAGTCCGTGACTCGAAGCCAAAATCGCGAAACATTACAGTGAACTCACATTGATGTCTCGGCGACCACATTCGCCTGATGTAAATCCTATGCAACTCACCTGGGTAGCTATCGGGGCGCCATCACTTCCTAGGCAAATCAGCGTCCGGTTATTTACGTGAATTACATGATCTGTGCCTAGGTATCTAACGCCACATATCTCCACAAATCTACCAACAAAGTGTCGGATACCCGATACGCAAAATCAGTTATGTATTTCGTTCCAAAGACCGACAAACAAGCTAACAAGCAGGTGGTTATGATGTTTTGGCTCATCGGTGTATGTGTGTCTGAGCCTTACCAGGTAACGATAACCAAAATGTCGGCAATGGATAAAAAAATGGTTCAAATGGCTCTGAGCACTATGCGACTTAACTTCTGAGGTCATCAGTTGCCCAGAACTTAAAACTAATTAAACCTAACTAACCTAAGGACATCACACACATCCATGCCCGAGGCAGTATTCGAACCTGCGACCGTAGCGGTTGCCCGGCTCCAGACTGTAGCGCCTAGAACCTCACGGCCACTCCGGCCGGCGGTAATGGATAAAATTTACGTTGATAGTCCCCACTGAAAAAGACAATCAATTAATCGGGTTGTAGTCATTCGTCTCCTTGCATAGTTAAGGATGCCACGTGCGTGATTACCGCAGCAGTATAGTTCTTGTAAATTCTGCGGAGTCTGAATTCGTAACGGCAAATCTTGCTTTGAATCGTGTGTGACTAAGACGGAAAGGAGTGACGACTCCTGTTGGCGCATGGTAAATTTGTTCCTGCGTAAATACCGTTAGATGAGTTCCCACATACAGCAGGTGGGAGCGCGACATGGTGATCAGCGGCGGCACTCGCTTCCGCCAGTGCCGAAAACAGCTAGAAGAGTAAACCGTGGCCGCCCAATACGTCATGCTAACTGCGACCTGAGCTAAGTAACGGCGCGTACGGGAGGCGCTTCACACACTAGGAAGAGGCTACCACAGATCTACGGATATTTCAACAATGAAACTCAATGGCCTGTAGGTCACATAGCACAAAAGTATAAGAAAACGTAAGATATCAAGATCTTTCACAGCAAAAAGTTTCCTTGTATGAAACGAACATCTTGGTCCATGTTCGTGGCGACCTGAAAGAGTGGCTCAAGTCATGGTACGAAGTTCACCCCAAACTCTACAGAACCAACCTAGGTCTGAACTACACCCTCCACACACTGCAACTTAAACGATTCACTGGCAGTTCATTACACTAGACAACATCGCGACACGTCACAGGCCTACAGTCAGTTACTGTCTAGTCTCTCTGTTGTTTGCCCCATCGAAACCGTGCAGATTTCTGCGCCACTGTAACTGCTTCTTGCGGGGAACCCGATTCTACACGGCCACTGCATGCAATTCCATTAGCGACGTTCATTCGGAAACTGGTTGAGATGAACCTAGCCTCAATTCCTGACAAGTTCGAAACCAAGTGTCAGAAGGCGTGACACTCTTCTTTGGTTTTCCTGTTCATAAGGGTCTTCTCCACGCTGTCTTAAATGGTTGCCAGTGCTACACCGTCCCTTGTAGGCACGTTAGACAGCCCGCATTGATACAGCTACACCTATATCTACATGGCTACTCTGCAAATCACACTTAAGTGCCTGGCAGAGGGTTCATTCGATCATCTTCACAGTAATTCTGTATTACACGTATTCCATCCCTCAAACAAAACGCGGAAAAAACGAATACCAATACCTTTCCGTGCGAGCTCTAATTTCCCTTATTTTATCGTGATAATCGTACCTCCCCTTATTCGTCGAAATCAACAAAATATTTTCGCATTCAGAGGAGAAAGTTGGTGATTGAAATTTCGTGAGACGATCCCTCCGCAACGAAAACCGCCTTTGTTTTAATGATGTCCACAGAAACCCTGTGTCAGGTCGATTATACTCCCTCCCCTATTTCTCCATAGTACAAAACGAGCTGCCCTTGTTTGAAACTTCTCAATGTACTCCGTTAATCCTATATCGTAAGGATCCCATACCGCGAAGCAATACTTGAAAAGAGGACGGACAAGCGTAGTGTAGGCAGTTTCTTCAGTAGGTCGGTTGCATCTTCTAAGAATTCTGCCAGTAAAACGATGTCTTTGGTTCGCCTTCCCCACATCATTTTGTATGTATTCTCTCCAATTTAACTTGTTCGTAATTGTAATTCCCAGGTATTTAGTTGAATTTACGGCCTATAGGTTTATTTGATTTATCGTGTGACCGAAATTTAACGGGTTCCTTTACCACTCATGTGGAGGAAGCTCACAAAAAAAAAAAAAAAAAAAAAAAAAAAAAAAAAAAAAAAAAATGGCTCTGAGCACTATGGGACTTAACTTCTAAGGTCATCAGTCCCCTAGAACTTAGAACTACTTAAACCTAACTAACCTAAGGACATCACACTCATCCATGCCCGAGGCAGGATTCGAACCTGCGACCGTAGCGGTCGCGCGGTTCTAGACTGTAGCGCCTAGAACCGCTCGGCCACTCCGGCCGACGATGAAGCTCACACTTTTCATTATTTAGGGTCAATAGTCAATAGACGATAAACGACAGCATCATCTGCAAACAACCTAATATGGCTGCTTAGATTGTTTCCTAAATCGTTTATATAGATAAGGAACAGCGGAGGGCCTAAAAATAATCTTCAGAACACCAGAAACCACTTTTTTTACTCGCTGACTCTCCGTCAGTTACTGCAAATTATGACCTCTTTGACAGGAAACCGCGAATTCAGTCGCATTGGTGAGACGATATCCCATAAGCACACAATCTGATTACGATCCGCTTGTGAGGTACGGCATCAAAAGTCTTCTGTAAATCAAGAAATACGGAATCAGTTTGAAATCAGTCGTCGACTTCACTCAACATTTCGTGTGTGTACAGAGCTAGTAGTGTTTCACAAGAAAGACGTTTTCTAAATCCGTGTTGACTGCTTGTCATTAGACCGTTCTCTTCGAAGTAATTCATAATGTTCCAACACAATGTATGTTCCAAAATCCTGCTGAATTTCGACGTTAATGATATGGGTCTGTAATTTAGCGGATTACTCCTATTGCCGTTCTTGAATATTGGTGTGACTTGGGCAACTTTCCAGTCTTTGGGTACGGATCTTTCGTCGAGCGAGTGGTTGTATACGATTGTTAAGAATGGAGCTATTGAATCAGCATACTCCGAGAAGAATCTAGTTGGTATGCAATTTGGACTGGAAGACTTGCTTTTATTAAGTGATTTAGGTTGTATCACTACTACAAGGATAACTACTTCTAAGTTACTCATGTTGACAGCTGTTCTTGATGCGATTTTTGGAATATTTACTTTGTCTTCTTTGTTGAAGGTATTCCGGAAGGCTGTGTTTAGTAACTCTGCTTTAGTAGCACTGCCAAGCGTAGTACTTTCATTGCTATCGCTCGGAGAAAGCACTGACTGGTCTTGCCTCTAGCATACTTTATATACGACCACAATCTCTCTGGATTTTCTGCCAGTTTTCGAGAGAAAGTTTCGTTGTGGGAATTATTATGCACTGAAATCTGTGCTAAATTTCGAGCTTCTGAAAAGGATCACCAATCTTCGGGATTTTGCGTTCGTTTAAATTTGGCGTGCATTTTTCGTTGTTTCTGCAACAGTATCCTGAAGTGTTTCGCGTACCATTAGGCATCAGCTCCGTAGTTTGTTGATTTATTTGGTATAAATCTCTCAACTGCTGTCGATACTACTACTTTGAATTCAAGCCACGTCTGGTCTACACTTACATTGTTAATTTTACACAAACATTTCGGACAAGTACGTCCACAGTGCGGTCATGTACATGTCGAAACACAGCACCTTCTTTCTGTGATTCTGTCACGTCTCCGCTTCGATGCATCTCACAACCGTCTATCGCATAGACACTACTTTACTCCATGACTTACGTAGAATAAAATGCATTTATCTCTCCACTGAAATTATTCAAAAACCTCGCCAGGAAGCGTGCTATATGTGAGGCCCTAGCCTTTAATAATAGCGTCGGTCTTTGAACCAGACTAACATTTTCTTGAGATCAAACAGGAAATTACTCCATCATTTATTGGTTGAAGTTCCTCATACATAACTCTGTGACCACGTAAAAAGAGTCAGAGTTCAAGCAATACTCTTCGCTGAGTAATTAATGTTTAGCAGGAATATCAATGACCTCATTACCGTTCCTCGTGGCAGATGTTACTACTATCTTTTACCTAGATGGCATTCGAGGCAAAATAATGTGTTGCAATGGTTTGTTACACCCTAGTTACAAGAAGCCTTGTCACCTCTATTCACAGAATCTACGATAGTCTGTTGACAAACGAGTAACAAAATGATATATGTTTAAGTACGACGACGCCACCTCTGCTTGTGTGAATGGATTAGTTCTCTGATATTTTTGCTGTCGTTTGATAACTAGTTTCAACCTCTCAGTGAGGTAGTTTATAAAGCTGTGTGGTGAAGTTTCCTGCAAGTAAAGAAATAGCTAGATGGCCTTGATGTGCTCGACAGTCTTTATGACGTTCGCAGCAAGCTTTCATTTCTTACTCGCAATCCATATCCATCTAGTACGTTTCCTTCTCTCCCTTTCCCTACTACCGAATTCCAGTCACCCATGACTATTAAATTTTCGTCTCCCTTCACTATCTGAATAATTTCTTTTATGTCATCATACATTTCATCAATCTCTTCGTCATCTGCAGAGCTAGTTGCCATACAAACTTTTACTGCTGTGGTAGGCGAGGGCTTCGTGTCTATCTTGGCCACAATAGTGCATTCACTATGCTGTTTGTAGTACCTTACCAGCTCTTCTATTTTTTTATTCATTATTAAACCTACTTTTCACCTGACAAGAAGTCTTGTTCCTCCTGCCACCGAACTTCACTAATTCACACTATATCTAACTTTAACCTATCCGTTTCCCTTTTTAAATTTTCTAACCTACCTGGCCGATTAAGGGATCTGACATTCCACGCTCCGATCCGCAGAACGCCAGTTTTCTTTCTCCTGATAACGACGTCCTCTTGAGTAGTCCACGCCCGGAGATCCGAATGGGGGACATAACTCGATATCGCTGCCCAAATCAAAATGGAATCTCTGCCATCGTCCTCTTGAGTAGTCCACGCCCGGAGATCCGAATGGGGGACATAACTCGATATCGCTGCCCAAATCATCATGGAATCCCTGCCATGTTTCACTCTTGGGACGTAAACACGGCCAAAAGCTGAAAACTGCGTGAAACATGACTCATCCGACGAAATGACATTCTTTCATTACCGCATAGTCCAGGTTTTACGGCATCGGCACCACGTTTTTCTGTTAAGGGCTTTTGAATGAGTGGTTTTGGAAATCCAGCTCGCCCGGCAGTTCACTACTTACGCAGCTACCTTCGTGCTGTTTTGATGCTGACAGGAGTCGTCAAACACCAAACACTTGCGCTCCCATGGTTATGGAAGCATCCACGAATTTTCCCGTGTTCGAATGCACTGAGTTCCGACATAACACACTCCCAACTACAGAGAACATTCTTCTGACCACATTGCCACTTGCAACGTATTGAGGACATTACACTGGTACCTTTCGTGGTCAAATACAACGGCGCAACCTGTATTTTAGGCAAGTTTCTCCATTTATGTTTAAGCACGCATTTCTCGCAGTGTTTCTATATTTTTGTCCAACCCCAGTATATCTTGCGCAATGACTGCTACGACAAAATCAACGAAATTCGAGCTAATACAGAAGGTACTCGATAGCCGATATTACCGCGCAACCATTTGCAAATGGGTTGGCAAGAGTGGGAATGACAGTGCTGCTCCAGTAAACTCCGCAGCACAACTTAGGGTCGCCTGCGAAGTATTGGCGTGGATGCTGAACACCATGTGATGGTGATACATGAAGTCGCTGGCCGCTACTTCGATAATACAGACGAGTTCCACTATAAAATGTCCTAAAATAACATACACCAGTAATATACGACTGAGCACCGCAGAGTGAGCATAAAACTAAACAACTCACGCAACACTATTAGTAAAGCACTAAACAGCATATGACTGCGATCAGTAGATTCCACGAGTGTCGCATCCGCATCTTTGCCACATACCCGTTAATCGCTTTTGTTAACTGCAAGGAAGTATCGCTTCCTGAATCAACAGAATATGTGTGATCCTAATAGCTGAATAAACTTTAGCGTACCACGCTTCATCTGAGTGAATATGCGCACAGTGTAGCTTTGAAGACGGCAGTTGCCTTTTACAGACGACACAGAAAGTACTCTTCTCGCTAGCCGTAACCTCTCAACAAGGATGCCTCGCAGCGGCAAGACTCTTTGTTTATTGTTCACGTCGGTGCGTCCCACGGTCATGCGCGGCCCTTGATTTCCCAGAGCCGACTGAGAAGCACGACCATTACCCGCAATATCTCTTTGTGCTAGGGAAGCACGACTGACCTCGACGGAGCCGCCTCTCTTTGGAGCTAAGGGTGAGGTGAGTAAGGTCTCCGGAAGATACCTGCGGCGATCCTTCGACCGATAATTAAGATTAACGATCCAAAACGTGAACATAACGGAAACGAGACCCACACAAAAAAGACCAACAACGAAAGAGCGCACTCTAAAAGCGTACTTTTTTTCAAAGTCAGTATTATATGTCAATGGGGTTACCAGAACTTTTTTCCCTTTACTCCGTTTTTCGTAACTGATTTCATGTCTTCAGTTCCTGTTGCAATCTTCGTCTCTGCGCACACGCTGGATACCACGTTCTAGATAATATGTGCTAATAGCAAAATCTTCATCATTTCCTATTCTCCCTAGCACCAAATCAGTCTTGGTTGTGTCACCACAAGGCCCGTACTCTCGTCCCTCACATCTGAAAGAGTTTTCTTCTCCTATCCTGCCTAGTTTCATTTCATATTTGATCAGACCATTTCATTTTTAAAGCCCTTCCACTGCGCCATGTATCAACTGCGTCTACTTCCTCGATGTCCACTATAACCACGGAGGCATTTAGTTTTCTGTCAGTTCTATTTCATAGCCATAATTATTCCTTCTCGTGCATTTCTGTTTTACCTGAATTTGGAAGGGTCATCGTAACCCTGTTCCACTTTCGCTTCTTTTTCATTGCTTCTATACCAATAATAGTTTGTTAGTTTCCAGATCATTTAATGGCTATAATGTTCACATTACTGGTTCCAGCACTTGACTGCGATCTTCATTACTGATTAAATCACTAACGCAGCCGTTAAGATACATAACAATTACAGTCAAGCATTCTCAGCATCATGAAGTCTTACAAAATACACTCCTGGAAATTGAAATAAGAACACCGTGAATTCATTGTCCCAGGAAGGGGAAACTTTATTGACACATTCCTGGGGTCAGATACATCACATGATCACACTGACAGAACCACACGTACATAGACACAGGCAACAGAGCATGCACAATGTCGGCACTAGTACAGTGTATATCCACCTTTCGCAGCAATGCAGGCTGCTATTCTCCCATGGAGACGATCGTAGAGATGCTGGATGTAGTCCTGTGGAACGGCTTGCCATGCCATTTCCACCTGGCGCCTCAGTTGGACCAGCGTTCGTGCTGGACGTGCAGACCGCAGTCCCAAACATGCTCAATGGGGGATAGATCCGGAGATCTTGCTGGCTAGGGTAGTTGACTTACACCTTCTAGAGCACGTTGGGTGGCACGGGATACATGCGGACGTGCATTGTCCTGTTGGAACAGCAAGTTCCCTTGCCGGTCTAGGAATGGTAGAACGATGGGTTCGATGACGGTTTGGATGTACCGTGCACTATTCAGTGTCCCCTCGACGATCACCAGTGGTGTACGGCCAGTGTAGGAGATCGCTCCCCACACCATGATGCCGGGTGTTGGCCCTGTGTGCCTCGGTCGTATGCAGTCCTGATTGTGGCGCTCACCTGCACGGCGCCAAACACGCATACGACCATCATTGGCACCAAGGCAGAAGCGACTCTCATCGCTGAAGACGACACGTCTCCATTCGTCCCTCCATTCACGCCTGTCGCGACACCACTGGAGGCGGGCTGCACGATGTTGGGGCGTGAGCGGAAGACGGCCTAACGGTGTGCGGGACCGTAACTCAGCTTCATGGAGACGGTTGCGAATGGTCCTCGCCGATACCCCAGGAGCAACAGTGTCCCTAATTTGCTGGGAAGTGGCGGTGCGGTCCCCTACGGCACTGCGTAGGATCCTACGGTCTTGGCGTGCATCCGTGCGTCGCTGCGGTCCGGTCCCAGGTCGATGGGCACGTGCACCTTCCGCCGACCATTGGCGACAACATCGATGTACTGTGGAGACCTCACGCCCCACGTGTTGAGCAATTCGGCGGTACGTCCACCCGGCCTCCCGCATGCCCACTATACGCCCTCGCTCAAAGTCCGTCAACTGCACATACGGTTCACGTCCACGCTGTCGCGGCATGCTACCAGTGTTAAAGACTGCGATGGAGCTCCGTATGCCACGGCAAACTGGCTGACACTGACGGCGGCGGTGCACAAATGCTGCGCAGCTAGCGCCATTCGACGGCCAACACCGCGGTTCCTGGTGTGTCCGCTGTGCCGTGCGTGTGATCATTGCTTGTACAGCCCTCTCGCAGTGTCCGGAGCAAGTATGGTGGGTCTGACACACCGGTGTCAATGTGTTCTTTTTTCCATTTCCAGGAGCGTATGTCAATGAATACGTCATATCGTCACATATTTCTTTTACTATCTGACGATATGACTTATTCATTGACATATTTTACAAGATTTCAATGTGCCAGAAATGCTTAACTGGAACTGTTATGTATCCTGCTGATGGTGTCAGTGAGTTAATCGTATCTGAAGGTGACAATCAAGAGCTGAAACCGGTAATGTGAACACTGTAACAAATAAGCGATCCTGTACATGATATATAATTTTAAATAAAAATGTATCAGTTCGGTTGTTCAAGCTCTTGAATCTCCAAAAGTTTTTCACCCATTGCTTTGAAATTTTGACACAACGTTGCATACAAATACGTGCATGTTTTTGTACACTTACTGGAGCGCCATATGTTGAACGTAGGGGACATTATTAGCAAAAATCTTGAAAAGCTCTTGACTGACTTACTTATGGCTTATCGCTATTTGATTAGAATACTACATCGGAATTTTAATATGCGAAATACTGTGACTGAAGCCATTATCTGTTGAAGGGGTCTCTCTCATACTCTGTAACCGATGATCCCAACCGATGTGCCCATTCATTCTTAGCGATTTCAATTCCCAAACACGGTTACGTTTCCAATGACAGTAAACACGGGTAAAGGTCACAGTAAGGGGGAAGAAGAGAAAGACAGAGAGGGGGCACGAAATGAAAATAGCGAGGGTGAAGGAGAAGATGGACAGAGAGGGGAGGATAGGAAATTAAGATGTACATCCAATTTACATACTTATCTCCTGTACCTTGCTCTAGTCTAAAACGAAACAGCTCTTACAATCAAACCGATAGTGTGAAAATTTCCACATACAAATAGTGGTATTTCGCCGCCCTTACGGATGTTATAATGCAAATGCTGTACAGTTATAAAAGTTTTACAGATTACTTTCGTCAATAATGTTACAACAGACATTTCTCTGAAAGTCTGTGAGAACCTCTCCTGGATCATCAATATTGTTCACAGACATAAATAATTTTCTTATTAGTACTTCCCATAGTGATTACAGTCATTCGGAACATAAAAGTCTAGAAACAAAATGGACTTTGTACTGAGGTGTTGACATATACTGACCAAGACGCGTTTCGCCCTTTTTGTGTGACAGGCATCTTCAGTAGATATTCTGGAATATTGTATTAGTTTGGATTTAAACACGCTAATTAAAGACTTAAAACAGTTCACAACAGGTTTTTTAAATAGCGTGTAATAATTAATTTTACACAGAATACCGATTTACCTGTTTCGTGTCGAGGTGGCGACAGCTGGAAAGTCGCAATTGCCTCGAAGTCAAGTGCACCTAAGTCACACGTTATCATCTGCAGCGTTGTTACAGCTAACGTCTTTCAACACTCTGTCAAAATCAGATATCTGGTATTTCCTCTTCTTCTGTTACAGGATGACAATTATTGAACTATATAAAAAAAGGTAGCTTACATCTACATCTACATCTATACTCCGCGAGCCACCTTACGGTGTGTGGCGGAGGGTACTTATTGTACCACTATCTGATCCCCCCTTCCCTGTTCCATTCACGAATTGTGCGTGGGAAGAACGACTGCTTGTAAGTCTCCGTATTTGCTCTAATTTCTCGGATCTTTTCGTTGTGATCATTACGCGAGATATATGTGGGCGGTAGTAATATGTTGCCCATCTCTTCCCGGAATGTGCTCTCTCGTAATTTCGATAATAAACCTCTCCGTATTGCGTAACGCCTTTCTTGAAGTGTCCGCCACTGGAGCTTGTTCAGCATCTCCGTAACGCTCTCGCGCTGACTAAATGTCCCCATGACGAATCGCGCTGCTTTTCGCTGGATCATGTCTATCTCTTCTATTAATCCAACCTGGTAAGGGTCCCATACTGATGAGCAATACTCAAGAATCGGACGAACAAGCGTTTTGTAAGCTACTTCTTTCGTCGATGAGTCACATTTTCTTGGAATTCTTCCTATGAATCTCAACCTGGCGCCTGCTTTTCCCACTATTTGTTTTATGTGATCATTCCACTTCAGATCGCTCCGGATAGTAACTCCTAAGTATTTTACGGTCGTTACCGCTTCCAATGATTTACCACCTATGGCATAATCGTACTGGAATGGATTTCTGCCCCTATGTATGCGCATTATATTACATTTATCTACGTTTAGGGAAAGCTGCCAGCTGTCGCACCATGCATTAATCCTCTGCAGGTCCTCCTGGAGTACGTACGAGTCTTCTGATGTTGCTACTTTCTTGTAGACAACCGTGTCATCTGCAAATAGCCTCACGGAGCTACCGATGTTGTCAACTAAGTCATTTATGTATATTGTAAACAATAAAGGTCCTAGTTACAAACTACGGCGGGCACACACTTTATTCAACATATAATCGTCACTACAGATATTCGGATATGTTACGATCTGTTCGATATGCCTGCCATCATTGGCGATGATGTGACGCAGACGAATATCGAAATTCTGGTTGCCCCGCTGCAGTGTCGCAATATCGATGCTGCCGATGACCGCCTGAAACGCTGTTTTCCGCTCAGCATGGTTTTCGAGTGTTTCCTATACACCTTGTCTTTAAGGGTATACGGAATGCCCTATGCTTACAATGTTAAATTGAGCTAAAAGTTAGGAACATTTTCTCATTTGTTATTTGGACGATACTCTTGATTTTTTCACAGAACGCAGAGAGATGTTCTGCTTTTATGCTGAATTATTAATTTTGAAAAAATAATGTATAGTTTTTCAGATATTTTATTTTTTGTAAATGTTAAAAAATGTTATACATTTTAACAAGTATTTTAAAATTTACATCCATTAATACAAAATAATTCCACATATCTTTTAATTCAGATATATTAGAAGGTCTTAAGGAATAACTACAGAAAATTTCATCTTTCAACTATAAATAGGCCCTGATAAAATGTACCTTCTACACAAAAAAACTAAAGTTACGGGAAATTAGCTTCAAAGCTTTTACTTCAGTACAAGCCTGCTCCTGCCCGCATCTCGTGGTCGTGCGGTAGCGTTCTCGCTTCCCACGCCCGGGTTCCCGGGTTCGATTCCCGGCGGGGTCAGGGATTTTCACTGCCTCGTGATGGCTGGGTGTTGTGTGCTGTCCTTAGGTTAGTTAGGTTTAAGTAGTTCTAAGTTCTAGGGGACTGATGACCATAGCTGTTAAGTCCCATAGTGCTCAGAGCCATTTGAACCATTTGAACCAAGCCTGCTCCATAGCTTGTATCATCAGAATCGTCCAACAGCTTCCTCTTGATGGCTCTGCTATGCTGTCTAGCCATCTTTGAATACACTTTTATGGCATTATCTGAAGACCTCAGCCGTTCCTTGTCCAAACAAAGCATAACTGCAGCAGTTCGTAGTCCTACACAGAGCCCCAACTTCAGCAGAACTTTACACTTTGTTATATTGCCCTGATTGAATGATGAAACAGCATCATAAACGCCAAAGTGAAGTGTGTTTATACCCACAAACACAGTTTTAGGTAGTCTATTCCATATCACATGGTTCACACACTCATTTGGATTTTGAGTCTGGCCATGACGACATTTCTTTAGTAGACTAATATCTGCGAGGTCTCGGAATATTGGTTTTATTTCATCCATTATGGCAGGTGGCAGGTGATGAGAGTGATTATATTGTTTCTTAGTTACCTTGCCTCTGTTGTACTTGCACCAACTGTCGTCTCCTTTTGGACATAGCCCATGTTGGGGATTCTCATTGTTTGAAGCTGTATGAAAAAACAGAGCCCAGACTGCTCCTCTCATTAATTCTGCATCTGCTGTATTCTGTCTTATTGCTAGACCATAGCACTTCTGAATATGATCTATTGTAGCATCTGTCAGTCTATTTTTCCCATCTAAAGTTTTTCCATCGCTCAATTTCTTGCCTTTCATGCTAGCCTTGAGCCGTCGAAGTCTTGATCCCATCCTTTTCTGAACGTGGCCAACACACTCCAGTTTGGAAATTTTCACATCGTTACCAAAGGGTCTCAGTTCCTCAATTTCTTTGAAAGCCTTTGAGTCACCATCTCCAAGATAAAGTAAAAATTATCAATATACCATAATATCTCCAAGATAATTTATGTATCTAACGTTGTAGCATTTTACTGAGCGTTGATAAATACTTCTTACACCAGCAACTTCCATACCACCACTTGACCCATAGTAATTTGCCATGCACTCCTCTTCATGTTTATTTTTCATTTTCTCCTTGCATCTGCAATGCTTGGAAAGTATTGCCACATCAACTACCTTACCAGTGTCCACACTTGTAGCTGTTGCTACACAATTCAGAGATGTGTGGCCTCTCTTCTGCCATCTTCCATCAAAAGCCATGGACAATTCTCTGCTATTATTATTTTCAACAACTGCTTCCTCATCAGCATCTTTCATGTTTTCCTGTGCCACATCTTCTACAGCAGAGCCTATTGCAATTATGTGTTTGTTAAATTTTGAAGGTGGAGGAGGGAGGTTCATCACACCACACAACATGGCACCTGCAGCCCTGCCCTTTCCTATACACCGTAATTCATAAACCAGTCTAATGTTTATATCGTATAGTTTACCTGTATCTGCAGTAACATGTGAGGAATTGAAGAAAGTAACACTGTGTTTGCAATAACTGCACATCAACTCTAATTCACAAGCAAGTCCTACATGTAAGTTTGTTTTCAATGAAACACCACATTTTCCACATTGTTTGCAGCACACATTGTTCTCCAAAACGTCTGATAATAAAGAGACATTAATTACCTCATATTTTGTAGTCCCAGCATTTAGTTTCTTGTATTCTTCTTCAATTCCAGCCAGTTTTCTTCTTGAAGCACTTTCCGGTGTAGTGGCAGCAGCATCACTCAATGTATCACTACCAGTGTTGAGGTTCGTCGCTACTGGGACATCAGATAATGATGAGGATGAATCAGACGAATTTTTAGTACACTTTACTTTCTTGCGCCAATGTACACGCTTTCTAAATATCTTCAGACTAGGTCTTGGCATGTTGAAGGAAAGAAAACTCAATGACTTCTCCACATACGACTTTCACAACAATGACACGGATGTACTCACAAAGGAAACAATACAAATGGTGCAGAATCTATTGTCAACTGTCTAGCAGTGTAGCCAACAGAAAAGCTAACTCTCTTGTGCTCAATTATATCTCTGGCAAGGCTGTCTGTATCAGGTATATTTCGCGTCTCATATACAAGGTGCGGAATATCGTATGTCGAAATTATTTAAAAAAATTATTTAAAATCTATTCACGTCATCCAAATATTTTATACATGGTATTAAACGGGAGAGTCTAAATTTTTCGAAAATGCATTTACCCAAAAATCGATTTTTTCATCGAAAAACTCATTCCGTATACCCTTAATATAGTTCCAAAAAAAGGAGTTCAGATCCGGAGAAATGGTGGCCAATCGAAGCCCATGCCAGTGGCATCTGGGTACCCCAGAGCTAGAATGCTGTCCCCAAAGTGCTCCTCCAGGACATCAAACACTCTCCTGCTTCGATGGGGTCGAGCTCCGTCTTGCATGAACCACATCTTGCCGAAATCAGGGTCACTACGGATAGTGGAGATGAAGTCATCTTCCAAAACCTTCACGTACTGTTCGATAGTGACCGTGCCCTGAACGAATGTTGCACCAATTATTCCGTGACTGCACGCTGCACACCACAGAGTCTCCCGTTGAGGCTGAAGAGACTTCTCGATAGCGAAATGTAGATTCTCAGACGCCCAAATACGCCAGTTTTGCTTATTGACGAACCCATCCAAATGAAAGTTGGCTTCGTCGCTACACCAAACCATATTCACATCAAACTCCTGTTCGTCAATTCCGTGGACAATAGTGTTGGTGAAACAACCGTTGGCCCTGGGGCCTAATGGCTGATAGGACTGAATTTTGTATGGGAAGTGATGCACGTCGTCAACAACAATTTGTCGCAGTGTCTCCCGGTTGATTTCCACTTGTCGTGCAGCTCGTCTGATCGATTTCCTGGAGCTTGTTTGAAACACAGCGCATGTCTTCTCGATGTTTTCAGGCGTTTTCAATCTTTTTTGCCAACCATGTCATCACGAACGCCTCTCGTTCTCTCAAACTTGCGAATCAAATTCTTGATTGTTAGCACACTTGGACCGGTCGCCTTCAGCTTGAACTCGGTCGCAAACTTCCTTTGTACCGCAGTTAGGCTGGTATTGCTCGTATAATAGGCCTTCACAAGCGCTATACGCTCAGGCACGCTGTACCGGACGTTTTCACGTGCTAACGGCCGACAATAACGAGGCGTGTGCGCATGCGCATAATAATTCCCATATGCCCTGCAGCCAACCGTTGAGTTTGAACATCCTAACGCAAACGATTTTATTTCATGTAGTTCAATAATTGCCGCCCTGTTACTGAACTGTCTGTCTTTGTCTTAACGATTTTCTACGTTTTCTATTTACGAGGGAATTTCTTTGCCTTTTGGAGTTAATTATTGTTGTAGTAACTGTGTTAATTTTTTTATTTTACCTTGCGCTACAGTGCGTGATTTCCGTGTAGAGGCCACGACATCTGATAATCTCTGCAGTTTCAACGCTACTGTTCGCTTAGGCTACTGAACGTAGAGACACTGCTCTCTTGGTCCAATAGCTCTCATTGTCACAGATGGCGAATATTCTAAGTGTATGTTTAGAAAGTTGACGTGAGACACATCACTCACTGACCTACAGTATTGGTGATTCTGTGGGATATTCAGTTCAGTCTTTAAGCTCAACGACTGTTTACATCTGCTCTGCGCTTACGTCGTTGGCTCCACTACCACTGTCGTGTAAATAAGGCGATAACGTCTTTGTCGACATCGTGCGTAGCCCTGTTCAATGATATGTTCCAGTATTAGCCTCAAGCGCTGTACAGAACCCACGCAAAACCCAAACCAGGATGGGTGGAAGGGAATTTGAACATTTCTCGTCCCCTAGACCAAGCTCCGCGACACTCAGCACAAGACGAACGGCTGATTCGGGTCTCCTGCGAAATACCAGGAAAGAACCGCGTATCTCGCGATCTGCTCATATTCAAAAATAATGTGTAGCTTTTCTCGAGAACCACTCTAGCGCTTAGAATATCCAAAACGTGTTTGTGGACCCATAAATACGTCAAACTTGTGCAAGGGCTATGCTAATCTAAGTATCAATCCAATTTCAGTGTATGCGCCCCGAAAAGAGCTGCTAGTGTTCTAGTAAGCCAGTTTAGTCCACAGAAAACTGCTAAGTGGGCGCGCAGGGAATTTAAACGAGATTATTTTGATGGAAAGCGCCACTGTTCTTCCGAAACGCTGTTGTTTAATGTGCAGTTCCAATATTTTATGTAAACTGTGAAACAATGCGTCTGGCTTGATCATCTGTTTCGCGTAGTAGCCATAACATGATATGTTGGAACTCATGCAGAGGAAAATAAGCGGATATTTTCATTGCTCCACCGATCAATCAGACGGTTTATTTTATGACTTATTACTCTTCCGAAAACATTAAGTTATAGTTAATTTGGTAACGTACAGGGAGAACAGCAGATTCAAATGGGTGTAGGTTGCTGTAGCTATACTGAAATGATGAGCTTTGTACACGGGAGACTAACAGATACACTGTGTCTAATTAGACTTTGGACTGAAGACAGCAACAAACTAATCTGTTACTACCACCACCACCACTATTTACGCAGTAGGAACTGCCGTCAGAGAACTGCTGCCTCTGTATCACGGAGTCCCGGGTTCGATTCCCGAGCGGGTTGGGGATTTTCTCCGCCTGTGGACTGGGTGCTTGTGTTGTCCTAATCATTTCATCATCATCATCATTCGTGTCAGTGGCTTGATTGGTCTGTGAAAAAAATTGGACTGTGAAAAAATTGGGACTTTGTATGGGCGCTGATGACCGCGCAGTTGACACTCCACAAACCAAACACCATCGTCAAACACAGTCACAGAAGCACAATTTTATGACTCATTTGGTACATACAGTTGCATTTATTGCATTTAATTCATATATTCCTGAACCAGAAAATTTAAATTTCTCTCCTGTCACAGTTCGTATTTCTCCTACAGCAAGGTCGTGCACAGTGTGCAACAAGAAAGTATACGGTCAGTGAAAAGCATTATTACGACATACTGTCAGTTGGAAACCTGTATTGAATTCGTCTAGTGTCTACACAAGAACCAATCGATACACGGAGCGTAAAGTAAGTGATAAAACATGGCCTTGTAGCTGTAAGCAGTTAGATGACAGTGTGCTGCCCGAGAACGCTACATGTCCCATACCAATATATATATATATATATATATATATATATATATATATATATATATATATATATATATATAGTCAATTAATTATCTTTTAATCTACAGACCAGTGATAATGACTAACATGAATAGGTGTAACGTGTCTGGCTAAAAATAACAAACATTCAGTTGCAAAAGGCGAATAATATTTGTTTTTAACTACATGGTTATCATATTTAACTTTGAAGATACGAACGTGCGCAGACATTACTTTTCGTGCTCTTCTGCACTTTCCAGTTTTCACTACACTGCCACCGCTTTCCTTCTCTCGCTGAGTTGGTGGCTGACAGTGGCATAAGATGAGGGGGTTTTGGAGAGCGAGGGCGGGGGGGGGGGGGGGAGGTTAACGCGAGTTGTGTGATCGGAAACGACAGAGCTTCCACATGCGGACCTGGGCAAGGCTGCTGTATCCCCTGACTGCCAGCAGTTCATAATTAAGACCCGACTTACGAGTGCAAAGAAGTCTGCTGAGATCACAATATTTCAATCTGTTTATTTTAGTCGGCTCTGACATGTTCTGAAAATATTGTTAAAAAGTTCCTGCACGTTTCTCCTACGTACACTGACTGACAAGAGACGCGTCTAACTTCCGTATATGCTTGATCTGTCGAAATTATCTGTGAGTGTGTGCTTGTTCTGAGATTTTACTGCGTTATGTTGCTCGTCCTGTATCCGATTTGAGGTCCCTAATTCTATTCTGTGACCAATTTTATTGTTGTCGGTGACCTTTTTCTTTTGTTCAGATTCTTGCTCTGTTACGTCCTGTGTGTTACCATTGTCTGTGTGCTGAGCTCATCTCTGTTGTTGTGCAAGGTCTTGTGTGTACCTGGCTGATCTATTCCCGGTCCATTCATATATTTATGGATTTAGTTTCTGTACCAAACGTGTATCACGAACATTCTCGGCGCTTTTTGTTTCATTATGTTAAGCTCCTGTGTGCAGCTCTGGTTAATTTGTCGAGCACGAATCTGAGGCTCGTATGTCTGTGAGTCAGTGATTGATGTGACTGGATGTGAATGGTGGTGTTTGCGGTTTTCTTGTATACTGTAAAATCATTTGTGTTGCTTATTCCCTTTACGGCAAAAATCCAGAAAATTAGTGTCTTATCTGTTTCCATTTGTAAAGTGAAATGAATTTCATGGTGTACATTGTTTATTTTCTCATGTAGCTCTTTTTATGTGTGTATGAGGTTCATTAATATATTCACGAACAGCCAGGAATACATTGTCTTCAAACACGAGAAATACAAATTTATGTATTGGAACCACTATGCTGATGATGAAATATGCCTAACTGATGAACCAAATAAGTACAAACATAACACAGCTACATGAGAAATTGTGATCGGCTCCTTATTAAATCTCCTAATCGATGAAACACTAATAGCTACAGAACTATTGCTCACAAGAGCGTGAAACTCCATCCCCTGGAGAGTTCAGACATCCGAAACATAGCTCCGAAAACAAAATAATAGGCCGTCTTAGAATGCAATTTCAATAATCGGAAAATATTTTACCAACAGTAACTAATCATACACCAACACAATGATCTTGAGTTAAGGCGCTGATGATCACGTTCTTTAGCGTCAAACAATTTTAAATCCCACCACCCATTCAACCATGGTCTCACGAATGACTTGCTACTCGGCTTCGGCGGCCAGACTCTCACTAACGGTCAAATAGGTCTCCTATCCCTATAGAGAATATCATTTATTACTTGACATCATGTCTCTTGTACCTGGAATGGAATCACGGATTCTCTCAGGCTGTATATGTTGTTGTTGTTGTGGTCTTCAGTCCTGAGACTGGTTTGATGCAGCTCTCCATGCTACTCTATTCTGTGCAAGCTTCTTCATCTCCCAGTACCTACTGCAACCTACATCCTTCTGAATCTGCTTAGTGTATTCATCTCTTGGTCTCCCTCTACGATTTTTACCCTCCACGCTGCCCTCCAATGCTAAATTTGTGATCCCTTGATGCCTCAAAACATGTCCTACCAACCGATCCCTTCTTCTAGTCAAGTTGTGCCACAAACTTCTCTTCTCCCCAATCCTATTCAATACCTCCTCATTAGTTACGTGATCTACCCACCTTATCTTCAGCATTCTTCTGTAGCACCACATTTCAAAAGCTTCTATTCTCTTCTTGTCCAAACTAGTTATCGTCCATGTTTCACTTCCATACATGGCTACACTCCATACAAATACTTTCAGAAACGACTTCCTGCCACTTAAATCTATACTCGACGTTAACAAATTTCTCTTCTTCAGAAACGATTTCCTTGCCATTGCCAGTCTACATTTTATATCCTCTCTACTTCGACCATCATCAGTTATTTTGCTCCCCGAATAGCAAAACTCCTTTACTACTTTAAGTGTCTCATTTCCTAATTTAATTCCCTCAGCATCACAGAGCACTACAAATTGCTCTGTCAAACTCTTCACGCAGTATCTTATCTCCCATTTCGTCTTCATCTACATCCTCTTCCATTTCCATAATATTGTCCTCAAGTACATCGCCCTTGTATAAACCCTCTATATACTCCTTCCACCTTTCTGCCTTCCCTTCTTTGCTTAGAACTGGGTTGCCATCTGAGCTCTTGATATTCATACAAGTGGTTCTCTTCTCTCCAAAGGTCTCTTTAATTTTCCTGTAGGCAGTATCTATCTTACCCCTAGTGAGACAAGCCTCTACATCCTTACATATGTCCTCTAGCCATCCCTGCTTAGCCATTTTGCACTTCCTGTCAATCTCATTTTTGAGACGTTTGTATTCCTTTTTGCCTGCTTCATTTACTGCATTTTTATATTTTCTCCTTTCATCAATTAAATTCAATATTTCTTCTGTTACCCAAGGATTTCTATTAGCCCTCGTCTTTTTACCTACTTGATCCTCTGCTGCCTTCACTACTTCATCCCTCAGAGCTACCCATTCTTCTTCTACTGTATTTCTTTCCCCCATTCCTGTCAATTCTTCCCTTATGCTCTCCCTGAAACTCTCTACAACCTCTGGTTCTTTCAGTTTATCCAGGTCCCATCTCCTTAAATTCACACCTTTTTGCAGTTTCTTCAGTTTCAATCTGCAGTTCATAACCAATAGATTGTGGTCAGAGTCCACATCTGCCCCTGGAAATGTCTTACAATTTAAAACCTGGTTCCTAAATCTCTGTCTTACCATTATATAATCTATCTGATACCTTTTAGTATCTCCAGGATTCTTCCAGGTATACAACCTTCTTTTATGATTCTTGAACCAAGTGTTAGCTATGATTAAGTCATGCTCTGTGCAAAATTCTACAAGGCGGCTTCCTCTTTCATTTCTTCCCCCCAATCCATATTCACCTACTATGTTTCCTTCTCTCCCTTTTCCTACAGACGAATTCCAGTCACCCATGACTATTAAATTTTCGTCTCCCTTCACTACCTGAATAATTTCTTTTATCTCGTCATACATTTCATCAATTTCTTCATCATCTGCAGAGCTAGTTGGCATATAAACTTGTACTACTGTAGTAGGCATGGGCTTTGTGTCTATCATGGCCACAATAATGCGTTCACTATGCTGTTTGTAGTAGCTAACCCGCACTCCTATTTTTTTATTCATTATTAAACTTACTCCTGCATTACCCCTATTTGATTTTGTATTTATAACCCTATATTCACCTGACCAAAAGTCTTGTTCCTCCTGCCACCGAACTTCACTAATTCCCACTATATCTAACTTTAACCTATCCATTGCCCTTTTTAAATTTTCTAACCTACCTGCCCGATTAAGGGATCTGACATTCCACGCTCCGATCCGTAGAATGCCAGTTTTCTTTCTCCTGATAAAGATACAGCCTTTCTCCTGACAGGCTGTATATATTATCAACAAAATTAAAAACCCATGGACTCATCACATATCACCATAAACTCTTTCTGTGCGTTTAGTCGACACCATCTACAACAACATCCATTTTTTAGGCGTCATGTTACCCAGTGTTTCATCTGTTTCAGCGCCATCATGCCTGTGTAGGTAAGGTTGTAACGAAAGCGGCAACAAACTATCACGGCGCCTCACAGCATCCTGACACAGGCGTGAATTTACACTGAGGCGCCAAGGAAACTGGTTTAGGCATGCGTATTCAAATACAGGGGTGTGTAAACAGGCATAATACGTCGCTGCGGTCGGCAACGCATATGTAAGACAACAATTGTCTTGCGCAGTTGTTAGATCGGTTACTGCTGCTACAGTGGAAGGTTATGAAGATTTAAGTGAGTCTGAAGTTGTGTTACAGTCGGCGCACGAGCGATGGGGCACATCATCTCCGAGGTAGCGATGAAGTGGCGATTTTCCCGTGCCACCATTTCACGAGTGTAGCGTGAAATTGCGAATACGGTAAAACATCAAATCTGCGACATCGCTGCGGCCGGAAAAAGATCCTGCAAGAATGGGACCAACGATGACTGAAGAGAATCGTTCAACGTGACGGAAGTGCAACCCTTTCGCGAACTGCTGCAGATTTCAATACTGGGCCATCAACAAGTGTCATTGTGCGAACCCTTCAACGAAACATCATCGATATGGGCTTTCAGAGCCAAAGGCCCACTCATGTACCCTTGATGGCTGCATGACAGAATGCTTTACACCACGTCTGGGACCATCAACACCGACATTGGACTGTTGATAACTGGAAACATGTTGCCTGGTCGAATGAGTCTCGTTTCAAATTTTATCGAACGAATGGACGTATACGGTATGGAGACGACCTCATGAATCCATGAACCCTGCAAGTCAGCAGGGGACTATTCAAGCTGGTAGAGGTTCTGTAATGGTATGGGGAGTGTGCTTTTGGATTGATTTGGGACCCCTGATACGTCCAGATACGACTCTGACAGGTGGCACATACGTAAGCATCCCGCCTGGTCACCTACATCCATTCATGTCCATTGTACACTCCGACGGACTTGGCAATTCCAGCAGAACAATGCGACACCCCACACATCCATAATTTCTACAGAGTGGCTCCAGGAACACTCTTCTGAGTTTAAACGCTTCCGCTGGCCACCAAACTCCCCAGATATGAACATTATTGAGCATACCTGGGATCCCTTGCAACGTGCTGTTCAGAAGGGATCTCCACCCCCTCGTACTCTTGTGGATTTATGGACAGCCCTGCAGGATTCATGGCGTAGGTTCCCTGCAGCACTACTTCAGACATTAGTCGAGTCCATGCCGCGTCGTGTTGTGGCACTTCTGCGTCCTCGCGGGGACCCTGCACGATATTAGGCGGTGTACCAGTTTCTTTGGCTTTTCAGTCTATTTTGAGCAGCACAAGCAGCACACTAGAGTACCAAACAACTTTATGGTGCGCACGGTTCAGTGATGATCAGCGAGTTACGTGGTGAACAGGGTGGCTGTCCAGACACCTTGCTTATTTCTCGCATTCAAGTCTTCGGCCACGGTGCCGTCCGCCTCCCGGGTCAGCAGCCGGTTCGCGTCGTTAGCATTGCCCCCGCGGAGGCGAGCCGGCTGCCCAGTTTATATGCAGCAGAGTTGTTTGTGCCTCTTTCCGACGTGCCGCTAAGCTCGACTCATCCTGTTTGCCTACGAAGTTCCGACAGCGAAAAATTCTGCCTCGTGATGTTGAATGAAATGAGCGCCGACTCATTATGCGCAGGCGTGGAGCGGCGTACAGTTGTGTGTGCTCCGACTAGCAAGGATAATTCCAGAGGCGTCTCCGGCCCTGATGAACAGCACCTTTGGATGGTTCAGAGCTGAAAAGACTACGCAGTCATAAATGCTTCTACGTTTCATTCCTGACAGCTTCGTCAGTAGTAAGAGACTCTATTTGACGTACAGGTGGGCTTTCTTATCAGATTAATGTTTTCCTAGTAAGATGTTACTCGGGTTTCAAGTAGAAGACAATGGCAATTTACAAATAGTAACGATAAAGCTCTGCAAAAGCCCCATTTAAAGTTGAGTTTGCCTCCTCGTTTGATACTCTATCTAATATTCAACATTCTTCTATAGTAACACATCTGAAAATATTCTGCACTCTTCTTGTCTGTGGCGCTTGTCACGCACGTTTCACTTCCGCACCAGGCTAAATTCCAGACAAATACACTCTAAAGAGAAAAAAGGTCAACGCACTACGAAGGAATTATTCGAATGGGACGAAAATCGGTCTATGTGATGTACATCTACAGACAAACTAATCACTACAGTTTCAGAAAAAATGAATGATTTAGTCAGGAGGAAGAGCTTCACAAATTGAACAAGTCTGTCCCCCGTTAGTCCACCTCTCGCCCCCCTGCAAGCATTTATTCGGCTTGGCATTGATTGATAAGAGTTGCTGGATCTCATTCTGAGAGATATAGTGTCAAATTCTGTCCAACTGGCGCGTTAGATCGTAAAAATCCCTTTCTGGTTTGAGGGCCCTGCCCATAATGCTTCAGCCGTTCCCAACTGGAAATAGATCCAGTGACCTTACAGGCCAAGGAAGGGTCTGGGAGCACGGGAACAAGCAATAGGAACTCTCGCCGTGTGCGGGCGGGCATCACCTTTCTGAAATGTTAGCTCAGGATAGCTTGCCACGAAGGCGAACAAAACAGGGCGTAGAATACCGTCGACGCACCGCTGTGTCATGAAAGGGTGACGCAGTTGACAACCAAAGAGGGCCTGCTAATGACCAGCGAAATTGTGTTTGCAGACGCCGGGCGACAACCAGGGGTGATCGTCTGTGAAGCCGTTCCAGGACTCCTTCGGTTGTCCTCCGTGGCACCGTGACAGCGCAGCCGTACGCTGACGACATTCTTCGTCCCGTTTTGTTGCGCTTCATGGCAAGCCACCCCAGTTTTACATCTCAGCAAGATAATACACACCTGCACACGACGTACCTTGGTCGGCAAGGTCGCCAGGACTCCCCCACTTCGGAACATTTGGAGCATTAGAGGCAGGGCCCTACAACAAGCTCGGGATTTTGACGATCTAACGCACCAACTGGACGGAATTTGCAATCAATGCCAAACCGAATCACTGTTTGTCTAAGGGCAAGAAGCGGACTAACGAGTTGTTGACTTGCTCAATTTGTGAAGCTCTCTCTCTTGAACGAATCATCCAACTTTTCTGAAATTGTAAACGATAACAACGCAAACGTTGGATTATATCTACAACAGTTACCGAAGTTGATATTTCGTCAGAAAGGTACCCAAGAAATTTCGCAGAGGAAGAAAGAAGTGGCAGATGAAACATTGTCGTTTCTGCAAGATGATTCAGTGGAATGTGTGGTGTCATATACGCTCGACTGCGTACATGGGGAGAACAATGATGACCATACGTGCTTAACAAGTGAAATTGATATTGAAACAGGTATCGACCCATGTAGTTCATCATCCTTGTAGGACAGGGAGCCACAAATCCCGTCTCGAATGGAACGCTGTACAGGACAATCGTTGCCCAAGGAACGGGTAATAAATACAATTACTTACATGAAAGATCATCCGCAGCACAGTAAAAAAGCAACTGCAAACAGATTTGGGATAAGTCCGATGCATTATGACCGTGCAGTGCATAAGAAAAACTATACACTTGTTACAAAAACTGTTGTTTGCGCGTTTCAAAGGTTGTTACTGCGCGCGGCATAGACTACAGTGATTTCAAGGGAAGCATAACTTCAAACAGTGCTACAGAACTGAAAAATGTAAGATAACGAAATTTCAAACAAAGCGTCAATTTGATGATGCACAATTAACTGCAGAATCGGCCACAAAAATTTGTAGATGAGATAAACAAACTTATCCCATGTTTGAGTGAGGAATTTGTTTTCAACTCCGACCATCGGGATTTTAAGAGGACATGCATATGAAAGGAACACTGGAAACGCGAGGTACCAGGAGAGTTGTATCAAGATCAACTAACAGTAATACATTAAAGTATTCGTATACAACTGTGCCGACTGTTAATCTGGATGGTAAATTGGCCGGAAAGTTACTGCGTTGTGAGGAGCTGAAGGTGCTCTGCCACCTACGACTCCCTCTCGTGTGCGTGAGATTGCGTGGGTATAACGGAATATTCACGTCACAGCAAGAAAGAGTGGGAAAATGGGCGTAAGTGAATTACAACTATCGCATGAGCACTGCCTTTGGCCAATAGCTCGTCAAAATAAGTTGCTTTTGCTTGATTCCTGGTCTGCCTATAAAACATGCACTTCTCTAGCGCAAACTATCCCTCCTCAAAAGTGTGTGACATTGCAGTTCATACCTCCTGGAACCATTCGACAAATTCAGCCTCTATATGTCTGGTTTTTTTTCCGTACCGTATTATCGCACTATCTGTAGCTACACCTTACAGGATAGCCAGCTTCCCGATAAGCTCCACGACAGACTGTTTTGAATTCGGTTGCCTACCATCACATTCCATCCGTTCTCGTCACCCCGTTACATCAATTTGATTCTATATGCATTCTTTAAGAGTGGATACCTACCTGAGCGTCCTTCACGGTTTGTAACCACCAAGTAGTTCGCCTACGATCTTGATGGTGCGAACCTTTGTGATTACTGTGGGTCGCTGTTTTTCATTCGGTGTTCATGGTGCAAGTTAATGGTTTGTTTTGAACATTTCTTGCATGTCGACGATCTTCATTTTGTGACATATGGTTGATCTGTGCATCTCCCGGACACTCATTTTCTGTCGCTCTCCCGATGCACATGGTGATTCATTGGCAGCTAATTTTTTCCTGCCATAAATGTTAACAAAATACTTTCAAATGAGCCTTACTACAGACTGAACTTGCGAATTCGCACTCGTACTTCTTTAGAGCAAACTATACATCCTGAAAAGTGTGTGACATTGCAATTCATACCATCTGGAACCACTGGACAAATTAAAGTGCACATTCTGAAACGACTTCCTAATACATTTACATCAGATGTTAACAAACTCCTCTTCCTCAGAAAGGTTTTCCCTGTAGCCTGTCTACATTTGATATCCTCTCTACTGCGGCCATCATCAGTTATTTTGCTGCCCAAATAGCAAATCTCACCAGCTACTTATAGTGTCTCGTTTCGTAATCTAATTTCCTCAGCATCGCCTGACTTAAATCGACTACATTCCAGTACTCTTGTTTTACTTTTATTGATGATCGTCTTATAATTTCCTTTCAAGACAATCTCCATTCCATTCCAATGTTCGTCCCAGCCATTTGCGTCTCTGACAGAATTGCAGCAAACCTCAAAGTTTTTATTTCTTCTTCCTCAACTTTAATTCCTTTTCCAAATGTCTCATCAGGTCCCTTTATTTCCTTCTTAATGTACAGACTGTGTCACCTTGGAGACAGGCCACAACGCGTATCTTATTCCCCAATCAACTTCTTCCTCGCATTGTGTTAATAAACAAATCGCTTCATAGTAACGTGCCTACGCACAAGATACGTTCATCCCCCTTATCTTGTACTATGGTCACCCCTCTCCTACAGATTTTTGTACTGCAACAGCGATGTCCAAGCAAATCTTACGGAGAAGAGTCATGGTAGTTTCTCTCCCTGAAAATGTGTGAACCAGCAGCTTGTTTTACAGCGCTGGGAACCCATTCGGGAGGAATGAGGTCGGAATGTCCACCCAGCTAGACTGAGAATAGTTTTTTGTCGTTTCCCTAAACTGATCAGGGCGAATACCTGTAAAAGAATGTGGCGATTTCCCTCCGACTCCTTATCCCATACGATCTGAAACCTTAGTCGCCCGTCGTTTACTTCCAGTCACTATTGGTAATTACTTTTACAATGTATTTATCGCGCATCTTGAGCTGAAAATACAGGTGTAAATCTGGATGTTTTACACTGCTTCGTAATGAAAAAAACTTAAAAACTGAAGCACATGCCTCGCTTAAACTATGAACTAATTCTGTAAGGCTCAGTTTGAAGTCAGAAACACATTAGCTATCGCAAAAACAATAAACACAGTGAAACTTCCTGGCAGATTAAAACTGTGTGCCCGACCGAGACTCGAACTCGGTCCCGAGTTCGAGTCTCGGTCGGGCACACAGTTTTAATCTGCCAGGAAGTTTCATATCAGCGCACACTCCGCTGCAGAGTGAAAATCTCATTCTGGAAACATCCCCCAGGCTGTGGCTAAGCCATGTCTCCGCAATATCCTTTCTTTCAGGAGTGCTAGTTCTGCAAGGTTCGCAGGAGAGCTTCTGTAAAGTTTGGAAGGTAGGAGACGAGGTACTGGCAGAAGTAAAGCTGTGAGTACCGGACGTGAGTCGTGCTTCGGTAGCTCAGTTGGTAGAGCACTTGCCCGCGAAAGGCAATGGTCCCGAGTTCGAGTCTCGGTCGGGCACACAGTTTTAATCTGCCAGGAAGTTTCATATCAGCGCACACTCCGCTGCAGAGTGAAAATCTCATTCAATAAACACAGTGATTTGAAACATTTGTCACGTACGAACTGCATTTCAATCAAATTAATTCAGTCCAATAACATTTTAGTTACAATGGCTAGTTTCGGCATTGCACACCAAAATTCAAATTTATTTAAATAGCAAAGTAACTCGACAAATCTAAAAAGCGAGAGGGCGCACTGAAAAGTAGTGCCTCCGAATTTTTTATGTCAGAACCCCTAGGGGTTTTTAAATTAGACAAACGTTATGAACATTTTACATCTTCATTTTTCTAGTCTAAATACTGTATTTGTGGCCCTCTGATGCTAGAGGGCTTCGAATTGTAGCATGTAACCTGGCCTGTGTAGCTTAACTATGTCGATGCGTGGGAAACAGCGTGCTGTAACTTCCGAATTCGAGGATTTCATCCGCGCATGAAGCACCCTCTCCTTCAGACCACACACGAGCGCTGCGACATTACCAACAATCCGACGCCTTAGGTCGATTATCCTCCATACAGTCCCGACTTGGTCCCAACAGTTTTTAACTGTTTCCAAAACTTGAACACCTTCGAGGTCTTCACTCTGATAGTGATGAAACGGTGCAAACAGAGTTGAGATTGTGGCTCCGTCAACGAAGTCAAACATTCTACAGTGACGGTGTCAGTAAACTGATCTCTTGTTGAGAGAAATGTGTTCGTCGCCAGGGTTATATGTTGAGGAATAAGGAAGCACACATGAGGAATAAGTGTGTAGAGTGTTAATAACGTTTGTTTATTTAAAAAGCTTTACGAGTTTTCAGCTAGAAAATTCGGAGACATTACTTTTCAGCATGCCCTCGCGTCATAGAGAATTGCTTCGTCCTTGTAAATTAAAACAGCTATGAAGATGGCTGTACCAACGTTTTGAAACGGCGTTCATCCATACAAACTATAAATTTAAATCTTCCGCCACGTTTTTCTGCACGTATGTAAAGGCTAATTTCAGAAGATGCTGTAGGGATTTTGATACGGGTTTTATTAATATGTAGACTGATTCATGACTAAGGTTTGGGTATGTAACTTGTTACCGGTAAGCCAGACATGTTGTTCGATCGTAGACAATTAGTGCTATCCGCGCGAAGCTGGGGCGGTCGTTAGTTTACTTATTGAAGTTTCTCCTCTGCTTCTAGCCCACATCTACGTGTGCACATTCCTTATTTTGCTGCCTCTCGAATATTTTCAGCAGTATTCACTTTACAGTTGTTTAGCACGGTAAGTGTTAATGCTGCGTCTAACAATTGCCTTCAGTGCATTGAAGTTTACGTTGTTGCATGATTCGCTTTGTTTACTTTGACATTAAATAACGTATTGGCAAAGTACCGATTTAGTCAGTAAGTCTCTCTCTCTCTCTCTCTCTCTCTCTCTCTCTCTCTCTCTCTCTCTCACACACACACACACACACACACACACACACACAAACAGGTATATTGTCAAAGTACCAGAGTAAAGACAGATTTCTACACATCCGAAGCGAAAGTAAACACATCAAATATTGTGATATAAATGACAGACGAGAAAGCGCAGTAAGTAAATGAATCCCACTTCAATAATTCAGTAAATGAACAGGTTCCATAACTCCACGAAAACGTAACTGTACGTATGTTTTAATTTTTCAGACTGCTATATTTTGCCCGAATACAATAAGACAAATATTAGTAGTTGCATTGACAGTACCGCAATGTGAAATGACCACGACGAAGAAATTACAATTCACACGTAGGTAGGAAGGAAGGGCGCAGCCCCCAATCCTCCCGAAAGCAGGTAGGTAAGTAGGTAACAGGATCGAATCTTCCCAAACTGACACATTGTATGTCGTATTATAGACAATAATTATGTCTGCCATGTTCCATATCTCCTTTCCCTACCCCTCCCATGTTTTAAACAAAAAATATTCATTCACTTACGCACGCTTTGCGCGTGACCTTGAGCAGGACTTAAAACGGGAAGACCACAGAGACGGCCAACCGATTCGATTCAGATTTGGTAGGTCGCTTATGTACAACCTAAAACGAAGGAATCTAAGATATTTTGGGTCAACACCCCTGCGTTTTTGAGAAAATCACCCCTAAAGGTTATGACGAGCGATCGACTCAAAATTGGCGGGATCGATACATAATTGCAAATAGAGCATTTTTCTTCATCAGGTGTGTGGTCCGAAAACGCATACTTTTCCAGAAATCGAGGTAAGAAAGTTTTACAACTGCCGCGTCTGTACCCACATCGTTAAGGCTTGTCGCCTACAGCGCCGATAGCGTGCACGCACGGTTCCCAAACGCCGTGAGTTAGTAAAGTATTAAACTTTTAAGCCTTGTCACATGAAAACAACATCGAGTAAAAGTGCTGCGATTTCCTCACGAGGGATCACAGATAGCCAACCGTGCGACGCTTGTTTACAGCGAGGCACGGAATAGAACGCACGCGGGGAGAGTTATGTTGTCACGGGTGCCTCTTCGTCATATCATAGGGAAGGAACAGTGTAGCAGTAGAAAGATTGCATTCATTAGATGCTCTTGGTGCCGTGAGTACATTTGTTTCGAATGTTTATGTGAAAGTTACCATCCATCTAGTTGTTCGAAGAAAAGTGAGGACACGTAACAGTCACTGGAAGAGCCATTGTAAAGTGACCTGCAGTAACATTTTAGTTGTTTACTATTCCAAGAGGTTTGATAAATTTATTTGCCTACCTTATTATCATTCCTTGTTGATTTACTTACCTTATTAACCATCCTATCGCTATCAATTGAGATACGGAAAAATACAAACTAAAAGAATAACATCCACTACGTTTCTTCGAGATTCGCAGTCAGTTACCTCGGCCGTTGCGCTATCGGTGCTGTCGGCGAAAAGCGTTGACCATGTGGGTACAGAAGCGGCAGTTGTAAAAGTTTCTTACCTCGATTTCTGGAAAAGTATGCGTCTTCGGACCCCATTCCTGGTGATGAAAAATGCTCTATTTACAATTATCTATCGATCCCGACAACTTTTGAGTCGATCGCTCGTCATAACCTTTAGGGGTGATTTTCTCAAATACGCTGGGATGTTGACCCAAAATATCTTAGATTCCTCCGTTTTAGGTTGTACACAAGCGACCTACCAAATCTGAGCCGAATCGGTAGGCCGTCTCTGAGGTCTTCCCCTTGTCAGTCGCTGGCGCTCTGCCGGCTGGACTTTATGTCAATAAGATAAAAGATAAAACCTTTAAACATATTCACAATACACGCGAAATTTTTTTACATCTTCTATTGTAACTTCATATGCTTTCCTTTGCCTGCTTGGAGTATTCATAACGTTTAGAACTGCTACCTGCTTCAAACGGGAGGATTCAGTCCCATCGTTTTTCAGAGCCTTGTGGGCTTGGGAGGATTCAGTACCATTTTCTGACCACGGGACGATTCGGAGCTGCGC
Organism: Schistocerca americana; assembly: GCF_021461395.2. Classification (NCBI taxonomy): domain Eukaryota; kingdom Metazoa; phylum Arthropoda; class Insecta; order Orthoptera; family Acrididae; genus Schistocerca; species Schistocerca americana. Next base: position 130,069,844 of record NC_060124.1, read on the forward strand.
CCGGAAGTAAGGAAGAATAAAGATTGGGTTTAACTTCCTGTCGACATCGAGGTCATTAGTGGCGGAGCGCAAGCTCGGTTAGTGTCAAGAATGTGGAAGGAAATCGACTTTGCCCTTTCAGAGTGTAGGGAAATCGCGGAAAACGTGAATCTGCATACGTAGGTTTATCGGCAGTCGTTCTTTCCACGCAGTATTCGCAAATGGAACAGAGGTAATGTTAGTGTACTGCAGAGTTTCCTCCGCCACACACCGTAAGCCAGCTTGCAGCGTATAGACGTATATGCAGAGTTAACGAAGTATCTACACCAGTGATTGATTAGCTACTGTTATTTAATTCGTTGCATCACAGGAATTAAAAACGGGCACTCAGATGCTGCTTACCTGGAATTTCCCACACTCACTCTCGTGCAGTGGAGTTTCGCACGCACGAAACACAAGTACCAGACGGTAACACGACCCACCCCTAACGGCAACACGCATGTTTACATCAAGGGCCTGGCCGCCGCGCCGTGCGACCTGCCACAAAAAGCCTCGCGGCGCTTAGGGAATTCTTAATGCGGCCCCGCGAGCAGAAGCGCTGCCCCGAGCGTCTGACCGTCGCACCAAAGGCTGGCCAACGGTCCCACTTACCGTCCACTTGACGGACCTGCCCGCTCTGACATGAGAAGCAGCGCACGGGTTGGGGTCCCACGGTATGACCGAGTATGAAGCCCTACAGAAACAGGTAATCCCAAGTGGTCGTCGTATGTTTCTTAACCAGACACGGAATGCATTAACAATCGTCAGCCACGCGGAACTAATGTTCTGGAAGATCAGGAAACTGAAGTGAACACTGCCCACGTCGTAAGGAACCGGAGGGGTCACGCTGCCAAGTAGGCAGTACAGGCAGAAATACAGCAAGAAGTTACAAACATTTATTTTCCCGAGTGACGCTTAATAAATTTCGTCCTCTTCGCCATAAGGGCGGTATGAAATATGATCTGTGTCCGGCGCATCCAGCAATCAGTAGCTTAGCTACGCTATCGGTAAGCGTAGAACAAAGAGATGGCGCCGACAGACACCGAAACCTTGAGGACACGGGGTTAGGAATGGGAAAAAGCCACCAGTTAAAACCGATAACAGTATCTCAGTTTTCAGTAACTGGCATTTATTTGGCCTCGGTTGTAACAGGTGCTTTTTTTATTTTTTACTGACGACTGAGTAAAGCAGCAGTATTGAAATTTTTCGTTTTTAAATAAATCTTTTTGAAAAAAAGGAGTAATTGTTTCGTAAAATTTGCATTGTTTTCAAATATGAAAGTGGGAAAAGCGACTAGTGCTATTTTAATAACAATGCCAACAGAAACGAAAAAGCATAAAAATTGTTACAGCACTGCTGAGACATTAACATCCCCACTGTGGTGCGTCGAGCGGTCTAAGGCGCTGCAGTCATGGACTGCGCGGCTCGTCCCGGCGGAGGTTCGAGTCCTGTCTCCGGCATGGGTGTGTGTGTGTTTGTCCTTAGGATAGTTTAGCTTAAGTAGTGTGTAAGTTTAGGGACTGATGACTTCAGCAGTTAAGTCCCATAACATCCCACACACATTTTTTGTCGTAGCTCGAGGTACGCGGGTACGTGCAGTGTGCATGACTTGCCCCCCACTTGCCCACTTGCTCTGTACGGTAGTTTTTCGCTGTCTTCGCTGGACATCCGTTGTATTGAGGAAAGGCACGAGCCAGCAATGAAATACAATGCTTCATTTGCTTAAAAAGACTACAGATTTGTCTGCTATTTTTACAACATAACAAAAGAGGAAGGAAACTACGGCAAGAGCAATAAATTAAAAACTTAACAATAATTCATTCACAGTATTTAACAAAAGATAGAAACTAGCTTATCTGCTGACTGTGTGCACACAAATGCCTTTATCAGTCTGTAGCCATTGAAAACAGACAAATTAACACGAAAAACCAATTTCTCCAGCCTCAGTTTTCACTCTTTAGCACTGACTTCGAATTGCCCAAATATTTGTATTATCCCCCGATTACAACATGGTTTCTTTTTTGTCGAGTTTCATAAAATTAGAAACAACAGGAGACTACTCATGATTCTGTGTAGTGTGCAACTACTTACCACTTTTCGAGCAAAGCGGCGAACGATGGACGGACAAATTTTTCTTTTATTTGCCTACTTAATTTTATATATTGGTTCTGTGTGTCTTGAAACTGAGTCATAATTTTTTAATCTTTGTTCAATTTCTTCGTTTACTACAGGAAATAACAGAAATAAAGACATGAAATCGGTTATTTCAGAAACCAGTTTTTTTGAGCAGTTTTAACACTCAGGTTAAATTGGCGTGGAAAAACCGAGCTGTGGCCGAGTGGTTCTAGGCTTTTCAGTACGGAACCGCGCTGCTGCTACGGTCACAGGTTCGAATCCTGCCTCGGCCGTAGATGTGTGTGATGTCCTTAGGTTTGTTAGGTTTAAGTAGTTCTAAGTCTAGGGAACTCATGACCTCAGAAGTTAAGTCCCATAGTGCTGAGAGCCATTTGAACCATTTGGAAAAACCGAAATAATCGAAAACTGGTCGTTCCAGCGATATCCGCCATCCCTACATCTAGTGGGCTGTGACTCCAAGCATCCGCTACTGCAGTGTAAAGCTATCCTCACACGGGACATGTTTCCCATTGCCAAGCACGGCAGACGTGATATCCGTCGTGCTTGCCGCACGCTCTCAAACGACCTGCTACATCTCACGGAATATGTTCCTCACCGTGATTTGAGACCGCCGCACTCTCCAACGGCAGCCGTCAACTGCATCTGGCGCGCAAATCACACAGTTTGTTTACGAAAATGGACACGCGGAAAATAGCTGTGTTAACTCTGTTAGTGACTGTCCAAGGAGGAGGGAACCAGCCACTGAAGCAGACTGCAGTTCACTGGTTCATATACCCCGGCACACTCACAAAATCGAACAAACTCTGTCCAAAATGGAGAGTGCTCGTATTGATAACAAATTTCTTTCTTTCTTTCACTTGCGCTTTGTCCCGCAATGTTCGCAGGTTCGGCGTGGTTACTACGGAATTTAAAGGGATGGCCAGATGCCGTTCATGCCGCAATTGACCACCCGGCTACCTCGCGTTTATAAATTTAGACAACACTGCCTATGGAGCGCAGCGATCTGGTGCTACACTTAGCTTAAATCAACAGTCGAGATCGCAATAACAATTGTTTATTATGACCGGTTCGGCTTACGTTAAAGCCAAGCCATTCGCAGATTTTTTGGGCCCTCTATGGCTCCTCGGTTTTTCACGTGATACCGATGACATTGTACAGCCGGCCGCTGTGGCCGTGCTGTTCTAGGCGCTTCAGTCCGCAACCGCGCTGCTGCTACGGTCGCAGGTTCGAATCCTGCCTCGGGCGTGGATGTGTGTGATGTCCTTAGGTTAGTTAGGTTTAAGTAGTTCTAAGTCTAGGGGACTGATGACCTCAGATGTTAAGTCCCACAGTGCCTAGAGCCAACTGAACCATTTTTGAATGACAGTGTACAATCGTGGTATAAAGTGAAAAATCGAGGAGCCGCTAGCACCAGCTACAGAGGACCCAAAAATTCTGAAGATGGCCTTAACATAAGCCGAAACCGGACATTATAAACAAATGTTATTGTTTTATTTATTTATTTATCGTATCCAAGACGTCACTTTTACAAAACCTTTAAAAGTACAACAATGAGAAGACATAAAACATAAAGGAATATAATACATGGTAGTGAGAGAAGTGAAGATTAAATAAAGTAAAACACAAAAACATAGAAAAGAATGTTCATTTAAAAGAGGTGATATGATTCTGTCTGGGATTACAATCTTTATATCCCATGCGAAGCCCAGTACGTTGCAGCTCGTACGGCCTTGTCATCTGCTGTTAGTAGATCCTGTACCGAGCAAAGTTCGTCCAATTTCCTGCATACTAGTAAGTGTTGCGGGCCTTGCAGTTCTCCACATTAACAGAGCTCGTCTGTGTTGATATAGCCCCATTTCTTCAGGTCTACTTTGCATCGTGATTCACCTGATCTTAGTCTATTCAAGGCTTTCAAGATCGTGTATGGAAATTCGAAGCGGGCTCTATGTTCTTCCCTGGAACTCTCTTCCTCGATTTAAGCCTTTTGGGTTGGGGTTAGTGTCCAAACACTGGATGCCTGGGATCTGTTTCTTCTTTTTGTTTCTCGATTTGTGCAGCTGTTCTCCTTTTGAAGTCTGGAGGGACTATGCCCATACGTTGGTATAGCTTGTGTGTGGGAGTTATTGTTATTGTGATTTCGACTGTTAATTTAACCTACGTACCTTGCTTTTTATGCACTGACGCCACTCTGCAATGATTCCTTCTAAACAATAGTTGTACGTGTGCGTGACAAAATATTGTGTAGTTTTGGCAACCACAGCAACCTTGAGAGAACGATATATCCTAGTCACCAAGCAAACGGAGGTGCACATTCCGCTGTGCCCATATTCAGCTGCTCCCGACTGATTTTTATGAGAAACGGGGTACAGACGCCTATCTTTTAGAATACGTGTGATTTCCCTTAATAACTTAAAGTGAAAGATGTATGGTTCCTTGAACGAAGCTACTGTATATTTCCTTGTACATCCTCATCCTTTCCTACCCAGCAGTATCTACCGCAGGCAGATAAGAAAATGGCCCACGAGGGGCTGAGGGATGAGGGGAGAGGAACATTCCTTCCGCTCGCTGCCTTCAGCCTCACGGCTGTCTGTGATATTGCCCATACGAAGAATGTTCCCTTAGCAGTAAAGTCTTGTTGCGTTTCAGTGTTATCCATTAATGACCTCCCATTTTATTTTGTTATATGCAGTATCAGTGCCACAAAGGAAAATTCCGGTCAAAATGTCTTTATACATCACATCCCCATTGTACGCAAGAAACGGACAAAAAACGTTACAGTCGACGATGTTTTCACTGAATAAAATTAAACGTCTGCATTAACGAACAATCAAATTTCAGTATTTGTATAAACAGTACCAGTATTAACAAACTCTTTCTGCAGCAGCTGCTGAAACCCCGTACACATTAAATGGAGAATCTGACCAGTGTTATTGCGGAAGTATCAGTGCACTCAGGAAGTGAGAATATTTGACATACAGGCTGTAACAGATATAAGTGCAGATATTGTTACATGTCGTACCCCAATATGCTCTGTGGTTGTTTTTCTCTGCGTCGGACAGTCTTCCAGCACACATGCCACAAACTTAACGAACTGACGTTCTCTGCTCGGTTGTAGCTGTACCGCTAACAGTAAGTGTAAATTAACCGTTCTGCGTTCACGCGGCCATACTTCTACGTCTGACTTGCTGCATGGGGGAAAATAAGCATTGTGGCTTCCTCTTACCACATGTACTTGGAAGCACCAACCAACAAAAAAAAAAAGCAAAAACAAGCAACTAATTATTAGTCTGCAAATGACGTAGGAATAAACACTGACGTAATGCTGTTCAGTACAACGTCCTCAGTCACCAACAGAAATGTCTGCCCTTTTACCCGTTACACCCTGTATATACGTCCCCAAAACTTCATAAAGTCAGCCACACAATGCTGATGTACTTGTTTTCATACAAATGTTTTAGAAAGGTACGTAATATTCCAATCTAGAGTAAATCATAACGCTGACCAGATTCGCTGCCGCACTCGTGTCACATGCATTCTTCTCAGCAGGGGACAATAACGACCTCGTTCGCAATATTATATTCTGTCACTCCTTTCAGCAGTCACTCCTTAGCAGGGTGATTCGCCAGAATATGCGTGCAATATTTTTACGGTGAATGGCATGCTTCATTGCGGGGCAGGAAGACGATGCCTGTAATGAGTCCATTACAAAAGAAGTAGTTCTGCCGACGCTCTGCTCCTTCAGCCCCAGAAAGTCTGCTTGACTCGGTGATATTAACAAAGTCCTCCTGCAGCAGATGTCGCTGGCCGCTGCTGCACAAGTGGACAAGACCTTCATCGTTATCCTGCAGACGGGCCACTATCCTCTACGAAACTATGTCACCTTTCCGAAAGCGGGAAAGGAGTGCCAACTGGCGCAGAATTTTTAGCACGTCAGCCTGTTTCGCAATTCGCACGAAAGAATTCGAGAGAGGATCAAAATATGCTACATGACATTTGGTTCCCAAATGGCGATCAAAACGCAAATTCATGTCACTGTTGGTCCTTTTGAATCTCTTCAGAGACTTTACAGTCGGGTAACATGGTATTTTCAGAACAGATAACTTTCACCGCTACGAAGCACCGAAGCGACGTACTCAGACATAACCAACTGATGAATGTGTCAGTGTCTGGGAGCTTTCTTGAAACTTAACCAAATATACAGTAACAAAAAGTCTCTTATAGACTAAACAACTGAAAGTAAACCACTCCAGTAGAATGTAGCTTCCCGTAAAAATCGATATAAAGAGGAATAAGTATATGATTCACGTAACAGGAAAAGTAAATGGCAGGCTGTATTTCCCTCGGACCATACTGAAGAAATGTGAAACGTGATAAAGCAAAAGAAAACTTTTTTTTCTGGCACAGACGACAGCGCGGGGATCTCTTCATCCCATGGTGAAGAGAGGCAACGAGAAGAGTCAAACAGAAACTGTGCCATTCATTTAGTTTCTTAAGTCAACACGGACATGCTACAAAGATCAACTGTGGACTCGAACAGTCGAACAGGCGGCTCTAAAATCAAAGGCGCTGAGCTTGCCGCCAGAAACCATTACGTTCTGTGATCTTGGTACCGAGGGAGGAGTCGATTACAGATTCGTCCGCTAAACTTACTCAACAGATGAGAAATTTATCCACCTATAATAAGGAAATGTACGTTATTAATCACCCCACTATTCGACTAGGATTCGCGATATCTGCTGAAATCAACCGTAAATCACACGGCATTTCGTGCAGTGTAATATCTAGATATACAAGTTGAGGCATCTAACGTGTTCACGTCACCTAAGTTTTGACTCCTTGGTGATATCTCCTTCCACCAGGGGCTTTGTGACCAGGGCTTCATGGAGTAAAGACCAACGCGTTTTGGCAACTTCATTTATCATTAACAAACAGCCATTACCATTTTTAAAAATAGAACTTTGATACTTTTTGCGCCATAATGGGGGACTTGTATTAAATAAATTCAGTGCCATTACTCTTTTGTAGGTCTGGCATGAAATTAAGAAGTGAAAATATTGCGAATACGGGGATTTTTGAGGTGTTGTGTGGATAGTGCTTATTCCACTCTCGACCGACAATGGAGCTGCCAAAAGTTTCCGTCGAGAGCGGCGAAAACACAACGTTTCGCTTGTCTCGGCGGCGCTAGTTTCCGCTGAGATGAACGTAAACTTCCGTGTTTTGGAAACTACATAAATAAAACGAAGTCTCCTATTTGCTTTACGCGCAACTGATCTTCTTTTGACGTCCCACTTTATTACTCTGTCGTAACTGTGTGCGACTCATTAATCGTGTAAACAAAGGCAATTACGTCTTCACGTTTCGTAAAATCTACCACGCGACGTTTTCTTACAGTAAGTTACAGCTGCGAAATGCATCACCTGTGCGATATTTATGTCTGCAAATAACACTAGGTATTTGACCATATGATGTAGGCTTTCACGGTCGGTATTTGCGTCCTTCATAACTTTTATTTTATGGGCATTAGACCGTGGTACAAGGCATGTATTCGTGCCTGACATTTTCTCTCTTAATGCTGCAGACATCATCACACGCTGTCACAGTTTCAAAGTTAAACAAGGCCAGCAAGCTGAACAGTTTATAGGTACCCACGCAACGGTCGGATAGGGACGTCACCAATTTACTCTGAATGAGACAACAGATTCTTTGAGCAAATTGACGACGTTGCTGTGGGAAAATCAGCGCAGTTGTGGCGAATTTCTGCATGGAAAAATTTGAAGAAACAACCCTTCAGACGGCAAAGGAAAAACTATCTCGTTGGTTTCGGCACGTTGGTGATACTCTCGTTATTCAACACCAAGAATACAATAATTCTCAGAATTTCTTAATTTTCTGAATGATAATAATTCTACGTGTGCTTGCTGAAAAGTAATGTCTCCGAAATTTTTATCTGAAAACTCTTAAAAGCTTGTTATACAAAAACAAACGTTATTAACATTCTAAATCTTTATTTTTCATTTCTTCTTCTTTATTTCTCAACATAGTCACTCTAGTGAGGAACATATTTGTCCCAGCGAGAGATCAGTTTGTTGATACTGCCACTGTAGAACGTTCGACTTTGTTGACGGAGTCGTAAACACAACTCTGCTTGCACCGCTTCATCACTATCAAAATGAAGCCCTCGAAGGTGTGCTTTAAGTTTGCAAACAGATGAAAATCGGATGTGGCCCAGTCGGGACTGTATGGAGGATGATCGATGAGAATGAACCCGAGTCGTCGTATTGCTGTAGATGTCGCACCACTTGTTTGTGATCTGACACCGTCATGATGAAGGGGAGGGTGCTCCATCTGTGGGCGAAGCCTTCGAATTACGAACTCCAGTACTTAAAAGCTTTAAGAGTTTTAACATAAATAATTACGAGGCAGTACTTTTCAACACGCTCTCGTAGTTAAATTTCAACATCAAAAAAGAGAAAGGATTTCACATTTCATCCTTGGATGTACAGGTACTTACCAAACCAGACGTAACTTTAGAGCACAGTCTACAAAAGGCCACTCACACTGACAGGTAACTTCAAAAAAATTCCAGTCACCATCTCATGCAGTAAAGGCGAGGCAGCTTTCACTCAGTTAATACTAGGCAGAAATCCAATCTGCATGTGGAATGCACTTCCTTGAGTCTTGTGCAGAAAGGAGTGCAGTATTCTGCTGCATCCATTTTCAATAAGCTACCACAAGAACTCAAAAATCTTAGCAGTAGCCCAAACTCTTTTAAGTCTAAACTGCAGAGTTTCCTCATGGCTCACTCCTTCTATTCTGTCGAGGAGCTCCTGGAAGGGCTAAAAAATTAAGCAAATTCCAGTGTTACATTGTTGATTTTATTTATTTAAACTTACGACTTGTCACCTGAATATGTTTCTTTACATTTCATTTTATCTGTTTCTAATATCGTGTTAAAATTTCATGTATTGACTCGTTCCATGACCATGGAGACTTCTCCCTAATTTGGTCCCACGGAACAATAAATAAATAAATAAATAAATTTAACACTCGAGGACGCGCTAAAAGAATCTGTGAACAACAGTACCTGGAAAACACATCGATCATTTAACAATTACTTTCAGAAGGAAAGGGTACTCTGACAAAGAGGAAAATGGGGTACTAAATTCTGAAGGATCTCGCCTTTCTATCGCAAAAGAATCAGCTACAGGGAAAATATTCCTCCCATTCTTAAAAACCGTCACAGACCGAATCAGCAGAATTCTAAGAACACAAGGTACTTAGACAGTGTTTAAGCCAACAATGAAAGTGCGTGAATGTCTGAACGCTGCAAAGGACCTATACCCGCCAATGTATACAAGATTCGATGCACATGCGGTCATGTATACATAGAAACTATATAAAAGAATCATTAGCAATCGACTTAAAGACCACAAGAGCAACTGTCTGGAAAAAAAACTGATAAATCGGCAGCTGCTGAGCATGCACTGGGACCAGGGAACCACAGACTTTTTTCCTGAGATACTGTGGTTTAATCAAAGTCCAATATTTACTACGCTAGGATGTATAGAAGTGGCATAGAAATTCAGAAGCACAACTTTAACAGAAAAGAGGAAGAAATAAAATTAAAAGAGCTGTGGTCCTTAGTGCTAAAACAAAGCGAATAGTGTCATCTCTTCCCCACTATAAGCTCAAAACACACGACGGCACGACTCTGCGAGCTTAGTCAGCGGTAGGACGACGTCACGATCCGAGCAACGCTCGGACAGGTATAAAAAAGTTCGTCGTGCTAACTTTATGTCTGAGACTAATAACTGAAGGTTTATAGTCTCTGATGGTGTCGCCTGCATTACGAGACGAGATATTAAGCATAGAAATATGCGTTGGATGAAGGCCTAATGCCCATAAAACAAAAATTACTAAGAATGTAAGGAGTATTTTTTAACTGAGTACTTTTTTTTTTAAGAAAACACAACTGCTTGTTAAGAGATACGTGCCCTTGATCTACTTTTCAACACAATTACCACTAATACTGACGCATTTACCATTACGAACAATCAACGTCTAAATTCCATTCCCACAAAATCTGCCGTCTGACTTGCTAATCACTGCTCTCTGCGAGAGAATGGCATAACCAGTGGCTTTTGAGTACAGTTAACAAGAGTGTATTCTGAAGTGTTGAAGCATTACGAAAGACCGCAAATATTTATACTTAGCGGATCGACAAACTGCCTGAAGGACCGGTACCTGAAACACCGTACTCGCTTCCTGTCAGATGTTTACATTGCGAATGGACCGTTGCGAAGAGCTTATCCTGCCTCCGTTCTACTTACATGCGAAGGTCTCCCCGATCACATGTCGCTAAGAGAGGAACATTGCCCCTCTTGTTTTCTCCAGTTTTTTTCCGCCAGGAGGAGACCTTACCAGTTGCAAGATTTTCTCCTGCAGTAGCTCCACGTACTTACCTGAAACAAAGGAAGATAATTTTAAACATAGTCTTCACCTTCATGATAATAAATAATGGCTATAAAATACTACAGAAAATGGACACTAACTTAATGTTAACGGTTACATAATTTCTTGTAACATAAAACACAAAATGTGAAATTAACAGTTTTACGACTTCAATGTAGACATCTCCAGCCTCACTAGCAGCTTAACTAAGGAATATTTTCACAAATATGAGGCCCATTTTGAATAATGGTCGCCCAATACAATGCGTGTTTCAATAGATAACATTTTAGGGTAATAAAAAAGGCCTTTTGCAGGTATGAGCAAATTGCAGTGCGCACTTATGACCCCAGACTTATTTAAATATTTAGCAGACGTATTTGGGTAGCAATTCACTATTTTTATCGGTTACGGCTATGTCACCACAACTGGCACGGGAGGAGTCGAAGAAAGTATGTTTTACTTAAATATCTACTACACAGTTTTGTGAAGAACAAGTAAGATATGAACCTATTTTGTGACTAGATGACTTGTTTCTCGTGTGATTTCCCTAAAATGGCGGGATGGTTCCTTTGAAAGGGCACGGCCGACTCCCTTTCCCGTTCTTCCCTAATCCGATGAGACCTATGACCTCGCTGTTTGGTCTTTTCCACCAAACAACCCAATCCAACCTAACTTTTTTCTAGTACCATGGCTGTAAGATACTTGATGGTACAGTTACCAAACACTAAATCGAGAACATATTTAAACCATTTTATTGCTTCTTGACACTACTGGTATCCAACAAATGATTGCATTAACACTGAAAAGTAAACACGAATTATAATACATACGTATTTTCTTTTTCAGCTCTTTCGCATTCACATATGAACGGAGTACTTAACGGTATCGCCGTAGAGAGTACATTAACATACCGTGCACGTGCCGCGAAAACTATACTGTACGGCATTACTGTCATGAAAAGCATGTGTCATCTGACAAAGGTATTCATTATTCAGCTTCCTCCCCCCCTCCCCCCCCCCCCCCCCAAACTCACACACATACACATATTGCAGTTGAGAGATTCCGCTATCCTGGAGTCGCAGCTATGCTAGAACTCCATCATCATGTTAACAACTCAGATACACACTCGTGCGCGAATCTGCTTCCTCCTTACCGCTGCCAGCGATTGTGCAGTAAATATGCCGGCCTCGATCAGTCATACGCGTAACACTTGTAAGATGGCGGTCGTCACGGCAGGGAGCTTATTAATTAATAAAAGATGAGAATCGTACCCCGGTCGCATTAATACCTGCTATGCAAGCTCCACTAGACTGCATGGCGCGATTCAGGCACAATCACAACGTAACGACAACTTCATCTGTACACGAAAACGTGACCACGCGCACATCGCTTCTTAAATAGGAACTAATCTAGGCATCTGCTGTACTTTGTAACCCATAAGAACTTACATTTCTATAACAGAATACTGTAACTGATAAGGTCAAGTGCCTTCGACAAGAGGCAGAAATTCCAACTGCTGATATTTTATCATTTAATATGTTTTAAGGAACAAATAGGTGCCTCAGCAGGGCAGCCCACTTTAAAATCCCAATTTCTATTGACGGAAGGAAGGAAGGAAGGAAAATTAGGATTCAACAAAAAATGATTAAAATGGCTCTAACCACTATGGGACTTAGCATCGGAGGTCATGAGTCCCCTAGATTTAGAACTACTTAAACCTAACTAACCTAAGGACATCACACACACCCATGCCCGAGGCAGGATTCGAACCTGCGACCGTAGCGGCAGCGCGGTCCCGGACTGAAGCGCCTAGAACCACGCAGCCACAGCAGCCGGCGATTTAACAAACACTCGACGGAGCACAACCTCGGAATGATTCAAGGATGGGGAAGGAAATTGACAACGTCCCTCCAAATGAATGATCCTGGTATCTTCCTGGAGCCACTCAGGGAAATCAAGCAAAAACTAAGTTTGGATGGTTGGAAACGGATCTCAAGCGTCGTCCTGCCGAATGCGAGTCCAATGTGCTAAAAAATGGTTCAAATGGCTCTGAGCACTATGGGACTTAACTTCTGAGGTCATCAGTCCCCTAGAACTTAGAACTACTTAAACCTAACTAACCTAAGGACATCACACACATCCATGCCCGAGGCACAGTGTGCTAAACACTGCGCCACTTCGCTCGGTAATTTTGATTAAGTATCGTATTACTACACACGCAGGTGACAGCATTTGAGTGCAGTAACTTTTCAAAAAATTTAGAAAGTAGTTATGACATATTTTAATCCGTTTGCGAAAATACCCTGAATTATACACGTACTTCACATGCGACCGAGAAAAATACATGTTACAGGATCATAATTCTGAGTGTCTTACTGGAAAAGCGTCAACTGAATACGAACTTTCATATTTTGAGGGTCACGAAAATTGTTTGAGTTTCGGAAGTTCACGTATGAAAAATTTCTGTTTCCCTAAATTTCATCTCTATTCTCAATTTTACGACTCTGTTTTCGGACATACTTTAATAAAGCAATTATTACAAATACTTGCTAAAAATAGACAATTTTTTAATGCAGCCATTCACATTCATAGGTATAATGTCAAATCTGAAATTCTGTACCTGACCACGACACGAACGCCGATTTTCTGCTTACTACGAGCAGTCACCTTAACGACTCGGCTACCTGATCACCCCTGCAGGCCTGAATCTAAGTGTCAATGTCAGTGATATTCCGTCTACAGTTTTCAAATACTATTGCTGGAGGCTCTTCTACACGCTATATTGGCATAGCACCACGTACTCACACATCAACTGAATTAAAATTCACTTACCTCGTTCACTGACTTCCTCTTTTCATCCTCATGTTCATGTTCTCAGTGAACAGTGAACTTAATTCATTTCAGAATTCGTGTCTTTTCTTCTTTCCCTGCATCTCTTTTAACAATGTTCCACAACGACTTGTTTTGGTTATCTGAATCGTTATTTTCTGACAAGATGTACACATTTTTGGGTTTTCTGAAACGTCTCTTTAAAAATATACAGTCCTGTTTATGATGTTCTTATCGAAGGGGAATCTTGAAATGTAAATCTGACCTCGGGCGTAACCCAGGGGAACGTTGTAGGTCCACTACTTCCCACAATATATCTAAATGACATAGTAGACGACACTGGGAGTTCCATGACGCTGTTGACGGATGATGCCGTTGTATACGGAGAAGTCGCAACGCTAGAAAATTGTAGTGAAGTGCAGGCAGACCTGCACAATATCGAAGTTTGGGGCAGGAATTGCGAGTTAAACCTCGAGATACAAAAATAAAATGTCAATAGAACGAAAAACCATTCCAAGTTGCAAATATTTTACTTTTCATTCGATTACTAGTTTCGGCCCGAGAACCATTTTCAAATCAACACAACGAAGTCAAAAATGGCATTTCCGAAGACGTCAACAAGATGCATAATGTACAATCACAGTGAATGCAGTTATCTGTATGCACTGTGAATGTACATTACACGTTTTGTTGATATCTTCACAAATGCCATTTTCGACTTTGTTCAAATGTTCAAATGGCCTTGAGCACTATGGGACTTAATATCTTGAGGTCATCAGTTCCCTAGAACTACTTAAACTTAACTAACGTAAGGACATCACACACATTCATGCCCGAAGCAGGATTCGAACCTGCGACCGTAGCGGTCGCGCGGTTCCAGACTGAAGCGTCTAGAACAGCTCGGCCACAACGGCCGGCTTCGACTTTGTTTTCTTGATTTCAAAATGGGTCTCGGGCCGAAACGAGTCATCGAATGAAAAATAAAATATTTACAACTTGGAATGGTTTTTCGTTCTATTGGCTAACAGAAGTTGCTGACCCAAGATACTCCAGCGTGCTGGTGGTTCGTACAAATAAAATGTATTGGACATAATCAGAACAACATATTATTGTACCAGTACACGAATGCAGAACAATCACAGGAAGCAGTCACATCCACTACATATCCAGGATCAAGCAGAAGGAGCAATTTAAAGTGGAACGACTTATAAAATCGCAGGTGTGCACACTGAGGAGGTTTATTGGAAATATCCTCTGGAAGTATGGTCCACCCAGCAAGGAAGTAGCTTACAAAATCCCTGTTCGACCAATAACTGAATATCGGGATCCATAACAGATAGGACCGATAGGTAAGGTCCACAGAAGACCAGCACGTTTCGTTACAGGTTCATTTACTAAGCGGGAAAGCGACACTGAGATGCTGACTCAACTCCAGTGACAGACACTAGAGCAGAGGCGTTCTGCGTCTCCAAGTGGCTTACTGGTAAAAGTTCGAGAGCTTACATTTCTAGAAGAGTCAATCAATGTATCACTTCCTCTTACGTATATCTCGAGGAAAGCCCATGATGGTAAGGTTAGAGAAGTTCGAGCTCACACAGAGGCTTCCCGCGGAGCGGAATATTCGCGACTAGAACAAGAAAAGAGCGGAAGTTACAGCGATACAGAAATTAACCGTTGCGACTCACCTTAAGCTTGCTTGCGGAGTATAAATGTAGATGAAAGTACATTCCTGGCCATTAAAATTGCTACACCAAGATGATAAACGGGTATTCATTGGACAAATATATTATACTAAAACTGACATGTGATTACATTTTCACGCAATTTGGGTGCATATATACTGAGAAATCAGTACCCAGAATATCCACCTCTTGCCGTAATAACAGTCTTGATACGCCTGGGCTCTGGGTCAAACAGAGCTTGGATGGCTGGTGTACAGGTACAGCTGCCCATGCAGGTTCAACACGATACTACAGTAGTGACTGGCGTATTGTGTTGAGCCAGTTGCTCGGCCACCATTGACCGGACTTTTTCAATTGGTGAGAAATCTGGAGAATGTGCTGGCCAGGACAGCAGTCGAACATTTTCTGTGTCCTGAAAGGCCCGTACAGGACCTGCAACATGCGGTCGTGCATTATCCAGCTGAAATGTAGCATTTTGCAGGGATCGAATGAAGGGTGGAGCCACGCGGGTCGTAACACATCTGAAATGTAAGGCCCACTGTTCAAAGTGCCGTCAATGCGAACAACAGGTGACCGAGAAGTGTAACCAATGGCACACCATACCACCACGCCGGGTGATACGCCAGTAGGGCGATGATGAATACACGCTTCCAATGTGTGTTCAGCGCGATGTCGCCAAACACTGATGCGACCATCATGATGCTGTAAACAGAACCTGGATTCAACGGAAAAAATTACGTTTTGCCATTCGTGCACCCAGGTTCGTCGTTGAGTACACCATCGCAGGCGCTCCTCTCTGTGATACAGCGTCAATGGTAACCGCAGCCATGGTCTTCGAGCTGATAGTCCATGCTGCTGCAAACGTCGTCGAACTGTTCGTGCAGATGGTTGTTGTCTTGCAAACGTCCCCATCTGTTGACTCAGGTATCGAGACGTGGCTGCACGATGCATTACAGCCATGCGGATAAGATGCGTTTCATCTCGACTGCTAGTAGTACGAGGCCGTAGCGCGTCATCTTCGTGGTGTAGCAATTTTAATGGCCAGTAGTGTATTTCGGGGTCCTTACTTGTTGTGGCTACTTTCTCGCTCCGATGATAGTCTGATACCTGTAGAGATGCAAGTAGGCCGAAAGAAGTCTACACCGCGCACGTTCCGGGCTGCAGCACCTTCCTCTGTCGAGACCGGCGCGCGAGTTATTTGCGAAAGAGTGAGGTTACGCTAACGGTGTTGCTGCATTCTGATGTCCGCCGGTAATGGAAGCGGAGGCCACTAAGTCCAGCAGACGACACGGGAGGCCGTATGCCTCTGCTGGACGCTCACCCACGGGTCAGAGCGCCGCTACTCCGCCGACCCGCTGTCCTCTGCAACCTGCCCCCCGCCGGCCATAGGCACTCCCCGTACTGCCGCTTAAGGTACAGCAGCCACACACTTTGCTACCCCACATACCACGATTTACGTTCAAATAACGTCATTTCCTTATACACACACCAGGAAAGCATCTCTGCATCGTACTACGTTGACCCGAGGCAATAATGCACCTGATTCAGGTGGCTGAGCGATTCATTCGCTAAATACCGTTCCTACAGACAGACTTCAAAGATACTGTTCATACAACTCTAACGCGATACACGTGGTCGTCTGTGCGTCCCACATCTTCCCATTCTTCCGTGAAGAATCGGGGAATGAGGACATGAACAGACGACAGCTTTAGCCATGTTTATCAGCTTATCGTTAAATTTATGACTGTCAAATGACACTACTGTGCATGCTGTACTCCTGGACGAAGTTCACATTACTATTCAATAATGCCATTTTTATGAAGTGACTTACGTCACTGACTTACATCTGTTAACAGGGATAAAATCAATGAAGGTTCAATAACTTAAATGTTATCAGCAAAAACCAGTCAGAAATGCTAATTCCGAAATGTAATGATTATGTCGCGACTCCATCAATTTTCCGAAATGTAATGATTATGTCGCGACTCCATCAATTTCTCTAAGTGGGGCTATTCCCACATACCTTCTGGAAGAACCTTGGTGGTTCTGTTCGGAAGTCACAAGCGGAAACGTCAGTTACTTTTAAAAGTATAAGTTAGGCATCGAGGTGAGCTCAGTTGGAGAAATGCCGAGGCAAAGATTTTACCCACAAATAATACAGCTACTTGCCTAAACGTCATTATCATAACCTACACAAAATTTTTCAAGAAATGTGAAATCGAATTGACGCTCTCAGCGTTATGCGAGGTGTGCAGTGTTGAAGTGTACACGGCACACATACGAGAAAATGATTACCATTTGCAAATTTGAGAGAAATAAACTCACTATCATCGCGAGAACTGCCACAACTCTGATAAGTGTCGAGCAAATTTCGCGAGCAGATTGATAATTTTCCCCTGACGCAGAACACAATGTATTTGCATTGCTTACTAGGAAAATCACGTAAAGTTCCCATGAAAATAGATTTAAAATGGAGAACGGTTTGAGTCTACCTACGAGAGTGCAACAGAGGCAACGTATTGTTTGATATGTTTAGCATATCACGTCCAATATATATATATATATATATATATATATATATATATATATGTGTGTGTGTGTGTGTGTGTGTGTGTGTGTGTGTGTGTGTGTGTGTGCAAGGGAATTGGACGTGATATATATATACAGGGTTATTACAAATTATTGAAGCGATTTCACAGCTCTACAATAACTTTATTATTTCAGATATTTTCACAATGCTTTGCACACACATACAAAAACTCAAAAAGTTTTTTTAGGCATTCATAAATGTTCGATATGTGCCCCTTTAGTGATTCGGCAGATATCAAGCCGATAATCAAGTTCCTCCCACACTCGGCGCAGCATGTCCTCATCAATGAGTTCGAAAGCATCGTTGATGCGAGCTCGCAGTTCTGGCACGTTTCTTGGTAGAGGAGGTTTAAACACTGAATCTTTCACATAACCCCACAGAAAGAAATCGCATGGGGTTAAGTCGGGAGAGCGTGGAGGCCATGACATGAATTCCTGATCATGATCTCCACCACGACCGATCCATCGGTTTTCCAATCTCCTGTTTAAGAAATGCCGAACATCATGATGGAAGTGCGGTGGAGCACCATCCTGTTGAAAGATGAAGTCGGCGCTGTCGGTCTCCAGTTGTGGCATGAGCCAATTTTCCAGCATGTCCAGATACAAGTGTCCTGTAACGTTTTTTTCACAGAAGAAAAAGGGGCCGTAAACTTTAAACCGTGAGATTGCACAAAACACGTTAACTTTTGGTGAATTGCGACTTTGCTGCACGAATGCGTGAGGATTCTCTACCGCCCAGATTCGCACATTGTGTCTGTTCACTCCACCATTAAGAAAAAATGTTGCTTCATCACTGAAAACAAGTTTCGCACTGAACGCATCCTCTTCCATGAGCTGTTGCAACCGCGCCGAAAATTCAAAGCGTTTGACTTTGTCATGGGGTGTCAGGGCTTGTAGCAATTGTAAACGGTAAGGCTTCTGCTTTAGCCTTTTCCGTAAGATTTTCCAAACTGTCGGCTGTGGTACGTTTAGCTCCCTGCTTGCTTTATTCGTCGACTTCCGCGGGCTACGCGTGAAACTTGCCCGCACGCGTTCAACCGTTTCTTCGCTCACTGCAGGCCGACCCGTTGATTTCCCCTTACAGAGGCATCCAGAACCTTTAAACTGCGCATACCATCGCCGAATGGAGTTAGCAGTTGGTGGATCTTTGTTGAACTTCGTCCTGAAGTGTCGTTGCACTGTTATGACTGACTGATGTGAGTGCATTTCAAGCACGACATACGCTTTCTCCTCTTCTGTCGCCATTTTGTCTCACTGCGCTCTCGAGCGCTCTGGCGGCAGAAACCTGAAGTGCGGCTTCAGCCGAACAAAACTTTATGAGTTTTTCTACGTATCTGTAGTGTGTCGTGACCATATGTCAATGAATGGAGCTACAGTGAATTTATGAAATCGTTTCAATCATTTGTAATAGCCCTGTATATATATGTTAGATTTGGACAATTGACTATAGTCTAAAACAAATTTGAACAACTTATTCACATCATCAAAATACACTCCACATGTTCACTTTCTTCTAATACACGTGAAAGTCTTATGTTAGTGAAAAAACATGTATTTTATGGAATTGGCTGCAGATCATGTTGTTTCATTTCTATAACTTACATCTAAAAGCTGTTCAAGTGATGAATCAACATACATATAAAACCCACCACTACTATTGTAATTGAGTATGCTTTTACCTAAATAACAGAAACCCTGTCTCTATGTTGCCACGTATAACCCTCTTACTAAAATTTAGTTTAGTTTCCAAATAAAGAACACGATAGGAGGATAGTCCTGTTAATAGAAAAAGCTAATCAATAGTGTTACCCTTTTTACACGATTTGACTATATGTTGTGTCTGATGGATAAGTAAATCAGACTGTTCACTTCTTTTCCTAAGATCTTATACATTACCTTTTTTACAAGAGAAAAAGCCCAGTAGATAACGTCAAGGAAACTAAAAAAATTTTTGCCAGGGGGGACCTTTAGAAAAGTACTTCCCATAAACAAAAAACTTAAATACTGAAATACTTAAATACTCAAGTACACGCTTTTTATACTGAACATTTCATTTCAAGAAAACCTCTTTTTTACTGGAATGATTCTTTGAACTAACTCTGTATATTCGTTTAATAGATTTTAGTAACTTTGCTTCACTCTGAATTTTACGTAAGCAAACTTTTACTATAACGCTTTCCAATAGTTAAGAAAACTTTCTTAGTATTTACACACAAAAAATTTAAATGATACCTCTTTATATTAACTTGGCACTTCATAAAAGTATTCTGTAAAACAGAATACTTGGATTAATCAAGCACCAGGAAGGAGCCCTATATTGGTGAATGATTACTGTGAAATAACAGGGTGAACCAGTTTCTTTTAAGTTCAAGAATGATTATTCGCAGTTTAATAGTTCACGCTGCACAAAAGTAGAATACCAAAAAAAATCTTATCTGGTGGCCGTAGGCTAGAGAGTGGCGAACAGTTATAGCGGCTACCCTACTCACAGTCCGGCCTGCAAGTATCTTGCTGTTTGAACTCAATTTCTCTTCTTGGCGTCGTTCAATTTTACATACAGTAGCAACAACTCACAGCTATGACGTAAGCCGTTTGCAGTCTTCATCCGAGGCATTTTTGTGGAAATTTGCAGGCAAAGCTTCTCCTGCTACACGAGGGTGTCGCCTCAATCACTGCTGCCTGCATACTGTGTGACTTACTTCCTGCGCTTGCACTAGGTAGCGTGCCAGTTCTCCCTTGCCACCTTTTCCACTCCCCAGAGCCACTTTCGTTTCAAACAAAAGCACACTGGCTTTTACATAACACATTTTTCTTACATTGTTCCTAAGCGTGACCATTTATGACAACTGTCAAGTTTACATCAACATGAACAGTTAATAGGCACAAATATTTTTAAATACAACATGTCATCAGAAAATTATTTAATGCAATAAATTACAAAAATTTAGATGAACCATAAACAAATAGTTCTATACATAAAAATGTCTGCAAGAAGAAGTTAAAAATAATTAAGTCGTTAAAAGTCTACATCTTTCTGGACAGACACTGTACAATGATTTCTTTCCTTTTTTGTTTATTTTTAATTAATTAATTTCTTGTTTAGTGCAAATAATTTGAAGGATATGTCGATAACGGTTGAGCATTGCATAAACGTACGAACAGCGTTTCATTCCATTGTATTTTAGCATAACAAATTATTTAAATTAAAAAAAAATACCTCAATGATTAAGGCAGCTGTTAGGAAAGGCAGAAAACCCTTGTTCCAGTCCCCGTGTGAACCAGGATTTTCATTAGCCACGACATGTTCATTAATGCTATATAATTTTCTATCTTATTTTTATTTTGTTGACTGGACTCCACACATATATCAGTAGGTTTGTGGCTGGCATTGGTTTATCTACAGGTGACCAGCGGAGGAAACCTTCAAAGACATACAGAATTTCCTATAACCCTATAACGCTGATAAGACGTTACGTCGAACTACACAATTTTGAGAAGACGGCAATTGTTGTGGACAACGTTTATTGGCAAGAACAAGATGCCACATTCGAACTCCTACTTGATCTTGGCAACAATTATATGCCACATTCGAACCCCTACTTGAGCTTCATAACCCGTATTTTAAAACATGATGCGCAATTGTTCTGAAAAATAAAGGAACTGCAATGACTTTATAAAGATGACAACTTTTATAGGTAATTTTATTTTATCTACTATTAAATTGGTTGGTTGAAGCCTGTGACATTAAAAATAATGACTTTATTTGATATAAAATGATACTTGTTGCTACCAGTAACCATTTTTCCAGTCTTTTTTGCACGACGCGTTTCGAAAAACAATTTCCATTATCATGTGCTTCTTCCTATTACCAAGCGCGTTTTTCAAATGCGTTTTCGCACACCACTGTTTTCTCTGTGGTAAGCGGAAAAGTGTGCTGTGAAAACCATAAGAAATGTATAGTGGTGCAGAACAACTAAAATTAGACACCACAAAGCAGAAAAATATCAACGATGTGCTAGCAGATGGCATTTCCCGATGTAAGCGAGAAATCAAACGAAAATCACCGCACACTCAAATCAACATATTGTTAACGAACTGTTTTCGATCTTAAAGCACAATAGAATGTAAGTAACTTAATTACAGACCACTGATGATGCTTTATCTCAATAAAGCGAAACGCGTCTGGTCATTTTTGTAGTTGCAACGACAGAACAAAAATACCCTCAAGATACGGCTTCGCTGAATTAGATTTGTGTTCAGACAATGTTTTTGTCGCTCCGAGCCTTTGGCTACTTATGAGTTCGTTCGCAGGAATTTATTTCACAGTGAAGCGCTTTCTAGATATTTTAATTATCGTGAATACAGAAGACAGTACATAACAAACACTGGCCAGGTGCCACTTGCACTCGCGCACTGAGGGTTCCGTGAAACGTAATTATGTGTACAGACAGGTTCATCCATTCCGAGAATCGAGAATCTCGACGATTTTTGTCTGTTATCGACATCGATACTGGCAGGACATCGCTCGCAGGGATTCCACGACTATCAAAAATGTTTTAATTTCAAGACTGAAGTGACAAATGACAAACAAAAATTTACTGTGGCATGATTACAAATTAACAATTTTCTGATTTTTTTTCCTTCCCTTCTACTGTGAAACGTTCCTTTCTGCCAAATATTATTACTCTACATCAAGGGGACGTACCTTACAGGTTTTAAGGAATTATCTTTTGATTGCATTTACTTAGAAGCTTGAACTTTTTATATCACCAAAAGCCGTAGGTCTCAGTATCTGACAAATTTCATCTTGATACTTCTACCCGTTTCTGAAAAAAAGGGGTCTTAACAGACCGACGGACAGATGAACAGACAGACAGACAAACAGTTACTTAACAAATGGCAAAAGTTTTTTTTCGTGTGATGTAGTTACAAAATCACAATTTTCGGTTTTTTTTTCTTTTACTTATACAGTGGGGGATGTAGGCTGCAGTACGTACTGGGAGATGAAGAAGCTTGCACAGGATACAGTAGCGTGGAGAGCTGCATCAAACCAGTCTCAGGACTGAAGACCACCACAACAACAACAAATGAGAAGAAAAACTTCTTAGCCAAGATTGCAATAAAACACTGTATTGTGGATAACCGGTTTCGGTAAACTATGTTACCTGCATCAGATCTTTGTACAGGATATTATACACATCTTGTGCTAGATGCACTCAAAATCTTTCCACTAAATCTCCAGATGCACAACATATGACATGAATGATGTGTTGGCACGTCAAAAGTAAAGTCATTTGGCGCACTAGTAGGCATGATCATATGGATGCAATGTTGTACGTATTTGTGTACATAGTAATTTTACTTTTGACGTTCCCCAACGCATCATTCATGTAACACCTTAGTCTGTGACACAAATGTCAACCTGATACGTCCACCCATTGCTGAGAAAAAAGGATGTTAACAGACGGACGGACAGACAGTCTCATAACAAATATCAATTTTTTTTTGCTTGTGACATCATTCATTAGAGGTTAACAATTTTCAGATTTTTCCTTGGGTTGTACTGTGACACTTTGCTTCTTGCCAAATTTTGCGACTCTAGTTCGACGGGACGTTCGCTGTAGGTTTTGATGAGTGGGTTTGTGAATATCAGTATCTGAAATATAAATGGCAGTATCTTATGACTGCACTGAAGTAGAAGATAACTTTTATCATACCTCCAGGGAACAACAAATTTCAGTATTGAAATTTTAAACATTTTTATTGGCTGAGGTTCAGCAAACGTGCATTAACTTAATTACAGGATGTATGTATAGCCACCTCGGATGCACAAAATTATTGTCAAATTGACCATGGTTTTGACAGCACTATGGCGGTCTTCATCAGAATAATTTTCTAAGTAATCCTATGTAATTTTTATTCTGATGAAGACCGATATAGTGCTGTCGAAACCATGGTCAATCTGACAATAATTTTGTGCAACCGAAATGGCTATACATACATCCTGTAATTATACCTCAGTATATTACATAAACTTCACCTGGATACATCTATGTATTCCTGAGAAAAAGGGTTTTTAACAGTTGGACAGATAGGCAGAGGGGCAATAAAGTGATCCTGTAAGGGAAAAACCGGTATATACTTCAGTTTTCACCTCACAGAATATTTACGTCAGGTGAGGGTTGTGGAGTTTCTTGTGACCTTCAATCGCCGATGTGTAACCTGCGGGAGACCGCTATTTCTTTGATTTTCTGGTGTACAGCAGGCTTTGGAAACTAGCCACAGATTTAATGGATTATAACATAAGAATAAAATACCTCTCATGTGTAGTAATACATCGTCTTCGGTACTGTGCAGCTGGTTTCGAATAATAACCTCACTTCGCTGAATGCTAACTGACGGTCACTTTTGGCACAATTTTTGCACTACTGACTTGAGCAATGCTATTATCTGTTTGTATTCGGAATAATTCTGGATTCGACCACTGGACGGGAAATTACAGACGACCAACAATGTCGGCGTAATGTATTGCGGAATTCCTAACAAAACTGTCAATTGGCACAATAGAAAACTTTCTGGTTAATATTCCAAAAATACGCGTCAAACGTTACACAAAACCATGTATTATAGTTTCCGCAGAAACGATACGTATCCCCGCTTTCAGAAAACCCAGATACATTCAAACATTCTCGAGCTTCCTAGTACTCCCTACAACACTTCAAAGATATGCTAGCGAAAAATAGCAGTCACCTGTGTTGAGGCTCAAAATTCACTTTCGAAAATCGAAACTGCCAGAAATTATCGCCTTCGCAGAATGACAGCTTTCCACATCGTCAGGAACTTCGCAAACTCACTCCCAAACTTCTTGAGTCCAAAGCATGCGGAGAAAAACTTGTAGCCACACACTAATTAGCTTTTGCCTCAGGCTGGCTCAGAGCACTATGCGACTTAACTTCAGAGGTCATCAGTTGCCTAGACCTTAGAACTACTTAAACCTAACCAACCTAAGGACATCACACACATCCATGCCCGAGGCAGGATTCGAACCTGCTACCGTAGCGGTCGCTCGGTTCCAGACTGTAGCGCCTAGAACGGCACGGCCACTCCGGCCGCGTGCTTTTGCCTCAGCCTCAGAAACTCAGACGGTTCCCTGATTGGTACTGTTTCCTGGTTGCTGTTTCCTTTCTGTTAGTAAAGTTCCCACTGACGTTACGAAGCGCTCTCTGATGTTCATACCAGCCGAAGGACTCAGCAGAAATAATATTTGTACGCTTCAAATATTACCAGCTTAGGCAGATCCAGGTTTCGTAGACTGTAAGTAGTGGACGAAAGAGACGCTCCTTGTCTTTTGTGTGTGGGTGTGTGTGTGCCTGCGCCCCTACAGTAGGCTAAAGAAACGTTTAACAAACGGCAGGCACACACACACCCACACACAAAAGAGAACCGGAAAAGATAGAATGAAAACCATTCCTATGAAATTTAACGGCAAAATGTCCCTGCAAATAGAAAAATGTTTTAAAAAGTCTGATGTCAGATGTGGCTTTCAGGTTAAACTACACATAAAACATAAACTGAAAGGGAACTATGATAAATTTGATGGCTCTGGAGTATACAGGATTGACTGCAGTAACTGTGACAAATATTATATCGGTCAAACGGGCAGCATTTATTTGATACTGGTAATTCCATAGGGAGCATTGAGAATTGTACCCGTATTCTACACAGAGTGGAAAGACGTCGTGCACTTAATTTGTTAGAGGAGCATGAAATTTATAAAGCAAAAAATAGAGAACCAACTAAACCGCTCAACTGACTTTGTGCCCAATGCCTACTTTGCTTTATTTGACAATGTTTTACTCTGATCATTGCACGCCTCTGTTATATATAGTGTGTTGATAAGTTCACCTAGTATTGAGTGCACCACATATTTACTTCGTTTTCATACGATTTACCCATGACTCTAGTATGTTCTTGTTCCTTCTCTACTCATTTCATAGACGGCTGCAAAATACTAACACGAATTCTGTACCGAAGAATGGAAAAACTGGTAGAAGCCGAACTTGGGGAAGATCAGTTTGAATTCCGTAGAAATGTTGGAACATGTGAGGCAATACTGACCTTACGACTTATCTTAGAAGAGAGATTAAGGAAAGGCAAATCTACGTTTCTAGCATTTGTAGACTTAGAGAAAGCTTTTGATAATGTTGACTGGAATACTCTTTCAAATTCTGAAGGTGGCAGGGGTAAAATACAGGGAGCGAAAGGCTATTTACAATTTGTACAGAAACCACAAGGCAGTTACAAGAGTCGTGGGACATGAAAGGGAAGCAGTGGATGGAAAGGGAGTGAGACAGGGTTGTAGCTTCTCCCCGATGCTATTCAATCTGTATATTGAGCAAGCAGTAAAAGAAACAAAAGAAAACTTGGGAGTAGTCATTAAAATCCATGGAGAAGAAATAAAAACTTTAAGGTTCGCCGATGACATTGTAATTCTGTCAGAAACATCAAAGGACTTGCCGGCCGAAGTGGCCGTGCGGTTAAAGGCGCTGCAGTCTGGAACCGCAAGACCGCTACGGTCGCAGGTTCGAATCCTGCCTCGGGCATGGACGTTTGTGATGTCCTTAGGTTAGTTAGGTTTAACTAGTTCTAAGTTCTAGGGGACTAATGACCTCAGCAGTTGAGTCCCATAGTGCTCAGAGCCATTTGAACCATTTGAACCCATCAAAGGACTTGAAAGAGCAGTTGAACGGAATGGACAGTGTCTTGAAAGGAGGGTATAAGATGAACACAACAAAAGCAAAACGAGGATAATGGATTGTAGTCGAATTAAGTCGGGTGATGCTGAGGAAATTAGATTAGGAAATGAGACACTTAAAGAAGAAAAGGAGTTTTGCTATTTGGGGAGCTAAATAACTGATGATGGTTGAAGTAGAGAGGATATAAAATGCAGACTGGCAATGGCAAGGAAAGCGTTTCTGAAGAAGAGAAATTTGTTAACATCGAGTGTCAGGAAGTCGTTTCTGAAAGTATTTCAAAATGGTTCAAATGGCTCTGAGCACTATGGGACTTAACATCTGAGGTCATCAGTCCCCTAGAACTTAGAACTACTTAAACCTAACTAACCTAAGGACATCACACTCATCCATGCCCGAGGCAGGATTCGAACCTGCGACCGTAGCGGTCGCGCGGTTCCAGACTGAAGCGCCTAGAACCGCTCGGCCACACTGGCCGGCTGGAAGTATTTGTGTGGAGTGTAGCCATGTATGAAAGTGAAACATGGACGATAAATAGTTTGGACAAGAAGAGAATAGAAGCTTTCGAAATGTGGTGCTACAGATGAATGCTGAAGATTAGATGGGTAGATCACATAACTAACGAGGAGGTATTGAATAGAATTGGGGAGATGAGGAGTTTGTGGCACAACTTGACTAGAAGAAGGGGTCGGTTGGTAGTACATGTTCTGAGGCAGCAAGGGATCACCAATTTAGTACTGGAGGGCAGCGTGGAGGGTGAAAATCGTAGAGGGAGACCAAGAGATGAATACACTAAACAGATTCAGAAGGATGTAGGCTGCAGTAGGTACTGGGAGATGAAGAAGCTTGCACAGGATAGAGTAGCATGGAGAGCTGCATCAAACCAGTCTCAGGACTGAAGACCACAACAACAACATGATCCCATCACCAACTGGGCAACTTCAGAAGGGTTGATGTGTTCCTGATGGGTCTGCCACTCAGATGACATCCAATGATTAGTCCACAATCGAAGTAACTGAGCACGCCTGAGCGACCCATTCTGCTGTTACTGCTTCCCTACCGGCAACAGAATGCTCCCCGCCGCCTTTTGTGCTGACAGGTCCGCCTCTCATGAAATCTGATTGCCGAGTCCGTAATACAGAGGAGTGCCCCGACACTTTTGGACAGATAGCGTAATTATACACGTGGACAGCAGTGGTGCTATCACGCTGTGTGTTACACACGGCGTCTGGACGTAACGGGAAGGAGTTTTCTTCCGACTTCGCTTTCGCTGATGGCAGCACGGGGGCCGGCGCGAGCGCGGCGGCCGGCGGCGGCAGATGCGCGGCGATACGCGCCGCGGTCAGCCCGGGGTCAGCGGCTGCCCACGCCGCGCGGTCGCCGACCTGCGGCCGCACGGAGCGGCCACGCCGGGTCCAGAGCCTGCGCGGCGCGTCGGCGCGCCCGGAATGTCTAAACTGGGTCGTCGCCGCGGCAGTAATTTCGCCCGCGTTATCTCGCAGCGTAAGCCGAGTCGGCGCAACTGGAAGGACAAGCGCGCGAGGGCCGCGCCGCGCCGCGCCGTTGCGAAATACGTAAGGCAGATGGAATACCAATTGCGGCTCTGGCGGAGCTGCATTTGCAGAGTTGCCACGGTATGATAACCACGAGATAAGCGGAAGGCAGAGCTGCGGTCTCCCTTCTAAATGCGGCTGCGGAGTGGGTGGAGATTTCAGAACACAACCCTCCCAAATTAGGGGTTATATTCAGCAATTACAGTTCTCCAAAACCGAGTGAAATTATCACGCAACGTTCGTTACTTCGCGTTTCAGAAATAAGCGAGTGTTTTGGTACTGCCTGGTGATCCTCTTTTTCGTCGTAGTTCTCAGGCGTAATTGCCATACCAATCATCACTCTTGCAGCAGAAATATGACGAGAAGCCAATTTTGGAAATCTCTATTATAGGTAAAACGTGTGCCTGCACTGTTCTGGTGTGAGTGGACACAAAATAGCCTCTGTCAGAAAAGAGTAGCGAAATCTTTAAAAATATATTAGCGTTGATCGATATCGCAGCTTCATGGTCACTACGAAATTTAGCTAGCCACAAAAAACTCTGTTAAATGGGTCCAATACGTCAGTAAAAATAGTACTTCAAACCAATGACTGTTAGCATTTTCGTGATCTTACTTCTAGATATCATTCTAATTTAGTGGATGTATTAGTAGTACATAACAAACGCAGATTATATGTTTCGTAAATCTATCGATATTTCCGTTTTCATCCCGAGTTAACCGAAAGTTGCAGTCCCATATCGTTTTTGACAATATTAATTTTAAAAAAAAAAATGGTTCGAATGGCTCTGAGCACTATGGGACTTAACATCTGAGGTCATCAGTCCCCTAGAACTTAGAACTACTTAAACCTAACTAACCTAAGAACATCACACACATCCATGCCCGAGGCAGGATTCGAACCTGCGACTGTAGCAGTCGCGCGGTTCCGGACTGAAGGGCCTAGAACCGCTCGGCCACCGCGGCCGGCACAATATTAATTCAGATCGGTCGTGCAGTACGATATTCATGGTCTTTATACATATCTTACATACACAAGGCGTATCACAAAGAATCATCCGATTTAAAAAAAATTCATAGCTGTTATGTTATTCGACATATGTGCGTGAACAATGTACTGTTGGAAACAGCAAACTCTCGAAACTTACACGGTTCCCGCTAGGTAGCAACAGTGTGCGCCCACATCAGCTCTAGTACAAATGGTGTCGGGACAACAGAAAGCGTTTTATGTTCTTAAGTTTTCCGAAGTGCAGGTCAGTAATAACTGTTCAGCGCGGTTTTCGTACTAGGTGTGGTGTGGATCCTGCTGTAGCACAGAGCATTAAATGATGGCATGAACAATTCCGAGAAATAGGTTTTTTGTGTTCAGGCAAATTGCCGGCCCGCATCCGAGTGTCTGACACAGACGTCGAACTCATTCTGCATAGTTTCACAATAAGTCCGCAGAAATCCGTTCGCCGTGCAGCTCGACAGCTCAATATGCCCCCGATGTCTGTCTGGCGTGTGTTGCGTCGACGTTCACACATGAAACCATACAAAATTCAGCTACTTCAAGCTCTTCGTGAAGGTGACAAACAACAACGCGGGGAGATCTTTAATTTCGTTCCTGGCAAGATGGAGGATGACAGTATTCTCCCACGCTTAGTGTTTAGTGACAAGGCAACATTCCATTTAAATGGAAAGTTGACCCGTCGTAATGTGAGAATATGGAATAGAGAACGGCCACATGAAGTTGTACAGCATGAGAGGGACTGTCCCAAATTTAATGTGTTTCGCGCAGTTTCACGGGAAAAGGTGTGTGGTCCATTGTTCTTTGCCGAGAACACTGTTAGAGGAAGCGTATATCCTCATATGCTTGAGAACTTTCTTTTCCCACAGTTGGAGGCTGATTCGAACGACTTCATTTACCAATGGGATGGGGCACTGCCACACAGGCATCTGGAAGTGCGGAAATTTTTAAATCAAAGGATTACTGAACGATGGTCGCGCAAGACGAAATGATTCAGCCCTACATTAGTGACCTCCAAGGTCACCATACCTGACTTCATGTGATTATTTCTTGTGGAGGTTTATGAAAGACTCTGTTTATATGCCTCCATTACCAACAACAATGAATGAACTGAAACATCGCAAAACAGCAGCTGTGGAAGCTGTAACTCAGCACATGCTCGCTGCAGTGTGGGGAAAATTTGGATACCGCACTGACGTATGCCGTGCATTTCAAGGGGGCATACTGAACATCTATGAAAAGGCACGAAAAAAAAACTTTTTGTGTTTCTCGTTCATTAAAAACAGAATTAATTGTTTATGTCTATTAGTTTCCGAAATATAGACGTGCCAAATCGGATGACTCCTTTTGATACACCTTGTATTTCATTATTTATTATTTTATATATTACATATATTTATATATTTTATACATTTTCACGTTGACTAGAAGAAGTTTCAGAAATCTATGGTAGCCAGCTGAATTTTGGTGAACCCTTTAACTGCACAGACGTTTAGACTGTTACGTGTATAGGGGCGTGAAGCTGGTGCTAATGATGCACCGAAACTGGTAGTCTAACAAAATAATTCATAAAATTACGGCTGTCGGTATTTATTTTTTTCAAATCCCTGTACGCTTTCAAACCGATTGTCATGGATAAGACTTGACGTTCATCTCCAGTCCTTGTTGATTAGAATCTTCTCATGCCACGGTTCTTACACCGTGTTACGTGGTTCCTCATTTACTAACACCGTGGTGATCATGGGCAGGTCCAAACATGATAGATCCTTTCTGCAATTCTCTCACATCTCAATGTCGACATATCTTAACGTGCTGATTCCCCTGCACAAGATGAACATTTTGAGCAATGGATATGACAGTAACAGCGATAACACGTACTAAAAACACCACCAACTATTAGCGTCCGCAGCCGGCCGCGGTGGCCGTGCGGTTCTGGCGCTGCAGTCCGGAACCGCGGGACTGCTACGGTCGCAGGTTCGAATCCTGCCTCGGGCATGGGTGTGTGTGATGTCCTTAGGTTAGTTAGGTTTAAGTAGTTCTGAGTTCTAGGGGACTTATGACCTAAGATGTTGAGTCCCATAGTGCTCAGAGCCATTTGAACCATATTAGCGTCCGCAGATGGAATTTTGAATGGTCAATTTTACCAGACGGCCAGGAATTTTAAGAACAGTGTAATGGTTCGAATCAATTTGGATTGCAATGAATGACAACATATATAGAGAAGCACTTATTATTGAAAACAATCACACACAAAGAAAATATACATATTCGCCCTTTAGCGTAGGAGGCACGCGGGCCCCGCCCGACCTACGACAACCGCCCGACCAAGTGTCCAGTCAATTCGCTCCCTCTCTACGAGGCGTGTCCCATTAGTCACCTTTGGAGGGTGGCGTCTTGGCCATTGCCCCTCAGGTACAAATAACTCCAGAGAGGGCGGTACTCTGCAGTGACTCGGGCGAGTGTAGCGAAAACCAACTGTAGCAGAGTTTCGAGTTAGCTTACATTTGGTGCAGCAAAATGGACGTCCGTAGGACCTCGTTCTTGACGGCCTTACAATGGTTATTACTATTCGATCAAGTTTCACCCATGTTATGTCTTTCAACTGCCACAGAAAAAAAAAATTGTGTATACAGGGTTATTCAGAAGCCCCTAATGATACCATTTTATGGCGTCGTACAAACATATCGTCATTTGACCATCGGACAGTCTCCTGTACGAACGACGTAGTAATAAGCATACCTGGCGCAGAGAAACAACTGAAAGATTTGAAAGCAAATAAATCACTAGGTCCAGATGGAATCCCAGTTCAGTTTTACAAAGACTACTCTACGGCACTGGGCCCTTACATTGCTTTCATTTACACTGAATCTCTCACCCAGCGCAAAGTCGTAAGCGATTGGAAAAAAGCACAAATTACTCCAGTATATAAGAAAGGTAAAAAAAAAAAAAACGGACCCGCAAAATTGTAGACCACTATCCCTAACTTCTGTCTGCTGCAGATTCCTTGAACATATCCTCAGTTTCAATATAATAAACTTTCTTGAGGCTAAGCAGCTTATATGCACGAATCAGCAAGATCTTAGAAAGCATCGCTTGCGCGAAAATCAGCTTGCCATTTTCTCATATGATATAATCAGAACAATGGATAAACGGCAACAGGAAGGTTCCATATTACTAGATTTCCGGAAAGCATTTGACACAATGCCCCATTGCAGGCTGTTAACGAAGGTATGAGCATGTGGACTAAGTCCACAGACTTGTGAGTGGCTCGAAGACATCTTAAATAATAGAATTCAGTATGGTGTCCTCGGCGGCGAGTGTTCATCAGGGGCCAGGATATAGTAGGGAGTGCCCCAGGGAAGTGTGATAGGACCACTGTTAAAATGAACTGGCGGCCAGGGTGAGCAGTAGTCTGCGGTTGTTTGCTGATGAAGCTGTGGTGTAGTAATGTGTCGAAGGTGAGTGACTGTGAGAAGATACAAGACGACTTAGACGAAATTTCCAGTTCTTGTAATGAATGGCAGCTAGCTCAAAATGTGGAAAAATGTAAGTCAGTGCGGATGAGTAGGAAGATCAAATCTGTGATGTCAGAATACAACATTACTAGTGTCCTGCTTGACACAGTCAAGTCGTTTCAATAGCTGGGCATAACGTTTCAAAGCGATATGGGATCAAGCATGTGAGAACTGTGGTAGAGAAGGCGAATGGTCGACTTCAGAATATTGGAAGAATTTTAGGAAACAGTGGTTCACCGGTAAAGGAGACCGCATATAGGACGCCGGTGCGATATATTCTTGAGAACTGCTCGAGTGTTTGGGATCCGTACCAGGTTGGATTGAAAGAAGACAATCGAAGCACTTCAGAGGAGAGGTGCTAGATTTGTTACCGGTAGGTTCCAACGACACGTAAGTGTTATGGACATGCTTTGGGAACTCAAATGGGAATCCCTGGAGAGAATCCGGCCGCTGTGACCGAGTGGTTCTAGGCGCTTCAGTCCGGAACCGCGCTGCTGCTACGGTCGCAGGTTCGAATCCTGCCTCGGGCATGGATGTGTGTGATGTCCTTAGGTTAGTTAGGTTTAAGTAGTTCTAAGTTCTAGAGGACTGATGACCTCAGATGTTAAGTCCCATAGTGCTTAGAGCCATTTGAACCATTTGAACCCTGGAGAGAAGGCGACGTTCTTTTCGAGAAACACTATTGAGAAAATCAACCGGAATTTGAAGCTGACTGCCGAAAGATTCTACCGCTGCCAATACACATTGCGCGTAAGGACCACAAAGATAAGATACGAGAAATTAGGGCTCATACGGAGGCATACAGACAGTCGTTTTACCCCTCGCTCTCTTTGCGGGTGGAACAGGAAAGGAAATGACAAGTAGTGGTATTCCGCCATGCACCCTACGGTGGCTTGTGTAGTATCTATGTAGATGTGGATGTAGATGTGTGCGACCCCACATGACGGAACAATGTTGTTGGCCAGTTCGTTCTGGAGATGTGAGGTACATTGTCAGAATGTCACAGAATAACTAGTTAAGTATAAAAAGACATCTTAGACCTATTGTACACAATTTGTTCGTCAAACTACTTTAGCACATTAATGTGATATGTCATATATTAATTTTTTCATTGGGTTATATACCGTGAGGTTATCACGTCCACACTTCCCATTTTGATATCTCCTACTAATTTATTTCGTTTCCAAAGATGAAACACATTGTTTAAGGCAACGTTTCTGAACCATTTACGAGAGATTAAGTCTACAAAAGGAATAAACTTACAGAGATATCCAAAAGCTGTAAGACCACACTGCCAGTTACACAAGGAAAGATTGGAGACGCTTGGCTAAGAATGACAGGAGTGGGGAATATTTTGGTCCAGAAATACCGTGTAACTCATGGCCAATCCTTACTTGTATTTTTTGACAGTATGATGCCGTTTTCTAAGAATCACCCGAAGCTCTAAGAGAAATTTTAAACCGATTACGTGGCTGTCGACTGTCTGGATACCATTCCTGATACAGGTGTAGTGCGGATTGCATTAAACTTCTTCGGTAGGGTAACCGAATCACCCTACATAGTGTCACAAAAATATAGCGACAAACTTTAAGGTATTGTGGAGAGTGTCTTGAGGAAAAAATCCATTTATAGCTCGCCTAAAGGGCGACAGCGTATTAGCCAATTGCGCAACGCTGGCGGGAAACGACCAATCTGCCAGTAGCTACATCCGAACGCTTTTATTGGAACCAATAAAAGGCAAGTGCATTGTCACGTACTCACTCGCGATTCGTGCATTAGCTCCACCAGGCTTTTTACCATTACAGGAAGTTTTTCGCAGCAATAATAGGTAATCCAAAAGATCTTTCGTATATTGAACTGTCAGGAGGGTACGTGACTCTTGTGTGAAATCACAAGTCATTTGGTCTTGTTCCATGATATTTCCTGCAGTGTGCGGAACGGAGTTCCTTCTGTCAAGCGCTTTACAAGAGGACGGAATATCTGAAAAGCATATTTTATTGTCTGCTGAATGGAGCTGAAAAGCCTTTCATGCCTAGTTTCTGTATTCAATTTGTACCGAGGGAGAGGATGACCTTTAAAATTAAAACGCGAGACACTACAGTTCAGCATCTAGCTCATCAGGAGACCGGACACCAGCTCGGACTGGTGAAGGATGGATATTAAAATCCTCCGTCGTGTTTTGTAGAGGTCACAGCGCAGAATTTGCGTCATTTGAATTAGGAAACCATGGAGGATCAATGATGGGTGAACGGGTAGCTGGACCGGTTCTTTCTTACTATAAGTGGAATACAATGTCCACCTCACTGGGTAAAACTTACTAAAAGTGTAACGGGAAACATCTCAATAAAAAAGTGTGTCGGCGGTTGAGAGAGAGAAAGGAGCTGGTCCGGAGGGGGGGAGTAGATGGAATAGAATTGCTGGAGAAAAAGTGATTGTTTTTCTTATATGTTATCCCCCTGCGTACGGTCCAACAATAGCTACATTATTCTGGATGGCTAAACACATGCATAAGTTACCTTTCAGTTTCTCTTTGATAGTAACAACGCTACTGAAAACGGCAAGGGACTTTCGGTCTCTTCAGGTGTCCCTTCAGAGTGCTGGTGGAATCATATCGAATTATGTAATACAGGTAAATCGATTGTATAATCGTTTTAGCACCCTTCATCAGTTGGACACAATACAGGTGATTTAAGACATGCGTTGCAGATGTTTCCGGGAGCAGCCGTGATTGAAGCTCAGGCGTGTGACAATGGTACTGAAGCATCTTGAACGCCGGCACTTACCATACCACTGACAACCTGGTAGCGGACTGTGTATTGCGCGTGAGCACTCACGAAAGCATTTTTTCTTTTAATTTGACATCTCAGTAGGTACTCATGCAACCGTCAACACACAATCACTTAAATCAATATCCATAACGTAAGTGTACAGATTTACAGTTACCAACCCCTCACTCCCACCTACCCTCAAAACATTCTTAGTGTACGTTGCATTTCAATAAGAAAGTACATAACACGCAATTTATTCCAGAGTCTTACGGAAATCGGCACAGAAAAGCAGGTACTGACCAGATGTAGTAGTTATATAGTAGAAATGTATATGTTCGGGTAGCCAAGACCATGTGATAATCAGTCTGAAAAGCTTGCAAGGGCGTTGCATGGTAGATTGTGTGGAGAAATTCGTGCCTTTGCTCGCACAAATTCAAGCGGCGCGCCACATACAATTACCATCAGTGGTTCTGATAGCGTAGATGACAGCGTACAAGTTTGCTGAGCCTTTGGCTCGTGTTCGGTCCTTACTACCGTCATCACCAGTTTTTTTACTGCTCATTTGTTAGGTTTTAGGAAACGAAACGAAGAATACGTGGGGCGACACCATCTCCAGGAAGCCGCTTGAATTTGCACGTGCAACTGTCTGGTTAAATTCTATGATAATTAACTCGGAAACGACGCAACATATCGAATTATTTTCTTAATAAATATTTATCAGCACAACCTACCCTGCATCATAGTTACAAGCTTTTCAGATTGTTTCTGACCACACTGTATAATGAGTGTGGGGCCAAGCCAATGAGATGTAGATGTCCTAAAGCAGCTGTCGTGTCGTCGAAGGTGATGCCCATTATAATGTTCTCGAATTTTACGAAGCATACATGTTACTCATGCATTAGTTTGCCACCAATATCGGATTTCAGATTTCCATGTCACTGAAAATACGGAGTCGCTTCATAGGGAAACAAAGTCTTTTCTCACGCAAAGGATATCACCTATGTTGGAGCCATCACTATTTTGGAAAGGACCGTCTATAATCTCACTAGAATTGACTGTCTAGAAGTTTCTCAATGCTCGCTGATTACTTTTACGGGTGTTTTCGGCCGTCCCATGCGTCAAGAGGATTTCTTTTGACGACGGGAGACCATCTCTGCTCGTGAGTATACAAGTTGTATGAGGGAGTGCTGAAAAATAATGCCTCTGAATTTTTATGTGAAACATCTTACATTTTTATAATTAAAAGATACGTTACTAACATTCTACAACTTCATTTTTGGAGTCTACATATTTGAAGCGCGCTGCCGCTAGAGCGTGTAACAGTACTGTGTGTAACGTAACTATGTCGGTGCTTGAAAAACAACGGGGTGTAATCTAGTTCCGAATTCGAAGGGTTCGTCCACACATGGAACACCCCATCCTTCACCATGACAATGCCAGATCACACAGGAGCGCCTCGGCATCTGCAAAAATCCGATGCTTTGGGTTCACTGTCGCCTATCATGTTCCATAACGTACTGTCTCGGCCCCATCCGATTGCAATCTGTTCCAAAAACTTAAGGAACACTTTCCAGGACTTCACTTTGATAACTGAAGAAGCGGTGAAAGCAGAGGCGAGGTTGTGGCTCCGTCAACAAAGTCTACAGTGATCCTGTTAACAAAAAGGTCTCTCGCAGACAGAAATGTGTTCGTGGCTGGGATGACTACGTTGAGAAATGTAAATATGTAGCCACGAAAAAGAAATTTGTAGATTGTTAATAAAGTTTTTATTTAATTTGGTGGCAATACTTTTCACTGGTAACTACCGGCTGATCAAAAAGTCAGTATAAATTTGAAAACTGAATAAATCACAGAATATTCTAGATAGAGAGGTACAAATTGACACACATGCTTGGAATGACATGGGGTTTTACTAGAAC
Organism: Schistocerca americana; assembly: GCF_021461395.2. Taxonomy (NCBI): domain Eukaryota; kingdom Metazoa; phylum Arthropoda; class Insecta; order Orthoptera; family Acrididae; genus Schistocerca; species Schistocerca americana. Next base: position 130,107,063 of record NC_060124.1, read on the forward strand.
CAAAAAAATACAAAATTTCAAAAACTGTCCGACAGATGGCGCTTCATCTGATCAGAATGGCAATAATTAGCATAACAAAGTAAGACAAAGCAAAGATGATGTTCTTTACAGGAAATGCTCAATACGTCCACCATCATTCCTCAACAATAGCTGTAGTCGAGGAATAATGTTGTGAACAGCACTGTAAAGCATGTCCAGAATTATGGTGAGGCACTGGCGTCGGATGTTGTCTTTCAGCATCCCTAGAGATGTCGGTCGATCACGATATACTTGCGACTTCAGGTAACCCCAAAGCCAATAATCGCACGGACTGAGGTCTGGGGGCCTGGGAGGCTAAGCATGACGAAAGTGCGGCTGAGCACACGATCATCACCAAACGACGCGCGCAAGAGATCTTTCATGCGTCTAGCAATATGGGGTGATTTTTTTTGGTTCTAATAAAACCCCATGTCATTCCAAGCATGTGTGTCAATTTTTACCTCTCTATCTACATTATTCCTTGGTTTATTAAGTTTTCAAATTTGTACTGCCTTTTTGATCACCCGGTAGATGCCTCCAAATGAGGCAGTACATTACAGACGCTGTAGATAGCGGAAAAGGAGGTAAAACTAGTGGAAATACTTGCAATTGAAGCAACAGGCAAACAACATGTCATCACAGTGCTGTCTGGTTCGAAAACACCTCTTGCTCAAACCGAGCAAGGCGGTGCAGTGATTAGAAACTGAACTCATACACGGGAAGAGTCTGACGATCCTGAATTCGATGTGGCGTGGCTTTCTTAAATTGATTTAAGCAAATGCCTTTGAAAAGGGCATGGCCTAGTTCCTTCCCTGTTCTTCTCCAAATCAAGTTGCACTCCATCTCTAGTGACCACACTGAGGGAAGTGGTCCAGTGTGTTAGACATCGGAATCCCAGTCGGGAGCGCGGTGGTTAAATTCCCTTTCGCACCTCCATACCTATGTTATCCATGATTTCCTTGAATCGTTTAATGCGAATACCGGTACGGTTTCTTTGAAAAGGACACAGCCCATTTCCTCTCTCTCTCTTTTTCAGTTCGAACGTATGCTCCTTGCATAATGGCCTCATTCTCGACGGGACATTAAACCTCTGCTGAACATGGAGTGGGGGTGCAAAAGATTATCGCCAGGCACCTGTAACTGCACTATAAATAAATGAGTTAACGTGTTAAATACGCAACACGTTTTTATTGGCCAATTTCGGTTGAGAAAAATACGGGATAGGGTGAAACCCGAAGCCAGCACACAGCCTGCTCCTCTCGCACAGCGCCAAGGGGGCCAACGAGCTTAAGGTCCCCATCCGACGAACCTATGACTATCAACAGTGTCACATTCCCTCACTTCGTAACACACTTCGGAGAGGTTTGGAATTCAATTCAAAGCACTGACTCAAAGACTGGTCATCAGGAACCTGACACTACCGCCTCTTCTCCGCTTGTCGACCAAATAACGGTAGTGAACATTTTCCAACACCAGGATTCGAACCGGCTTAGCTCCGGGTCGAGCGCCATTACACAGGAGTGGGTTAGCGAACTCGGCTATGTAGGCGGGTACAAACAGTTTGTAATGTCTAAATATTGTGGGTAAATGTTTTCGCGCAGTGAAGGTAAAGTGAAATGAAAGAGACGCGGTTCTAGGCGTTTGAGTCTGGGACCGCGCGACCGCTACGGTCACAGGTTCGAATACTGCCTCGGGCATGGATGTGTGTGATGTCATTAGGTTAGTTAGGTTTGGTTTAAATGGTTCAAATCGCTCTGAGCACTATGGGACTTAACATCTATGGTCATCAGTCCCCTAGAACTTAGAACTAGTTAAACCTAACTAACCTAAGGACAGCACACAACACCCAGTCATCATGAGGCAGAGAAAATCCCTGACCCCGCCGGGAATCGAACCCGGGAACCCGGGTGTGGGAAGCGAGAACGCTAGTTAGGTTTAAGTAGTTCTAAGTTCTAGGGGACTGATGACCTCAGCTGTTAAGTCCCATAGTGCTCAGAGCCATTTGAACCATTTTGAAAGAGAAACTTTGTTTACTGTCAGATTACCAGCTCCGCGTATTGGCTCCGACAGGCACGTATAACCTGCAGCCGCCATGTGATCATCATCTACCATGGCTTCACCGGGCCCCGCTGCTTCCCGCCACCAACGAAAAATCCCCGACAGTACCGGGAACTGAAGCGAAGCCCACAGCACAGCAGTCAAGCATGCTGACCACTTAGCTGCGTCTGTGAATATTTACTTTCAGATATCTTCACAAAAGCATCATATTTTCCAGATGACAAGCTACCTAATCATTTACTGTAGGTCCTACAAAGCGCAACCAACTACTAATTGACGTAGAAGTTTGTTGTAGATAAAAAATGTTTTAAGCCCCATTTTTATCCACAAGTTTTGTAGTAAAACTTGCAGACTTAAATAGAGCAAAGCCCCCTATGATGCTGGCACAAATCTACCGAAACGTGTTTCGCTTAGGAAAGTAACATGCGAACATGTTCTACTTTACACTATCGGACGGAACCTAGGTCACACAACTTGTTCTGCGAAACACTGCAGGTGTCAGAACATCAACAAAAATAAAGAAAAGCCAATGTATTTTGTAATGTTAACAACTACAGAATTAAAGACATCAACTCTGCTGGACATGAAGCCTGATTTTTTATGGAACTGTGAAGCTCCTTTGTTCTATTACAGCAGTTCTCTATTAGACAAAATTTGTGACATACTTTTATTGAAGATCAGACAAGAAATTACAGAGTTAATGCTTTTACAGTCTGGATTGTTTTGGCTCGGCCAGCTCAGCGGCGTATCATCTGAAGGTTTATACGAGTATCAACTGCAGTATGCGTCGCCGGGATAAGAGCTAACTCACCGACTGAGTCCTGTCTTTCGCGGGATTTGAATGAAGTTCGCCGGCCGGTGTGGCCGAGCGGTTCTAGGCGCTTCAGTCTGGAACCGCGCGACCACTACGGTCGCACGTTCGAATCCTGCCTCGGGCATGGATGTGTGTGATGTCCTTAGGTTAATTAGGTCTAAGTAGTTCTAAGTTCTAGGGGACTGATGACCTTAGTTGTTAAGTCCCATAGTGCTCAGATCCATTTGAACCAATTAAGTTCATTCGTATCACTGTCTACGAACTATGCAATCAAGCTTTGTTATGAAATCGCTGCACTTCTTTATAAAACATTTAAAATTTCGAATAGTTATTAATTTATAAATCATCCTTAGGTGTACTGTAACGTTTAGATGATATAACACTCCTGTATGAAGGTCATCGAAATGAACCGAGGTAAACTTAGCTACACCGTGAACGGTTTAACAGAACACGTCGTCTAGTTAGTTCATCAGTACAAGCCAAAGGCTTCAACATATATGGACGTTTTGCCCCAAGAAAATTTTCTCCGAGAAGGAATGTTACTAACTAGCGGCAGAAGAAACTGAACTTGTGACTGCTCCAGTGCTGAAAAGAAGAATTATGCACAATTTTTTGTCTTCACTCCAGATACTGCACGAACCTTTTTATTATTATTATTATTTTGGAGTGATTTGAAACATTGACCTCGATGGCTTTGTTTTTCCTCTGAAACGTGGGTTCTGAAATCGAGTGCCAAGATGACAAGCACCAAAAGCTAGATGCTCAAATGGCTGAGCAAGTTGGCGTAATAATTTTTCTATCTACGTCGAAGATTCAGTGCAAAATAAACCAATAGTACTCGACCGCCAACTTGAAAACGAGACCATAGATTTTGTACTGCACCTCACTTTCCTTCCATACTGTGGTCCTTAAGTCAATCGTACATGAATTTGCAGGTATTCAGAATTCTATACTGCAATCTTATTAGAAGCGGCATAATGTTGCCCTGCTACAACCTCAGAACCACCTCATCCGCAGAGTTCAGAGATCCCTCGAGCTAACGTTTCGCAACAGCTTTACAGAATGTTGAAAATACGATGGAAGCTAAATCAGCTCGTATACAGCAAAGATGTCCGCATTCAGCACAAGTTGAAATACGTAAGCTCTGCGCGAGGGTAGTTTGCAAAGCTTACGGAATCACCATCAGTTGTCAGCACTAGAACAACGAGGTTCCCGGTTAATAATAGGTCATCCTGTGTAAGTAGACAAGTGACGCTTTAGTGTTCTGGATAGATATTTGTGGTGCGGCCGTCTCTCTATTGTTGTTCCCGTGTTGCTCCTTCATTTTCAACCGTTGCCAAGAGGACAAACTAGTTTAAATTTGGTTGGGACAGCTTAGCTGATGATCCGTGTAGTGGTTGGATCAGCGACTGAAAGTGCAAGGAATTGCTGAAGCTGTAGGGTCGTTACCTGAACGGGCATATCACATTTTAACAGTGGAATTGGATATGAGAGAATTACCTGCTAGATTGGTGCCGCGACTCTTAACGCACGATTTGAAGCGCATGAGAATGGAAAAATCCGAACAATGTTTCAACCCCCTGCAGAGCAACAGACAACATTTGTACCGCCGGTTTGTGACAACCCAGATGAGATTTGGGTCCACTACTATATCATAGTGATGAATTACAGTCAAGGCATTGGAAACATGTTGATGTATCACTACCACAGAAGATAAAAAGCATCGTCCTGACAGGTCGTGGCGTCCGTCTTCTAGGATGTGAAAGGGATTTCTCTGGTACCTTATATTCACACTGGTCAAACAATTACGGGACAATACTACGGTTACCTCCTGGACCAACTACAATAAAAAAAATTGGCCAGGTGCAAGCAGGACTGGCACACTGAGGGTTCCGAACAAACTCAATTTTGTTATAGACACTTTATCCATTTCGGGAGTCGAGGATATTGACGAGTTTTGCCTGTTAACTGTGAGATTCCAATACTTTAGAAAATGTTTTAATTACAAGTCTGAAGTCGGTTAAAAAAAGAAACGAAAAAAAATTTCGTGTTATATAACCACAAATTAAGAATTTTCATGTTTTTTCCTTCATTTGTACTGTGAAATGTTGCTTCTTGCCAAAGTTCGCGATTCTAGGTCAGCGGGAAGTGCCCTACAGGTTTTAATAAGTGATTTTCCGAGTATAAAATGTGACATAAATGGCCATATGTTCTGGCTGAACTGACTTCAAAGCTTAACATTTTTACAATACAAGACTGCCAGAGGACCACAGACCCTAAGACACTGCCGTTTGTGAAAAGTACAACACCGAGAAGGAAGTACCCGAATAGCGCCATACTTGGAGGAAGTGGCGACGAGTGTGCAAGCAATACGTGATACGTTTTGCAGCGAGATGGGGTACACGTAGGCCGAGCAGAGCCCTCTCGTGTCGGTCCGGTAGGGTCGGTGTTGCGCCTAGTGTAGTCGGTGCAGAGCTGTCACGCAAGGTGGAAACGATACAGTGAGTGCCAGTATGCCCTGTCGACGTCAAAGGGAGCCATATCGGCACGTGAGCGAGTTCGAACGGGGCAGAACGATCGGTTTCCGGAAAATGGGGTTGTCATAGCGTGACAATTTCTGCTACCACAGGGCATGCTGCTACGACAGCGATGCGTGTGTGGAAGCAGTGGATAGAGGAAGGTCGTACGCAGCGACGAGCGGGAACTGCACCACGGAACATGACCACAGCACGGGATGGGCGTCATCTTGTCCGCATGGCCATTACGGGCAGTACAGCGTCATCCACAATGTTGGCTCGACGCTGGAGCACTGCAACAGTTGTGAACTTGTCTGCATCGACGGTTCGTCGCCGTCTGCTGCAGGTTGAACTCGTTGCACGCGTGCCATTACATCGGCTTCCATTATCCAGGATCTACACCGTCACTGGGGTGCCGAGTGGCAACATGCAATCTTTTCGGATGAGTTCCGCTTCAACGTATCCTACAGTCATGACCGCATACGTGTCCGGCGATACCGTGGTGAGCGCAAACTGCAAGGCTGCATTGTGGAGCGGCATAGCGGACAAACACCAGGTGCGATAGTTTGGGGCGCCATTGGTTACAAGAACCGATCTCGTCTCGTACGTAATGCGGGCACTTTGAACAGCATACTCCCCCTGCTTCAGGCATCTCCACAGGCCACATTTCAACAGGACAATGCCCGGCCACATATTGCGGGGAATGTACAGGCCTTCTTCTAAGAGCTACGGGTACCATTGCTTCCCTGGCCTGTACTTTCGCCAGACATGTCGTCCATCGAACATGTCTGGGATACGGTTTGTCGGCACCTGGTGCGTCACGGTCCTCCAGTAACTGGTGACACGGATTTGTGGGCTCGGATACAAACTGCGTGGAGGGAAATCCCTCAGGAACGTATTGAGAACCTTATTGATTCAATTCCACGGCGAGTACCAGCTCTACTTGCAGCTGGTGGTGGCCACACGTCGTACTGAGTAGTAGGGCTCAAAGGACATGTACAGATTTGAAAAGGTAATCATTTGTTACTTGTCACGCACCTAACCTGTGGTATTAAATTAATTGAATTCATGCGTTTCCTTCTTAGTGTTCCAATTTCCACACACGGTAGTGTATGTGATATAAATTTTTACTTGATACGTCTACTCGTTCCTGAGAAAAAGGGTTCTTAACAGTCGGACGGACAGACAGACAAAAAGGCGATCCTATACATGTTCTATTTTTAGCGACTGAGGCACGGAACCCTAAAACGGTCAGGTTTAGCAGAAAGCCATCTTTCAGTAAGATAGTGCGAGCCCACACACAAGAATCGTTGCCATGGCAAAATGCGTAAACTAAGAAACGCCTTATTCGCCTGATTTGTTTCCGTCGGACTTCCATCTCTTCCTTAAACTCAAAATTTTTCCTCGGTGGATGAAGACTCTCTTCAAACGAAGAACTGACAGCCAAAGTTAACAGGTCTTTCGCAGTCCTGGAGGAATTTAATTTCCGAGATGGGATGAGGAGGAGGAGGAGATTAGTGTTTAACGTCCCGTCGACAACGAGGTCATTAGAGACGGAGCACAAGCTCGGGTGAGGGAAGGATGGGGAAGGAAATCGGCCGTGCCCTTTCAAAGGAACCATCCCGGCATTTGCCTGAAGCGATTTAGGGAAATCACGGAAAACCTAAATCAGGATGGCCGGAGACGGGATTGAACCGTCGTCCTCCCGAATGCGAGATGGGATGAAGGCGTTGGAAGATCGCTGGACAAAGTGCATTAGTGTATAAGGAGACTATACTGAAAAGTAAAAATGTTTCACTGAGGTACGTCTTTCTTTCGGTTCCATTCCGACAACTTTCCAAACTACCCTCGTAGCTTCGCACCGAAAAACTGTGACGCCTTAATTGCCAGCGTTTTGCCTTTTGTACAGGAGGCAGCATTCATCCAACGCAAAGTTCAACGGATTTCCCAGCATAGCAAAATCGGCACCGCGCGGCGGCATTTGTTTTCGGCACAATGTAAACGAAAGTGGAGCGCGCGGCGAGGTGGGCGGCGTGACTCGGTCACGGAGACGTCACCGTTAGACCGCCTCTGCACCAGGCGGTGGCGGCGGTGGTGGCGGCGGCGGTGGCAGCAAAGACGGCGCCGCCTGCCGGACCGGTCGCTCCAGAGTCAACGGCCGCACCAGGGATCAACCTCGGCCCGCGGGTTCCCACACACGGCACGGGGGCACAGTTAGAGCACACGCCGCACCGGCCGCCGCCGTGGTCGCCACTCGCTCCCACCCGAGACATCGTGACCTGTTTCACATTCACTGCCACTGAGACTGACCGAGCACCCAGTGCCGTTGGCCTGCCTTGCAGCGTTCCAACTCGCTGAGCAACAATGCCACCAGGTGCAACGCTAAAGTGCCTCAAATATGTTGACAATAACAGTCATATCGTACTAGACTCTAGCACAGCACTAATACTTTTGAAACGGCATCCTCGGGGTGTGGACGCCCTCCTTACCCGCCTCCCGTGGCAATATTGGACCTGCCGATACCAACCAAACCTCTGCTTTGACTCACGAAGTCATTAAAATGGCGAACATAAGAAACTCATCAAAGTACTATGCGTAAAACACGCGTCTTAACAACAATTATGCTCAATCTTATGACATCAAATTCATTGTCTTTGCCAAGTCACAACCAAACTGTTACCTTCCAACCTGTATCTCGAACTACGCTACAGGTCAGTCCGTCACCACAGCCTACATTCGACAAAATAGACTGACGAAAAAGAAATCGCAACACAAAAAATAATTAATTTTCGAGAATACGTTTGTCGAGATAACATTTTCATGTGATCACAGGTTAATGTAAACGCGACATACGCCATTGAGAACTGACAATCTGGCACCTTAAAACCCCACGCAATGTGTTGTACAGGTGCCGAATGTCAGTTTCTGGAATGGAGTTCCATGCCTGTTCCCGGCCGGTGTGGCCGAGCGGTTCTAGGCGCTCCAGTCTGGAACCGTGCCACCGCTACGGTTGCAGGTTTGAATCCTGCCTCGGGCATGGATGTGTGTGATGTCCTTAGGTTAGTTGGGTTAAATACTTCTAAGTCTAGGGGACTGATGACCTCAGATGTTAAGTACCATAGTGCTCAGAGCCATTTTTGAATCATGCCTTTCCACTTGGTCAGTCAATAATTGGACGGTTAATGCTGTTTTTGGATGACGCTGGAGTTTCCGACCGATGGTGTCCCATACGTGCTCGATTGGAGATCTGGTAATCGAGGAGGCAAAAGGTACATTCATACACTCTGTAGAGCATGTTGCGTTACAACAGCGGTACGTGGGCGAGCGTTATCGTGTTGGAACTCCTCCCCCCTGGAATGCTGATCATTATCGGCAGCACAACAGGTCGATTGATCAAACTGACGTACAAATGTGCACTTGAGGTGCGCAGGATAGTCACGAGAGTACTCCTGCTGTCATCCGAAATAGTACCCCAGACCATAACTCCAGGTGTAGGTTCACTGTGTCTAGTACACAGACAGGTTGGTTGCAGTCCACTAACTGGCCTCCTCCTAAACAACACACTGCCATCACCAACACCGAAGCAGAACCAGCTTTGATGACGAACTTCAACTGACCTTCACCCTACTCTGCAATGAGCTCTCGCTTGATGCCACTGCAGTCGCAAATGGCGGTCGTTTTGGGTTGTAAAATGCACACTACAAGGCGTCCTGCTCGGATCTCTCCTCGAACTAACCGATTTGTATTAGTTCGTTGTGTCACTGCCGTGCAAACCGCTAATCAAAGTGCTGCTGCAGATGCAGTGGGATGCGCCAGAGCCCTCTCGGTAGTGCCACGTTACCGGTCGGAATCCGGTCTTCTTGCGACAGTAAATTCTCGTGACCACCTATGTCAGTAATGATGTACAGTGGCTACATTCCTGCCAAGTCTTCTTGCAGTATTGCAAAAGGAACATCCAGAGTTTCGTAGCCCTATTTACAAGGCGCCATTCAAACTCAGTGAGGTGTTGAAATAGCAGTTTCGACGCTTCAAAGGCACTCTTGGCTCACCAGGTACTATCTAAAGGTAACTAACGCTCAAGAACGTTAAAGCGTCTTTTTAATATAAACCGGGTTCGTGGCCTCATAGTGGCACTACTAGCACCACTCTTAGCTACAGCCGCGAAATCTGAACGGACATCAGGTTTCATATATAGAAACACGACTGCCAACTTTTGTTTACATATGATTTAATTCATTGTCCAGTCACATTAATGTGACCACTGTCCATGTTCCACGTCATCGCTCAGTAAACTTTCACGGTATATAAAGCGTGTTGGGGGGACGCGGAAAACAGTGCAGTCTTCGTAATGCGGGAACGGAGCGATTTATCGGACGTCCGAAAAGGTATGATCATTGGCTTTTGGGCCAAGGGTGGAAACATTTCCGAGACGGATAAGTTTCTAAACAGTTCTCGTGCCGCCGTTGTTAAAGCATATCGGACATGGCAAAATGGCGCTAGCCAAAAGTGACGCCGAGACAAGTATGGTTCACCACAGACGATAGATGACAGGGGCGAACGACAGCTGCGGAGATGTGTACGGAAGAACAGACGTGCAACTGTTGAGCAATTGACCGCCCATATGGACGAAGGGGTTACCAACACAGTCTCCCAACGACCGTTCACAGCAAACGCTATGTATGGGCCTCCACGGAAAGCAGCTCCTGGTTCATGTATGCTATCATACTTCGTAATAATTAGGAACCAAACTTTATCGCTCCTTTCTCTAGTTATCTCCTCTTCATTATTTCCTGATGCTTTCTTGGATAGCACTACTGGACTTTTTTTAATTGCGTAACCACAATACGATACCATCAGCTACATCACAACAAAAGCAAATCAACAGGTCCTTAAAGGTACTATCCACTTATAGAGAAGGGCTCTTCAGAACGCCGACATACGATCAACTTGAGGTCGTGGCTATCTACCACGACCAGTGACTACCTTCAAAGGAATGTGTGCATCTTTTTGCATCAATTCTTGACAATCCCCGCGTATTTCCGAGATTCTTCCATCTTCCAACAGCGATGCAGTCTACGAGTATTTCGCAGCAACCCTGTACTTCTTCAATGATCACCAAAAAATTTCCTGATGCTCAGAATGGTCTCGAATGGTCTGTCAACGAGGTCACGGAATCCAGATGTATCTCACTTTCGCTTTATATATATATATATATATATATATATATATATATATATGACGCTAAATTGACAGCCGTCCCGGGCGACTGTGATCTCCATCTAATGTTCCGAAGTATTAAAATGTCGATTCATATCCTCTCTCCGTTTATAGTCTAAGCTGTTATCATGTAAAGGTTCTATCAATGTTTAGTTACTTTCTGCAACAGTTCCAAAATACAAAATCAACGTTTTACACGGAGATTCTGGACGCTTAGGTCATAAAGAGTAAAAGGGGCGTTCCACACTAATTTCGACTGTATTTCTTCCCATTATACAGGGTGCGTCATTTGGATCATCATTACATATCCAAGTATGTAGTACTTTTTTCTAATAGTAGGTGACAGAGCAATCATTAGAAGTGCAATCTCTGACAGTACACCCCATTTTTCCAACTGGTATCATTGCTTGAGCAGACAACATGGAGTGCGGTCTTCAAGGAGAGCGCTGGACGATGTGGTTTCTGTGGAAGGTGGTTGTAAACACTTCACAGGCGATTGATGGCAGTGAGTGGAAATGTGCACCATCATGAAAGATGCTGTTTCAACACGACAACACTCGTCCCCGTACGAGTAAGAAAACCACGGCTGCCACCGCTGAAATGTGATTCCAAGTACTGCAACAGTCACCATATTCTCCCGAATAGGCACCTGTAACTTCTGTAGGCCCTCGTCGAACCACAGTTTTGAAGTCCGTCACACCCACGGCAACACAGATGCTGCCAGTTCCTGGACGTCTACGAAATGATGCCCGTGCAGAGGCTTCTTCATAGCCCCGACGAGGTGGTAGCCAAAAGGGACCAAATCGGAGAATACGGTGGGTGTGGTACTACCTGGGACGCCATTTCATCGACGGCAGCTGTGAATTTCAAACTTCTATGGGGCGTGTGTTGTCGTTTTGCAAGATCACTTTTCCGAGATGGTGCACACTCTCCATACACTGCCACCAATTGCCTGTGAATATCCGCAGAGTTTACATCCTCTTTCTTCAGAAACCACTTCGTCCACTTAACGTTCACTCTCCATGTTATCCACTCATGTAATGACAGCAGTTGGGAAAGTGGGTTGCACTGTACAGGATTACACTTCCAGAGATTGTCCTGTCAACTACTTTTAGACCAAAGTATAACAAGCATACTTGCAACTGTAATGGTCAGTCAATTGGCGAACCACGAGTGGTGGGAAAAAATAAAGTGGAAATCAATATCGAATGCCCCTTGTATATGAGCGGAGACAGTGTACAATACTGATATGTTCACATAGCACGGTTGCTTCCATACACTATTCTTGGAATGAAAAACAACTAGTCAGCCACGCCTATGTACTAGCCCAGTTTCTACTGAGTATGCCAAAGGGACATTTTGCGGTAGCTGGCAAAGGAGGCTTTGTTCAGTCTGGAGTTTATGGGACAGTCTTCCCATAATCCTCCAAATGGGTAGTAGTTTCGGTAAACGAGGCAGGTTCAAGATCTAGCGATTTTCTCATGACGGCCGGTGTTTTCCAGCACCCTTTCCAGACAAGCAGCGCCTTACAGAAGCGCTACAGGCGAAAGCAGCAGAGGCCAATGGACATGCCTATATTCTGCTGCCGATTCTGACTGGCTGGAGGGTCCGAATGTTAAATTATTTAGTGGAGGGGTCTGGAGCTCGCAAAATCGGGAAGTTAAAGTGGCAAGTTGTGAGGCCCTCTGTGGCGGAGTTCGCGTCTTAAACCTAGAGGACTGAAGAGAAGAAAACGTTACATTGGTACTAAACGATCGTAAATTTTACTACTGCAAGTTTTATTCAAAGGAAGTCATTACTTATAATATATGCAGTAGTTAATTACAATTATTATATCTCCAACCGTATGCTTCGCACAAAATAAGTAGAAAACACCATTATATCCTATAATGAGAATTTTACCACCCAGAATAATATCTGAAAAGCAGTCAAATTTATGTTATACACTAGTTACAAATTATAACTACTCCAGGCTATTTTACATACAAAATGAATAGACTGTTTTCTGCTTTAGACACTGTTATTACAATCCAAGCATGACCTAGTTCGGTCTTCCACGGCCACCCAAGGATTCTCCTGCTGATTCTTTGCTTTCCTCATTTGCTGCTTCGAGTTGCGGGTCCACATCACAGTCATTTGTAAACACGAAATTACCTTCCTCTTCACGACGTTTTTCATTGGCTGTGTCTCTGTCAGCTTCTTCGAGCAAATCACCCAAGTTTTCAGCGTCAGAATCAAACTCAGCACCATCCACATTGTGCCTATTTCGGTAGCAAAAGACGAGATTAGCACTGAAGGAGGGCAATGTGATATAAACCAACACTCTTCTAATTGTGGCTGCTTGATAAAGGTATCACTATCAGTAAACCGCTGTTGTCGGGCAATAAATAGTTCAGCCATTGTTAACAATATATCTGCCACGAAGGTACTCAAGGGCACGTGTCGCTCATGAGTCCAGATTGGCGGCACCCGCGAGGAGATAACAACAACAATTACAAATTTTATAAAGGTTTGGTAATCTACGGTTAAAGAAATTAAAGTCAATTCGAGAATTAGTAATCCTTCGAGATCAAACTAAGTTATATTTCAAGTACAGGAACCGGATGTGCATTCCGCTGCAGGAGAGCCTTTTCAAATTTTCCTTGGTGACAGCGTTTTAGTGAGCGTCGAGTACACCATAAAAAGATGGTTGGTTGGTTGATTCGGGGGGAGGGGACCAAACAGCGAGGTCATCGGTCCCGTTGAATTGCAAAAAGATGGGGAAGGAAGTCAGCCGTGCCCTTTCACAGGAATCATCCCGGCATTTACCTGCAGCGATTTAGAGAAATCACAGAAAACCTAAATCAGGTTGGCGAGACGAGCGTCTGAACCGTCGTCCTCCCGCATGTGAGTCTACTGTGCTAACTACTGCACCACCTCGCTCGGTATAAGAAGATGCATCTTATATCTATTTGAGGAGTCAAGTAGCTACCTGGACAGTGGTGGTTTAGCGAACGAGAGGGACTCGTCAACTATAACGGAAGCAAATAAACTACATTTTTTCCATGGAAATTGGAGTGTGATGCTTTTTTTTATCATGAACTCCGTTATTGTCGTTGACCTTTATTCCTGTTCTGCTGTGTGGAGACTACTGGAGGATGTTGCAAAGAACCAGATGGACCCGGTGTAGGAACTGTTAACGGTGTATGTATTCCACTCCAGTGGTCGGATCTCAGAATATTTCTAAAAGTAGTTGGATTGTTACAGGGCTTTAATTACTGACATTAGAGTAATGAGAAGTTAAAGTCTTGTCTCACGGGTCAAAGCGAGGTTGACGACCCGTATTTATACTGATTTTACAAGTACAGCAGTGCGGAGAATTAATCCGGGCCCGGCCATAAACATTGCTGACTGAACCCGCGGAGCAGCGTGTCGCGTAATTCGTCTCGCGCGCCGCACATAGCTGAGAGTGCGTGACTTCCGTCAGCGGCCGCGAGTGTGATTTCGCGTGACGCCACGAGAGCTCCGAGGCACGGACGAAAGGCACGTTTCAGCTTCACTTTCTGAAGGCTCCTGCTCTCACGATGAATGGAAACGACTCGGCGTGTTACATGACTGAAGTGAGTCGTCATCACAGCTCGTACTTTCCGTCGGTGTGGCAGACGAGCGCGCGATGCGCAAGACACGCAATATCAGCGCACTTAATAGCGGCCAGAGCGAGGCTTCTCGGCACAAGGGACACTCAGTCTCCGAGGTACTGCATCCACAAGGCAGTGATGACTTTGCACTGTGACTATACCGATAACAGGAAAACTGCCGCCGCAAAGTTAAGTGCCCGGAAAAGCAACATTGTATTGATGACACGGATCGCAGTCGACTGAGTGATATACACAGTCCGTACACCAAATCAAACATTATTTCTGTCCTGAATGGCGTCAAGCTGTGAGCAGATACACCATCTGCATCCATCTGGTCGCTACATGGAACAGAAGCCACCGCCACACGCATGTATCTCTGCTCACTGCACGTTGCAGTGCACAGAAATTAGAGCAGAAACATATTTACCGGATGGTCGAAACATAGGAAAAGGTCGTCTGGACTGATACGCTGCGTCCCATCTTGGCACACGCCAATAGCAGGACACGCGTACGTCGAATACTGTATCAGGCTAAGCATCTCCGTTTGCCACCAGGGTATCGTTCACTCCTCGTATGGGAGTTAATTTTACATGGATGAAATGGGGCCCCTGGAGAGTCTCATCATCTCTCACCGTCGAACGATATGGCAACCTACAGTCCATCCATTTGACGCAAGCGATGCGCATCTTCAGCAAGACAATGAGCAATTCATCAATTAATAAGCCCATCTGAGTCGTCGTCATAAATGTACGAGCACCAGTTGAGCGGTCATAGACCAGGATGGCTCCTCAGCTCTTCTGGGATTCATAGATTTCTCGAAACTAAACGTCGCCGCCCCCATCAGGGCAAAAGGTTCATTGTACGCCCCTAGGTACATGAGTCTATTTCAGTTCCTCGTGAGTGTTTATATTAAAGCAGAGCGTACACAGCTATACAGGGTGTTACAAAAAGGTACATCCAAACTTTCAGGAAACATTCCTCACACACAAAGAAAGAAAATATGTTACGTGGACATTGTCCGAAAGCGCTTACTTTCCATGCTAGAGCTCATTTTATTACTTCTCTTCAAACCACATTAATCATGGAATGGAAACACACAGCAACAGAACGTACCAGCGTGGTTCAAATGGTTCAAATGGCTCTGAGACGGGACTTAACATCTATGGTCATCAGTCCCCTAGAACTTAGAATTACTTAAACCTAACTAACCTAAGGACATCACACAACACCCAGTCATCACGAGGCAGAGAAAATCCCTGACCCCACCGGAAATCGAACCCGGGAATACGGGCGCGGGAAGCGAGAACGCTACCGCACGACCACGAACTGCGGACGTACCAGCGTGACTTCAAACACAGGAAATGTTCAAAATGTCCTCCGTTAGCGAGGATACATGCATCCACCCTCCGTCGCATGGAATCCCTGATGCGCTGATGCAGCCCTGGAGAATGGCGTATTGTATCACAACCGTCCACAATACGAGCACGAAGAGTCTCTACATTTGGTACCGGGGTTGCGTAGACAAGAGCTTTCAAATGCCCCCATAACTGAAAGTCAAGAGGGTTGAGGTCAGGAGAGCATGGAGGTCATGGAATTGGTCCGCCTCTACCAATTCATCGGTCACCGAATCTGTTGTTCAGAAGCGTACGAACACTTCGACTGAAATGTGCAGGAGCTCCATCATGCATGAACCACATGCTGTGTCGTACTTGTAAAGGCACATGTTCTAGCAGCACAGGTAGAGTATCCCGTATGAAATCATGATAACGTGCTCCATTGAGCGTAGGTGGAAGAACATGGAGCCCAGTCAAGACATCACCAACAATACCTGCCCAAACGTTCACAGAAAATCTGTGTTGATGACGTGATTGCCCAATTGCGCGCGGATTCTCGTCAGCCCGCACATGTTGATTGTGAAAATGTACAATTTGATCACGTTGGAATGAAGCCTCATCCGTAAAGGGAACATTTGCACCGAAATGAGGATTGACACATTGTTGGATGAACCATTCGCAGAAGTGTACCCGTGGAGGCCAATCAGCTGCTGATAGTGCCTGCACATGCTGTACATGGTACGGAAACAACTGGTTCTCCCGTAGCACTCTCCATACAGTGACGTGGTCAACGTTACCTTGTACAGCAGCAACTTCTCTGATGCTGACATTAGGGTTATCGTCAACTGCACGAAGAATTGCCTCGTCCATTGCAGGTGTCCTCGTCGTTCTAGCTCTTCCCCAGTCGCGAGTCATAGGCTGGAATGTTCCGTGCTCCCTAAGACGCCGATCAATTGCTTCGAACGTCTTCCTGTCGGGACACCTTCGTTCTGGAAATCTGTCTCGATACAAACGTACCGCGCCACGGCTGTTGCCGCGTGCTAATCCATACATCAAATGGGCATCTGCCAACTCCGCATTTGTAAACATTGCACTGACTGAAAAACCACGTTCGTGATGAACACTAGCCTGTTGATGCTACGTACTGATGTGCTTGATGCTAGTACTGTAGAGCAATGAGTCGCATGTCAACAGTAGCACCGAAGTCAATATTACCTTCCTTCAATTGGGCCAACTGGCGGTGAATCGAGGAAATACAGTACATACTGACGAAACTAAAATGAGCTCTAACATGGAAATTAAGCGTTTCCGGACACATGTCCACATAACATCTCTTCTTTATTTGTGTGTGAGGAATGTTTCCTGAAAGTTTGGCCGTACCTTTTTGTAACACCCTGTATGTAATGATTGGCTACTGCTGATTGACAAGTAAAATACCCCAACGCGAAAGGCCAAAACTGAATACACATTACTTTTAAACACAGAAATAGTAAAAATTTAATGCCTGAAGCCATTTTGATGTTGAATCGTTTCTAACTGACAAACTGCTAGTTACATTACATTTATACCTACATCATTATATTATAAAAATGTATGTATGTTTGTATGTTCAACATCTCCTCTTAAATCATTTGTTTGATTTCAACCAAACTTCATATACACATCACTTATTGTATGGAAAATAGCATGTGGGGGTGACTTATATGTGTGCAATATATGTGACAGACGTGCATTTGGGTGCAGCTGCAGGTATGAAAGCTGCCCATCGATATTTCACCATCTGCCTTCATTTTGCTACCTATAAACAACATTCTTTTCGAGATTCAGAACTGTGGTAACATATGTGTGACAAAGTTCGCTTAGAAAGTTGCATCATTTTATAATGTGGCCGCTATGGCATTTGATATTGAACTACTACTGTGCGGACGCTCCGAAAGTGATATAGATGCCCACATGTTTCCAGAGTCAAGTCTGCATGCTGCTCCATTCCAATACGTTTTATCCACTGCTTTGAAACTCCACATTTACACTTCGATGACGAATACGGGAGGAACATGTAACAACACAGCTAGTTTTACTTTGGGAACTGTGACCCTGTAGATACTGCATGTGTTAACTTCTACAGGACGTACCAAAAGGAATGGTCAATACTCAGGGATATGACAGCAACGCTCATCTGAAGCAAAAAAAAAAAAAAAACTTCATATGGACATATACCCTGTTCTAAATTATTTCCGAGATACAACACATTCAATGGACTTTTGTTTGCGCGCACGTATGTGTGTTACCCGCGCAACCTATTTGATTAGCCCAATCAAGCTCACTGCTTTCAATCTCTTTGTGGGGATTTCTTTCTGCCACAGAAGTAGTGGTGGACCCAAAATTGAACCATGTGGAACTTAGTTTTGTGATATCTCCCCAGTCACTGAAAGTTTGTACCTTTTCAATGAGTATGAATTATTCAGCACGACTTCTGCATTCTGTTTGTCAAGTATAATTCAAGCCATTTATGTATACAACCACCAGTTCCAACATACAACAAATGTGTTCTGTCTAGGAAGCCGTTCGGAATAGGACATATTTCCATATGAAGTTTTTTGCTTCAAATGAGCATTCCTGTCATATTTCCGAATATTGGTCATCACTCCTGGGACACCCTGTATTGTTTCAAGTACATTTAGCTTTTCTCAAATAACGCATCCTTCATGACTGCTGTTAAGCTGCTGGCCATAACTGTCTGTGACACGGTAATATTTTCTTGGGCGACTTGTGCTTGTTTAAACGTTAGAGTCGTTAACACTCAAACACTTACACAAATGGAGAATTTTACATATACATCACCTTGATGGGACGAAGAACAGACACGTCTCTTTATTTTAAAACCATTTTTTAATCGGGTTCAGTCGTCTGAGCTAGCGTATCAACTTATAAAAATTGGTGTGCAACACTTTTAAGAACAGTGTTAACATTGCAGACGTGTGCCATGGCGAATGTATGCTGTACTTGTAGTGCCAAGTGTAACTAATAAATGAAGGTATGTTCTAAGTGACTGGTCCTTGCCTCTTAAACAGTCATACGTACAGTCGTCAAGCAGCCGACTGCACGGACACTGTTACGCACCACCAGACCTGCATTCGCTATGCGGTCGCACTACTTGCGCCAGTTACTCACAACGCGGATTTTTTTTTCATTACACGGATCACAGCGTAATTACGTATTACAGTGCTCGTCCTGGACGTTGAAGCGCTCGTGGCTCGATGTTTTATTAATCTCGTTACATCGTAATAAATTACGACCAAGCGATGCGAATGTCCTTACGTGCCGTACATTACGGAACGAAGCTCTGTCCGTACACGGCTTGCGCGTTCGCTTTGCCCATTACTTGGTGAACTGCGGGAACACACTTTATACAAGACTTTCGGCATTATAAACTATCCAAGCAGAAGTGCGAGTTTCACAGTCATCGTGCCACCTTGTTCCGCGGCTGCTGTAATAATGTTTTCGCTGTTTACCGCCTGCAACTGTCAGTTAATTTTTTTTTTAATTTATAGTGTTTGGGCCAAATAATTGCAACACTCTAGTATAACGCATTTTCGGAATTTTTCTTTCTTACCCTGCCCACAATATACAACTCGCGTAAGAACAAGGCTACAGAAATCAGAACTTGTACGAAAGCATACAGTCAGTTGCTTTTCCTTAGCCCCATTTGCGAGTGCAATAGGAAAGCAAATTATTAACACCAGTACAAGGTACTCTCCGCCACCTGCCGTATAGTGGCTTGCTGAGTATGTAGGCCAGCGTAAAGGTACATATATCAACGAAAATTTGCATCGTCGCGGTGTGTCGTGCAGGTGTGTTGCTATTGTGACTGTTCCTGTACCGATAAACAGATCACCCCTGACATTGTTGGCGCTACCTATGAGTTGAACCCAATGCGAAGTGGAATGCACCAGTAGGGACGCATTAAAGTCGTCCGTGGAACGGCAGAGTGAACATCGATCATCCCACGGAGGACAATCGCGACCAACGATCTTGTCCACATCATCACTTTACGCGCAGAAGGCTAGTCAATCAGGGAAATTCCTCGACGTGTGCTGTGGGTTGAAGTGATGTGGTGCAGACACGGATTCGGCTCCGATTGGCTGGTAGTGTTGAGAACTTACACCACACTGGCCGTCTACGTTGGACAGGCGTGTAGGATGACGGATATCTACGACTTTTGGACAATGGAACCGGGCGGGGGAGGGGGGGGGGGGTGAGTGCTCCAGAACTGAATTCGGTGTTCGAAGAGGCTACAGGACATCATGTACCGCTAAAACTGTTAGAAAATGATTGCACGATGCGGATTTCCATTCCAGACGACCATGGCGAGCACCGCGTCGTACACCACAACACCATGGACTTCGTTACAGATAGGCAAGAAATCATGCAGAATGGACGCCCCAATATCGGCGTCGGGAACTGTTTATGGACCGCAGACAACGTGTTTTGAGACAAACTGTTAACATCAAATGCCTCCAACATTGTGTATGTGGAACTGCCGTCCTGTGGTGGCATTACATGTGACTACCGTACAATTCTCGTGGTTGTTGGACCCGATCTCACGACCTTACGCTACAGGGACGAGATTCTGCAATCAATAATGGGACCGTATCAACATTTTGATGACAATTTAATCTTGATGGATTGAGCTCACGTGCTCATCGTTTTGCTCTAGTAAACACGTTCCTTCAACATACTAGGATTACCAACATGGAATGGCCTACCTGTTCCGTGAACATGAACCCAATCGAAAATGCGTGGGATCGACTGAAACGAGCTGTTTTTGGAGATAGACAATGACAACGTAATCTGCGCAAGCTAGGCAGAACTCCTATTGAAGACTGGGACAATTTGGACCAAAGCTAGCTTGATGATATCAACAATGGTATGCTACGACAGATACAAGCCCGCATCCGAATAAGGGGACGTTCCTCCATGTATTAACGTTGATCAGGAGTGCTGTAAAAAAAGCTCTCGGGAGAAAGATGATTTTGTCGTTACACAGATGTTTGAGATGTTTGTATTTTTTCTTTATTTGTGATTTAGATGTATGGAAAATAAACATATACGCATGCCTCAGAGACGAATTTTGTTTTCTGTGCCACGAATTTCGAAATAAACTGGTGGTGCAAAACTGGTATGGTATGTGTAGAATATAAAGTATTACTAAGTGTCCTGAATCGCTTTAAAGTATATTGCCAGTGTAGCGGCGTGTTGCTCCAACTATTTTATACGTAGCCAGCGAGGTAAATTGTCGGTGTCCTCTTAGCCAGCGATATTGTGTGAGTGGAGCTATTTTGTCTAGTGTCAGGGCAAAATACAAAAGATGCTGATGGAAATTTAAATACACTAAAGAGGTCTGTGCTGCATCTTTGGTCGCGCCACAATATGTCCGCTACAGAGACGAGAGGGTGACTATAATACATAACTGTGATGTATACATGCGCATCAGCCGTGTTAGGTGGTATGTAGACTTATGTTAGCATTTGAGGCTGTAGCCTTGACGCCAGGGATACGTCTAACAGCTACTGCGTCTTCTCCTGACGCATGTTTAGTTATAAGGCTAAGTGCCACGAAATGTTTCCTGGGTTTAATACGTGTACAGATAACACCGTGTCTACGGAAGAAATTCGAAGGCGACTGCGTTCACGAAGCATCTGTGCTACTACTGGCAAACTCGTGTAAACCATGTCTAATGTCAGGGCAAAATACAAAAGATGCTGATGGAAATTTAAATACACTAAAGAGGTCTGTGCTGCATCTTTGGTCGCGCCACAATATGTCCGCTACAGAGACGAGAGGGTGACTATAATACATAACTGTGATGTATACATGCGCATCAGCCGTGTTAGGTGGTATGTAGACTTATGTTAGCATTTGAGGCTGTAGCCTTGACGCCAGGGATACGTCTAACAGCTACTGCGTCTTCTCCTGACGCATGTTTAGTTATAAGGCTAAGTGCCACGAAATGTTTCCTGGGTTTAATACGTGTACAGATAACACCGTGTCTACGGAAGAAATTCGAAGGCGACTGCGTTCACGAAGCATCTGTGCTACTACTGGCAAACTCGTGTAAACCATGTCCAGTGCCAGGGGCGCAAGAGGAATAAAGTTAGCTTATATCCACTGATAACATTTGCTGGGACGGGTCTACACTGACACTGTTCTCTCCCTGAAGACTGGTATACGCGCGGAGATTTAGGCGTGAAGAACATCAATGGGCAACGAATAATCTGACTGCTATACCAACTGCGAAGCAATGTGGAGTTCCTGTAACGGTTTGAACGAGTGATACGGCGCAGTCGTTAAGGCGCTGAATCGCTTTCAGGGGAAAGGCGGTTCAGACCTTCACCCTCTCATTCAGATGCACTGCAAAACAAAGCATCGTCCTCTCAAGAAAATCTGGACTACGGTCGTCTCATTCTCTGCGATACCCTACCTGCCAAGGAATGATAGTCCAGCACGACAAGCAGGAAAACCTCTGCGAAGTTTTGACAGCAGGAGAGGAGCACTCAACCTGTTAAGGTCAATCGTAAGTAGTGAATGTACAGGGTTAACCCGAGCTCCACAGCAAAACTTGATATATAAGAGACTCGTGGCCTCCGGTGGCTATCCCAATTTATCTTTGTATTTGTGATGCACCCAAAATATAATTCAGCGGTACAAATGTCGACGGCATTTGCTGTGTGGTTTGTGCGTAAACCAAGGAGTTCCATTCTCTCACGGTACTTGCTGTTGCCAACAGTAATACTCACTTCAATCTTCACCCTCGAGCTGGTTTTCAGCAGTGCTCGGTTCTGTCTTTCGTTTGTTTTTCAGTCAGTGCCGGTAGTGCGTTAAGAGTGATACATTGTAGTATGGATAAATGAACCAATGAAGAGTTAGTCCATACGCACGTAGTGCATGGAAGAGTGGCATACAGGCAACTCACAAAAGTCATGGGATACCTCAAATATCGCGTAAGACCTCCTTTTTCCTAGCGTCGTGCAGCAATTCGACATGGCATCGATCCAGCAAGTCGCTGGAAGATCGCTGTAGAAATATTGAGCCATGCTGCCTCCACTTGAGAGATAGTTGACAGTGCAGGATCTTTTGCACGATCTGACCAATCGATTCCGACCCATAAATGTCCGATGAGATTCCTTTTGCGTGATCTGGGTGCCCATATCATTCGCAGGATTTGTCCAGAACGTTCTTCAAACAATCGCGGACAGCTGTGGCCTGATGACATGGCGTATTGTCATCCATAAAATTTCTATGTTTGTTTGGCTGTAAATAAGTTGCCAAACATAACCATTTCCAGTCAATGATTGAGTCAATTGGAACAAAGGACCGAGTCCATTCCATGTCAACACAGCCCACACCATTATGGAGCCACCACCAGCTTGCACAGTGCCTGGCTGACAACTTGGGTGCATGGCTTCGTGGGATCTGCGCCACACTCGTACCCTACTATCAGCTCTTACCGAATTGATATCGGGACTCATCCGACCAGGCCACGGTTTTCCAGCCGTCTACGGTCCAACCGACACAGTCACAACCCCAAGGAGAGGCGCTGCAGGCGCTGTCGTTCAAATGGTTCAAATGGCTCTGAGCACTATGGGACTCAACTGCTGAGGTCATTAGTCCCCTAGAACTTAGAACTAGTTAAACCTAACTAACCGAAGGACATCACACACATCCATGCCCGAGGCAGGATTCGAGCCTGCGACCGTAGCGGTCTTGCGGCTCCAGACTGCAACGCCTTTAACCGCACGGCCACTTCGGCCGGCGGCGCTGTCGTGCTTTTACAAAGGCATTCGGGCCGGTCGTCTGCTGCTAAGCTCATTAACGCCAAATTTCGATGCAATATCCTAATGGAAACGTTAGTTGTACGCCCCACATCAATTTCTGTGGTTATTTCATGCACTGCTGCTTGCCTGTTAGTACTGACAACTCTACGGAAACGCCGCTGCTCTCGGTCGTTAAGTGAAGGCCGTCGGCCACTTCGTTGTCCGTGGTGAGAGGTAATGCCTGAAATTTGGCATTCTCGTCACACTCTCGAGACGGTGTATCTTGATGAAATACTGAATTCCCTAACGATTTCCGAAATGGAATGTCTCATGCGTGTAGCTCCAACTACCTCGTTCTGTCTGTTAATTCCCGTCCTGCGGCCATAATCACGTCGGAAACCATTTCACATGAAACACCTGAGTACAGAAAGAGAGCTCCGCTCCGCCAATGCACTGCCTTTTCATATCTTGTGTATGCGATACTTCCGCCATCTGTATATGTGCATATCGCTATCGCATGACTTCTGTCATCTCACTACAAAGACGTGATACTAAGCTGTTGACGCATCAGCGGCGACAAGTCAATACTTTTGCATCTGAAGATGTGTTATCCGTTTTGGTGATCGCATATTTTCACTACTATGAAGGTATCTTCATAGAAACAGAGGTAACTGGAAAAATAGGATGCATCATAATCACATTACGAATCTGTGACGAGCCACTGGCGTGACGGGTACGCCACCGTTCATTTTGAGTTTCCCGGTGGCGCTGCCAAACGAGGCAATTGGACGATATAGAGGAGGCTGTTGTCCTCGCTTTGGAGATAGAGAGATGCTCGCCGTCCATGGAGCCTTCTTCCGCAAGACTTGCTATCAGCTGGTCGATGTGCCATACCGGGCGTGATGGCGTTAGTGTGAGGGGTACTGACCCATACCGCGCTGCGGGGTTCGATATGTTGGTAATGCGGCCTCAGATGCTTTGTGGCTTCCTTCCGTGGCAGTTACCTGTATTTCAGGTCAGTTGTTGTTCGACTTAATCTGGTTAATTAAGTCAATTCCGTTGTGTCGCCACAGTCACCACTTACAGTGCAGCCTTGAACAGCTGATCCTTACCGTACTATTTCATCGGTGGAATCTCGTTGAAACTTTACTAATATTTTTTATAACATCTGTAATTTAGTTGTTGTCCTAGCTGATCTTGTGCCTAAGCTTATTTTGCTTAACCTGAAACATTATTAATTAGAAGATACAAATTTTACTGTGTTTAAAAACTGAACTCCCAATTTTGAGCAACCAAAGTTGTTCGGCAGAAATATTTTAATTATCCTTTGTAATCTTTAATGTTTACTAAGCAAGTTGTGAATTACTGCCAAATGCAGGGTTTAAAAAAGTATTCCATATTTTGGGAGGCGACAGCTTGGACCACAGAAAGAAAAAATGTCCAGTAAACATGGGCTCTAAAAATGGATACCTTAAGAGCTATGAGCACTTGGTCATCTTCACTAACGTGAAATATGTCTCTTCTACTGCAACCTCTTAGATATTAGAGCGACCTACAGAACTGAGTGAAGGATTGAATAAACAAATGAGCACGTATTATGCTTCCAGTATGAGATTTTCACTCTGCAGCGGAGTGTGCGCTGATATGAAACTTCCTGGTAGATTAAAACTGTGTGCCGGACCGAGACTCGAACTCGGGATCTTTGTCAGGCAAAGGTCCCGAGTTCGAGCCTCGGTCCGGCACACAGTTTTAATCTGCCAGGAAGTTTCACATATTATGCTGTTTGCCACAACAGAGGTTATAATATAATCTTCTTGCTACTACAACCGACCTTCACTTGGTCGTTACTAGCATAGGTTCTGTAACGTACTTTAAATCTTAGATATATTCGTATTGTAATAAATTGTAAATACTCGCAATACTGCAACGCATCAAGGATTGAGAGCCCTTGAGTTTGTAGACAGAATAATTTCGAAGCAGTTGGCGGTATTTTACATAGCTATTATTGTTGTTGTTGTGGTCTTCAGTCCTGAGACTGGTTTGATGCAGCTCTCCATGCTACTCTATCCTGTGCAAGCTTTTTCATCTCCCAGTACCTACTGCAACCTACATCCTTCTGAATCTGCTTAGTGTATTCATCTCTCGGTCTCCCTCTACGATTTTTACCCTCCACGCTGCCCTCCAATACTAAATTGGTGATCCCTTGATGCCTCAGAACATGTCCTACCAACCGATCCCTTCTTCTGGTCAAGTTGTGCCACAAACTTCTCTTCTCCCCAATCCTAATCAATACTTCCTCATTAGTTATGTGATCTACCCATCTAATCTTCAGCATTCTTCTGTAGCACCACATTTCGAAAGCTTCTATTCTCTTCTTGTCCAAACTATTTATCGTCCATGTTTCACTTCCATACATGGCTACACTCCATACGAATACTTTCAGAAATGACTTCCTGACACTTAAATCTATACTGGATGTTAACAAATTTCTCTTCTTCAGAAACGCTTTCCTTGCCATTGCCAGCCTACATTTTATATCCTCTCTACTTCGACCATCATCAGTTATTTTGCTCCCCAAATAGCAAAACTCCTTTACTACTTTAAGTGCCTCATTTCCTAATCTAATTCCCTCAGCATCACCCGACTTAATTTGACTACATTCCATTATCCTCGTTTTGCTTTTGTTGATGTTCATCTTATATCCTCCTTTCAAGACACTGTCCATTCCATTCAACCGCTCTTCCAAGTCCTTTGCTGTCTCTGACAGAATTACAATGTCATCGGCGACCCTCAAAGTTTTTATTTCTTCTCCATGAATTTTAATACCTACTCCGAATTTTTCTTTTGTTTCCTTTACTGCTTGCTCAATATACAGATTGAACAACATCGGGGAGAGGCTACAACCCTGTCTTACTCCCATAATAATAGCTATTATTATGTCTCCGATATCAGTCTAGATAGAATTTGCTGCAAAAACATGTTGTACTTTAAATGAGATGCCAAGCATGGCGGACGCGGCGGCTCATCAAGCGATCGTCACTAAACGACGTACCCAAGAGACCTTTCACTCGTGTGAAACGGGCGCCATCGTGCATGAAAGTCATAACTTCTAGCAGGTGTTTATCAGCCAAGATAGGTTCAAATGGCTCTAAGCACTATGGGACTTAACATCTGAGGTCATCAGTCTCCTTGACTTAGAACTACTTAAACCTAACTAACCTAAGGACATCACACACATCCATCCCCGAGGCAGGATTCGAACCTGCGACCGTAGCAGCAGCGCGGTTCCGGACTGAAGCGCCTAGAACCGCTCGGCCACAACGGCCGGCAGCCAGGGTCGGGATGACCTGACTCCCTCTCTCACTACTGCTCATTTTATACGTGATTCTCATGCGGCATCACTGACGTTTTGCTGTCCAGCGACGTCTACTGTAATGTTGTTGCATTAATTTGTTCTGAAAGCGGTGCTGATAGACAATAAAAGCGGGTTAAAAGCTGTGAGCTGTCTGGGGAAGTTAACCTTGCATTACTGAGCAACTGTTTCACCAGGTATCCAGTCTAGCTTACCTAATTCCCAACCAGACTAACATTAATTATAATCTTTTAATCGTCATACGACAACCGGTGATATATATATATATATATATATATATATATATATATATAAAGAGAATTTAAATAAAAAGAAATAAATCAGTTTATATTTGGAAATTTATTTTAACATTGATCATTGAAATTTCAGCATATTAAACTTGATTCATAACTAAACTGGTGCCTTATTTAGGATTATGAAAATGTGAGTTTGTAATCTTATGGAACACATCAAATATGGAGCCAAGATTGGGAGACTGCATACAACACTGCATTCAGAAAATAACACACGAAGAACGTTGAAACATATGCAAGAGGAAATTAACCACAACCAACCGATTCAATTTTCACCCAAAGTAGTTACATTCGTAGCGCAATCCTATCCGTCATGTAATTACACACACTGGTATACTAAAGTCATACTAACTCTCTGTGAAATCTTCCCAAAAAGAATAGCTGAGGGCTACTTTGATGATTACACCACATGCTTCACGTGGTCAACTTGGTTTACACAAAGAGTGTAACTCCACAATAATTTTGATAATTAAAATAAATTAGATCGAAAAGCAAGTTACAATAGAAAAACCTCGAACTGGTTACTACCGTCTTACTATTAACCTGATGGGTCAAAGAATTGTATAAGCACATGGTACTGGTCTCACAAAGTACAACCCACGTGGGTTGAACATAAAGAAAAGTTGCTATATTGAAAAATATTGTCAAGACGAGACGTTATAATCTCACGCACATTCGCATTTAAGATTGATGATCTTAATTAGAGTTACTGATCAACATGTGGTTCCACTTTACTCACAAAGTAGAGACAAAACAACTATTGGAAGATATTCTGAACTTCACGCTCGAAATACACTGCGTTGCAATTTAAGATAACATTAGATATTTTAGAGCTAAACCTGAAATAAAGGTGACTAATTTTTCAGTTAGGCTGAACTTCAGAAATCCATTGTCCTACGGACTTAGCAGACACGCGCTTAGCTGGAGATCTTACCACTTCAGACGCTCGCCGCGGACAGACTGACCTGGGCTCCTACCGAGGGTGCTTAACAGATACAAACGGAAGTGACCAGAGAGGCAGCTTCCTATACCAACATGACAAGGGACGGACAGGACCATACTAAGAATAGAAACCTCTCTGCTTTTAGAAAGCGTAGCTACCTGTTCCGATGTTGGTCCTACTGTTCTCTAGCAGACAGGCTTGTCTGCTACCGTCAAGCATGCAACTAGAAATACATTTGCTCATTCATCCTCTCACACAGACGGGAAGGGGGATGACAGTATCTTATCATATACAGTATACAAAAGAAAGCGGATGTAGGTTCTGTGTGAGACTGTGTGACATGAATTACATATAAACTGTGTTTTAAAGTGTAGTAGTGTGACAGATCGTTCTTGTTTATGTGTAAAAGTAACACGTTCCACTGCTCAGTCTCCTCCCAGATAGTTAGAAACACCACAGTAAATTTAGAAGAGGAATTTATGCCGTAAATGACAACAGATTTAAGAAATTGACATGAAGAGGAATTTATGCCGTAAATGACAACAGATTTAAGAAATTAACATGAAAGGAATCCAACAGAGACCTTTCACTACTGGCCAGCTTTTCGACACGTTTTTTGGTGTTAATAAAATCCCATGTTATTTCAGGCATATGTGTCAATTTTTTCCTCTGTACCTACATGATTCCGTGAATTAGTGCATACAAAAAAGGTAGCGTAGATCAAAAGACACTATGTGCACTGGACGTATTTAGTCTTTTGTTTAACTCTTTCTTTAACGAAAAGATACTGTTTGAATGGTTTTTGTAACATTATTTACAGTCACAAGTTGCAAGATGCACCTAATTTTATAATTAGGTGTGTAGTTAGACTGAAGCAGGTTAAGTATATTTTCAGACTTACCTGTGTATCAGAGAATTAATAAAAAAAATTGAGGTCGAAAGATATGTTACAGCACAGTAAAATAAGTCCAGTTCGACCTTTCTTCTACTCTGCACACCGTCACGAACAGAAGCGAGAGATGCCGCGCGTGTTTGCACCAGTATGCGTGGATGGCCATAAAAGGAGTTCACGGTTAATTGCTCTGCAGAGGTTTCGAACGTTTGCTTCCCATCGGGCGCTCATTAGGACGGTGAGTCTGATGATTATCCCACTTCATTAAAGCGTTTACTGCGAGAAAAAGGGGCTGTGACCATGCCTTTCTGCTAGAGGGCCTACTCGGCAAGGCCCCTCCACTGTGGAGCTTTACACGTTAGGGGTGCCGCCGCCTCACTGTATACCAGGAGGACGCATTTTAAAGATTGCTTCGTTAACGACTGGCGCCCGACCCTGATTTGACCTCCGAAGCGGTTGACGTCGTCGCTCTCAGGAAACTACTTCGCATTTCGCTTAGGAAAAGAAAATTTGGCTTCAGTATGCACAGTAATTCCTGAATTAATCATTCACTCTGTGGGTTGGTGTTCACTGACGTGAAAGTTTTTCACACGTGAATACTGGTGTGCCTTTCACTTTCTGGGAGAAATGTTTATACCGAAAGAACTGTACAAACAGGACCAAAACTCAACCGGCAACATTTCGGAGGTTTTTCTTGGATATTTTGTTACTCTTTTTTTATCGAGCATAAGGAAAGTGGGCTGACTGCGTGCAATATATAGGGTGTTATGAGAAGTATTCCATGTTTTGAGAGGTGGTAGTATCAACCAAAACAAGACAAATATTTACAGTAGATATGGACTCTAAAAAGCATACCTTTAGAGATGCAAGCACTTGTTCATCTTCGCTACTGAAAAACATATCCCTTCTGTTGTAAGTACTTTGCGATTACGAACGACCTGGAGAATACAGCATACAAGTGAGGACACATTCCTTTCTCATTGACGATGGATACAGCATGCAGTAAACAATACTTAGTGTTGTTACTGTAAACTGTGTTCATTGTTCTTGTTACGTGCAGCATCTTTAATAATTCTAATGTAATCGGTGTGTTTTTGATAAGACATTTAATGATCAATGGATTGTTCGGTGAGCTCCATTATGTTGGCCAGCAGTGAGCTCCATTATGTTGGCCAGCACGTTCCCACGATCGGAGTCTCTTGGATTTTTGGTTGTGAGGACATCTTTGATGTATGTAAGCCCCATTCATGAACTACAAACACTACAGAAACGCGCCATCAATGCCTGTCAGTGCATCCGTAACCAATATATAGATTCATAGAGTGTACGTTATACGCTAAGACGTCGGACAGAAGCATGCGTTACTGTGAATGAACACCATATTGAGCAGTCTCTTTTTTTATTTTTAGATGGCTCACTAGTGACCTCTGCTTGGCATCCAATGTCCCCAGACCTCAATCCGTTTGATTATTGGTTGTGGGGTTACCTGAAGTCGCAAGTCCGCCGCGATCGCCCGACGTCATTAAGGATGTTAAAAGATAACATCCGACGGCAATTTCTCACCGTACCTACTGATATGCTGCACAGTGCTGTTTACAATACTGTCCCTTGACTACAGGTATTGCTGGTGAATGACGGCCGACACACACAGAGCATTTGTTATAAAGAACATCGCCTTTGTTAAAAATCAACTGTTATGCTAATTTTGTATCACATGAAGCGCCATATGCTGGTCATTTTGTGCGATTTTTTTTTGTTTCGATAAAACACGATGTCATTTCCAGCATGTGTATCACCTTTTATCCGTCTACCTACTTTATTCCGTGAAGTACTGAATTTTCAAATGTTAACAGACTTTTGAGTCACGCTGTGCATATGCGAACATTCTTAGTAGGTACAGTATGAAATAATTTTATGTACGTATTTATTTTCACAGAATTCGCCTAGAAAGCAGGCTGCGAGAACGTCGCGCTGTTTGGAAGAAAAGTTCGCCGTAGCTAAACACAGAAGAAGAGTCTTATCTTTTATATCACGGTTCTTTTCCGTAATTCGGTTCATAAACATAATATCTGAGAAAACAAGTTCTTCTCACTTTAGAAAACGACAAAGTTAACATTTACCTCAGGATCAAGCAATTAAAAAACTTAAAGTACAAAATGTTTTTGCAGCAAATTCTGTCTAGACTGATACCAGAGATATAATAACAACTATGTAAAATACCTCCCACTGCTTCGGAATTATTCTGTCTGCAAACTCAAGGGCTCTCATTCCTTGATGCGTTACCATATTGCGAGTAATTACAATTTATTAGAATACGAATGTATCTAACATTTAAAGTATGTTACAGAATCTATGCTAGTAACGACCAGGTCACGGTGAATGTACACTGAAGCGCCAAAGAAACTGGTATTCAAATACAGAGATACCTAAACAGGCAACATACGGCGCTGTGGTCGGCAACGCATATATAAGACGAAAGTGTCTGGGGCAGTTCTTAGATCGGTTACTGCTGCTACAATGGCAGCTTATCAAGATTTAAGTTAGTTTGAACTTGGTGTTATAGTCGGCGCATGAGCGATGGGACACAGCATTTCCGAGGTAGCGATGAAGTGGGGATTTTCCCGTAGAACCATTTCACGAGTGTACCGTGAATACCAGCAATCCTATAAAACATCAAATCTCCAACATCGCTGCGACCGAAAAAAAAGTCCTGCAAGAATCGGACCAATGACGACAAAAGAAAATCGTTCAACGTGACAGAAGTGTAACCCTTCCGCAAATTACTGCAGATTTCAATGTTGGGCCATCAACAAGTGTCAGCGCATGAACTATTCAACGAAACGTCATCGATATGGGCTTTCGGAGCCGAAGACCCACTCGTGTGCCCTTGATGACTGCACGACACAAAGCTTTCCGCCTCGCCTGGGCCCGTGAACACCACCATTGGACTGTTGATGACTGAAAACTTGTTGCCTGGTCGGACGAGTCTCGTTTCAAATAGTATCGAGCGGATGAACGTGTACGGGTATGGAGATAACCACATCAATCCATGGACCCTGCATGTAAGCAGGGGACTCTCCAAGCTGGTGGAGGCTCTGTAATGTTCTGAGGCATGTGCAGTTGAAGTGATACGGGACCAATGATACATGTAGATACGACTCTGACAGGTGACAGGTACGTAAGCATCTCGTCTGATCACCTGCACCCATTCATGTCTATTGTGCATTCCGATGTTCTTGGGCAATTCCAGCAGGACAATGCGACACCCTACGTGTCCGGAATTGTTACAGAGTGGCTCCAGGAACACTCTTCTGTTTTTAAACACTTTTGCTGGCCACCGGTCTCCCCAGATACGAACATTATTGAGCATATCTGGGATGCCTTGCAACGTGCTGTTCAGAAGAGATCGCCACCCATTCGCACTCTTACGGATTTGTGGACACCCCTGCAGGATTCATGATGTCAATTCCCTCCAGCGCTACTTCAGATATTAGTCGAACCTATTCCACTTCGTGTTGTGGCAAATCTGCGTGCTCGCGGGAGCGCTACACGATATTAGGCAGGTGTACAAGTTTCTTTGGCTCTCCGGTGTACAAGGTAATAAAGCAAGCAAAGAACCGCGTTCTGACCCTGAGCGGCCAACAAGAACCGACCGACAGCCATGTCACCCACCGTCTATGGGGTCACTGGATGCGGTATCGAGGGTATCCAGGCTATTGTCGGCCTTCTTAATATTGGAACCGCCACTTATCGGTCGAGTACCACCTCACGAGGCTGAGTGCATGCCGTACCAGTCCTCCTATCAAGGAAAGATTCCTGGCAGTACTGGCAATCAAAGCCGAGTACTCCGCATAGCACTGAGACATGCTGACGTCTAAGCTACGGAGCTGAACATGTAAAGGTGGATCGCTTAAAAATTGCAACCATCGGATTTCTTAGACGGAAGGTGCTAAAAACCAACTTAAAAAAACGAATAATACTCATCGGCATTAACAAAATGAAGCTAGAGAAAATAAGAATGTTTCTCAGTTTTTCCTGGCTCTCAGCACTATGGCTCTGAGCACTATGGGACTTAACTTCTGAGGTCATCAGTCCCCTAGAACTTAGAACTACTTAAACCTAACTAACCTAAGGACATCACACACATCCATGCCAGAGGCAGGATTCGAACCTGCGACCGTAGCGGTCACGCCGTTCCAGACTGTAGCGCCTACAACCGCACGGCCTTCCCGGCCGGCCTCAGTTTTTCCTGTTCAGGATGCTAGTAAAGGTAGTCCACGAGAAACCATAGTTTAAAAATTGTAGAGATCGACAGTGGTCTGTTCCATGTCTTAGTACTAACTTGCGGAATGAAGAGAATGTATGAATCCCTTGGTTTCTGGAAAAAAAGAGCACTGCTATTCAAAGCTGGTGTTCAAAACGGCGACTTCTAGTTTCAACAGAAGCTCTTACTTTGTCATGTTAAGACAGAGGCACAAGTTCTTGGAACTGTCAGCGCAGGTAACAGTGACATGTCACTTCATATCCTCTGGTGTAGGTGCCACGACTTTGTAAACTGGATCTTTTAGCTTCTCCAGAGCAAAAAATGTAAGAGTGCGAAATATGATGAACGCGCCAGTCAAGTTGTTTCCCATTTACTGTCGCTTCTATCAGTTATCGCGGCAATGTCAACTTAGTTTCAGCGGACAGGAACTAACTTTGTACAGCTACATTCCGGTTCAAAGTTGTACGCGTTGTTACATGAAATGCAAGCACAGGAAGTGACTGCGGAAACAGCCTTCGCGGGCAGCCTCGACGCCTTACAGTTGACGTCACTAAATTTAATTACGTCAGGAGGAGTGGTAGCCCTGATGGAAGTGGTGACGGAACATGCCAGTACGTCGATGGTGTGCAAACTGGAGGCGAAATGAGTTTACTTGATAAAATACCGATAAATCGTCTTTTTTTCCACAAAATATTAATACATATCGGAGATATTTTCCCCTCAATATATCGATACCAAAACGGCAATATCAAGCATCGATATTTTTACTATATTTATTCCACAATTTTCGGAAAATATTTGAAGTTGTTCTTTTGAAACCATAGTAGGACATAATTTTACTTTCACTGTGTGAAGGAGTTTTACTAGTTTTTGAGCTTTCGTCACAACCACTCTTTCTCTTTGACTGTGTGAAGCAAGAACACGTGGCTCAAAGTCCGATTGCACTGGTGGGTGACGGTGTGAATGGAATGCATTAAAAAACAATTTTTAACGCAACTAGTGTGCTACTTCTTCAAGTCGACATTCTTCAAAAACACCTGCTGAAAATTATGGACAAAACTCTAAGTGACAAGATTTTCCTTTCGATGGGCGGAGACGTGTGAGGGTAAACGCTGAAGTATTCGACGTTCAGCGCTACCAACAGAAACCGCAACGTCTAGCTACACACAGTTTTGACACTACAACTGCTAGGTCGCTAGCGGTTGCAGAAATGAAAAAAAAAAAACAGTCTACATGAAGTGCTACGGACGAAATCGAACGACGGACGCATAGGACATCTTTTATGTGCCACTTACGTGGAGTTAGTATCTTTAGCAAAGTGGTTATCGCCTAGCGTGAGCGTGCATCGTTTTCCTTTCAATTCTTGCTCTAAGGGGAACAAGCAGGATGCTAGCTTGTTGATTTACAGAATATCTAACAATAAATCAGTACCTAAATACACAAAAATTTTAGTATCATTTTCGGGAATCTATTTAAAGTCAGTGAATAAACAGTCTAGATGGCGATGGTACTTTATTATTGCAGTTTCGGCGACTGAGGGCAACTGGCCGCTGTACGCACTATCAACTTCAGCTGATGGTGCTGTCTGAATATAGCCTAAATATAGACCGAATCCGGTCATTTTAATAAAGTACCATCGCGATCTAGACTGTTTTTTCACTGATCTTGTGCTTAAATATACAACTCAAAAACCGGCAGTATATTTACAATGCGCAGCCGATATTTTTAGAGGCAGATAAGTCGATATTTTTTCCGCAGATATGTCGATACCTTCATTTGATATATCGAGAACTGATAATGAATTTTTTTAACATCAGTATATAAAATTACGGATATTTTTAAAAATATCAGCAGTCCTAGTTTCAAGTAACAGCAAGACTCACAAGGAAACATGTTTTTCCCGCGGAATTTGGTTTTAAAATGTATGACATTAAAGGGACGACATAGTTTCAAAAAAGGCGTACTAAATCGGACTTTTTCGAAAAATATAATCACAGAATTAAAGTAACCAGAGGTTTATTCACGCAAAAGGTGAATTTATAACATTGCGCTGTGAAAAAATGTTTTGAAGTGATAATATGCGAGGGGTATTGTCAAAGAATAGAACCAGTCAATGTGTAATTGCTGTGCTATGCAGCATTACTAAATGACTTATATGTGGAACGATTTCAGTTGCAGTAAAGCTTCAGCATTAGGCATGGCGTTTATAATTTAATACCTCTTTACTACTAACTACATTCACAACACATTTTGCAGTAGTATCGACATATACCAATGAATGTATCTGCAACACTTTATCAATGTACGATACACAGTTTGCGAGACACGATTTTTGTAAGTGGGAATCTTAATGGAAGAAATGCGACAGATGTACAGGGCTATTACAAATGATTGAAGCGATTTCATAAATTCACTGTAGCTCCATTCATTGACATATGGTCACGACACACTACAGATACTTAGAAAAACTCATAAAGTTTTGTTCGGCTGAAGCCGCACTTCAGGTTTCTGCCGCCAGAGCGCTCGAGAGCGCAGTGAGCAAAATGGCGACAGGAGCCGAGAAAGCGTATGTCGTGCTCGAAATGCACTCACATCAGTCACTCATAACAGTGCAACGACACTTCAGGACGAAGTTCAACAAAGATCCATCAACTGCTAACTCCATTCGGAGATGGTATGCGCAGTTTAAAGCTTCTGGATGCCTCTGTAAGGGGAAATCAACGGATCGGCCTGCAGTGAGCGAAGAAACGGTTGAACGCGTGCGGGCAAGTTTCACGCTTAACCCGCGGAAGTCGACGAATAAAGCAAGCAGGGAGCTAAACGTACCACAGCCGACGGTTTGGAAAATCTTACGGAAAAGGCTAAAGCAGAAGCCTTACCGTTTTCAATTGCTACAAGCCCTGACACCCGATGACAAAGTCAAACGCTTTGAATTTTCGGCGCGGTTGCAACAGCTCATGGAAGAGGATGCGTTCAGTGCGAAACTTGTTTTCAGTGATGAAGCAACATTTTTTCTTAATGGTGAAGTGAACAGACACAATGTGCGAATCTGGGCGGTAGAGAATCCTCACGCATTCGTGCAGCAAATTCGCAATTCACCAAAAGTTAACGTGTTTTGTGCAATCTCACGGTTTAAAGTTTACGGCCCCTTTTTCTTCTGCGAAAAAAACGTTACAGGACACGTGTATCTGGACATGCTGGAAAATTGGCTCATGTCACAACTGGAGACCGACAGCGCCGACTTCATCTTTCAACAGGATGGTGCTCCACCGCACTTCCATCATGATGTTCGGCATTTCTTAAACAGGAGATTGGAAATCCGATGGATCGGTCGTGGTGGAGATCATGATCAGGAATTCATGTCATGGCCTCCACGCTCTCCCGACTTAACCCCATGCGATTTCTTTCTGTGGGGTTATGTGAAAGATTCAGTGTTTAAACCTCCTCTACCGAGAAACGTGCCAGAACTGCGAGCTCGCATCAACGATGCTTTCGAACTCATTGATGGGGACATGCTGCGCCGAGTGTGGGAGGAACTTGATTATCGGCTTGATGTCTGCCGAATCACTAAAGGGGCACATATCGAACATTTGTGAATGCCTAAAAAAACTTTTTGAGTTTTTGTATGTGTGTGCAAATCATTGTGAAAATATCTCAAATAATAAAGTTATTGTAGAGCTGTGAAATCGCTTCAATCATTTGTAATAACCCTGTATAGGTAATTTCAGGAATAACCTGAGGCAGTGTGATAGGACCATTACTGTTTACAATGTACAGGGTGATTCAGATCCCCTTATGCTGTCTTTTATGCAACCCGCAACGCCTTCAAATACCTCACGGAAGATTTTCATACTCTCTCGCTCGCTACACTCGAACTGTTAGCCCTACAGAAAATATGAATGAGAGCTATCTGCAGGAAATGTAATGTGGTTAAATTTTGTGCTGGAATATGTTTGTGAAAGACCCCCATAGTTTTCGAACTGTTCAAGGAAATGTAGAAAAGGGACCTTCAAACGCGTTTTACTTGCATAACTCGAAAACTGTAGCTGGTGGAGACGTATCCTACTACAGAAATTAACTACATAAAATCGCTCTGAGTACTATGGGACTTAACATCTGAGGTCATCAGTCCCCTAGAACTTAGAACTACTTAAACCTAACTAACCTAAGGACATCACACACATCCATGCCCGAGGCAGGATTCGAACCTGCGACCGTAGCGGTCGCACGGTTCCAGACTGAAGCGCCTAGACCCGCTCGGCCACACCGGCCGGCTAACTACATAAAATTGCCTACAAAAAGGTCCTGTTCATTTTTTTTCTGAAGGAATATCAGTTTCTGCATTGTGAGCGAGATATATGAAAATCTTGAGCGTGGTTTTTGAAGGTGTTGCAGGTTGAATAAACCGACCAGAAGAGTCAGATGAATCGCCATGTATATAAATAATTTAGAAGAAATGTCAGCAGGTCCATAAGGCTATTCACAGCCGATGCAGTTGCCTGTAAAAATGTAGCAATGCCAGAAGCCTATATTGGTGGTGGTGGTTGTTGGGATGTTTAAGGGGGACTAAACAGCTAAGGTCATCAGTCCCCCAGCCTATAGTGAAGGACCTTCAGGGGATCGGTGAATGGTGCACGGACTGGCAACTGATCTGACGTAAATAAAAGTAACATACTGTGCAAAGACAGGAGAAGAAATTTACAACTGTACAACTACACCGTTGTACACCACGAGGTGGTTTACTATTGAAATTCCGAGATGGTACGTTACGGAAGAATCGGTGAATATACTACTTCCTCTCACATACATCTCGCGAAATTCCCAAAACGAGAAAATTCGAGAAATTAGAGCTATCACAGAGGGTTACCGAATATCATTCTTCCCATGCGCCATTCGAGAATGCAACAGGGGACGAGATAGCAGTACCGGAAGTACCAACTGCCGCACATCGTCAGGTGGCTTGCGGAGTACTGATGTAGACGTACTTGTACATAGGAGTGTAGCATGTGAAAATGCTCCACCTCTAAGAACATTGGAGTGTACGATATCCGGGGTGTCCATACATAT
This sequence comes from Schistocerca americana, assembly GCF_021461395.2. Classification (NCBI taxonomy): domain Eukaryota; kingdom Metazoa; phylum Arthropoda; class Insecta; order Orthoptera; family Acrididae; genus Schistocerca; species Schistocerca americana. Next base: position 130,145,283 of record NC_060124.1, read on the forward strand.
TTACCCTGGTAACAAAATAATGTACTTCTTTATAGGATACAGTAAATGAAACATGTGTTATATATACCTGTACTGATTAAGTTACGAACCTTGAATAATCATTTCATACAAGAATTACACTTCAACATTCATAATAACTCCAGCTTAACACGCGATGATCATGGGGGCCATGGAACTGGTCCGCCTCTGCCAATCCACCTGTTGAGGAAAGTTTCTAAAAGGAAACCACGAACTTCTAGACCCAAGAAACGGCATAATTCACTTACATGTCTAGGTAAACATACCAACTCACACTGCTTTCATGGAAAAAAATAGGCCAGTCACTCGATCACCCACTAACGCACACCACACATCAACCTTCGCTGCGCCGAATGTGATCTCGTACAACATGAGGATTTTCTGATCCCCAAATCTGGACATTATGAAATGTAGCTTCACCGGAAAAAGACAAACGCTTCATGAAATCATTGTCCTCATTCAAACTGTTCAGCAGCTCCACTGGAAGTTTTTCACGTTTTGGGCGGTCATATGCTTTTCATGCCTGAACAATTTGGACCTTTCACGCATACAATTGGGGACGTTTCTGAACCACTTTATGCACTGCACTCTTTGGCACTTGAAGCTTCCGCGAAGCCTGTGTAATCGATTCCTGTGGCGACCTCGTGAATGCGGTCTGAACTGCCTGCACAGTATCTTCCGAAACAGATGGTCTACCACTGCTTGTCCGTTTCTGAACCGATCCCATTGCTAAAAAATTGCCTTCCACGTACTAACTAACTTGACATCAGGTGCTTTCTTTCCATGACGGGACGCTGCACAGGAATCGGTGATTTGATCTCTCCTAGCCACACAACACACCAACCCTTCCCTAGGAGAAGCCATTTTTACAATATAGCTCACACAGCGCTCCTTGTGGCGAATGTGTTGAATGAGAAACAGCTGTACGGAAACGTCATCGGTTCGCTAGTGTATCGATAAGAAAAAATGAAAAACAACACGCTACCTTCATATATATAATTAATATTTAATCTTGAAATTAGGGTAAACATTTATGGACGCCCTGTTGCTTCCTCCCTTCTCTGTTTCTCGGGTCGGGAGGAAACAGGATGGTGCTGGCACCCTTGCCAGGTCTTGAGTTCGCTTACGTTATCTGTAGGGAGGTAGGGATGTTGCAAAGTGAAAACGACCGGGAACAGCAGAGTTTCCGGCACTGTTTCGGTGACTTCACACGAGGCGTATCGCGCGCATACCTGAGGCGGCGGCCACAGACGCACGCATCATCAGATGCGCTTCGCGGCTGTACCCGGGCGGGACCGAGAAGTCGGCGGCGCTGTACACCTGGCGCGGCGGGGTTTACCAGAGCGGACACTGCTCGGCTGACGGCTGTAAACTTTTACAGCTGCGCCATTACGGCGCGGCCGACAGATAAGGCGAAGCGGTGCTAGAAGGAGGTGGACGGCGGCCCGAAAGGAGCCGCCTCTGCCCCGCCCGCTCCCAGGGGCTGACCGTGAATCGACGCGTCGTAAATTAAAAGGAAACTGGGCCCGGGTTACCGTAAAACTAGGGCTTTCTCAGAGTGCCTCATGGAAAATCCGCACAAATCCTTTTTATATCACTGCGCTAAAAGCAGAAACGAGAGCCCACGGTTACTCCAAGACGATGGCCGCGTCGAAAGTTTATTGGGATCCCAACGGGCTAAGGAAAATCTACCCCTTCCCACCCCTATCTGGCCCTCACTGCGCGGTACGGTAAGAAACTTCATTTCGACTGAAGAATGTAGAAAACGACTTTATGTAGGAGACTAGGACCTTGCACTGTATTGACAAATGTCCACTGACAAATGTCCGTTCACATTCATGTGACCGCCGACTGTGTTCGATGTCAACGTGCAATAACCACTCATAGGCGGCAGTACTAGCAGTGGAGGCTACGTAAGGCTGCCGTGGGGGAAGGGGAGAACAGCGCAGCCATTGTCGTAATGCGGAATCGGAGCGATTTATCTGACGTAGAAAACGGCAAGATCATTAGTTTTCAGACCAAGAGTAGAGGCATTTCTGAAGCGGCTAAATTTGTAAACTGTTCGCGTGCCGTCGTGGTTAAAGTATGCAGTGCATGACAAACTGGCGCTATCCATAACCGGTGCCGAGGTAGCTATGGTGCACCATGGGTCACAGATCAGAAGGGTGAATGACGGTCGCGGAGATGTGTAAGGGCGTTAGTACACTCATGCTCATAAATTAAGAATAATTGCAGAAAGTGGTGCCACACAACGTGGCTCTATACAAAACTGGAGCTAATGGTATAGGCACATAGGAAGCACACACGACACAGATCTGTAAGTCCACGGTATTGGTGATAAGTTGAGAAAACCTTCCCGAAACACATGTACCACAAAATGCTACTGTTTCCTGCGCATGTACCCCGACGTCAATATGAGATATGATCACCATGCACACGTTCACAGGCCGCACAGGCATACTCTGGATCAGGTGGTCGAGCAGCTGCTGGGGTATAGCCTCCCATTCTTGCACCAGTGCCTTTCGGAGCTCCTAGTGTCCTATGGGTTTGAAGACGTGCAGCGATACGTCGACCCAGAGCATCCCAGACGTGCTCGATGGGGTTTAAGTATGGAGAAGAGGCAGGCCACTCCATTCGCCTGATATCTTCCGTTTCAGGGTACTCCTCCACGATGGCAGCTCGGTGGAGCCCTGCGTTATCATCCATCAGGAGGAAGGTGGGACCCACTGCACCCCTGAAAAGTCGGACATACTGGTGCAAAATTACGTCCCGATACACCTGACCTGTTACAGTTCCTCTGTCAAAGACATGCAGCGGTGTACGTGCACCAATCATAATCCCACCCCACACCATCAAACCACGACCTCCATACAGGTCCCTTTGAAGGACATTCAGGGGTTGGTATCTGGTTCCTGGTTCACGCCAGATGAAAACCAGCGAGAATCACTGTTCAGACTATACCTGGACTCGTCTGTGAACATAACCTGGGACCACTGTTCCAATGACCATGTACTGTGTTCTTGACACCAGGCTTTACGGGCTCTCCTGTGGCCAGAGGTCAGTGGAATGCACCTTGCACCTCTCCGGGTGAATAAACCGTATCTGTTGAGTCGGCTGTAGACTGTGTGCCTGGAGACAACTGTTCCTGTGGCTGCAGTAAGGTCCCGAGCAAAGCTGCCTGCAGTACTCCGTGGCCGTCTGCGGGCACTGATGGTGAGATATCGGTCTTCTTGTGGTGTTGTACACTGTAGACGTCCCGTGCTGTAGCGCCTGAACACGTTTCCTGTCTGCTGTAATCGTTGCCATAATCTTGAGATCACACTTTGTGGCACACGGAGGGCCCGTGCTACGACCTGCTGTGTTTGACCAGCCTCCAGTCGCCCTAGTATTCTACCCTCATAACGTCATCAGTGTGTGTTCTTTGAGCCATTTTCAACACACAGTCACCATTAGCACGTCTGAAATCGTCTGCACACTCACTCGCTGCACCGTACTCTGACATGCACCAACACACCTTTGCGTATGTGGACTGCTGCCAGCATCACCGTGCGACGACCGCAGGTCAAATGCACCACATGGTCATACCCCTGGGTGATTTAAACCAGCAAACCGACCACCAGAGCGTTGTTTCACCATGTATCGTAGAATGAAGGCTTTCACGACCGGGTGACATGGCTGTTGATATACTTTCCGGGATGTGAGGTCGTGGTCCAAGAACTTTTCTGCTCCTTACGTTTCGTCCAGCGCAGTTCTGGACGAAACGTAAGGAGCAGAAAAGTTCTTGGACCACGACCTCACATCCCGGAAAGTATATCAACAGTCACCATGTATCAGCATTATCCTTCATTTATGAGCATGAGTGTATGTATGGGCCTCCGCAGCATGCGCGTGTTCATGCTCCCATGCTGACAGCTGTTCATCGGCGATAGAGGCTGGAATCCAACACCATTACTGCAACTGGACGTCCAGTGGGTGGCGACAGGTGGCCCTTTCAGATGACTCACGTTTTATGCTCCTTTGGACAGATGGCCATTGGCATGTACGGCGTGAAACGTCTGAAAGCAAACACCCTGCAACCAAAAGAGCCCGTTATTGTCAGGAGAATGTTTCCGTGGCATTCCCTGAATGATCTCGTCATTCTAGCAGGCACAGTGGATCAACACAAGTAGGCCTCTATCCTTGGGGACCACATCCATCGCTACATGCAGTTTCTTTTTCCTCGGCGCGATGGCACCTACCAGCAGGACCGTGCAACGTGTCACACAGATCGCAGTGTACGTGCGTGGTTTGAAGGGCACCAGGATGAGTTTACCGTACTCCCCCGGTCACCAAATTCCCAGAAATTAAACTCAGTCGAGAATCTGGGGGACCACCTCGATCGGGCTCCTCGCGACAATGATATTCAAACGAGAAACCTAGCGCAGCTGATCACAGCACTGCAGTCGACGTGGCTCCATATCCTGTCAGTACCTTCCAGGTCCTCACTGGACCCCTTCCTGGATGTCTCACAGCAGTCCACACTGCAAAAGGTGGTTTCCCGCGCTTTTGTTCCACGTTAAAGTGATTGGACAGTGAGTGTATGAATGTAATATGTGGTTAATTTTAACTGTAATAATTAACAGCCTCAGTCGCACCGTTTACCTAGAATTTACCTAGGTTTCAGTCGCGATAACCCAACCTTCTTCAGAATAACAGTAACTATCGTTTGTCCATGGTGGACATCGTCAAGCTAAAACTAAAAATCCAAAAATCATCGTCAGACTATGAAACCTATCTGGAACTGCCTCGGCCCCACTTCGCGACCGCGATGCGGCAGCCACTAGTGCTGTACAGCCAGGACGTCGGGAGTGAAGTTGCGCATCATGCAGCCTATTGCGCACAGTTTGAGTCGTAACACGACGTTATGTGGCTACACTAAAAGCATCATTCAACAAGGTGGCGTTGCTGTCAGGGTTCCTCCGAGCCATAATCCGTAGGTAGCCGTCCTCCACTGTAGTAGTAGCCCTTGGGCGGCCTGAGCGAGGCATGTCATCGACAGTTCTGTATCTCCTCCATGTCCATATAACACCGCTTTGGTTCACTCCCTGAGGCCTGGACACTTCCCATGTTGAGAGCCCTTGCTGGAACAAAGTAACAATGCGGACGCGATCGAACCGCGGTATTGACCGTCTAGGCATGGTTGAACTAGAGACGACACGAGCCGTGTACTTCCAGGCGCTGCTCATGCATGGTTGTTCACATCTTTGGGCGGGTTTAGTGACATCTCTGAACAGTGAAAGAGACTGTGTCTGTGATACAATATCCACAGTGAATGTCTATCTTCAGGAGTTCTGGGAACCGGTGTGATGCAGAACTTTTTTACTTGTGTGTATATAAGAATGCTTAAAATATTCAAACTCGATTTCCTCGAAAACGTTTGACAGTTGTGTACTTCTGCTTATATTGGTCGAAGTCCTCCCCCCCCCCCCCCCCCCCTGTCAATACGAATCGGATTGGTGAGGGAAGTTGGTACGGTCCCCTTGCCAGCGTTAAGTTACTAAATTACGCCAGGCGAATGATACACACTTCATTGTGCGGCAATCACCGACATCAGTATTGACTGTCATCTGCTGTTTTTATCACTGAGTTCTGTGGTCACCAGTCGCGTCATGGGAGAAAGCCAGCACCGCGTTACCGCCGTAAAGTGCTGACCGTCCGCTTGCGCGATCTTCGGCAGAACGACGCGGCCGGCGACCGCGGAGCTCAGTCAGCTATAGCAGTGCACGCGGCAGGCTTTCGCTCTAGAAAGTAAAAACACGGGGCAGCTAACGGAGCGCCGGCGACCGGCCCGGCAGTGCAGCCATTAGCCGTTCCGGGAAGTGTGCTCCCTACAAGGGCACGCACTCGCTGCATTTTGCAGACGCTCGTCCGAGGATCGCAGCGCCAACTGCATCGCCACAACACAACTGCGCAGCGTCGATCACACACTCGCCAGGATGCTTTTCTCCACTCTATCTTCACAGAAGGAAACATCTCGGCACTGAATTAAATCGTGCAGGAAGAATTACAGAAACAGTCGTATGTCATTGCTGGCTGTTATATCCCACGGGACAGGTTCAACCGCCCGAAGGCGCGTACACACTAGCCCAACGAAGGCAAACGAACGACAGCCAATGGATTCGGCCAAACGTTGATCGCCAACGCATTGGCGCTCGGCCTGTCATCCTCACCAAACCAAGGATTTGGGACCAACTGGTTCGTCCTTGTGAAATCGCAGTTGGCTCTGATAACTTGTGGAGGTTGTTCCCATTTCGTTATTGTTATCAAGTAACGTTTTAATAATAGTTTCGCCGGGCGATGAAGGGGATTTAGCAGTCGTCTCATGTTCAGCATTTATTTTACTGCAAGAAGTTGATGTTTAGAAAAAAAAGTCGAAGACGAAACGACGCTGGGGGACGAATTCTCCTTTAAAAGGTGGGATGCAGTGTGGTGGTACAAAATTAATGGGTGATTCTGAAGCTGGACTGGAATATGGGCTATTTCATAACTTTCTGCGACTCAGAGCTAGAATGAAAAATTAGATAGGCTCTTCACGTCTCTAGTGATGGAATAAATTTATAGTTATGACGCACATGTGGTAGCCATTTTAAGGTCCTATATCGTCGGCTCCGTATCCCATCATATAAAACCAGTCAGATATCCTTGCTTTCCGACACAAAATAAACTGGAGACGACTTCAGGAATTATAAGCCACTGTGACACCAAATATTAAGCACTTTCACACCGAATTTTTACTGTTTAAGCCGCACATGGCCAGACACGGCACGCCACACGATACGTACACTGCCAACCCTCGACTGCAACTGCCTCTGGTTTCCCGTTCTTTCGCTCCCTTGAGCTGCTCGCGCCGAGGTCATCCAACAGACTGGCGGTCGATAACCCATAATGGATTACCTACCTTTATGATTTCAATGAATTACATGTTATAATATCCTTAGAACGTTACAGTCATTACATTTCTAAATTACATTCATTTCCATATTTTATTTTTCATAAAATTATTAATGTTTTCAGAAACTACTCTCCTCCCTACGAACAATTGTCACAGAAATAACATTTTACATCTTGACGTAGTTGTAAAAGTTTCCTTGACACTCTATTATAAATTGATAATTTTAGTGAGTCGGTTTTCATTAGATACCGTTTAAATAAAGAAATAAAAAATTTTAGACTTTTCAATTTGAGTATTAAGCTATGGGGGGCAGTCACCTGGGCTTCCATGGCACCTGTGTCAGTAATTGAAAGCACCATGACAGGTGTGGCTTACGAGAACATTACTGCGGGTCACTTCTAATCCTTCTCGCTTGAATAAAGAAAACAAACCGCCACAGCAGTACCATCACAGGAACTTATTTCAAACGGCTAGTTAAGGCACAACACATGGTCGTATCACGTGCGCTATAAACCTATAAACCAGAACAGTTCTTTTATTCCTTGGCCGTGCATCACAGAACCCATGTAACACTAGTTGTCGTGGATTGCATACTTCAGGAATGTATACCCTACAATGCGTTGTGACCTCATGGACCACTGTGACATGGTGAAAACACTTTCCAGAATATACTTTCCTGATGTATGCAATCCACGACAACTGGTATTACAAGGGTTCTGCGATACAGGGGTGAAGGAAAGTCACATTTCTTCTGGTTTATAGCGGACATGAAGATGGTCTGAGCGTTGAAATAAATTTATTAGATATTATAGCTGTGGCGGTTCGTTCCCTTAATTTATATTGTTGTTGTTGTTGTGGTCTTCAGTCCTGAGACTGGTTTGATGCAGCTCTCCATGCTACTCTATTCTGTGCCAGCTTCTTCATCTCCCAGTACCTACTGCAACCTACATCCTTCTGAATCTGCTTAGTGTATTCATCTCTTGGTCTCACTCTACGATTTTTACCCTCCAAGCTGCCCTCCAGTACTAAATTGGTGATCCCTTGATGCCTCAGAACATGTACTACCAACCGACCCCTTCTTCTAGTCAAGTTGTGCCACGAACTTCTCTTCTCCTTAATCCTATTCAATACCTCCTCATTAGTTATGTGATCTTCCCATCTAATCTTCAGCATTCTTCTGTAGCACCACATTTCGAAAGCTTCTATTCTCTTCTTGTGCAAACTATTTATCGTCCATGTTTCACTTCCATACATGGCTACGCTCCATACAAATACTTTCAGAAACGACTTCCTGACACTTAAATCCATACTCGATGTTAACAAATTTCTTTCCTTCAGAAACGCTTTCCTTGCCATTGCCAGTCTACATTTTATATCCTCTCTACTTCGACCATCATCAGTTATTTTGCTCCCCAAATAGCAAAACTCCTTAACTACTTTAAGTGTGTCATTTCCTAATCTAATCCCCTCAGCATCACTCGATTTAATTTGACTACATTCCATTATCCTCGTTTTGCTTTTGTTGATGTTCATCTTATATCCTCCTTTCAAGACACTATCCATTCCGTTCAACTACTCTTCCAAGTCCTTTGCTATCTCTGACAGAATTACAATGTCATCGGCGAACCTCAAAGTTTTTATTTCTTCTCCTTGGATTTTAATACCTACACCGAATTTATCTTTTGTTTCATTCCCTGCTTGCTCAATATACAGATTGAATAACATCGGGGAGAGGCTACAACCCTGTCTCACACCCTTCCAAACCACTGCTTCCCTTTCATGTCCCTCGACTCTTATAACTGCCATCTGGTTTCTGTACAAATTGTAAATAGCCTTTCGCTCCCTGTATTTTACCCCTGCCACCTTCAGAATTTCTAAGAGAGTATTCAAGTCAACATTCTCAAACGCTTTCTCTAAGTCTACAAATGCTAGAAACGTAGGTTTGCCTTTCCTTACTCTAGCTTCTAAGGTAAGTCGTAGGGTCAGTATTGCCTCATGTGTTCCAACATTTCTACGGAATCCAAACTGATCTTCCCCGAGGTCGGCTTCTACCAGTTTTCCATTCGTCTGTAAAGAATTCGCGTTAGTATTTTGCATCCGTGACTTATTAAACTGACTGTTCGATAATTTTCACATCAGTCAGCACCTGCTTTCTTTGGGATTGGAATTATTATATTCTTCTTAAAGTCTGAGGGTATTTCGCCTGTCTCATACATCTTGCTCACCAGATGGTAGAGTTTTGTCAGGACTGGCTCTCCCAAGGCCGTCAGCAGTTCTAATGGAATGTTGTCTACTCCCAGGGCCTTGTTTCGACTCAGGTATTTCAGTGCTCTGTCAAATTCTTCACGCAGTATCGCATCTCCCATTTCATCTTCATCTACATCCTCTTCCATGTCCATAATATTGTCCTCAAGTACATCGTCCTTGTATAGACCTTCTATATACTCCTTCCATCTTTCTGCTTTCCCTTCTTTGCTTAGAACTGGGTTTCCATCTGAGCTCTTGATGTTCATGCAAGTGGTTCTCTTATCTCCAAAGGTCTCTTTAATTTTCCTGTAGGCAGTATCTATCTTACCCCTAGTGAGATAAGATTCTACATCCTTACATTTGTCCTCTAGCCATCCCTGCTTAGCCATTTTGCACTTCCTGTCGATCTCATTTTTGAGACGTTTGTGTGCCTTTTTGCCTGCTTCATTTACTGCATTTTTATATTTTCTTCTTTCATCAATTAAATTCGGTATTTCTTCTGTTATCCAAGGATTTCTACTAGCCCTCGTCTTTTTACCTACTTGATCCTCTGGTGCCTTCACTACTTCATCTCTCAAAGCTACCCATTCTTCTTCTACTGTATTTCTTTCCCCCATTTCTGTCAATTGTTCCCTTATGCTCTCCCTGAAACTCTGTACAACCCCTAGTTTAGTCAGTTTATCCAGGTCCCATCTCCTTTAATTCCCACCTTTTTGCAGTTTCTTTCGTTTTAATCTACAGTTCATAACCAACAGATTGTGGTCAGAGTCCACATCTGCCCCTGGAAATGTCTTACAATTTAAAACCTGGCTCCTAAATCTCTGTCTTAGCATTATATAATCTATCTGAAACCTGTAAGTATCTCCAGGCTTCTTCCATGTATACAACCTTCTTTTATGATTTTTGAACCAAGTCTTAGCTATTATTAAGTTGTGCTGTGTGCAAAATTCTACCAGGCGGCTTCCTCTTTCATTTCTTAGCCCCAATCCATATTCACCTACTACGTTTCCTTCTCTCCCTTCTCTTACTACCGAATTCCAGTCACCCATGACTATTAAATTTTCGTCTCCCTAATTTATATTACCAGCCGCTATTCCACGTCCGCGGGAATGATGGACTTCCAATTCACGCTTTATGACTTCCCCTGCAGCGATATCGCCATCCAGAAGGCCAGTTCTCCATGTGCGCTACAGTGGTCCGGGGAGCGTGATAGTGAACTCACGTCTATATCTTGGCCACCGAATTAGCCTGATCTGAACCCGATGAAATACATAAGCGACTTTATCTGCCGCCAACTGCGCGTCCCCAGACCACCAACCCGTAATGTGTGTGTCGACATTTCGTGCCACATATCTCCGGAAATCTGTCAAAAACTTGCTCAGTTCATGCCACGGACAATCGCTGCGGTATTCCAAGGGAGGAACAGCACGCTATTAAGCATGCTTAGGCTCAGATAGTGTCGACAGTAATTCTTCCATCGCTCGATACGCGAATGGAACAGGAAAGGAAATCGATTATTGGTACGAAGTAACCTCTGCCATGCACTAGACAGTGCCTTGAGAGGTACATATGCAGATACAGAGGCAGATGAAGATGTACAGCGGCTTGCTTCATGCAGCAGTTTCCACTGCCTTTATATTCATAGCGTTGATCATTTCAGATTCTTCCGCCTTTTAGGGGCAATTTCCTATCCCAAGGGCAAGAGAGTGCCCTGAACTTATGTGCGTTCCTCCGCCCACTTTGATATGGCCGTTGGCAGAACGAGGGTGACTTCTTATGGCGGAAGCCTTCGGCCACCACTGTCCATGATTTTAATTCAAAATTTAAGCACTGGCAGGGTTCGAACGTGAGACTCGGACGACCTACATTTGATCAAGGTTTAAAAAAAAAAGATCAACATCTGAAGAGGATTTTAAGGGAGATTTAAGGCAGGTTTGGTAGGAAGAAATTTAAAGTGTACAACTTCGTCCCTTTTTTGTTTCTGCAATGTGTGGCAATGGAGATATAAATAATTTAAAAAATCTGGAGTATTTTGCTTACTTTTACTCTTACGTCACACGCTATCGTATTTCGGGGTAACTCCACAAACCGAAAGAAAGTTTTTAGAGTACAGATGCGCTTAATAAGCGTTTAATAAGATTAAATAACTTCACATCAAAATTCAGAAGCGAGTATTACTCTCATGGGTTCTAAAGATATTTCTTTTATTATGTTTTCTGACATATTCCACACCTACGATAATCCAATCATTTTTGGGACTATGGAATGAAAAATAAAGCTAAGCTCAACAAACTAATTTATATGACAATCGCATATGATACAGAATATAATCGCAATAAAGTTAAACAAATTTCCACATATTTATATACTCTATTCTTTATAGAAGCTGAGGAACTCTGCGATTTTATATTCGTGAGAAAGTTTATACACATAACTAAAATTGATCTCCGACATAAGCTCTGACTTAATGATTCTAAACTGCTGCTGTTTGTCTGATCAGTCCACTTATTGATCAAAAGAGGAGAAACTCTTTCGATGCTTTGCGAAATGTTGTTGTGCTGTGTGAGTCAGTTGAAAAACAAATAAAAATAAATAACTTAACTAACGGGCTTAAACTTGAACGTCTTTAGAATCCCCTTTTGTAAGTCCTCGATACTTCTGTGCGTTATTTGTTACCACAGCTGCTAACTGATACGAGGCGAGCGCATCCGTGGTATTTAGACGTGTATGTGTGTCATTCTCTCTCAGTTCCTCGCTTCCCCTTGGCCAGTTTTTTTCGGCGTGAACGACGCCGTCTCTTGTACATTGGTATCCACGAAGAAAAACTTCTTCCTGTTAGCATGACGGCTGTTGGGAAAGCGTTATCTGGTCATTCATGCTGCTTTATGGGCACTAGATCATGCCGCATCGTACATTAAATGGGTGCCTGCCAGCTCCCGTGACGAGTTAAGTTCCATTTTTAACTACACGTCATGCACTGTACACAGTAACATACCTCACAATGGACAAATCGCAAGCTGTCTGACACAATGGACAACTGACAACAGCGATAGTTGCGTGTGTGCGGGGCAGGCTAATGCGCCGATGAGATGTATGCGGTCGTCACATGGCACACATTCTATGAGCTAATTTGTGTACAGTATGTCTGTCTGGTGGTCGGGAGTGTACGCTGCTTGTCACCCGCTGCCTGTTCCAGCGTCCATCAGACACCTGGGATCTTTGCGAGTGTGTGGCAGAGCTGCATGGACCGTTACCATGCAAGCATTGAGAATGGCGGTCGTCGCTTTGAACAATCACTATGAACTACGTTGTTGCTATGCGTTGTACGCTGCCAATGTCCATAATAAATAAATATGCGTTTCTGACCATTGGTTCCCTATCCCAATATAATCGGCTATGGACCCATTACAACCCGTTTGAATTTGACCCAAAATGTTTGCGACACGCTATATAGGAGATCAGTTCCACGTCGGTCATACTGGACATGACTACGCTGTGTTCTCATATTGGCCACCTAGATATTCAGATCTGACACCCATGGATCTATTTTTCACACACATAGGTAATATACAATCCGCAAGTACCCATACAGTGCGGAAGGTACGTTGTACCACTACCAGTCATTTCCTGTTCCACTCGCACCGAGCGAGGTGGCGCAATGGTTAGCACAATGGACTCGCATTCCGGAGGACGATGGTTCAAAACCGCGTCCGGCCATCCTCATTTACGTTATCCGTGATTTTCCTAAATCGCTTCAGGCAAATGCCGGGATGGTTCCTCTGAAAGAGTAAGGCCGATTTCCCTCCCCATCCTTCCATAATCCGAGCTTGTACTCCGTCTGTAATGACCTCGTTGTCGACGGGACGTTAAACACTAATCTCCTCCTCCACTCGAAAACAGAGAGCGGAAAAATGACTGTCTACATGCCGCCGTAACAATCCTAATTTCTCTTCTCGTATCTTCGTCTTCGTGGGCCGTAAGCTAAATGTACTTTGGCGGCAGTGGAATCGTTCTGCAGTCAGCTTCAGACGCCGGTTTTCTAAATTTTTTCTTCATAGCGTTTCGTGGAAAGATCTTCGTCTTCCCTCCAGGGATTCCTACTTAGGTACCCGAAGCATCTCCATAACACTGACGTGGTGATCGAACCTGCCGGCAGCAAGTCTAGCAGCCGCATTCGAAGTACTTCGATGCCTTCCTTTAATCCGATCTGGTGGGGATCCCAAACACTTGAGAAGTAGTCAGGTATGGGTCGCACAAGTGGTCTATACGCGGTCTCCTTTACAGATGGCCGGCCGCTGTGACCGAGCGGTTCTAGGTGCTTCAGTCTGGAACCGCACTGCTGCTGCTGCTGCTGCTGCTACGCGGTCGCAGTTTCGAATCCTGCCTCGGGCATGGATGTGTGTGATGTCGTTAGGATTAAGTAGTTCTAAGTCTAGGGGACTGATGACCTCAGATGTTAAGTCCCACAGTGCTTAGAAACTTTACAGATGAAATACAGTTTCCTAAAATTCTCCCAATAGCCCAAATCAACCATTCGCCTTCCCGACAACAGACTTTACGCGCTCGTTCCATTACTTTGCAACATTACGCACAGATATCTAATCGATGCAGGGTTTATGTGAAAATGCCGGCGTGTGTGCTTCCTTTCGCAAAAATTTCAATACTCAAAAAGCGCATTTCTAACGCGCTGGCTTCGGTTGCTCCACATACGCATCAGAATACATAGTCTGAAATGAATGATGTCCCTCTGACCAAGAGGAGTCATGCAGAACACCTCTAAAGTACATGAAGAAAATTAACTTTTTTTACATTGTCTTTAATTCTTATCGATGTTTTCCACCCATTAAATAGTTATATCTGTTTGTAATATTCATTTACAATGACCATGTACACTACTGGCCATTAAAATTGCTACACCACGAAGATGACGTGCTACAGACGCGAAATTTAACCGACAGGAAGAGGATGCTGTGATATGCAAATGATTAGCTTTTCAGAGCATTCACACAAGGTTGGCGCCGGAGGCGACACCTATAATGTGCTGACATGGGGAAAGTTTCCAACCGATTTCTCATACACAAACAGCGGTCGACCGGCGTCGCCTGATGAAACGTTGTTGTGATGCCTCGTGTAAGGAGGAGAAATGCGTACACGTTTCCGACTTTGATAAAGGTCGGATTGTAGCCTATTGCGATTGCGGTTTATCGTATCGCGACATTGCTGCTCGCGTTGGTCGAGATCCAATGACTATTAGCAGAATATGGAATCGGTGGGTTCAGGAGGGTAATACGGAACGCCGTGCTGGATCCCAACGGCCTGGTATCACTAGCAGTCGAGATGACAGGCATCTTATCCGCATGGCTGTAACGGATCGTGCAGCCACGTCTCGATCCCTGAGTCAACATATGGGGACGTTTGCAAGGCAACAACCATATACACGAACAGTTCGACGACGTTTGCAGCAGCATGGACTATCAGCTCAGAGACCATGGCTGTGGTTACCCTTGACGCTGCATCACAGACAGGAGCGCCTGCGATGGTGTTCTCAACGACGAACCTGGGTGCACGAATGGCAAAACGTCATTTTTTCGGATGAATCCAGGTTCTGTTTACAGCATCATGATGGTCACATCCGTGTTTGGCGACATCGCGGTGAACGCACATTGGTAGCGTGTATTCGTCATCGCCGTGCTGGCGTATCACCCGGCGTGATGGTATAGGGTGCCACTGGTTACACGTCTCGGTCACCTCTTGTTCGCATTGACGGCACTTTGAACGGTGGATGTTAAATTTCAGATGTGTTACGACCTGTGTCTCTGCCCTTCATTCGATCCCTGCGAAACCCTACATTTCAGCAGGATAATGCACGCCTGCATGTTGCAGGTCCTGTACGGGCCTTTCTGGATACAGAAAATGTTCGACTGCTGCCCTGGCCAGCACATTCTCCAGATTTCTCACCAACTGAAAACGTCTGGTCAATGGTGGCCGATCAACTGGCTCGTCACAATGCGCCAGTCACTGCTCTTGATGAACTGTGGTATCGTGTTGAAGCTGCATTTGCAGCTGTTCCTGTACACACCATCCAAGTTCTGTTTGACTCAATGCCCAGGCGTATCAAGGCCGTTATTACGGCCAGATGTGGTTGTTCTGGGTACTGATTTCTCAAAATCTATGCACCCAAATTGCGTGAAAATATAATCACATGTCATTTCTAGTATAATATATTTGTCCAATGAATACGCGTTTATCATCTGCATTTCTTCTTGGTGTAGCAATTTTAATGGCCAATAGACTGCTCTCCATAATGGCGTAACCAATATTGTTCGTGTAAATTCGTAAAATGTGTTTGAGGTTTAATAACTCATTTTCGGGGAAACATGTTCTACATCTGAATCTGTGTTTATTTGAGCAATATTAAGGTGGTGTTTCCACAGTTAACTGAACGAAGATAGACGATAAAATGACTGCGGTATCACTGAGTTAGCTTTCTTAGTAGTAACGATAAATGGTACGACACACACACATATCCGTATTACTAATTAAAACTTTAAAGATGGGGCAACAAAATTAATTTTGACTGCATTTTAAGCTGATAGCCTCTCCAGATAACAGTTTATATAGCAATACATGTACGTCACATATCTAGTCAGAGTCATCACATGCATTTTCTCTGGTGTTTTTGAAGATGTGTTTGTAAGCATGCAGGAGGAGTCGTTTCAAACTAACGCCGCTTGTAAAATATTCTACGCAACGCCTGTGGAAAAATAAAAGGTCGTTTTGTATGTCACTGCAGACAAAAGTTATTAAAAGTGAAATTTAATGTACTAAGGCTACGGCGCAATCTCAGATTAGTATAGACTGGTACTCAGTTAAAACATGGTTCAAATGGCTCTGAGCACTATGGGACTTAACATTTGAGGTTATCAGTCCCCTAGATCTTAGAACTACTTAAACCTAACTAACCTAAGGACACCACACACATCCATGCCCGAGGCAGGATTCGAACCTGCGACCGTAGCGGTCGGGCGGTTCCAGACTGAAGCGCCTAGAACCGCCCGGCCACACCGGCCGGCTACTCAGTTAAAAGATATTTATCAGCAGTAATAGCAAAACACCAATACTGCTGCAGCTAATGTGCAGAGCGACTTCTGTCCTTCAATGTGTTAGCAGCAAGGTTCAGGGTTCAAACTCCTGTTCTATGCAGTCATTGGTGGAGCGCTGACCAGTCTTCGCGTTTTGACGAAGCGTAAGCTTAGACAGGAATGGATGTTGTACAAACTGACCGTGACATTTTCGAGTGAACATCGGGTTAGGGAGACTGAAAACGGCTATTACCAACAACGTTCAAATGGCTCTGAGCACTATGGAACTCAACATCTTAGGTCATAAGTCCCCTAGAACTTAGAACTACTTAAACCTAACTAACCTAAGGACATCACACACACCCATGCCCGAGGCAGGATTCGAACCTGCGACCGTAGCAGTCGCGCGGTTCCGGACTGCGCGCCTAGAACCGCGAGACCACCGCGGCCGGCTTACCAACAAGGAGTCAATTTTACAAACTAGCGTGCCACCTGCTACAGTAGAAGTAGTTTGGTCAGAAAAGTAAGAGGGGAAGTGCAACAAACACGTGCAATCAGTACTAAGGAACGACAGTGGGATGTCTCATTACTTACGAGTGATCTGAGAAAGCGCACAGCATCAGAAATAAACATAAACAAGTTGCTAGAGCAACCTATTCTAGATTAGTGCTCTACTTTTTAAGGTCCTGACGTAATAGGCTTGAAAATCCCCATGAAATTCAGACTTGAGAAGCGTTGCTACAGACTGGCCCTATTAGATCAATTGGTACTTAATATGATGTGAAGGTCAGTTGCTGGACATCTAAACTCGAAAGAAATGCCTTCGATGATTAGAAATGGGCAATCATCTCTTCTGTAGTGTATAATGAAAACAACATTTTACTTTGTTTATTGCTGTAATCACAATAAATTAAAATTAAAATTCTGTAAAAAGTGCAAACAATCCAACCGAAAACTAAGAACTTTTCTATTTCTAGATTATTATTGAGGTATATAATTTCTTAATTTAATAAAAAAGTATTTTGCATAGTTGTATGAAATTTTAATTTATTTTCATACAACCAATGATTAAAAATTAAAAGATTATTTTTAGTAAGAAATTATGGTATAACATGTGCAAAGCGATTAGCTGCACACCGACCAGCGTAGGGACGCGAAATGGCATCAAGAAGGCGCTCACACGCACGCCAATGGAAAGTGCGGGGAGCGACACACCTCCAGAAATGCAGAGTTCGGCCCCCCCTTGTCAAGGCTGAGTTAACCAGCCGCCCATCACTGATCGGCCCCAGTTTGGTCGCAGTCTTCGAGAGCATCAGTACTGATTAACAGGAAGACAATACTTACCCTCCTCTCTGCGAGTGCGAATAGAGAGTAAAGTACGGAATCAAGTATTGTTTCTTCCCTTAATAGCAAGAAAGTTTTCTATTAATTAGAAAGCGTACGCGTTTTTGGATTCCTGCCACCGCCCAGTCCAACTTTCCCCTCTCCTTTTTTGTGTCGGTGCTGCCTCTCGCAGTAGCCGACACAACACAATATTTTATAATTAGCACTTCAATTTATTAATAAGAATGGATATTAAAATAAAAGTGATTGGAACCAGCAACATACGAATAACGAGACTTACACAGCATGTCTCAACCAAAGAATCTGTTAACATTATTGGTAAGTTTTGCATTTAACTGCGCTCGGAAACATAATCTTCCAAGGTGATTAAAATTGTTTCAAAATTTCTTCCTACTGTTTTAGGAAACAGTTGTTCGGAAAAATCAAAGACAAAAGTAATGAGAAGTAGCAGAAATGAGAACAGCAAGAAACTTAGCATCACAACCGGTAATCACGAAGTAGATGAAGTTAACAAGTTCTGCGACACAGGAGCAAGGAGGACATAAAATGCAGACTAGCAATGGGAAAAAGGGCATACTTGGCCAAGAGAAATCTACTACTATTAAACATAGGCCTTAATTTATTTGAGGAAAAAATTTCTGAGAATATACGTTTAGAGCACGGCACCGTATATTAGTGAAAGATGCACTGTGGGGGAACCAGAACAGAAGAGAATCGAAGCATTTGATATCGTATGTGGTGTTACAGAAGAATGTTGAAAATTAAGTGCACTGAGAGGGTAAGGAATGACGTTCTCAGCAGAATCGGCTAGGAAAGGAATGTATAGAAACACTGACACAAATAAGGAGACACGATGAGAAGATACTTGTTGAGGCATTTGGGAATAACTTTCATGGTAGGCTACTACTCTGAGATGAAGAGATTAGTGCAGGAGTGGAATTCTTGGCGGGCTGCATCAAACCAATCAGAAGACGAGAGAGAGAGAGAGAGAGAGAGAGAGAGAGAGAGAGAGAGAGAGAGATACATGTCGCCAATCATTATTCCCTGGCAACAAAACGAAAGGAATAGGACGCAATCTGGCTAACATCAGTACAAAGTGTCCTCTCCCAAGCACAGAGCAGTGACTTGTAGAGTGCAGATGCGGGGTTTCAGGAACAGCACGAAGTTGTGAACAATCTTCATGTTTAGTGGAGATGTTCAGTACTAAAACTGTTCGTTTGCAGGGCCGATAGTCACACTTTCTCCGAGCAACTTCCCTTGCCGACAGAGTAAGTCATAGCTAGCCAGGCATGTTGAGAGCCAGCATCGTATCTGCTCGGCGACCGAGAACACCAGTGAAATATGAGACTTGCGGAGGTAACAAGCAAGAACTATCGTCCAGGCAGTATTGTAATGTTACGGCAAGCGGTGCTTGGGGGTGAAGAACGACGTAGCGCTGAAGCGTGAAGCTATAATGAGATCGGTTTTATATTCCTGCTGTCATCGCCCAACAGTTTACTGCCTCGGCTAAGTGATTTACGTATGTTTATCTACAGTGGATGCAAACAATTGCTACACTTTTCTTTATCTCTTATAACAGAAAAATGCCACAGCACGAAGTAGGAAACATCATGAAGTCCAGTTCTGTGTAGCGATTATCTGTGTTTGTTTCTGGAACTCGATTTTCTTCGCCCCTAAAGTATAGGATGCTGCATTACACCTAGTGATCGGAGAAATACGACCACTTCACCAGATTGTAAATTGCTTTTGGGACTACATCAGGTTGAGCGACTCATCATGCAACAGCAAAAGCAGTAACCTGTGTAATTGGCAGATACAACCACTGAACAGCTTTAGAAAATAACCGACATGAACCGTTTACCGATCATCTACATATCATAAATAAATATAGCTGTATACTTAACACATTGCATACTGAAGAGATAGGGACTATACGCCGTGTAGTAAATGCACAGTGGCCAGATTAGTCAGTCAGTAGACGGGTAATGAGTGTTTGCATATGATAAGAAAACAAAACTATTTATTTTACACACAAGAAGTGTAGGGTATCAGTCAACACGAAAGTTCTGTCAAAATATTATTGGAAGGAAAGACATTGGAACAATTACAATCTTTTGGTACTTAGGAAGTTTGCTGACATAAAATGGAAGCTGTGTGGAGAGGTTTGTTGCAAACAAAAGGAATTCTGATAGAACTACGAGATTCGCCAGGTGTGTTGTCTCCAGTGCACATCATTCGACCAAAAGTACCCAGACACCTATGAATCGACAACAATGTGGGGTTTGACCACCCTTCGCCTTTGTGATGGCTTTGACTCTGCTGAAGGCTTTTTCAGAGAGGTGTCTGAATACCTTGTGGAGAGCCGGACACAGAGAAGGCAGCGACGTTAGACGCTGGGGTATGGACTGAATCCAAAGTTCTAACTCATCCCAAAGGTCTTCCATTGGGTTCACGTGGAACCTGTGGGCAGGCCCCTTCATTTTAGGACTGTTGTTGTTCACACACCATTACCTCACAGATGCTGCATTATGACAGGGATTGTCGTACTGACAGAAACAATCATGGTCTCAGAACTGTTCCTCTCTGTACTCAGTACACAATGCTGTAAAACATTTTCCAGTCCTTCCACATTTAGCGTTTTATTAAGCGCAAAAAGGGTACCATTGCCTAAACACCCATAAAGTAAAGTAAAACCATCTCCTCCATATGAAATAGGATTAAATAATGGTCGCCAGCCTCGCTTTGACCCGCGAGACAGGGTTAACCGCTCACAACTGTAAACCCAATAATAAAAAAAGCCGTATTACTAACTAAATAGTTTCAGGTAAGATTCCAAGAGCCAACCTCTGGATTGGAAATATTTACCGCTAACAGTTCAAAAAACCTGTTTCAGCTGCCTACTAACACCTGCTGTTGATAATTAATCGATAACCAAATGGGAAAACAATCCAGTGTTACCAGGAAAAATGTCACAAAAGGATCTCAGTCTCAGATTTGCACTGATACAAATGAAGTTTTTTAGTCCTGTAATAATTCCGTCAGTATTTATCCAACTACCACATTCAGCTAGCTGAAATCTCCACTTTTCCACACAGCCCTAACCTTACCGCAGCAGTCCAACTTCTTATTCCTCACCACCCGCAAAGCACGATCGTAAAATTCCTAAGGAGAAGTCGCTGCCCACTCACGTGAATGCACTACGGATACTTTCAATCTTCCGCATTGCACTCTGTACCCTTCTTCATCACAATCGATCCCGTCCCGGAACCCGAGCACCCATTTTTTTCTTTTGTTATCGGTCTTCTGGCTGATTTGATGCGGCCCGCTACGAATTCCTCTCCTGTGCCAACCTCCTCATCCCAGAATAGGACATGCACCCTACGTCCTGAATTATTTGCTGGATGTGTTCCAATCACTGTCTTTCTGTACAGTTTCTGCCCTATACAGCTCCTCTAGCACAATGGAAGCTGTCATGTCTTAAGATATGTCCTCTCCTCCTGTCCCCTCTTCTTGTCAGTGCTTTCCTGTTTTCCACACATTTCTTCCCCCCCCCCCCCCCCCCCCCCCCCCCCCCCCCGATACTGCACTTAAACTCCTCATGCTTTACCCTATCAGTCCACCTCATTTTCAACATTTTGTCCGTAGCATCACATCTCAATGTGCTCCAAATCTACATTCTCGGCAATTTCTTCCTTAAATTAAGCCCTATGTTTGATTCTAGTAGACTTCTCTTGGCCAGCAATGCCCTTTTTGCCAACGTCAGTCTGCTGTTGATGACATTCTTGCTCCGTCCCTCATGTGCTAAATTGGAAATTTGTGGTAAGTTCTTATGGGTCCAAACTGCTTAGGTCATCGGTCCTAGGCTTACATAATTTAAAATAACTTACGCTAAGGACAACACACACACCCATGCCCGAGGGAGGACTCGGACCTCCGACGGGGGGAGCCGCGCAGACGTGCCAACGTGCCCTAGATCACGCGGCTACCCCGCGCGGCCCTCGTGTTATTTTGCTGCTTCGTGATCATCAATTCTGATGGTCGAAGAGTCCACGGGTGTACTGCCGGTACAGAGTGTCCAACGGGCACAATATTTCGACCATCAGACATGTCGCCATTGTCAGGTGCGCAACTGACGATGGCGACATGTCTGATGGTCGAAAAATTGTGCCCGTTCGACACTGTGAACCGGCACTACACCAGTGGACTCTTCGTTCAACAAATACGCCAGGAGAAACTGAAGAATCACATCAATTCTGGTTCAAAAAATGATTCAAATGGCTCTGAGCACTATGCAACTTAACTTCTGAGGTCATCAGTCGCCTATAACTTAGAACTAATTAAACCTAACTAACCTATGGACGTCACACACATCCATGCCCGAGGCAGGATTCGAACCTGCGACCGTAACGGTCGCTCGGTTCCAGTCTGCAGCGCCTAGAACCGCACGGCCACTCCGGCCGGCATCAATTCTGGTGTTAAGTTTGTCGCTGTACTCATTTCTGCTACTTCTCATTATTTTCGTCTTTCTTCGATTTACTCTCAATCAATATTTTGTATCATTCGACCGTTCATTCCATTCAGCAGCCCCTGTAATTCTTCTTCATTTTCATTCAGAATAGCGATGTCATCAGCGAATCTTAGTACTAATATCCTTTTCCTTTAAATTTTAATCCCACTTTTGAATCTTCCTTTTATTTCCGTCATTGCTTCCTCGATGCATAGATTGAAGAGTAGGGCCGAAAGACTACAACCATGTCTTGCACCCTTTTTAATCCCAGCAATTCGTTCTTCGTTTTCCACTCTTACTGTTCCCTCCTGGTTGTTGTGCATATCGTATTATTACCCGACTTTCCCTATAGCTTAGTCCTATTTTCCTCAGAATTTCGTGAATCTTGCACCATTTGAAACTGTCGACCGCTTTTTCCAGGTCGACAAATCCTATGAACATGTCTTGATCTTTCTTTCATCGTGCTTCTATTACCACGTGCAGGGTCATCACTGCCTCTCTGATGCCTTTACCTTTCCTAAAGCCAAAGTGATCGTTATCCAACAAATCCTCAATTTTGTTTTACATTCTTATTTATATCATTTTTGTCAGCAACCTGAATAAATGACCTGATAAGCTGAGTGTACGAAAATTCTCGCATTTGTCAGCTCATTCAGTCTTCGGATTGTGTGGAAGATATTTTTCCGAAAGTCAAATGGTATATCGCCAGACTCAAATATTTTACACACCAAGGTGACTAGTCGTTTTGTTGCCATTTCCCCTAATGCTTTTATAAATTGTGATGGTATGTAATCGCTCCCTCTGCCTCATTTGATTTTAAGTCTTCCAAAGCTCTGGTAAATTCTGACTAATACCGGATCCCCTATATGTTCTATACCGAATCCTTTTTCTTCTTCTGTCACGTCATCAGACAAGTCTTCCCTCTCACAGAGGCCTTCAACGTACTCTTTCCGTATATCCGCTCCCTTCTCTGCATTTAACAGTGGAATTCCTATTTCATTCTTAATGTTACCACTCTTGCTTTTAATTTCAGCGCATGTTATTTTGACTTTTCTTTACACTGAATCAGTTCTTCTGACAATCATTCGTTTTTCGATTTCTTCAGATTTTTCATGCACCATTTCGCCTTAGCTTCAATGCATTTCCTGTTTATTTCATTCCTCAGTGACTTGTATTTCTGTATTCCTGAACTGAAGTATATCTTCTGTTACCCATGGTTTCTTCGCAGTTACCTTCTTTGTATCTACGTTTTGCTCTTCGACTTTTGTGATTACCCTTTCCCGATGTGTCAGCTCCTCTTCAACTAAACTGCGTACTGAGCTTTTCATTATCGCCGGCCGAAATGGCCGAGCAGTTCTAGGCGCTACAGTCTGGAACCGCGCGACCGCTACGTCGCAGGTTCGAATCCTGCCTCGGGCATGGATGTGTGTGATGTCCTTAGGTTAGTTAGGTTTAAGTAGTTCTAAGTTCTAGGGGACTGATGACCTCAGCAGTTAAGTCCCATAGTGCTCAGAGCAATTTTTTTCATTATCGCAGTATCTATAGTCTCAGAGAACTTCAGGCGCATTTTTTTCATTCCTTAGTACTTCTGGATCCCACTTCTTTGCACATTGATTGTTCCTGACTAGTTCCTTAAACCTCGGCCTATTCTTCATCACTACTAAATTGTGATCGGAATCTGTATCTGTTCCTGGGTATGCCTTAAAATCCAGTATTCCGAAATACATTCCGAAAGTACCATCTCCGCCCCCAGAAGGCACACTACGTTTGCACCGATGGTGGGCCGCCGGCTGACTGTCCTGGTTTCCAGAGTTCCCCTGCGCTTCACCAAACTGTTCAAACAACCAGAAAACCAGAGAAAAAAGTTGTCACTGCTTGTTCATTCCCCTGTTCCACTTTCAAGATGTGTGTCAGTCGGAGTCCCTGGTAGGTCATTAAGAATTCTTTCTGCAACCGCCATCATGGGGAAATTTCTCGCCAAGCCCATCATGTAGGCTCCAGCCACCACCGATTAGCAGGATTAGGAATACCCTAATCCATCACCTTTAGCCGAACAAAAAAAAAAAGGACCCTTTTCCCTGCGAGCTGGACGAGGCGGCTGCAAAGTGAAACAGGGCTAACACACGAGGGTGCTAGGAAATTGTATGCTACATCATGATCATCAATAACCGTGGCAATTCTTCAGTTGGGTGCAGTATCTGAACCTGCAGTGCGTCTGTGGAGCCTCGAGTTACGCCCGTCATTGAGATTCAAGCGACCGCTAATCAAACAGCACCACACAGAACCAGCTGGCGAGCACGAATGCGTGGACGCGCGCACGGGATTCGGAGCGCGTGCCGACGGGCTCGTGCCCGCGGCAGCCCTTTCACCGGGCGGCCGTGCAAATTGCTTTATGGCAGATAAATACGCTACTAATTTGTACGGCCGCGTTTCCGCGTAATTACTGGCGCCGCGTCTGCAGCGGCCGGCGGCCCCGGCCGGTGACAAAGCCCGGGCCTCGGGTGCGGCGCGCGCCGTAACTTTGTCAGCCGGAAGGTGCGAGACAAAAAGGCCCGCGGATCCGGCCCGGCCGCACATTTTTATCTGCGGCGCGCCGTCGCGGCGCTGTGAATGGAATTAAAGTTTTGAGCGCTGGCTGGGGAGGGGGTGTCGCGGGCGTGCCAAGCGCGCCTTCCGCCATCAACGTCGCGGCGGCCAAGTTCTGCGGCGCGCGCCGCGGCCACAATGGGGGCGGAAGCGCGCTCGCTCATCAGCCCCCGCCGGCCTGAGGTATGGCTTCCGGCCCGCCGGAGCCGCTCCGCATCCGCCCGCTCTCGCGGCCCCGCGACGCCGGCGCAGACAACCGGAAGCGGCGGGCTGCGCGCCTCGCACCAGACGAGCTCCCCCCCTCTCTGTCTCTCCTGTCCGACGGGCAACGCGTGAAAAACCTCAGACACGCTACTACACTCGGCGTAGTCGGGCTGACTTAACGCTTCCTCTTTCGCGACTCGCCTACCCGCACGCGAATCTAGTTTCACTAACTGCGGTCGCCGCGACGGGCACGGTGCAGTTCCGTCGGAAACTTGCAGCGGCGAATCGTGAGGTGCCTGAATTCAGGGAAAGTAAACTCACCAGTGAGAAATGAAATACACTGTCTGACAAAAAAAAGTGAAGCACCGAGAAAGGAAAGAGGAAACGAAGCGAAACTTCACAGGTTGAGAGTGTAGGTGCTATTATTGTAATGATTACAAGATCGAGTCAAACTGACCAAAAACTTGACTGTTTGGGTACAATTATCACTATGCCCTCTGGCCTGGATACATGTTCTGATTCCATTGGGAAGAGAGACACAAAGGCTTCGTATCCTATCCTGAGGCAAGATGAGCAACAACTATTGTTATTGAAGGCACTAGTGAAGTAACCACATGAGCCACATTTCGAGTAAAACACAAAAAACTACTCACAAATATACCAGATAAACCACATTTCGAGTAAAACACAAAAAACTACTCACAAATGTACTGAAGAAAACAACATCGCAACACCAAGGAGGAGTTCGTAGGCGTGTTTCCACATCCGAAAGATGTCTTTTCAAATTTCGGGCCAGTCGCGTAAGAGACGCTAGAAGTGCCACTATGTGGATGCAAATCAGGTTTGCTTTAAATTCACGCTGTAACAGTCGTGAGCGTTAGCTGCCTTTGAGATTGGACGTCGTGATTTAATGTTAGTCGGGAATGCTTTTAAGGCGGCAAAGACGTCATTAGCAAGACCCCACTCAGTTTGAACGAGGTCATGTAATAGGGCTACGAGAAGCTGAATGTTACTTCTGCGATACTGCAGAAAGACTTGGCAGGAGCCGCGCGGGATTAGCTGAGCGGTCTTGGGCGCTGCAGTCATGCACTGCGGCTGGTTCCTGGCAGGAATATGGTGACTGTACATGATGCCCGGCAGCGGTGTTCATGGGAATGAACGGCCGCAAGAAGACCGGGCTCGGGACGGCCACTACCGCGAGGGAAGACCATCGTGTTCAGCGTGTAGCTCTGGCGCATCGCACTGCATCTGCAGCAGCAATGGCACCATACTAACACAAGAAACTGTTACAACTCGATTACGTTAAGCACACTCCGAACCATACGCCCTGTAGCGCGCATTCGACTGACCCCAAAACTTGATCATTTGCGACTTCAGTGCTGTAAAAAAAGAGAGCTCACTGGAGGGCAGGATGGAGATCTATTGTGTTTTCTAATGAAAGCTGGTGCTGCCTTGGCGCCAGTGATGGCCGTGTGTTGGTTAGGAGGCGGCCAGTTGCGTGCCTGCTACCAACTACCTGCATGCCAGACACACTGGACCTACACCTGGAGTTACAGTTGGTTTGTGGGGGTTGAAGAGACCAGACTACAAAGGCCATCAGTCCCTTTTTCCACGGCCATGAAACACCCATAAGGAACAAAAACAAGCTCGGAGATGACAAGGGACGACACAGAACAAGAAAGACATAGACAATGACCAGAAAAGAGGAATTAAAAACACACAGAGTGTTACAGTGGTTGGCCGACCATGGAAACAAAAAAAGGAAAAGCCATCTACCAAGAGACACACTAAAAACCCCAATGTAAAACCAGACTCAACACAGAAAAAGAACCAAACCCTTCAGATCGAGTGATAAAAGCCCCCTGCTCGAATAAAACTCAAAACTAAGCTTGCCACTGCAGCGTCATCTGTTAAAAGTGCAGGGAGCTTATCAGGCAGCGCAAACGTCTACCTGAGCGCAGCTACAAGCGGACAGGTCAACAAGATGTGGACCACTGTCAACGCTGATCCGCAGCGACATAGAGGTGGTTTCTCGCGGTGCGTCAGCCAGGAGTGGCCAATGCGTAGCCGGCAGAGAACAACTGAGTCCTTCCGAGAAGCTCGCAAGGAGGAGCGCCACACACCTGTAGTCTCCTTGATCCAAAGTTTGTTGGGAAGGCAGGGTGCGCTATTCATCACCCCAAGCACCAAGGACTTTTTGCCCCAATACTGGCTCGATATCACATTCCGGAAGGCTAATCTCATGGGCCGATGCACTGATAGCCTGTTTGACCAGCGTGTCAACACATTCATTACCCGGGATGCCACGGAGCGGCCGCAACGGGCAAGGGTATGGATGGACTCCTTGATAGCCATCACCAGACTAGACCAAGGAAAACATTGGTCGATAGCTCGTAAACTGCTCAGGGAGTCACTACAGATAACGAAGGACACCTGAGCAGGAGCGGATAGACTCTAGGGCGCGAGAGATGGCTACAAGCTCTGCAGTGAAAACACTGCAGCTATCCAGCAAAGAGCGTTGTTCAGATTGTTCCCCAAAAGTAAAAGCGTAACCAACTCGATCAGCAACCATCGATCCGTCGGTATAGACTCTGGCAGAGCCGGGAAACACAGCAAGGATAGAAAGAAAGAGTCAGCAGAGGGCCTCAGGAGGGACTGAGTCTTTCGGGCCTTGAGCCAATCCAGCTGAAGGCATCGGCGGGGCACACACCACGGGAGTATACGTATATGAGACCAGAAAAGAGGTAGGAGGGGGAAAAACTCAAGCCCAGAGAGAAAAGACGACGCGAACCGCATGCGGACCCCCTAACCAGGACCGCCGTTTGGGAAGATGGATGACCGAGTTGGGGAACAGGAGACAGTAATTTGGATTCCCGGGAAAGCTACAAACATGTGCAGCATAAGCAGCCAATAGTCGTTGACGCCGGATTCGCAACGGAGGGACACCTGCCTCCACAAGTACGCTGTTTACAGGGCTTGTGTGGAAAGCTTCAGTTGCGATTCGGATCCCGAAGTGAAGTATGAGGTCAAGCAACCACAATGCCGAAGGTGATGCCAAATTGTAAGCCAGGCCCCCATAATCAAGATGGGACTGAATCAACGCCTCATAAAGTCGGAGAAGGGTAGACTGGTCGGCACCCTAGCTGGTGCGACTCAAGCAATGAAGAGCGTTAAGATGCTGCCAGCATGTTTGTTTAAGCTGCCGAATATGAGGGAGCCAAGTCAACAGCGTATCAAATAGCAGTCCCAAAAACCGATGTGTTTCCACCACAGCAAGAGGTTCGCCATCAAGATAAAGCTGTGGCTCAGGGTGAACAGTGCGACCCTGGCAGAAATGCATGACGCAAGTCTTGGTGGCCAAAAGCTGGAAGCCGCAGGTTGCGGTCCACGACTGCGCCTTGCAAATAGCGCCGTGCAGCTGCCATTCAGCAACTGCAATTCCAATGGAGCTGTAGTACAGGCGAAAGTCATCAGCATACAAAGAAGCTGACACGGATGTTCCCAAAGCTGCAGCGAGCCCATTGATAGCAACTAAAAAGAGGCAGACACTCAAAACAGAGCCTTGCAGGACCCCATTCTCCTGGATTCAGCCGGCCGCTGTGGCCGAGCGGTTCTAGGCGCTTCAGTCCGGAACCACGCTGCTGCTACGGTCGCAGGTTCTAATCCTGCCTCGGGCATGGATGTGTGTGATGTCCTTAGGTTAGTTAGGTTTAAGTAGTTCTAAGTCTAGGGGACTGATGACCTCCGATGTTAAGTCCCATAGTGCTTAGAGCCATTTGAACCATTTTTTTTCTGGACTCGGGAGGAACTATGGGAGAAACTAACTTTCACGTGGAAGGAATGAAGTGACAGAAAATTCTGAATAAAAATCGGAAGCGAGCCCCTAAGACCCCATCCATGAAGTGTGGTGAGGATGTGATGTCGCCATGTTGTATCGTACTCCTTCCGCATCTCAAAAAAGACGGCAACCAGATGCTGATGGCAGGCAAATGCCGTACGGATGGAAGACTCCAGGCAGACCAGATTATTAGTGGCAGAGCGGCCCTGATGGAAACCACCCTGAGATGGAACCAGAAGGCCTCGAGACTCAAGCAGGCCACTCAACCTCCAGCTCACCATGCGTTCGAGCAGCTTGCACTGAATGTTGGTGAGGCTAATGGGGCCGTAGCTGTCCACCTCCAGTGATTTCTTTCCAGGTTTCAACACTGGTATGACGACGCTTTCCCGCCATTGTGATGGGAACTCACCCTCAACCCAGACACGGTTGAAAAGGGACAGGAGATATCGCTTGCCACCCACCAAGAGGTGTTTGAGCATCTGATAGTGGATGCAATCCGGCCCGGGGGCCATATCAGGGCAAGCGGCTAGGGCACTTTAGAATTCCCACTCACTGATGAATGGAACATTGTACGATCAGGGTGGCATATGTGGAAGGAAAGGCTTCGACGTTCCAGCCGCTCTTTCAGGGAGCGGATGGCCAGTGGGTAATTTGTAGAAGTGGAACTATGAGCAAAATGCTCTGCTAAGAGTTCTGCAATCACGTCTGATTCAGTACGGACTGCTCCATTAAGAGAAAGCCCAAGGATGCTGATGGGGTTCTGATATCCATAGAGTCGCCTAATCTTGGTCAAAACCTGCGATGGAGAGGTATGGATGCCAATGGTGGAGACCTACCTTTCTCAGCACTCCTGCTTCCATTGGCGAATAAGGTGTCGGGCTCAGGCACAGAGCCGCTCAAAGGCAATGAGGTGTTCCAGTGATGGGTGCTGCTTATGACGTTGGAGGGCCTGCCTGCGATCTCTAATCGCCTCAGCGATCTCAGGTGATCACCAAGGCCCAGTCCTCCACCAAGGGGACCCAGAAAAACAGGGAACTGCAGATTCTGCTGCATAAACGATGCTGGTGGTTATCGCAAGAACCACCACATCGATGGCGTCATGAGGAGGAGGCTCAATAGTGGCAATGGAGGCGAATGAGTCCCAGTCAGTCTTATTAAAGGCCCATCTGCAGAGGCGCCCAAAAGAGCGACGCTGCAGTAGTGGTCACTACTGCACAAGCCGTCATGCACACTCTGTTGGACAGATGGTAGAACACCAGGGCTGCAGACCAAAAGGTCAATGTCTGAGTACGTGCCATGTGCCACACTGAAATGTGTGGAGGCACCTTTATTTAAGAGGAAAGGTCGAGCCATGACAACACTTGCTCAACAACAGTGCCTCAGCCTGTCCACGGGTTATGGGCGTTAAAGTAGCCCAGTAACGGAAAGGGAGGCGGTAGTTGGGCTATCAGTACAGGCAATACATGTTGTGGGACATCACCATCCGGTGGAAGACAGATACTGCAGACAGTAACAGCCTGAAGCGTCCACACCCTAACAGTGACAGCCTCTAAAGGTGTATGCAGACGTACACACTCGCTGTAAAGAGCATTAAGGATGTAGACGCAGACTCCACCAGATATCCTCACATAAGCTGCCTGATTCTTATTGTAACCCCGATAGCCATGGAGGGTGGGGGTTCGCATCGCCGAAAACCAAGTTTCCTGGAGAGCAATGCAGAAGAAAGGGTGAAGGCTGATAAGTTGTTGGAACTCAACAAGGTGGTGGAAAAAACTGCCACAATTCCACTGGAGGATAATATGATCGTGATGCTGGGAAAGCACTGAACATTCAATCAGGCAGTTTATGCCTCAGGGTCACCTGCTGCCACCGACCGATTTCCTCAGAAGGCAATATCCATTGCATCTGAGAGTCTGGCAAGATGCAGGTCCTCAGCGGACACCAGATCCTCAGACGCAGAGCTTGTAGGTAGCGGTGGGGTGGGTGCCACTACAATTTCCTTGGTCTTAGGGGTCTTCTTCTTGGACTTGTCTTTGCTCCTTGGGTTTCCCTGGCTGGGAGGGCTTCACTGAGAGTCTGGAGCAGAGGAGGATCGTGAAGCCCTATTACCAGCTGCTTTTGGGCACTTCAGCCACTGGCGGGCGTCACCTTTCCCACTGGTGGAAACCTGGGAAGGGGAGGAGGGGACCCAAGGGACCCCTTCTGAGCGGGAGGAGCTCAAGAAGGTGGACAATTCTCTGGCTTAGTAACAAGAAAATATGTTCTCGATGGTTGGGGGGTGTAGCTCCCAAAGTAGGTGGCGCAGGAGCAACATGGAGGGAATTGCCACCCCCCCCCCCCCCCACCACCATCAAGGAGGCAGGTGTACTCTTCCAGCTCTGAGAGGTGACTGAGGTAAGTGGAACTGATGGGGCTAGAATAGTCGTATCGGAGGTGTAAGAGGAAGTCATATGAACAGGATGGAGGCTTTCAAACTTCTGCTTAGCCTTAGTGTAGGTCAATCAGTCCTCTCCTTCTGTAAAATCCTGCAGTCTGGCGAACAAGGTGAATGATGCTCTCCACAGTTGACACAAATGGAAGGCAGGGCACATGGAGTATTGGGATGTGATGGGCGTCTGCAATCTCGACATGTGAGGCTAGAAGTACAGTGGGAAGACACATGGCCAAAATTCCATCACTGAAAGCACCATATTAGGGGAGGGATATAGGGCTTGATGTCACAACGGTAAACCATCACCTTTACCTTCTCAGGCAATGTATCACCGTCAAAGGCCAAGATGAAGGCACCAGTAGTAACCTGATTACCCCTCGGACCCCGACGAATGCGCTGGACGAAATGAACACCTCGACACTCTAAATTGGCGCGCAGCTCGTCATCAGACTGCAAAAGAAGGTCCCTGTGGAATATAATACCCTGGACCATATTTAAGCTCTTATGGGGCTTGATGGTAAGAGAAACATCCCCCAACTTGTCACAAGCGAGTAATGCCCGTGACTGGGCAGAGGGTGCTGTTTTTATCAATACTGACCCAGAGCGCATTTTTGACAAGCCCTCCACCTCCCCAAACTTGTCCTCTAAATGCACTACAAAGAACTAAGGCTTCGTCGCCATCCCCTTCAGCTCTCGTACATACTAGGTACCAGGACGAATAAGTGTCACTGACAGCCTAAGCCTTTCGTTCCTCCCATGGTGTGATCAGGGAGGAGAACGAGTAGGGGTCATGCGTCTGTGCACTGAATTGAGCCCTCAAAAGCTTAGAGACCGTTGGTGGTTGGCCACCAGCAAGAGAAGATGTACCACGCTTCATTGTGTGTCATCTGTCCTGATGCCACCCACTCCGACCAAAGGCCTTCCCCATGGGCACCACCCAGCCGCAGCAAGGGCCACCTAGCAGGATGGCCATTGCCGGGAGTCTCTATGCCCCAGGGAGATACAGGGAGATAGGCATCTACTCCTTGGCATACGTGGGGAGTTAACAGTGCAGGCAGTGGCGTGTGTTGTCAGGGAGCTACAACCAACAGGGTACATGGCGGCCCCACCACAACGGTCTAGCTACGGTGTTGGATATCAGGTGCACAGAAGTCCATGGTCGTCGTCGGTGCAGAAAGTGACACTGCATAGTGCATGGCGGAAACCGCAGCCAGGAAGGTGTCCTCGCCCAAGAAATGGAGAATGATCGGGACTGCAATACGACAACGAGAAAGGGGTCTACAGATCTCAACACACTATAGACATAACCCACCACGTAAAGCGTCCTTCCGCAATTGGCTCGCTCTTCAGGAAAATTCGGAAATATGGAAGTAAAACCCGACAGGGGACCATCACAGAAAGGCCGAAAAGTGTGAGACCCCTTTTAGTCGCCTCTTGCGACGGGCAGGAATACCGCAGGCCAATTCTAACCCCCAAACGCACAGGGGGGGCCTGGAGTTACAGTCTGGGGTGCGACTTCGTATGACAGCAGGAGCACACCCGTGGTTATCCAACGCATCCTGACTGCAAATTTGTACTTCAGTGATAATTCGACCTGTTGTGCTGCCACTGAAGAACAGCTTGACAAAGGGTGTTTTCGAACAGGGTAACACTCGCTCGCCCACATACCGCTGTTGTAACCCAACATGCTCTACACAGTGACGACATGTTGCCTTGGCCTGCTCGAGCACCAGATCTGTCACCAATCAGCACACACAGGACATCATTGGACGACAACTCCAGTGTCATCCACAAACAGCTTTAACTGTCGCTGTATGGACCGACCGGAAAGGAACTCCAACCAGAAACTAACATCTGGCACCTACACAACACAACGCATGCATGTTTGCACGCTTGCATTCAACGTTCTGGGAGTTACGCCAATTATTAATGTACCAGAATTGCACAATTGCAATGGCTTATCTCGCGCTTACATTAACGTGTGATCTTGTAATGTTAATTACTTAAACATGTTATCTAGACAAATGTATTCCTCGTATTTCATTACCGTGCATTAATTATTTTTGGTGTTGCGATTTTTTCTATCGGTGTAGGAAAACTTCATTAATCGGTCTTGTCTCTTCCCAACCTTTATTTAGGCCTCCTATATACCGTAATGGCTTATTATATTCTAAGGTCCTCAAATGTTTTCTGCTGTTTTAAATAATTCACCTTTACTGCACTGGGACACAGATGAATGAGCGCACTGCATTAGTAGTGAAAAAGATCCTTGACTGTGTTTAGCTTTATCTGTGGTTGACTTGCCAGTCTGTTCACTTGTGCAGTACTGGGGCATTCTTATTTAGGAAATAGCAGCGAGCAATTGAGTTTTTCAGAGACTGAGATCTGTTTTCTGTGAATATGGGAGAAGCTGTGTGGAATAATTTATTATGAAGATGGAAACTCATTTATAATACTTTCTCGTTCTTTGTACTGATGGAGAAGATACTGGAGGAATTTTGAATGCAACGAAGATATGCACAAAAACGAAATGTTTGTCAGAACTATTAATTGTAAGAAATCTTTGTCTCTCAGATAACTAATAACTCTCATGCTTAGTGTTAATTTAATCCTTTTGTTTTTCATTGTGTTACAAATTATGGAACTGGTTGTAATGTCTGTAATTTTTGTAATGAGAGAATTTTGTAATTGTTAGAGTCTTTGTTGTGCAATATTTTTGTCTATAATCAGAGTTTGTGAACGAGATCTTTAGGGTAAAACCCACCTCCTTGATTCGTAGTAAAGTTGTGAAGATATTGTAGTGTGTGGATTGCACCTGACGCCACTCGAAGCCACAGATTGTTTCTGACAAACAAATTTAGAGTAATTTATTTATCTTTAGCTGCTGCATCTGTTGATTTGTGTTTGGTTTCGAGAACGTCAGTACTCCTGACGAAAAAACAGCATGTTGAGCAAGAGATAACGTAGAAATATTGCATGTAGAAAAGAAAGGGAGGAAACTTGATTTACTAGAGGAATTCGAGATAGCTATCCATGAAAAGAAACAAAGCAATATTCTAAATGCACAACATAATTTTAAAGAAATGAGATTTTTTAGCGGGTTTTTAGAATTATTTTAGGGTAGGTATGCGACTTTAAACTTGTAGCATGTCACTGACGGAGTTGCGAGAGGCTAACGATGGCAGACCAATGCAATAAGGAAATAAGGCGCCCAATAGCATAGCGTTACCGTCAAGCACACGGCTGTAACCACGCCACAATGCCTAGGCACGTCAGTCCACAACAGCTCCCGAGCCGGCACAGTGCGACAGCATACTTGGTAGCTATGGGACGGCCATCGACTTGGGTCAACAACTTCAATGTAAGACGAGGACCCACAGTCCAATACACTTTTAATTCTGTTTTACTCTATGGACTTCCCAACTATTTGTGATGGTATTTTGTCTTTTTAGTCCGTTTAATTTCATGACATAGAGTTTACAACCTGATGGTGAGAGCATTGTCTCTTGAAACGCGTTGTTAAAATATATGTATAAGAACCGCGGTTGAATGCTAACAGTGATAACCAGTATAACGACAACTGCTACCTCGACTCCATAATGGATTATATTAAATCAGTGCTTACATCCGTTAAAAAAATATACAATACATATCTTTTGATTTCGTCGTGGTCATGCATGTTGTGCACCGTACAGTCCTTCAGGATCACACGCAGCACGGGAAAGATTTTCGACGATGTACAAAACGTTAACAGGGTGCAACCAACTTAGAGAACTTAATACTAGGATTATACGTCGATGTGAATGCGGCTCGCAAATCTTAAAACGAGCGAGGGAGTAGATGCGGTACTACTAAACACTTCGACTATACCGCACCGCACCAAACTGCAGTACGGTGGGGTAGACAAGGGACAAATCAACAATTGTTGCAAGGCAACTTCAGCAAGGGAAGAACAAAATATGTGGGACTTAAAACTCTTGGGAGGGCCACACCAAACCACAGAATGAAGTCCCAAGCTAAATTATGAAAATATTATCGGCGATTTCGCCACGACAGGTAGAACCGTAAAATACCATAAGAAGTGAACTGCAATTAATACTATTCATAAGCGTCCGACTGAACAACTCCAGTCAGTCTTTTCCATACTACACACACTTAACAGTACCTCCAAAGTTCACTCGTGAACACTACTAGAGTGTCAATTACTCGTTATAGCTGTAGATAACAGAGTTTAACCCGCTGGAGACCGACTTACGTTTCTTAATAAGACAAGCAATGTTTCGCTCCTTCACTTGGATCCACCTTCGATTCAAAACAGTCATTTACCTTAAAGCAGCTAAATAGACGACAATGCCGATATCAACGCTCTCCTCCCAAGCAGCGCTCTAATTTGAGACTTCAGTACCAAAGCATACACGCCACCAACGTGCACCTTTTTAGAATTCTTATGTTCACCTCATACATTAAACTTGCCGCAATTCTTCGTCGGAATCCAAGGGCAGAACCAAGAAATTGCATTGGCAGTCACAGAACAGCACTTTACCAAAAGGGGCCTCAGTACGTAGGTATAAAATTAGCTAATGCACTGCCTAGTGCAGTCATGGCTCTTCCTACAGTTAAACTGAAACATCAGCTTAAGAAATTTTTAGTAAAACACCTTTTCTACACATTAGAAGAGTACCATACTTATATAAAGAACCACAAATGCTTTGTGAAATTATGTGAATGGAAATCAGTAAACATCTTATTGTAATTTTGTTGTAAATTAATGACGTATTCAGAAGAATGTGTCTTGTGTATTGTACAAATAACTTTAATCATTAGTTTCTTTGTAAATGTGCCGTGAACCTTTCGATGCTGAATAAAGCTATTATTGTTATAAATCTTTTTTCAGCTCTTGAATGACCACACGATGATCGCCATCGGGACAACACCGGCCCTCCGCGCTAGGATCTTCGAGCCCACGGCGTTCCGTCCCGAACCGACTGCTTCTGTGGGGCCCATCGACCAAGCGACCTTGCCCTCCGACACCGACGTCGCTCCTCACGGACAGTCCTGAGCTAACTCACCGCAACCCCGTTCTTCCTCGTTCTGTCGGGAGGCCAACTCGCCAAAGATATGTGGCGACCAGAGACTCCAATCCGACCTCGATATTGACATCGCGGCGAGTACTGAGAAGGCGAGTGGTATCAAAAAACAAAAAATTTAAATAGCGAGCCGTAGCGGCTCAATATTTGTATGTGATCTTTTTGTTCAATTTGATTTTTATGTTTTACGTAATTCATTGAATAATTTCTCGGTTATGTGTATCATACTTTGGTTTTATAAATGCTAAGAAAATGAAAGGGAGACATTAGTTACGAAGGGAGTGAGGCAAGGTTCCCTGATGTTATTCAATCTGTGTACTGAGCAAGCTGTAAGGAAGCAGAGTAGATTTGGAACACTAATTCAAGTTCAGGGTGAAGAAATAAAAACTTCGAGGTTTGGTAGTGACGTTCTCATTCTGTCACATATAGCAAAGGGCTTGGACGAACAGTTAAACGGAATGGGTAGTGTCTTGAAAGGAGATCACGAGATGAACATCAACGTAAGTAACATAAGGGTAATGGAATGTTGTCCAATTGAATCAGGCGGTACTGAAGAGATTAAATTAAGAAATGAAACACTACAATTAGTAGATTAATTGTGATCTTTGGGCAGAAAAGTAACTGATAATGGCTGAAAGAGGGAAGATAAAAAAAATGCACGTTGGCAGTACCAAGGAAAGCATTTCTGCACAAATAGAGGTGTTAGGAAGTCTTTTCTGAAGTTATTTTGTAACATATCATTTCCTGGCCGACCAATTACGCTATTTTAGTCGCATCTGCCAATTTACATTTCCAGGCGGAATGGGGTTGTCGTCCTCCTGGGGATTGCGCGACGGACCTGCATAACCTGCCTACATGGTGGTAGTCCGAGCCCGTTACGCTGTGTTTAAGAGCAGTAATTTCCCCAAAACGGTCGGCGTTTTCCAACTCGTTCCAGTAAAAGTTTTAAAAATACTGCCAGGAGGCGGCAGCTTTTAGAAGCGCCCGAGTGGGAGCGGGAAATGGCCAATGAGATGCCTGCATTCCGCTCCTGATTCTGACTGGCGGAAAAGCCTATATGTTCTATCATTTAGCTGAGTAGTTGGGGGCTCGCGAAATCGAGAAGTCGGCCTCGTGAGGTGGAGAAATCTTGTGTTCTTTGGACTGGAGGTTCTGTTTTCACTGTCTGTATCAGAAGTCAAGGACAGGTGATCCTTCGCGATCAACCAAGTTACTTTTCCGATGTATGAAGCCTACAAAGTATTTAGAAGTGCGTTCCCGTGCGTGGACGCATCGAATTCTGCTTAGGCAGTTTTCTCTTGCTCTCTGCGAGTGTTTCGCATTAATGGGCGTGGACTGGTTCGGTAAAAGAAGGGATCAAAGCAGACCGTTCAGGTGTTTGCTAGCTGGAAGTTGGATATAAGTGACGGACTAGGTTGGGGTTAATTCCATGCCAATAAATTTCATTTGTTTCAGTGCAAACTTCAAAACGGTGGGTTTGTGTGACCCTACTGGCTTCGAAAAATATTCCTGTTTCGTTGCCGTGGTGATTAACGGCGAGAGTTGATAGTAGCCAGTTATAGGCACAGTACTGAACTGTTAGCAACGAACCTTTCGAGTCAAGTGTCCCGATCTCGGAATATTTCCTGAAAGCCGTCGTCGGCTGCAACTCGATTCCAAGAGTATCTCATCGCCGTTGTATTTCAAAAGAAGGTATGACAGCAGGAGGAAGTGCCAAAAGCGGGAGAGTTTTTAAGTAATGACTTTCAGTGGTGAAGTGCGACTCAAAAAAACCATTGTCTCACAGAATAAGGCGAGGTTGGCAACCCTTATTTACGAGGACATTTTCCCGAGGTCTGGTCGGTCCCAAAATTAAAACCGCAGTGAAAATTCGGTGAAGCTTTGCGCAGAGTGCCGTACACTATCTTTGGTGTGCCCATCGATCGCGTCACGTTGTACGTTTCAGTCCTCAACGCACAGTGAGCACATAAAGATACACATACAACAGTAGTGTCTCCTGTCAAAAGTGAAGTTCGTGCTGTCATTGTTGTGGGGTTCCGCCTTATTTCATGCAAAGTAAATAAATTAACCGTCAAGCGTGACAGCGAAGCCCGAGAATGATGCAGCAACTTTCAAGCAGGGCATACAGACGTTCATGATGCAAGCGGTCAGGGAAGGAAGCGAGCGTCAACGGATGATGCTGTTGAGCCAGTGGATCAGACGATTCGAGAAAACTGTCTATTAAGGCCAATTCACAACCAGTGACAAGTACTGTCGCCATGCATTGTGCTTCTTCATGACAAAGCTCGGCCGCACACTGCAGCTCCAATAAAGACGTTCCTGCAACTTTTTCGATGGGATGTGTTTGATCATCCATCATACAGCTCGGACGTGGTTCCCTTTCTGATTTTCATCTCTTTGCTCACATGAACCGCTGGATATGAGCACGGCATTTTGGCACAGACAACCAGCTGCAGGCCAGCGTAGAAAATTGGCCGGAAGCACAAGTGGCTGCCTTCTACGACGAGCGTATTAGAAAGATGGTACAACGCTGCGCCAGAAGTCTACGTCGGAGCGGCGACAATGTAAAGAAGTAGCTGGAAGGTGTAGCTAAATGTTGCAAATAAAACATCTTTTGAAACTTTCTGGCAGATTAAAACTGTGTGCCGTACCGAGACTCGAACTCAGGACCTTTGCCTTTTGCAGGCAAGTGCTCTACCATCTGAGCTACCCCAGCACGACTCACGACCCGTCCTTACAGCTTCAATTCCGCCAGTTCCTCGTCTCCTACCTTCCAGACTTCATAGAAGCTCTCCTGCGCTGCAGAGTGAAAATCACATTCTGGAAACATCCCCCATGCTGTAGCAAAGCCATATCTCCGCAATATCCTTTCTTCTAGGAGTGCTGGTTCTGCAAGTTTCGCACGAGAGTCTCGATCCGGTACACAGTTTTAATCTGCCAGGAAGTTTCATATCAGCACACACTCCGCTGCAGAGTGAAAATCTCATTCTGAAAATACCTCTTACTTTCAGTGTGCTTTCCACTGCGCGACCGATCGGACCTTGAAAAAAATATTACCTTCCTGTACTGATTTCGTGATGCAGCAGAGCAGACAATTTATCCTGGTCCGCCAACAAACGTTTCCAATGGCGGCCGCGAATCTGACTTCGCCCGACGCTAAGGAAGCTTCGAGGCACGGACGAAAGGAAGATTTCAATTTGTCTGGAGTGTAGCGTTGTGCGGAAGTGGCACATGGAGGACAAGTCGTTCACACAAGGAAAGAGTAGAAGCTTTAGAAATGTGGCGCTGCAGAAGAATGGTGAATGTGTAGATCGAGTAAGTAATAAGGAGGTGTTGAATCGAGTTGGAGAAAAAGAAATTTATGGTACAGCTTGACTAAAAGTTGATGTAGTTTGACAGGACAAAGGCATCAAGGAAATGTCATTTTGGTAATGGAGGGACGTATGGATGGGCGAGGGTGAAAATTGTAGAGGGAGATACAGGCCAGAATAAAGTAAGCGGTTTCAAATGGGTGTAATTTGCAGTAGTTACGCACAGGTGAAAGACTTGGACAGGACTGAGATGCGTGGAGAGCTGTTGCATCAAAGCACTTTTCGGACAGGAGATCACAACAAGAACAACACATATAAGAAATAAAATTGGTGCGATGTTGTCACTCAGAAATGTGACGTGTTAAAGCACATCTGGTTCCTCCTCTGAATTCGGCGTCCGAAAATTACGGAAATCAATCCATTTATATATAAGAGGCTGAAAACGAGTTTCAATACGTCGACCAACGCAGCTGCTGCTCGAAATAAGTGACAGGCGTTGTACTAGCGTTCCGTTCTGCGGGGGTCACTATTTGTTAATGCCTTCCGTCCCCGTCCCCCAACCCTCACACACACACACACACACACACACACACACACACACACATTCATACATGCGACTTGCTATTACGCTCATTTTTAGCGTACAACACATGCCTGCGATTTTAATAATGATGACAATGAAATGTTTTCAGTGTTTTAATATAATAATAATAATTATTATTATTATTTATTTATATCAGTGCATATTACATCGTTTTAGAAGTGTCGAAGAAACTATAACTGAGAGAGCATGTGAAAGACATTTGAGAAAAACAGTTGTCATTCGATTCATTTAAGAGCCACAATAGCAACACACACTACAATACTGACAGTGTCACACTTAAAATGGTATGAAACCTAAGTGAGCACCCACCGTTATCAGTATTTCACTTAGTACTGCGGTTGCGAACACATGTCTGCAGATTACGGCCATGTGAGTGTCTAAGTGAGAGGAATGATGTTTCTTCCAGTCGTTTCCGCCTACTTTTAGGAAATCAATCTCTCTGTTTTCCTTCTTCTTTCTTTCCTCTTAATGGTGGGTCTTTCCCTTCTGTCTTCCGTTACTAAACTTCCCGTACTTTGTCTGTTTGAGCTGTGTGTTTGTTGTTGGTGGTAGGTACTGTTAGCTTATAAATTTGCGCCTTTACCTGGCGGAAATGTTACTCACCAGGCCAGATCCTTGTTCAAGGGACTTAAAACTAACCTGTGTTAAGCACAACTTGTAATTTTTAGAATTCCTTGCCACTGTAAAGACATTTTAGTTTACATGCTACTTTATTCTCCGAAACGTAGCTGTGAAATTTTGAAATCGATGTACATACAAATATAAACGCTTCTCCAGAGATATGTAATCCTTCACCCTAGATTCCTTGATGAATCGGTCTTCCGTGTACAAAACAGCTTGAAACATCTGGTTATCTGACAACTAAGTTAATACGAGTATGTTACATATTTGATATCAAGCATTTAAACCTCTGCGGTTGAAGACCGAAAACCCAAATTACGTTCTTTTCATTAATTTAGGGTTTATTAACGCTTAAACTCATGAAAAATTCAGAACGAAAAATAAGTGACAAGACATTTATATTATCGTCTAAGACCTTTATGGCAAATAGTGCATAATTTTAAGAAAAGCTATTTTTTCATGCTCCTCAATGTCTATGACGTCGCAACTCCTGAATGATGTGTCGTACACTGATATAATTTTGCAGGTACACTCATTCATATACGTGGATATTGTCTGAAAAATTGGATGCGAACAGAGTTAGGAGTAAAGAAGATATAAATTAATACGTCATGCCTGATGCTGAGGTTTTACGCATGAACAGCAAAAAATGCAGTATGTGATAAAACATTTTACTTTCTTTACTTTATGGGGGATATTCCCCCCATGAACCATGGACCTTGCCGTTGGTGGGGAGGCTTGCGTGCCTCAGCGATA
Organism: Schistocerca americana; assembly: GCF_021461395.2. NCBI lineage: Eukaryota > Metazoa > Arthropoda > Insecta > Orthoptera > Acrididae > Schistocerca > Schistocerca americana. The sequence goes on from NC_060124.1 coordinate 130,186,850, forward strand.
CAGATAGCCGTACCGTAGGTGCAACCACAACGGAGGGGTATCTGTTGAGAGGCCAGACAAACATGTGGTTCCTGAAGAGGGGCAGCAGCCTTTTCAGTAGTTGCAGGGGCAACAGTCTGGATGATTGACTGATCTGGCCTTGTAACATTAACCAAAACGGCCTTGCTGTGCTGGTACTGCGAACGGCTGAAAGCAAGGGGAAACTACAGCCGTAATTTTTCCCGAGAACATGCAGCTTTACTGTATGATTAAATGATGATGGCGTCCTCTTGGGTAAAATAGTCCCCCTTTCGGATCTCCGGGCGGGGACTACTCAAGAGGACGTCGTTATCAGGAGAAAGAAAACTGGCATTCTACGGATAGGAGCGTGTAATGTCAGATCCCTTAATCGGGCAGGTAGGTTAGAAAATTTAAAAAGGGAAATGGATAGGTTAAAGTTAGATATAGTGGGAATTAGTGAAATTCGGTGGCAGGAGGAACAAGACTTTTGGTCAAGTGATTACAGGGTTGTAAATACAAAATCAAATAGGGGTAATGCAGGAGTAGGTTTAACAATGAATAAAAAAATAGGAGTGCGGGTTAGCTACTACAAACAGCATAGCGAACGCATTATTGTGGCCAAGATAGACACAAAGCCCATGCCTACTACAGTAGTACAAATTTATATGCCAACTAGCTCTGCAGATGATGAAGAAATTGATGAAATGTATAACGAGATAAAAGAAATTATTCAGGTAGTGAAGGGAGACGAAAATTTAATAGTCATGGGTGACTGGAATTCGTCAGTAGGAAAAGGGAGAGAAGGAAACATAGTAGGTGAATATGGATTGGGGGGAAGAAATGAAAGAGGAAGCCGCCTTGTAGAATTTTGCACAGAGCATAACTTAATCATAGCTAACACTTGGTTCAAGAATCATGAAAGAAGGTTGTATACCCGGAAGAATCCTGGAGATACTAAAAGGTATCAGACAGATTACATAATGGTAAGACAGAGATTTAGGAACCAGGTTTTAAATTGTAAGACAGTTCTAGGGGCAAATGTGGATTCTGACCACAATCTATTGGTTATGAACTGCAGGTTGAAACTGAAGAAACTGCAAAAAGGCGGGAATTTAAGGAGATGGGACCTGGATAAACTGAAAGAACCAGAGGTTGTACAGAGTTTCAGGGAGAGCATAAGGGAACAATTGACAGGAATGGGGGAAAGAAATACAGTAGACAAAGAATGGGTAGCTCTGAGGGATGAAGTAGTGAAGGCAGCAGAGGATCAAGTAGGTAAAAAGACGAGGGCTAATAGAAATCCGTGGGTAACAGAAGAAATATTGAATTTAATTGATGAAAGGAGAAAATATAAAAATGCAGTAAATGAAGCAGGCAAAAAGGAATACAAACGTCTCAAAAATGAGATCGTCAGGAAGTGCAAAATGGCTAAGCAGGGATGGATAGAGGACAAATGTAAGGATGTAGAGGCTTGTCTCACTAGGGGTAAGATAGATACTGCCTACAGGAAAATTAAAGAGACCTTTGGAGAGAAGAGAACCACTTGTATGAATATCAAGAGCTCAGATGGCAACCCAGTTCTAAGCAAAGAAGGGAAGGCAGAAAGGTGGAAGGAGTATATAGAGGGTTTATACAAGGGCGATGTACTTGAGGACAATATTATGGAAATGGAAGAGGATGTAGATGAAGATGAAATGGGAGATAAGATATTGCGTGAAGAGTTTGACAGAGCACTGAAATACCTGAGTCGAAACAAGGCCCCGGGAGTAGACAACATTCCATTAGAACTACTGATGGCCTTGGGAGAGCCAGTCATGACAAAACTCTACCATCTGGTGAGCAAGATGTATGAGACAGGCGAAATACCCTCAGACTTCAAGAAGAATATAATAATTCCAATCCCAAAGAAAGCAGGTGTTGACAGATGTGAAAATTACCGAACTATCAGTTTAATAAGTCACAGCTGCAAAATACTAACGCGAATTCTTTATAGACGGTTGGAAAAACTGGTAGAAGCGGACCTCGGGGAAGATCAGTTTGGATTCCGTAGAAATGTTGGAACACGTAAGGCAATACTAACCTTACGACTTATCTTAGAAGAAAATTTAAGAAAAGGCAAACCTACGTTTCTAGCATTTGTAGACTTAGAGAAAGCTTTTGAAAACGTTAACTGGAATACTCTCTTTCAGATTCTGAAGGTGGCAGGGGTAAAATACAGGGAGCGAAAGGCTATTTCCAATTTGTACAGAAACCAGATGGCAGTTATAAGAGTCGAGGGGCATGAAAGGGAAGCAGTGGTTGGGAAAGGAGTGAGACAGGTTTGTAGCCTCTCCCCGATGTTATTCAATCTGTATATTGAGCAAGCAGTAAAGGAAACAAAAGAAAAATTCGGAGTAGGTATTAAAATCCATGGAGAAGAAATAAAAACTTTGAGGTTGACCGATGACATTTTAATTCTGTCAGAGACAGCAAAGGACTTGGAAGAGTAGTTGAACGGAATGGATAGTGTCTTGAAAGGAGGATATAAGATGAACATCAACAAAAGCAAAACGAGGATAATGGAATGTAGTCAAATTAAATCGGGTGATGCTGAGGGGATTAGATTAGGAAATGAGACACTTAAAGTAGTAAAGGAGTTTTGCTATTTAGGGAGTAAAATAACTGATGATGGTCGAAGTAGAGAGGATATAAAATGTAGACTGGCAATGGCAAGGAAATTGTTTCTGAAGAAGAGAAATTTGTTAACATCGAGTATACATTTAAGTGTCAGGAAGTCGTTTCTGAAAGTATTTGTATGGAATGTAGCCATGTATGGAAGTGAAACATGGACGATAACCAGTTTGGACAAGAAGAGAATAGAAGCTTTCGAAATGTGGTGCTACAGAAGAATGCTGAAGATAAGGTGGGTAGATCACGTAACTAGGTATTGAATAGGATTGGGGAGAAGAGAAGTTTGTGGCACAACTTGACTAGAAGAAGGGATCGGTTGGTAGGACATGTTTTGAGGCATCAAGGGATCACAAGTTTAGCATTGGAGGGCAGCGTGGAGGGTAAAAATCGAAGAGGGAGACCAAGAGATCAATACACTAAGCAGATTCAGAAGGATGTAGGTTGCAGTAGGTACTGGGAGATGAAGAAGCTTGCACAGGATAGAGTAGCATGGAGAGCTGCATCAAACCAGTCTCAGGACTGAAGACCACAACAACAACAACAACAACATGGGGGATATTAATCACAGAAAGATTCGAAATTTTGCGTAAAGTTTGTCGGAAGTCGGTAAGTGCTCTCATTCCTAAATACAGGATGAATATAGTCAGGGTAATTTGCGCGCCCCCAGTAACGCTGCCGAAAGACATATGAAGAGTGGAAACAGAATATGTTTAAGTGCCATTTTTTTACAAAACATATTTGCAGTGCTATTTCATTTCAGTGCTCTGTTCCAAGTCGCTAGACTTGATCTAGGTGGCAAACCGAGGAGAAAGTCTTTTAAACTTTCTTCTCGCAATTTTGTCGAAAACTGTCGCTATGGAGACCGTGACGGTGTACAAAATACACGTTTATTCTTGCAAAGAAAAAAAAACAGCGAACAGCCATTGTTAATAACATTACGCACTTATACAAATGATGTGTTAGCAGCTTCGAACCGACAGGTTCACCTTCAGACGGCTGTTCACGTTTATACAACTTTTTTTTTTCAAGCCAACAAGTAATGTAAACACAAACAAATGTAAAGGTACGTTTACACTGGGATACAAGTATCGCGACATGTATGAGCGACATGTCAATTTGACATGTCGCGATACATCACCTCATACAAAAATTCACGGAACTTGTATGCGGACCCTCGAGCTCATACATGTCGCGTATACATTTTGTATATCGCTTTTTGGCCATATACGCGACATGTATGAGCGACATTTGAAGAACTCGCGCATGCGCAGTACTATCATTTCCTGTCGTCTTGTCGACTGCCGCTTATTTCGACGATTAGCGTTTGCGTAGTACCAGGCTCTTTGGCGGCTCTTTGAGTTTTGAAGGTGCCGACTGTCGTTTCGACGTTAATGTATCTGCATAAAATATCAAAAAGTGCCATATGCAACATTATTCTTCGTGTTTGCGAGGCCATTGTGCAAGTTTTATCCCAAAAAGTGAAGGTAAAAGTTTTATATATATCAGAGTATGTCATACATTAAATAATTTTTTCATGCATCTGGCACGTATATCAATGTTTTGCTGTTATTCCGGCGGCCTCGCGTGATAATGTTGACAACGGATGCCGACAATCGTGTGTGAGACGTCGGCATTAGCAATCGCGCGACAATGCAAATGTTTTGTCATGAAATCTTCGTTTTACGAGGAATCCCCAGTGGCTAAAAAACGGAGTGTTACTGCCAACTGATCCTCTGGTGGAATCGCTTCCCGGAAGTTTGTGTTGGTTTTGGACACAAGAAGAGCCACAAGTGATAACAAACCGCGGAAATCCTCCATACTCATCCTAACATAATTTCTAAAATATGGCGTTAATTCGCGAGAAACTCTCTGTGCCACCATCTACGCTTCCTCCGCCTTTTATTCCTATCATTTTCCAAAAGAGCAAGTGTATCAGCACATAAAAATGTGAAAACTTCCAAATCGTCGTCGGAAGCTATCGCACAGTGATACATATCAACCAGTGTAAACGCACGCTCATACATGTATGAGGTTGATATTTGTCAACTCATACAAGTCGCGATACATGTCGCAAAGTCGTATATACATGTATCTCATACATGTGCCAATACAAATCGCAGTGTAAACGCACCTTAATACAAACGTTAACAGCCTGAGAAGACAAGCCTTTCGTTTCGAAACAGGTAACGGCGATATTTGTGTAAATAAACAGCATTATTAACAGTCGCTGGTTGTTCTTTAGTTCTTTGCAAGAACCAGCTTGTAAAAACTTTCTTACTCGTACTTGGAACTAGTCAATTTCCCGGTATGGAACATAGAACGTTCTCAATAAAATATTTATTCTTTTAATATGTCCATTATTTTTTGGAGTGAAGCTGCGACCAACATACTTCTGTGTTATCACAATACCGTCTCAATTTTCTGAATTCAAACAGAGATACGTTGTTTTTTTCACTTTTATGGCAAATGTCAGCTTTGGCACTTACAACATTTTGCATTGACACTCTTCATATACACCGTTTCTAAATTTAATACTTGACTTATTCTGTTAAACGGCTAACGTGAGATTATGTCTCTTCATAAACAGCTTATGACAGCATTGTAAAGTTTTGAATTGATCAATAACATAAAACACCGAAAATCAAATTTTTCTTGCCCCTAGAAGCTGTTAGCGAACCTGAAATAGTCACCGTCTGACACTTTTAGCTGTTCAGTAATCTAATGTACACTCCTCCGTAAAAGTAAAAGACGACTCCATAAAGTAACACAACTCTGTGGAAATGTATGAAAGTGCGGAAGCATGTTGCCAGAGGTCTCCCAGTGGTGCACAGAAAACCTGAACGTCACATAGGGAGAGCTCAGTGTGACTACAGTGCCAAATGGGACCGGCCCCGCAACACGAGGCAGTTGAAGGAAAGGGTTCTGACGGTGTCCATCAGCTACCAGTTATGGTGCACTGCGGTAGTGTTCTTAATTACAATATGGCTCGGAGACAACATTTGGATAACATCATACGGAGAAGAATCATCGGGAAAGTGGAAGAGGGGCCAAGTGTGACGAGGGTAGTCCAGCAGCTGGGTACTGCGCACAACACTGTTTCACGTGCATGGGGAGCGTTCCGAGCCACGGACATTGCTGACTGTAGCAGAGAAGCTGGTCATACTCGATCGACTAGAGCAACAGATGATCACTACAATGGAATGAACGCAAGTCAAACAGCGGGTGCAATTGCAACCACATTTAACAGGATTGCAAACCACACAATTTCACGCTCCACAGGAGCATGGGGGTGGCCCGCTTGGCCTACGACCAGTTCGTTGTGATCCGTCCGCTCTACACATCTGTGGCACCGTTTGCGCTGGTGCCAAGAGCATAGAGACCGGTCCAACGATTGGGTATTTCTTTCAGTTACAGGAGCCTGACAAAAACATGGAAATGCCGCGAGAAATGCGTGCCTGAACATAAATGCAGACGCTAACCAGGCCTGCAGGTTGCGCTGCTGTATTTGAGCACAAACGGTACATGTGCACTGTCCTCATTACAGTGCAAGTGTCAGGCTTAGTCAAAATCAGTGCTCAGTGACTCCGAACGTGTTCGTATTGTGGGTGCTTCCACAGCCGTGTAGGAGATTTGCCTCGTATTTCAAGACGCACCATGCCGAATATTTAAATTGCATACAGGGAAAGTGGGAAAAAATCATCCGCTAAGTCACAACGGGAGCGAAAGTGCGTGTTGAGTGATCGTGACAGACGGACGTTGCAGAGGACTGTAACGAAAAATAAGTGGACGATAGCTGCAACAGTCATTGCAGAACTGAACGTCGCATTGCGAAGCACGTCAGCATCAAAACAACACGAAGGGAGCTCGATAAGCTGGGAACTGCAGAGCGAGGTGGAGTTCCGAAATAGCTTATCAGTAATGCAGATGCTTGCAACTGGAAGACGTGATACCAAAGCCATTAAACCCGGACTGTTGAGCAATGGAAAAAAGTCATTTCGTCTGTAGAGCTTTGCTGGATACAATTTCCAACTTCTGACCTGTTTAAGTCCCGATAGTGAGGCATGACGGGGGATCGGTGATGATTTGGGCAGCCGTAACGTGGTATTCCCAGGACCCAATGGTTACTCTGCTCGATCGCGTTACTGCCAAGCATTATTTGACCATTTTGACCATTCAGGTCCATCCCATGGTAGAATGTTAGTTCCCCAGTGGTGAGGTTGGGTTCCAATAGGACAGCGTTATGTTCACACGGTTAAGATCGTCCAGTATGGGTTGTGTGAGGACGAGGATGATCTGTCGCATCTCCCCTGGCCACCACAGTTCAAATGTTCAGATGTGCACGAATTTCTAAGGGAACAAACTGCTGAGTTCATCGGGCCCTAGACTTACACACTACTTAAACTAACTTATGCTACGAACAGCACACACACACCCGTGCCCGAGGGAGGACTCGAACCTCCGGCGGGAGGGGCCGCGTAGTCCGTGACATGGCACCACAGTCACCAATCCTTTCAGCACTGGACATGCATTACACATGTTTTGAACGCAGTACAGAAACATACGTTAGATGAAGATTACTTAATAAATGGACTTGGAGTAGTTTATTCTAAGACTTATGCTGCTAAACATAGTGGCGTTTCATGAAGAAAACTGCTAACCTAAATTCGATACAGAGAAGCTTGAAGCAAAGTAGAGTAAGTGTAAGAGCTTGTTTAGAATCCTACACTGTGTATTAAAGCACTACGTGAAAAGTCATGGAACTGCTTCCAGGGAGAGGTGTGTCTGGAAAACTTACTGATTATAACAACACTGCAAAAGAACTCGTGACACTTTTAGGGCCATTCAGAGATGCAACAAGAAATAGTTAAGCTTGTTTTGTTATGAGTTCACAAACTGAAAAGTCGTTGTAATATAGGACCCCAAGATATAAAGGTGCGTACGCTTAAATTACTGTAGGAGCGCTGCGTGTCCAGCAAATGAAAACTGCGCTTAAATGCAAAACGCCGCTTTCAGTGTCACCGGTATTTTGGCTATACACTACAACGGTCGTGTTATCATTCATTAACTGTAAGCACTACGAGTACTGAATCATCGCTGTCTCCGTCTCGCAGATGACAAAGTCGAAATTCCGACGTTGCACAGAACAGTAACAACTCTATGGTGACCCTTCCGATTATGGGAAATTATATTTGTTTGTGACAGAGATGAGACGTTAAATACTGTGCGTCAGATGTGACACGAAGTATCATGTCCTGATAAGCTAGGAGAAAAAAATAATTCAGTGCGGTTTGGAACGTAATCTCTGATTGAAGAAGCGAACTTGATGCGAAGCGAATGGCCGGACGCGGTTTTGAACCGTCATCCTCTCGAATGCGAGTCCAGTTTGCTAACCACTGCGTCACCTCGTTCGGTAAGAAAGCAGATAGTGTTATAAAAAGCAGCAATGTGATTTTTCACAATGAGATCGGCGAAAGCTGGTAGATACATAGTTTTCCTGTGAAATTCCAGATTGTTTCCAAAATTTCGATATTGCATAAAGCAAGCCGTTTTCTCTTATGCTTCACAATGATGTCGCGATTAGAAACTGCCTCTCAGGAGTGTAAGTCTACAAACCGATCTCAGTGTAGTTCCATCACCTGGTGGGAGTATGTGAGGAGCGACATCAGCCTGCACACTTTGAGTGCTGTTACTAAAACGGTGGCAACAGCAGCTCAGCGAGCGCACCAGACCGGCCGACCTCTGCCCTGCCCTCCCCATGAACCCTCGTTCGAGCAGAGCCCACATCGAGCGTTCGAACTCGGCAAGCCACGACAGAGCGCGACGGCGCTCGAACGAGTACCAGCGAACGAAATCCCCAATCCATTGCAGGACTCGTAGCCGTGTGCGGCAGGCCGGCGCGTGAGAGTTGGGCAGGTTCGAGTCAGCTTGCTGCGGCTATGACAGACGCGTCGCCCGCCCAAAAGACTCACCGTGCTTCTATTCACTGCCAGGTCTCCACAAACATTCTGCTAGCGCATATGAATGTCTGCGATGCTCTTCCTTTCCACCGAAAGAAACTTGAAAGCTCTCTGCTTGAAACACGTTACAGACGCCATTTTGAAGCCTAAGTATAGCGCCGTCACATATCGAAACTTCATGAAATTACACTGAACAGCCAAGGAAATCGCCTAATATAGTGTTGGGACCCGAGACTACGCAGAAGTGCCGCAACACGATGTGGCATGGACTCGACTAATGTCTGCTGGAGGGAAGTGACACCATGAATCCTGCAGGGCTGTCCCTTAATCCGTAAGAGTACGAAGCGGTGGAGAGATCTTCTGAATAGCACCTTGCAAGGCATCACAGATATGCTCAATAATGTACATGTCTAGGGAGTCTGGTGGTCAGAGAAAGTGTTTAAACACAGAAGAGTGTTTCTGGAGCCGCTATGTAGCAATTCTGGACATGTGGGGTGTCTCATTGTCCTGTTGGATTTGCGAAAGTCTGTCGGAATGCACAGTGGATATGAACAGATACAGGTGATCAGACAAGATGCTTACGTACGTGTCACGTCTCAGAGTCGTATCCAGACGTATCAGGGGTCCAATATCACTCCAACTGCACACGCCCCACACCATTACAGAGTCTCCACCAGCTTGAACGGTCCCCTGATGACATGCTGGGTCCGTGGATTCATGAGTTTGTCTCCATACTCGTACACGTCCACCCGCTCGGTACAATTTGAAACGAGACTCGTTCGACCAGGCAAAATGGTTCCAGTCATCAACAGTTCAATATCGGTGTTGACGGGCCCAGGCAAGGCGTTAAGCTTTGCGTCCTGTAGTCATCAAGGGTACACGAGTGCGCCTTCGGCTTGGAAAGCCGATATCGATGATGTTTCGTTGGTTGGTTCGCACGCTGACATTTTTTATGGCCCAGTCTTGATAGCTGCAGCAATTTGCGGAAGGGTTGCACTTATATCACATTGCACAATTCTAGTCTGTCGTCATTGGCCCCGTTCTTGCAGGATCTTTTACCGGTGCTAGCCATGTAGGAGATATGATGTTTTACCGGATTCCTGATATTCACGGTACACTCGTGAAGTGGTCGTCCGTGAAAATCCCCACTTGATCGCTACCTCGCAGATGCTGCGCCCCATCGCTCATGCGCACGTTCAAATTCACTTGACAACCTGCCATTGTAGAAGCAATAACCGATCTAGCAACTCCGCGAGACATTTGTTGTCTTATAGAGCCGTTGCCGACCGCAGCGCCGTATTCTGCCTGTTTACATATCTCTGTATTTAAATACGCATGCCTATACCCGTTTCTTTGGCGCTTAAGTGTATATGGGTTAAAGCGGGAATATTGCATCGTATCCCACAACAAACTCCGCATGCTGTCAACGGAAACTGGCCGAGGAAAAAAATGTGTTCCCTTACTTACTGAACGTTTTTCGTGTGTTACATGGCAGTGACACATCATGCGGATCTTACTTTTCTCCGTACGTTTTGCACAGCAGTGTAGGAGTCGTCCCGAAGCCCTTCCTATCCTTGAATCTGCACACGGTCTGGAAAATGGTGTGTTACGTGGTGTACCGTAAATGGATTTACTGGTGCCGTCGTCGGAGGTTTAGAGAGCAGAAGCGGCAGCGGCAGCGGCAGGGGCAGAGCCCCCTGCCGCCGTGGCCCCGGCAGGCACGTCCCGCAGCCGGAGGTCCCTTTCAATTTCGCGGCGTCAGCAAACCGCGCCGCGACGTGTCGAGCGCCTGCGCGGCCACGCGGAACCGGCCGGCCGACGCTTTTTCCGCCCCACACTGTGCGTGCGTGCGTGCGTGCGTGCGAGTGCGGGCGCGACGCCTCGCGGCTCCCTGTGCGCGGTCCGTCTTTAAATAACTCAGCCCGCCGTCACAAATACGACCGTGGATCGCAGGCGTCACAAAAAACACTTGTCATTTGGCGTCTCGGATCCGCGCTGCGGTTGCAAGCGAAATTGATTTACGCAGACGCAATAATGTGCCCTCTCACGGAGGTGTACGCTCACGACCGCGAAGGGATGATACGTAAATAAATAAGAAAATAATGTAGTGAGACTGAAACGCTGCATTCGCTGTGCACGGCGTCTCGCGTATTTCGAGGATACTGTCGCAACTACATTCCGGTCTGTGACCAAAGAATCACGTACATGTATCGTATAAGCATCTGTAATAATATGGCTGCCACGTATTAAATGCGACTTAAACCGTGAAGTAATTCAATGCCAATCGCGCGGGCCTCGTTGCAGGCTCCAATTACTTTATATTATTGAATTATCGACATTTATAAACGACTTTCCCGGATCTGGGAACCTGATACCGGTTGCACGTTGGCTACCTGACGACTTCCGAGGTTAACAAATACGAGGCGTATTCCGATCGGTCGCGAAATGGAAACCACAGTTAAAATCGAAAGTGTTTTATTTGCAATAGTTAGCCACACCTTCCAGCAACTGCTGGCTGCCCAAAAGTACTGAATAAGGCTAACCACAGGGATTCGTCCTTGCTTCTTTGTTGTTTAATTTATATTTATCTGATGTCCATCCAACACAGTCCAGACAGTCTGGCTATGCAGACGACTAGGCAATAGCTACCCAACAAAAACCTTTTGAAACAATTGACTAAATTCTAATTTCTGATCTAGACATCTTTAAGCCACTATTTCGGTAAATAGAGGTTAAAAAAAATGGTTCAAATGGCTCTGAGCACTATGGGACTTAACATCTATGGTCATCAGTCCCCTAGAACTTAGAACTAATTAAACCTAACTAACCTAAGGACAGCACACAACACCCAGCCATCACGAGGCAGAGAAAATCCCTGACCCCGCCGGGAATCGAACCCGGGAACCCGTGCGTGGGAAGCGAGAACGCTACCGCACGACCACGAGATGCGGGCAAATAGAGGTTATTACCAAACTCAAATAAAACAGAAGTTTCATGTTTTCATCTGTCCAATAGATTGGCACACAGAGCCTTCGATGTCTATTTTGAAGGAGACAAACTTCACCATAATATGCATCCAAAACACCTTGAGATCGCGTTAGATACGAAAATTTCTTTTAAGGAGCACTTAACACGAACATCTGCTAAGCTCAAAACCAGAAACAACACTCCCCATAAACTCTCTGATCTCGGTGGGGATCATCAGCAGATACTATCCGGGTATCAGCACTCGGTTTGTGTACTCAGCAGCAGAGTACTGTGCGCCTGACTGGTTTATTAGTCCACACGTAAGGAAGATAGACGTACAACTTAAAAAGACCAAGCTCATTTTTAGTGGGTCAATGAGATCTATTCTCATACACTGGCTACTTATCTTGAATGACATTCCACCTCATGATATCAGGCGGAAGAGCGCACAACTGCGTGAATCCCAAAAGATTGCTAACAACACCGACCTTCTAATAATGGACGACGTATTCCCTGCGGAGCGAAAAAGACGAAGATCAAGATATCCCACTCTCGTCACAGTTAGGTCTCTCATGGAGACTGAATTCAGTACCATCGACGAATGGAAACGCTGCTGGCAACAAAACTTTTCCCAACAACGCCTGAAGCTGTCTGCATCTAGAAGAAACCTCCTGGATTCGACCAGCATCGGGAACTTTGGATTATCTTTAACTGCGTCTGAAAGGGCCATGGTCGATGTGCAGACAATCTCTACAAGTAGGGCGAATCTCCATATCATCGTGTGACTGTGTTGCGCAACAACGGGCGGTTGCTCATGTTGTATCGACATGTCGCGCACATGCCTACAAGGATGCTTTCGAAGATTTCCTCAGAGCAACGACTGATGTCACAAATACATAAAAGACCTTGATATCCACAAATAGATGTTGTCATTTGTGGTACTTTATGCTGGAGAGCTGTGCTTAAATGCCGATGTACAGCAGTTTTGTAATCTTTGTATATGTATTGTCATAAGATAAATAAAATAAATGGTGTGAAGATAACGAAGCTACGAACAAAAATGTAGAGTGTTCCCTATAGCATTTCAAAACAATTAAATCTCTTAAATGGCTGAGAATAATCTACGCAATGCAACGTATTCATATATTCCGTCTTTCCCTGTATCTTCAGATATTAATGCACCTCAAACTCGACCACATGAACTTACAGAAATTAGAAAGAATTATACCCCCTCTCCCTCCTTCCGCCCTCAATAGCTGAATCGGAAACAAAAAGGATTGTAGAGGCTCCCAGAGTCATGCAGTACAATACGTTTGGCGTGGGTCAACCAACTGCTAATCCACACACTGATAACGTAGAATTCCAGGCAGGAAACACATGTGTGCCCAGCAAACAAAGGAATCGCGGAGGCGACAAGTATCCACACCAATTGTTAATTGACACAAGAGGAAATTTTGGAACTGCGATCCTACGTAACACTTGCGCTCCGGCGTTAAATCACTAACTGAACTTGTTCGGGGTTTCAATTATATGTTGGCCGAAAACTGTGCAACTTAGCACTTAATTGGCTAGAACAAATATGAAGTAAAGAAATGCAGTTCAGCCATGCTATCTTTGCTTGTTGAGGCAGCGGAAAATGTTCAAATGACTCTGAGCACTATGGGACTTAACATCTGAGGTCATCAGCCCCCTAGAACTTAGAACTAGTTAAACCTAACTAACCTAAGGACATGACACACATCCATGCCCGAGGCAGGATTCGAACCTGCGACCGGAGCGGTCGCTTGACTCCAGACTGTAGCGCCTAGAACCGCACGGCCACAACGGCAGGCTGAGGCAGGGGAACTAACACTGAGTATCAGATGGGAAAAACTTGAGAATACAGTCATTTTGAAGCAAGTATCACAAACAGAGCTCTCTTTAATCGACGGATCAATAAATTAATGAAATATTGACCAGATACCGAAACATGTAAATATTTCATTGCAAATAGAAGAAAGCTACTGATTATGAAAGCTCTTGAATGGTGGACCTTGCATGAAAAGAAAATGAAAAAATCTTACCACAATTCCTAGCCGCATTAAGCCACCGATAAGAAAATGTACTAATCTTCGATAAAATGGGACAAAATAAAGATTCTCTAAACTTGAAGATGGAGATCAACGTTGCGCCCAGTATCATCTTCCTGAACTCGATGAAGACTTTACGGATGGATCGGAGTATTGAAGGCGACACGGTAGGATGTGCAGTAGACAACCTTGCAGATAATTATCAAGCACCATGTTTTCTACTTAAGGAGGCAACAATCTACTATGCGGAAGCCATCGCAATTAGGGAAGCAATAAAACATGGCAGACTTTCCACGCGAAGAGATTTGGCGATATTAACTGATTTCCTCCACGTAATCAGGGGCCTATAAAACCAAAATGGAACAAGGTGTCGCCTATAATTATAGACTTTATTAATGAAAAGACGTTACAAATAATCGAGAACCAATACTAACAAATTTCTTCTGGATTCCAGGACACAGTTGAATAGTTCCTAATGAAATATTAGACAGCTTTGCGAACCGAGCAATGAACTTAGGCGAAATGCTGAATGACATACTTCCTTACCAAGAAATGCTGAGCATCAATGAAATATCGAGAAACGACTGTCAGACGCAATGAAATGAGTCGACGACTTCAAAAGGAGTGCATTATCGCCAGCTTCCACGCGAAGAGATTTGGCGATATTAACTGATTTCCTCCACGTAATCAGGGGCCTATAAAACCAAAATGGAACAAGGTGTCGCCTATAATTATAGACTTTATTAATGAAAAGACGTTACAAATAATCGAGAACCAATACTAACAAATTTCTTCTGGATTCCAGGACACAGTTGAATAGTTCCTAATGAAATATTAGACAGCTTTGCGAACCGAGCAATGAACTTAGGCGAAATGCTGAATGACATACTTCCTTACCAAGAAATGCTGAGCATCAATGAAATATCGAGAAACGACTGTCAGACGCAATGAAATGAGTCGACGACTTCAAAAGGAGTGCATTATCGCCAGCTGCAACATACTCAAAATGACAGACGTGGAAATAAATCTTCGTATATCCATAGCCGAAATGGAGGACAGTGGGACGTCGGCTGGTATAAATTTATATTAAAAATGAAGAATTCCTCCAGCTGTATTTAAGGTGTCGATTTTATTTTGGCAACTAGTTTCAACATTGTAACAACGTCATCTTCAGTCCCATACACTTGTTTACGTCAACAGTGTGCGGTGGAGTGTATGGGCCTGAAGATGACGTTGATACAATGTTGAAACTAGTTGCCAAAATAAAATCGACACCTTAAATACAGCTGGAGGAATTTCTTAATTTTTAATATAAATCGAAATAAATGGCCACGGGATAGAAATGCCAAGTCTCTCAACAGGTGAAAGGCCCCTGGACCTGTGGAATAGAACTACGATTCTACATAGAGTATACGAAATAACTTACTCCCCCTGTACTATAGTTCGCTGGAGGAGTAAAGCTTCCGTATTCTTTCGCAAAGAAAAAAAAAAAAAAAAAGAAAACGACCGCAGGTCATTCCCGTTTTCAAGAAGGATCATGAGACGGCCACAAAAAAGCGATAGGTCTATATTTCTGACGCAGGTTTACAGTAGAATTTTTCAACGTGATTTATGCTGGCGTCTTATCGCGTTGCTCAAGACCGGAAATCTCCTCTGTAAACATCAACACAGGCTGCGAAACCGATGATCGTGTGAAAGACAGCTCGTTCTGTTCGTCCAGGAGACCAAAAAGCAGCACATACCGACGTTCAGAGTGATGCTGTGTTCTTTACATCGCGAAGGCGTCCGATAGAGTTCCGCGGTGCCGCCTAATGAAGAAGATACGACCGTACGGAATATCAGAACAGTTGCGCGACAGGCTCGAAGAGTATCGAGTAAACAGAACACAGCACTTCATTCTCAAAGGAAAGAAATATTCAGGAGTAAAAGTAACTTCGTGATACCCCAAGAGACCATTACTTCTTACAATATACATAAATGACATAGTGGACAACGTCGGAAGTTCCATGATGCTTTTCGCGCATGATGCTTTTTTATACAGACAATTCACAACGCTGGAAAATTGTAGCGATAGACAGATGATGGCCAACATAAAAAAAATGTAACGTATAGCGCACAAATAGACAGTAAAACATATTATTATATGATTATACCTTTGCAGAACAATCACTGGATGTAGTCATATCCATTAAACATCTCTGAACATGCGTACGGAGCTATTTGAAGTGGCATAACCATCTAAAACTAATCGCTGATACGCGGAATGTCAGACTGAGATTCATTGGAAAAGCCCTGAGGGAGCACAGCCCATCCTCGAAGACGGCAGCTTACAAAAACCCTCCTTCGACGAATACTTGGATATTACTGGTCAGTCTGGGATCCGTACCAGATAGAATTGATAGAAGAAATAGAGAAGATCCACAGAAGAGCAGGGCGTTTCGTTACAGATTCATTTAGTACGCGCGAAAGCGTCACAGAAATGGTCAGCAAACACCACGACCGCAAAATTCTTCTTTTATAATTTTGATTTTTATTTTATTGTGTAATTGCATGAGCAAAATTTTTAGCAATTTAGATATTCCCCCACTAAACTATACACTTTGGCTTTTATTTTAATTTAATCTACCTTACCACTTTTCTGTTCACATAAAGGAATTGCACCCGTATGCACTGTGGTGTCACCGCCAGACATCACACTTGCTAGGTGGTAGCCTTTAAATCGGCCGCGGTCCGTTAGTATACGTCGGACCCGCGTGTCGCCATTATCAGTGATTGCAGACCGAGCGCCGCCACACGGCAGGACTAGTCTAGAGACACTCCCTAGCACTCGCTCCAGTTGTACAGCCGACTTTGCTAGCGATGGTTCACTGCCTACATACGCTCTCATTTGCAGAGACGATAGTTTAGCATAGCCTTCAGCTACGTCATTTGTTACGACCTAGCATGGCGCCATATTCAGTTACTATGTCTTCTGAACAGACAATATTGTAAATCATGTACCGTCAAGAGCGACGTTCATCATTGATGGATTAAAGTTAAGAATGAAACTAATTACGTCCGCTTTCTGAATTCTAATTCCTTGTCATGTTCCAGACCTCACGTCAGTATAGTCCTTCCCTCCTCACGCCAGCCTGCGTGAGCTAAAACGCTTGCATTTCGGCCTCCCCTCGTAACACGGTGTTGGCTCTTCTCCCAACACAACATGAACCACCCACGCAGTTTGAGTCCATCAACTATAAATATCTGGATATACTTCAGCATAAGGTTTCTGCAACAGCTGTTTAGTAATCGCATACCCACATTAAACATTGGACGGCCACAACGACACTATGGAGTGCGGCGGGACTTCAAATGTATGTAGTTATTTAAACTTGATGTGCTCCCGTGTTAATAGGGGTGGTAATTTCAATTATATGAGAATTACTATGCTTGCACCAAAGGCATAATATACACAGGAGCAGAGACCTGAATGGCATTATGTGCCATCGATGAATTTTCTGTAAAGGAAGTTACGTAGCCGGCCGAGCGGTTCTAGGCGCTACAGTCTGGAACCGCGCGACCGCTACGGTCGCAGGTTCGAATCCTGCCTCGGGCATGGATGTGTGTGATGTCCTTAGGTTAGTTAGGTTTAAGTAGTTCCAAGTTCTAGGGGACTGACGACCTCAGAAGTTAAGTTCCATAGTGCTCAGCGCCATTTGAACCATTTTTGTGCAGCTAAACCTCGCAGAGATGCTGCGGCGCACACGGTCAGTTCGCCTGTGCGGGTCACTCGACACCACACAGTGTGTCGGGGTCACAGCTAGTGCGCCTCACCACGGGCTTCCGTGCACGACACAGGAAGCGCAGGTTTTACTGGAGGAGTGGCAGGGTCGGTTACTTTTGAACGGCTTTCTGCGGCCGGCAGCGATATGAGCAGAGCGCGGCCTCCGTCACGTGGGCCGGCCGGCTCTGTTGGTTCAGCGGTCCGGTCACTCTGCCGCAAATGTTTGCTCGCCGCCAGCCGGGACGTGAGACGTCGGACGCCGCGCTGCGGGCGGCACGCAGGCGCACCGTGGCTGGGTGCGTTAGCGGCCTCACTGAGCCAGCCAGAGCGTGTCTGGGCGCAACGATGAATACTGTGCGCATAAATCTGTGTGAGGCTCTGCACATTTGTGGACAATAAGGAAACTAACAGTCAACGGAACACTGCAGAACCACATACAGGGTGTTTCAAAAATGACCGGTATATTTGAAACGGCAATAAAAACTAAACGAGCAGCGATAGAAATACACCGTTTGTTGCAATATGCTTGGGACAACAGTACATTTTCAGGCAGACAAACTTTCGAAATTACAGTAGTTACAATTTTCAACAACAGATGGCGATGCGGTCTGGGAAACTCTATAGTACGATATTTTCCACATATCCACCATGCGTAGCAATAATATGGCGTAGTCTCTGAATGAAATTACCCGAAACCTTTGACAACGTGTCTGGCGGAATGGCTTCACATGCAGATGAGATGTACTGCTTCAGCTGTTCAATTGTTTCTGGATTCTGGCGGTACACCTGGTCTTTCAAGTGTCCCCACAGAAAGAAGTCACAGGGGTTCATGTCTGGCGAATAGGGACGCCAATCCACGCCGCCTCGTGTATGTTTCGGATAGCCCAAAGCAATCACACGATCATCGAAATATTCATTCAGGAAATTAAAGACGTCGGCCGCGCGATGTGGCCGGGTACCATCTTGCATAAACCACGAGGTGTTCGCAGTGTCGTCTAAGGCAGTTTGTACTGCCACAAATTCACGAAGAATGTCCAGATAGCGTGATGCAGTAATCGTTTCGGATCTGAAAAAATGGGCCAATGATTCCTTTGGAAGAAATGGCGGCCCAGACCAGTACTTTTTGAGGATGCAGGGACGATGGGACTGCAACATGGGGCTTTTCGGTTCCCCATATGCGCCAGTTCTGTTTACTGACGAAGCCGTCCAGGTAAAAATAAGCTTCGTCAGTAAACCAAATGCTGCCCACATGCATATCGCCGTCATCAATCCTGTGCACTATATCGTTAGCGAATGTCTCTCGTGCAGCAATGGTAGCGGCGCTGAGGGGTTGTCGCGTTTGAATTTTGTATGGATAGAGGTGTAAACTCTGGCGCATGAGACGATACGTGGACGTTGGCGTCATTTGGATCGCAGCTGCAACACGGCGAACGGAAACCCGAGGCCGCTGTTGGATCACCTGCTGCACTAGCTGCGCGTTGCCCTCTGTGGTTGCCGTACGCGGTCGCCCTACCTTTCCAGCACGTTCATCCGTCACGTTCCCAGTCCGTTCAAATTTTGCAAACAGATCCTTTATTGTATCGCTTTTCGGTCCTTTGGTTACATTAAACCTCCGTTGAAAACTTCGTCTTGTTGCAACAACACTGTGTTCTAGGCGGTGGAATTCCAAGACCAGAACAATCCTCTGTTCTAAGGAATAAACCATGTTGTCTACAGAACACTTGCACGTTGTGAACAGCACACACTTACAGCAGAAAGACGACGTACAGAATGGCGCACCCACAGACTGCGTTGTCTTCTATATCTTTCACATCGCGTGCAGCGCCATCTGTTGTTGAAAATTGTAACTACTGTAATTTCGAAAGTTTGTCCGCCTGAAAATGTACTGTTGTCCCAAGCATATTGCAACAAACGGTGTATTTCTATCGCTGCTCGTTTAGTTTTTATTGCCGTTTCAAATAAACCGGTCATTTTTGAAACACCCTGTACGTCAAAAACGTTAAGGGGAAAAAGTGGAATAGCACACAGAGAAAAAAACAACCTGAAAACGGGGATCATTTCCCGAAGCACGTCGCGTAAAATATAAATAAAAGAAAATCGTGACTGGTAACAGAAAAGTTATTTACAAATAAACGCACTGTTTTTACATCCGCACGCTTTGGCGAGGCATTTCTACATCTACTTCTACATCTGCGCACATACTCGGAAAGCCACAGTATGGTGCGTTGCGGAGGCTTGCTGAGCAACTACCAGTCGTTCCCTTTCCTGTTCCGCTGGCAGATTCAGCGAGGGAAAAACGACTGCCTATACGCCTCAGTATGAGCTCTAATTTCTCGTATCTCATCTTCGTGGTCCTTACTGGAAATGCAGACTGGTAGCAGAACAATCATCTACAGTCAGCTTCAAATGCCGGTTCTCTACATTTTTTTCAACAGTGTTCCTTGAAAAGAAAGTCGTCTTCCCTCCAGAGATTCTCACTTGAGTTCCCGAAGCACCTCCGCAATACTTGTGTTCTGTACGAATCTACCAGTGACAAATATAATTGCGCGCCTCTGAATTGCTTCAGTATTTTCCTTTAATCTTACCTAGTGCGGATCCGAAACATGGTACACCAGCTTCCTACATACGGTCTCCTTCACAGGGGAACCACACTTTCCTAAAATTCTTCCAGTAACCGAAGTCGACTGCTCGGCTTCCCTACCACAGTTCTCGCATATCGCTTTGCTTCGTTGTGCCCACATTCTTAAGTGGCGTGACTGTGTCAAGCAGGACACTACCAATACTGTACCGGAACAGTAAGGGTTTTTTTCCTACACATCTACATTAACAACAACGTTTGGGCCACTTAATGATTCTCTATGTGTACACACTTCGAAGATGATGAAAGCGTAATATATGCAGCTAAAACATGGCTACGAGTTTACCAGCAGGGAATACATGCTCTTACACAATGCTGACATAAGGCCATAGAACGTGGTGGAGATTATGTACGAAAACAGTTCCCGTAAAAGAAATGTTGACTGATATTGTCAACAAATTTTAACGCTTAAGAATAAATATGTTATAAGAAAAAAAGTTGGGCGTTAAGTTGTTGAATGATCACCGTTGATGTACGCTGCAGGAATAGACACACCATTCTGAGTGAAACCAGCCTCACCCTTTTGCGTGCTTTTTCGTTGGTGGCGAGAAGGAGTAACGCATGCTCGCAATTGTGCATCGAAGGTCATCTCGAACGTCTTCAAAACTTGCCAGTAGAAATTATTCGACACGCAGCCAACCTTTTGGAACAGAGAGAGCCCGAGCAAAATGCACCAACATAGCGTGAGCTAAGAAAAAAAGCAGATTTTTTGACTTACGAAAAGAAGGAAAAAAGTTATGGTAGCTAATTACATTCGCGTGAGCCATGTTCACAGGACGCGCCACGCAGAAAACCGCGCGTGAACACCACCAAAGATGGCCAAGCGATTACACGTTAAAATGCCTCTCTTGAACGGAGTACCACTTAGTACGGGGGCAGGCGCCTTATGACTAATTACAAGGGCTGCCGGGCGCGAACTGTGGCCCGGGTGGGAAGCAATAGTAACGGCACTCTGCTAGCCATAACGGTCGGGAAGCTGCACATTAAAGTTTACAACTGTGTGCCGGAAAGGCCGGCGTAATTATTCATATGCAGGCCCGCTTCTTTCTGCTTTAAGAGGGCTCGGAGTCCACAAAAGGTTAACACTACGTCGACGTGCAGGAACTCAAATGACTGTTACTCGAAAGCACGCGGCAGTAAGCGTAAGTAAACATTTTCCTTACTGGTAAGTCCAATATTCAAATTGATAACACTACTGGCGAAGCAATAAACGTTTAACATAACATTTACAACCGGGAAGTGGACGTCAATGGTAACTTAATAGAGATTCCTTCGACGGTTGAAGCCATTTGCTTCAAATTAGCAGCGGTAATTCCTGAAAGGTTATCGTTCATTCCCTACGTTTCATTATCGAGAATAGACAACTTCTGCAAACGGCAGTCCGGTACAAGATAAATACAAACAATGTGTAATAAATGCCTTCTTAGTAGCAAGTGTCTCAGCAACGTCGGTCAGTCAAGTTTGTTAATAAAAGTTGCATGTGCTGTCAGTCATCACATTAATGCTATGATCTACCGGTAGCTGTTCACCAAATTTTACTGAGTTTCCTCTTTGTACTCTCTTCAAACCAGAACAGTTTTCATGGCAAGAATTTTTAGCTGTAAAATTACGTGCCTATGTTGATACTGTAAAATACTCTGAAACTATTCCAAAAGTCCCTTCTATTATAATATTTCTATGTAGATATTTTTACATTTGTCGCACGTTGATGGCCGTATGATTCAATAGCCCCAAAGCAATTTTTCAAAATAAACTAAAAAAAAGGCGTGGTCGAAACATTACTTCTAAATTGTCAAAGATCACACACATATGTATCAAAAAACATTTGACTAATACATTTACATTTCTTTGACGTCAGACCGTGCAGCTACCTTCACATAGTATTTTGAATTCTTAAAAATTACCGGAATTTTCCATTCAAGAATTTTTTTCTAATTAGTACAGCTCCTAAAATAAAATAAATAAAAATCAACTCAGCCGAGCTCAGATCTACGTAATGTTTAATTCCGGTAACTTAACGAAGCCTCATGAAGTTACGTTAGTAGATACCCAAACCCAGAACTCCCACAGATATGCTTGTCTTCGCTGACATTTTTGTGTGAAGGTCCAGGTTCCCGCCTTCTTTTGAGAACTAAGGTCATTTCAATGTTGAATTACAAGAAAAACTTTACGTAATGTTTGTCTATTTCTCTCGCTGGCACCTCGAATAACATAATATAAATCAAAGGTACAGTTTGGTTTGAATTTCAACGTGGTTGACATCAGTGTTGCCACAGAAAAATTACTTTGTCGGAAAGATACTGTTCGAGCTTAAGTGAGCCAACCCTCCAGTCATGCTTTCACACTGACACCACATACCTACACCTGAGGAGTTTCTTTTGAAATTGTGGTTGTTGATATCATTTTTACGACGTGAGTCAAGCCGTACATTATAATTACGACATGTGTTTTTGTGCAAATTGTATTTGGTATAATTTTAAATTGATTTGAAAGTCAATTTTATTCAAGACACAGTGCACAGAAGTATATGAATGGGAGTTCACGGTAGATATACCAGACACAAATCCTGTTGTGTCACAGCGAATAACATATGATTCTAACTTCCAATAAACGCTTCTAATATTGGGAGAAATTGCTAAAACGGTTACAAAAACCGAAATGGACCCTTAATAGGTAGATTAATAGATCAGCCGAATAAGACCCGAAGAAAGAGCGACCCGCTTTGTCAAATGGTTCAAATGGCTCTGAGCACTATGGGACTTAACATCTGACGTCATCAGTCCCCTAGAACTTAGAACTATTTAAACCTAACTAACCCAAGCACATCACACATATCCATGCCCGAGGCAGGATTCGAACCTGCGACCGTAGCAGCGGCGCGGTTCCCGACTGAAGCGCCTAGAAACGCTCGGCCACAAAGGCAGGCGCCCGCTTTGTCAAGGATCCGTTTGATAAGAGCGAATGTGTCACGTTAAATTCTCAGTGACAGATGATATGATGCTCGTACACGTTGTGGATTACAAATTCGTTTACCTTCATAATTTTCCGAGCGTATGTTACAAGGTAAGTCGAGCAACATATTACCTCCTAGCATACACAAAAAAATGGTTCAAATGGCTCTGAGCACTATGCGACTTAACTTCTGAGGTTATCAGTCGCTTAGAACTTAGAACTAATGAAACCTAACTAAGCTAAGGACATCACACACATCCATGCCCGAGGCAGGATTCGAACCTGCGACCGTAGCGGTCGCTCGGCTCCAGACTGTAGCGCCTAGAACCGCACGGCCACTCCGGCCGGCTAGCATACACATCTCGTGATCTTGTGATATGACCGTGACAGTAAATTCAGAAAAGGCAGAACTAATACAGAGTAGAGTTGCTATTGTGAAACTTCTTGTAGAGTCAAAGTGAAGATAAAGACAAAGCTCTGGTTTTCGAGCAGTACAAAACCAATCACAATTAGAAACAACGAAACATTTCATTCCCAGCTACGCTCTGTGATCGTGCCGTTGACTCTTGAGAACGACAAAGCTGCTTTCTGGCACCCAGTAGTAGGGAGCTTTCTCCAGACTTCCAAAATTCATCTAACTTCTGGAAAGTCCTGACAGGAGGCAACACCTTCCAAGGGAGGACTACTAGTGCGAGCAGGATAATGTCAGTGAGAGTGGCTGCTTTCTGCTTCCGAGACTGATTGGATGAAAGCCCTCAACGAAAAAAACAAATTCGTAGATTTGCTCGGAGCACGTAAAATCGTTGAGCCAGGAGCTGTTCTGAATGTACTGTATAAGTAATGTGGTCTGTGGGAAGGAAGGCCTTTTAAAAAGTATTTAATATCATCGAAATTGGTAATTCATGATACATAGTGATCGACCAAGTATAGAGTCGTTAGGTGCATTTTCTCTGATGTGTCGGCAGATATTTACAATTTCGTTTTTGCAACATAGAGATGGAGTCACCCCAAACGAATACTGCTCACGGCATGTTTCATGCGACGCCCACTGACGACGGAAAGCGTCTGTTTGTTTCCAGTTACAATCAAAATGATTTTTAATGCAGGATTTTACGTGTCCTTTTGATATAGCGGCCCCAGATTAGTCTAGTCCAGCAGCGATCGCGCGCCACCGGTGCAGCACTGGATCGCGCTGACTGCTACCTCTATGCAGCAGCACTGCTCAGTCGCTGCTGCAGTACTGGCTATTCTTCGTTTTTGCTGTCCCTCTCAATATACCGATAAAACTAATATCGCACTGGACTAATTTTTGGGACCGCTGTATCGAATGGACATGTAAAACTCCGCTTTAAAAATAGTTTTGTTTGTAACCGAAAATAACAGATCGACACTTTCCACGGACACTGGGCATTGCATGAAAGATGTGATGATCAGTATTTGTTTGAGCCGACTCCAGTTGTACAACGCAAAAACTAAACTGTAAATTTCTGCCGAAACACCAGAAAAAATTCGCCAGACGACTCCCAGGCGGCACTATACAGACAGGTTGCAAGAATTCACCAGTGCATTTCTGTGCACTGGTGTAAGAATTTTGACTCGTCATTTTCCGAAAATTTTCTTTTAGTGAACATGAACATGTTCAGTAGGAAGAAGCTTGGTATCAGTTTTTGGAGCCGTTACCTAGCTGGAGGTGGGGCTTAAGAAAAGTGAGGGACTTTATGGGGTCTAATTAAAGAGAATAAATTACGAAGAACAACAACGAGATCTTTCATGACAGAGTCCACAGATAAGACGTTATTGGATAAATTGCCATGTTAAATCGGATAAAATCCCAAGTGTTCGATGACTGCCTTCAACATGCCTCATGTCGACTTAGCCCATGACACGATGCTGCAGGCAGTCATCGAAAGCTTGGGATTTTATCCGAATTTGAGGCGGCAAGTTAACTGAGAAACTTTTATTCAGATTATCAAGAACTTATTATTAACATTAAAATAATAAAATAACTGTAATATAGACACAAATTAACACACATTTCAATAACATATCTAAGATATGATGCAGTAAGAGAAATGTGTAGGAAACTGGTAACGGTAAAAGAAGAAAATCGCGAATATAAACCCAAGAAACAACATTTCATTTGGTCGCAGAGACGGAATTTATACCCTACGAAGATACTAGCCGGCCGGAGTGGCCGAGCGCTTCTAGGCGCTACAGTTTGGAACCGCGCGACCGCTACGATCGCAGGTTCGAATCCTGCCTCAGGCATGGATATGTGTGATGTCTTAGGTTAGTTAGGTTTAAGTAGTTCTAAGTTCTAGGGGGCTGATGACCTCAGAAGTTAAGTCCCATAGTGCTCAGAGCCATTTGAACCATTTTGAAGATACTAACACACTGTTTAGCTCTTGAAGAACGACAGAAGGCGGGGAAGAGCCTATCTGAGTGGCCATGGCTGGCAAAGTATCCACTGGGGTTGCGGGAGCTATGAGGTACCGGCATCGTGCGGGAAATGGTGGGGCCAGTCACCCTATGAAGCCCAATCTGTCTGCTATGCCGTTGCTCTGACTTATGATAATTTCTGTGGATTTTAGCTATCCAGACGTACGGCAAGTGGTCACTTTGTGTACTTATTAAGGAGAAGGTATGTCACTTACGTCCTTTTCATGAAACTCAGTTGAAAGTCTCACATCTCGACTCCACAGTCCTACTTTAGTTATTGAAAGTTCGGTGATGCTATTACAGGGTATACATATTTTGTGCAAAGATGTCAACGTAGGCAAAGCTGCCATATCAGCGGTGGGTCACTTTATCCAGGGGGAAAACGTAAAAAGTAATGGCTGAAAGAAAGATTCCGAGGCAGTTCTTCCAGCGGTCGTTATAACAGTGACCTAGAAGCAAGAGAAGAAAAAGAAACTAAGAACAAGAAAAACCGGAAAGCAGCCGAAGAAAAGAATGGCAGTAAAAAGAAAACTGCGAAGCGCAGGAAACCATCCTAGAAGAACTTTTTTCGACAACACTGATGACACAGAATGCGTGTACCGCAAAGAAAAATTTTCAGATTCAAGGCCAGAAGAGCAGTGGGTTAACTAGCAGTTGCGCTCCCTCTGGGCTCACAAAATTTGTACAGGAGCTGAGGAACACAGTTTGACTTTTATTTCTGAATTGTGTTCTAAAAATGGTTCAAATGGCTCTGAGCACTATGGGACTTAACATCTTAGGTCTTCAGTCCCCTAGAACTTAGAACTACTTAAACCTAACTAACCTAAGGACATCACACACATCAATGCCCGAGGCAGGATTCGAACCTGCGATCGTAGCGGTCACGCGGTTCCAGACTGAAGCGCCTAGAACCGTACGGCCACACCGGCCGGCTCAAATAGAGTCTAGTCAGGTGTTTCTCTATTACGAAAATGATAAACAGATTTAAAATTCGGTGGAGGTTTTTAACAGGGTCGGAACTGGAACTTTTTTATGGCTACTTACAAGTCGCAATTCGCCATCCAAAATATTAAAAATAATTTATACAATCAGATCTTGCCCCCTCCCTCCCTGCCCCTACAAACTATAGTACGGGCGCCCTAGCTGCTATCTACGACAGAATGTGTTATGTGTGGTACTTACCTATCGTGTGTACGAAACAGACTGTTCTGTCTTAACGTTCGAACCATGGTTTCTGGTGGGTTCCATGCTCATACTAAACCTGAACTTAACTAACAAGGTTTATTAAGATCACACTCCGTTACCAGCAGGGTATTTGCATCTCCCCACTTTTCTTTGGCATGCACAATCGCGGGACTTCATTATCATAATTACATCGTATTGTAAAACTTTTTTGGTCCGTTAGGTTCTTCCTGCATCCATACCAAACAACTCCTGTATCCCACTGAGCACAAACGGAGAAGTATGTGCGTCGATTCGATGAATGAATGAAACTTTCTTGATTAATATTGATTCATCTATGTCGGTGTATCGTGATAAAAATACCGAGCGAAATGGCGCAGTAATAAGATGCTGAACTTGCTTCGGGATGACGGTGATACAATCCATCGTCTGGCCAGCAAGATTTAAGTTGTTTGTGGTTTACATAAATCGATTAAGACCAAGATAGAACCTTTGAAAAGAAAGCGGCCAATTTCCTTTCGGATCTCTCCGCAAACCAAGTTTCTTCTTCGACTCTGCTGACCACGGTTGAGGGAATGTTAAACCATTATGCAATGTATCCCATTTATCCCGACTACCCGAAGACACTTTTTGTTCAGAAGGAAAATAAAAATGAATCAAACAAATATTGTTTAGCTACTAGAGGGACGCTAACCAGCCCGGTTGCCTTTCTTGTATATTTGTTAGATATGAACAGCAGAAAGTCTTTCTTAAATGGAAGCCGACCGGTGTGGCCGTGCGGTTCTAGGCGCTTCAGTCTGGAACCGCGTGACCGCTACGGTCGCAGGTTCGAATCCTGCCTCGGGCATGGATGTGTGTGATGTCCTTAGGTTAGTTACATATACACAGTGATTATTATTATTATTATTATTATTATTCTTGATTGTTATAATTATTTTGTGATTGTTATAATTATCATTGTACTACTTTTATAATCTCTATTTTTTTTCTTTAACATTAATACTGTATAACATGTTATATGTCCTTAATGTTCTGTAGAAACTGAAATTTGTTGAATCTGAGTATGCCTGGTTAGGTGTAAGAGAGGGCCTGAAGGCCCTAATCTTTCCAGGTAAAATAAATGCATAAATAAATAAATAAATAAATTAAGTAGTTCTAAGTTCTAGGGGACAGATGACCACTGATGTTAAGTCCCATAGTGCTCAGAGCCATTTTTTTTTCTTAAATGGCGCCCTATTTGTATTACTAAACAGATATCCCGGAAGCCAGTCACAGTTAGCTGCCAACAAACGACTTCCAGGGACAGCAAAAATTTGATTTACAATATTTCACGTAATTATTGGCCGACTTTAAAAATTTCAAATGCCGTCATAATCTACTCATTAAGAGGTATAATCATATGCTAAAGTTTAACACATTAAAACAAGTATTACAATTAGAAACTGTTTATCGTGAGGCACCATAATTGGTGGGCTGCAAATACCCATACTTCATTAATCCAGAATTTGAAAATGAAACCACTTAGCTACTTCTAACAAACGTTACACATAATTTCAAACCTTCATGAAACTTTTTCTCCTTGACACACTCCACAAATTCACGAAAGGAAAAAAAGTTTATCGCTTGTAAGGTGGCAGAATAAATGGTCAGATTCTTCTCACCTTACATGAGGCCTTTACAAATCACAATGAGGAGGTGAAGATGAGAACTAACGTAAATCGACAGTTATGAGAACATTTGCCTATCAATATGTAATGCAAAAAGGGATGACAGTCAATAAACAGTAATTAACACACCATTCCTATACAGTGCATGTCTTTGAGTGGAAGGTAGAACAGGGTATGCGAGTCGCGTCGTTTTTAGTTTTGAAAAGCCAGCTCCACAACGGCGTAGTGAAGCCGCGCTGTGGGAGTTACGCTGGCAACCACTTAAAGGGGTGGCAGAAAGGAAGACAGTGACCCCGGGCCAGGTGGTTCAAGCTGCAGGGCCGCTTGTAGCGAGGGCATCGGTACAAGGGCACAGAAGAAGCTTTAGAAAACTGTGTTTCGAAATCCCAACGGGAGACAGACAAAAGCAAGTGACGCATTTTCGTCCAGCGAGTGCGACACATGGAAAGGTCAATGTACTTTAGGCATCTAGAATGGGGACAAAACGTCCGATTGGCGGAAACCCACTAGGAAGGAGAAAACTACTGAAGTTTCGACGCAGTTTGATAGAATGGACATTGTGGTTGGTAGAGTGAGTTTCTACAAAATAAGAGTAATGCTCCTATTGGTCGGAAAAAGCCATGACGTGAAAAACGAACCCCAGTGGAAGGAGGCAATTCTGCCATGAGTAGGACAAGAGAGAAAATTTTGTAAAGGGGACTCTTCTCTGAACTGGCGTCAAGGGCAGAACGGAGTGCTTAACGCTCCACACGACGCAGAGAAGAAATTGGTGTGGACACTGCGTTCACAGTGGCTGCACTACAGCTAAAATTAGCTGTAGCAACGTTTAGCTCCAACTGTGGAGAAACGATCCAGCCAGATTAGTTAACTGTTCTTGCGAGAACTGAGAGGGCACTATAATATGCATGTTGCTCCAACCATGTAAGTGTATATCGCCACATAATAAGACTAGGGCTGAGTACATGTTTTCTTGCATAACGAGAAACATAGGGAAAGTTTCTGCTGGCAAGTTCACCAAAGGCCAGATTAGTTTTGTAGGAATTTCAGTGGGAGAGAGCGGCTTTGCAGACAGCAGCACGTCGCAGCTTCAGGTAAATACCGCGTGCAGAGGCATAAACTTTGTTGGTTTACCTGCTTGAGTCCACTGTAAACTCGAGCAGCCTTGGGTAATCTTGCGCTCAAATTTATCCCTTGACTAACCATCCACCGTATGCTTGATTGTCATTCTAAATAGTACAGAACTTTGAACCGGAATCGGACGATTTTCGTATTACTGACCAACATCATAACATATGTGTAGGAGCAAGTTTGTAAAGAAACATCCAATTAAAACTTTCATATCATTGTGCTTAGGATTAATGTAAAGAAACTTCCAACTAAACTTTCATAATATTGTGATTAAGATTAATGTTCTTTCAGAGAGTTAATATTTAACATTGTTGTGTATAAACTTATTTCACTTTTTGATGTTGGCAATATGCGTTATCCATTGCACAGTTTTTATGTTGACGAGTTGAAAACTATGTGAAAAGTTCTAGTTTGGTGTGAAATATTGCGACATTAAACTTGTCATTTCACCTCACACAACTGTTCTCAACTCAAGAATAAGCAAGCAATAGCAAACCCCCGCTACCTTACACGCTTACTACATTTTCGCTGTTCACACAGTGAAACTGCGACATCAGGTGTGACGTCTTAATTCATTACTTCTTTACTACTAACTCTATTCGCAACACACTTTGTAGATTGTATCTACATATCTCATTGCATTTACCTTCAAAATTATATCATTGTATGACATACATTTCGGGATATGAGACGTCATAAACACTGAGATGCGTGAAAAACTAGCTTTTTCTTAAACTAGAGCGCAAATTATTCAGGCAACTGTATTCTCATCCACTGTTTCCTAATGAGAGCACTTCCAACAAACTCTAAGCATTACTTCAAACCTTTACTAAATTTTTTCTCTGTAACTTGCATAATCTTAAATATTTAACACATTAAATGATTTGTTTAACAATCATAAATTTGAAACCGCTTTATGTATGGAAGTCCGATTCTTTAAGGGATCGAGGGCTTGCTGATATTATTTATTTGGTAATCTACTCGCTTTTCTGAAGACCTATTCAAGAACGTATCACAGTGTGTCATTTATATGAAGACGATGTTATTCAAAAGTAACACAAAATTACGTTCGACTGGCCTGTCCCTTCCCAGCACTCAGTGAAAGTACTAAAGGTAACGTAATTCGTCCGCTTACTCTTGTTGGCAATAAACGGTTGGGAACACAAGGAAAATGCATATTTGTCATTCAGTCAAACGTCTTCAGTTGAGTTTTTCTATGTCTATTCTTCTACCTGGAGGTTTGAGGGACTTTGGCCGTTCACTTATGTAATAAAGTGAAACAGTTACAGCCGTCCTTACGACGTTATTTAACTGACGTTGTGAGGGTTAACTCCAACTAGTTGATCGTTGGAGACACAACATCGTTGTTACAGGTAGTCTGCGAAAACCAGTTCACAGATATTGGGCACTCATGAAACGTGTATACGACTGGAGTTAGCCCCTCAGCGTCAGTTAAGGCCTGAAGATGGTGCACTGAAGCACCGACATTGGTAGCCTTACAATAAACAACATCGTAACGACGGCTGTAGGTGTTCCATTTCGTCTTCAGTTGACGTGAATACAGTACCAACGAAGAGAAGGCAGACATGCTAAAATGCTACTCATCTACGCAGAATGTAAGTTAGCGGAGCAGTAATTGCAATAACGTTTTCTTATGTACAAATTGGTGCATCTAGCACTGTACTTTTAAGCGATGTGTCGTGTCAAGAACAGGCAGGCCTTCATTAAAAACTGCACCATCGTTGCTTTTATTTTGTTGTGGTGAAGGTACGCGTGCTGCTACTCACGCAGGAGGAACTCTACAAAGAGGAGTATCCTGATAAGAAACCACTTTCCCAACAGATGTTTTCTCGTAATCATCGTGTAAATAGTACAGACGTGGAACTCACACAAAACCTTCAACTGAAAATGGTTAGCTGAATGACCGGCGTGCATTTTCCTTGTGTCTTCATTTGTTTCCAGTCAACTCCAGCAAGTGGATGAGCTGAGTTACCAAGGGGCACCTACACTGTGTGCTAGTACACGATGGCCAAAGTCAATTTTGTGCTACTTTTCTAATAAAGTCAGATTTCTGTGAATGGTACAATGTGATACATTTCTGAATGGAGGCGGAATACCAAATAGCAAGTATACAATGCTATTTGAAAAAGGTGTACCGGCGTTCATATCCTCGTTACGATTAAAGCCGTAAGACAGGTAATCATGCAACCTGACCAATATTTGCTCGACCAGTTTTTTATTTTGCTTCTAGACAAAAAGTTATTGGGGTTGCCAAGATTACTGAGATGACCTGTATTTCTTCCTTCGTTTGTTTTGGTCGGCTAGGTGGCTCTACATCACATTTAAAGGGCCTTAGTATTACTGTATAGCATCCAAACACGCACACAAGCAATTGCCAATTCGCAGCGCAGCGGTTTTGGACGGAGTTTCTTCCGCATTTGTCCGGCGTCCGCGTCGCGCCGGCTGTCGGAGTTGCAGCGGTCGGCCGAGTTGGGCGACAAGAATGCCCGCCGCCGCCGCCGCCGCTGGAGCCGGCGCCGGCCTAATGGCAGCTGCAGCCTGCGCGCCGAGTAATCCCAAGTTGGCGCAACTGTAATGGGCGGCGACTGCGGTCCAACTCGGGCCGCCGCTACATTAAGCAGGTCGCCAGGGCCCCGCGCTGCGGAACTGCACTTCTTATCTCTCTCAGATAGCGCCACTTGCCGCAGGGTGCACCACCTTGACCTCACAACGCTATCGAGATGCGCCGTGTGCAGCCGAACGCCCAAAATTAATTCTTTTCACTCTGTGTGTCTGTCTGTAGCACGGTCCGCAGCAGTTCGGACAGCAAACCCTCCTTGTTATTATCTAGACAATCAGATAGAAGCAGTATTTCTTGACTTTCGGTAAGATTTCAATCAGTCACTGTGGAGAAAGAGAGAGTAGTCTTCTGCTTTTGCTGCATACAAGCCAAGTACACTGTTTGTTTACGAATTATATTTACGAGTTCCAAATAGGAGCGACTTATTTTCAGTTACGTGAGTGGATACTAGTTTACTTTCTTAATTTCGTGCATGTGTGAGTGCTTACCAGGTACAGTCTAGCGTTCTAATAACTGTGTGTATAGTGTAAAGGTTTGCCGGCTTTTGTATGGATAGGGACTGTGATTGCTGTGTTCAGACGCGAATGGAGTGGGTGACCTTTCAAGAACAGCTCCAGGCAGTGTTGGCTTCGTTCACTGTGTGGGGGATGGATGTGGAGACCTAGGGGACATCCAACACTTCCCATGCATCCCGGATTGATCTACTACTATGTCGGCCCCAGGTATTGCCTGCACCCATGGTCAGATGGGAGAATGCTCCAAGGACAGGCAGGCATCGGAAGACCTTATGAGGGGGGGGGGGGGGTCGATCCGTGGACCACCCTTGTTCGTCTTATGAACAGATTTTGGCTGATGAAGTCTCTGAGCCAGATGAAGTCGCTCGTCCTGTTCCAGAGGAAATATCCAGACCCAGAGGGTTCGGTGGGCTTTCACAGAGGGTGGGTTTACTTATAGTTGGGCGCCCCAACATTAAGCGCATCATGGGGCCCTTATGGATATGGCTTACAAGAGACGAGGGGGGATGGGTGGGGGAAGGAATCGAATGTGCACTCGTGCTCTCTGTGTGCATTCTGGGCGTAGTCATTTCAGTTGTGGAAAGCTGCTTCCTGATGCCTCGAAGAGCGTAGGGTGCAGCAAACTGCAGGTGGTGGCTCATTTAGGAACTAACGATGTGCGTCGCTTTTGATCACAAGAAATTCTCTCTCTCTGGTTTCGGACGGGTGGCTCAAGTAGTAAAGACTGCCACTTGCTTGAGAAATGAAGGCCGAGTTCGCCATCTGTAGCATCGTCAAAAGAACTGACTGTGGACCTTTGGTGTATTTCCGAGTCTGAATCAAAGGATCAGACGGTACTGTGACCATGTAGGCTGCAGATTTCTCGACTTGCGTCAAAGGGGTGATAGGTTTCGGGACTCCGATTAATAGGTCAGGTGCCCACAACACACAGCAAGTGGCTAGACGGGTAGTGGGGACTTTGTAGAGGGCACTGGGCGGTTTTTTTAGATCAAAGAATCTAGGGAAACTACAGGAAGGGCGTCAGTCGAAAAAAGATGCACGACAAACGCAAACGTAGGAAAGCAGAACCACGAACAATCGATGTTGTTGTTGTAAATTGTCGTAGCTTTATTGGAAAAGAACCAGAGCTCCAAGCACTAATAGAAAGCATTGGAGCTCAAATATTTATGGGTACAGAAAGGCGACAGAAGTGGGGAATAAGTTCACCCGAAATTTTTACAAAGATCTTAAACTTGTTCGGAAAGGATAGATTAGATAGATTTGCTAGCTGCGTGTTTACTGCCGTCACAAGTAGTTTACCTTGTAGTGATCTAAGTAGATAGTTCCTGTGGGTTAGTATGGATGGAAGTTATACCTGACAACCGGAATACATTAACGATTGGTTCCTTTTTCTGACCCCCGACTCAGATTATACAGTTGCTGAACAGTTCAAAGAAAACTTGAGTCTCGTTTCAAATAGGTGCCACACTCATCCAGTAATACTTGGTCGTGACTTCAAACTACTCTCGATATGTAGGCGAAAATACGTGCTACTCGGAGGTAGGCATAAAACGTCGTCCGAAATCGTACTAAATGCGTTGTCTGAAAATTATTTTGAACAATTAGTTCAGGAGCCCACTCGAACTGTAAATGGCTGCAAAAATACACTTGACCTCTTGACAACAAATAATCCTGAAAATTGAAATTTGTGGTAAGTTCTGAGGGACCAAACTGCTGAGGTCATCGGACCCTAGGCTTACACACTACTTAATCTAATTTTAACTTACGCTAAGGACAACACACACACCCATGCCCAAGGGAGGACTTGCCAAGCTGTGCCACAAATTTCTTTTCTCCCCAGTTACATTCAGTGTCTGTCTATTAGTTACATGGTCTACCCATCTAATCTTCAGCATTCTTCTGTAGCACCACATTTCAAAAGCTGCTATTCTCTTCTTGTCTGACCTGTTTATCGTCCATGTTTCACTTCCATACAAGGCCAGAGTCCGAAGAAATACCTTTAGAAATTACTTCCTAAGACTTACATCTATATTCGATGCTGAAGTTCTTTTTTTCAAACACGCTTTTCTTGCCACTGCCAGTCTATATTTTATATCATCTCTATTTCGGGCATCATCAGTTACTTTACTGACAAAATAACAAAACTCATCAACTACTTTTAGTGTCTCATTTCCTAACATAGTTCGTTCAGCATCGGCTGATTTAATTCGACTCCATTCGACTATTTTAGCGGCCGCTGCTAGCTCACGTAGACTGTATGGCCTGAGCAGATTTTTCCCCCTTAATCGAATTTTTATGAATTCTAATAGAATTTCCCAAGAAAAAGTCAAGATATGACGAACCTTGATACTAGCGTCGGTAAAATATTCCTTTTATATTCAGTGGTGCAGCTGGCAGAATGTGCATGAAGGAAAAAAACTATCTGATACGAGCGGTCTAGCTGTCAAGAGCAAAGGGCACTGATACAACGCATAAAGTTCACGGCTTCGCGAGGACCTCGTCTGTGGCTTTCCGTTTCCATTTTCGTTCAGTTTAAAATCAATTTAAAAAAATTTTTTAACTTCATTGAGTGGTGGACTTGATACGCTGCGTCGATGTGGATACGAGGAGAAATTGGTATCACGGTAGACCAAAGCGAATCTTGCACTAATTAGAATACTCGATAAGGTTATTATAGCAACTGATATTATTTTGCCTGCATATTAATAAATCGTATATGTGACGGACACTGCCGTGCGTGCTCTGAATACATACAGAGCCTGACAAAAAAAAAGTGAAGCGCACAGAAGGGGAGCAGGGAACGGATGTAGTTCGCGGATTGAAAGGATATATGATGTTATTCCAGTAATTACAAAATCGAGACGAATTTACAAAGGCCTTGGCAGCATAGGGCCACTTACTAGTGTGACGTGGCACCTCCTCTCGCCTGGATGTATGGGAAGGGTGTCACAAAACCGTTGTATCGTCTCCTGAGAGCAAGCTGGCCAACAACTGTTGTAACTGTTTCCTGGTTACTGGCATGGGGACGGAGTTGACGTCCGAGGTGGTCACATACACTACTGGCCATTAAAATTGCTACACCAAGAAGAAATGCAGATGATAAACGCGTATTCATTGGACAAATATATTATACGAGAACTGACATGTGATTACATTTTCACGCAATTTGGGTGCATAGATCCTGAGAAATCAGTACCCAGAACAACCGCCTCTGGCCGTAATAACGGCCTTCATACGCCTGGGCATTGAGTCAAACAGAGTTTGGATGGCGTGTACAGGTAAAGCTGCCCATGCAGCTTCAACACCATACCACAGTTCATCAAGAGTAGTGACTGGCGTATTGTGACGAGCCAGTTGCTCGGCCACCATTGACCAGACGTTTTCAATTGGTGAGACATCTGGAGAATGTGCTGGCCAGGGCAGCAGCCGAACATTTCCTGTATCCAGAAAGGCCCGTACAGGACATGCAACATGCGGTCGTGCATTATCCTGCTGAAATGTAGGGTTTCGCAGGGATCGAATGAAGGGTAGAGCCACGGGTCGTAACACATCTGAATTGTAACGTCCACTGTTCAAAGTGCCGTCAATGCGAACAAGAGGTGACCGAGATGTGTAATCAATGGCACCCCATACCATCACGCCTGGTGATACGCCAGTATGGCGATGACGAATACACGCTTGCAATGTGCGTTCACCACGATGTCGCCAAACACGGATGCGACCATCATGATGCTGTAAACAGAACCTGGATTAATCAGAAAAAATGACGTTTTGCCATTCGTGCACCCAGGTTCGTCGTTGAGTACACCATAGTAGGCGCTCCTGTCTGTGATGCAGCGTCAAGGGTGACCTCAGCCATGGTCTCCGAGCTGATAGTCCATGCTGCTGCAAACGTCGTCGAACTGTTCGTGCAGATAGTTGTTGTCTTCCAAATGTCCCCATCTGTTGACTCAGGGATCGAGACGTGGCTGCACTATCCGTTACAGCCATGCGGATAAGATGCCTGTCATCTCGACTGCTAGTGATACGAGGCAGTTGGGATCCAGCACGGCGTTCCATATTACCCTCCTGAACCCACCGATTCCATATTCTGCTAACAGTCATTGGATCTCGACCAACGCGAGCAGCAATGTCGCGATACGATAAACCGCAATCGCGATAGGCTACAATCCGACCTTTATCGAAGTCGGAAACGTGATGGTACGCATTTCTCCTCCTTACGCAACGCCGGTCAACTGCTGTTCGTGTATGAGAAATCGGTTGGAAACTTTCCTCATGTCAGCACGTTGTAGGTATCGCCACCGGCGCCAACCTTGTGTGAATGCTGTGAATAGCTAATTATTTGCATATCATAGCATCTTCTTCCTGTCGGTTAAATTTCGTGTCTGTAGCACATCTTCGTGGTGCAGCAATTTTAATGGCCACTAGTGTTCATGTTCTATCGGGGACAGATCTGCGAACCTCGCTGGCCACAGAGGTACCTCAACATCACGCAGACAGCTCAAAGAGACGCGTGTCATGTGTGGACGGGTACTGTCCTGTTGAAAAACGTCACCATGATAATGTTGCATAATAGGTAGAACATGAGGACTCACTATGTTCGTGAGGCACCCCCGTGCCGCCTAAGTTCCCTTAATCACTACCAGGAGTGATCTAAAGTCGCACTCGATGTCTCGCTACACCATCGCGCCAGGAGTAACACCGATGTGCCTCTACAAAATATTGTAAGAACGTGACCTCGGCCCAGGTCGATGCCACACGCGCCGATGATCATCATCCACGGCACTGCAGAGCCGTGATTCATCGCTGAAAACATTACGACGTCATTTATCAGCACCCTATGCTTTCTGGTAACGGCACCATTCCAAATGCAGCCGTTTGTGTTGTGATGTAACGGTGGCCTACGAAAGGGACGGCAATTGTGTAGTCCGGCTGCTGTTAGCCTCCGAGCTGTGGTAGAGGACCACAGAGTGTTCTAGGGAGTCCTATCCTTGTTCTCGGATTTCAGGAGCAGATGTGTAAGGTTTACGACGTGTTTGGTGCACAGTACAACGATCCTGCCTTATGGTGGTTAGATGTGGTCGACCAGAACCTTGACGATGCGTATGGCTGGCCCCATGTTCACAAACAGTTCATCATTGGGCCACCGTCACAACTGTATGCCAGACAGATCTGGATATTAAACGAATCACTAATCGTGCAAATGAAGACCCACAACGAGGCCTCTTTCAAATTACGTCTGGTGCAGATAACGCTGTCTCATTCGAGTACACTGCATTTCCGTGTCCTTCACAGTGATCGCTCAGTCTCTGGCGTTTTCACGCCCTTATATACCGCACCAGGTTTGGAAACAACACTAAACATTAGCAACACTAATGGTGGTTCTACCTGCCACAGCGTAGCGTTTTTCGTCGATTCTCTTGCTGACTGGACTAGAAATATGGACGACTGAAACTTTATTTTTCCTCGCAATTGCGTTCTAGTGTTTGACCACCGGAAACCAGACGTTCCACAGCAGTTTTCTTTGTACATTTCGATTACTTTCTCTGGCTTGTGGCCCAGTATCAGACAATATATCTGCCAACCGTTATAAGTCTGCTTCCGATCCGACCTGCGATCTTTTTGCAACAGCTCAAGATGTGGTAGATGGTTTCTTTGCTTATTTGTAAAATCTATATTTCGGGTCTTCTGCTGATTTGTCAAATCTGACCTTGATAGCGTTTATTTTGATAGCTTGCTTCTGGGCTGTCGCAACCAGTCTTTCTGTCTCCTTTTCTAGGGTTCCATTGGTCAGTGATAATCACGCTTCTTCCTTGTCTCTTTGCCTTCGTGCGCTCCAAAGATTGTCAGAGCAATGCTTTATTGCACCAGCTGTCCATGTGAGTTTGCACAACTGATTCCATTACTAATTCTTCGTTATTTTCCACTTTCAGCGGCTTCTGGGTGTCGAATTTCATGAGAGCAGTTTCATCATCTTCTTTAATATCTTCAGCTGGATTTTCTTGTTCCACGGTCTGTATAACTTACAGAAGCCATCAGTTATTGAAACTTCCTGGCAGATTAAAACTGTGAGCCGGGCTGAGTCTCGAACTCGGGACCTTTGTCTTTTGCGGGCAAGCGCTCTACCAAGGTCTCGATACGGCACACAGTTTTAATCTGCCAGGAAGTTCCATATCAGCGCACACTCCGCTGCAGAGTGAAAATGTCATTCTGTAAACATCCCTGAGGCTGCAGCTAAGCCATGTCTCCGCAATATCCTTTCTTCCACAAGTGCTAGTTCTGCAAGGCTTGCAGAATAGCTTCTGTGAAGTTTGGTAGGTAGGAGACGAGGTACTGGCAGAACTGGAACTGTGAAGACGAGCCATGAGTTCAGCGACAAATAT
Source organism: Schistocerca americana (assembly GCF_021461395.2). Taxonomy (NCBI): domain Eukaryota; kingdom Metazoa; phylum Arthropoda; class Insecta; order Orthoptera; family Acrididae; genus Schistocerca; species Schistocerca americana. The sequence continues at coordinate 130,225,761 of NC_060124.1, forward strand.
CGCCATCATCAGTGGGTTCTTTGATTCTAAAACATGCGTAAATAGTATATTTATAAAACACTGTGAAATGTGAATTGTGTCTGGTTCCAGATATTGTTTATCGTGAATAATTTCATAATACCTTATTTACTACACGTCACAGCGTGGTAGTACGATTGTTTTAGCTGTTCCCGGCATATTTTCTGCGTTTTCTTGTTGCCGTTTTTCTCGCAATACATCACGTCATTTGCAACTGTGTAAGTGGCTGTTACTAAGCAAATACAAAAAAGGGAACTTAACATCTGTCAGCTTTATACAAATTGGATCGCGGTAGTATTGTGGATACAGTTTTGGTGAGAACTTTATTGTTACGCAGTGTGTCATGTGCTCACGTTTACTGGGCGACTTGCAGCTACTTTCACCTACGGAAAAAGATGGCGTAATGTTTTGGATTACGAATATGGTTCGAAAGTTATGTATTTTCTGTGTCTAAAAATAGCTGCAAGCCATTGAACGAACTTGAGTACATGACACGCTACGTAACAACACAGTACACACCAAAACCGCAAACAAACTGCAGGAATTGCAAACTGTGTGAAACAAGACTAATCCGACCAAATGACTTTCTTCCATTGCTCCTTAACCCATGTTTTGTGGCTTCGGCACCATGTTCTCCAATAAGAGCATTTGCATCACTCGTAAGTGGTTTTGGAATTCTAGCGCGCACTGTAATTCTCTGCCTATGGAGCCGCTATCGTGTTGTTTTGGTGCTGAGAGGGTTCCCGAATGCGAAGTTCAGTTCTGCAGTAACTTTTGTAGCTGTAGTCCTTTTTTTCCGTCACAATCCTCATCAGTGGCCGTCTGTCACTATGACTCTACATATAATGTCGTCGGCGTGGTGACTTAGCGGATGATGTTTTCCGCTTTCCCTGTAAGCGGTATCAACCTGCAGCTTGGCTGCAGTCTGCTTTTATGTTCAAGCATTCATGTCTCGCAGTTGATTCGCTGGTTGGGTGGTTGACTTGGGGAGGGGACCGAACAGTGATTTCATCGGTTTCATCGGATTAGAGAAAGAGGGGGAAGGAAATCTATCGTGCCCTTTCAAAGGAGCCATCCCGGCATTTGGCTGAATCTTTTTAGGGAAATCACGGAAAATCTAAGTCAAGATGGCCGAACGCAAGTTTCAACCGTCATCCTCCCGAATGCGAGAACGTTGTGGTAACCACTGGATCACCTCGTTCGCTTTTCTCGCAGTGTTTCAATATTTTTGTATAAGCCCTGTACATTATTATTATTGTTATTAATATAGTCAGCTCCTTGTTTTTGAGAGAAAAGTGCTTCGGAAGATCTTCGGTCCGGTTGTCGATGCAGATACAGGGGAATGGAGGATCAGATACAACCAAGAGCTTGAGGAACTATGCCAGCAGCCCAACATAGCAGGAACTGTCAAAGCCAAACGAATGCAGTGGGACGGCCATGTGGCCCGGATGGAGGATCACAGATGGCCTCGGAAGCTCCTGGATTCCAACTTACAGGAAAGAGACCGCCAGGGAGACCCAAGAAGCGTTGGAGGGATGGACTCCATGAAGATTTAAACCAAGTGTCAATAGATGTGAACGGATGGCGGGTGGCAGCAATGGACAGAATACAGTGGAGGAGGAAACTTGTAGATGCGTGCGGTCCACTGGGCCTGATCACGTAGTAGTAGTAGTAGTAGTAGTAGTAGAACCGCCTACGAAAATACTGTGGGACGAAGTACGCGTGTTGATTTGGAGAATCCGTCGGAATTGCGGTCCTGCTCGTTAACTGCAATCAACCGCAACAGAGCAACACTAATTTTCTTGAGTCCCCAACGGGTATTCCCACAGCCATCATCGATCTCCGCAGTTATGTTTGCGCAGCGAAACACGACAGAGGCGGCCTTGTGCGTGCCCAGAAGGCGCGTCTCGCGTCTGCATGCCTGGACGCAGGAAGCAGCTGCCGTCAGTTCTGCGCACAACGCCCCTACTGTTCGCTAACCGCGCCTGTTCAAAAGCGACAACAAAATATTTACACACTAAACGTTCCACCTGGCTTCATGGTCTCGCCGGCCGCGGTGGGCGAGCGGTTCTAGGCACTTCAGTCCGGAGCCGCGCAACTGCAACGGTCGCAGGTTCGAATTCTGCCTCGGGCATGGATGTCCTTAGGTTAGTTATGTTTAAGTAGTTCTAAGTTCTACGGGACTGATGACCTCAGATGTTAAGTCCATAGTGCTCAGAGCCATTTGAGCCATTCATGGTCTCCCACAAGAATTTCACAATGGCTTCAAAGAGTCCCCGGGCAAGCACTGAATCCTCCGCCCACTCTTTATATACTCCTTTCGGAGAAACAAGCCGGTGCACTTCGTTAGGTCGTGACAGAAGTACAGTCTTGCCAGCAAATTTTCGACAATTAGGTCCACATTAAGATGAAAAGAAGTCCAACACTTCTCTCGGACCCATAATGTCGCAGTTAGGCGACAATGAACACGTGGGAAGTACAGCCACTTAAAGAGATACAATAAATTCTCAGGATGTAATTTTTACCAATGGAACCAACCTTCCAAAAATTTTGTAACGCCACCGCAGCTTCTTAATCGCGATACAAGCGCTTTTCAACTCACCAACAACATTTAGATGTAAGTTGCCTTCACCCGCATTTAACTGGTGTTTCTGGTACAGCAGTCCTTAGAACTTTTACGGGACGGGCATAGAAAAAATGACAAAAAAATCCCTCTACAAAAATTCCCTCTAATTAAAAAATGTGGTATGGTTCAAGAAATTAGCATTACCGTGGCATTAAAGAAATGTAAGTTAAAGGAAACATTAACAGGCGTATAAGGAAGTAAAAGAAAAGTCTAGAATTTGAGTGACATCATAAAAGGAATAGGCAGAAAAGGCGGAAGTTCGTAAGTGACATTGGCCACGATACCGAAGGGCACATAATATGAAGTAGTTAAGCCATTTTAACTTCCTAATAGTTCGAATCTTTGATAAGTGGTAAGTAGTGTTGCACTGTTTTTTGATACTGTTGTTTAAATGAAGCGGGGTATTACGACACAAAGCTACAAGCCTTTTTGTAGAGTCTAATTAGTGCACAATGGCGCACCCATAGGCGAAAATCGAGTAACCCAGCTGTTTCTATTCATATCGATACTCCATTACACTACGAACGCCAGATGGTCGCTTGACTGACAGACCTCGTGGGTTCATTTTGGGTGGACGTGAGATCCGTGCAAAAAGATATGACACGTCAGCAGTCACATGATAAAGTCAAACATATACTGCCGGCGTGCCATATGTTACGTGTCCAACAGGTGCACCTAGCAACTGGCAAGTCATCCAGTGCTTTATGACACAACAAGTAAATGTGATACATCAGCATCTCACGTCTAATGGTGTAGGCTGTAGCCCTACCTGTTTGGTGATGATTACACATCATGACAATGTGCGTTTAACAAAGACACATGAGTTATGTAGACAAATAGTTTAAACAAGAATATTTTATTTTGCCTTACCTGTTGACACTTCTGATAATAAATGTTTTCTGTTGTTTCCTTACGCCTCTTCATTGGAGTACCACTAGTTCTGAATTCGGCATGAGAAATTATCTGACCACCGCTATAAATGCCCTTTTGCAATATGTTTTTCTAGCTTATTTTTGCAAAAAATTTCACGTCACTGTCAAAAACCACTCATTCTCTAGTTTTTAACCACGGATATTCCTTGAACCCAAGAATGTAGGCAGCTGTCTCTCTAGTCCTGGCCAGTCAAACTTAGATAAAAAATTTAATTGTCACTATCGGGAATAAACAAATGTTAAAATATTAAGCGGCCACTCCATCACCGTCGTATTGGAGAGGACAGTGAAAAAAATGCGTAACATTCAAATGCTGTAACTATAATACACTTACTCTCTGTAGTTCCTAGAATGCTATAACGTAGCTAACTGCTTATATATCCGTGTCAATTCTTATCCTCCTTTCTTTCTTCCTCCATAGATTACGTAAAATCTTCTTTATGAATCAGAAGAAGATACAACTTTCTTCCATATAGTAACAATATAATGAGAAGGAAAGTTGCTACTCACCATATAGCGGAGATGCTGAGTCGCAGATAGGCACAACAAAAAGACTCTCACAATTAAAGCTTTCGGCCATTAAGACCTTCGTCAACACTACACACACACACACACACACACACACACACGCGCGCGCGCGCGCGCGCGCAAATGCAATGAATGTGTGTGTGTAGTGTTGACGAAGGTCTTAATGGTCGAAAGCTTTAATTGTGAGAGTCTTTTTTGTTGTGCCTATCTGCGACTCAGCATCTCCGCTATAGGGTGAGTAGCTACTTTCCTTCTCATTATATTGTTACGATCCATACTGGATTTTCCATAGTTTGATTTGTTCCACATAGTGTTACATAGTCAGTTTTCTCTGGCAATGAAGCATCGTTTTCTTCCTGACGTTCATAAATATTGCGGCTGGAAATCGTCAGCATATTTACCTCATAATTATCACAATGATCAAATTAAATTCGCTATATTAATATGCCCCTAGGCAGTTGTTTTGTTTCGTCTATATGGCTGTATGGAAGCATCGTTTAATTTTCCCTGCAGCAGTTAAATGAACACACATGTACGACAACCGTTTGTATTCTTCTGTTGTTAGTTTTCTACGAAATGGTTCCGTACTTCGGTGTACGACCAGTAAAAATAAAGATACCTTTAAAGAGTAACATTATTTACATGGAAAATATACGTTTGGTGAGCTGCATTCCCTTGGGCGCCGGTCTTCTTATATATATTCTCTCTCTCTCCCTCCCTCCCACCCTCTCTCTCTCTCTCTCTCTCTCTCAACTTACGATTAAAGCAAATTCCTCTCAACGTTTACTTTTCCTATAAACTTCTAGTGTGATAGAACAATAAAATAATAGAGTTTGCGGGGGAATGCTGTATTACATTTTGCCCCTTCAGGTTCCGCACACGACGATTATGAAAGCTTTACGAGACAATTCCTTTCCATCAGATAGCGCCAGTGAAGTTCAGCACTACAGGTATGTTTTTCTAAACAAATGGAGAGTATGCAGCTTCCACCAGGAAAGAGTTATGAGCCTTCACACAGACAGTGATTACTACAGTTTCTTCAAACCACCACAAGAGTCGTAACACCAGAAACCCCACGTCAGGTTGCTCGGTGATTAGAACAGGATTACAAAAACCATATTTTACCTTTACAATAACATTTCATTTAAGGGGCATTTTTCCCCATTCACGGGTGAAAACACCAAACGAAAGATGGTCAGCTACAATTTATTTCTCGTGCCAGTGGGGTTTTAGACTCTGAAGACTATACTCATTATTTCAGTCAGTGAATGAAAAATTTCCAGTGTTTTTGAAATCGGAAAATTTTACGTCAGGAATATCGTTATTACTATCAGGTAGCAAAAAACGTATTGCACAATCGATGGAGCTCATAACTGACAAGGACTGAACGAAAAAATGTTCAAATGTGTGTGAAATCTTATGGGACTTAACTGCTAAGGTCATCAGTCCCTAAGCTTACACACTACTTAACCTAAATTATCCTAAGGACAAACACAAACACACTCATGCCCGAGGGAGGACTCGAACCTCCGCCGGGACCAGCCACACAGTCCATGACTGCATCGCCTAAGACCGTTTGGCTAATCCCGCGCGGCGGACTGAACTCACATCTCAGTTTCGCTCACAGTGTTTCAAAAGGCGCACCATTATACGGAAGTTGCTGAATAAGATGCAGTGTGTACGACACTGCGTGATATTCCAGTATGTTGTAGATCACTGCGAGTCAAGACAAACACTCTGTCGCAGGTTCGAATCCTGCCTCGGGCATGGATGTGTGTGATGTCCTTAGGTTAGTTAGGTTTAAGTAGTTCTAAGTTCTAGGGGACTGATGACCTCAGATGTTAAGTCCCATAGTGCTCAGAGCCATTTGAACCATTTGAACCAATGATTAATCCAAGAGCAGGAGATCCACAAATTGAGCAAGCCAGTAACGCGTTGGTCCATCTCTGGTCCTTATGCAGCTCGGCATTTATTGACAGAATTGTTAGTCATCCCTCTACATCTACATCTACATCTACATCTACATTTATACTCCGCAAGCCACCCAACGGTGTGTGGCGGAGGGCACTTTACGTGCCACTGTCATTACCTCCCTTTCCTGTTCCAGTCGCGTATGGTTCGCGGGAAGAACGACTGTCTGAAAGCCTCCGTGCGCGCTCTAATCTCTCTAATTTTACATTCGTGATCTCCTCGGGAGGTATAAGTAGGGGGAAGCAATATATTCGATACCTCATCCAGAAACCCACCCTCTCGAAACCTGGCGAGCAAGCTACACCGCGATGCCGAGCGCCTCTCTTGCAGAGTCTGCCACTAGAGTTTGTTAAACATCTCCGTAACGCTATCACGGTTACCAAATAACCGTGACGAAACGCGCCGCTCTTCTTTGGATCTTCTCCTCCGTCAACCCGATCTCGTACGGATCCCACACTGATGAGCAATAAGTATAGGTCGAACGAGTGTTTTGTAAGCCACCTCCTTTGTTGATGGACTACATTTTCTAAGGACTCTCCCAACGAATCTCAACCTGGTACCCGCCTTACCAACAATTAATTTTATATGATCATTCCACTTCAAATCGTTCCGCACGCATACTCCCAGATATTTTACAGAAGTAACTGCTACCAGTGTTTGTTCCGCTATCATATAATCATACAATAAAGGATCCTTCTTTCTATGTATTCGCAATACATTACATTTGTCTATGTTAAGGGTCAGTTGCCACTCCCTGTACCAAGTGCCTATCCGCTGCAGATCTTCCTACATTTCGCTACAATTTTCTAATGCTGCAACTTCTCTGTATACTACAGCATCATCCGCGAAAAGCCGCATGGAACTTCCGACACTATCTACTAGGTCATTTATATATATTGTGAAAAGCAATGGTCCCATAACACTCCCCTGTGGCAAGCCAGAGGTTACTTTAACGTCTGTAGACGTCTCTCCACTGATAACAACATGCTGTGTTCTGTTTGCTAAAAACTCTTCAATCCAGCCACACAGCTGGTCTGATATTCCGTAGGCTCTTACTTTGCTTATCAGGCGACAGTGCGGAACTGTATCGAACGCCTTCCGGAAGTCAAGGAAAATAGCATCTACCTGGGAGCCTGTATCTAATATTTTCTGGGTCTCATGAACAAATAAAGCGAGTTGGGTCTCACACGATCGCTGTTTCTGGAATCCATGTTGATTCCTACAGACTAGATTCTGGGTTCCAAAAACGACATGATACGAGAGCAAAAAACATGTTCTAAAATTCTACAACAGATCGACGTCAGAGATATAGGTCTATAGTTTTGCGCATCTGCTCGACGACCCTTCTTGAAGACTGGGACTACCTGTGCTCTTTTCCAATCATTTGGAACCTTCCGTTCCTCTAGAGACTTGCGGTACACGGATGTTAGAAGGGGGGCAAGTTCTTTTGCGTACTCTGTGTAGAATCGAACTGGTATCCCGTCAGGTCCAGTGGACTTTCCTCTGTTGAGTGATTCCAGTTGCTTTTCTATTCCTTGGACACTTATTTCGATGTCAGCCATTTTTTCGTTTGTGCGAGGATTTAGAGAAGGAACTGCAGTGCGGTCTTCCTCTGTGAAACAGCTTTAGAAAAAGGTGTTAGTATTTCAGCTTTACGCGTGTCATCCTCTGTTTCAATGCCATCATCAACCCGGAGTGTCTGGATATGCTGTTTGGAGCCACTTACTGATTTAACGTAAGACCAGAACTTCCTAGGATTATCTGTCAAGTCGGTACATAGAATTTTACTTTCGAATTCACTGAACGCTTCACGCATAGCCCTCCTTACGCTAACTTTGACATCGTTTAGCTTCTGTTTGTCTGAGAGGTTTTGGCTGCGTTTAAACTTGTAGTGAAGCTCTCTTTGCTTTCGCAGTAGTTTCCTAACTTTGTTGTTGTACCACGGTGGGTTTTTCCCGTCCCTCACAGTTTTACTCGGCACGTACCTGTCTAAAACACATTTTACGATTCCCTTGAACTTTTTCCATAAACACTCAACATTGTCAGTGTCGGAACAGAAATTTTCGTTTTGATCTGTTAGGTAGTCTGAAATCTGCCTTCTATTACTCTTGCTAAATAGATAAACCTTCCTCCCTTTTTTTATATTCCTATTAACTTCCATATTCAGGGATGATGCAACGGCCTTATGATCACTTGATTCCCTGTTCTGCACATACAGAGTCGAAAAGTTCGGGTCTGTTTGTTATCAGTAGGTCCAAGATGTTATCTCCACGAGTCGGTTCTCTGTTTAATTGCTCGAGGTAATTTTCGGATAGTGCACTCAGTATAATGTCACTAGATGCTCTGTCCCTACCACCCGTCCTAAACATCTGAGTGTCCCAGTCTATATCTGGTAAATTGAAACATCACGCCAAATTCTCTCCAAATGGCGCGTTAAATCGTCAAAATCCCAAGATGGTTGGAGGACGTCGCCAATATGCTCCAAATGTTCTCAAATGGAAAGAGATCCGGTGACGTTTATAGCTAAAATAGGGCTTGGGAAGCGCGAAGATAAGCAGTAGAAACCCTCTCCTCGTAAGGGCGTGGCATTGTCATGAGAAGCAACAAAACTGGGCGTAGACGATCGTCAACGTACCGTTGTGCAGTAAAGATGCCGTGGGCAACAACCAAAGGGGTCAACCAAAAGGGTCTTGTTATGAAAAGAAATGGCACCCCAGTCAGTCACTCTCGGTTTTTGGGCCGCTGACGGGTGACAATTTGGTATCCCACCGCTGTCCGGGGCGTCTACAGACAAGTCTTCGCTGGTTGGTTCAAATGGCTCTGAGCACTATGGAACTCAACTGCCGAGGTCGTAAGTCCCCTAGAACTTAGAACTACTTAAACCTAACTAATCTAAGGACATCACACACATCCATGCCCGAGGCAGGCTTCGAACCTGCGACCGTAGCGTAGACTGTAGCGCCTAGAACCGCTCGGCCACTCCGGCCGGCTCTTCGCTGGTCATCGGGGCTCAGATAGAAGGGCACTTATCATTGAAGACAATTCTAATTCAGTCAATGAGATTCCCGGCCGAAGATATGTCTGGAGACGCCCCAGGCAGCGGGTGGGATACCAGCCTGACTGTCTGTCACCCACCATACGGCCCGACTACCACGAGTCATGGTCTGGGTGCCATTTTATTTCATGGCTGGTTGCCTTTAGTTGCCATCAACAACACCCTGACATCATATGAGTACGTCGACGGTTGCCCTTCATGCAAACCATCCTGGGTTTTTATTTCAGCAAGAATAATGCCCGCTCACACACAGCAAGAGTTTCTACAGCCTGTCTTCGTGCTTGTGAAACCGTACCTTGGCCAGCAGAGTCCCTAATTCATAATGTTTCGAGCATTATTTGCAAGACCCTCCAACCATCTTGGAATTCTGACGATCTAACGCGTCAACTGAACAGAATTTGGTGTGATATCCCTCTGGAGGACATCCAGTAGCTCTGTCAAGTAATGCCACGCCGAATAACTAATTGCATAAGGACCCTAAGTGGACCAAAGCCTTATTTACGTGCTCAGTTTGTGAAACTCTTGATCTTATAGAAATAATCCAGTATTTTATTAAATTACAATCATTTATTTTTCTGTAGATGAACATCACTTCTACTGATTTCCGCCCCATTCGGATAATTCCTTCGTGGCGTGCCTTCCTTTTTTGCCTTAGAATGTATTCTTCGCACAGACAAACGTTAGTACTAATGGTCATCGTACTGCTGTACCTAATGGCAATAACCAGTTTAATGTAACTGCAGAACTCCTGCATGTCACATCGCTGTTAAAGCAGCAAACACAGAGGTTCTGGAGGTAAACATAAGGGAAGATAAACATAGGGGAATGGAAAAGCTGCAAGGCGACATCAAGTGGCGTTTAAATTAAGACAATTGTGTCATGAATTCCTATTTATGTTCTAAAGTATTCGATTCAAGAATTCCAAAATGGTAGTGGAAGTAACAGCTGTAGTTTGCGCTTGACGAGTGGTTGAAGAACTTTGCCTGCCATTATGTGAAATAAAAAGGCGTAATGTTAAGGCACGGGGTTGTTTTTCGTGTTTAGGGTTTGATATCATTATAGTGCTTAAAAAAACGCTAAATGCGAAAGGATATAGTATTTTGCGGTACTGGGTACTGCGTACAGTAGAGAAACTGTTCCCTGTTGATGATTGTGTCATAAAACACTATCTCTGATGCAATGGTTTAGGATAATAACGCCCATTAAACGTACTGGTATGCCCAGACTCCCAAGTTGGCCTCTTTGGGATGCGTTGGAACGTCGATTTCGCTTCAGAACCCAGCGTCCCGATTCAGTACCTTCTCTGGTTTCGTATAAATAGTACAGCTAAACTCAATTTAGATACTCGACTTTTGAATAAAATTTCGTAATATTTAACGAGCAACAGTGGATTGTTACACAGTGTCTGTCCTTTCAGGCACCCATGGATATCTGAAGGAACATTGTATAACGTCAACTGTCAACACAGAAACTGTACAATATCATAATAAACATTAATGCCTCAACGATTATCCTATCGAATGACCCTCTCTGGCGGAAATCACACAGTTTGTGTGTGTGTGTGTGTGTGTGTGTGTGTGTGCGCGCGCGCGCGCGCGCTTGGAAGCGGTTAAGGCGACGGCTGGCCAAAAGCCAGAAATCCGAGTTGGAGTTCTGGTCCGGCGCAAATTTTCTTATGTCACTGTTACATAAAATAGATAAAGTCAATTTAGATTAGCAATTTGCGAATCAAATTTCGTAATATTTAATGAGAAGCTGTGGATCGTCACGCAGTGTCTGTTCCTTCAGACGCATACGTGTCTGAAGGAATATTGTATAGCGTGAATTGTCAAAACAGACATCGTAAAATAACAAAATAAGTTGTCGGGTTTGGCTCTTGAGGAAGAATTGGCCAATAAGAGCCATCTACGCTACAGCACAAGCGCGCCATCGGAGATCTTTATTATCCTCTCGCCTTCTTACGCTGCTGGCTTTCGTTAACACTAGTATGTTCACCTTCGCTGTGACTAGGGCCTCCCGTCGGGCAGACCGTTCGCCTGGTGCAAGTCTTCCGATTTGACGCCACTTCGGCGACTTGCGCGTCGATGCGGAAGAAATGATGATGATTAGGACAACACAACACCCAGTCTCTGAGCGGAGAAAATCTCCGACCCAGCCGGGAATCGAACCCGGGCCCTTAGGAATGACATTCCGTCGCGCTGACCACTCAGCTACCGGGGGCGGGCGTGATGGTAATGAAACGAGACAACAACTTTTGAAAAAGTTATCCAAAAACTAATTACGTTTCCGATTCGATCTAAATTTAGCCCGTACAAGGGGTTATCTTGTAGTAAGAAGGCCAGAAAAAAAGATTTAATTCTTAGCTTTACTATGTTAAAATTCACAAAATTGTGAGCTGATGTTTACACAAATGTTAATTTTACTATTTGCACGAGAGGGTTCAATAGGTAAAAAACAAATTTTTTCTCGGCGAATTTAGTTTCAAAAATGCTGAAATTGTCGTGGTACATCGTGGAATATTTCCGCTGCAGTCCCTATAGTTTCATGAAGTTTCAATAGGTGGCAGCGCTATACATAGCTGTAACTGAGGGGCGAGTTTCTTTTGGCGGAAAATCAGAGCTTCGCAGATGTTCATAGGTGTTTGCAGAACGTCTACGTAGATCTGGTAGTGAAAAAATCAAGGTGAGTCGTTGGGCGTGGCGTCTGTCATCATGACAACACTGTCGCGCAAACCTGTCCGATCTCATGGTGCAACAATATACTCTCAAATGTCTTCTGCTACCCACAGAAACGACTTCAGCATGTTCGTCACCAAGGCCTCAAGCAAGTCAGAGCTCACAAAAATTTATTGGGCTTGTTTCTCACCCTGCCTACAGCCCGGATCTAGCAACTTCCGCCTTCCATCTGTTCAGCCCAATGGAATATGCACTCCGCGGGAAGCAGTGCGTAGACGATTGGGAGGTTACGATGCAGCAAGACCATGGCTCCGACGTTGACCAGTAGAGTGGTAACACGTGACAGGCCCTACTTGTAAGACAACATAACGCCGTCGCACTGAACGGAGATTTATGTTTCATAATAGAGTTCTGAAGCAAAAAGAATGGGGAATGATATGGTGTATTGGAATCCTGAATAAAACCAACCTGCATTCAGAAAAAAATGTGTTGGATTAGTTACTGAACATCGCTCTTAAGTGCGCGACTAAGCCATCGACGTAAGTGGGCGAGAAGATATTAAAAATCTGGCACGGCGCGCATGCGCTGTTGCTGAAGTGGCTTTTACAGGCCAGTCTGAGGGTGTTTCCCCGTTTTATAGACCGCAAGTGTCTTAAATCAAAGTGTTCGTCTCGACGTAGCATACACCACTGTTGTGACCAGCTATCGTTTACAAGCTGCGCATTTCCATACGATCGTCCCTCGTGACTGAGCGTACCGGCAAGCGTTTGACTAAGTTTAAGCGATACTGGGCTTCTCTTTGTGCCCAATTGCTCTGTCTTGCAGGAATCACATTTACGGTAACAGTTATTCATTTCCTTTTTCCAACCCGTTAGTAACACCTGCGTTCTTCCAACGACGCGCATTGTTTAGTGTCACCTGGTAGTGTAACAGCAATTCATTTCCTTTTTCAATGACAAATGGATGGCTCTGAGCACTATGGGACTTAACATCTGAGGTTATCAGTCCCCTAGAACTTAGAACTACACTACTGACCATTAAAATTGCTACACCACGAAGATGACGTGCTGCAGACGCGAAATTTAACCGACAGGAAGAAGATGCTGTGATATGCAAATGATTAGCTTTTCAGAGCATTCACACAAGGTTGGCGCCGATGGCGACACCTACAACGTGCTGACATGAAGAAAGTTTCAAACAAAATTCTCATACACAAACAGCAGTTGACCGGCGTTGCCTGCTGAAACGTTGTTGTGATGCCTCGTGTAACGAGGAGAAATGCGTACCATCACGTTACCGACATTGATAATGGTCGGATTGTAGCGTATCGCGATTACGGTTAATCGTATGGCGACATTGCTGCTCGCGTTGGTCGAGATCCAATGACTGTTAGCAGAATATGGAATCGGTGGGTTCAGGAGGAATCAGGAGGATAATACGGAACGCCGTGCTGGATCCCAACGGCCTCGTATCACTAGCAGTCGAGATGACAGGCATCTTATCCGCATGGCTGTAACGGATCGTGCAGCCACGTCTGATCCCTGAGTCAACAGATGGGGACGTTTGCAAGACAACAACCATCTGCACAAACAGTGCGACGACGTTTGCAGCAGCATGGACTACCAGCTCGGAGACCGTGGCTGCGGTTACCCTTGACGCTGCATCACAGACAGGAGCGCCTGCGATGGTGTTCTCAACGACAAACCTGTGTGCATGAATGGCGAAACGTTTTTTTTTTCGGATGAATCCAGGTTCTCTATACATCATGATGATGGTCGCACCCGTGTTTGGCGACATCGCGGTGAACGCACATTCGAAGCTTGTATTCGTCATCGCCAGTATGGCGTATCACCCGGCGTGATGGTATGGGGTGTCATTGGTTACACGTCTCTTGTTCGCATTGACGGCACTTTGAACAGTTGCAAGAGGTCAAGAGATGAGTTGGGTGCCGATATATGCTAAGAGTGGTCTTCGTCTAGCCTAGACCTGGTGGGCCAGTCTAAATCCATCTAAAGTTCTTTGCGGTCGGAGGTCGGACTACAGGCTAGTGACTTGCACCTAAAGGCAGACGTTTTGCAGGAAATCTTGGAAATAATACATTTCAAATGTGTTACGACCCGTGGCTCTATCCTTCATTCGATCCCTGCGAAACCCTACATTTCAGCAGGATAATGCACGACCGCATGTTTCAGGTCCTGTACAGACCTTTCTGGATACCGAAAATGTTCGACTGTTGCGCTGGCCAGCACATTCTCCAGATCTCTCACCAATTGAAAACGTCTGGTCAATGGTGGCTGAACAACTGGCTCGTCACAATACACCAGTCACTACTCTTCATGAACTGTGGTATCGTGTTGAAGCTGCATGGGCAGCTGTATCTGTACACGCCATCCAAGCTCTGTTTGACTCAATGCCCAGGCGTGTGAAGGCCGTTATTAGGGCCAGAGGCGGTTGTTCTGGGTACTGATTTCTCAGGATCTGTGCACCCAAATTACGTGAAAATGTAATCACGTGTCAGTTACAGTATAGTATATTTGTCCAATGAATACCCGTTCATCATCCGCATTTCTTCTTGGTGTAGCAATTTTAATGGGCAGTAGTGTACTTATACCCAACTAACCTAAGGACATTACACACATCCATGCCCGAGGCAGGATTCGAATCTGCGACCGTACCGCTACCGTGGTTCCAGACTGAAGCGCCTAGAACCGCTCGGCCACACGGGCCGGCATTTCCTTTTCCCTACCCGTTAGTAACACCTGCGTTCTTCCAACGACGCGCATTGTTTAATGTCACCTGGCGACAGGATAAGCAGCAGTCGCCCCTCCGCATAACTTTCATCATGTACTGTAATTGCGAGAAGCCGTCGGCGGCGCGGCGGGAGGAACGGCCGGCTGCAGCATCTGCTCACGCAGCAGAGTGGCGCGGCGGCCAGGACGGTACGGCGCGCCGGCCTGCGGTCTGCGCCGCCGAGTCACTGACCGCCGGCCCTCGCGCAAGAAGCCCGGAGCCCGGCCGCGCCCACCGTGTCACGTCCATCCTCGGTGAGGCTGCCGGCCGCGCCTCGTGAGAAGAGCGCGCTCATTGAGGACGCGCCCGGTCCCACGCCGCCCACACTGCGGTACCGCCACTGCCGCACAGGAAATGATGCATTATGCGCTTAGCGGGAAATGCCACGATTCCGGCGGTTTTTCACCACCGAGAGTCATTACTTCGAGACCCACACCGCTCATCTCTGGGAGCTCTGCAGATTGCACAAGACGAGTCTTCTGGAATGATTCCAGGCCATCTAAAAAGTGTGTGTGTGTGTGTGTGTGTGTGTGTGTGTATGTGTGTCCCCACAAAGCAGTGTACAGGGGTCCACAAAAATATGGAAACACCAAACACACAACACATTCCATGCCTAATACGGAGTCGAGTGTTCGAAACAGCTTCCACTCCTCCCGAAATGCATAAATACAAGTCCTACATGGATTTCAAGAAACGATTATACCATTCTTCCTGCAAGATAGTGGCTACAACAAGTAACGATGGGCCGGAGAGGCCGAGCGGTTCTAGGCGCTACAGTCTGCAACCGCACGACCGCTACGGCCGCAGGAACGAATCCTGCCTCGGGCATGAATGTGTGTCATATCCTTAGGTCAAGTAGTTCTAAGTTCTAGGGCATTACACCGCTCGGCCACCCCGGCCGGCAGATCTCAAGTAAAAGAAGATGTGGTGGCAACTGAGCTGTTTCATAAACACGTGAGGGCCCTGATGGGAAACTGATGACTTCATCTGGACTTAACTACGGTATCGACAGACTTACATTCAGTGACCACACTTAGCGACATGAAAATAGTGTGTTCGTGTTCGTTTATTTTGAGCGTGTCTTCAGTTTTCGCTGCAAGCGTGGGCTATTCTCGCAACGATGACAAATTCTGATAGTTTTGGAAAAAAGCAAGACTTCATTTATTAACTTCACAGGGAGTGTCATCATTTTTCAAAAAACGTATGACAGTTTTGTCTTACCAGAAGATTCGATCGCAAATCTACTTTCTCCTTTCTCCAACAGCTGGGTTGAGAAAATTTAAGCACTGTCATCCCCCAGATGTACTCCCTCGAGGTTTAAAGTTATCTTTCTCACAGGTCTCCATAAAACTAAATGTTTTAAATTTTGTTGATCTCATCGGCTGGCGCTGACTTATTGTGATGGGGGACAAAGTTTAAAGAAAGTCTCCGCAGATATATACCAAACTTTCTCCTACGAGATGGTCATTTTCTCTCATAGTGACATCAGAGCCTCGCGAGGTTTCTCGTTTATCCTAATTATTTACGTGTCAAACGCGGTGCTTGTTCGGTTGAATTTTCTCTAAGAATTCCAGAGTTACGCACTACCATCCCACCCCCACCCCCTCCCCCCTAAAATTAGGGCAGCGAGGTTTTGTCATAGGTATTTGGTAATACTTCATGATCTGCGTCACATGCGTAGCAAGTTCGGTTAAATTGCTCCGTATGCTGCCACCCACAAAATTATACATGCAAAATCATGATCGACAAGCAGATAATTCCTCCATTCCTGCCGAGTTGGGCCGTCAGCCGATGCTACCTCGCTGTCGTTTACTGGCAGGATAAGGAATTCTTGCCATTTACGGCACACACAGAAAACACTAATATTTACAGTTGCCGTGAATCAGTTATGTCGATAGTGAGGAACAACTTTAGTTTTCTAATTATAACACAGTTGTCCCCGTGTGTGATAACTCTCCATACAACAGATATCCTCTCTACAAGTAATTCACAACACTATATCTCCTTTCAAAACGAAAGTTAATATCCCACTTGCTATATAGCTGCGCTACGTAGGACACGTTAAACTGTGCCAGGCTTATGATATCCCTTGTTACCGTCTTCAAATGTTTTCCATACTTTCAGAGACCCCTGAGGGCCACTACCCAACCGCTCCAAAAACCACTAGAGGAGATTTACGTCGCATTTCTGATTTTTTTCCTTCTGCCCCAGTAGAAACGATGAAACAACTGACATACAAGTGTTAACGGAGTCTAATTACTCAGCGTCGTCGGGTAAAGACATTTGGCAAGTTATTACAGTGGCACAGGCTTCCTTCTGGTGTTTACGAGCTGCGTTTGTTCACACATTATCTCCTGTGGGTGGCCACGGTTCGTAGCTGTGAGACAGTTTTCTCAGGAAACGAAACTACTTCGTCCAATGTTAGCCACAATACGATTAAGGAAAGCAAATAGTGAAATATTATTTATTATGTGTGCGCAGTACAGTGAAATAATTCACGCTTATATTGGCAGTTGATTTGCGGGTTTACATCATTGCTTCCCAGCCTTTTAGAGCATTATTCCTGAATGCAAATACATATTAGTTAGTAACCCCCCCCCCTTTCCGTACCATCATCAACATTAGAAGCCAAATGAACTTCTGAACGAAAGATAAACTATATTTAATTTTGCAGGTGCTTCATTAAATCACGAAATAATGAGCACAGAGAGAAATGGTAGTATTTATTTCTAAAAAAGGTATAGAAAGATAAATTGTTTCTCGCCGCATGGCAGGGGCTACCTACAACTCCTGCTCAGAAAAGAAAGCTAAGTATCGACATTCGAGATAGACTCTTGCTACAAAATGTGTTTCCTCTGAACCATTGCTTCTCTGGCGTCACTTGCTTCAGTCACACCCTGCTTACTCATTCAAAATCAACCAAGTTAAAACATGTGCACTACATTTACTGTTTGTAAATTACATTATTTCTGGACTCTCTGCTTCTGAACTGGCAGAAATAGGAAGACTTCAGGCTGTAAATGTTTTGGTCGAAACTCTGCCACTAATAATAATAATAATAATAATAATAATAATAATAATGTGTTGGCCCTAAAGGAGAGTAGTAAGCATTACATAGTTACTGTTGTGTTGCGCTGTCAATTTGTCCGTTTATTTGTTTGTAAATGAGTAATGAAGCAGTTTCTGGTCCACTGCAGAAACTGCCTGCAACTCGAAGAAGGCATTTTCCTGAGATATTTAAGCATATATGTTTTTGTTTACTGTCATAGATGTATGGGAGTGGACTACATTAGGCACAGAGAGGAGGAGATTAGTGTTTAACGTCCCGTCGACAATGAGGTCATTAGAGACGGAGCACAAGCTCGGATTAGAGATAGGAAGGGGAAGGAAATCGGCCGTGCCCTTTCAAAGGAACCACCCCGGCATTTGCCTGAAGCCATTTAGGGAAATCACGGAAAACCTAAATCACGATGGCCGGACGTGGGTTTGAACCGTCGTTCTCCCGAAGCGAGTTCAGTGTGCTAACCATTGCGACACCACGCTCGATTTAGGAACAAGGAAGATGTGTTCAAACCTCCACCACATTCTACCACGCGTTACCACAACAATCTGACAAGAATGTAGTTATTGTACCTTGCGCAGCCAGTGTTACAGTCTTACGAAACAGTGATAATAGTGACGATCTTCCGAAAATAATTCAGTGACCGAATCACAATCGAAGCCATTTGTTTTTACCATTCAGAAAATTTCATTTTATCCCTTAGGGAGCAATTACTCCCAGATAGGGAACCACTGGTGCACAGGGTGCAAATTTTAGTCGTCAGAACTCCCACCTCTGGCAGCAACAACGGCTCTAAATCGGCTGCACATCGAGTCGACCTGATACGGGTAAGTCATTCCACGCTGCTTCAAACCCCTATGCCAGAAGTTTTCAGCGGATGAGAGATCTCAAGAATGCGCTGGCAAAGACAACCAGCGAACACCTCTGTGTGGAGGTAGAGCAGGACAGTACGCACAACATGCAGTCTTGCGTCTCCTAGTTCAAAGATAACGCAGCGGGGACATCGAAGTTGGTGCACAGTCTTAACTGCCAGAATTAACGGCTATACAAACAGCATGCCATCCGAGCTCAGATCGACTCTCTACAAGCCGAGTTAGAGCCGTTGTTTCTGCCAGAGGAGGGAATTCTGGTTACAAATATTGCACTCTATAGATCCCTAAGCCACCTACAAACACGAACATATTCCGAAAGTAAGGTCCAATCGGTCTCGAAATGGTAACCACTGTGAAAATCAAAAAATTTTTATTTGCAAGAATTTGCTACACCTTCCAGTTACTTCTCTACACAGTGGCCGCTCCGACTTGGACATTTGTCGTAGCGTTGTACCAACTTTCCAGTACCCTCGTCATAGAAGGTAGCCATCTGTGCTTCCCGCCACTTCTCTATGCTGGTCTGCAATTCGTTGTGTGTGTGCCAAAATGTTGTCTTCATAGCCAGTTGTTCATGTGAGCAGAGATGAACATCAGAGGAAGTCAAATCCGGGCTGTATGGTGGGTGGTCTAACACTTCCCAACGAAAACGCTGAAGGGGCGTCCTTATTTCCCCTGCAGTGTGAGCGAAGAACTGCCATGAAGAAGGAAAGGCATGGCAGGTACGTTATGCCAGGTAGCATGAAGTCAGGCGAAACCTCGCAGTGGCCATCCATACTTGGCGGGAGACACTATTGTTCTAGGCATCTTTACGTGCTCACTGTGTGCTCAGAACAGCAAAGAGCGAGTGATGCGATCGACATGCATACTAGAGGCCCCGCACAACAAGTGTGTGCAAAGTTTCATCAGATTTTCACTCTCGTTTCCAGTTCGCGACCTATCGGAACTTACTTTCCGAATAGCCCTCGTATAATCATATATTTTTCCCACTATACCGTACACAAATAATAAGCGAAATTTTGTTGCTTGCTCTCCTTCTTCGTGTTGTAATTTTAATGGTAAATATTGTACAAGGTAGTTCTGTTTCTTCAGAAAAGAAAATCAACAGTAATTTTAGTTTCTACGAGACTCAGAGGGCCACAGACACGGGTTCCCAGGCAGATGCCGTGTTTCTTGACTGCCGCAAGGTGTTTGATATAGTTCCCCACAGTCGTTTATTGAACAAAGTAAGACCATATGGACTATCAGACCAATTGCGTGATTTGATAGAACAGTTCCTAGATAACAGAACGCAGCATGTCAGCACGTCATTCTCAACGGAGAGAAGTCTTCCGAAGTAAGAGTGATTTCAGGTGTGCCGCAGGGGAGTGTCGTAGGACCGTTGCTATTCACAATATACATAAATGACCTTGTGGATGACATCGGAAGTTCACTGAGGCTTTTTGCGGATGATGCTGTGGTATATCGAGAGGTTGTAACAATGGAAAATTGTACTGAAATGCATGAGGATCTGCAGCGAATTGACGCATGGTGCAGGGAATGGCAATTCAAACTCAATGTAGATAAGTGTAATGTGCTGCGAAAACATAGAAAGAAAGATCCTTTATCATTTAGCTACGATATAGCAGGTCAGCAATTGGAAACAGTTAATTCCATAAATTATCTGAGAGTAGGCATTAGGAGTGATTTAAAATGGAATGACCATATAAAATTAATCGTCGGTAAAGCAGATGTCAGACTGAGATTCACTGGAAGAATCCTAAGGAAATGCAGTCCGAAAACACAGGAAGTAGGTTACAGTACACCTGTTCGCCCACTGCTTGAATACTGCTCACTGGTGTGGGATCCGTACCAGATAGGGTTGATAGAAGAGATAGAGAAGATACAACGGAGAGCAGCGCGCTTCGTTACAGGATCATTTAGTAATCGCGTAAGCGTTAGGTAGATGATTGGTAAACTCCAGTGGAAGACTCTGCAAGAGAGACGCTCAGCAGCTCGGTACGGGCTTTTGTTGAAGTTTCGAGAACATACCTCCACCGAGGAGTCAAGCAGTATATTGCTGCCTCCTACGTATATCTCGCGAAAAGACCATGAGGACAAAATCAGAGAGATTAGAGCCCACACAGAGGCATACCGACAATCTTTCTTTCCACGAACAATACGAGACTGGAACAGAAGGGAGAACCGATAGAGGTACTCAAAGTACCCTCCACCACACACCGTCAGGTGGCTTGCGGAGTATGGATGTAGATGTAGATGTAGATGTAATGGCCAGAGAACGGTTGGGTTTTGAACAAGTCCTTGGCGTCGCCACGCAGAGTATATACGGATGACACGATCTGGCGTTGCGTGCAGTCTAAGAACAACAAAGCGAACAAGCAGTGAAACTTTGTTTCTGACGACGCACAAAGCATGACTGCAAGGAAACTACATTTCATTAGAAAATTACAGTAAACTGGTGCTTACTTAGACGAGCTTGCACTGTCG
Source organism: Schistocerca americana (assembly GCF_021461395.2). NCBI lineage: Eukaryota > Metazoa > Arthropoda > Insecta > Orthoptera > Acrididae > Schistocerca > Schistocerca americana. The sequence goes on from NC_060124.1 coordinate 130,246,773, forward strand.
GTCGTGGCAACCACGCACTGGCGTCGAGATTCGCCGCGACAGAGCTGGCCACGTGTGGGGGGAGAAATAATGGGGAGAAAAGCCGCAAGGCGCTGCGAGGTACGTCGCGAGCTTTTTGCCGCGCGGACAGCCGTCCCGTCCACCTGCGGCTTGCGGCGACGGGGGCGACCGGGGCGCAAGAAGCGTCCGCCGCAAGGCCGCCGCAGCCCAGCAAGGCCGCAGCCGGCATTCCGATCTGCATCTACAGCGGCGGCGCGCGGCCAAGGCCACACACGCACACCGCCCACACCGACCCCGCTCCCTCCTTGTCAGTAACAAACTTTTTTTTTTAAAATAGCTGAAACAGCGTTCAAACCGGAACGAATGGGGACCGGCGTACGACCATTTCCAGACAGTTCACCAGTGTTCCCTACCATTCGCTAGTACGGAGTGTTCGAGAAGTCCTCGTCGAACTATTGAATATGTACCACTGAGGCAATAAACAGATGATAGAGTCCTCGCTCCAAAGCGGAGGCAAAAGATTATTGTCAGTACGGTGTTGCTTCATTTCAGTATTGCATTGTTTCAGTTGCAAAGTATGATTTAAATAATGAAAACTGCACCATTTATTTATTTTTACTGCTTACCACAACGCGTTTCAAGAATTTATTCTCGTTTTCAAGTGCATTTGTGCTACATGAATATGTTTCCTGATTTGAACAGCTCTTGGGTATCCGACCGGGTAGCGGCGTAATTTGTCCACAATCTATCGGCAGACGTACACGTTGCCATCTTCACGTGGTTCCTGACGAATGCTGTGCTGTTCCTCTCGGCGCCCTTTGCGCCTGGGTCTGAACTGGGGTCTGCAGTCTCCCTGCTGCCGCAGTCGGGGGCGGTCGCATGAAATCAGCGAAAGAAATCAGTTGTGAGTTCCTAATTGCTACTAGCAGTAATGTCAACACAGTGACTGTGCATAAGGATGGGAAACAATATTCGAGCAGTTCCTCATAAGCCACATTTTTCTCTATTCAATGTTAAGCGACGCTTGAGGGGACACGTTTCACAGAATTTTGTACTGCGTATATTAGGGGATCTGTTCGGAGACGATGACTGATCGTATTAGCGTGACAATGCAGCCTGTCGTAAAGCAGTATCAGTGGGGCAATGGTTTGAGGACAGTATCATTCCTGAAAGGCACTGGCCTGCCCCGAGTCCCGATATGAACACAATCAAACATTTCTAGGATGAGTTATAACGTTGATTTTGCCCCAGACGCCAGCGTCCAACATCACTACCTCCTCTAATCTTCAGTCGCATCAATTACAGGGTCCCCAGCAGAGTTCATGATGGACACACCCCATATAAATTTCCATTACAAGTGTCCGGATACTTTTAATCAGGTAGTGTACACTACATTCTTTTCTGAATACTCCACCGCTCACGCAACTTACGTTCAGTGTGAAGAGTAGCTCGCGCGCTTAACAGCAGACTGCAAAGACGAAGGCTGTCTCTGCTATTCATACCGAAGCGAGAGCCTCAGATGAGACTACGCAAACTTCCTCTGATGGTTCGCTGAAAAATCGATAACACCGACGGGATATCAGCGAGCATCTAAGAATGCGAATTGAATATCATCTAATGCTGTTCGTTGCGGCCGGCTACTGCTTTACACCAGAGAAAATGTTCGTTCGCTGATGCTTGTGAGCAAAGTAATTGTATACACTACGACTTGACGAGCATAGATATAGATGTTGAATCCAAAACAGCAAAGACTTTTTTCGCACTTGCCCTGCGTCACTGTTCCAGCCGTCAGTTACTTCGTCAAATTAAGTTGTCCCATTCTCTGCACCGCACCACCACATTTACTGGCTCATGAACAACCGTTACCTGCACAATGGAATGACGACAATGAAAATTTGTGCCGGACCAGGACTCGAACTCGGATTTCCCGCTTATCGCGAGAGCTCAACTTACCATTAGGCCAGTGATTCCCAAACTGGGCGTGTTTCCCCTTAAGGGATAAAAACAAAAGGGTTTTATTGTGATTCAGTCGTAAAACTAAACTATCTTTAGAAGATCTTCACTAAGATCACAATTTTGTAAGATTAATACGTAAGTTATCAATAATTTTTTTCTAATTTACTAGCGTTATGCAGATTACAGGTTTCTCACGTAGTCCACCTACTACACACATACTGTGTGGTTTGCACAATAGATCGATCATGGAAAAATTGAGATATATATGTAACAAATCCTGAATATCTAATGAAGATATCTTCTCCAAGTTGTCGATAGTTTCTGCAATAGACCAGAGGTTGCTCCCTTGCTCACTTCGAAACAGATAAATAAACTAAACGGCAGCACAACAGTACGGAGTGTGTTTCAGTAGGAACGGTTAACATTCAGGTGTATAACAGGAACAATCATTTGTAGCAAAAAAGTCTAGTATACAAAGGCATAAAATGCATACCTTAACAGCTATCAGCACTTCTTCGTCTTCGATACTGTGAAACACATCTTTTCTACTGCAAGCTCTTTGTTTTCCATATTTTGAGAGGTGATAGAATGGACTAAAATACGAAAAACAGTCCAGGAAACGCGAGCTGAAATGCATACATATGAGCACTGGTTCATCTTTGCTGTTGTGAATGACATATTTACTACTGAACAAGTGTGCGCAGTGCTTACGTCATGTATTCTAGAGCCTATGTGTACCAAACAATTTTTTCTTGTTGTCTCCTCCCAAAACGTGGAAAGCAAGGATCTTGCAGTAGAAGAGATTTTTTTTTTTCACAGTATCGAAGATGAAGAAGTGCTAGTAACTCTTAGGGTATTCATTTTAGAACCCATGATTACTAAACTTTTCAGCTTCGAATTATCATTCCTCTCTTATCCCTGAATATTGTTTATTCCTCCTGGGACGCCCTTTATACGGGCTACTATAGTGCTGTGTACAGTATTATTATTATTATTATTGTTATTAATTACTATAATAGTCGTCATACACAAAGCGGTAACAGCCTGAAGTCTTCCAGTTTCTGCCAGGTCAGAATTAAAGAATCTACCCATCAAATGATTTACAAATGGTAAGTATAGCGCACACACTTTTAACTTGGTTCATTTTAGATGGAGGTGCAGGCGAAGCATGCGGCACTAGGGAAAGTAATAGTGCAGGGGAAGCATGTTTTGTAACAAGTGCCTACCTCCCCCCTAACCCCCCCCCCCCCCCCACTATTACTAGATATCTTTCTTATATGAGAAGGAAGAGACGTTATTGTTGGCAATGCACGGGAAACTGCTTCATCATTCGTTCTCATTTTCTACCTCTCTCTCTCTCTCTCTCTCTCTCTCTCTCTCTCTTTTTCTCTCTGCCCAAACCCAGCACATGACTGGTAGAAAAGAAATGTGGGATTCAAGATTTATAGATGTGACAGAAGATTTTTGACTATGATAACAACGAAAATAAAAGGAAGTAATTGCAAAGTCCAGGACTGAATAACAATATCGTTGTTAAAACAAGTAACTGAATGGATCTGGAGCATGATTTATGACGTGGGGTTACTGAAAACAGCTCAAACGCAAAATGGCTGTTAGACATAATCATTACCAATTGCCTCATTCACTTACTCATTAGTTTGTGACTTAATAAAATACCCATAAAACTAAATACCATTCATCTTTCACTATTTTTAAAATGAAAGCGCTCAAAGAAAGTTATTTTTCGTTCTGAAGTTTAGTTAGGTGCTAAAGTTGGTGAAGGTGCTGCGAGCGGTGGTAGGGAGAATGTGGGGCGGTACTGCCTGACATCTGGTTGCACTCAGTGATAATGGTCTAAGAAAGCCACTGGTCTACAACCTGTACTCGTACATACATTGTGCATATTCCCGCACAGGCGAGACATTTTAGTTGAAAGTCGCTGGCCAGGTGTCGGCAGACAAATGCGATAGTTCAGTGCCTGTGTTATTCCGAATTACGGAGCAATCTCCAAAGGAACATTGCTTCGTAATTCGGATTAACACAGGCACTGCAATATCGTATTTACTGGCTCTTGTTTAAGATCGTAGGTACCGTCCCGCATTAAGGGCTGAAGCGCTATTTGGAATGCAGACTTTTCTTAAGAGAGTATGATCGTCTGTGACAGTAGACTATACAGTCTTTTTACTGGAGCCAACAGTAGGTTAGCATTATGAAGTTTACGCTGGTAATATAGCAGACTCGACGTAAGAAGCTCTCCAACGGTTGTGGGACTGACTTGACCAGTCACGTAACGCGATTTTCTATACGTCTCTATGGCAGTGCCTTGATGTTGTCGCACCTCTGTAGACGACTAGGCCTATGGTTTCTATTGCAGACGTTGGCGCTTCTCAGTTGAAGGCTGGCAACAGCGCTGCCGGCTGTCGGGGGGCTTCTTTAGCTTTACTACAGCCTTTGGTAAGAGATACTTTACGAGGTAACACAAATGTATTACTGAAGGACAAGATAGAAAATGTATTATATTAGTTAACTTACATGTAAGAGGACAGCTTTTGTCCGTCACACGGAGCCAAGCAGTCCATCGTAACTCAAGAGGTTTTGTGGTCTCCCTAAACCACATCGAGCAATATCGGCCACATGTCCTTCAAAAGGTCACAGTGTGGATAGCACGACATAGGTTATTTAAACCCTGGTCCTTCTGAATACAAACTCATTGAATTAATTATTATGCAGTCTAGTTCGACAGTACTTCTGTAAACGTCTGTACTTTGGTCCTCAAAAATGAGTTTAAAGGTTAAAATACGATTATACAAATCCATCGTGGAACCAATAACAAGTAATGGGAAAGAGTGTTCCAAACTCGCAAAAAGAAATAAAAATAGGGTTAGAGATTTAGGAGTGGACAAGTTGAGACTGCATTGTAGAATTTCTCCAACTTGACTGCGTAAGAAATGAAGAAGTAACAGAAAATACGCAGTCCCATTGCAAAAGAAAACGATACTGTTGAAAAAAGTAAATAAACTGTGTATTATTTCAGACGTAATTGCCATGACTGTTAATACATTTATCCCACTGCGAGAAAAGACGGTCAGTGGCTTCACGGAAAGATTTTTGCGGTTACCTACGAGCCATGATTGTGCCGATGCGTGCGCTCCTTGGCCTGAAGCAAATCAATGGCGACAAGTACTGAAATCGCATTGGAGGAGTTCGGGACGGTATGGAGGATGCGTAAGGGCTTCCCAGCGAAACTTCTGCAGAATAGTCGAAACAATCTTGACAACATGTTGGTGCACCCAAACAACCTTGGAAACATGTGGCCTGCACACGTTTCGCTGGGAAGCGCTTACGCATCCGCCATTCAGGTCTGTCCCCATGAGAGTTCCGTATTTTTGAAGCCCTAAAGAAAGGCATTACTGGCTGTCGATTTGCTCTGGATAAAGAGGTGCACGACTGAGTACAATCATGGTTCCGTAGATAACCACATTTTTCCATGAGGCTACTAACCGCCTTGTCTCACAGTGGGATAAATGTATTAACAGTTACAGAGATTATTTTTGAAGTAATAAACAGTTTACTTACTTTTTTCAACTGTCTGCTTTTCTTTTCACTCGTCCTTACAGTGTTACGGATAGAATAGGAGAACAGATGTGACGGTTAGGGCATGTCGAAGAAAATAGATGACCAAAGTGAGCGCTTTCATTGCAACCTCCATGGCGGGAAAGAAGAGGAAGACCACGAAAAGGGTGGTTAAAATGGTTTGAATGGCTCTGAGTACTAAGGGACTTAACTTCTGAGGTCATCAGTCCCTAGAACTTAGAACTACTTAAACCTAACTAACCTAAGGACATCACACACATCCACGCCCGACGCAGGATTCGAACCTGCGACCGAAGCGGTCGCGCGGCTCCAGACTGTAGCGCCTAGAACCGCTCGGCCACTCCGGCCGGCTAAGTGTGGTTAATGGGTATCCAAGAAGCGACGGAGAGAAGAGGATTAGAAGAGGATGTGGAAGAATGGTGAGATCAAGACGTTTGGTGACCGAGATGGCGGATACGACGAAGCTGTGGAACCCCCGCGACAAGAAGAAATTTATTCAAGGAGAGGGGGTAGGGAGGATCGTATGATGTGCAGTGGAATTTCAAATCTCGGCCTTAACACAGGAAATTATTTAGAAGCGTGTGAAAATTCTAGAATGAATAAAAACTCTGTATCTGAGGTTCCACTTGTGAGGACAGAGCCTGCAGTACTAAGATTGGAAAAGATTATGACGCAAGGAGAGTCAAAGTCTCAGGGAAGTCGTATAATAGTCCATGACGCATCGCATGTAGTCCGCACAACAGCCGAATCAAATTGCAGCACATGGGAGATAATATACACGTTGGTTGTAAATACTACATCAAGAGCTGAACAAAAAGTTCCGGACGCGGCCTGAGCAAAGAGAAGAGTGGCTGGCGCAAAACTTGAGACGCGAGGTAAGCTGCGCGGGATCCGGTAGCCTTAAATGACCGCTCCGGGCAGGGCTCGCGTGCAGACGACCTGCCCGCCGTCTTTATTGCTAGTTAGCTGCCCTGGCCGCCTCCCCGGCGACAGCTGCCTAATGCATGGCGCTTGCGTGCGAGTCGTCTGCCTACCCAGCCGCCCTGCGGGCGCCCGCCGAGCAACACCGCGATCGCCGCCACCCGTCTCGCACCGATGGCGTTTAGAAGCAATTACGGCGCGTCACGGCACGCCACGTCCCCAGCATGCAATACGCCACTGTCTGCAGTTACGCGTCAGTCGTACGTTCAAATCTAAAATCTTACCTACAGATATAAAAAACAAGTGAATATCGAGGTGACAAAAGTTACGGGATAGCAAAATGGGCATACAAAGATGGCGCTAGTATCGCGCACACAAGGTATAAAAGGTCAGTGCACTGGCCACGCTGTCATTTGTACTTACGTGTTTCATGTGAAAAGGTTTCCGACATGATGATGGCGCAAGAAGGGAATTAACAGACTTTGAACGCGGAATGGTAGTTGGAGCTATACGAATGAGACATTACATTTCGGAAATCGTTAGGGAATTCAATATTCTGAGATCCGCAGTGTCAAGAGAGAGCCGAGAGTACCTATTTTCAGGCATTACCTCCCGCCACGGACAACGCAGTGGCCGACGGTCTTCACTGGACGACCGAGAGCAGAGGTGTTTGTGCAGACTTGTCGGTGCTGACTGACAAGCAACAATGCGTGAAATAACCGCAGAAATCAATGTGCGACGTACGACGAAGGTGTCCACTAGCACAGTGCGGCGAAATTTGGTGTTAATGGGCTATTTACAGCACATGACCGATGCGACTGCCTTTACTAACAGCACGCCATGCCCTACAGAACCTCTCCTGAGCTCGTGGCCATATCGGTTGGACCCTTGACGACTGGAAAAACGTGACCTGGTGACATGAGTCCCGATTTCATTTGGTAAGAGCTGATGGTGGGATTCGAGTCTGGCGTAGACTCCAAGAAGCCATGAACCCAAATTGTCAACAAGGCACTGTGCAAGCTGGTGGTGACTCCATAGTGGTGTGAGCTGTGTTTACATGGAACGGACTTGGTACTCTGGTCCAACTGAACCGCCCATCGACTGGGAACAGTTATGTTTGTCTACTTGGACACCATTGTCAGCCATTCATGGACCTCACATTCGCAAACAATGACGGAATTTTTAACGACGACAATGCACCATGTTCACGACTGGTTAGGAGAACATTCTGGACAATTCCAGCCACACGCACACACACAAAGTTAAAATACAAACAAAATTCAAATTTGGCGCCGAACACTCTGTGAACAAATGAACACTGACTGGGCTGGGACACACAACAAACCACAATCGCACTGTGTTCTGGTGTAGCGAAAAGTGTTTTACTACGTTATTTGTGGAAAATACTTGTTATAGTTACGTATGCATCACAACATCTCAGTATGATGCCGAGAATGGAAGTGCTTGGCACACGAAAACGTAAGTAAATACGAAAATAGGCGCAAAAACATCGCGAAAAACTAAAACACGTTCTAGAAGATAGGTTAACTACCAGCAAAAAACTTTCTCATCAACATCGTTTGGTTGCAGATGACAAGCTACCTGTAGTAATTAACACAAAAGTGATCCAGAAAATTGATGCACACCAAACGTAAAAGTACTTACAAAAAGAAACGATCTCCTGTTTCAACTAAAAATGCACATAATTTTATAATCATTTAACAAAAATGTTCACACTGCAGAATAAATAAAAACGAAAACCCACTGATGATGGCATAGTGGTGCCGAAACATGTTTGGGTACTGAGAAAAACGGTGTTTTGCGTAACTGGCGGACCATACATCCAACAATTTTTAACTGCAAACACGGCCAATACAAGGAGCTGCGAATCAAAAGTAGCTAGCTTGTGCGTTAGCAACTCATGTGCTCACAGGTGATATTACCTAACACACAAGTAATAACGGCAAGACAAAATGAAACATGTAATAAACATTTATTAATGTGATTCCGTTGATCTCCCCAGCGTCTTATATGTTTATGCTCTTCACGTGTATGCTGCCGGATATGATCGTCTTCACTTCACGATATTTCGGCTATCCATCTGGCTGCCATCTTCAGGTGCGATCTCTGAGTACACAATCACGCCGGAACTGAATGAACATCAGAAACGGCGGCTCCTTTATTAGCGCTGTTGAGTACGCCATTGCTCGCTTTCCTGAAGACTTGGCAGAGGAAATTAGACCGGAAGTTTCTTATCATCTTCGTCACTAAAGAGTAATATTTCTTCCAGTGAAAGGAAGGCCATTCGGTCATTGAGGGAAGATAAGGATCTTTTAGTTCTTCCGGCTGATAAAGGTAGTGCCACTGTTCTTTTGTCTCGTCAAGTTTATTTGGCTAAAATGGTCTGTTTGTTGGAAGATTCTGCTTACCGTAAACTTCGGAGTGATTCTACAGATCAGACAAAGCGGAAGACCATTTCACTTATTAAGAAGAGCTCCCTGCCAAAGGACACCATTAAAAAACTTCATCCAGGACCGGCAGTACCGCCCAGGTTGTAAGGTTTACCGAAGGTGCGTAAAGTTGGAACTCTTCTTCGTCCTATCGTTAGTAATTTGGGCGCTCCTACTTACAATTTAGCTAAATATCTTGCTTCCATCCTCAGCCCTTACGTTGAGAAATGTGAACATCATTTATCCAACTCAACTGATTTTATTCAGCGGTTGAAGTCTTTATGCATTGGAACATCTGACCTTTTAGTTAGTTTGGATGTGGTTTCTCTTTTCACCCAGGTATCTTTGGAAGAGTCCTTGTTGTTAATTGGTCAACTTTTTGATGATAAAACTACTGAGCTGAGTCGCCAAGTGTTGACATCGACATATTTTTTATTTAATGACGTATTTTTGAACAAACTGACGGTCTGGCTATGGGGCGTCCTGTTTCCCCTATTGTCGCCAATTTTTTTATGGAAGATTTTGAATATGTCGCACTGAGGACTACTTCTCTTCAACCTACATGTTTTTGGAGATACGTGGATGATATTTTCATTGTTTGGCCACATCGAATGGAAGCTCTTAATCGGGTTTTAGATTAGTTTAACTGTCTTCATCCACGCATCAAATTTTCGACGGAAATTGAAAAAAGATGGCAAATTACCTTTTTTGGATGGTACCCTGGGACATGGCATATACTATAAACCCATACATACGGGCCGCTATCTTCATTCTACGAGCTGTCATCTACCACATCAGCGCATGGGCGTTCTATGTACAATGGTCAAGAGAGCTTATGCCATTTCTGATTCCGAAAATTTGACATGCGAACTGGATCATCTTAAGGCTGTCTTCAAGCTCAACGGATATACCAATCATCAAATTAATCGTGCTTTTCAGTTTTTGACCATCAAGTGAACCAGCGCTGTATACTAGTAAATCAGTTGCTTTTCTACCCTTTGCTAGTAGTATTCCTTCAAAAATTTATAGAATTCTAAGGAAATATAATATCAAAAGTGTTCTTTTGCCTTTGGCCAAGAGCAGAGCCCTGTTTAGGTCTGTTAAAGATGATTTGGGATTGAGAGAGCCTGGAGTTTATGAAATTCCCTGTCATTGTGGAAAGACCTATATCGGACAGACTATTCGCAATGTTTGTGACCGAGGTGTGGAACATCAGCGTCACAAACGTTTGCGCCAGCCTGAAAAATCTGCCGGCGCCGAACATTGTCTCAATGAAGGGCATATCATGTCGTTTAAAGAGACGCAAATTAATGCACCGGCTTCTCGTTACTGGGATTGTGTACTCAAGGAATCCATCGAAATACATCTGATGACATTATTAACAGACTTAAACGTTTTCCTTTAAGCATGATATGGAACCCTATTTTGTCTGGAATAAATCAACAACGGTCTGGTTTTCGACCCACTACATCTTAATTCCCCCCCCCATGAACCATGAACCATGCGTGCCTCAGCGATACAGATAGCCGTACCGTAGGTGCAACCACAACGGAGGGGTATCTGTTGAGAGGCCAGACAAATGTGTGGTTCCTGTAGAGGGGCAGCAACCTTTTCAGTAGCTGCAAGGGCAACAGTCTGGATGATTGACTGATCTGGCCTTGTAACAATAACCAAAACGGCTTTGCTGTGCTGGTACTGCGAACGGCTGAAAGCAAGGGGAAACTACAGCTGTAATTTTTCCCGAGGGCATGCAGCTTTACTGTATGATTAAATGATGATGGCGTCCTCTTGGGTAAAATATTCTGGAGGTAAAATAGTCCCCCATTCAGATCTCCGGGCGGGGACTACTCAAGAGGATGTCGTTATCAGGAGAAAGAAAACTGGCGATCTACGGATCGGAGCGTGGAATGTCAGATCCCTTAATCGGGCAGGTAGGTTAGAAAATTTAAAAAGGGGAATGGATAGGTTAAAGTTAGATATTATGGGAATTAGTGAAGTTCCGTGGCAGGAGGAACAAGACTTGTGGTCAGGTGACTACAGGGTTATAAACACAAAATCAAAGAGGGGTAATGCAGGAGTAGGTTTAATAATTAATAGGAAAATAGGAATGCGGTTAAGCTACTACAAACAGCATAGTGAACGCATTATTGTGGCCAAGATAGATACGAAGCCCACACCTACTACAGTAGTACAAGTTTATATGCCAACTAGCTCTGCAGATGACGAAGAAATTGAAGAAATGGATGATGACATAAAAGAAATTATTCAGGTAGTGAAGGGAGACGAAAATTTAATAGTCATGGGTGACTGGAATTCGAGTGTAGGAAAAGGGAGAGAAGGAAACATAGTAGGTGAATATGGATTGGGGCTAAGAAATGAAAGAGGAAGCCGCCTTGTAGAATTTTGCACAGAGCACAACATAATCATAACTAAAACTTGGTTTAAGAATCATGAAAGAAGGTTGTATACCTGGAAGAACCCTGGAGATACTAAAAGGTATCAGATAGATTATATAATGGTAAGACAGAGATTTAGGAACCAGGTTTTAAATTGTAAGACATTTCCAGGGGCAGATGTGGACTCTGACCACAATCTATTGGTTATGACCTGTAGATTAAAACTGAAGAAACTGCAAAAAGGTGGGAATTTAAGGAGATGGGACCAGGATAAACTGAAAGAACCGGAGGTTGTACAGAGTTTCAGGTAGAGCATAAGGGAACAATTGACAGGAATGTGGGAAAGAAGTACAGTAGAAGAAGAATGGGTACCTTTGAGGGATGAAGTAGTGAAGGCAGCAGAGGATCAAGTAGGTAAAAAGACGAGGGCTAGTAGAAATCCTTGGGTAACAGAATAAATATTGAATTTAATTGATGAAAGGAGAAAATATAAAAATGCAGTAAATGAAGCAGGCAAAAAGGAATACAAACGTCTCAAAAATGAGATCGACAGGAAGTGCAAAATGGCTAAGCAGGGATGGCTAGAGGACAAATGTAAGGTTGTAGAGGCCTATCTCACTAGGGGTAAGATAGATACTGCCTACAGGAAAATTGATGAGACCTTTGGATATAAGAGAACGACTTGTATGAATATCAAGAGCTCAGATGGAAACCCAGTTCTAAGCAAAGAAGGGAAAGCAGAAAGGTGGAAGGAGTATATAGAGGGTCTATACAAGGGCGATGTACTTGAGGACAATATTATGGAAATGGAAGAGGATGTAGATGAAGATGAAATGGGAGATGTGATACTGTGTGAAGAGTTTGACAGAGCACTGAAAGACCTGAGTCGAAACAAGGCCCCCGGAGTCGACAACATTCCATTGGAACTACTGACGGCCTTGGGAGAGCCAGTCATGACAAAACTCTACCATCTGATGAGCAAGATGTATGAAACAGGCGAAATACCCTCAGACTTCAAGAAGAAAATAATAATTCCAATCCCAAAGACAGCAGGTGTTGACAGATGTGAAAATTACCGAACTATCAGTTTAATAAGTCACAGCTGCAAAATACTAACAAGAATTCTTTACAGACGAATGGAAAAACTGATAGAAGCCAACCTCGGGGAAGATCAGTTTGGATTCCGTAGAAACACTAGAACACGTGAGGCAATACTGACCTTACGACTTATCTTAGAAGAAAGATTAAGGAAAGGCAAACCTACGTTTCTAGCATTTGTAGACTTAGAGAAAGCTTTTGACAATGTTGACTGGAATACTCTCTTTCAAATTCTAAAGGTGACAGGGGTAAAACACAGGGAGCGAAAGGCTATTTACAATTTGTACAGAAACCAGATGGCAGTTATAAGAGTCGAGGGGCATGAAAGGGAAGCAGTGGTTGGGAAGGGAGTAAGACAGGGTTGTAGCCTCTCCCCGATGTTGTTCAATCTGTATATTGAGCAAGCAGTAAAGGAAACAAAAGAAAAATTCGGAGTAGGTATTAAAATTCATGGAGAAGAAATAAAAACTTTGAGGTTCGCCGATGACATTGTAATTCTGTCAGAGACAGCAAAGGACTTGGAAGAGGAGTTGAATGGAATGGACAGTGTCTTGAAAGGAGGATATAAGATGAACATCAACAAAAGCAAAACAAGGATAATGGAATGTAGTCTAATTAAGTGGGGTGATGCGGAGGGAATTAGATTAGGAAATGAAACTGATGATGGTCGAAGTAGAGAGGATATATATACCCAGCGATCGAACCTGAAGATGGCGTCCAGATGGATCGCCGAAATATCGTATTGTGAAGATGATCATATCAGCATACCCGTGAAGAGAAATTTGTTGACATCCAGTATTGATTTAAGTGTCAGGAAGACATTTCTGAAAGTATTCGTATGGAGTGTAGCCATGTATGGAAGTGAAACATGGACGATAAATAGTTTGGACAAGAAGAGAATAGAAGCTTTCGAAATGTGGTGCTACAGAAGAATGCTGAAGATTAGATGGGTAGGTCACATAACTAATGAGGAAGTATTGAATAGGATTGGGGAGAAGAGAAGTTTGTGGCACAACTTGACCAAAAGAAGGGATGGGTTGGTAGGACATGTTCTGAGGCATCAAGGGATCACCAATTTAGTATTGGAGGGCAGCGTGGAGGGTAAAAATCGTAGAGGGAGACCAAGAGATGAATACACTAAGCAGTTGCAGAAGGATGTAGGTTGCAGTAGGTACTGGGAGATGAAAAAGCTTGCACAGGATAGAGTAGCATGGAGAACTGCATCAAACCAGTCTCAGGACTGAAGACCACAACAACAACATCTTAATTTGCGATTTATCACTTTCGGCAGTTTCTACCACCGGCGGCGCTGCAATCCTTCGCTTCGAAGGGCAGCTCTTCCGCTTCTCGCGCAGGCGCAGTGGCCTGGACCAGGGGTATAAGGGAGCCGCCATTTCTAATGTTGATTAGGTTACGGCATGATAGTATACCCAGCGACCCAACCTGAAGATGGCGTCCAGATGGATCGCCGAAATATCGTATTGTGAAGATGATCATATCAGAATACCCGTGAAGAGCATGAACACCTTTTATTAATATTAACACACTGTAGAGTTATCTATTCAACTTTGAGTGATGAATGATGTGTGGATCTGTAATCCAAGTCTTCACACTAATCTAACTCAAAACATTGAAAGAGAACTATCTAATTTATTGAAGTTCAGTCTGGACGACTGTATCTAACAGTTTTTAGTTCTCGCTCTAAATATATCACTCGGACACTTGGTAAATATACCACTCAAAACTGCAACTATGCGAACTGACCGATTGTGTCTGCGCCTCCATATTTATCTGCGAAGGGAGAAATAATGTTGCATCTGCGATCTGGCTCGTGGAAGCAGAAAGTAGTTCTTGGTGTCAGCGCCCTCTCTGGCAGCTGATGTAACTATAGGCACATGGAGCGGACTTTTTGAAGCGATCGCGGCGAAAGCATACATTGGTTCCAATTTATGAGTGCGACAGATCGGAACTGAGTGGCACTAAGCGTGCAGTATGCCTGCTTGGTGTCGCCCTCTGGTCATTTCACTGTGAACCATACATAACAGTGACACCGCAGCAAAACGCTGACGCTGGGGGTTTTAGAGAAGGAACACAAACTACTAAGGTTAGAGAAGGAAAATGAGCAGGGATCATCTCGACTGAACGGGTTCCGATAACGCACGGAAACGCTAAATCATAATAATCGCTTGCAGTGACAGTTCCGTGCTCTCAAGTAGGAGATCTGTGTCTTCACAACAGTGGCTAATTCGCTGAAGAAGAATCCCGACTGTTGGACTCAGCAGTACAGTCAAAGGAACTACGCACTGAGGCCAACAAGTGTTATTCTCCACGTGAGGCATCGTCGAATGGGGGCGGAAGGTCGGAAACAGTACATCACAGCCTGGGTCGTTAAACATAGAGTGGAATGGCGCTGTGGTACGACACTGTAGTCGTACTGCTACTCCAAATTTAGGTTAATTGTTATTTCCTTAAACGCAACTTCGAAAAGAGCAGCTAATCTTCCTTCAAGTTCCTCAGTTCCTTCCCAGAAAAAATACACCGAAAAGCCAAAGAAATTGGTGGATCTGCCTAATAATGTGTAGGGCCCAGACGCACGCAGAAGTGTCGCAACACGACGTGGCATGGACTCTAATAATGTCTGAAGTAGTGCTGGAAGGAACTGACACAACTAATCCTGCAGGGCTGTCCATAAATCTGTAGGAGTACGAGGGGGTGGAGATCTTTTCTGAACAGTACGTTGCTAGGCACCCCAGACATGCTCAATAATGTTCATCTCTGGGGAGTTTGGTGGCCAGCGCAACTGTTTAAACTCAGAAGAGTGTTCCTGGAGTCACTCTGCAGCAATTCTGGACGTGTGTGGTGTCGCATTGTCGCCGGCCGAAGTGGCCGTGCGGTTAAAGGCGCTGCAGTCTGGAACCGCAGGACCGCTACGGTCGCAGGTTCGAATCCTGCCTCGGGCATGGATGTTTGTGATGTCCTTAGGTTAGTTAGGTTTAACTAGTTCTAAGTTCTAGGGGACTAATGACCTCAGCAGTTGAGTCCCATAGTGCTCAGAGCCATTTGAACCATTTGTCGCATTGTCCTGCTGGAATTGCCTAAGTCCGTTGGGATGCACAATGGACACGAATGGATGCAGCTGATAAATCAGGATGCTTACATACGTGTCACCTGGGACCCCACATCACTCCAACTGCACACGCACCACACCGTTACACAAAGCCTTCACCAGCTTGAACACTCTACTGCTAACATGCATGGTCCTGGATTTATCAGATTTTCTCCATACCCTTACACGTCCATCCGCTAGATTCAATTTGAAACGAGACTCGTCCGACCAGGCAACATGTCTCCAGTCATCAAAAGTCCAACGTCGGTGTTGACGGGCCCAGGCGTGGCGTAAAGCTTTGTATCGTGCAGTCATCAAGGGCACACGAGTTGGCCTTCGGCTGCGAAAGCCCGTATAGAATGTGTTCCGTTGATTGGTTTGCACGCTGACACTTGTAGATGGCCCAGCGTTGAAATCTGCTGAAATTTGCGGAAGGGTTGCACTTTTGTCACGTTGATCGATTCTCTTCAGTCGTCGCTGGTCCCGTTCTTGCAGGATCTTTTTCCGGCCGCAGCGACGTCGGAAATCTGATGTTTTCCCGCATTTACGATATTCACGGTACACTCGTGAAATGGTCATAAGAGAAAATCTCCACTTCGTCGCTACCTCGCAAATGCTGTGCTCCATGGCTCATGCACCGACTATAACACCACGTTCAGACTCACTTAAATCGTCATAATCTATCATTGTAGCAGCAGTAATCGATCTAACAACTGCGCCAGACACTTGTCTTATATAGGCGTTGCCGACCGCAGCGCCGTATTCTACATGTTTAGATATGTCTGTATTTGAATACATATGTCTATACCAGTTTCTATGGCGCTTCAGTGTAAATGATGCAGTGGATAACGTCGAAGCTCCATAAGTCTGTTTGCAGATGATGCGGTTGTCTATATGTATAAGGACTGGAGGAAGACCTGCACAAGATCGATATCTGTCGGAAAGCTGGTAATTGACCCTAAACGTAAATAAATGTAATGCACTGCTGCATAAATACTACGCTACCATATTAAAAGTATCTGGACGCCCCTGTGTAATGGGGAATTGAAGAATAGATGTCACGAGAGACGTCCCCGGTAGTGTAAAGTAGGCGGGGAGTACTTGTGTAACAAATACGTCACGGACATTTTAAACCCTTTCAAAGCTGCCACGTCGACTATTGGTGATGTGACTGTCGATACGGGGCAAGCGACTCTCAAGTACAACGTCTTACCTGTACGGGTGGATATTTAATGGATGGGAGATTACAGATTGTAGACGCATGGCTGGCGACATATGGAAGTTTGGGTCTGGTCGTGAGTCATGCACGAATAGCCAAATGGTAAGGCGACGGCTCGCGTTAAGCGAGAAATCCGGGTTCGAGTCCGGGTCAAGCACAAGTTTTCACTGTCGACATTTCATTCTACAGCTGACGGTAGTCCTTATTCGCAATTGCGATACATTTAATGTATTTCAAACGGCTGCAGTCGCTGCAGTACCTGTTCAAAATGTTCAAATGTGTGTAAAATCTTATGGGACTTAACTGCTATAGGTTATCAGTCCCTAAGCTTACACACTACTTAACCTAAATTATCCCAAGGACAAACACACACACCCATGCCCGAAGGAGGACTCGAATCTCCGCCCGGACCAGCCGCACAGTCCATGACTGCAGCGCCTCAGACCGCTAGGCTAATCCCGCGCGGCGCAGTACCTGTTCCTTTGGACATGTATGCATATCCAAAGGAACTCTGCATAATAATACAGGCACTTCAATATCGTCTTTGGAATGATTCAGAACGTCAACTTCGCTCCGGGCCACGGCGCCAAACATCAGAACCACACAGGTTTCGGCTGTTGGGGGAGAAAGGGTGTCAGTGCTCCACAGACATTCAGGCACCTCATCTACAGTGACTCCAGGAGAGGTCACGTCCTCTTAAAGGCGTTTGATGGACACATCACATATTAATGATGATGATGATGATGATGATGATGATTGGTTTGTAGGGCGCTCAACTGCCCGGTCATCAGCGCCCGTACAAATTCCCAACCTTTGCTCAGTCCAATCTCGCCACTTTCATGAATGATAATGAAATGATGAGGACAACACAAACACCCAGTCATCTCGAGGCACGTGAAAATCCCTGACCCCGCCGGGAATAGAACCCGGGACCCCGTGCTCAGCATATATTAATGTTCACTAACAGACATCCGCATACTTTTGTGCAGAAAGTGTAGAAGAAGAAATTCACCATCCTGCGATTACACTATTGTCGCTAAATTACTGGAAACAGTAACTACCCTAAAATATCTAGGAGTAACTATCTGTAGCGATCTAAAGGGGAATGACGACGTAAAACAAACAGTAGAAAAACAGCTGCGAGAGCATTAGAGAGATGCTCAACAAGTCCCAGTAGCAGAAATCTCATGAGAGGCGTTGTGCTTAACGGAGAGATTTACTACTGCATTTCCTAGAGAGTGCGTTCGGTCAAGAGGCGGGCAACATATTACTTCCTCCCACATACGTCTCACGAAATGACCAAAACGAGAAAATTCGAGAAATTAAAGCTGATACGGGTGTGTAACAATGACGCTTCCTAAGCATCATTCGCGAATATAACTGGGAAGGGGGAAGATAGCGGTGCTACACGTACCCCCTGCCACGCACCGTAAGGTGGCTTACAGACTACAGATGTAGAGACTGAGTGGATGCCATTGCAGTTCTCGGCGTGAGAGTCCCGCACGCTGACCGCTCCGCTACGGAAGCGAACCGGTTGGAGCAGTATCGCAGCAGAGAAATCCATATCAACTGGAGTCTTCGCACAACCAGCAGTAGCTGCCAGTACACAGAGCGCGAACTCATCGCGGACACGGAGAGAGTGTTCGGCGTGCGCCAGGTGACCGACAGAACACGGCCAGTAACGAGGCGTGCTCGCTGGCCGTGGCACTTCTGCCATAATTGCGGGCGACGTGCGAGTGCGGGGCATCCATCTTCACACTCCAGCTGCCGGCCTGCGACAGCGACAGAAGGCGAAGGCGACGGCGACTCGCAAAAACGCGCCGGCCGCGCTGCCTCCGCCATTAGCGCTTCCACTCGAGTGCAACCTGCAATCACGGGGAGCCCGTGCAAAGCCACAAAGCGCGCCCTCGCTGCACCGGCGCAGTAACAAGCAATGCGCGCGCCTTAATGCCGGCTACCGGGCTACCACCCGACTACTGAGCCCACGACACTCGTCGCCGTCCTTCGCTTCACGTACACGTCTGGCAAAGATCTGGCTGAGTCTATGGAGGTATGGAGATCCACTACATGTTAGGGCGAGATCATGGTAGTCATGCGCTTTCAACAGCGAACTGACTTCTCACAATGGAAAAAAATACGAATACAAGACTTAAGCAACACAACACACTAATGTATTGAAAGACGTAGAGGACGAAACACAAAAAAAAGACACACACACACACGCCTAACGCACGGACTGGTGTAACTGGCGCCGATGCCAAACTTCGAGTTTCCGCCTTCTCCCTTCCCCCCTTGAGACATCTCCCAATTTTTGGTTTAATCCATCGCTATTTAGCCTATTTATTCGTTTATAGAAATCAACACTTTACAATAACTCAATAAGTTTCTGTGTGATACAAGACAAAACATGCTATTATACACGGCCGGAAATCGAATTGTATACAACAATAACGCGATTTTTTTTTCATGTTTTCATCGCCCATCAATGCAAATCCGTTAGAAATAAAACTACAAACGCACAATATACTCTTCACACTTTCTTTGTGCTGGTTCACTTGTAACGAGTGCCCTTCCAACTAGTAGCCGAAAACAGTCCAAGGGTCTTTGTACCACAGAAACGTGGGTTCTGTGAAATCGTTCTCAACACAATCCAATCTGAATCTCCTCAAAACTTGTCGTCTGTACATTTTCCTCCCCCCCTTTTTAGTGCCATTCCCTTCTTCTCCCGCACCCTCCTCCCACTCCTTCATCCCCCCTCCATCTCTTCCTCCTCCTACAACTTTTCCCTCCTCCTCCTCCTCCTCCTCTCCTCCCACTTTTCCCTTCTCATCCTCCTATTCCCCTTCCTCCTGCTCCTTCATACCCCTCCTTCCTCTCCTAACCACTCCCTCTTCCTCTTCCAACTCCTCCTTACCCTTCCTCCTCTTACACATTAATTCCCCTCCATCTTTTCCACCTCCTACAATTTTCCCCCTCAATCTCCTTCATTCAGCTCCTCCTATTACTTCAATTCCCTCTCTCCACCACCTCCTCCTCTTCCTCCTCCTCCTCCACCACCACCACTCCCTCCTCTCACTCATTCATCCCCCCTCCATCTCTTCCTCCTCCTACAAATCCCCCCCTCCTCATACTACATCATCCCTCCTCCTCCTCTTCCTCCTCCTCCTCCTACTACCACTACTACTAACTCCAACTTTCACCACCCATTTTCTTTCGAGGTTTCTCATTTCATTCATCTGTAACAAAACTCCAACCCCATGGAAACGTCACTCAGAGCACCGCCCTGCTACTACTACTTAGTCTTCATACATCGCTCTCCCTCTTCCCCTTCCCCTTTCCTTGGGTCTTTTCTCACTTTTCTCGCCTGCAGAAAACAGCGCCTACGGCAGGTGCTATACACTAGTTATACCACTTAATATACACTGGTACTCGCCCAAAACAGGGTACGATTAGACGACGAGTCCCGCTCGCCAACTGGGCGCTAAAGGTGAAGATATTCCCATATGGGGGATGTTAACGTCTTACGAAATGGGAGCTCTTGATACACGTGAGATTATCTCTTATCGGCGAACGATACAGGAACTTAATATTCGATCATGTGCTTATTACAGATCACTAGTACCTTCAAGAACAAAATGCGTTGTCCTTGTTTCTGAACGGTGTGAGAATGGTTTCACGAACATTCGGCGGCAAAGAGGGTGCTTTATTGTTGTTCTCTTGTCGCTAAATTAACCATACATCAATTCTACTGAGCCCAACAGGGACGCCATCGTGTGAACAGTATGCGACTAGCACACAGATCCGACAGAGCGAGGTGGCGCAGTGGTTAGCACGATGGACTCTCATTCGGGAGGACGACGGACCATTTCGATTTAGGTTTTCCATGATTTCCCAAAACCGCTCCCGGCAAATGTGGGGATGGTTTCTCTGAAAGGGCACGCCCGCTTTCCTTCCCCATCCTTGAAACAATGCAAGCTTGTACTTCGTCTCTAATTACCTCCTTGTTCATGGAACGTTGAACTCAGTCTTCCTCCCCGCCGGCCGCGGTGGCAGAGCGGTTCTAGGCGTGTCAGTAGGGAACTGCGCTGCTGCTACGGTCGCAGGTTCGAATCCTGCCTCGGACATGGATGTGTGTGAAGTCCTTAGGTTAGTTAGGTTTAAGTAGTTCTAAGTCTAGGGGATGATGACCTCAGATGTTAAGTCCCATAGCACTTAGAGCCATTTGAACCATTTTTTATTCTTCCTCCCACCCCTCCTCTCCTTTTTTTTCACCCATCTTCGAACAACATCTGAGAGCTGCGGGCAGGGTTTACATGGTTATGATTCAGATTGACTCATCGAACGCTTTCGCTGTCTTCTGGAGTTCGTGCGTGACTAGTCGCTGCCTCACCATACAGTTACAAGTACCTAATTCAAATGTAGATAGTGATCCATCTGTCGAATTAGCTGGCGTTGTGACAAATACTTCTAGTGTACGTCGTTACTTACGCCGCAAACTATGGGGGAAAACCATCTAAAACCTAAACCTTGATGAAACGACGAAGCTTTGAACCCATCTCCCTCCGAACTCGAGTCCCATGTGGGCTAGATCACCTGGATCTGGCTCGGCTCCCACGCTAACGAGCAAGCCTTCTACGAATTCAGGGAGACGAGAAGATGCGAACTCGCTTACCAGAACCTTGCTACCAATTACGTATTGTGTGATTAATTTTCATCGCCTCATCCTTGACAAACGTGATATCGCAGAGAGAGTGGCAAATTTCACGCAAAGACGTTTTTTCACCCACAGTTCTGGTGAAACAGGTGTACACTGTAAATGTCATGCCGAAATTGTGTTTCTGGGAAAACATTTCGTTGTCAGAAAAGATAAAATCAGCCGAGTGCAGAGGAACCCCTCAGTGTTCTCACGATCCACGTCATCTTTTTTTTTCCCTTCACTGCTCGACTGTACCGACAACCCTGTAAGCAACAACGCAGCGACAAGCATATCGTGCTCATTAGCAAGCATCACGAGAGCGACGGCCACACTCCAACAATCGGTGACTGATACCCTTCTCGGAAATCCTTGCGTTCCCGGCCGAACGAGCACGGACCCTAGCGGCCTTGCATCATCCTCAATTCGCACTGTCGGGAGAAAACTGTGCATAACATTTTCAGCAAACAGCGCTTGAAATATGTATTCAAACTGAACAATACTTACAGATTTGCAATAAATATTTCTACTGCAATACACATTCACGCCAATAAATTACCAAAAAATTTAAATTATCTATTAAATCCACGACGTTAAGGAGCCGGATTCTGACTGGAGCAAAATTTATTGTCCCAACCACGTGCCAGTCAGCATCAAATGTGTACTAACGTTTGTACTAACCCTACTATAACCTGCAGTAACAACTACTATCGAATATTACAGGAGCTTCCAATGTATTGTAAAATTACTGTACGAAATGAATTCAGATTCAAAGGGTTATCTAAATCACCGTTTCATTCACTAATTCCATACACTCAGAAATAAAGAAAATATAGACAGACATTCACAACAACAAATATACAAGAAAATCATGCAGACCCAGGTGCGATCATGTAGCTATTTGCTTTCGAGTGTGGAATCCCGTCCATATAGAGTCGATTATGGTTGTTATCGTTGGCTCTACATCACTCATTCTTTTCCATACCTTACGATGTAGGAGAGAGCCAGTTTCCTAAACTCGTAATTACCGTAAAGTTTATGCCTTCATTGCAATTTTCTGCGAATACTTTGTGGCTCATTGCAAGCGAAAAGATTGATAAATTTGATAGGTCTGTATGAAACAGAAAACTTTTTAAGAGGCCTGAATGCTGGTAAGGAAGGATCTCTCTTGTAACTGTTTTCTTTAAACTTTAAATCAAAAAGATACAACTCGCAGTAGTTTATTGAATTGTCGTTAACTGTATTCTGTTGCTTCTTTAACAATGATAACCTGTTTTGCTTGATTTCAGAACATCCTACGACCTCAGTGGAGCAGAGTCACCCGTCATTTCCAGGTGCTCTGTCCAAAGCGCATGTGTCACTAACGATTCTAATAAAATGACATTTCAGTAATTCTCTTGTCACAGGTTCTTTCCAACTGACAGAGACCTGTCAATTGAAACGTGTGCTATGAGCATTTGAAACGTGCAGAAGAACGCATGGATAGGTGAAAAAGACATAAAAATGAATGTAATAAAATATAACCAAATATTTGTAAATAGATAATTTATATGAGCTGCCAAGAATTACTACACATCTCCAATCAAAATACGTATCGTTAAATAATTTTCTTTGTACTACAGACCACTCAAGATGCCTAAGATGAATGGGCAAAATATTTTTGGTAGAAGCAAATAAAACCAATTAGTTGTAAAAGACTGTTTTTTTCCCTATCTATACGATAAAGACTAACTGATGTAGCAACTGAAGAAAAACGGCTCAAATATTAACAACACCATGACTGTTTGCTACATATTGTAGTTGAAGGGATGGTGGAGTGCGTAAGACAGATTAAAGATGATTTATTGATTGTTTGCTGTGTTAATAACAATCCAGGAAGCAAAGTTGTAGTTTCTAAACTTTATTTATTGATTTACAAAAGCATATAAGCTTAAATTTTCCTTGTCGTCTGTTCATAACAAATTACTTTTGCTTTTATTTTTTTCTGGAAGGGGTTAACTTAATTCCGTTTCTATAGTAACCACTTGTCGAGTTGCTATGGTCCATAGGACGGGGGATATGCGCCGATGATGTATGTACTGAATGATTCTTTCATTGATGGCTAGTACAATTGTAAAACTATGTCTATCTGCGTATGCTTAACATTATATTAATATGCCTCTTTAGTTCTTCAGATGAGGCAAAGGTTGACGGTTATGAAAGTTATCATCCACAGACAAAGTCAAGATTTTGTTTTGTCAAACAATATGAAATCCAAAAGGTGTCAACTTCGCTGGGATGTTATATGTTGTGGTAGGAGGTCGGATCCGTATATGTGTATATGCTGTGTGTGTAACGGCAGTTTTACAGAATCTGCTGCAAAGGAAAGCTTGGAGTTGGCCTTTGTGGGCTGGCCAGCAGTTGGACTGAACCCTGGTACTGCCGTTTTTATGCGACAAACGAGATGTCAGCGCAGTTATTTGGAGGTGACTTCCTTCGCATCGTTCGTCAACGCCGCAGCCGAAATGTTCACAGCTGTGCAAAACTACGCCGCCTCAAAACTACTAAGCTTCACACTGTATCACTCGCAAGCCGGTAAATTCTGACACTTTTAATTCAAACCGTTTACCGCTAGGCTGCGCTTCATCCTTTCCTTTTTTCAGAGGAAATTCAATCTTTCATCTCCCAGTTAAAATTTATGCTCCACAGTCAAGAAATATTATATTAGATAGATGGTTATAATGCAGTCTGTAAGTAAGTGCAAAGAATCATTGTTATTCATACGGGAAAAAGATTTTCGCCAAAAATAAAATTTTGCTTGGAGTGTTTCTTTCAGGTTGCTTAGGGCTAAGTGTAGAGCGTCGCACATTAAATTAACGAGTTAAGTTGATTTTTTGTTTCAGAAACATTCCAGAAACATCGCTGGTGTAAACAAAACCAGGGCTGTATTCAACGCAATCTCGTAAACCAAGTTTTGAATGAAGTTTATCTCATAATCCTAAATTAATTTCGTGTTTAATTTTGTTGAATACCTGTTACTGACGTAAGGCGCGCATGTGAAAAACTGGTCGGTTAAAAAAATGGAGAGAAAACATACTGCTGAATTCTCTTTTTTTTACTTCCTAGAATTTTAGGACGCAGTAGTAATTAATACTATTTTTGCATGCAAAATATACTGAAAAACCAAAGAAAATTGTACACCTACCTAATATCGTGTAGGGCCCACGCGAGCATGCAAAAGTGCCGCAACATGTAGCATGGAGTCGACTAATGTCTGAAGTAGTGCTGGAGGGAGTTGATACCATCAACACTGCAGTGCTGTCCATAAATCCGTAAAGTAAGATGGTGGTAGAGATCTCTTCTGAATAGCTCGTTGCAAGGCATCGAAAAATGGCTCTGAGCGCTATGGGACTTAACTTCTGAGGTCATCAGTCCCCTAGAACTTAGAACTACTTAAACCTAACTAACCTAAGGACATCACACACATCCATGCCCGAGGCAAGATTCGAACCTGCGACTCTAGCGGTCACGCGGTTCCAGACTGTAGCGTCTAGAACCGCACGGCCACCCCGGCCGGCTTGCAAGGCATCCCAGATATGCTCAATTATGTTCATGTCTGGGGAGTCTGGAGGCCAGCGTATGTATTGTGAACTCAGAAGAGTGTTCCTGGGGCCACTCTGTAGCAATTCTGGACGTGTGGTTGTCGCATTGTCTGCTGGAATTGTCCAAATCCGTCGGAACGCACTACGGACATGAATGGATGCAGGTGATCAGGCAGGATGCTTACGTACGTGTCACCTGTCAGAGTCGTGTCTACACACATCACGGGTCCCATATCACTCCAACTACACACGCACCACACCGTTACACAGAGCCTCCACCTGCTGGAACACTTCCCTGCTGACATGCAGGGTCCATGGATTCATGAGGTTGTCTCCATACCCGTACACGTCCATCCGCTCAATTTGAAACGAGACTCGTCCGACCAGGCAACATGTTTCCAGTTATCAACAGCCCAATGTCGGTGTTGACGGGCACAGCGAGGCGTAAAGCTCTGTGTCGTGCAGTCATCAAGGATAAACAAGTGGGCCTTCGGCTCCGAAAACACTTATCGATGAATCGATGATGTTTCGTTGAATGATTCGCACTCAGAGTTGTTAATGGCCCAGCGTTGAAATCTGCAGCAATCTGCGGAAGGGTTGCACTTCTGTCACGTTGAACGACTCTTTTCAGTCGTCGTTAGTCCCGATCTTGTAGGATCTATTTCCAGCGGCAGCGATGTCGGACATCTGATGTTTTACCGGGTTCCTAATATTAAAGGTACATTCGTGAAATGGTCGTATGGGAAAATCCCCACTTCAATGCTACCTCGGAGATGCTGTGTCCCATCGCTCATGCGACGACTATAACACCACGTTCAGACTCACTTAAATCTTGACACGATACGGTCGCAGGTTCGAATCCTGCCTCGGGCATGGAGGAGTGTAATGTCCTTAGGTTTGTTAGGTTTAAGTAGTTCTAAGTTCTAGGGGACTGATGACCTCAGATGTTAAGTCCCTTAATGCTCAGAGCCATTTTTTGCCGAACGTAGAGCCGTATTCTGCCTGTTTACGTATCTCTGTATTTGTATACACATATCGATACCAGTTTCTTTGGTGGTTCAGTGTAAATGTCTTTGAGAAAACGAAGAAAGAATCCCACCAAATCATGATAAACATGAGCGCCTGTTAAAAACAAATACCGAACCTGTCGATTTCTGGCAAAGCACAGGTGTTGATACTGCAGACAACTCTGGCATTTTGCAAGTCCACTACAAAGGGGGAGGGATAATGATCTACCACGAGATCACTGCTACGTTTATTGCCTACGCACACTATGAGAAGTTACTGTCTAATGTATTCAAGACATGTGATAGAGACTTTCTTAGAAGCCGGAAACGGTTGTGATGCCATGTGTGTGACCTGATGATGGAAAAAATAGAATAAAAGAATTTAGTCTACATTCTATGAATTCGATAAACATTATGATTTCATGAAAACACAGTGAAATTATTATAGATTTAAAGCACTTGACCAAACACTTTTTCTCCAGAAAGTAATCGTAACACAAAACGTTTATGATAAATAAACTTCAAATAAAATTCCATTAACCTCCAACTCACACCTTAGAACTCTCTTGGTAAACGTAGCTATGGAAATACGATCACATTCCTCGTAATCAGTGTAGTCTATACCTAATTTTCATTGCAGCTGGTTACCACGATAGACTTCCTTTTTTTCACACAATCGTATTGACCAACTAGGATCACGTTAACAACTTCAGTTCCTCTTCTTCCTTTGTTGTTGTTTCTTATTTTTCCAGTATTCCCCCGTTTTCTCCCCATGAAGTCTCTTCCTTTCTTCTGTCCATGTTGTTCCCGATTTTTTATTTCTTCTGCTTTGAAAGCCTTCCAAATTTAGTATTTTATTTTTAAAACGGTTTCTTCCTGCTATTTCTGATTCTTCGATGTTGTTTCTTTCTAGATAATTTTTTTCATATTTTAAAGTGAGTAACATTGTACTTAAGTTGCGAATAATTTAAATATGTAATTTACTGCTGAAAAATTGTAGCACTGGTGACCATTACACGTTTCTAGACAATGGGTACACACATGACACTATACATTCATTAATATATCTTACACTCTCACTCACAATACATATACACATTTTTTCTGGGACAATGGACAATATTGTTTCCCTTTGTTATAAGCCAAATGCCGGAATTGGTAACCACCTCTCATGTATTCCCAATTGGGAAACACTAAGCCCCACTAAGGTCTTGTGTGGTAATTAGCTGAAGAGAACCGCGTCTCTACTATAAAACGTTTATCAAACACGCCGCTTTACTCCTTGAAGTATACAATGGGAAAAGAAATTCATATCGCTGCACGAAAAAGATTGTTCCAGTTATATCGTAACTACCAGCTGATATACAGTATTTTACGTAGCTTTTGGTCACATCCTACAGCGTGCATCTTTAACTTCTGATCCACTCTTATAAATGAGTAATGCGGGCTAATGCAGCGTTACGTACTTCGCGAAGAATCTGTGCTCTTCCTGGTCTCTTACCACCATGATGCTACGATCGGAACAATATGACTGCGTTCTGTTTGTCTCGGGAGGTGATCCATCGCTAATGACGCCTCAGCAGACCGCAAAACGTGCAGAAATGCCGAGACGCCAATTCCCAGAGAACACGATGAACTGAATCGGAAGCAGGAAACGGGGATAGTTTTTGCAAATAACGGCGACGGACATGAAAAATGTCCAAGCAACGGGAACTTCATTACTAATAAAGCGACTTGCTTATGTCCGGGAACGATGTTGATACGACGGAACAAAAGAAAATGCGGTGCAGTCGTATGGAAGAATGCACTGTGGTCCAACTGGCGGTCCTCGAGTAAGAAGGTGTCGAGTTCAACGCAACAAATTAAATGGTCCATGGGAGAACAACCCAGCAACGGCTGGTTTACTGCAACTTCTGGAGACGTAGTAGCCGGCGAAACATGTAACTAACAGCAGTTTGGTGCTCCAAGTTGCTTATCACCTTCCCGTCTCTCTAAGAAAACCTCTACCGTCCAGTTAGTTGGTAAACCGGTCTCTAGTAGTGGAAAGCACCACTATCAAGCCGTAACCAGCAGCAAGGGCCTCTTACTTGACTACCTTCTCATTCCCGCGTCAGCAAAGTGTTGTATGGTGAAACATGTTCCTCTCGCAGAAGGTTCAATGACGAGACTGCTATTTTGCAAAGCTTATTTCAGTCGGACCCAACAATCCATAGTTCCGTTGCAACATTAGTGGTCGTATTCGAGTTATGACAAGCGACCAAGCTCTGCAAACTCAGCGAAGTATGACGTCGGTAAAAGCATTCAAAACCAGCTCAGTACTACTCAAAAACTAATTTCGGGCATCTGAGATCACGGATGCGCCGAAGCGCTCTGAAAACGGTCTGACATCTCGGAGAGTCCCCACCAAGTTTCCCGTGTCTCACACAAAATTTCTTCTTCATTCGTCTTTTACATTACTTTTTAGCAAATTAGTCCAGTCAACAAAGGACAATTAGATGAAAAAACTTGGTGTAGCCCTAGATTTACGTACGGCATTGGGAGGGAGTGCCAAAAACAGTACACTAAACATCTCGACCGATGGAGTGTGAGCGATAGGGTGGTGGCGAGATCAAAGGTCACTTTTTTGTGTTTTCCTTGAACCGCGGGTTCTAAAGAAGACGTTTTATGGCATAAAATTAAACTACACTAAATTTTATGCAAAAGAGGTCCTACTAATTTTTTCTCTTGATGTAATAGTTTCCGCGTTGCAAGGGGTGGAAAATTGCAGATTATTAAAAAGTAATATTTTAATGGTATAAAATTAATGTTCCGATTTTCCGAGTGCAGTACAACCTCAAAAAGACAGTGCAAGAGAGGCAGAATAACACACATGCAAACATCACACAAAATACTTATGCAAATATTTGCACCCGACAGTGAGAATAAATTACCGAAACGTGTCGTGCTAAGCACAAAAAAAGTATCTAACTGTTGCAGTATTTCATTAGTTAAACCATGAATGACGCAGTTTCAGGCTTTCCAAAAATATCAATTATGACGGATGAAATATAGTTATGTTATTACAAGACATTAAATCATGGGGTGTCCGTGTCTAACGGCTAGGTTATGCATTGTTAATTAATAATATTCCGTCATCAGGCACAAATTTTATTTTCTAATTGCTGTCCACGCGTTTCGGAGCTACAACTCCATTTTCAAGAACTTTTATGGCTATAGTGATTCAGCTTTTCACCTAACGGTGACAGAACGACACAGTTGCCAAATTTCACCAATAAATTATAGCTCAGGCGGTATTAATGAGATAAAACTATAGAAATGAGAAAATTACAGTCTAACAGCATATTATCTGCGTTTGACCACATGACTTTCCTCTTCTGCAGTGGTGAAAAATGATGGATAAATTACATACTTAAACTGAAAGGATTATTAAATCACTCTGTGTGGAAACAAGCATGTCAAACTTCAAGTTGAATATGTTAAGCAATGTCAAACTAGAACTGCTCACTGACACTCCTCTAAGTATTTTTTTTAATTTCTTATTTTATTTTGTCAATTATGTAAATTGAAGTAAAAGTAAATCTCGTAATATTCCACGTCACGGTAGCGTAGATTAGATACGCACCATTTGAGCCATGTAGTACCCTAATAAACGTGTTACGTTTTTCACCAACGCAGGGGATGAAAGTCACGTCGGTCAAAGCCAAGCAACATGCTATTACGCCTTATTTTTCTTATTTCTCTAGTTTTATCTCAGTAATCCCGCCCGAGGTATAATTTATCACTTTAAATATAAGAATTGTATCGCTCTGTCACTGTTAGGCGAAAACCTGAAGCATATGTAACGCCCAGTGTGCCCATATAGACCTTAAAAATGCAGTTGTAGCTTTGAAACGCACTGTACAACAATCAGAAAGTAAAATTTGTGACTAACGAAGGAATGTTATTAATTAATAATCCCTAATGTAGGTTTTGTTATCTATATTTTTGATTAATACTTACACTCACTATAACTTTCTCAGAATTTCTTCCACTCACTTTGTCAAGAGTCTTTCCTTAACCCTCACGAAGACGAGGGATATAATCCAAGCAATCTTGAGCGGTAATTCATCACCGACGGGGCTTGAACGCTGGAAGCTATTGTACAACGATGTCACGAACCTTCCACCCTCTTTGTCAAAGAGTTATAATTACCCCTCACGAAGAGAACGGAAATAATCTTAGCAATCTTGAGCAGAAATTCATCATTGACGACGCTTCAACATTGAAAGCTTTTGAACAGGGATGATAGTGCTTCAAGAACCGCAATACATGCACAAGACGGAGAAATTTATTCGAAGTACAGCCAGGTAAAATCTGTTATAAAATATCAGGTTTCCAGTCGAGTTGTCTTATCGACAAGGCTCAGCGTTCTGAAACGATGTATTCACACCATATTCTTCCGAGAGCCAGATACTTTTATACTAATATACGGGTTAACTGCCAGAGGTGGCGTAATAGTTCTTTGTTACTATTCTTACACTACATACGAAAGCATCATCAGAGACGTGGGTGGAAATTACTAGATGCGCTTACAAAGCGTTGAACCTTCGGTTGGCAGAAATATATTGAATGGTCTGGAGATATAGAAACGTAATCCACTACGGTAAAAGGGGTCTCCTTGGTAGCGCACACTTTTCTCCCAGCGTTCCCGCCACTGATGGACACACTTTTGGAGCGTGCCTTTGGAATGAAGTACAACCGGGCTGTCGCGTTCCTCATGATGTCGTCTCTTGAATCAAATCGTGCTTCCTTGCAGGGGGATTTCCAGCCTTGAAAATAGCCAAAACTTACACGGTGCCTTAGATTAGTTGCCGGCCGAAGTGGCCGTGCGGTTAAAGGCGCTGCAGTCTGGAACCGCAAGACCGCTACGGTCGCAGGTTCGAATCCTGCCTCGGGCATGGATGTTTGTGATGTCCTTAGGTTAGTTAGGTTTAACTAGTTCTAAGTTCTAGGGGACTAATGACCTCAGCAGTTGAGTCCCATAGTGCTCAGAGCCATTTGAACCATTTGAACCTTAGATTAGTTTTCGTATTGTGCAGCATGTCCAGTGCGATTTACAGACGGCCTTGCTTTCTTCTACATTGACACCAGTTTAGGTGCGAATTTCGCGGACACTCTGCTAAAAAGAAAAAAACAAAAAAAAAACTGTCGGTTAAAACTGAATGCACCGATCCAGTGCTTATCCTTATCTCGCTATGGTCGCAGATTCGAATCCTGCCTCGGGCATGGATGTGTGTGATGTCCTTAGGTTATCTAGGTTTAAGTAGTTCTAAGTTCTAGGGGACTGATGACCTCAGATGTTAAGTTCTATAGTGCTCGGAGCCATTTGAACCATTTTTTTTCTTTTTTATGAGTGACGTCCGCACTTACTCAGTGATATTGTCATTTAGATTTGTTGAGGATCTGCCACAAGACGGTTCGCCGTCGACTGATGTGCGATTATCTTTGAAACAGTTTACCAAACCTTTATCCGGCTATTGGTCATGGAATCGTCCCCGAAAGCCTGTTGAATGTTGCGAATGCTTTGCACTATGGTACCGCCAAGCTTTTGGGACAATTCGATACAGTATTGTTGTCCTAGCTGTTTCGCCATTTTAAAAATTACGGGAATCCGATAAGAGCTCACTACACGTCCACATTCATCTGCGGACTGTCGTCGATTGACGTTTTCTCCTGGTGGGGAAAAGCTCACGAGTACACTTCAATGTCACCCACGCCATCTCCACTGAGGGAAGTCTCCCGCCCTTCACTGGTTTACGTGGGACAGAGGACAGTTCGGTACTTTTTAGCATTCCTCGTAATGTATATAACAAGAGCATCAGGTAAAATGAATCCCTAAGCAAAACATACAACACATTGACATACAACTGAGGTGACGAGAGTCATTGGATAGCGACATACACACATATACAGATGGTGTTAGTATCGCGTATACAAGGCAGAAAAGGGCCGTGCATTGGCGGAGCTGTTTTTTCTACTCAGGTGATTCATTTGAAATGGTTTCCGACGGAAATTAACAAACTTTGAATACGGAATAGTAGTTGGAGCTAGACGCATGGGACATCCCATTTTGGAAATCGTTAGGGAATTCAATGTTCCGAGACCCACAGTGTCAAGAGTGTGCCGAGAATACGAAATTTCAGGCATTACCTTTCACCACAACCGGCCAGAAGTCGACGGTCTTCACTTAACGACCGAGAACAGCGGCGTCTCCGTGGAGTTGTCAGTGCTAACAGACAAACAACACTACGTGAAATAACCGCAGAAATAAATGTAGGACGTACGACGAACGTGTCCCTTAGGTCAATGCGGACAAATTTGGCGTTAATGGGCTGTGGCTGCTGACGACCGACGCGAGCGCCTTTGCTGACAGCAAGACAGCGCCTGCAGCATCGCTCCTTGGCTCATGACCATATCGGCTGGACCCTGGAATACTGTAAAACTGTGGTATGGTCATATTAGACTCGATTTCGGTTCGTAAGGGCTGATAGTAGGGTTTGAGTGTGCGACCGCACGAAGCCAAGGACCGAAGTTGTCAATTAGGCACTGAGCTAACTGGTGGTAGCTCCGTAATGATGTGGGTTGTGTTAACATGGAGTGGACTGATGCTCTGGCTGTTCGACTACTTGGAGACCATTTGCATCCATTCATAGAGGTCATGTCCCCTAACAAGAATGTCATGTCACCGGGCCACAGTTGTTCACGATTGGTTTGAAGAACAATCTGGACAAATCGAGTGAACGATTTGGCCACCCAGATCACCCGACGTGGATCCCATACAATATTTACGGGGCATAATCGAAGGGGCAGTTCGTGTACAAAACCCTGCACCGGCAACACTTTCGCAATTATGGACGGTGATAGAGGCAGAATGGCTCAGTATTTCTGCAGGGGACATCCAGTGACTTGTTGAATCCATGCTACATGGAGTTGCTGCACTACGTCGGGCAAAAGAAGGTCCGACTCGGTATTAGGAGGTACCGCATGACTTTCGTCACCTCAGTCACGATGACAATAAGCTAAAGCTTTAAATCTCTATTCAACACTATCGGCAACACAAAATGATGTCAATTGGATGGGTTTACTGCATGCTCTTTGACAGGCTGTATGGTCCATAGTAGAAGTGGGAAAAGTTACCATATATTGTAAGGAAAACAAGAGCCATATCGACATGTAGAAAGGTGGAACGAAGGAAGAAAGATAAGAGTTGAACGTCCCGTCCACGGCGAGGTCATTGGAGACGGAGCACAATTTCTGATTACAAAAGGACTGGGAAGGAAATCGGCAGTGCCCTTTTCAAACGAACCACCCCAGCAATTGCCTGGAGTGATTTAAGGAAATCAGGGAGAACATAAATTTGGATGACCAGAAGCGGATCTGTCGTCCTCCAGAACACATAGGTGAAAGTTGATCATACTATAAAAGCCACGGCCACAGTTCCATGATTTCAGGTCGCCAGAAAAGTCAGTGTGATCATATCATCCATCAGAGAGCAGCGACTGATTTGAAGAGACGCAATGTACATTTGCTTTATAACGAAGTACGAAGTACCTAACACCCCTTGAATCAAAGCTGCGCTGTACGCAGTCTCACATGGTACACAGCGACAGCTACAGAAGGCGCCACCAGTTATGTACTATCCAAGCCACTCGCCTCAAAGTTCCGGTCAGTCGCCACATTACCAGGGTAATCCCAAAAGTAAGGTCGTTTATTTTTTTATAAGAACATAGACCCGTTTATTTCTACAATGGTTTACATCAGTTTACAGCTTGAACATTTAGCTATTTTTCGACATAATCACCATTTCTGTCGACGCATTTTTGTAGACGCTGTGGCAGTTTTAGTAAGCCCATGTCATACCAGCTCGCCGCCATGCTGTTCAGAAAGTTATGAACCTCTTCTTTCACCTCGTCGACGGAGCTGAATCGCTTTCCGGCCAAATGTTCTTTTAATCTAGGGAACAGGTTATAGTCACTGGGCGCCAAGTCAGGACTATAGGGTGGGTGGGTGATTAAGTTCCACTGAAACTGTTGCAGGAGAGCAACGGTTTGCCGAGCGATGTATGGGCGAGCGTTGTCATGGAGAATGTGTACGCCCTTACTCAACATTCCTCTTCTCCGGTTCTGAATTGCCCATTTGAGTTTTTTTGAGAGTCTCACAGTACCTGTCAGCGTTAATTGTGGTCCCAGTGGACATAAAGTCGACCAACAATAACCCTTTCCAATCCCAAAAAACCGTTGTCATGACGTTACCGGCAGACTGTGTTTGTTTGAATTTCCGTGACTTTGGCGAAGAAGGGTGCCGCCACTGGCGTGATTGTTGCTTGGTCTCAGGTGTAAAGTGGTATGCCCAGGTTTCGTCACCCGTGACATTTGAGTCCAGAAAGTTGTCCTGTTCGGCTGAAAGACGGTGAAGAAATGCGCGGGAAGCATCACCTTGTTGCCACATGTGGTCCTGCCAGCTTGCGTGGCACTCATCTTACGCACACCTTCCGGTAGTTCAACGTTTCCGTTAAAACTCTGTGAGCGGTGCTTAGGGAAACCTCAGGAAGCAACGTGCAGAGACCATCCAGGGTGATCCGCCGATGTTTAAGCATGCTTTGCTCAACCTTCAACACTGTCTCGTCAGAAATTGACGATCTCCAGCTCCTTTGTTCGTCGTGAATTTCGGTCCGACCAGATGCAAACTCTCTACACCACTTCCGAACATTTTTGACATCCATGCACGACTCACCATACACTTCCGTCAATTGGCGATGGATTTCAATAGGCGCATTGCCCTTAGCGTTCAAAAACCGAATAATTGCGCACAATTCGCACTTGGCGGTAACATCCAACGGGAGCTCCATTCTCAACGGCTGCCAAGCGAAGACTGAGCGCCTCAGCGCGGCGTGCGCATGTTTACACACAGCGCGTGAAGCACTCTTCGTAACAGTGTGACCAACAGCCACACAAACAGAGTTGTGTACTTAGAAAAAAAATAGGAGACCTTACTTTTGGGATTACCCTCGTACATGGCATTCACATATGGGAACCTATTTACGGTTCCGCCACAAGACCTTCATAGAATTCGCACCATCTGCGTTAGCTATGTTAGCTGCCACAGAGGGCGCTGACAGCAAATACAGGGTTATTACAAATGATTGAAGCGATTTCACAGCTCTACAATAACTTTATTATTTGAGATATTTTCACAATGCTTTGCACAGGTACACAAAAGCTCAAAAAGTTTTTTTAGGCATTCACAAATGTTCGATATGTGCCCCTTTAGTGATTCGGCAGACATCAAGCCGATAATCAAGTTCCTCCCACACTCGGCGCAGCATGTCCCCATCAATGAGTTCGAAAGCATCGTTGATGCGAGCTCGCAGTTCTGGCACGTTCCTTGGTAGAGGAGGTTTAAACACTGAATCTTTCACATAACCCCACAGAAAGAAATCGCATGGGGTTAAGTCGGGAGAGCGTGGAGGCCATGACATGAATTGCTGATCATGATCTCCACCACGACCGAGCCATCGGTTTTCCAATCTCCTGTTTAAGAAATGCCGAACATCACGATGGAAGTGCGGTGGAGCACCATACTGTTGAAAGATGAAGTCGGCGCTGTCGGTCTCCAGTTGTGGCATGAGCCAATTTTCCAGCATGTCCAGATACACGTGTCCTGTAACGTTTTTTTCGCAGAAGAAAAAGGGGCCGTAAACTTTAAACCGTGAGATTGCACAAAACACGTTAACTTTTGGTGAATTGCGAATTTGCTGCACGAATGCGTGAGGATTCTCTACCGCCCAGATTCGCATATTGTGTCTGTTCACCATTAAGAGAAAAATGTTGCTTCATCACCAAAACAAGTTTTGCACTGAATGCATCCTCTTCCATGAGCTGTTGCAACCGCGCCGAAAATTCAAAGCGTTTGACTTTGACATCGGATGTCAGGGCTTGTAGCAATTGTAAACAGTAAGGCTTCTGCTTTAGCCTTTTCCGTAAGATTTTCCAAACCGTCGGCGGTGGTACGTTTAGCTCCCTGCTTGCTTTATTCGTCGACTTCCGCGGGCTACGCGTGAAACTTGCCCGCACGCGTTCAACCGTTTCTTCGCTCACTGCAGGCCGACCCGTTGATTTCCCCTTACAGAGGCATCCAGAAGCTTTAAACTGCGCATACCATTGCCGAATGGAGTTAGCAGTTGGTGGATCTTTGTTGAACTTCGTCCTGAAGTGTCGTTGCACTGTTATGACTGACTGATGTGAGTGCATTTCAAGCACGACATACGCTTTCTCTGCTCCTGTCGCCATTTTGTCTCACTGCGCTCTCGAGCGCTCTGGCGGCAGAAACCTGAAGTGCGGCTTCAGCCGAACAAAACTTTATGAGTTTTTCTACGTATCTGTAGTGTGTCGTGACCATATGTCAATGAATGGAGCTACAGTCAATTTATGAAATCGCTTCAATCATTTGTAATAGTCCTGTACTTTCTGCATCCCCGAAATACACTGCCAGGGAAAAAAATCTAACATCTCAAGGACAAGGTCATTTCAATGAAAAGTGAGGTGATAGGCAGTTCGACACTGTAGGAGTATATCATAAATTCGGATCAAATGATCAAACGTCAGAGTAATGGATGCCCAACTATCGCGTGAGTACACAGTGCAGTCCTCCCGTCACCATGTAGCGACTCACCATCTATACAATGTGCCCGTCTAGCTTCCCGGAAGTGCACTATGTGACGCCCGCTCAAATGGCTGCAGCTGCTCAACAGGAGTACATTCTCGTCTGGGCATGGTTATACCTTATAATGAATGTTGCAAACACTTTTCACTTCTAAGCTCAGCATAGTTACAGCCTACAGAGGGTGCACAG
Organism: Schistocerca americana; assembly: GCF_021461395.2. Taxonomy (NCBI): domain Eukaryota; kingdom Metazoa; phylum Arthropoda; class Insecta; order Orthoptera; family Acrididae; genus Schistocerca; species Schistocerca americana. The sequence continues at coordinate 130,283,684 of NC_060124.1, forward strand.
ACAGGCTTTCTCAGTGCCACATGATTACCGACGACCGTGACAAATGAATCACCTTCTATATGCGCTTATTATACCCTGGTGCCACTGAACACAGTCCTTGAGAGTCTACATCTTTTTCTAGCAAAAAGTAGATCACAAATGGACATCACTCTGCCAACGGTAGATAAATGCTGACTTAGAGCCACACTCGTCCAGGTCATCGCCAGCAACAGTTTCTGTCGCAGTTCTGCATTTATCGCCAGTCGGTGTGGAGCATCAGTCGCCACCGTTACATACAGCTGCAATAAAGAAGTTATCGTCGATTGACAAGGTGTTACTCAAACCTGACATACCTAACTGTAAGTTGCAGCAATCCAAAGTGAACTTCTCTAGATAACACAGTTCTTTTTCACTGGGCGCTACAGTCTGGAACCGCGCGGCCACTACGGTCCCAGGTTCGAATCCTACCTCGGGCATGGATGTGTGTGACGTCCTTAGGTTAGGTAGGTTTAAGCAGTTCTAAGTTCTAGGGGACTGACCATAGTGCTCAGAGCCATTTGAACCGTTTCTCTTCCAGTGTGTTAGATTACATTTGTGTGTCGAACTTTAACTACCACGCTTCAAGCATTACTTAAAGCTGAGTACATCTTTGTATATTATTTTAATAAATACTTATTGCTCGTTTCATATTATGTTGCCCGTATTATGTGTGTTGTATATATAAACGCCTGTGGCTCTATCAGTTGCTAGTGTGTAAGCAAGTTACTCTTGTACAGCAACTACTTTTGTGGCTTTCTTACTTTCTCGCTTCTTGCTGTATTGTATGCTGGGCGTCAGACTTGTTATGGTGAATACAAGATAAGCACTAAGTTGCTATCACGAACAATCTTGTAAAAGTCTGTTCCTAAAGTTAACCAACTTCACTGCTTAAGAGCTTTCTCGAAACGTGTTCGTACACAGTTCGTTACTGAAGGCAGCCGTGTGGAAATCAGTCTTCGCGACAAACACGAAGCGATAAAGAACAGTGCACGTTTCGTGGAAAATTGCGTTACTCCTCCATGCACCCACTCAGATTCTGCCCTGGTAGCGCAGTCCCTCGTCCCGCGGCAAGCTCACGGAAAAAGACAACGCTGAACTGCGTCTCCGTCTTGTTCAACTCCCATGAGCCAACGAGAAGGCAGCCAAGGCTTCTAGAAGACACAGCGGCCGATTCTCTACGTTCCGCTTGTGGAGTGCCTCTGGGACGGAGAGCGCCGGTTAGCGACTGTCGAGCAGCAGCCAAAATCCCAACCGCAATCCCACAGCCGCAAACGGGCTCCCGCCGCAACAAAAGCACGCATCCATCTGTCACGGTTACTGGACAACAAAAAGATGCTTTATGACTTGGCGTTCACTCTGTGCTGCAGCTTTGTGCTGGATTTAACCAGTGGCTTCTCTGCCAGCTGCGTGTTTGCCTGCATCCTTTTTTTATTCATTCCTTTGCTTCCGAATGTGTAGACCATTGTTGTGCTCTAACACGGTGCCTCTTTTTTGGTTACCTTTACAATTTTATACTTCATACTAGCGTAAGTATTCCGACAGCGCGGAAGCACAAAGGTAACGCTAATTGATCACATATTTGTTTATTTTCAAATTAGTTACTTAAATCTGTCGCAGATCTTAAAAGAAGATGTATCGGAGTTATTTCCTGCTATCCTTAATCATTGGTGTTTGTATTGCGCTGCAAACCCTGCAGTATCTAGGGGGAGGATAAAAGTATGGAAACACCAGAAATACAACACATTACGATGCCTAATATTGCGTAGGAGAACCGGTAGCATTCAAAACAGCTTCCAATCGCCTCGGAATCGATAAACAGACAGCCTGTATGCTTCTCAAGGGAATGTTACAGCATTCTTCCTGCGAAATTGTGGCAACTTCAGACAACGATGATGGAGGTGGATAGCGATCACGCACCATTCTCTCCAAATCGCACCATTCTCTCCAAATCGGACCACAAAAGCTGCCGCGCGGAGTGGCCGCGCGGTCAGAGGCGCCATGCACGGATTGCGCGGCCCCTCCCGCCGATAGTTCGAGTCCTCCCTCGGGCATAGGTGTGTGTGTGCGTGTGTGTGTGTGTGTGTGTGTGTGTGTGTGTGTGTGTGTGTGTGTGTGTAGTTTAAGTAGTGTGTAAGTCTAGGGACCGATGACGTTAGCACTTTGAACATTTTTGAACCACAAACGCTCATCAACAATGAGATCTGGTGAACGTTGTCGCCAGGGAGATGCATCCTCGCGCAGACAAAATGATTCCTTGAGGATTCGATCTGTCGTCTTGGAACACAGCATCACCACCGGGGGAACAAACATTGTACCATGGAGTGGACATGATCAGCCAATATCGGCATATAATCCTTGGCAATAATGCGGCCTTGCAGTGTAAACATGAGGCCACGGAGTACGAAAATATGGCTGCCCATATCGTCGCCGAAGCCCCGCCATGTTTCACTCTTAACGTAGACTCGGCCAGAAGTCAGAAGCAGTGCGATGAAAGACTCATCCGAACAAATGACTTCCTTCCAGTGCTCCACTGTCCACGTTTTACGGCTTTGGCGCCACGTTTTCCTCTTATGGGCATTTGCATCATGAGTGGTTACGGAATTCCGGCTCGCCATGCAATCCCCTCTTATAGGGCTCCCTTTGTGTTGTTTTGGTACTGAGAGGGTTCGCGAGTACGATGTTCGATACTGCACTGACTTTTGCAGCTGTCGTCCTCTCATTTTTCGTCACAAACCTCTTCAATGACTGTCCGTCACGATCACTCGAAACACACTTTCCTTCGCGTTGTGGGTTAGCGGATTTTTTCCGCTTTCTTTGCATGCAGTTTAAATCTTCGGCAGCGTGCCTTTTGAAACATCAAAGACTTCGACTACCTTAGCTAGGGAAGCACGCACCACACGAGCACCAATTTGCCCATATTCGATGATGATGGTGATTCGTTTGTGGGGCGCTCAACTAGGCGGTTATCAGTGCCCGTTCCAAGTCCGAATCTTTCGCAGTCCAATCTCGCCACTTTTCACGAATGATGATGAAATGATGAGGACAACACAAACACCCAGTCCCCGGACGGAGAGAATCCCCAAGCCGGCGGGGAATCGAACCCAGGACCCCGTGATTCAGAGGCAGCAATGCTGCCCATATTCGAACACTCAGCTCCGATATAATGCACTCACAACTACAGAGAACACTGTTGTTACTGACACTTGCAACATACTGAGGACTTTCCACAGATGGCTTTTATGATCAAGGGGATGAGCAGCGCCTACTAGACGGATTGGATCCGACACTCGATCAGTTCCAGTCACCCCACCAGGAAGGAGTTACACGGCTCGTGTTGTCTGTAGTTCAACCATGCCTCAACGGTCAATACGGCGGTTCGATGTCGTCCGCATTGTTACTTTGTGCCAGAAACTGGCTCTCAACTATGGAAGTGTCCAGGCGTCTCGCAGTGAAGCAATGCGATGTTGTTCGGACGTGGAGGAGGTACAGACATACAGGAATTGTCGATGACATGCCTCGCTCAGGCCGGCCAAGGGCTACTACTGCAGTGGATGACAGCTACCTACAGATTATGGCTCGGAGGAACCCTGACAGCAACACCACCAAGTTGAATAATGCTTTTTGTGCAGCCACAGGACGTCGTGTTACGACTCAAACTGTGCGCAATAGGCTGCATGATGCGCAACATCACTTCTGACGTCCATGGCGAGATCCATCTTTGCAACCAAGACACCACGCAGTGCGGTACAGATGGACTCAACAACATACCGAATGGACTGCTCAGGATTGGCACCACGTTCTCTTCACCGATGAGTGTCGCATATGCCTTCAACCAGACAATCGTCGGAGACGTGTTTGGAGGCAACCCGGTCAAGCTGAACGCCTTAGACGCACCGTCCAGCGAGTGCAGCAAGGTGGAGGTGCCCTGATGCTTTGGGGTGCTATTATGTGGGGCCGACTTACGGCGCTCGTGGTCATGGTAGGCGCCGTAACGGCTGTACGATAAGTGAATGACATCCTCCGACCGATAGTGCAACCATATCGTCAGCATATTGGCGAGGCATTCCTCTTCATGGTCGACAATTCGTGCCCCCATCGTGCACATCTTGTGAATGATTTCCTTCAGGATAACGACATCGCTCGACTAGAGTGGCCAGCATGTTATCCAGACATGAACCCTATCGCACATGTCTGGGATCTATGCCGTCGAGGAGTGGGACAATCTGGACCAACAGTGCCTTGATGAACTTGTGGATAGTATGCCACGACGAATACAGGCATGCATCAATGCAAGTGGAAGTTCTACTGGGTATTTGAGGTACCGGTGTGTACAGCAATCTGGCCACCACCTCTGAAGTCTCGCTTTATGGTCGTACAGCATGCAATGTGTGGTTTTCAGGAGCAATAAAAAGAGCAGAAATGATGTTTATGTTGATCTCTATTCGAATTTTTTGTACAGGTTCTGGAACGCTCGGAACCGAGGTGATGAAAAACTTTTTTTTGATGTGTGTACAGACCTGGGAACACCGGATACTCTGCTAGCTACCAAATAAAAGGGCAATGTAAAACTTTTGTTGATGTATGTACTATTTTTCGATTTAATTATCATAAAATTTCCTCACGTGGACCTAAGTCAGAGACATGCCGATCGTAAATACATCCCTGATCTCTACCCTTACAATCTTCAAGTGAAGCAACAACTACTGCCAAGCAACCATTTACAACAGCCTGTATTCGCCGCCGTTCGGATGTTGGAAGGCCAAAATGTCGATGACAATTTTGCGAGGAATGTTAGTTCAGGTTTTGTCTGTTAATACGTGGAGGACAGTAACATAGCAAACACAGTATGCTCGTTCCCCCTCCCCCGCCACCCACCCCCGCAGCGACACTCAATGAGTTAAATCGGCCCCCAGGGAACGATACCGCCCAGGTTGAGGTCCACTACGCCACAACAACCCAACTACGTGCGGTACGCGTCGGAACACGTGCCGCAGCCGCAGTCCTCCAGCAGCGCCTCCAGCCAGCTAGCCAGCCAGCGCAGCACCTCGGCCGCCTAACGATCGCCGCTGCCCCTCAGAAGCTCATTTAATCTGACAGCTCAGCGTTTTCCGCCAGCCGCCACTCCGCTCTTCGCCGACGGACTTAAAAATTGCACATCCGAGGATTACCGGCTGCACAAAAGACAAGGCCCTCCCGCCAGCGCCGTCGCCCGGCAGTCCCGGATTCTTCCTCGGCCCCCCAACCACCCCTCCGAGACCCCCTTTTCGTCTCACTACTTTTCCAATAACTGTCTCCAGTTCGCGGGATTCCACCGACGAAATTAAATCCGCGAACTCGTAAATTGGAGCCGCCTGAAATGTCCATTTTTATTAATCTATCGGCAGCGAGAAAGAAATGGCTGGAAAGGAATCTCATGACCACCTTCGTCGATGGACGACCTGGGATAAGTTCAGCTCCTTCCTCCGGAGAAGAATTAACGCCCACTCACAGCTAAGGTAATTACCGGTGCGGTAACTTACCTAATGAAAGAAGACACCACCTATCAGTATGTGGGAACGGAACACCATGTGATGTCTGAATTCCGCAAATCATGCAGTTCTGTGTTCCACTTCGTGTGAGATGATGAACTACTGACGATTAATACAACTAGTATTTCTAATATGATTTCTCTGGAGAAAAATATTCCAGAGATATTGTGTAGTATTTTGCAGACACGTTAGAAACGAGGCCTGTAAAACTAAGAAGCAGACTGAAGAAGTAGTTATGGAAGTTAATAAACGAAAAAGAAATACTGCAGATAAAGATAACACGAAAAGTAACAATTCATAAATTCTCTTAAGCATTTATTGGGATATTACTACTTCAATACGGAAAATCTTTGTGTAAAACTGACTGGTTAATGACATTATTATGTAAACAGTTGCAGAGTTTGTCTCAATACACACATACGAAACTTGTTCAAAATCTTCCATCAACTACATTTTATGACATCTTTTCAACGTAAAGAAAATAACTCGACATTAGGAATTAGTAAAAAATTATTCACAGTGTTTATTTTGTTGAATTCGTGTTACCTAAAACAGGAATAATTACTTTTAAAGTATAAATAGCGCCATTGGATATTCATAAACAATTTTAAATTCTGAATTACTGTCGTAATTACACTTCATAGTACCGTGAAGGCGGTATGCAACAAATATCATTTTTTTTTTAAAAGGAAGGAAGATTGAGTTTAACGTCTCCTCGACATGGAGGTCATTAGAGACGGAGAATAAGCTCGGATTGTGTCTAGGACGAGGAAAAAAAATCGGCCGTGCCCTTTCAAAGGAACCTTCCCGACATTTGCCTACAGCGATTTTGGAAATTACGGAAAACCTAAATCTGGATGGCCGGACGCGGGTGTGGACCGTCGCCCTCCCGAATGCGAGTCCAGTGTGCTGACCACTGCGCCAAATCGCTCGGTAAATGTCGAATTAAAATGAAGTTTGTTACATGCTTGGATATGCAAATGATACGCACTTCAGAGCGCTCACACAAAGTAAGTACGAGCTACGCTATCTACATCTGCACACAAGGAAAGATTATGGAGCTAGTTTCTCATTAAGAAATCGTTTCGAATGTTACTTGTTTCCGAAAATGTCAAGCTACGCCTCGTGACTGGAGGAGAGGCGTAGGGAATCTGACAGAGGCAGAACTATGGCCTATTGCGACAATGGTTTACCGTCCCGCGATACTGTTGCTCGCACTGGTCGAGATCCCGCGACTGTCATGCGAATACTCAACGTCATGTGGGATCTCAGTGAGCACATGCGTCTAACGCTCGAGAGGTCAGCTCTGGCCTGCAATGACTGCTGCTGCGTCCATACGGTAGCGCTGCGCAGTCGCTACTAGAGTACTGGCTATTATTCGTGTTTTAAGCCCCTGCTCTTTCGCACTGATAAAACAAATATAGCAATAGACAAATTTGGGATTGTCCTATCGAATGGGCATCTAGAATTCCATTTTAAAAATCATTTTGTTCGTTACAGAAAACAGACATTTTCCGTCGACACCAGCAATCGCATGTAAGACGTGATGCGCAGTATTTGTATAAGATGACTCGAGCTACAGATCGCCAAAACTAAATTGCAAATATCCGCTGTAACACAAGAGAATATGCGCCTGACGAGTGTTAGGAGAGACACCCAGTATACTAGTTACAATTTTAGTAAGCGACATATGTAGTGGCGCGTCTCAAAACTAATAGCTTGGTGCATAATATTAAAATATAGGTGAACTTATATTACACGTCTCTAGTGAAACAAGGAGCGTTTTTTTTTAAAGGAAAATCACTTTATTGCAGCTACGTAAAATTTAGCAATAAAACATGAGATTACGAACTATGAAGAACCTGATGTCGACATAAAACACAACCAATTAAGAGAAGCTCTGTCGCTGCTGCAATTACGTCCGTGGTTCGCTGAAGCCAGGGAAGATCCGGTCTCACAGCAGGCAGACGGCTGCTACTCTACACCGGATCGTCTAAATAAAACCTCAGGGCTCTCCATGAGTCTTACTGTGTCTCTGGAAAACCAGCACTTGGACTGGCGGCGTGGCTCCACTCCAAGCTGCTTGTCTTCCTTTTAGTTGCTGGATTAGGTCCACTTTGTGCGAACACCCTTTTTTCCCTTTTCTTTTCTTTTTCGTTCGAATATTTCGTCACAGCTGTGGCATCGTCTGCCAGTGCACAATTCACGTGCATTTTATGTTTGTTAGAATTATCATGCGATTTACTACTTTTTCATTTACCTTTTTTCCAAATTTTTCTTTCCAAGTGTACGATTTTATGGTGTGTTTCGTAGATTACAAGGTTGTAACTTACAGGAGTATTGGTACATCATGCCATGTACAAAGCAAATTATCGTGTCTACACTCCCAAAAACTTCCTGATATCTTGCTTAAGAGTTTACGTTTGACTTTTAGAAATACAAGTATAAGTAAACCAATCGTCAACTAGAAGGTACGTAGGTTCAGACACTGTAGTGCGTTAGTACTCATCCTCCTACTGGCAGTGTTTCCAGTTGCTTTCCTCTGATCCTTGTCCTGCCTTATTCAGCCAGTTGTACGAGATTCTGCTTTGTAAGAGGTCCATGATCAACGAAGTTGTTGCTAGCGCACTCGAGCACATGTAATTTCGATGGATTGCTCACGCGCTACCTGCGATATGTAAGCTATAAGAGAATCTCAGACCAGAGAGCAGTGTTGTATGCAGTAAGAGCAGTGTCAGTAGCAGTAGGAGTAAGTAGTTGAAAGCGAGCAGTCGTGTGTATGAAGTTGGCTGGGCCGGTCGTGGGGAGCGATGGCGGAGCCTGAGCGATATAATATAAGGTAAAAGCAGCCTCACGCATATGTAGTATCGTTAATCAAGTCCCATGTAATTGTTTAAAAAATCTCTTAATAATAATCTTTTTTTTTATAAAAATTAACTTTTGACAATCATTCATCTCAAATTAAAGAATTTACTAATTTCTCCAATCCATGGTCATCCCGATTATTGTAAAGAAAAATCAATTGTTTCCTTTTATACATGACAAGTCTATCGGCCAGCATTGCACTGGGCTGTGCCAGAAAAATTTCTTATTGGAGCAGATATATACGCGTTATCCGGCGACTTTATTGAGGTAAGAATTTTCAATTTATTCAGTATGATCTTTCAGGGCCATGCCGCAGCACTGCTGACGTCCAAAACTTACCAGTTTAAGTTCACAGTCAATTATTGAAATGTTATAAGTGAGCTACAATTTTTTTATTGAGTGATTAGTCACATTTTTATTATTGATAGGTTACGCAAATTATTTTTTGGGAAGTCACATTTTATTACTGGTAGGTTACGGAATTTATCTGTTGCTAGGTTACACTGAATGTGAATGTTATACTTATTTTTTATCTGTTTGTAGGTTACGCAGAATGTGAATGATATATAATTATATTTTTACATTTTGTTGGGCAGTTACACTGAATGTGACTTATATAATTATATTTTTACTGTTGGGAGGTTATTATTTAATTTATCTGTGGGGAGGTTACAGCTTTTTACGAGATACGAGCCCGTACACATGGGATTTTTCACACACACGCGCGCGCGTGCGCGTGTGCGCGCGCGTGGAACGCAGAAATTAAGTGCAACGAAATATTAGCTGGCGATGAAGACACATCTTACAATCTAGACTGTTGCGTACCACTATTGCTCATGAATATTCCTACTGATAAATACATAGTTATTCAACGACTACAGTCGAAGTCGTGCGCAGTGTTTTGTCTATGTGCCATAACGCAAAATGATCCATATAGGGTTACCAGAGGAACTCATACTATTTAATTCCTTTCTCTGCACAAACGCTAAATTTGCATTTCAGTACATATTAAAGTCCTTGCTATAACCTGAACACCATCAAGTGATTTTTGTAAGCATAGTAGGTCCGGTGGCTCGTAAGGGAGCCAGTCAGGACTTCTATTGAAGCAAACTGTATTTGTAATTGGAAGAAAAATTGTGGCACACGATATCGTTTCAGTGGTTTAAATGTGGTAGATCTCGTAACAAGAATAAATAAATTTTGTACAATGAACTGGATAAAAGCTAAGATTTGTGCACTGTTAACAGCACAAACAGTAATCATCCAATTTTTGGAACAATCTGCGCCGAAAGCAAAGTAAAATCCCCTTTGCTGCATCCGTTTCATTTCTGGAGAGAAGCTTGTGAAACTGAATTATTCTGCATTTTTTTTAAACCGGATAATAATTTTCGTATTACCGAATCACTCATTAATTAATGACGTTGACCTTTCGTACTCCAGTTTCCCATACATGATATTCGCCGACATGGAACTGTTCATTATTACTCTCCTTAAACAGTTCACAGCTATCACTTTTAATGCAAAAATGCACACAACTTTCAATGGTTTTTGGTATCCACAGCATGAAATCATTATACCGAGAATTGTGATAACTAACATATCAGGGAAAACTGCAGACCAGCTCTGATTATGAGCTAAAATGGAATCAGAGAATTTGCAACCGAAAGTTAATGGAAGACTTGCGCCAAGATTTTTATAGTTATCTCGATACGATTTATACCAAATAACTAAGTTAATCTTGATTGCACCATAATGTAATTTTGTAAAATCCAGTAACGAAATATTTCAAGACTTCATCGAAAATTTATCTGACTAAATCTGAATGATACTTCACTTTGCTTCATTCTGGGAACAGTTATTACAATTCGATCTAGTAAATTCGGCGCCTCGTGACTGTTTACTCTTTGTACCACAGCAACGTTGTCATCTGTTTCTCTAAGTTCGTTCTCATTATTCTTTTTAGAGCGATGTATCTCTGACTTCTGAAACTATTTATTATGAAGGCAATTTTGTGCCAACAGAAACTCAAGTCTGCCTTCCCTGTCTAGTAATAGGGCAGTAGTGACAGATCAATGTTCTGCTGTTCAGAGCCTTTTAGAAGCCCAAACTAATAGATTCCAGGTTTTTTACTCATATAGTTATTTTATCCACTTATTCAGATTTGGGTTTTCTGTAGTTTCCCCCAATTACCTAAGGTGAACGCCAAGATTTAACAATCAACAATGCCAAAGTGTTCTGCCTAGCTCCTCCTTGTTCAGAAGCAATAATCTTAAAGTGGTGGGAGATGGTACACTAATCTACTATCCTTAGTTGGTTAGACAGTTACATGTTCCGTAGATCAGATGCACGATTTCTACCGACATTATATATGAACGATGCGTTTGTGTGTATGGTCCCATAATGGGGTTTAATGATACTAAATAGCACAGTGGCTTTCATTCAAGGAAAAAAATGAACGTATCAGTCGTTTTAACTGGCAATGTTACAAGAGAATCATACACTATATGATCGAATGTATCCGGATACCTGGCTGAAAATGACTTACAGGTTCGTGGCGCCCTCCAGCGGTAATGCTGGAATTCAATATGGTGTTGGTACATCCTTGACCTTGATGACAGCTTTCACTCTCGCAGGCATACGTTCAATCAGTGCTGCAAGGTTTCTTGCGGAATTGCAGCCCATTCTTCAAGGAGTAACACCACCGCCTCCGAAGTTTATTGTTGGCACTAGACACGCTGGCAGATGACGTTCACCGGGCATTCGCCATACCCACACCCTGCCATCGGATCGCCACATTGTGTACCGTGATTCGTCACTCCACACAACGTTTTTCCTCTTTTCAATCATGCAATGTTTACGCTCCTTACACCAAGCGAGGCGTCGTTTGGCATTTACCGGCGTGATGTGTGACTTACGAGCAGACACTCGATCATGATATCGAAGTTTTCTCACCTCCCGCCTAACTGTCATAGTACTTGCACTGGATCCTGATGCAGTTTGGGATTCCTGTGTGATGGTCTGGATAGATGTCTGGCTATTACACATTACGAACCTCTTCAGCTGTCGGCGGTCTCTGTCACAGACGAGGTCGGCCTGTAAGCTTTTGAGCTGTACGTGTCCCTTCACGTTTCCACTTCACTATCACATCGGAAACAAAACAGTGGACCTATAGATGTTTAGGAGTGTGGAAATGTCGCGTACAGACGTATGACACAAGTGACACCCAATCACCTGCCCACGTTCGAAGTCCGTGAGTTCCGCAGAGCGTCCCATTCTGTTCTCTTACGATGTCTAATGACTACTGAGGTCGCTGATATGGAGTACTTGGCAGTAGGTGGCAGCACAATGCACCTAATTCGAAAAACTATGTTTCTGGGGGTATCCGGATATTTTTGATCACAGAGTGTAGGAGTTGACGTCAAAACAAACATTTTACTACTATATCACGCATGCTACCATAGTTCAATTAAATATTCATGTGTGGAAAAGTAAGGACGCCTTCACACGTACTTAAACCACAGGCGACGATAATTTACCGTTATTAGCCATACTAATGTAAGTGAACATTTCAACTATAAAGCTGTTGTATGTTCAGCTTATTTCTGAGTGCTGCATTTTTATGCGTATTGAGATGGTATAACGAACTTTAAATCTACTTCTTTTGCAAATGTAAATCAATGAAATGCATAGCAGAGAAGGTGTTAAGAATAATCATATGTAAATGTGTTCGACGGCTGCAAGGCGATGGCCAAATTCCAACAAAGGACATTACAAAGGTGCTTCTATTCCAGTGATAGTCGTTATAGGTATTAGTTTCAGCAATTATGACTGTTCTCACGGAATAAGTTCAAATATTTCCATTTGTAGATCAGTCCGAATATTGTTTCTTTCTTATTTGTTACCAAAAGCAGAAATCATTACAATACGTTAACACAATAAAAGACTTATAAATGGGGAAAGAACAGTAATGTGAAAATTATAACTGTAGAATAATTACAGAGTTTCATATGTGGGACAAAGCTATTCTTTCAATACAACTTATACACTAAAATGATTCTCTGTGAAAATTTCTAAAGAAAGAGATCTGAATTCACTTCGACTGAGGCAAAAAGGGGTGTTACTGTGCAATGACTTGCTCAACAGTCCAGTGGGAGTCAAATACTGTAGTAATAGTTAAAATGTCAGCCTGATAGTGTAGCTATCGCGCTTCGAAACCGAGGAGTCGCGAGGCCGAATTCTGGCCGACGAAGTGAAGAATCGCCAGAAGCGACCCTTGCTTACGATTCCACGTTAAACTGTAGGCACTCTTTCCCAGGGTGTATAACTGGGATAGATTTGAGACACGCAAGTCGGCAAAAGTGGCTTCCAATTGAAAGGCTTGCACTCGGCCATTGAGTCTCACGAAATCATAATAATAACAATATAGTTAAAATTAAGATATCTTTCAATGACAGTATGTAACTGCACTCCAGGCCGTGCTCTGGGAAACGGCAATAAAACTGAAATAACTTTCCACTCCAGCAGCACAGTAGTGTTTATAACACGGAACAATTATTTCCTTGTGCACATACATGTAAGTATTTAGATTTTCATTTTTGTCTGATAATCTGATGAGCTACAGAATATTATTTCTCGAAGTATCAAATTTCGTAATCAATAGTCCAGTGTTTCTGTGACAACTTGGTCCCTAAAAACGAAGATTGGGGTAGCCATATCGTCCTGTCGCCGACGCAGTCATCACAAGAGAATAAGACCCGATGAGACAAAAAGTTGGGCAGGGAAATCTGCCTTCATGGCATTTTGGAAAACCGCAGGAACCTTAAATCTGGAAGGTAAGACGTTGATTTGAAGATCACTCTTCGCGCAGTTTCACTGCATCAACTCGTTCCGACCTTCCCTCCTATGTCGACAGAAGCGGACAGTTACTCGAATGGTTCACGAACGCACGGCTGGACCCAAGCTCCATAGAAGACCGACGCATAAGCATCGAAGCTGTGTAAATCGTTTGCTAACGGTCGTTCCCAGTGTTTACCCCTGGTAAATCTACTCCTGTGTCCGGTATATTTCGGCTCTCAGATGGTGTGAGAGAGGCGCACGGAAAGCAGTTGAATGCGTTCGTTCTCTCTGCTCTATATAGGACTAGGTAAACCTGTCCAAAATGAAAAGTATGCGACTGTACAAAGTAACAATAGTTTCCTGAGCAACACTTAGCGCGCCGCTTCCAGTCAAATAGCGCAGCTCACTCTTATGGTATCGTACAGTGACTTTGGCGAAATTCAGAATGATGCTTAACAGTTATAGGACCTGCTTCTTCTAACAATCGTATTTCAGTTTCTCATACTCCACTTAAAAGAGTGCATTTCCTATTCTTCCACCCTGTTTATTTTAGTTGTTGATGCTGTTGTCTTCATTTCGAAGACAGGTTTGATGCAGCTCTCGACGATAGTCCAACCTATTTAAGTCTCTTCATCTCTGAATAACTACTGCAACTTACGTACACTGGAATATGTTTACTGCAGCCAGGCGTTGGTCCACGTCTACAATTTTAGTACCCACATTTCCCTACACTATCAAACTGACGATTTCTTGATGTCTCAGAGCGTATCCTATTGACCGAAACCTTCTTTTAGTCAAGTTTAACCAAAAATATCTTTTCTCAAGGATTGAACTCAATACCTCCTTATTCGTTACTCGATCTACGCATTTAATCTTCAGAATTCTTCTCTAGCGCCACAGTACAAGAGCTTTTATTCTTTTCTTCTCTGATAACTTTGTTCACGTTTCACTTCTGTAAAACGGTACAATCCAGACAAAAAAGGACTTCCTAATAGTTAAATTTAAATTGGAGATCAACAAATTCCTCTTTTTCAAAACATGCTTTTCTCCCTATAGCTAATCTGCATGCTACCCCATCTCTACTTCGGCAGTCATCAGTTATTTTGCTGAACATATAGCAAAACCCATCTACTACTTCTATACCTCAGCATTTAAATAGACTAAATTACACTACTCATGTTTTACTTTTGTTGGTGTTCGTCTTATAACCGTTTACCGTTGTATATTTTACTTTCTATTGACGAAAAGATCAAAATGGTTCAAATGGCTCTGAGCACTATGGGACTTAACATCTGAGGTCATCAGTCCCCTAGAACTTAGAACTACTTAAACCTAACTAACCTAAGGACATCACACACATCCATGCCCGAGGCAGGATTCGAACCTGCGACCGTAGCGGTCGCGCGGTTCCGGACTGAATCGCCTAGAACCGCTCGGCCACAGCGGCCGGCGACGTAAAGATCGCTAGAGGATAACTTATATTGTCAAGATTAACTTTCCCGAATCACTTACAATCACCATGGAATTCAAGTTTGAGATGAGACGAAGCGAACAGGAATTTAGAGATCGCCCTCAGTTCATTTCGAATGAAAACACGTGTCTTGCAATTGAGCAGTAATGTGTTTCGGACAACCCACAATAACGTGGGATTCCAGCCACAGACACAAGACACGACGAGCCACTCTCTAGGAACCGGGAAACCTTCTGCGGGTGTACCACGACTGAAATCAGTATTCAACGAACGGAAGAAAAAACATGAAAATCCATTAAAGAGCAAAGCACGGAAAGATAATATTACGTTCTAGTCCACATCGCACTCCTTATACATATGCCTGCCAAACTTCACAGATCGAAGTGCCGACACTTCTTGGACAGCACCTGCGAGCGACTACTCCAAAAACAGTAAATCGGTATGCTTAGATGTGAGGGCAGGGTAAGAGATGAAGGTCGGAGAGAAAACGAAGCTCCCTCTGCTTTTATATTTTTCGATGGAAACACATTTCTCTGTGCCCTGGTAGGTTTTAAAGCTTGCAGTTGTAATCTGTGCTTGATTAACAAGAGTGAAACACTTATTTGTAGTCGCCGGCTTAAGCCAAATCGTTTTCTCTTTCAATTCTTATCTTTTCATGTCAAGAGATCATCAGTGCAATATTTTACTTCTGACAAATTCAGCAGACAAACCGAGAAGAATTCATCGCCTGTTCTTAGATATGAGTGAAAGACTACAACTGAAGCATTTTATCCCAAGTCAGGTCTTCGTCATCGTCGCTACTGGCTACCTTTATGTATAAATTACAAACAGCAATAAGAACTGTTCGGTTGTGGGCAGATCATGATTCTCAACCACGTACTATTAGTTTATCCACTTATTGTACATTTCAGGAACAAGTTCCTTCAGAATATTTGTGAAACCTTCGAAGAGGCCAAAAAATATGGCCCTCAATGGAGACAATTGCATTTAAGAAAAAATGGATCTAAGGACTATGGGACATAACATCTGAGGTCATCAGTTCCCTAGACTTAGAACTACTTAAACCTAATTAACCTAAGGACATCACACACATCCATGCCAGAGGCAGGATTCGAACCTGCGACTGTAGCACAACGCGGATCCGGATTGAAGCGCCTAGAACCGCTCAGTCACAGCGGCCGGCTGCACTTACGAGTTACGGGGATAAAGTTCATAACTTTCCTGGATGACAACTTGCCAGTGTCACGCGTAGATTTACGACACAGACTAAAGTGATCATGAATTACTACAAGATCAGCCCAAAGAAATCGTTCTACAACCCGTTGACCATGCTGGAGGCATCCCATAAGGGCAGAACTACAACTAGCGGTAAGAATTAAGTGGCATTCCCTCGGTATAAGTTGAGACACTAAACTACATGTTAATTTATATTTAAATGTTATCAATATGTATTTAATTTCTGCACATTGTTATTACTAGTAGTATGCCCAATTCGTATTAGAATTAGAATTGTGGCAACCTGTACAGGCGTGCGAAGACTCGAGTAATACCGGGACACGTAACAGCTGAAGCGTATAAATTAGATTAGATATACCGTAGTTACCTAGACTATTAAGTACAGAAAGAGACTTCAAGACTTGATGTCTTTCCGAGGCATCCACGAAACATTAACACCTGTGGAGCACAAAGAAATTTGTAGTTCGTTGATGGAATTTAATTTTCATTCTTTAGGTGGTGGTGGATTTATACCAATTTTATTTCATTTTAATGCCCATATTGTGTTAAACGCTTTCTTTCGTCACAAACAAATTTATTATTGCCATTCGTACAGAAATGGATTTAGATATAGCGCCACTCATGTTTTAAACGATCTGCGATAAAATTCAAGAGAGCAGGTCTTGATGAAATAGCAATAAAGAAGTAACAAACGAGATCATCGTCAGGTGGGATCCGTTCTATTTTGCATTTATGGGCACCCACATGCGATGTTTTTTTGGGGGCCAGCGAAGAGTCGAGAAACTTACGAGGTGCGCTACGGTACCATTCCGCCAACTTTTCTTCTAGAAAGAGGTTTTTCACTCTTCATCGGAGTGTGCGCTGATATGAAACTTGCTGGCAAATTAAAACTTTGTGCCGGACCGAGACCCGAACTCGGGGCCTTTGCCTTTTGCCTCTGCCTATTGAGTTTCCCAAGCACGACTCACGACCCGTCCTCACAGCTTTACTTCCGTCAGTAGCTCGTCTCTTACCTGGAAACATCACCAGGCTGAGGCTAAGCCATATCTCCGCAATGTCCTTTCTTCCAGAGTACTTTTCTACCAAATTTCGCCTGAGAGCTTCTGTGCAGTTTGGAAACTAGGAGATGAGGTACTGGCAGATGTAAAGCCGCGAGGACGAGTCGTGAGTCGTGCTTGGTTAGCTCAGAAGGTGGACCACTGGCTGGCGAAACGCAAATGTCCCGAGTTCGATACTCGGTCCGGCACACACTTTTAATCTACCAGAAAGTTTCAGCTTCCCTTCTGTCCCACAGGAAGTATAGTTGCTGCAAGCCTGTAGAAATCTATATTACACTTTCTAATAATGGATTTGGGGCAGTATTTCAGTGAATATTCTCATCTCACGATTGGCAAACATCTGAAGTGCAGGTCAAAAATGCAGTCCATAACGTAAAATATAGCTAAATCCATCTGACATGGCCACTGAAAGGCATAGCACGTGAATGCACACTTGCGCAGAGTCTTTTTGTGCAGTTTGTCATCTGAAACTAAAAATTCGTTCTTTAATAATATTTGTCTAGCGATATTTAGACCTAAAATCGCGTTAATTTATCTTCTGAGGAAGCAAATTATGTAAAGTATGGAAAGAAGATAAAGAGTTTAACTTCCCGTCGCAAACGAGAACACTGAAGACGGAATACAAGTTCGGAATGAACAGAGATGGGGAACAATGTCAGATGTCCTTTTCAAAGGAACACACCAGTATTTTTCTTAGCAATTTGGAAAATCACAGAAAACCTAAGTCTATCAGAGCGAAAGGGAATTTGAACCCCGCCCCTCCAAAATGCGTCTTAAACATTGCGCTGACTCACTCGCTACGGTTCGAAAAGTCTGAGAAGACTGCAGCTGGCAGTTTAAGATCACAGGTCCCGTTAAAACAACTGGAAGGTTCCAGAATAGGTATTTATGTACAACATTTGGCAATACTAATTTCTAATTTATGTACAACATTCGGTAATACAAATTTCAGACACTGATTGCATCATGCGTAAAAATGTGACTGTATAATAATGTAATTAACAGTTCACCTCAAATCCCTTGTGATTGCAGAACTAATTGCATTTATTCAACATTGTCGCCAAATATCTGTTTTGAACTGGATAACATTTAATTCGATTCGTCCTAATTAGTGAGTTAATAACCCCATAAAAAGATGTCATGAAAACAGGTCTGTAAATCGACATTAACATTGCAATTCATATCATCTGGAAACAAAACTGAAATCACAAAAGTATCTCTTAAGTACGCGTGGACACGTGCCTGTTGATGTTTCTAATGAATGCCAGTAATTCTAATACAGTCTCTGCTGTAGCAAAAGATAGACTGAAGACAAGGAGCGAAACAAGGGATTTTCGTATAATTTCTTCTCCGTGGTAACAACAAGGCAGCTGATTAAATCGTTCAAATAGACTTAATCGTCTCCAGAAGAGCAGAGAAGAATTTGCCGGTATCTACAGGTCGTTTTCGTACTGATACCTTCACAGATGATGGAGGAGGGCAAATTTAAGTTTGCGAAGCGAAATATGTTGTGGTATACCTTAACGTATTGTTATTTAGTTACATGTTCTGTAGATAATTTGAACGAATCTTTTATCGAAACGGGCCAAAGACATTGCTGCAGTGGTACCACTGGTTCCCATCAGATCACTGAAGCTAGGGCTGTCGAGGTGGTCTTGTACTTGGATGGGTGACCATCCGGTCTGCCAAGCGCTGTTGGCAAGCGGGATATACTCAGCTCTTGTGAGGCAAACTGAGGAGCTACTTGACTGAGAAGTAGCGGCTCCGGTCTCGTAAAGCGACATACGGCCGGGAGAGCGGTGTGCTGACCACATGCCTCTCCATATCCTCATCCAGTAACGTCTGTGGTTGAAGATGACACGGCGGCCGGTCGGTGGCGTTAGGCTTTCATGGCCTATTAGAGCGGAGTTTAGTTTTTATCGAAATATGTGGAACGAGTCAGTACACAGGTAAACCTTTTTTTCAAACTACCTATTTTGTGGTGTATTTATGGATATCACTATTCTTTATGAAGAATTTCATTAATGAATATATGTAGTGTGATGGTGCGCTTAAAATGCCTAACTTCGTGAAGGCGTACCTACATGATTACTGTGGGTGAACACCACACATTATTCTTACTGCTCGCTTTTGTGCCGTCAGTGTTTTCTTTCTAAGTTATGAGTTACCCCAGAATATTATTCCGTACGACATTACTGAGTAGAAATATGCGAAATATGTCGGTAGGTTGATTCGTTTATTTCCAAGACAAGCAATTATACGAAGAGCAATAGTAGCTGATCTTAATTGTTTGAAGAAGCAAAGTAATATGCTTCTTCCAGTTCAATTTTTTTAAATATAAAAATCTACGATTCGCTGTTTGAGCGATAAAATTATAATCACAGGAACGCCGTAGGTTTCATATATGACAACTGAATTAGGGTTATGAATATTAAAGGAACGATGGATCGTTGCGTATGAAATGAATGAAGATGCGATGAGATGACAAAGTAATGAATATGTGGAGATTAATGAAAATTTGTGGTAGACTGGGACTCGAAACAGGATTAATTCCTGCTTTTCATAAGCAGTCGACTTAACCGTCAGGATATTCGAGCACGCCTCAGGGCTTAATGCCATGTTACATTCTCATTCATGTATCCGCCTATGATTTCCGAACACTGCTACCGGAAGTTTTTCCACGGGGTACGAGGGAATAGCAGCACCGGGGGCACGGAGTCGGTGGAGAACCGTGACTTACCCTGCCGCAGGGGATACTTGGGAATTATGAAATTATGGAAAATAACATAATTTCAGGCCAAATTTGGTTAGACAGATATTATCAAAAAGGCGTCTTTTTGTTGCAGATGATAATCGGTACAAAATGAGTATGCACAAGTTGAGTCGATTTTATGGGCCAGTCACTTTATTTTCGTCATCTATGCATTTCAATGGCCATACCATCACCACCAGGTCGATTCTTGCTGCTTTACGTCACGGCCTGCATTTGTGGCACGATGTATTTTTATCAGCCAGTGATGAGAAGGTTCCGTGAAATACCTCCATAATTACACAATTGTGCGGTATTATATTTCCATCCCCGTAGCTGAGTGTTCAGCGCGACTGACTGCTTTGCGGAGGGCCAGGGATTATTGCTTGGTGGGAGGACTGGAACGGCGTCCCTCAGCTTCCCGAGGCCAACTGAGGAGCTACTTGACCGAGTGCTAGCGCTTCCGCAGTAAATAAACCGTACAAGGACCGGGAGAGCGATGTACAGACCACGCGTCCCCCCATACCGCATCCAAGGACGCCATCGCAGAGCATGACACGGCGGTCGATCTGGCGCGATTGGCCCATCTAGGACCTGAACGCGGAACTTTATCTTATCTTACCTTACCTTACGGTGTATACTTCTACACGTACAGGGTTATAGGAAATTCCCGTTACAAACTTCCAGGACTTGTAGAGGGGAATGAGCACAAACTATTTTGAATGTGAACCCACACCCGGAAACGTACCGTTTCCGCTCTGTTCAAATGATCAAATGTGTGTGAAACCTTATGGGACTCAACTTCTAAGGTCATCAGTCCCTAAGCTTACACACTACTTAACCTAAAGTATCCTAAGGACAAACACACACACCCATGCCCGAGGGAGGACTCGAACCTCCGCCGGGACCGTTTCCGCTCTACAGCGGTTTCAGTTCAGACGTGTGACGCATCCACGTTTGCTGAGAAAAACAGAAAAGAGTCACTTGGCAGTTGCTTTTCCTGGTATGCAATAGGGTTGACAGGATGACGTGTACTACCTCAGACGGTCACGTGGCGTCAGTTAATGTTTACCTTGCTGCAAGATTCCTGTAGAAACAGAGGAAGATCTGCTGGCACGAGTTCTGTCCGCTGCAATAGAAACTGAAGAGACACCAAGTGGGATGGAGAGTGTGTACCAGAACGTGCTTCTTAGTTACAATGTCTTTATACAATGTTGGTGGTCGCCACATCGAGCCGCTATTCTAATGCATCAGTACCGTTCTGTACGTACAGAACGCTGTGATCTTTTTTGTTTTGGAATAATTTGAATACGTAATATTTAAGTGTTAATACAAACAAATATTCTGAGTCATAAATGGGTGTTTCGTTATGTTTCATTTCGAATTGTTGCGTCACACCTAATTCAGTTCCTCAAGCAGAAGTGGATGCGGTAAACGATAAATTTCCGGATAAGGGTTCCTATTCAAAATATTATATATGCACTCCTCTCTACTTGAAAACTTAATAAACCACGGAATAATGTAGATAGAGAGGTAAAAATTGACACACATGCTTGGAATGACATGGGGTTTTATTAGAACCACCCCATATTGCTAGACGCGTGGAAGATCTCTTGCGCGCGTCATTTGGTGATCATAGTGTGCTCAGCCGCCACTTTCGTCATGCTTGGCCTCGCAGGTCCCCAGACCTCAGTCCGTGCGATTATTGGCTTTGGGGCTACCCGAAGTCGCAAGTGTATCGTGATCGACCGACATCTCTAGGGATGCTAAAAGACAACATCCGACGCCAATGCCTCACCGTAACTCCGGACATGCTTTACACTGCTGCTCACAACAATATTCCTCGACTGCAGCTACTGTTGAGGAATGATGGTGGACATATTGAGCATTTCCTGTAAAGAACATCATCTTTGCTTTGTCTTACTTTGTTAAGCTAATTATTGCTATTCTGGTCAGATGAAGCGCCATCTGTCGAACACTTTTTGAACGTTTGTATTTTTTGGTTCTAATAAAACCCCATGTCATTCCAAGCATGTGTGTCAATTTGTACCTCTCTATCTACATTATTCCGTGATTTATTCAGTTTTCAAATTTATACTGACTTTTTGATCACCATATATATATATATATATATATATATATATATATATATATATATATATATATATATATATATGAGGTATTTCCGAACACCCTATACGTAGGAATATTTACTGTAGAATAGAAGAGGAGCAACCGTTGTACGCAGTCACAGAACACCACGTAAACGCACTAAAATTAATTAACTGTACTGAAAAGAAATGACTGGATCATTGCGGATGAAATCAATGGAGAAGCAAGGGCATGGAAGGATAGCAATGTAAACCTTCAGGATACGCTGAGCCAGAGATAAAATTTACCTGTAAAGACGGTCGAAAGTTGGTGGCAGATCGGTACTTGAATCCGAATTTATTGCGGACACTCACTTTAACCTTTCGGCTGTCTGAGCACGCCTCCATACCTGACTCAAACTTGCTTTGGCATTGATTTTGTCACCTATGATTTCTGAATACTACTATCAGAGATTCTCCCACAAGGTTTACGGTGTTAGTGAAACGTGGATAATGAACAGTTCAGACAAGAAAAGAATTGAAGCTTTTGAGATGTGGTGCAACAGAAAAATGCTGAGGAATGGATGGATAGAGAGCACTGCTAATGGTGAATAGAAATGGGGAGAATAAAAATGAAAAGAGATCCGTTCACAGGACACAACACACCATGAAGCGTCAAGGAATCGTCATTTTGGCAATGACGGTTGGTGTTGGGGGAGGGGACAAGGAGTTTCACATCGATTGTAATGTGCAGTAGTTGAGCAGAGATGAAGAGACCGACTTTTTTTTTTTTTTAGACAAACTGATCAGGAATGACGAGATATGATGTTGTCAACAGGAACCTACCACAAAACGACAAAAGGCGGAAAGTCACATGCAGATAAAACGCTTTGACGACACAAACTACATTCAAACCCATGCAATGCGCGATTTGAAGATCCCAAATAAGGACTTGGTCTCGTAGTTATATGAACGTTTTGTTCGTTATACTCAAGTAGGGGAAGACTATGTACAACGCCTAAGCATTAAAACCATCTTCACTTTTCCCTATTTTTTTATTAATCCAGTCTCCAAATTTTTAGCCCTGTATTTGCGCAAACCAAACCACGGCTTCCTTAATGGTGCTATTGCTACGTATCCCCTGGCAGAGCTTTTGGTAGCTGAGATTGGAAAATCAGTGACGATACTCGTATGAATTAGGCCCAGAGGCGCGTTCAGACATCTTAATGGCTGAGGCCATAGCCCACGTATTGCAGAAAATCCGGTTTGACTGCCGGTCTGGCGCAAATTTTCGTTAGTCACGACATATTCATCCCATGCATAAGACGAGGGCTCTTCGAGATCGACGATAATACGTGCACTAAAAGGAGAAGTGGAAAGATTTCGATATAGATACTGATACAGCGTATTCTGGAAAAACTGCGCCTGGTCTGCAAGTGGTGCAGAATGTGACTATCCTGACATGATATTCCACGGTGCACAACGGCTCGCCACACGGCACGCAGCAACGCTTCCCATTACTGGAGTATTGCCCTCTGGACGGCATTAATGATCAACAAACGGTCGCACAACATTTTTGGAGGTGTTCTCCTTTGCGGATAATTTATACTTTTATACGCATCTCCCTATAAGTCTCAGTCTGACGTCGAGTAAAATTACGAGGATCATTCAGATCAGACAGCAAGGGACGGGCACCCCGTGATATATAAAATTTTTATATACAGGGTGATTATAATTAAAGTTAATCTTTCAAAACGATGTAGAAATAACATCACTGGTCAGAATGACGTCGAACTGCAACAGAATATTATCGGAGAAGGGGGAAAACGTATGCCAGAAGAAAAAAAATAGTGTGAAAATTGAACAATAGATGGCGCTGTATGTGTCAGAATAGGTAAATGAAAACACCTGTCATGCGCACGACCCATTGAAATTGGTATAAACGCGACGGGTACACGGCCTTTCCTCCCTTCGCGTCTGCGACGTTCGCCACGACTGTCTCAGTGCAGGATCGCGCTCCGCTTGTACAGCCGTATTACATGAATGATGACTGTACACACGTCGCTCTGCAGAAGTTCCGGGCACTGAAGGGTTTGAAAAAAGGCGTTGGTCCAACGACTGCCGTGGATCTGGAGAAAATGATTCCGACGTTCGAAAAGACGGTTTCTTTTGGTGTGCAACCTGGTAGTCGAAGGAAACGAATTGATTCGACACTAGTGGAAGCAGTGGCCGCAGCAATGCAGGAGGAGACGAGTGGTGGTGTGCAAACTTGTAGTACACGGAGAATTGCCCGAACATTGGACATACCCGTGAACATGGTGCGTAAAATCCTACGAAACATCCTTCTTTGCTATCCATTCAAAATTACCCATGCGCATGAGTTGCACTTGCTGCCAGCAAGAGAGACCTTTGCTTTACAATTTCTTGCTCGCACAGAAGTGGACACTGTTTGCCCGTGGAAGATTTTGTGGACAAACGAAGCCCACTTCCCTCCGACAGGATATGTCAATACACAGTGTCGAATATGACCAACGGAAAATCCACACCCAAATCAACCAGTACCACTTCATTCTGAGAAGGTCACTGTGCGGTGCGGGTTTACGGCATCATTTACCAGAGGGCCATATTTTTTCGAAGACAAGTGCTTCCGGTCATTTTACCTGTAACGCGATTGGCAAGCGCTATGAGTGTCTTTTGCACAACCACGTCATTCCAGCTCTCCACCAGCGTGGATGTGTGGATGGGGTCATTTCTGTGGAAGATGGCGCACCTCCGCAAATTGCAAATCCAATTAAGCAGCTGCTGAAGCGCAATTTCGGTAATGCTAGAATTATCAGCCGCCATTTCCCTAAAGCCTGGCCGTCCCGTTCACCTGATCTTAATCTGTGTGACTTCTGGCTGTGGGGCTATCTGAAAGATGTGTTCAGTGTTCCGATTGCAAACGTAGCTGTATTGATGGCACGCACTGCGCAATACATTCTGAACGTGACCACGGAAACATTTCGATCGGTTATGGAACATGCTGTTTCTCGATTTCAACTTGTTGCAGAAAACGGTGGACAGCGTATTGAACATGTTTTGCGCCAGTCACACGGAAATTAATAATCCGTTTTGATTTTGATTGATGCTTTTTAAGAGATTGTTGGCCTCAGGACAATTAAAAACCGATTTTTTCCCATTCGATGTGACATGACCTTGCCGTGGTGGGTGAGCTTACTAACAGTATCACACCTGTACACCCATGCACACTGAGTAGTACAGTTTGTTTAACGTGAAACGTACATCTAGGGTGTTGTTGTGCGATTCATTTGTCATTTGTAGTGGATCACTATTAAATTATGATGCTTACAGCGCCATCTATTGCTACATTTCGTAACTATTTATTTTTCTTCTGCCACACGTTCTCCCCCTACTCCGATAACATTCCGCTACAATTTGACGTCATTCTGACCAGTGGTGTTATTTCTACAGCGGTTTGAAAGTTTAATTATAATTACCCTGTATATCACCAGAAAACTTCATTCTGCTGCAGTTTCCATCATTTTGTCATTTTCTGAAAGATTTTAAGACTTAAAGTGTGTTACATCAAATGTCCATTACTGAAAAATACATATGCTATTATTATTATTTTTATTATTATTCGTAAAGCACGCAAGTAACTAATGGTTTTGGTGTGTCTGAAGTGTCAAACGAAATAGTAACAACAGTAGTAGCAATACTGCTAATAATAACAATAATAACGATAATAATATAGCATATTTTGCAATGATGGACATATAGTATCTTTTCTGTGCTTCTAGACTTCCGAAACTTCCTGTACGTATGCGTGTGTCCCTGCTCTTGCGTTGATGCAGTTTTTAATTTCAGGCTGCTTTTTGTTGATTCGTATAGCAGCCAGTGAATGGACGTCGGCTTTCTTGAGATCCTTATGGGCGTTAGCTAGCCACTGCAATCCGTTTTTCCGGGCCCCGTTTATGGTAATGAAGATTTTCGTCAATCTTACATTCGTGCTATATGTCCACAAAATTTCACACGTGATTTACGTTCAATAAAACAACATCGTTTCGTAAGAGAATATTCGTACAATTCTTCTGAACGTTTCCACATCCAGATACCGACTTTGATCTTGGGTCCGAATATTTTCTGCAATATTTGTTGAGCCACTTTCTCGAAAAGATTGAAATATTTTGGTTTAGGTGAAAGGGGTTTCTTGTTATAAGTATACTAGATGATTTAGGCCCTATAGGAATCAAATTTTTCTAGAATAATTTTATAATTAACTTTGTCATAACGATAGATCTCGATCATTCCACGTAAGTGCTTTAAGTGTTGAACCTGCGTTACGCATCCCATGTTTCCGCCGCGTTTCGAATCCGTCCACTACGCATGTCTGGCTTCAGTGATACTCCTGGTAATTATTGGTAGGCCATCGGCAGAGACAAGATATCTGATGTTGACTCCCACTTTTTGTTCTCATATTTAATTAAGGTATTTTTCTGACATATTTTAATGATATTATCAGACATCAGAATAAAAATCTGTAGAGATAACCCACCCCTTGCCTCACGCCTATTTTTATTACAAAACATTAGCTGGTTTCATAAATGAACATTATTTAGAAACTGAATTAGTTAAAGTCTGTTGGCTTAAGTTAGTTGCTTGGCTGTCTACACCGCATTCGGGTAGTAAATTATACAGGGTGGAGCGGTTACTCGAGTCACAGTTCCTGTTTTAAAACTTCAGACGTGACGCTGGTGCAGGCACAGGTGTTTCAGACCACACACCGTTCAGCGCACACTGTTGGACGTGGGCTCCCCAGCGGACGTCACCTACGTCCTCCCATGTTGACCCAGCGATATCGTTAGTTGCGACTGCAGTGGTTAAAGTGTCATCGAGATTGGATTATGTATCATGCATCATCCATGTTGACCTAGCGATATCGTTTGTTGCGACTGCAGTGGGTGAAGAGTCATCGAGATTGGATCATGCATCATGCATCATCCATGTTGATCCAGCGATATCGTTTGTTGCGACTGCAGTGGGTGAAGTGTCATCGAGATTGGATCATGCATCATGGAAGCACGGACGATAAATAGTTTGGACAAGAAGAGAACAGAAGCTTTCGAAATGTGGTGCTACAGAAGAATGCTGAAGATTAGATGGGTAGATCACATAACTAATGAGGAAGTATTGAATAGGATTGGGGAGAAGAGAAGTTTGTGGCACAACTTGACCAGAAGAAGGGATCGGTTGGTAGGACATGTTCTGAGGCATCAAGGGATCACCAATTTAGTATTGGAGGGCAGCGTGGAGGGTAAAAATCGTAGAAGGAGGCCAAGAGATGAATACACTAAGCAGATTCAGAAGAATGTAGGTTGCAGCAGGTACTGGGAGATGAAGAACCTTGCACAGGATAGAGTAGCATGGAGAGCTGCATCAAACCAGTCTCAGGACTGAAGACCACAACAACAACAACAACAACAACAACATAACTTAATCATAGCTAACACTTGGTTCAAGAATCGTGAAAGAAGGTTGTATACATGGAAGAACCCTGGAGATACTAAAAGGTATAAGATAGATTATATAATGGTAAGGCAGAGATTTAGGAACCAGGTTTTAAATTCTAAGACATTTCCAGCGGCAGATGTGGAATGTAGATTAAAACTGAAGAAACTGCAAAAAGGTGGGAATTTAAGGAGATGGGACCTTGATAAACTGACTAAACCAGAGGTTGTAGAGAGTTTCAGGGAGAGCATTAGGGAACAATTGTCAGGAATGGGGGAAAGAAACACAGTAGAAGAAGAATGGGTAGCTCTGAGGGATGAAGTAGTGAAGGCAGCAGACGATCAAGTAGGTAAAAAGACGAGGGCTGGTAGAAATCCTGGGGTAACAGAAGAAATATTGAATTTAATTGATAAAAGGAGAAAATATAAAAATGCAGTAAATGAAGCAGGCAAAAAGGAATACAACCGTCTCAAAAATGAGATCGACAGGAAGTGCAAAACTGCTAAGCAGGGACGGCTAGGGGACAAATGTAAGGATGTAGAGGCTTATCTCACTAGGGGTAAGATAGATACTGCGTACAGACCTTTGGAGAAAAGATGACCACTTGTATGAATATCAAGAGCTCAGATGGAAACCCAGTTCTAACCCAAGAAGGGAAAGCAGAAAGGTGGAAGGAGTATATAGGGGGTCTATACAAGGGCAATGTACTTGAGGACAATAGTATGGAAATGGAAGAGGATGTAATGAAGATGAAATGGGAGATACGATACTGCCTGAAGAGTTTGACAGAGCGCTGAAAGACCTGAGTCGAAACAAGGCCCCGGGAGTAGACAACACTCCATTAGAACTACTGACGGTCTTGGGAGAGCCAGTCCTGACAAAACTCTACCATCCTGTGAGCAAGATGTATGAGACAGGCGAAATACCCACAGACTTCAAGAAGAATATAATAATTCCAATCCCAAGGAAAGCAGGTGTTGACAGATGTGAAAATTACCGAACTATCAGTTTAATAAGTCACAGCTGCAAAATACTAACGCGAATTCTTTACAGACGAATGGAAAAACTGGTAGAAGTCGACCTCGGGGAATATCAGTTTGGATTCCGTAGAAATATCGGAACACGTGAGGCAATACTGACCTTACGACTTATCTTAGAAGAAAGATTAAGGAAAGGCAAACCTACGTTTCTAGCATTTGTAGACTTAGAGAAAGCTTTTGACAATGTTGACTGGAATATTCTCTTTCAAATTCTAAAGGTGGCAGGGGTAAAATACAGGGAGCGAAAGGCTATTTACAATTTGTACAGAAACCATATGGTAGTTATAAGAGTCGAGGGGCATGAAAGGAAAGCAGTGGTTGGGAACGGAGTGAGACATGATTGTAGCCTCTCCCCGATGTTATTCAATCTGTATATTGAGCAAGCAGTAAAGGAAACAAAAGAAAAATTCGGAGTAGGTATTAAAATCCAAGGAGAAGAAATAAAAACTTACAGCTTTACCGATGACATTGCATTTTTCAGAGACAGCAAAGGACTAGGAAGATCAGTTGAACGGAATGGACAGTGTCTTGAAAGGAGGATATAAGATGAACATCAACAAAAGCAAAACGAAGGATAATGGAATGTAGTCGAATCAAGTCGGGTGATGCTGAGGGAATTAGATTAGGAAACGAGACGCTTAAAGTAGTAAATGAGTTTTGCTATTGGGGAGCAAAATAACTGATGATGGTCGAAGTAGAGAGGATATAAAATGTAGACTGGCAATGGGAAGGAAAGCGTTTCTGAAGAAGAGGAATTTGTTAACATCGAGTATAGATTTAAGTGTCAGGAAGTCGTTTCTGAAAGTATTTGTATGGAGTGTAGCCATGTATGGAAGTGAAACACGGACAATAAATAGTTTGGACAGGAAGAGAATAGCTTTCGAAATGTGGTGCTACACAAGAGTGCTGAAGATTAGATGGGTAGATCACGTAACTAATGAGGAGGTATTGAATAGAATAGGGGAGAAGAGGAGTTTGTGGCACAACTTGACAAGAAGAAGGGACCGGTTGGTAGGGCATGTTCTGAGGCACCAAGGGATCACAAATTTAGCATTGGAGGGCAGCGTGGAGGGTAAAAATTTGTATAGGGATACCAAGAGATGAATACATTATGCAGATTCAGAAGGATGTAGGTTGCAGTAAGTACTGGGAAATGAAGAAGCTTGCACAGGATAGAGTAGCATGGAGAGCTGCATCAAACCAGTCTCAGGACTGAAGACCACAACAACAACAAACGGAATAAACTTACAGAGATATCTATAACCTGTATGACTATGCCGCTAATTACGCAAGGAAAGCTTGGAGTCACTTGGATAAGAATGGCAGAAGGATATCTTAGTAGGAAGTACCATGTAACTCATGGCCAATCCTCACTTGTATTTTTTACAGTATGGTTCCGTAATCTAACAGGCGCCCAAAGGTCTGAGGAGAATTTACATCGATTACATCGCTGTCGCCTGTCTGGATAACGTTCCCGATAGAGAAGTAGTGCAGGTTGCATGAAACGAATCGTCAGGGGTAGCTGAATCATCTGTGTGTGTGTGTGTGTGTGTGTGTGTGTGTGTGTGTGTGTGTCTATATTTGAAAACCCCTCTGGTATCTGTCAGATATTTTATTACCGTCAGTAGACTGTGAAGCAGTTTTAGAGATATGTATTTCACTCTTCTTTGTGCCAAGGTAGATTGATTAAAGTTTCCCTTCTAGTATTGTACTTATGAATATGTATGGTGCCATCAAACTTAGATGGATTGCTGATAACGAATTTCATAAGTGAATAAATATACTGTAGGGATGTCGTTAATATTCCCAGCTGCTTGACGAGATTCCTGGAAGATGCACTTGTTTGAACCCGACACGTATTTCCAATTACGGTACTTTCTTTTTGTGCAATAAATCCTTTTATCCTAAGTGAGAAGTTACCCCAGAATATTATTCCGTAAGATATCAGTGATTGAAAATATGCTTAATATGTTGACTCACTGATTTCCGAATCCCCAAAATTGGCAGTTATTCTTGTGGTAAAAGTAGCGGACCTATATATGTTTGCATATTGACGTCTTCTGTACTGAGTTTGTACCTCAAATGGTCCCAAAATTTTCCTCGGCATTTTTTTTGGTGATTTCCAGAACTTTCATCATCTCTTTTTTGTCTATATTCAAGCATTTTGTTGCATGAAGTGCTTCTCGCCAAATTACTGTACTATATTATCTAAGTTTAGTGTTACGGGATATTGATTTCTTATTCAAAACCTCCTTAGTGAGGTAGTACGCTGTTTTATGTGATGAACTTTGTTTAATGGCTTCTTTCTCCGAAATGTCCTGTTTTATTTCTCCTACATATGTGAATTTGTTATTTCTCTTTTAATTTTTCCATATTTACTATAGTTTTCATTATCTTGGGAGCTGCCACATATATATATATAGGGTAAAATTCTTATTAATGTTTAAAAATCCCTGAAGCTATGTAGATGACGATGAGACAAGTAATTTGATGTAATGAAATTGTCGGGGTATACCCCAGAAGTGGATGACAACTGTTGGACACGTGACGTCAACAGATGACGTACATCGCCGCACGTTCGACGGTTTGGCTTTTCGATTCTACTCTCTCTGGCAGGGCGCAGTGTTACGCATTGCCCCGTCAGAGGACTCTGTTTTCCTTCTTGCACTATCCGAAGTGATACTGTAGCGCTCGTGGCAGTGGCAATACAATACTACGACGAATCGGTTTACACTTACGAAAACAGATCAGCCTAGCGGAGCGATGTGTAGCACTGCCCCGTACTGGCGAGAGTAGGATGAACATGCTCAACTGTTGCACGTGCGGCGATGTACGTCATCTAGTGACGTCACATGTTTAACATTTGTGGTGTCATGTGTTTCTTTCAGTGATTTTCATTGCTTCCATCATTACCTTTTTGTTTGGAAACATCCTGCTGCGTAAAGTACTTCTGGGCGAGTTACTGCAAGTTAATGGCTTCTTACTCTGAAATGGCTTGTTTAATTAGTTCTCCTTCATTGATTTTCAGTTCTCACTATCTTAGTGACTGCCATAAAGTTTAGCATAACGTCTACTGTACATACAGGGTGGTCGGAAATTCCCGTTACAAACCTTATAGAACATGTACAGGACATTTTGAATAGGAACCCAGGTCCAGAATCGTATCGTTTCCGTTCTACGACAGTTTCAATTCAGATGCGTACCTCGTCAACGTCTGCGTAGGGCAAGAGAAACGTCTCAGAGTTCCCTGTCCTGGTAAGCAACAGGGTAGACACGATGATGTGTACTACGTCAAACAATCCCCAGTTGTCACTTACTGTCTGCTTTGTTGTACGACCGCCGGCCGCGGTGGTCTCGCGGTTAAGGCGCTCAGTCCGGAACCGCGCGACTGCTACGGTCGCAGGTTCGAATTCTGCCTCGGGCATGGATGTGTGTGATGTCCTTAGGTTAGTTAGGTTTAAGTAGTTCTAAGTTCTAGGGGACTGATGACCACAGATGTTAAGTCCCATAGTTCTCAGAGCCATTTGAACCATTTTGTTGTAAGACCGAGTCAATACCTGTGCATCACCGATAGAGGAAACAAGGTGCAGTACACGTTTGCGGAATACACAGACATTCTCGTTGCGTATGGCGAAGCTGGAGGTAACGGAAGAGCTGCTAGTCGGCTGTATCACGAACGTTTTCCACACCGTCACACTCCATCGCACAAACTGTTTGCCCAAGTTACACAACGGCTACGAGAAACGGGTACCTTCACCGTGAGGAGGCAGCACTGTGGTGCTCCACGGCGACGCCACACTCCCGAATTTGGAGAAGGTGTACTGCGTCGCATTGAAGAGAGCCCGTCAACGAGTTCGGGAACAATTGCGCGTGCAATGGCTGTTAGTCACAGTACCGTCTTAGGAACCATGTGCAGAAGGTGACGCGTTGTGGAAAGTCTGCTAGACCCATAGCATGTACCCTTTGTAAGTGGTACGGATGTAATTGTTGCACATGCAGGAAGTCCATTTCCACGTCGAGTTCTCTTCACAGATGAATGTTCTGTAGGTTCACAAGGGAGTGTGTTCTGAATGCTCAAAATAGCCATGTCTAGGCGGACGAAAACCCTCATGCCACACATGTTCAGGGATTTCGAGGCAGGCTTGGAATTAACGTGTGGGCAGGTATTCTGGACGGTCATGTGATTGGACCATACGTCCTTCCATCCAAGCTCACGGGTCCCGCATACTTACACGTCCTACGATACGAAATGGACCCGTTCTTGGAAGCTGTGCCATTGAAAGTCCGTCAGGAAATGTGGTTTCAGCATGATGGAGCACCACCTCACTTTTCACTGGCTGTCCGGAGACATCTCAACAGACGGTAAGGTGAAAGATGGATAGGCCGTGGTGGTCCAACCGCGTGGCCGCCACGATCGCCGGATTTAACACATATGGACTACGTCTCGTGGGGTCGCATGAAGAGCCTAATTTATGAAACACCTGTAGAGACAGAGGAAGATCTGCTGGCACGAGTTCTGGCCGCCGCACAAGACACTGAAGAGACACCAGGTGGGATGGAGAGAGTGTACCAGAACATGCTTCGGAGGTACAATGTGTCTAACAACGTTGGTGGTCGCCACATCGAGCCACTGTTGTAATGCATCGGTACGTTGCAGCTGGTGCCGTAGATGCTGGGTTCCTGTTGTCGTCGACTAATGTAAACCATAAGGTTAAAAATGGTTCAAATGGATCTGAGCACTGTGGGACTTAACATCTGAGGTCATCAGCCCCCTAGAACTTAGAACTACTTAAACCTAACTAACCTAAGGACATCACACACATCCATGCCCGAGGCAGGATTCGAACCTGCGACCGTAGCGGTCGCGCGGTTCCAGACTGTAGCGCCTAGAACCGCTTGTCCACTCCGGCCGGCAAAACCATAAGGTGTAAGTTGTAATGCAAATGCGTAAGAAATAACGCAACGAGTCAGTATTCTTTTCAAATGGATTGCAACAATTGTACTGGGTAACGCCCAAGTACATCCCTCACGTGGGTGTGGATGAGATTATCATCTGCATTGAAACTGTCGTAGAACGGAAACGATACGTTTCCGGACATGGGTTCCTATTCAAAATGTTATGTACTCACTACCCTCTACATGTTCTAGAAGTCTGTAACGGGAATTTCCGACCACCCTGTATATTATTGTTTCCAGTTTGATTTCATCGTTGTGCACAGATAAGAACTTAGAATCTTCTACTTGTTTAGTAAGAAGTAGGATATTTTTGACAGTACAAAATTGAATGAGCTATGTTTATTAAGTTTAAAGCTAGCCTATTTGCTAAAAACCAGTCATTAAATTTCACAAAACCATCGTTTACTATTTCTCCGTTGGTGTTTCTTTGTTCGACTTGATGACAATGCTTGTATAATTCTGCCTCCCGATTCAGCTAAAATGGTAAATCATTAACGTAAACCAAGAACAGTAGTGGGCGAATGTAAGAAGCCTACTTTGGCTCATTCTAAAAACAGGAAATAGCGCGCAGTACATAAGAGTGTGAGGAGAGGTTTCTATTTAGCTGGCAACAGTGGCCTCCACCCCGCCGCCGCCTCAGACACCGGAGTGTGCTGTATGCGGGCAAAAGGCTTGGCGCCGCGCCGCATCCGCCGTTCAGATCGACCAGACGTCAGGAGGTGGGCGGGCCCGCCGCCAGTAAACAAGGCGAGGTGTTAGCCTGGACAGGCCAATTTCCCGCCGCCCCCAGCCGCCGCTATTCTTCCGCCGCGCGCAGGTCGTGAAACTTATCTCGACGGCCACAAATTCATTATCGGCGGCGCCTAGGGTTGTACCGCATAAGCAATAAGCACAGTCGCGCGCTGAGCACTTACAAATGCTGCAGTGCGCATATCGATACATCTTTATATACCTGATAGGGGTCAAAGAGTTTACGAGGCGCTCAATATTAAAAAAGATTAAGAATGAATCACGTCTCTCCTAGTCGGAACACCGTTAAATTTGCGAGTGCATATAGTACATGTCTGAAATACTCACATCGGACTTAGCACTGTCAGAACAGATAATGCACGTTAACCGCGACACGTATTTATTTAATTACAAGGTGTGCTCAACAAGTAATATGACGCATTTTTTCTCGCCCAATTTCGGTTGAAAAAATTATGGTTTCTTTTTTTTTTTTTTTTTTTTTTTTTTTTTTTTTATTTTTTTTTTGCAAGCAGAGATCTCTCACTGAGTGTTTTATACACCTGGTAGTGAACAAAAGCACGGTGAGTCGTCAAGGCAACAAGATCGCGCTGCCCGGCTGGACGCCCACAGCTGTGAAACCTCTAGTAGGAATGTGCGGATACACTCATTCCACGTGATCGACGGATCACAATCGAACGCCTTGTCCATGAGAACGTAAGGCCTCATTCAAGTCTGCGCAACTCAGACGATCTCGCAAAACTTCATTAGACTGTCCTACCTTATCCACCCTACAGCACCGATCTCGCACCTCCCAACTTCCATCCGTATGGCCCAATGAAGGATGCACCACGGTAAATAGTACGTGGATGACAGGGAGCTTCCTGATGCAGCTTGACGGCTCCAGCTTCGACGAGTAGTGTGGTAACAGGTGGGCATACAGGCTGTCTCAATAAAGGGCCGTAAGACCGTCGGAGTGAACGGAGATTATGTTGAAAGAAAGGATTTGCCGCAAAAAGAATGAGGAATAAAACGGTGTACTGGAATCCTCAATAAAACCTATCTGCTTTCAGAAAAAGTAATGTGTTCCATTACTTGCTCAACGACCCTCGTATTTATTTATTATCTTCCATGGAATCAAGTGAGTCAAAGCTACCAGGTCTGAAACGAGTCAGTATATAGTTTGCAGAATGGTGACGAGAAAAAAATTATAAACTAAAGAATTGCTAAGACACGCGAAAAATTGTGAGAGTGTGCATTAATAAATAACATACCAGAGAGAAAAGTTTTTAACTGCTAAGGGGAACTCAGGTGCAGAATAAGAATGTGCCACAACGAAACCTTACAAGTGTCGTGACCCAGAATAGTATCACAGGCGAAAACTAAAAATTCGTTAAAGTTATTCACTGGCAATGCCAGAAGCCAAGACGCCTGAGTCAGTGATCGGTAGACTTCTATCTAGGGAGAAGTGCTGAGCATGTAGAGGTGAACGTGGAAGCGATTGTGACACGCCCGTGAATGCGGTACAACGGTACCATGGCAGCAGAATGGTGCAAAATACAGGTGAGAGAGCAGAGTGTCACAAGAAGGCCTAGATGGAGGAGAAAAAAAAGTGTGCAGCCACTGACATAGCAAAAAGAGCGTCTGAAAGACAACGTTACGAAAGTCTAAAGCCACCAGAACAGCTGACCAAACGGGAAAACTACCACACGGCATCATTGCTACCCTCACTGGGGCAGAGTGCAAGGGAAGCACCAGCATAAATATTACGCCCTTGTTTATCAATGATATCAGTTGCAGTTGTCCTGCGAGGGGGGCAAGGCTATGCCAGTCGACCCTCAGCGCGACTAATCGTCTACGATTATCTATTGAGCCGCAAGTCTCGCTGGAGAGACTTTGCCACTGTATTCTGCAGTATCAACTTAAGGGTCATTACTGATGGAGTGTAGAGACATTCATCAACCTCCTGGCGTACTGGAGGCTTGACCAGTGGTGCCAAGAAGCTGTTCGCCGTCCGCCATTATGAAGGGTAGCTACTGTTGCTGCTCGCACTTTTCCCACCGCCGATACTGATGCTGTCGGTCTCTGTCACCTAACGGCAGCCCGCGGGCAGAACTCTGCACGGCGACGAGTACTTGAGGCTGGGCTGGAGGGTCTCTCCCGGCCGCACGTCCTTGACGTCAATAACAGTGCTTCGAAGATCAGCTCGAAGAGTTGCTGTTGATCGCCGTGCAGCATGGGCCGCGCGCCGTCTACGACACCGCAGTACACCGACTGGCCGTGGCGTAACGGCTGTCACACGAGACGTTCACCACGCAGTAGTATAATGCCGTGCGAACAAGTGCCTGCTGCAGCTGACGGGGTTCACACATCACCAACCCGACTGAGCTGCCACAGCTCTGGGAAGACAGTTCTGTATTTCTGAACAATAATGTTTTCGAGGCTCTCTCGAGCATAAACACGTCCTCATCACTGCACTCTGACGACTGTAGGGGTCTTGGACCGGATTCACATATTACTAAGATTTGAATATTTGGGGTTCATCACTCAATTTTTCCAGTTCTTCTGAGTAGCGTACACCTTTCTGTGCAATACTTAAGGCAGTCTCATCCAGGTGCACATCGTTTTCTCTGTTCAATATTAACTTAATGAATGTTGCAGTTTCTCCTGAATGAGTCAGTGATGTCAACAATTCCCATGATGACATGTGTACAGCGATGTCAGAGTTAGCATTCATATTCCCTTAGAATGTCCGAAGTGCTAATACTACTTAATAAAGAAATTCAGTCAACTAACATTTGCTGTTCACGTATTTTTGTAGCAACATACCAACAGCACTGCAGCCTCATTTCGGTACATCTCCTAAACGAACACTTTGTTTCCGCGACGTAATGGTCCACAGACTCAGTCAAAAGTCAAGATTATTGCATGTAAACGTGAATGTACGGGATACAAAGAGTATAAGGAAGCTATCGCATTCCAAGAACACGAATTCGCTTCTCCAGTTTTGGCGATAGCAACGTGTTTTCTTCTTCTTCTTCTTCTTCTTCTTCTTCTTCTTTTTCTTTGACCTACGTATGAGCCATTATGACTACGTTTATTTCAACTGCTTCTCTTTTCTTTTCTTCCACATTTCTTCCATCGTTTCTCAATGTTCTCTCTTATTTATTCTGTCCATGCGGCTCCAGTCTACTTCTTGAGTTTTCCCTGAAAACCTTTGGAACCTTGCAATTTCTTTCTGAGTGGCAGTTGTTACTCAGTATCTTAGAAGTAATTCGGAGTTCGCCTGTGTTCCTCCAAAATGGTTCAATTGGCTCTGAGCACTATGCGACTTAACTGCTGAGGTCATCAGTCGCCTAGAACTTAGAACTAATTAAACCTAACTAACCTAAGGACATTACACACATCCATGCCCGAGGCAGGATTCGAACCTGCGACCGTAGCGGTCGCTCGGCTCCAGACTGTAGCGCCAAGAGCCGCGCGGCCACTCTGGCCGGCTCTGTTCCTCCAGTTTCGCTGCACCATGTGTTATCCTTTTTTAATTTACCGAAATAAGTGAACAGTCTTTTTGTAAGTCTCTTGGGACTCATTCGTTGCATGTGGTCATAGGAAGCTGTTCTTCTTTTCATAATCATGTCCGTAATTTGTTCAATATATGTATAAACTTCACTATTATGTCTTCTGTATAATGGTCCCAAAATCTTCCTTAGTTTTTTTTGTTCTGTGACTTCCACTGCATCCGTAATCGCCTTTTTTCTTTAGTTAAACATTCTGCTGCGTGAGGTGCTCCTGGGCGAATTACTGCGGAGTGTTGTCTAAGTTTAGCTTTGAGTAATGCTGATTTCTTATTACACACATCCTTATTGGGGTAGTAGGGTATTCCTTTAACAGCTTCTTTCTCCGAGGTGTTTCGTTCAGTTACTTCCCCTACACAGTTGATTTCGTCAGCTGTCTCAAAGTTTCGATATTTAGTTTCCATTATCTTGAAAACTGCCTTAATGTTCATCATTAATTTGGCTTTCCCAAAGGACATTTGTGGTTTATTTATCAACTTGTTCTTTCAGCAATTCAGTCTATCTGTTGAAAATTTCCACTGAGATCGTCTGCAAACGCAAGAAAGTCTATTTGTAGACAGCCCCTTCTGTAACCTAATGTAATTCGCATACTTGATTTAGCTTTCTCCTAATGACATTCTTCTTTCCCTTACGGCCTTTCCCAAAACACAGTTAAAGGAGCAGCGGGGACAGCCCAGCCTCCGTCTGACTCCAGTCTAAATATTAAAACTACTAGAAATTTCACATCTAAATTACACTTTATAACAGTTACTGGGGCGTTGTTCGAAGCGAGACGCATCACTGAAGCAATTCTACTCCAGTCAATTAGATTTCACACCGACGACGTGTCAGGAGACACTCTAGACAGCTTTAGGATACCAACCTCACTGTCTCCCGCCATACGGTTCCACAACCAGGAGTGGTGGTCCCGAGTGCCATTTCATTCCATAGTGGGACGCCTTTGGTTGTCATCCGCGGCACCCTTGCAGCATGGCGGTACGTCGGCGATATTCTATGCCCCGTTTTGTTGCCTTTCATGGTTAGCCACCCTGTCTGACATTTCCTCAAGGTAACGCCCACCCGCACACGACGAGAGTTTCTATTGCTTGTCTTCGTGTTTGCCAAACCGTACCCTGGCCAGCAAGTTCACCGGATCTCCCCCCTCCCCCCCGCCCGCCCAATTGAGATCGTTTCAATGGTCATGAGCTGGACCCTCCAACCAGTTCGCGATTTTGACAGTCTAATGCGCTAAGTGAACAAAATTTGGCACGATGTCCCTCAGGAGGACATCCAACAACTCCATCTCCCAGTCTCAAGACGAATGACTACTTTAATGAGGACCAGAGGTGAACAAACACGTTATTTACTTGCTCCATTTGTGAGGCTCTTTCTGTTGATTAAACCATCCAATTTTTCTGAAATTTTAATCGATTGTTGCCTGTACATGTACATCACATCCACTACCGATTTTCGTCCCATTCGGATAATTCTTTCCTCGTACGTCATTTTCTTTCTTTTCTTTTTCGCCTTACAGTGTATTCAACACACCAGCGGCGATTTCGGGCTTTTGGCGCTCTTCAGGTGGTTTACATTCATTTACACGTTTCCACATTCAGAGCTGGAGTTCACTATTCAAATGAAAAGCAAATAATGTGATGACTAAATAGACACGAGTGAAACAATTGGCAGTGGCTAAGCGACTTGTGTCCAAAAGGCATTAGTGTACAACTGGAGTATCCATATTGTTTCCAAGTTACTTTTTTCACATTTATTTCACATATATTTCGATTTTCTCACGTTAACTGTATACTAGTCACCACAGTAATTAATGGAACTTCGGTATAATGCCTGTGATACAGTAGCGAAACTTGAGTGCTTAATCATTTTCCATAGCTTCAGTTGTATCTATTTTGTTATCATCATATTATTTGCTTTTTATTTAAACAGTGAACTCCAACATTGAGTGAGGAAACACGTAAACGAATCTAAACCACCTGAAGATGGGTAAGGCCGGCCGGAGTGGCCGAACGGTTCTAGGCGCTACAGTCTGGAACCGCACGACCGCTACGGTCGCAGGCTCGAATCCTGCCTCGAGCATGGATGCTTGTAATGTCCTTAGGTTAGTTAGGTTTAAGTAGTTCTAAGTTCTAGGGGACTGATGACCTCAGAAGGTAAGTCCCATAATGCTCAGAGCCATTTGAACATTTGAAGATGGGTAAAGCCTCAACCCGGTCGTGTGTTAAATAGAATCACCTTCTGTTGTGACTAGTAGCGATTAAACTGCATCGATTACGGATAAAATTTATTTACTCAATTAACGCTTTCAATTTTGACTAAGCTATCAGTTTTGACTAAAATGTTTGCAGTTAATTTTGGTTATGTACACATCTTCGGAAAACCAAAAGCTAGACCAGTATTCTAGCAAAGCACAACTCTGTCACCTTCTTTTCAATTCACGCCACGTAATACCCTACTGGATAGTTCCCGAGAGATCGCCTGTGGTATCTATCCGAAGTTCAACTATACCTCCTACACAGAGCCTCTACGGCGCAGCTACTGCGCCAAACTTCTACGAAACACACATCATTCCTCTGAGACCTCCGCCCGAAACGGAGCACCATAATACTGACTTCCACTAACTGAAGAGCTCAAAAGGGGGGGGGGGAGGGGTGAGAGGGATGCTTCTGAGCCCTGGACCGAGTTGCTCTACGTCAGAACTTTTCACAAATCGCATCTTCCGCAACATGGGAAAAGAATACTCAAGTAACGCACCTAAAAGCTCTCGTACTGGTACCTTTTTCTAAATCAAATACCAACCTGCTCGCAATGATGCTTCGGTGGACAATCGTCAAAACGAATACAGATAGCACATGGATAGAGGTAAGAAGATGGCCTCGGGGTTTGTAGACCTTTGTTAAGTTTTTAATTCAGTACTAAACCGATACTTACTATAGATAACACATTCACCTTTGTATTGCGAGCCAAACACAGGCGGAATGAATCACACTGTGGTCTACGCGGAGTTATCTAGGGATTCCGTAGTTGTATCATAGGTCTGCAGGGATAATTATTATTTCTATTGTATAATTGGGCGACATCAAAATCGCAACATGTTTCAAATTTCGTCCTTGGATGGCTCTTTGAGACAACGGTATTCTTTTCTCTCTGCTGCAAAATTTCTGAATAACGTGCATCTCTAGCATACATCGAGCGAGGTTAGATGAGCATCAGCTACCGGTGTGGCAGTTTCTTTCGATTTGTGGAGCTGTTTTACAGTGTGCAACGAAAACTGCTTGTACGTCGGGAAAGGAAGCGCTGAAGCAGCGTTATTATGCAGCTGTTTGTGTTAGCGAATTCTTCCCTGGGACATTGTGACTTGATTAAAGTTTTCTGGTGAGAGAAAGCACGGCAGACCATTACCGAACGGACAAGCAGTCCAGAAAAAGGAGAAAACAGTAGCTCCTGGTCACAGCCCATGGTATGGTCCAGAAGGAAAACGCAGGCGTTGCCCTCAGGAGCATTCAACTGCAAAATGTCGAAAACGTGTAATTGTTCTGTGCTTCGTACCAAAAAGTAATTTGTTTTACGACATTTCCCACGAAACGGTGCAAAATACAACCATTTATCATTTTTTCAGCCACAAGAACAACAAATAATTATTTACATTGTAGACATATCCATCTTCTATGGGCAATGCCGCTTACAGCTAAAAGGCTGTATTTTGGGGGAAAAAACCAATGCAAGTAAAATTGTTCACACTACGATACCTGGCAATAGCTTCAAAATGCATTTGGGAATGGTGACCCATTCATGGTAATGCCCTACATACTGGTACGATCGGTTCTGCGCGAAACTGGAGCACTTCCATACCAACCCCCACCTGGTATTGGTTGGAAAAAGGGAACCGGAAATGAAGAAAGGATCTGTGCGTAATTTTGTATGAAGGAAAAACCGGTATAGCCACCAGAACTAGCCATCTTCAAACACTGTGATGAGCTATCGAAACGGATGCGTAGCTGACAAAAATTCACGCTGCATATGGAAATAAACGAACCACAATGAGCGACGGAAAATGAGTTTCTCGCTGACAAAACAAGGGATTTAACGCGACGACCACTCATTTCAAAGCAAAGTACAATTAATGCACTCATGGACAAACTTCGTCTTGCTTGACAAAGGAAAGCCAACATTTTTCGAGTGTATTTCCTTACTGCAATTACATCTGGATACAGGCGTCGTGGTTTAGCAACAAAATATTGTACAACTTTTACAAAGTCGTGAGACAAAGTTTCCTTTAAAAATAGAAAATTAAATGAAATTATTTGCGTACATCTGACACTATGTCTTTGAAAATTAAATTACTTGTGAAATCCTACACATAGTACGTGGATATGAAGTTTGTCGTTTGTCCTGTGGGGTAGACGAAGAAGAATTTCTGAACACTACACAGAGATGTTGGCGAGACTGTTTCTGTACTAGGTCAACTTTTATTGTGAACAATTTTTTTAAGTCATAAGAACAATAAGAAAATGAGGAAAGCTTCCAGCTTTACTACCCGGCATTGAAGATCGTTACACACACTGCGAATGTTTTTGCTGTGTAATAGCTTCATCCGTCAATAAAAACAAAAGTAATGTTCCCCAAATTTAACAAACTGCTCGTGATTTCGAGTTTATTTGAATTTTTTGGTATTAAACGCAGACTTTTACAGATATTTTTGTTAAGTAGCCACCCCTCACCATCCAGTACCTTTATATGCACTGTCTCTCAGACCTACCACCGTGCACAGGCACTTCTTGAGTGACAGCCTACCTCGCGAAGACCCTCTAGAGCGCCACATTCAGTTTTCAGCAGTTTCCGAATAAATACCATTCCTGATAGACGTCAAATACGCCAGATCCCAGGTACGACTCACATTTTATGCAATAATCTGGCTACAGGCAAATACATTCCACAATCAGAAAAGGCAAAGAAATACTAATCACCGTCTTCCCAACGTACATCAAGAACAATTCGGAAGATTACCACGTAGGTCAAAATTCAAAATCAAGTTCAAAAGCTACCTGATCATTACATTTTCTGAAGAGATGGGAAAAGCTGTGGTACAGTGTCTCCTCGACATGCATCAAGTCCTAGGTTCATTTTCCACTGATATCAGTGGAACTTTTCTTAACAACGGGACAATTAGTAACAGTGCCGTAGGTACACCTAAAACGCACCCTACGATGTGATGTTATTGTAGACAGAGGAAGGGCAGATCAAATACAGGTAATGAAACCGTGACTGCAACACTGTAACAATGTCGTTTGGCTCAATGGACTGATGCAAATCTTCGTACTGGGCGCCACCGTAGCGACTTTCCTGCCCCTAACGTACCCAACGTTATCCAACTGTAGAAAAGGGACCTACACTTTAAAACGTGGAATCCGAATCAAGTGCCGTTTCCTGCGAATCTTCACACCACTGAGAGGTGAATGCTAGGTTAAAAAGTTGGCTGAAAAATCCGCGACTGGGATTCGATCCCGCGACCTTTCGGTTTCCATGAACGCGCTTTTCCCGACCCACTGATCAGCTGAAACGTGTAAATCAGATGTGTATAGACTTGCTAGTACCACGGGCCGCAAACCCCTCATTCGTGGCCAAGTAAGGGCTACTAAAAAATGTTTACATCACTTATTTCACCAATATTATCCTGCTGGAACATGCCATTCAGTGGTTTCCACAATGGAATGAAATATGATCGTAACAAAAATTTACCAGAAAGAACGGAGGGGGGCCGTCCGCCATTAGCTCAACTGCGGGCCGCTTGCCACGATTTGTGTCTTCTTTGGTCTAAACCTGCAGCATTTTCATTGCGACGCACGGGTAACGTTGAGAGGAGCCGAACGAAGTTTTGCTGTTAACTTGGTCGTCCTGCTGGTCGCGAAACAAGAGCGATACTCTATCGAATATGGGTGGGCTAGAAGGACGGACCGACATTGAAACAAGTGTGCAGCGCTTTTACTGTTCTCGTCGCGGGAGCGGAACTTTCCGGCGGCAGACCAGTGTAAGCGCAGAATCCAAGGAAGCTACGGTCGCAAATAACGGACTTGGTGAGGGTGAATTGAACTAAATGAACTATATTGGAGGAGGGAAACCAAAGTGTTTCATTTGATACGGAAACTTTAATCTCCTTCCTGTTAACTTTCATACAGAGACTTTTATCTCCCTTTTTGGGGTGGGGGGAGGGGGGGGGGGGGAGGAAGTAGGCGGCCAAGTTCCAAACACGCACGCGGTATTCCATAAATTAGTGGCGAAAGTAAGGGGAAGGGTTGTCCCATTTGATTATGTGTTGTGTATGACACCTGAAGGAAGTGGCTAGATGCGGCATATTGCGCGGGTCTAGAGACGATATCAGAGCAGTCTCCTACAGACAGGTGGGTACCGGAGATGGCAGCACGTCGCGGATTAATCGACTCTGAAATGTGAGATGATAATCGGTGCAAGATGCATCGGTCATGGCACCTCGGACATTGCTCAAGAATTGATGTTTCCGAGGTCAACAGTGTCTATAGTAGATCTTCGATATCACAGAGACAATGTTTCTACACGAGTAAATCGTCGCACAGGGCGACCACAAGTTACTGACGAAAAATCATTACTTCACTTCTGCAGGGCCACACTGACCGATCAACGATCTACTGAGAGTCAGATCGCCGGCGATTTGAATGTGGAGCGTCACGAACCCATTTCTACCAGGACCGTAGGGAGACAACTGCAGGTGTACCCACTCGTGCCAACGTTCTTTGTAGAAGTTACATGTCTCCTGTTAGTCCTACCTGGTACACACATGAGCAATATTCTAGGATGGGTCTCACGAATGTTTTGCAAGCACACTCCTGATTTCATTTTCCAAGTATG
This sequence comes from Schistocerca americana, assembly GCF_021461395.2. Lineage (NCBI taxonomy): Eukaryota > Metazoa > Arthropoda > Insecta > Orthoptera > Acrididae > Schistocerca > Schistocerca americana. The sequence continues at coordinate 130,328,219 of NC_060124.1, forward strand.
CTGATGTTTGCCACATGCCTTACCTGCTACTAAGGCTATGTGATCATTCTATTTCATATCCACATAACTTGTCACAGCTAGGTTTTGTACGAGCTGATAGCGTCCAGTTATGACTATCTGACGTTGTGGTCATATGATGCTATCTTCACATTTGTAAACACTTAAATCACGTTTGTGATCTCTGCGGGACTTCGAAATCCTATCAAGACCCGACTGGATATTTGTGCAGCGTTTTTCAGGTAGTACTCCATTATACATTCTGCCTCCCCTGCTGAGCACTCCATACCGAGGAGCCGGGTTCGATTTCCGGAATGCCAAGGATTTTTTCTTGATGGCAGGACTGGTACGGGGTGCACTCAGCCTCATGACACCAACTGACGAGCTGCATGACCGAATACTAGTAACGGCTCCACGGCCTGGAAAGCCTGCAAACGGCCGGGAGGGCGGTGTGCTGGCCACATGTCACATGTTCCACTATAACGCATCCGCAAGCGTTAATGTATCTATCTGAGGGAAAGGTCCCTGACCCGGAAACGACGTAGTCGAATGTTCTTAGTGAAAACCGTTGTTATAGCTCTGACAATGGATCTATTCTGCTGCAAGCTGTTTACTTTCCACATTTTGGGAATAGATATTACGGACCAAAACAAGAAAAAATGTCCAGTAAACAGGGTCTCTGAAGTGCATACCTTATGGGTTATGAGTACTTGTTCATTTTCTTTCCTGTGAAACCCATCTCTTCTCCAGAAAAATCACCCGTATCTCGCAAGGTATGATTTGTAGAGCCCATGTTTATTGGCTAAGTTTTTGTTCTGTTTGGTCCGCAGTACCTCCTCCCAAAATATGGGAAGCAAAAAAAACTAGTAGTAGTAGTACACGTCCACAGTCAGGGATATAAGAAGGATATTCGTTTCTCACTTTTCGACTCGATCGTTTCCCGACCAGGATCCTTTACCTAAAAATTGATATATTTACGCTTCTCCAACAGTCCTGAGCGCGGGATTAGCCGAGCGGTCTGAGGCGCTGCAGTCATGGACTGTGTGGCTGATCCCGGCGGAGGTTAGAGTCCTCCCTCGGGCATGGGTGTGTGTGTTTGTACTTAGGATAATTTAGGTTAAGTAGTGTGTAAGCTTAGGGGCTGATGACCTTAGCAGTTAAGTCCCATAAGATTTCACACACATTTGAACACTTGAAGAGTCCTGAAAATTTGCAACATCATAATGGAATTCCCCTGTAGACAACTGGATCATTTGCAAAAAGTGTGAGGGTACTATTAACATTGTCTCCAACTCATTGGTACACAGTATGAGCAACGAGAGAAAATGGTTCAAATGGCTCTGAGCACTATGGGACTTAACAGCTATGGTCATCAGTCCCCTAGAACTTAGAACTACTTAAACCTAACTAACCTAAGGACATCACACAACACTCAGTCATCGCGAGGCAGAGAAAATCCCTGACCCCGCCGGGAATCGAACCCGGGAACCCGGGCGCGGGAAGCGAGAACGCTACAGCACGACCACGAGCTGCGGACTAGCAACGAGAGTCCAACCACAGTGTCATGGGGCATGACCTAAGCTACTTCTACTTCTGTCGAAGATTCTGTTCCCAAAATAATAATATATGTCCTACCTACCAATAGTCAAGCGAGAAAGTTGCGTTTCACACTGGTGTTTTCGCAATGCATAGTGGCTGAGATGGGGGAGACCATTCTGTTCAGCACACCTGAATATGCTTTCTCTCAGAATATGTAGAAGCAAATGGTAGCCGGCCGGTGTGGCCGAGCGGTTCTAGGCGCTTCAGTCTGGAACCGCGCGACCGCTACGGTCGCAGGTTCGAATCCTGCCTCGGGCATGGATGTGTGTGATGTCCTTAGGTTAGTTAAGTTTAAGTAGTTCTAAGTTCCAGAAGACTGATGACCTTAGATGTTGAGTCCCATAGTGCTCAGAGCCATTTGAACCAAGCAAATGGTAGTGAACTCTGGAGAATTGTTTGCGAATGCTCGTGCTCTTGTCTTCGCTTCCAAGGCTTCTAGTGTAAATGAGGTTTGCAGGTTATCGAAACAGTTCGCTGCTGCCGATGGGCGCACAGCTCGAGCTGAGGCGCACATAAGACGCTGGTCCCGCGGCGTTTGTCTGCGGGCACTGTGGTTGCAGATAATCCGATCAATAAATCCTCAAGCTAGTTGCGGTATCGATAGCAACGATGCCAAGGAATAGTTTCTCAAGTTGGCACTACGAGAGACACATACGACAGTGCCCTCTAGCCGTTGCTGCCGAGGTCTACGAGCTCCGCGACTGCTTCAGCCTTTTTGATCAGGTGCAGCCGGCCAGGACACTTCGCTTCAGCATCGCACCTACGTACAAAGTTATGTAATCGTTTATCACCTTGTTTTTGCACCAGTAAACCACGTTCTTGCAGTACCGACTTGTATTACCTTTTTCCGTTTCCACCCACGCGCCGCCTCCCAGGCTGGATACAAAACCAGTCACAAATTTTGTGATATACTCAATTTATTTGTTAATAATTGTTTGTATGGTCTCGCGTCAAATTTAAGTCAATATAAGGAAATCATGAAAATCTGAATTCAATGTACGAATGGGATTTGAACCACCGTCCACCCGAATGCAAGTCCAATGTCTTAACCACTGTTACGTGTTCCACCACGCTCGGCCAGGAATGAAAGCCGCATGGGTTGAGAACCGGGTACCGCAAATGAAATTTACACAAGGGCGAGACGTAAAATCGGTTTGAGGGCGCGGACAGCGCCGGGATAAACAGGCCTGTAATGAAGTGGCCGGGTGTTTAGGCGAGAGCAGTGTAGCGTGCAGGGCGCCGTTAATCAGGGGCCGTATTAATCAGCGCCGGCAACTCGCCGCAACTTGCCGCCGGAAGCCGCGGCGCCGACAGCCGGCGCGCACGCCTTTGTCCGCTGACTGCAATATATGGGCCATATGATTACCGCGCGCCCGATAAATCTGCCCTGCCCGTGGCGCCACGCACCTCGTACCACGATCCGCTCTCAGTTTGTTTCTGCCCGCCGTGATTTACTCCGAGCACTGTCTGCAAATTAAAAGCGGCCGCAACACCGCGCCGAGTTCGCGGCAGGCGGACCTCGCCAGTGCCCCACGCCAGCAGGCTGCTGACAAGGGAACCTCCCCATCGCACCCCCCTCAGATTTAGTTATAAGCTGGCACAGTGGATAGGCCTTGAAAAACTGAACACAGATCAATCGAGAAAACAGGAAGAAGTTGTGTGGAACTACGAAAAAAATAAGCAAATATACAAACTGAGTAGTCCATGCGCAAGATAGGCAACATAAAGGATTGTGTGAGGTCAGGAGCGCCGTGGTCCCGTGGTTAGCGTGAGGAGCTGCGGAAAGAGAGGTCTTTGGTTCAAGTCTTCCCTCCAGTGGAATGTCTAATTTTTTATTTTCAGACAATTATTATCTGTCCGCCGAATGTCATTGTGAATTGCAGTGCGTCAGGAAAAATGGAGAAAAGACTACTGAAAGACTTTAATAAACGTGTGATTGCTCCTTACGCGGACAAAGATTTTGCCTTACTCCTTGACAGCTACACAGAACAGAAAGATCAGGCACTGTACAATTTTAGTGTGGGAGTAGACGTGATTACCATTCCTCCAGGTTGTACACCTCTTGTGCAACCGTGAGATGTGTTCGGTTTTCGGCAAGTGAAATGCTTTTTGAAAAGATTCTATGATTTCGCGAAGCTGCACAGGTACACAAAGCAGTATTGTTTACGTGATCGTGTGTCAATTATCAAAGTTCAGGCACTCACAAATAATCAACTTCGCTCTCTAAAATTCCAGGACATGTTTAGATTTGCTTGGACATATGCAGGATTTGACGGTCTACAAACGGAAAAATTTAAAAACGTTAAAAACATATGTTTTGACAGAGCACAGGGAAAACTGTGCGACTGTGAAACTGTTGCATTCATTTGTTGCAGTTTATGTGACAAACTCTTATGTTTTCATCACTTTTTTGGGAGTGATTACCACATCCACAAGAAAACCTAAATCGGGCAAGGTAGAAGAATCTTTTTACCCATTCGCCAAGTGTATAACTTAGGTGGGTCGACAACATATTCCTGTCATGTGACGCATATGCCGTCACCAGTGTCGTATAGAATATATCAGACGTGTTTTCCTGTCGAGGAATCGGTTGATCTATGACCTTGCGATCAAATGTTTTCGGTTCCCATTGGAGAGACACGTCCTTTCGTCTACTAATCGCACGGTTTTGCGGTGCGGTCGCAAAACACATACACTAAACTTATTACAGTGAACAGAGACGTCAATGAACGAACGGACAGATCATAACTTTGCGAAAATAAAGAAAGTAAACTTTTCACTCGAGGGAGGACTTGAACCAAGGACCTCTCTTTACGCAGCTGCTCACGCTAACCACGGGACCACGGTGCTCCTGAGCTCACACTATCCTTGATGTTGCCTATCTTGCGCATGGACTACTTAGTTTGTATATTTTGCTTATTTTTTCATATTTCCATACAACTTCTTCCTGTTTTTCGATTGATCTGTGTTCAGTTTTTCAAGGCCTATCCACTGTGCCAACTTACAACTAAATCTGAGGGGGGTGCGATGGGGAGGTTCCCTTGTGAGTATAAGGACGCTCGCACCATACTACACGTCCAACTCCGCAACTTAGCGATCAACACGTGTAACTGCCTGAGGACTCAATTACATTCCCAGTGGCGCCACTGGCTTACTTTCTTGGCCGAAGGACTGTTCGAAAAGCACACACCCCTCTCAGAACAATGGATAACCTACATGAGGATAAGCACTCGCTATGATAATATCGGAATGCAATCATAACTACTAGCAGAGTGATGTACGGTATTTAACCATGTTCCCAACCATAAATACATGCCATGATTCAATAACAGTGACTCTAAATGTACCATTCACACTGTATGTACAAGCGACCAAATGTGTCTCCCAATGACCACGAATATTTACCAACGACTCCGGGTCTACCAACGACTCAGGGTCTACCAATGGCGCCATAGCTACAAATGGCTGCATATACAAATGAGTAAGTAGCTAGAAATGACTACACAGCTACCAATAACTCTGTACTTATTACCTATAAATGACTCTGTACCTAAAAATGACTGTGTATGCCTATCTATCAGTGACTCTCAGACTTACCTACCAGTGGTTATGTAGGCCTGCCAATGACTGTGCCTACCGACAGCTCTAACGACTATTTATCTTCAATGACTACGCACCTCTAAATAACTATGCATCTGACAACGACTATGTATGTAGAAGGTGGAAGAATGACATGATGACAGCACATGATTTACGAGGCCTGATCACCGAGTCATATTTAAGATCACTGCACACATTTTGGTCATCACTAAAAGTGTAGACATAACCTCAATCTCAATGCAGCTTCTAACTCCATGCAAAAAACATAGTCCTAAAAATATGTATTATATGTTACTTTATTAATGTTAGACACGGAAATATCCAATGGTTGTTTAGACAATGCTGATGGAAAGAATAAGTCTAACCAGTCAATCTCATACATGACATAGATTGGCTTATAGCCGTCACCTACGACATTAAGCCTTGATCGACACTACCTCGGCGGCACTCGCTCATCTCCGTCAACTCTTGGTTCAATCAGTTTTTGAGAGGCACTAACATTTCAAGTGTCTCGTACGAGAAAAGTAGAATTTTTAGTTTTTGTTAAGAGAAAGATTGACTTCAAACATCTACTGAGAAATTCTTGACCCGCATGGAAGTCAAGCCGTTACAATTTGATAAATAATATGAAGAAACAGCAATTATTCCATTCAACTGACGAGAAATAGATGGCAAAAAAGTAGAGTAGTGGATCTGAAGTTGGGGTACTAATATTCTGAACGCTGTTACCACAAAAAATAAATAGCATCAAAATCAGACAAAGAAAGTTCATTAGCCAAATCATTAACTCTTTTAAACTAGTTTTGTTTTAACGATGCTTGGTTACAACAGCGTAGGAATTATCTTACACATTTTAGTACGCATAAATTTAAATGTTTGTGGTAATGTGTATCTGAAAAATGTACATGTTTTATTTCTCCACACCCTTGAGGATCGGCTCACTTAGGTTCTGCATAAGGAACACTAGTCAATTAATTCTCTTACTGTAAATATAAGTTATATATTTTTGTTTTCCTGACGTGTTCCACATCTTAGAGGATCTCCTAGCTAGCAATGAACAGTATATCTAATGTACGATAATATTTAACCTGCAGCACCTATGTCACCAACGACATAATAGAAATAAAAAAAATAGAATGAAGGAACGAGACATTATAAGGTCTGTTTGAAGCACTATTTTGGGGCAAGTCAGAATAGAGAAGTCGGCGAGCTGGACAAAGACGAAATGCTGAACTCTAAAAGAAAAAGTAAGTGTAAAGGTGTCCAGTAGTGCAACACACAGGTGACTTTGGTTCTTCGGCCCTGGTGTGAGATAGATAACATTTGACTCACCAAAAGAATTGTCAGCCATGTTAACAGCAGATGGGAAGAATACAAAAAGGTACATTACGTCGTAAGTAACAAAACTTAATTTACAAAAAGAGACAGCACTGACAAAACTGGATCAAAATGTCGACAGTTTTCAGATGGAAGAAGAGAAACAACTCCTTTTACAGCGGAAAGGAAACGTGAACAGTTTTAAAGAAAGAAAACATAATGGAAGAAGATCTGAATTGGAAAACTGACGAAAGTGAATGCATGGGTTATTCTGCATGATGCTTAGATGCCAGACTCTGGAAGAGGAGGCCAAACGGTCACGGAAGAGGAGAATGAGGAACGAAAAATGGAAGAAAGATAAATGTTTGAACGGAAGCTTTCCTTACAAAAAACACTTCCCCGAACCACTTAACAGTACAACACTGAAATTACCTAGTTAATAAAACATGATTTTAAAAATACATTACTCATAGAAAGGTAAGCAAAGTACATTTGGGTGAGTAGTTTATCGGGTCTTATCTCTTATACCAAGAGGCACCCGTGATTTAAAATTCCTTCAAACGCCACACTACTGCAACGTGCCGGAGCCTGACGAGCTGCGGCGGAAGAGTCGGAGTGCTTATTAGCCGACGACAGGACGGCAGCGGCTCAACATCTCGCAGACAGCGCAGCCATTAGAAGCGGCCTGATTGGCCTGTTTACACGCCAGGTCTCGTACACACCGACGACGTCTGCTCATCCCGGTGTCGTGTAAAACCGGCCTGCGTCCGCCGAGCTAGCTGTCTTCTGCGCCGCTGATCGGACGCGTGTGATTCTGACAAGTCACACTTAACGACGCAGACTGAAAAAGATAAACGACTCAGTGTTCCACCTAAGAACAGCTGGTCTAATCGGAATCACAGAGAGTTGATCAAGGGGCTGATATGTGAATATCCAGAAGACAAAATATACTCTCAAGGAAGACCGTAAGTACAACTTACAAATTTGGAAAGCCATTATTACAAATCAGGCTCACTACTACAGTTCCAATAATAGATGACTGACGAGGAGCTCAGATCAATGGAAGCAAAACGAGCATAGCGTTTAGTCAGGACGTACTAAACATAAAGAGGTACGTAAATGGCGTGTCCGTTTTACTTTCATTTGCCTGAACGACACGCCAGTCAACGTTCTACTACCTGAACCGAAATTCCCGTTAAAGACCTTTCCCTCTGTTTTTCTTTATATTATTACCATGTGACCAAAGCTCTAGTGGCTAAGACACAACTACCTCCAAATTCAAACTCCACAAAAGATTCCGAACTGCATGACACAACGTACTTCCCACAGTACCACTTATCAGCGTTTTTTCCGTTCCATTCGCTTACGTAGCACGGGTAGACAATGAACTCAGATCGCTCTTGCAAAAGAAATGTGGATGGGTGGGGAGGGAGGGGGGGGGGGGGGGGTGCCGAATGATGGACGAAGACAAGATCAGATGAATTACACTGAGGTGGCACAAGTGACGGGATCCTTCCTAATATCATTCAAATGTGTGTGAAATCTTATGGGACTTAACTGCTATGGTCATCAGTCCCTAAGCTTACACACTACTTAACCTAAATTATCCTAAGGATAAACACACACACCCATGCTCGAGGGAGGACTCGAACCTCCACCGGGACCAGCCACACTGTCCACGACTGCAGCGCCATAGACCGCTCGGCTAATCCCGCATCCTAATATCGTGTCGGATCTCCTTTTCCCCGGCGTAACGCAGGTAGTCGACGTGGCATGGTTTCAACAAGTCGTTGCAAGCCCCTGCGGAAATATTAAGTCATGTTGCCTCTTTAGCCGTCCATAATTGTGGAAGTGTTTTCACCGTAGAATTTTGTGTACGAACTCACCTCTCGATTATGCTCCATAAATGTTCAATGCGCTTCGTGTCGGGCAATCTAGGTGGCCAAATCAATCGCTCAAATTGTTCTGAATATTCTTCAAACCAATCGCGAACATTTCTGGCCCGCTGACATGGCGCATTTTAATCCACAAAAATTCCATCGTTGTTTGGAAACATAACCTCCATGAATGTCTGTAAATGGCCTCCAGATACTCGAATATCCATAGAACCCGGTCCATTCTATATAAACACAGCCCACACCATTATAAAACCACCACCACCTTGCAAAGTGCTTTGTTGACAACTTTAGTCAATGGTTTCGTGGTGTCTGCATCACACTCAGAGCCCACTATCAATTCCTACCACCTGAAATCGGGACTCATTTTTAATTATTCATTTATTTATTTGTTTATTTACACGTCAAGTCCCGTAGGGCCAAATTGAGGAGCAAATCTCCAAGGGCAAGGAACATGTCAGTACATAAAATTACAACGTAAAAGTAATAACACATAAAAATAAAATGTTTATGAACCCTAAAAAAGTCAATCCATAAATGAACGCAATCAACAATACAACAAGAATCAGCTTAATTTTTCACGGATCTCCTTGCCGGAATAGAAGGAGTCACCCACGAGGAAACTCTTCAGTTTCGATTCGAAAGCGCGTGGATTACTGCAAAGATTTTTGAATTCGAGCGGTAGCTTATTGAAAATGGATGCAGCAGTATACCGTACACCTTTTTGTACATGAGTTAAGGAAGTCCTATCCAAATGCAGGTTTGATTTCTGCCGCATATTAACTGACTGAAAGCTGCTTATTCTTGGGAATAAGCTAATATTGTTAACAAGAAATGACAGTAAGAAATATGTATATTGATAGGCCATTGTCAAAATACCCAGACTAGTGAACAGGGGTCGACAAGAGATTCGTCAACTTACACCACTTACTGCCCGAACCGCCCATTTCTGAGCCAAAAATATCCTTTTAGAATTGGAAGAGTTACCCCAAAATATAATACCATACATGTGTTGTTGTTATTGTTGTTGTGGCCTTCATTCCAGATAAGCGAATGAAAATCAGCAAAGAAGACTAATTTTCGCGTCGAACGATCACTCACGTCAGATACTGTTCGAATAGTAAAAAGGGCAGCATTAAGTTCTTGAACAAGATCCTGAATGTACTGCGCTTAATATTACAAGCTTGTAATTCACGTTCGTGATACTGGCGACCTTATTCATAACTTTAAAAACATTCTTATACTCCTTTGCGATGTACTCGTAAAAATTCAAACTTTCATCGAGAGGCGTTCGCAAGTAGCACATCACAGTCTGTCTCCGTACTGACATATTCAACAATTTAATAGTGACGCACCTTCAGTGACCTAACTACGGTAGTTGGCAATCAGTGCGAAGTTCCAGTATACACCCTTCCCTCTGACGGAGCCTCTCTGCTCAATGCTCATTTCTGCTTGGCCCTTTTATTCGTTTATTGAGATTAATACGATTTTACAAAGAAGTGCATGGTTCACATTTCAGGAAAATTTGGAGTAAGAATTAAAGTCTGGGGAGGAGAAATAAAAACTTTGAGGTTTGCTGATGAAATTGTAATTCTGTAGGAGACAGCAAAGGACTTGGATGAGCAGTTGAACAGAATGGACAGTTAGATTAGAAAATGAGACACTTAAAGTAGCAGATGAATTTAGCTATTTGGGCAGCAGACGCACTGATGACGGTCGAAGTAGAGAGGGTATAAAATGTGAATTGACAACGGTAAGAAAAGCGCTTCTGAAAAAGAAAAAATTGTTAACATCGTGTATATACTCAAGTGTCAGGAAGTCGTTTCTGAAAGTATTTGTGTGGAGTGTAGCCATGTATGGAAGTGAAACGTGGACGATAAACAGTTTAGACAAGAAGAGAATATAAGTTTTTGAAACATGGTGCTACAGAAGAATGCCGAAGATTAGATGGCTTAGTTAATGTTTCTAATGATGAAGTACTGAACAGAATTTGGAAGAAAAGAAATTTGTGGCACAACCTGACTAGAAGAAGGTATAGGTTGATAGGACACATTCTGAAACATCAAGGGGTTACCAGTGTAGTACTGGGGGGAAACGTGGGGGACAAAAATCGTAGAGGGAGACCAAGAGATGAAAACAGTAAGCAGTTACAGAAGGATGTGGGTTGCAATACTTATTCAGAGATGAAAAGGTTTACGCACGATAGAGTAGCATGGAAAATTTGGAAATTTGTGGTAAGATCCTAAGGGGTCAAACTGCTGCCGCTAAGGACGACACACACACCCATGCCCGAGGTAGGACTCGAGCTTCCGACGGAGGGAGTCGCGCGAACCGTGGCAAGGCGCCCATACCCCGCGCGGCCGAGTAGCATGGAGAACTGCATCAAACTAGTCTTCGGACTGTAGACTGTAGACCACCAACAACATCAACATGATACAGTTCAAGCCATGGGAGAACTGTCCATAATCGAACTGCTTGCAAGAATAATGCCATTACTTGTCCATATTTCGCTGCGGATCAAAACAATAATCGAAAATACACTGTTTTATACTTCCATTGTGTCTGCTCACTTGGCATAACGAGAGGGCTCCATTTATAGTGGTGTGTAAGTAGGAAGGCGAGTGGTGTGGCGATCACACGATACCGTCATTCTGTCGCGTCTGACTATTGTGTACTTTCCTGGGAGCGCAAAGAACATTTAGCATTGATTTTCATTTTAGTTTAGGGACGTCGAGGATAGCCTTAGCTAGTATGGATGTTGACAGGAACACAATTACTATGGAGCGGTCTGTCAAACCGTCATTTTATTTTTTAAACATAAAAGCTCAGTTTTGGTGAATATATATTTTCATGGCTTCCTGCTGTTCGTTACACTTGTTGGGTACAGAATTATGGAAATTTGCCTTTTCTAAACAATACAGAATTTAAAAGAATTTGAAAACTAAAAGACAGTAAAATCTGCAGTTTATTTTTATTTTATGTTTTACTAAAATAACAGTACATAGTTACCTCTCTACTCACATATTATTATCATGTAGATAGTATACACAGCATTACACATTTGCAACATAACTTTATGGAAAAACACATTTCAGTTATGACAAGTTGTATTTGGAATCATCTTTGAGTCTAATACTAATCGTTACTGCGTTAGTGGGATTATTCCACCCCACAGTTCTATCAAGGGAGAAATTTTGCCAAATTTTTATTTTAAAAGTCAAGAAGCAAGTAAGTACCTTATGTACTCGTCTGAGGCCCTGAATCGAGTTTTAGTTGCTTTGAGCCTGCATGCATTTCACACAGACCCTCCACAATTCCCCAGCCAAACCGGAACACCACGCCGTTGATACAGATATCTTGCTTTCCGCTTCAAAAAAGAACAAAAAAAATCTGATGTTTTTCGTTTTTCGAAAAAAATATATTCCTGTATTTGAGGCTCATATCTCCAAAACAGAAAGTTTTCTCTGAGACTTTCCGGAATCTGTTGCAGTCGAGGCAGCAGCAGGACAATATTGAGTTGCCTGATTCTTACGTTAGTTAGCGGCTTATGTTTCTTCAGCTTCTGTTTTCTGCATCGAAAACATCTTTCTGTTCTTACCGAAGAAGTATGCTTCTCTATTATCATCACGTGTCACATCTTCACCACTTTCAGTTTCCTTCCCCGATTTAGTATCGTGATCACTAAATACTCGAAATCAGGGTCATTATCACTGTTATCAAAACCCTCATCTGAGAATTCGCTGAGGCGATCTTGAACACCCACATCCCTGTCGTATCGAAAACGTTGCATAGAAGGTCCAGCTTTCCTCAACACGGAGAAACGGTAACGTTTAATGAAAACACGGCACGCAAACACTATGGTACTTCTGTGAGACCTCCCAATTCCCAAATATGGGAAGCAAACTGCAACAACAATGCGGATTTCTGGCACATGTAGCTTGCCATCCAATAAAAAGGTCCACAGAAGAGTGTACTTCACCTCACAGGCGCGTGTGAAATAGCACAAGACAAAAAACTGTGTCGGTCTGAGAGACGATCCTTAATAGTTAATGACCACTATAGTGTTCGTAGTGTTCTTTGTGGGTGACGAAGATCAAACGCGGCAGTTATTACCGTAAGAATCGTCACCAGTAGTTTTACGAGCATGTAAATTTTAGCTAGGAAGAACGAGAAGCATCCCATAGTGCTCAGAGCCATTTGTACAATTTGAAGCACTTACCCTAGGGTTATCAGTCACCAGGGTAGGCAACGGCTGGAGAGACTCGTGTTCGGACAGAGGCAGAGCGCACACTGGTGATGCTGCCAACTACAAGCGTGGTTTGATAAGTCTGGTAAAAAAGGAAGAAAAAAGTCTGTTACGTCAACAGCTCACCTTACTTCTCGACATTGTCTTCTTTGAGGGCTGAACATTTGGTCCAGGGATCCTCCAGGTTTTTGATCCCATCGGAAAAAGAGGCTCTGTCAAACTCTGCAGAATAGTCGTTATTGCAACTATCATTTCCTCATTTGATGAAAATTTCTTCCCAACAAACCAAAGTTTCAAATTAGGAATATGTCGCTTGGGGTTAAGTCTAATGAATAGAGCGGATGAGAAACCAGTTCAAAGGGCACTTCATGCACATTCGCCATTGTTATCGCTGATGCGTGGGATGGTGCATTATCCCGGTGGAAGAGCGCTTTTTTGCGTGCCAATCTTGGTCTTTTTTCAGCCAACGAAAGTTCCAAATGATTCAACAAAGAAGCATAATGGGTCCACTTATGATTCTGCCTTTTTACAAGTTATCTATCACGATTATTCCTTGGGAACCCCGAAAAACAATGGCATTCACCTTAGCAGCTGAGAAAATGATCTGTCTTCTTTGGTGCACTTTTACCAGCCTTTGTCCATGGTTCAAAAATGGTTCAAATGGCTCTGAGCACTATGGAACTGCTGTGGTCATCAGTCCCCTAGAACTTAGAACTACTTAAACCTAACTAACCTAAGGACATCACACACATCCATGCGCGAGGCAAGATTCGAAACTGCGACCGTAGCGGTCACGCGGTTCCAGACTGAAGCGCCTAGAACCGCACGGCCACACCGGCCGGCTGTCCATGGCTCTGAATTCCGTTTGGAGTCCTAGTGTGTAGTGATGCGCCCAGGTTTCATCAACAGTCACAGATAGCCACAAAAAGTCTTGAGTATTGCTATCAAATATCGCCAGACATTGTGTTCAAATGTGTAGGATGCGGTTTTAGTCGACTGTGACCAATCGCGGCACTCTCCTTGCACATAGCTTCTTCATAGCCAATTCTCCGTGCAGGATATTATGCATTCGCTTAGTTGAGATTCCTGCAGTCTCAGCAATCTCAAGAATTTTTATTCCGGTAGTCCTGCATTACCATATCATGTATTTTGTCGATGGTTTCCTTCGTGGTGACCTCAAATGGACGGCCGGAGCGCGCTTCGTCTTCGGTGCTTGTTCGACCACGTGTAAAGTCATTAACCCAAAAGTAACTGGTCTTCAATGACAGTGCAGAGTCTGCGTGAACTTCATCCAATTCTGATTTAATCTGTGAGGCAGTCCAACACTTTAAAGAAAAATCGTTAGTAACAGCATGAAAATCGGTTTTCTCCATTTTCATCGCATTCGAGGCAGCTATCAAAAATAAACGGTACGCTGTACATTGTTGAAATTCTTTATATGATCCTTGGAATGCTCAAGCTTGCCAACCATGAAAGCGCAACAAAAATGTTTCGTTCGTTCATGGAAATTTCCCATAATTATCAAATCACCCTTCTGCACTCCATCCCTGTCTGCGTAAGTCAAATCATTCACCCACATTCTTACAGTAGGCAACTGAAAAGACTACCTTCGTGGCCTACCTTCGAGGGGTGAGATGAGGAGCGCGGAAATAATCCGTCACCTCCTGGCAAAGTAAAACTGTGTGCCGGAGCGAGATTCGAACTTGAGACCTTTGCCTTTCGCGGGCAAGTGATCTGCCGACTGAGCCACCCAAGCACGACTCACGACCCGCCCTCACAGCTTCAATTCTGCCAGTACGTCGTCACCTACCTTCCAAACTTCACAGAAAGTGAAATTTCTATAATTTGCATAACATGTGCTTAATTTAGGAACTTTAACATCGGAATTTTGAAAAGAAAGTAAGCGAAAATTTTATATAGACCTTTAATACCTGAAGTACGCTAAGGTGACAAAGGTCATTTGATTGCGATATACAGACATACAGGTGGCGGTAGTACCGCGTAGACGAGGTATAGAAGGACAGCTCATTAGCTCACTGACGGAGCTGTCATTCTGGTGATGCATGTGAAAAGGTTTCTGACGTGAATATGGCCGCACGACGGCAATTAACAGACTTTGAACTCGGAATACTAGTTGGAGCTAGACGAATGGGGCATTGCATGTATCGAGATCCACAGTGTCAAGAGTGTGCCGAAAACAGCAAATTTCAGGCATTTCCTCTCGCCACGGACAATGCAGTGGCCGACACCTGCGACAGCTCCAACGTTTACGTAGAATTGTCATTATTGAGAAGCAACACTGCGTGAAATAACAGCAGAAATAAATGTTTGACGTACGACGAACGTATCCGTTAGGTGAGTGAGGCAAGATTTGCAGTTAATGGGCTTTGGCAGCAGACGATTGACGCGAGTCGCTTTGCTAGCGGCACGACGTCGCCTACAGGGCCTCTCTTGGGCTCGTGATCATATCGGTTGGACCCAAGACTGGAAAACCGTTGTCTGGTCAGATACGTTTTTGTGCAAAACACGCGAATAATGGACGGATACAGAGGCTCAGTATTTCTGTTACTGCACTACGCCGTGCAAAAGAAGGTCCTACACGACAGTAGTTGGTATTCCGTGACTTTTGTCACGTCAGTGTAGGAGTGCATACAGAGTAGGAGGATGAGAGCCAGTCTGCTTTGTCTCGCCCCCTCTGACGTGACAGCCTTCCATTTAGCAGCACGTACGCGATTTACTCGTGGATATCTGCACGTGAGCGGGTAGTCGACTGTGTGGCGTCTGAGACATGGCGTGTGAGGGAGATGTAGGATGAGGGTGGTGCGAGCCAGCGTCGCGGCGGCGGCGACGGCGGCGGCTGGCGCAGCCGTTGACCCGGCGACGTCGTGAGTCCCGGGGGCGGCGGCCGTGTTTATACTGGCGACGGGCCGGCCCTGACCGCCGGGGTCCTGGGAGCGAACCCGGGCGCGGTCACGAATGCCTGACTTACCGCCGCTATCTGCGCCATCGCCGGACGTCTGCCGGCCGTCGCCGTCGTTCATAACTGTCCGCGACCCCATTACCATTCTAATTTCATTCAGGCCTGCCTTCGGACGACCCCGTCCGCGACCAGATGGACTCGAGATGCGGCGCGGTAGCGGGGCGGGCGAAGAAGCCGGCGGCGGAAGTGGGCGGGGGAACACGACGCCGAGGCGAGGAATAATTTATTTGGCGCGCAGATCGGTTGTCGGGCTGCGGAGAGCGTGGCCCTGCTGTTCTGCTGTAGCGCGCGCACACACACGGGCGCGTCGTGACTAGGAAACGGGCAGCAAATCGAGCCGGCCGCGGCCGGGGGCATCGCCGGTAGCGGCCGCTTGTAACGCGCACGGAGAACACGAGTTTTAGAGCTAAATAGGCACCGCTCGAGCAGCCGCAGCGCATAAACATGCCACGGCCGGCAGCCGGCGGGCGGCCTGCTCCCGCCGCTGCCGCCCTGCGAGATGTCTCGCGGGAGCGAAAAACGCCGGCGCGTGCCCGCGGCCCGGCCGTTGATCCTCCTCGGCGCAGTTCCCAGGCTGCGAGGCGAGATTCGTGCTCTCCGAGAAATTCACACACGCCAACGCGAGTTCTTTGTTCGTCCCGGGAGCGTACATCGTAGGCTGAGCACTTGGGATGGTACAGGCTCTGTTACTCCCGAGAAGTAACTACCATCTTCTAGCATTTCAGATGAGAATAGCTCGAGGTTGTACCGAGACCTTCTCATCTGAAATAGGTAGAAATAGGCCACTATCAACCAGCATGCCACTTAGACTATATTACACATCCAAATACAGCATATCACTTCCCTCTACGTATTGCAAATTATTTTCACCACACTCATTGTATTACATTTTCTTTTTTTTCTTTTTCTTTGACATTTGCATTATATAAATTATATTCTCATCAAGTAGGTAGTAACAAATTATATGGAATCATTTTAACAATTGTTAAGCATTCAGCCGGCCGCGGTGGCCGAGCGGTTCTAGGCGCTTCAGTCCGGAACCGCGCTGCTGCTACGGTCGCAGGTTCGAATCCTACCTTGGGCGTGGATGTGCGTAATGTCCTTAGGTTAGTTAGGTTTAGGTAGTTCTAAGTTCTAGGGGACTGATGACCTCAGATGTTAAGTCCCATAGTGCTCATAACCATTTTTAAGCATTCAAAAGAATGGTTCAAATGGCTCTGAACACTATGGGACTCAACATCTGAGGTCATCAGTCGCCTAGAACTTAGAACTACTTAAACCTAACTAACCTAAGGACATCACACACATCCATGCCCGAGGCACGATTCGAACCTGCGACCGTAGCAGTCACGCGGTTCCGGACTGAAGTGCCTAGAACCGCACGGCCACCGTGGCCGGCTTTAATCATTCAATTTGCTGTAACCTCTGAGAAATCTTTGTATTATATATTATGTTATTTATATTTAAAAAAAAAACATTAACAACTGTATACTAATAAGACTGTAACAACGAGAAGTCTTTGCTGTTAGATTCAGAAGCATACGACCCACCTTCCATTTCAAGGCGGTGGGTTACTCTGTAATGTTAATGAAATAAGTAAATATCTTCTAGCAGCTTAGTTGCCTTCAGGGTATACGTAAGACACCGCCTCACTTACTGTTAAGTCCACTGAACGTCTACAAGTGAAGAAGCGTACGACCTTGCAGAGTGCTTTGGTACACATGAAAGTAGTTTAAGTAAAATGTAGATTTATCTCACCTCTCATTGTACACGTTGTCAGAGAAGCCTTGTACCCCTCTTGACTTTTTACAGTAGGTCAAATAAATAGCAGTCTTTCTGGTATGCCTGCTGACGAAAACCTGCGTCGTCAGTATTGCATAGTTTCACGTGTGAAAGCTACATAAAATTAAGCACCTCACGAAACGAAGAAGGCTAAGGTCCAGTGTGCCACAGATGGAAGTCAGCTCATACCAGGGCTCATCAACAAAGATTGATGTTTTCCTGTAGTCCGCGATACTTTCCTATCTGCACCATGGTACTTTCTGTATAACGTCGACAGGCAACACCACTCTTGTACCGGTAGGTTGGTAGTAATACTCTATTTCGTAGACCAAACGCACGAAGTGAGCCGAGAAGAACTATAAGTCATAATAACATCCTGTATCCGTATACACCATACGGCCACTGAATCTTACGAAAAGCTACAATAAGCGCACGGTGAAGATGCACTACCTCGAGCGACACTGTTTAGGTGGTTCAAAAACATCAAACAAGGCCGACTTGTCTGTGTTAAGCATGATGTTTCGGCTTCAGCTCTGACTGAAGTCAGTATCAACAAAGCTGCTGTGACTGTCCGTGAGGATCGGCGGATAACATTACGTAATCTCAGTGAAATGTAGAGAAATTCATATGGCAATATCTTTACGATGACACATGATCATCTCCAGATGATCCGTCTTTGTGCCCGTTGCGTGCCACGTCTGTTGAGTCTCGAACAAAGGTCTTTTCGAATGAAGACAAAGTGTGAGGTGCTGCATATCTTTGCTGATGGAGGGGATGCGTTTCTATAATTGGTTGTTACCGGTGATGAGTTGTCGCTGCATCATTATGATACAGAAGGAAAAACAGCCAGCAAAGTGAGGAAATCGCCAGGTTATGCAGCACCAAAAATGGCGAAACTTGTTCCATCTGCAGGGAAAATAATGGTGATTACAGTTATTGACTGTCATGAAATGATGTACAGGATTGTATTTCCCCCTCAGACTACTGTTACAACAGCATACTACAACTGAAGAATAACATTATGAGGAAACGACCAGAACTTTCTCGGACTGGATGGCGACTTCATCGTGACAATGCGCGTCCTCACAGCGCAAATCAAGCCATGCAGTGTCTGGCTCAATTTAACATTACCCCATTACACCTTCGATCTTGCACACTGTAATTTCATTATTCCCATTACTAAAGGCACAGCTTTGGGGGTGTTAGATTTGAAAACTCAAGCAGCGCCCAAGAAAAATATGGCAGCTCTCAAGGACCTGACAAACAACGCCCTTCACCATGTGTTCGAGGACTGGCAGACACGCAGTAAAAACTACATTCAAGTAGGAGGGGAGCACTTTGAAAAAGCTCATGTAGACACTGAAACAGAATAATAAACGTCCGCAAAAAAAAAAAAAAAAAATCAGTCTCAGTCTTTGTTGATCCGCCCTCGTGCAAATACCCTGTCTCATCAAAAGTACCCGGAGACTACTATGTAGTGCGGATTTGACCACTAGATGTCACGAGAGACGGATTCCTAGTATAAAAGAAGACGAGGAGTACTGTGTTGTCAGTGGAGAAGCAGTAATAGCAGAATGGGTCGTTGAGCAGGGGTCAGTGACTTCGAACATGGACTAGTCATTGGATGTCACTTGAGAAGCAAATCCTTCAGCGACATTTCAACCCGTCTAAAGTTGCCCAAGTCGACTCTTGGTGAGTCGATTTAGGAGTGGAAACGCGAAGAAATAACCACAGCTACACCGGGGCCAAGCAGAGCTCAGGGACCGCCCGATGTTGCCGATGGTGGTTGTGAAAAATCGGCGGAAGGGACCAGTCGTGATTTCCAGAGTTCTGCCAGCAGTCCAGGTAGCACAATGACTTTTCGCAGGGAGTTAAAAACAGTGACGTATAAAGGTCGAGCAGCTCCTCATAAGCGTGGGCGTCTGCAGAAATATATCCAAGAGGGGAGAAGATTCCGAAAGTTCCATTTTTTAATACAACTGATTTGTTCAGCTTGAGAACGTGGCGTGTCCCAGAAAATAAGTTTGAGAAGATGTACACAAAGCTTTCTGTATGATTGTATATTAAACGTTTGATAGTTAAGCAGTAATTCCTTTTTCGAAGTTAGATTCCTTAACTGTAAGCATGTTTCATTGGTATTTTCCAGGGTACATATTTTTAGCTTGTCAATATGAATATGAGTGTACAAAATCTTCGACAACAACCATCAAACAGGTCTGTAGAACTAACATTTAATAGCCTTGGACTCAACCAAAATGCTCTTCGTCTCTCTGATTTGGCATAATTGCTAGGCATGGCAACTGGGCTACAGAACTCGTAATGCTATTATTTTTACTTCAGTGCAGAGCACAGTCAGGTAGAACTTTTTGAATGAATATTCCACCATTTGACTATATTCTTTAATGTTCATTCGTTACACAACAACGCGATCTTAGCTTTATAGCATTTTTCAACTCTAAAGGTGAAAGATAACAAAATGTCCGACATATCTAAGTAACATGTCATCGTCGAAATACGAAACACTTAGAAATTGTAAAATTTCTACGATGACATGTCATTTATATGTGTCGAATATTTTGTATTCTTTCACCTTTGCGCTTGATAATGGTTATAAAGCAGAAATAGGGACAGTGTGAAATAAATGTAGATTAAAACATACAATCGAATGTTCGAAATTTTATTAAGCAAATCGTAACTTCATGGATGACTGTCGCACAACGCTGCACCCCATTAGTTTGAGAACCATATAGTTTAAGAACCATACAGTTTAAGAAGGTCCAAACCCTTTATCCACCTTGATGTTTTACCATTTTTTTCTCTAGTCGAATACAGGAATTTCTGTTTTTCCTGAAGTTTGCCCTGCAGATGTAAAGATATATACCTACAGAGTAGCATGACCACGTCTTCATACTTTTCTACAATCGTTCCGGCGTGTAAAACAGAATGAAGTCTCAGCACTCCTTGACGAGGCAAATACAACCTTGTGTTGAGATTATTAAAGTGTGCGCAACCGAAGGGGCTATTTTTGTGGAAATTGGGGATGGGCGTGTCAGGCCAGTATAATGCAGTCGTGTTTATACTGTGTTAGGTGTTGCAAACTGTTCCTTTCTGTAGTTCCTTAAGGGCTGTACGAGGAAGCGGCAGAGAAGAGATCGGATACTATATTTCAATTATGGTCTGTAGATATTCACATCCCCCAAAAATTGTAAAAAAAAAAAAAAAAAACACCGAAACCGCCACCATGAAAAGAAAATGGTATAATTTCCCGTGAACACTTCGACAAACATATGGTGTTGCCCCGTGCATGCGGCTGAGTAGAATCAGAAACAATCATTTCTAGAAATTTGAAATTAATAAAGTGTATCCCAGACTACAGGAGGGGGCACGTGCCCCATCTTACCCTCCCTTGCAGACGGCTATGATCATGAGCTGCACATTTCTGTCGGCAGTGCTAAGGATCGCTTGAAGAGGTCTAAAGAGCGATAGCACCGTGCAGTGGATGACTGGAAACGTGTAATTTGGAGTGATTAATCATACTATATGTGGAAATCCGATGGAAGGGTTTGGGTCGGGCGAATGCCTGAGCAACGTTGCCTGCCATCATGTGTCGTGGAAAGAGTGAAGTACGGAGAAAATGGTGTTACATTTTGCGGGTGCCTCTGGGGTTTTTTCCGTGGTCCCCTTATTGCGCTTAAGGAAACGCTTAATTCGGAGGGACATGAACTCATTTTACAGCATTGCGTGCTGCATACAGTAGAGGAACAGTTCGGAGACGATGATGTAGGACAGTGCACCCTGTCATAATGCAGCTTCTGTGAGGCAGTGGTTTATCAATAATAACGTTCCCGAAATGAACTAGTCTGCCCAGCATTCTGATATAAACCCAGAGGCACACTTTTGGAATGAGTCAGAACATCGACTTTGCTCCGAACCAAAGCGTCCCACATCTCTAGATTCTCTGGTTTCAGGTACTGAGGGAGATTTAGCTGTCATTCCTTCATAGGCAACAAGTCTCCTCACAGAGTGTGCCCCCAGCAGAGTTCAAGCCGTAGTGTGGATGGTATTGATCACGTAGTACAAGTGAGTGTGACAATTTGTCGAGATATGGAATGGGATCATATAGGTAAAGCAGTTAGCAGACATCGGTTCATTGCCAAGATACTGAGAAAAATCTACGTCTACAGTACATCTATACTCTGCCAGCCATAGTGAAAAGCATGGCAGCGTGTAGCTTCCACCGTACTCCTTACTAGGGCTGATTCTCATTCTATTCGCGTATGGAGCGCTGCCAGAATAATTGCTTAAATGCCTCTAAACATGCTGTACGTTAAAAGTCCCAAAGGCCTTGAGATAGCAATATGCAGGTCACAGGCGGCGCCGAGAGCAGCGGCCTTTGCATAGAATTGTCAGTGCTGACAAACAAACAGCACTGCGTGAAATAACCGCAGCATTCGATGTGTAACGTACGACCAATGTATCCGTTAGGACAGTGCGGCGAAATCTGGCGGTAATGGGCTCTAGCAGCAGATGACTAAGGCGAGTGGCTTTGCTAGCAGCACGACATCGCCTGCAGCGCCTCTCCTAGGCTCGCGACCGTATCTGCTGGACCCTAGGCGACTGGAAAACCGTGGCCAGGATGTTTATAGAGCCGATAACATAGATGATAAATGTAATGCTTTCCTTAACACATTTCTCATTGACTAGTGGGATAAGGATATCAGGTACAACAAAACGGGAATTTTATCAAAATGTTACTAGTAGTCACGATCAAGCTACAAAAATGGCTCTGAGCACTATGGGACTCAACTGCTGTGGTCATCAGTCCCCTAGAACTTAGAACTACTTAAACCTAACTAACCTAAGGACATCACACACAGCCATGCCCGAGGCAGGATTCGAACCTGCGACCGTAGCGGTCGTGCGGTTCCAGACTGTAGCGCCGTTAACCGCTCGGCCACTCCGGCCGGCGATCAAGCTACAATAGCCCATTAGAAACAGCATTGTAAGTTGCTTAAAATGTTATTAGGAAGGCTAAGACTATGTGGTATGCAAATAGAATAGCTAATTTACAGGGTAAAATTAAAACCATACGGTCAGTTGTGAAGGAAATGTCTGGTCATCAGCACAAGCTCGACGATATGAAGTCAGTTCGTACTAAAAATATTTCTGTTACTGATAAATCAGATATATGTACAGTATTTAACAATCATGCATTGCTGGTAAACTGAAAAAAAAATTTAGTTTCTAGAGTGAATCATATAACTTTATTGGCAAATGCCTTTCCGAGATTGATATCTGAAATACTCCTCTGTGATACAGACAAAGGGGAGTTTGAGTCAATAATTAATCACTGAAGACTACGGACTCTCATGGATATGATGGACTGTTTAGCAGAATATTTAAGTACTGTGCTGCACATGTTAGCCCTGTATTTAGCCATATTTGTAAGTTTTCCTTTAGTAATGGTCAGTTTCGTGAACGATTAAAGTACTCACTAGTAAAGCCGCTGTATAAAAAGGGAGAGAAGGATAATGTAGACAATTTTAGACCTATTTCTATGCCATCAGTGTTCGCTAAAGTTATTGGAAAGGCTGTGTATGTAAGGATAATTGATCATTTTATATCACACGATTTGCTATCACATGTACAGTTCGGCTTTAGAAGTCGTTTAACAACTGGAAATGCTATATTCCCTTTTCTCTGTGAGGTAATGGATGGGTTAAACAAAAGGTTTCGAACGCAGGCATATTTTTTGATTTAACTAAGGCGTTTGATTGTGTAGATCACAACATATTGCTCCAGAAGTTGGACCATTACGGAATACAGGGAGTAGCTCACAATTGGTTCACCTCTTGTTTTAGCAGTAGACAGCAAAAGGTCATTATTCACCGTGTTGAGAATGGCTGTTTTGTGGGATCTGAGTGGGGTACAGTCAAGTGGGGCGTACCCCAGGGATCAGTGGTGGGGCCACTCCTGTTACTTACTTACTTACTTACTTGCATATAAATGATATGGCCTCTAGTATTACGGGTAACTCTAAAAGATTTCTGCATGCTGGTGGCACTAGCTTGATACTAAAGGATGTTGTGTGCAACATTGGCCCGGTTTCAAATAGTGCAGTTCATGACCTAAGTTCATGACTTGTAGAAAATAAACTAATGCTAAATAACAGTAAGACTCAGTTTTTACAGTTTCTAACACACAATTCAACAAAACCTGACGTTTTATTTCACAAAATTGGCATATGATTAGTGAAAATGAAGAGTTCAAATTTCTAAGTGTTCAGATAGATAGTAAACTGTCGTAGTTTTATTACTGTGAAATAGTGCCTATTGAAACAATGTTTTGTAACTTAACATACAGTAATAACAGTATGGGAAGGAGATATTGCTACTCACCACATAGAGGAGGCGTTGAGTCGCAGACAGACATATTGAAAATGATGCTAGGAGTGAGTGAGTGTGTGTGTGTGTGTGTGTGTGTGTGTGTGTGTGTGTGTGTTTTCTAATTCTAACGAAGGATTTAATCCGAAAGCTGAATATTTCTAGCATTTTTTTTCCATTCTGGCTGTGTACAACTCGAGGCCTCCTCTTTGTGGTCAGTAGCAATCTATCTTCCCATATTTGTTTTTCATCACGGACTTCCCACTGTTTAATTTTGTTTAACATATAGCAAATACGGTTTCAAAGGATCGCTGTCATGTTAACGCAGATGACCCGAAAAAAAGACTTTGAACCTAGTGTTTTTTCTTTTTTTTTTTCAGGTGACACTGACCTTTGTTTTTTCAGTTCTAAGTTTTGGTGGGTGAATTTTTACGTCGGCTGATAATGTATCTTAACATTTCTCTTTCTTACGTCACTTTGATCTTATTTACAGACCCAATGATTGAAGTAGCTGAAACTTCGTGATAAATAAAAACATATTAAGCGATCTATATCAGGATGACCATCAGGATCACCGGGAGTGTGACGCCTTGTATGCTGGTCAACCGTGAAGTTCTCAATTTCAGTTCCCTTTCTACTTTTAGATGTTTAACTTTTATGTTAGCGAGTTTACGACGGAGAAAGTACGTAGAAAATACGTATTGAGGTGAAACAACCGAGATATATTATGTTAAAAGTTTTAGGGTATTGGTATCGGGTAATTCTTATACAATCTTCGTCACGTGATAAAGCAAACGTCCGTCTTTGGTAGGTTCAGTTGCCCCTTATCTTCCAATCCAACGTTAGTTAGTTAGTGAATGTTTATTGATCATTTGAACGATTCTTTCATCGAAATGATGTGGAAGGAGTCAGTTTACAGGAGATGTATACACGAATAGAACTGATATTAACGAACAAATTATTTTTTTAGTTGCACTCGTGCAACTACACATAAAACAAGGGCATTTAAGCAGTATTTAAGTATAAATTCATCAATGGAATAGAAGGAGATGGCCAGGAGAAATGATTTTAAATTAGTTTTAAAACGTGGTTTGCTACCTGTCACACAATTTATGTTATTGAGTAGATGATCTAAAATTTTTTTGGTACGTATTGAGCTCCTTTCCGAGCCACTGTCAGCTTTAATGATGGGTAGTAAAGGTCATTTTTTCTTCTAGTGTTGTAGGTATAAATATCACTGTTGTTCTCAAATTGTGATGGATTATTTACGACAAATTTCATTAGCGAATATATATTACGCCGGCGTAGTTAAAATGACTACCTCCTGGAAGAGGTGCCTAAGTGAAATCCATGGGTTATTCTTACTGTTCGCTTTTGTGTAATCAGTAGTTTCTTTATAAGTGATGAGTTACCACATAAAATTATTCCGTAAGTCGTACTTGAGTGGCATTTTACAAAATTTGTCAGGCGTTTTTATTCGTTCATAAGCTATTGTACTTAGAGCAAAAGTACCTGAACTTAATCGTTTGAGAAGCTGAGTAATATGCTTCTTCCAGTTCAAGTTTCATCAGCATATACAAACAAAAATTTGGAGCATTCTACCCCATTTGTTGACTCCTGCTCATGTGCTATATCAACCCTTGATATAAAACTATTTGCTGTGCAGAACTTAAAATAGTGTTTTCCTTCGGAATGTAGGGAGAGCCCGAGAACCACTTTGTAATTCTGTCGAAAGTATTATTCAGCATCTACTAAGTTGTTTTCTCTCTAAATGGATTTATTATAACACTAGTATCGTCTTCAGAAATTACCAATCCTGCTTGTTGAATGTTAAGTGAGAGGTCATTCACATATGGTGTATAAGGAGCAGCAGTGGATCCAACATTGAACCCTGTGGGACTTTCTTTGTAAAATTTTCTACCCTTCCGACATTATTTGAATTATTCAACACAACCTTTTGCATTCTGTTTTTTAAGTATGACTCAAACCATCTGTGTGTAAAAACGTCGGCTCTTTAAAACTTGAGTTTTTCTATGAGACTAACGTGATCTACACAATCCTTGGAATGATCACAAAAAATGCCAACTGGCGATATTTTATTATTTAAGGTTTGTACGATCTGATGAATGACTGTATAAATAACAGTCCAAGTCGAGCAATCCTTCTATATTCCGAACTGTGATATGCCAAGTACATTGTTTCCACTTAAACGTGAGACTACTCTTGTGTATATTACTTTTTGGAATATTTTGGAAAAAAAGATATCAGTAAGGAAACTGGACGATACCTGTTTAAGCCTAGCTTGTCACCTTCCTTATGAAAAGGGTTTAACAGCTGCATATTTTACCCTGTCTGGAAAAATTTGCCATGCCAGTGATGCATTGCATAAAACTCTTGGGAGAACTTTTCAGAATTCTGTTTGAAATTACGTCAACACCAGATGAGCTTTCGTTTCTTAGAATTTGTAGAATTCTAATAATTTCAATGAAGGATGTTCGTGCTACTTCTAGTTCTTTAATGTTTATGGAATGACTTCTTTAATACATTCCCTTGCCTCTTCAACTGAACCATTCAATGATGGTCTGCAAAAACGCCGTACACTTTAAAGTAAACCATTTAATCCTATTTTTGCTGATAGATTTAAAAGTACTTGCAAACTGTGAATTATCAGTCACAATATTGCCATTTAATTTAACTTTTGTGTTATCTTTGACCTCCTTCCGGTAACTGTCAGTGGGAAGACAGCATCAGCAAGGACAAGAATACCTAAACGTCAAATCGGAATGTTCTGCAAAAATGACGCGGTTCCAACAACTAAAAACTTTTAACATAACCACTGACAGCGAAAGCCTACATTTTTATGGAACAAGATCTAGACCGCAAAATAATATCGACAATGCTATTTTTTAAACTTCAGTCTCATTAACGTTAACGCAAATGGTAAGCTGTCATCTTACAATTATGCTGAATACAATATTTACGAAATCAGTCAGTGCTAATTACTTCTCGAATTTAACGTCGTCCAGCCTGTTCTCCACTTGTTCGCCGTTCAACAAGAACAGCTTACACATTTTTCTGACACGCTCTGATGTGCAAAACACTAACTGCAACTAAATTCAAAATTTCCATTAACAAAGCCATTTTATCAGATGGAGAATACGGTAGAGAAGGTACAAGCTTACTCAATGATAAGCTATTTCTTACAGACGCTACAAACAATAACGATTTTGAAGCATCCTTGTTACTTTCAGGACGCACAACTTAACGCGTTTATTGAATTGAAACTACCACTGGACTTCGTGTAGTAAATCTCGATACCAGCGATCTCTGATCTGTATCACTGAAAGGTGAGGAATTTCACACCATTACGTGCCTCTGAACAGCACGCATAGTTTCCGCCTACAGTATTTTCTATGTCACCGAAGTACTGTGCTCTGCAGCGGGAATGTTGCGCTAGTTAGAAGATGTTACTTAGCTTCGTAGAAAAATGTAAACACGTGCCTCGGGTAAACGCTATTGAATATAAGAGGTCGAAGAAACAAGGGCTACATTTCACGCCGTGAAAACCCGCCCACATCCCCAAAGGGCAGAGCTCTTCCTGTGGCTAACTCCTGCAGATAGGAATCGAGGCGTGAAGCCTGGCTGGTCTTGCGATGGTTATCGACGCCTCCCCTGTAACGAGGGCGCTCTCCGCATTTTTAATTGACTGAGCTGCGCCAGCAGATAATGCGATGTTTAATTGTTTAGTACAGATGGCGTGGGCGGGGCAGGTCACGAAGTGCAGAGCAGGTCGAAACCCTGCTGCTCCTGCCTTCTTCGCTACGGGTCGCCTGTTGCATGCGCAACTGCTACCGTGCGCAGTTGCACAACCCGCGAGACAGCTGCCAATGCATTACGAATTTTAAAGCTTTGGTTCCTATCTAATACTGTGCTCAATTTATGCCTGCTGAGGTGTCAGCGACTGTAGCAAAACTGCGCAAACGATTTAGTTTCATTTACCTAAATTATACTCGTATTAGCATACTTCGTCACAACAGAGAAAGCTATCTCTACACTTGAATGTTGTAAATTTTATTAAAAAACGTCGTCTGGCCAAAAACGCAACGTAGAAAACGGTGATTATTAGTTTCAATCGCTTAAACGGTCATCTTCAGATATGGAAATAGTTACAGAAGGTCATAATTTTCCGGAATATCTTGTTAATGCCATTTCATTTCTAAAAAAAACTTTTTTGTGACTTTTGATAACTATTTCGAGATCTGAAGATGCCCATTTAAACTACTGAAACTAGTAATCACTGTTTTTACGTTGCGATCTAGGCTAAATATAAGTTTTTTTTATAAAATATACAACATTTAATTTGTCTTCATGGCGAACAGTAGTAATATGAAGCTTATTCTGATCATTTGCCTTACCGTTAGGCTATCTGAGCACACCTAATATGCCTTGCTTGAATTTCCTTTTTCACTGACATTTCCTCTTATTACTTACAATCAGACGTTGTACCTCGCGGCATGTGTGAATTGCACCACAAGGGGAAGAATTGCATTTCATTCATTCGATCCACTGGTTTTAGTGAATTTAAAATTATAAGATCACGGCACGGTAAGCCACGGTCCTACACCAAATCCCGCAAATAACCTTAGCCTAAGGACATTGCTTACAATACGCTGGAAATTCAGTTCAAACCGCCAAATTTTCATTTGTCACACTTCACTGTTTTCCTTTCACTTTTTCGAAGATGACAAGAAGCAAGATGGTGCAGTGGTTTAGCCAATGGAATCGCATTCGGGAAGGACTGTGCATGAAATCGCAGTTCGACAATCCAGATTTAGGTTTTCAGTTTTTTCACTAAATCGTTTAAGGCGAATCTCGGGGTTTCACTTGAAAAGAAAACGGCTAATTTCTTTCGCCATCATCCTCCAATTCATGCTTGTGTTCCGTCTGTAACGACCTCATCCTCGACAGGACGCCAAGCCCTAATCTTTGTTCTTTAGACACTCTCATCGGCTCCGTGCGCTGATATGTTGTGTTCAGTGTCTTCCTGAGCCATAGAATTTGCAATTAAATCTGCTTTGAGAATCCAATGAATTCAAACGACTCATGGGGAATGTTGCTTATGCCGAATCTACTAAGAATACAACAAGCGTTTACAATTTGATACACATGTTTGCAAGTGGGTCATGAAGATGTTGAACACGACGAGCATTCTGGCTGGCCATCGTATCAACAGTCGAAGGAAATCACTAGAAATGCACCAAAGTATCGATCTCAGATAATTATGAGAACATTCCACTGAGATGGGAGAACTGAGAGATCCTCTAGGTCACCAGACTTTGATGCGATGGAACAGATGAGATGTGTTCATCTTGGAATCACATCAAATTAATTTTCTGACTGCATTTAGGTGTCTGACAGGCCAGGAAGGTTCTCTGACGCGTTCGATATCTCATGGATCGCAGATCGTGCATCGTCGCTGTCATCATGGTAAAAAGGGGTCCTACACTGATTTATCTCGTTACAGCTGGCCATGTCACTATTTGCATGTTTCTTGACACTTGCTTCCATAGTATTTCCATCTACCTATCTGTACATAAAACTACATATTATTTCCAAAAAAAAATGGTTCAAATGACTGTAAGCACTATGGGACTTAACATCTGAGGTCATCAGTTCCATAGACTTAGAACTACTTAAACCTAACTAACCTACGGACATCACACACATCCATGCCCGAGGCAGGATTCGAACCTGCGTCCGTAGCGGTCGCGCGGTTCCGGACTGAAGCGCCTAGTACCGCTCGGCTACAGCAGCCGGCTTTCCAAAACATTCACCACTATACGCATGGGTTTGAATACTATGTCAACGATACCTATTGGAACACTAACAATATGAGATTATGGACTGACCCTATTCAATTTTCTTCACACCTATACCATGTGAAGGTCAGTCCCCAAACATCAGTTTTCTAAAGCAATACGAGGCGATTCTCAAACTCTAGAAATTCGCCGTTTGTAAATTAGATAAATTTCAACCTCCGTTAAGCACAAAACATTTGGATCTTATTACGATCACCTAACGCAGAAGTCTGGTAATAGTAAAGTAGTTGGTTCGAATGTCCTTCAAAGCAAGGTTCTGCAAGGTTCGCAGGAGAGCTTCTGTAAAGTTTGGAAGGTAGGAGACGAGGTACTGGCAGAAGTAAAGCTGTGAGGACGGGGCTTGAGTCGTGCTTGGGTAGCTCAGTTGGTAGAGCACTTGCCCGCGAGAGGCAAAGGTCCCGAGTTCGAGTCTCGGTCCGGCACACAGTTTTAATCTGCCAGGAAGTTTCATATTACCGCACACTCCGCTGCAGAGTGAAAATCTCATTCTGGAACCCCAAAGGGGTCTCCCTACCATTAAAGGCATACGATCGTTTCAGCACAAACTATTGAGTCTTAAAGCCAGAGGAAGACGCTGTGCGTCATGGAGCTGTGCGCTTCCGAAGACGTGTTGAGAAGAACAGATTACCTCCAGCAGGCAGGAAGGATGGAAGTGCGCCACGGTGTTTGAATTTGCTTTTATTGATCGAAACTTGTTGCCCATCATCTCCTACCACTCTCCATCTCATATACGCACTATGGACTTCCTCTGCAGAGCCACTACGCGTGACATCACACTCTGCCTGCAAAGGCGCGGTATCATACCAAAGGATTCCTCGTGTCGCGTATAACATTATCTAAACAGTATAGTAGTCATTAGACACACACACTGAAGTGACATAAGTCCTAATATCGTGTCGGGCCTTTTTTTCTCCGGCGTAGAGCAGCAACTTGACGTGGCATGGACTCACCAAATCGTTGGAAGTCCCCTACAGAAATATTCAGCCAGGCTGCATCTATAGCCTTCCATAATTGCGAAGGTCTAGGCGGTGCACGGACTGACCGCTCGATTATGTCTCACAAATGCTCGATGGGATTCATGTCGAGCGATCTGGGTGGCCTAATCATTATCTCGAATTGTCCAGAATGTTCTTCAAAACAATCGCGAATAATCGTGGCCCAGGAGAGGCGCTGCAGACAATGTCGCACTGTTACCAAAGGCACTCGCGTTGTTTGTCTGCTGCCATGGCCAATTAACACCAAATTTCGCCGCACTGTCCTAACGGATAGGTTCGCCTTACGCCCCACATTGATTTCTGCGGCTATTTCAAGCGGTGTCGTTTGTCTGTTGGCACTGAGAACTCTACGCTAGCCGCTGCATTCGGTTTTTACGTGAAGGCGGTCGGTTACTTTGTTGTCCGTGGTGAGAGGTAATGCCTGAAGGTTCGTATTCGCGGCACACTCTTGACACTGTGGATCTCGGAATATTAAATTCCCTAACGATTTCCGAATCAAACCTCCAACTACCATTCCGCGTTCAAAGTCTGTTAATTACAGACGTGCGTCCGTAATCATGTCGGAAACCTTTTCACATGACTCACCTGAGTACAAGTGAGAGCTCCGCCAATTCACCGCCGTTTTCCATTTCGTGTGCGCACAATACCGCCATCTGTATATGTGCATATCGCTATCCCATGACGTTCACCGCCCCAGTGTACAGTGACGTGGTACTACATGTGCATTGTCTGGCGGGCCAGTCAAGTAGGTCGCCTGCAAGAAAAGCTTCACGCAGGCAACAGAACACATACATCAACAATAAATGAGCTTTCAGGAAGCAACTGAAACACACACTCTGACGAGACCACTCCTTCTTATTTTTGCACGAGAAATCCATTGCCACTATTCCGAAGACGCCCTTTTCAGATACATAATGGACGATCCCCGTATGGCGGGCTACACAGATGAAAGCATTCCAGCAGGTGATAAACGCACGTCTCTGCCGCCCTAAGAGTGAAGCGAAGCGGCAGCCACAGTGTGGGCCTCCGGAGCTTCCTCCGCACACGCTTGTCAATCTCGGCGTGACTAACGTCGCTACGTGAGGACAGAACACAGAGCTTATAAGAGGAGCCGGCAAGAAGCGGCGCAGCGAACGCAGCCGGCCGCGGGGCCCTGCTGGCGTTTAGCTGTCAAAGCGGCTAACTGTACCGCCCATTAGCCGCTGCCTCTCCTCACCCGAATACCTGCGCGGACGCAATCTGCCGCTGGACCAGCCACCACAAAAGAGTCACGTTCCCCTCCAGCCGGATGTCATTATTAGCCTCTATGTTTGGCTGTCGCGGGTTAGATCGATGCCCCCGCAACTTTCGATTTAGCGCAGCCGGCGCTCCATCCCACCCCCGAGGCAGATGTACTTCTGACTCGCGAAAACATACACGCGGAAGTGACTGCACATTCTCCTCTAAAACAGACGGAACTCGAAGGGCTGTATCTACATCGACACCTACATCCACACTCCACAAAACGCAGAGTAATGTATGGCAGAGGCTACGTCCCACTGTACCAAAATTCAAATGGTTCAAATGGCTCTGAGCACTATGAGACTTAACATCTATGGTCATCAGTCCCCTAGAACTTAGAACTACTTAAACCTAACTAACCTAAGGACATCACACAACACCCAGTCATCACGAGGCAGCCCACTGTACCATTCATTAGGACTTCTACCAATTCCATTTAAGTAAAGAGCGCGGGAAAAACTATTGTTTCAGTGCCTCTCTGCGCGCTATAATTAATCTGATACTGTCCTCACGACCCCTACGGGAGCGACATGTAAGCTTTGTAGGAAATTACTACATTCACCATTTAGAGCTGGGTCTTGCAACTTTGGAAGTAGGCTTTCTCTGCATATTTTCATGTGTCTGCCAATCCAGTTTGTTCCATATCACCGTGGCATTCAATGAAGAGTCGAACAGAGCTGTGACCAATCGTGCTGCTCTTCTCTGAATACGTTTAACATCCCTCATTAGTCCAAAGCTCAGGGAAAAAAATTCCCAACAACAAAAAATAATTAATGTAGAGTAATAAAATTTCGGGAATATATTTGTCTAGGCGACATTTTTAACTGATTAACGTTGGAAGTTCAAAGTTGAATGCAAGCGCGAGAAAACTCATACCAAATGTGAAATGCTGGTACATTAATAAACAGTGTAACAGTCAAAATGTTGAATGCATGCATGCAAACGCGCTTGAATTGTGTCACGCAAAAGAAGCTATCGTAATTTAAACTGTTACCAAACCCGTCTTATCTGTATGTTTGTCCTTTTAAACAAGCCAATCTCCAAAACTACCAGACGAATTTTCAAGGGGTTCTCACAGGTTACTTGAGCGTAGCTTGGGGCACAGTATAGGCTTTATTTGATCAAATTAAGATTACAAAAAAATGATATCGCAACTGAAAGTGTTATGGATATCAATATTATAAATGCGAAAGTAACTCTGTCTGTTATGTTTTCACGAAAAATAGGCTAAGCTGATTTCGATGAAATGTGACATGGAGATAGCCTGAACCTTGAGGAAGAACAGAAGCATCTTTAGACATTGTACAGTAAAAGATACATATTCATTAGAAGAATATTAAGGGAATAACGGAAAAATATTTACTCTCTCAAAATGCAGTTTGCTCTTTGTTCTTTAACATATTTCAGAAAATGATTTTATTGCTTGATATGAGCTACGTTATTTCAGAGCCATGGTATACCGAATGCAAAAAAGTACCTATGAATCACACAGATCAACAAAATGAAATCAGTTTAACTAAAACAGTAGTCCACAATAATGGCTATGATCCTATAATAACAAACTCGACAGCAATATAAAAACAAAAGCCCCAACTCCACAGAACAGCAGTTCACACGGCACCCAGACCAAAACAAACCTGACTCCTGTTATCGCACGCTGTTGTTGTGGTCTTCAGTCCAGAGACTGGTTTGACGCAGCTCTACAAGCTACTCTATCTGTGAAAGCCTCTTCATGTCCGAGTAACTGCTGCAACCTCCATCCTTCTGAATCTGCTTAGTATATACATCTCTTGGTCTCCCTCTACCATTTTTACCCTTCACGCTCCCCTCCAATACTAAATTGGTGATCCCTTGATGTCTCAGAACGTGTCCTACCAAACAACCCCTTTTTCTAATCTAGTTGTGCCACAAATTCCTCTTCTATCAAATTCTGTACAGCACCTTCTCATTAGTTATGTGATATACCCATCTAATCTTCAGCATTGTTTCATAGCACCACACTTCAAAGGCTTCTATTCTCTTCCTGTCTAAACTGTTTATCGTCCATGTTTCACTTCCATGCACGGCTACACTCCATACAAATACTTTCACAAAGGACTTCCTGACACTTAAACCTACACTCAATCTTAACAAATTTCTCTTCTTCAGAAACGCTTTTCTTGCCATTGCCAGTCTTTTTCACATCCTCTCTACGTCGACCATCATCAGTTATTTTGCTCCCCAAATAACAAAACTCATCTACTACTTTAAGTGTCTCATTTCCGAATCTAATTCCTTCAGCATGACCTGATTTAATTAGATTACATTCTGTTATCTTCGTTTTGCTTTTCTTGTTGTTCATCTTATGTCCTCCTTTCAAGAAACTGTCCATTCCATTGAACTGCTCTTCCAGGTGCTTTGCTGTCTTTGACAGAATTACAATGTCATCGGCGAACCTCAAAGTTTTTATTTCTTCTCCATGGATTTTAATTCCTACTCCGAATTGTTCTTTTGTCTCCTTTACTGCTTTCTCAACATACACACTGAATAACAACGGGGATAGGCTACAACCCTGTCTCACTCCCCTCTAAACCACTGTTTCCTTTTCATGTCCCTCGACTCTTATAACTGCCATCTGATTTCTGTAAAAATTGTAAATAGCCTTTCACTTCCTGTATTTTACCCCTGCCACCTTCAGAATTTGAAAGAGAGTATTCCAGTCAACATTTTCAAAAGGTTTCTCTACACGTGCTGTAAACGTCGGTTTGCCTTTCCTTGACCTACCTTCAGTGAGAAGTCGTGTCCCCTCATTTCTCCGGAATTCAAACTGATCTTCCCCGATGTCGGCTTCTAGGGGATATACCATTCTTACGTAATGGATTCGTGTTAGTATTTTTGCAGCAGTGAGTTATTGAACTGATAGTTCGGTAATTTTCACACCTGTCAGCACCTACTTTCCTTGAAATTGGGATCATTATATTCTTCTTGAAATCTGAGGGTATTTCGCCTGTCCCATACATCTTGCTCATCAGATGGAGGAGTTTTGTCATGGCTGGTTCTCCCAAGGCTATCAGTAGCTCTAACGGAATGTTGTCTACTCCTGGGGCCTTTTTCGACTTAGACATTTCAGTGCTTTGTCAAATTCTTCACGCAGTATCATATCTCCCATCTATTCTTCCTCTAAGTCCTCTTCCATTTCCATAATATTGCCCTCAAGTGCATGTCACTTGTATAGGCCTTCTATATACTCCTTCCACCTTTCTGCTTTCCCTTCTTTGCTTAGGACTGGTTTTTCATCTGAGCTCTTGACAGTCATGCAAGTGGTTCTGTTTTCTCCAAAGGTCTCTTTAAATTTTGTGCGGGCAGTATCCATCTCACCCCTAGTGATATATGCTTTCACATTCTTACATTTATCCTCTAGCCTTTCCTGCTTAGCCATTTTGCACTTCCTATCAATCTCATTTTTTAGACGTTTGTATTCTCTTCCACCTGCTCAATTTACTGCATTTTTAAATTTTCTCCTTTCATCGATTAAATTCAATATCTCTTGCGTTACCCAAGGATTTCTACTAGCCCTCTTCTTTTTACCTACTTGATCCTCTGCTGCCTTCACTATTTCATCTCTCAAAGCTACCCATTCTTCTTCTACTGTATTCCATTCCCCTGGTCTTGTCAAAAGTTCCCTAATACTCCCTCTGAAACCCTGTACAATCTCTGGTTCTTTCAGTTTATCCACGTACCACTTCCCGAAATTCCTGCCTTTTTGCAGATTCTTCAGTTTTAATCTGCAGTTAATGACCAATAAATTGAGGTCACCGTCCACACCCGCCCCTGGAAATGTCTTTCTATTTAAAATCTGATTCCTAAGTCTCTACCTAAAAATTATATAATCAATCTGAAACATTCCAGTGTCTCCAGGTCTCTTCCATGCATACAGCCTTCTCTCACGGTTCTTATCCAAGTGTTAGCTATGATTAAATTATGTTCTGTGCAAAATTCTACCAGGCGGCTTCCTCTTTCATTCCTTACTCCCATTCCATATTGACCTACTACGTTTCCTTCTCTTCCTTTTCCTAATACCGAGTTCCAGTCACTATTAAATTTTCGGCTCCCTTAACTATCTGAATAATTTCTTTTATCTTGTCATACATTTCCTCAGTCTCCTCCCCATCGGCAAAGCTAGTTGGCATATAAACTTGTACTAATGTGATGAGAGTGGGCTTCGTGTCTATCTTGGCAACAAAAATGCGTTATCCGCACTTACTCATTATTAAACTTACTCCTGCATTACCCCTATTTGATTTAGTACTTATAACAGTTATCCCATACAGAGGCCCAACCATACCAACCTGCAAACTTATTTAAAAAGAAGAATATTAATATCCGCTTCTCTACTAACAATACAGTATAATAAAAAGTGATCTATGGTGTAAATCTTTCCAAGGCCCGCTACAGTAAATCAGGAATATACAAGCTCCAATGTGATTCATGCCAAAAATTCTATATTGGTCGGACAGGTACAACTTTTGAGATTAGGTACAAAGAACACCTCGTTGTCTTAAGGCTTGGAAACTTGAGTAAATCTACATTTGCAGCCCACACTGCAGAAGAAAACCATTCTGTGAGAAACGCTGAAAGAAATATGAAAATATTACATTTAGCACAAAACAGAGCCACTATGAATATATCAGAGGAAAAAGAAATACATACACACAAAAACACTTCCCGTGTCAACATCCTTAATGAGCAGACTGAACTGGCTAACACTCCTTTACAGAAAAACTTCCAGGAAGCACTTTCTATGCTCCAATATGGTTCAAATGGTTCAAATGGCTCTGAGCACTATGGGACTTAACATCTATGGTCATCAGTCCCCTAGAACTTAGAACTACTTAAACCTAACTAACCTAAGGACAGCACACAACACCCAGCCATCACGAGGCAGAGAAAATCCCTGACCCCGCCGGGAATCGAACCCGGGCGTGGGAAGCGAGAACGCTACCGCACGACCACGAGATGCGGGCTATGCTCCAATATAAATAACATCTGTACACCTATCTGCAGATCAAGTAACAAATCTTATAGTACTGTATAGTACTACAACAGTCACTATTGTTTATGGCACTAAATACTAATAAATTCTAACGTATTATCATCATCGACGTTCAGATAGCGCGTAAGAATTCACACTCTTCTTGTCCACGCTTGTACCTCTACCGTTGTTCGAAATTAGTTTGTAGTGCTGGAATTCACAAAATCCTATATATTTATCGTTTCTGTCAGCATTTAATGCCCTAGATTTAATGTAAAACTCTACTTCAATCTAAAATAACAGTAATTTACGTTTCCCTCCCCGCACCCCAAAATGCCATATCATTGTATCATTGCATCGTAGCATCTTTAACGATCATGTACTTTGCAAACTACGTATTCGTTTTCGTATGCTATAAATCAAAACAAGTGGTGCACATCGAAAATTCGTCTTGCAACCGAACCAAAGTGGTTTACAATGAAGTGCAACGTTTATGACTGTGAGAACACAAATGTCTTTGAGAATTTATTTCACTGCAAGAAAACTGCTAATACAAAAGGGCCAAATGGACATTTCACATAAGTTTCATTCCAACAAAAATATGTAGCGCAACCTTTTTGGTTACACGTTTGTTATTTGTGCATTATTGTTTATCCTAGAGCAAATCAAAGGAAACCACTGTATAATCTGTACTGATGAAAGCATAGAAAAACCCGTCTGATGATGAACTGTAAAAATTCGAACCCGGTAACCGTACTTTTCAATAAAACCAGTTTGTGGCTGGTTGCTGAACACCATCAACAACTTAATCTTCATTGTGTTTAATCCATACTTTCATACTATTTGTTGCATAATGCACGCGTTGTATAATGTACAGCTACTTGAACAACACGATGCACATATGCACGCTCCTGTCCATGCACCCCTGAACGCACTGAACGGCAGAGACGCTACGCTTGCCAATGCAGCGCGCGTTGGGACAGCTTGGGACGGGCGAAGGCAGGGCGCACATCACGACCTATGCTTACCTAAACAGGCAGACACATGAGCGCAACTCATGTTATTGCACGTAAAGTACACTATGTGATCAAAAGTATCCGGACATCTGGCTGAAAAGGACTTTCAAGTTCGTGGCGGCCTCCATCGGTAATGCTGGAATTCAGTATGGTGTTGGCCCTCACTTAGCCTCGATGACAGCTTCCACTCTAGCAGGCACACGTCCAATCAGGTGCTGGAAGGTTTCTTGGAGGGAATGGCAGCCCATTCGTCACGAAGTGCTGCGCTGAGGAGAGGTATCGATGTCGGTCGGTGAGGCCTGGCACGAAGTCGGCGTTCCAAAACATCCCGAAGGTGTTCTATAGGATTCAGGTCAGGACTCTGTGCAGGCCAGTCCATTAACAGGGATATTATTCTCGTGTAACCACTCCGCCACAGGCCGTGCATTGGGAGCAGATGGTCGATAGTGTTGAAAGATGCAATCGCCATCCCCGAATTTCCCTTCAACAGTGGGAAGCAAGAAGGTGCTTAAAACATCAACGTAGGCCTGTGCTGTGATAGTGCCATCCAAAACAACAAGGGGTGCAAGCCCCCTCGATGAAAACCACGACCACACCATGAGCACCACCGCCTCCGAATTTTACTGTTGGCACTACACACTCTGGCAGATGACGTTCATCGGGCATTCGCCATACCCACACCCTGCTATCGGCTCGCCACATTGTGTACCGTGATTCGTCACTCCACACAACGTTTTTCCACTGTTCAACCGTACAGTGTTTACGCTCCTTAAACCAAGCGAGGCGTCGTTTGGCATTTACCGGCGTAAGGTGTGGCTTATGAGCAGCCGCTCGACCATGAAATCCAAGTTTTCTCACCTCCCGCCTAACTCTCATAGTAATTGCAGTGGATCCTGATGCAGTTTGGAATTCCTGTGTGATGGTCTGGATAGATGTCTGCCTATTACACACTACGACCCTCTTCAACTATCGGCGATCTCTGTCAGACAACAGACGAGGTCGGCCTTTACGCTTTTGTGCTGTACATGTCCCTTCACGTTTCCACTTCGCTAGCACATCGGAAACGGTGGACCTAGAGATGTTTAGAAGTGTGGAAATCTCACGTACAGACGTATGACACAAGTGACAACCAATCACCTGACCACGTTCGAAGTCCGTAAGTTCGGCGGAGCGCCCCATTCTGCTCTCTCACGATGTCCAATGACTACTGAGGTCGCTGATATGGACTACCTGGCAGTAGGTGGCAGGAAAATGGACCTAATATGAAAAAAAAATGTTTTGGGGGGTGTCCGGATACTTTTGATCATTTTGTGTAGCTTGCTTACTCACCATCACTCACGATAGCAAGCAAAACTATTGATATGGGAGTGCAGCCGTGGGTACAGATAGTATGTAAATAAAAGAAAATAAACGTAGTAACTTCACGGATTATTCCTGAATCTGGTTTC
The DNA here is from genome assembly GCF_021461395.2 of Schistocerca americana. NCBI lineage: Eukaryota > Metazoa > Arthropoda > Insecta > Orthoptera > Acrididae > Schistocerca > Schistocerca americana. The sequence goes on from NC_060124.1 coordinate 130,367,648, forward strand.
TCGTCATCTACGCTAGCACACCAAATATGAACACTGTAGCATCACTACATCTCACAATAAAGACGTAAAATGCGGAGCATCGTGGAGCACGTCTTCTGCTTGCGGAGGCTACTGCACTGAACGTATTTCGTATTATTCGGATGTTGTATAAAAATAATATCCATGCAAATGCATTTTCTAGAGACTGATTAATGTTATGCAGAGGTTGACACTGATCTCTTTTGGGTAGGAATAGTGCTACGATCCAAGTTCGGCGATTCAGATGTATGATTTGTGTAGTACGGTATTCTCTTGGCTACACTAGGCACATATCTATTGGGAATTTCGGTTCCTTAGAAAATTACCAAGAGAGGGGCAGATTGACCAGATGGCCTCGACCAAGACTGGCGTTATTTTCGTAATGTTAAATATATGACTAGCATAGTTCAATTAAAGTTTCCCTGAATACGCTTTCAACTTCATACAGCGGCAAATATTTCATAATCCAAAGCTGGAGGAACGTTTGAAGAAGAAGAGTGCGTATATCTGGACACACGAATGTCATTTGTTCCTAGGAAGAACGCAGTGCACTTGTCGAATAACGGTGATAGAACGCAAAGATCAAAAGAAAACTGGACATAGAATTATGAATAAGATATAGTTGCATTAATAAAGGATACGTAATTAGGAAGCATCAAGAAGTAAAGAGCAATGGTTAAATTGGCAATGGACGGAAAAGTGGCAGGTAAAAATATAGAGGGGGACCAATGCTTGATGCTAGGAAGCAGGGTCAAATAGACGCAGACTGCAATCGTTATGTACAGATGAAGACACTTGCACCTCATAGATCAGCGTGGAGAGTTGCGTCAAACTAGTATGCGGATTAATGAAAACAACCAGAACTAATGGAACGTAGGTATTTAATATGAACAATGGTACGATCGTGATAAGAGCAATTGCAGCGTTATCACAAAAAGGTTATTTTTAGTGACATATTATAAATATTATCGGAGATCTGCAGCCACGAACGAAGCCACGGTGTCAGTAGATCTCCGACCGATTCCGCACATCCACCTCAAACGCATTTTACATTATATTGTAAAGCCTATTCTAGGTTAGAAAACCCTGCTTTGGATGCAGAATTCTCACAGGCTACAGTACAAGAACCCATGCTACAGCTACAGTCCAGTAAAAAACCCTCGTCCCATTACTCGACAACCCCCTCCCCCCCACCCAGCCCCAAAAACCTCGATGATTCAATGCATTTGCTCTGCCTTTCTCTGAGCTGTCATAGATGTCTGGAGCTATTAAACTAGTGACTTTCTTAACCACAATTTGTTTCACAAGTAATGGTTAATCCCATCCCTTGAGTCGTTATCAACTATAAGGATTTACCTCTGACACCATTCGCCTGTGAATTCGGTTTACAATTTATTTTTCAGTGGCGACACGTTTCAGGTTGTGTGTGACTAACATGGAGAACACCCCAAGTGCCATAACCAGATTTCCCAAAAACTTCGCTGAGTGGAAGAGTGTTCAAAAGAAGCGAACACGTGTCTCAGCTTATCCACAGATACTCGACAGTTTCTGAGAAAACGAAGGTCAATGTTGTCGAGGCGCTTTATGTGCCTTTCAGCAACTACGTAGTTCAGTCGAAGCGGTGGCTCAGTGGTTAGCGCCGCGGCTACACACTTTTGCTCCCAATGTTCGAAATACGATTATCATTTTTTTTTTTGTTTATCTACCCATGTCGGCAGAAGATTAATGCACGAATGGTGTCCACTGTATATTGAAATAACATTGTTCTTATCTGTCTATGCTTGGTGACTGAATTTAAAAAACAATAAAAAATTGAGAAAATTATTTGAAACTTTTCGATTAAACTCCTGTAGTTGATCCTGATTCATAAGCAAGTGAAAACGCGAGTTTTCGGTAAAGTGATCCGTTATACGTATATAAGATGAACATTAACAAAAGCAAAACGTGGATAATGAAATAAAGTCGAATTAAATCAGACGATGCTAAGAGAATTAGGTTAGGTAATGAGGCACTTGAAGAAGTATTAGATGAGTTTTGCTATTTGGGCAGCAAAATAACTGGTGGTGGCCGGAGTAGAGAGGATATAAAATGTAGAAGGGCAATGACACAAAAAGCATTTCTGGAGAAGAAAAATTTACTATCGTCGAATATAGATTTAAGTGTTAGGAAATTGTTTCTGAAGGATTTGTACAGAGTGTTACCAAATATGGATTTGAAACGTTGAAGATAAACAGTCTAAATAGAAAGAGAATAGTATCTTTCGAAATGTGATGCTACAGAACAATGTTGAAGATTAGACACGTCAATCACGTAACTAATGATGCGGCACTGAATAGAATTTGGGAGATAAGAAATTTGCGGCACAACTTGACCAAAAGAAGTGTTCGGTTGATGGGACACATTCATAAAGCGGAATCACCAATTTAGTATTGGAGAGAAACGCGCGTGTGTGTGTGTGTGGGGGGGGGGGGGGGGGGGGTGTAAAAATCGTAGAAAAATGAGTACAGTAAACACATTCAGAAGGATGTGGGTCGCAGTTGTTATTCGGAGATGAAGCAGCTCGCACAGGATAGAATGTCATGGACAGTTTCATCAAACCAGTGCTCGGACTGAATACCATAACAGAAACATGCGTAGTTTCCCGTGAAATTACTGCCAATGCGTGAAATCTTCAGCAATATTAACGACATTTCTTTTCCGAGAGTCATATTAAGAAGTGTCACTGAGACAAACCTGTCTTAGTTCGTGGTGTTCGGAATTTCTCTGTTTCGAATGTTTTTATGATCGCTATCATCCAAGAGAATGCTCCATATCTCCCTAAAATAAACTTAAGACTAGAATACAAGTTTTAATACGAGAACTAATGTAAAATGAAATATAAAAATTTAAAAAGAATGTAACCCCTGAAAACATCATACACACATATATTTTATAATAAAATTATGGCACTTATTATGAAACCCTGTTGTAATTTTATAATTAATATATGTAAAGCCCTTACATCTCCTTACTTCATAGGAAAGATTCTGTAGCAACCTGTTACCAATATGGGCAGATAAATGAAAAATAAAATAAAAAAATAATAATTTGGTTTCGAACACGGGGCACATAAAGGGAATATGCGACACTAGCCACTACGACAGCCTTTTGGGCGGAAACTATCGCGCGCTAAGAAGCATCTAAATTACAACGAAAACTTTGAGAACCGCAAGAGTATCTACGGATAAGTCGAGACACATATTCGCTTATTTTTGGGTCCTCTTTCAATGTGCTAAGTTTATGGGAAATCAGGTTATGGCACTTGCATAGGAATCAACAAGAGTTCATCACCAACCTCTAAATCAGCAGTTTTTTTTAAGCGAAATTCAATAATTGGCCCACTGGGGAATTGTTGGAAGGAGAGGTTTGTTGAGCGTAGCAAGGACTTGAAAGACCTATAGATGAAAAGCATTCTTTCAGCAATCGGTGAAAAATTTTACATGTAGAATAATGGATTCATTGGTCGGACAGGTCGACCTATTGTACAGATAAAGCAGCTGCGAAGAAATTCGTGAATACATGTCAAACTCAGACTTCATATTAATTTCACTTCAATTCTATCTGAAATAGGACTGCAATACCTGACACGAGCAGTGTGACAGTCTCGCTCAATGTGTTACCTCAGAACTATCTTGAAAGTGAAGGACAGATAATTCACCCTTCGCCTTTTCCAGTTCCTAGCCAAGCTGAGAGCAGAATAAAAGCGTTAAGACAGGGTAACGAAAGACATAAAACATACATCAAATGTTCCCTACCACGGCACAGGTTTACACGTTTTGTTAAGGCACTGTTTATCTCTGCCCACAGAAACAGACTTCGTGCTTGCATCACAGCATGAAAAGAATATTAACTATGTGAACCTTTCCATAGCGAAAAAAAATGGATAAAAAGTAACATGCAGACTCTCAAACGAAGTTAGTGATGTAGAACTTGAGAACCGATTATGAAATATTTTCTCACCTATCTGGCGTAACGAGCAATGGAAAGAGTATATAGAAGATAAATCGTGATTCCGCCCGCTTCGTTTCACTAACCCGAAATTCGCGAATCACAGCTAAAGTATTTCAGCAACATCACTGCTGGTGGAGTATTAAACCCGGGCAGCCGCCAACATCCACAGGCCCGCCAAACAAACAAAGCAGCTCGAAATTTCCACGTCACTTACCTTTTACGCAGTCGATAGCACCATTATAGACTGTAATACGGGTCGTCCACACCGAGTGAGCACTTACCTGCAACACACACAATCAGTGTAATTACTCGCGAAAATTATGTGCATAAAAGTACTACTCACACTACAGGCAGCAACTCGCGTCGCATTTTGCCATAACCGGTTTCCCTTATTCGTGTGAAAGTCTGTTTGTAAAGAAATCGTGGCATGCTGCCACTGCAATAAATTCTAAACAAGATAAAAAATGGTTCAAATGGCTCTGAGCACTATGGGACTTAACATCTGAGATCATCAGTCCCCTTGAACTTAGAACTACTTAAACCTAACCTAAGGACATCACAAACAACCATGCCCGAGGCACGATTCGAACCTGCGACCGTAGCGGTGGCGCGGTTCCAGACTGTAGTCCCTAGAACCGCTCGGCCACTCCGGCCGGCCTAAACAAGATAAACAGGCAGGAATGACACACAAAGGGCCCACGAAAACACTGGCTGTTCCAGACCTAAATGACCAAAAAAGGCACAGAACATCAACGAAATAAATAATTAAATGCACTACAAATATTAGAAATGTTTGGTACATAGACATCTTAGAGGAAACGGAAATATATACCCATGACAAAAGTCGAAGAACTACAACAGTCGAGTACACACGTTTCCAGTACAATTTCGATACAGTATTGTCAAAGGAGAAGCTTCATATTACCCAATTTCAGCCAAATTTGGTGCTCATACTTCTTATTGTCTGGGATAAGCTACCCTGCTCATCACGTGTGTTGTGCAGGGAGTGTTGGAATGCATTCCAGGAGCAATATATATGCGGATGTAGATGGTTGAACAGAGGAAGGGGAAGGGGGAGGGGGAATGGAGACAGAGAAGGGTGAGGACAGGGTGGGCGGAGAAAGAAGGGGAGGAGAAGATGGACAGACAGACAGAGGTGGGAGGAGGTGATAGGCAAAGACAGAGTGGAGAGGAGGTGATGGACAGAGAGAGAGGAATACAAGAAAGTCTCATGCTGGGCACAGAGAGAGGAATTCAAGAAAGTCTCAAACTCCCAAACTTACCAAGTTTGACTTGGAAAAACTGAACACCTGCAGTATGCTTACAGAGAGAATGCAAACACTAGATCATGAACGCAGCAACTGGGACCAGCTACGGGACAAATTAGTAACAGCCGCAACAGAAGTCGCCCCCACTAAAGAAACATGGGTGGTGGACAAGTACCTGTGACCAAGCGATCGCAAAGAGACAAGCAGCTGGGCTAAGATGGAGCTCACCGAAGTCCGAAACAAATAAGGAGAAGTTCGTAGAACAGCGCCGGCTAACTGCCAAAACCATCAAGTAGGTTAAACGTCAGTACACTCAGGACCAATTGGCTCAATTACATGAAGATTTCAAGAGTAACAATAGAAACTTTTAGCAAAAATTCAATCGAAACCTTAGAAGTTATTCTCCAACCAGCTTACACTTCAGAGGACCAGATGGAAACGTAGCCTACAATGACAAAGACGACTGCCGCATATTCGCCAAATATTTTGAGAATCTCCTCAGCTGTGAGTCCCCTAAAACCTCCTCTATCTATCAAGACAGTCCCAGACAACCAATCTCTCACCCTGCCCAACAGAAGAAGATGAGAAAAACGTCATTCAGTCCCTGAAGAATAACAAACCACCAGGAGAAGACGCTATAGTTGCAGAGCTGTGGAAGCAGGCTGGAGACAAAGCAATCATCAAGTTGGCCGAGATCCTACGGAACATTTAGGATACACAGAAGTTACCAGATGACTGGACATCTGCTCTGATCCACCCCTTACACAAGAAGGGTGATTTGACAGACATAAAAAATTATAGAGGGATCTCATTGACACCAGTCATCTATAAAATATTATCTAAGGCATCATTGAACAGAACCGAACCTCAATTGGACCCAAAACTTGGAGATTATTAGTGTGGTTTTAGAAAAGAACGTTCTTGTGCTGAACAGATCCTTAACTTGAATTCAATATTAAGTCAAATTAAACTATCGAATAAACAGTGCGTAATTACTTTCGTTGACATCATGAAAGAATACGATTCAATTTACAGACATACTCTTATGTGAATTTTGCAGGAAATGGGCCTGGACCATAAAACCCACAGCCTTATGCAAAAGATCCTGAGAAACACTGGATAACGAGTAAAGTTAAGGGGAACATTTTCAGAAAGCTTTGAGATAAAGACAGGAGTTAGACAGGGAGATGGACTTTCACCTCTTCTCTTCAACTGTGCACTGGACAAGGTGATCAGAGAGTGGCGAAAAGAAATGGAAGTACAAAATATACCGAGCGGTATTTACCTGGAACACAAACGGAAGGGACTAGTAGTAGACTGTTTAGCTTTCACAGTTGATCTGGCACTTATAGCTAGCTCAGTGGGAGTAGCAGTAAAGCAGCTCAATATGCTGATACTCCAGGTTGCCAAGTAAGGACTTCAATTATCACTAGAAAAGACAAAATACCTCACCAACATCAGTGATACTCCCAGTGTACTACAGTAGGAACAAGGTCGAACTGAGAAAGTTGACAGATTCAGGTATCTAGGAGAATGGTTGGAACCTAATCTATCAGAAGGAACAGCACAAACGACTTGGATTAATAAGTTACAATTACCATATCGATTACCCAAGAACATCTATAATAAGAAATGCCTATCTCGCAATTCCAAACTAAAACACTACCAAACAGTCTATACAAGAATACTTGAATCTGAACAGGAAAGGCTTGACAGATAAGCGAGAAGATCCTGAGAAAAATTCTGGGACTGCTCAAAACAGACGGTGAGTACAGAAGACAAACCAGGTGCTATACAATCATATCGAGAAAATCACAGATGTAGCGAAGAAGAGACGTCTCGCTTTCTACGGACATATCACAAGGATGGACCAAACAAGACTAACATACCGACTTCTCAACTACTGGGAGAGAAGGAAGACCGTTGCTGATAGAAGTCAAGAAAGACATCCAGGAACTGAACATAACTGAAACTGACGTTAGAAACCGAGCACTTCTCAGAAGGACACTAAAAGAAAAGAAGTTTCAGGACAGATCACACCATAAAAAGACCAGCGCCCTGTGGACATAGCCAGAGAATGTGGGATTACTGGACAAACATCAAATCCCTCTCCAGGCTGAAAACTTGAATATCGTGGTCCTTAGCTGGCCCATTCGAAAGATAAGAAGAAGAAGAATGGTTACGTGCTGTTTCATTCGAATCTCGCCATTTCTGAAGACATACCGTTTCGTAATAAGCACACGGAAAACAAAAAGCACATAAATAAAAATGTGCCCGAAGAGATGATAACTGTATACCAACTAGACTACTCTTTTGTCGTAATAATGTTGACAGAGCATACTACTGTATGTGAGATTAGCGTAGTGTGAAACAAAGATGGTAGTAATGTTACAGAACTGAAGAAATTATTTGCAAACATATAAGAGTTTGCTTCATAGAGAATCGTAAAGGCTAGAAGAAAAATTCCTCCACGTGTGTGTCTCTGTTACTGTGATTTATGAACGCTAATATTAATGTACAAATTTATTAAAAAAGAATAATTGTGAGTATGAATGTAAAAACTAGCTACGTCTCGAAATACATGCAAGTCCATTAAAATAATATATAGGCTACTTGAATCTGAAAATATTCGCAAACCACAGATGAATATAGGTAGCTAGAAAAAGATGGTTCAAAAATGACTCTGAGCACTATGGGACTTAACTTCTGAGGTCATCAGTTCCTAGAACTTAGAACTACTTAAACCTAACCAACCTAAGGACATCACAAACATCCATGCCCGAGGCAGGATTCGAACCTGCGACCGTAGCGGTCGCGCGGTTCCAGACTGTAGCGCCTAGAACCGCTCGGCCACTCAGGTCGGCGAAAAAGATGGGGTGCGTTAATAATCTCACTGGCAACCCCCCCGACTTCGCGGAGGTAGCACTAAATACTCAGATGACTTCTCTGGTATTGCGATAACAAATTATAAGGACAAACAAAAAGTTTCCGTCTGAGGGCATTGCTGCTGCGTATCTGTAACGTAGCGCGACTCCGATGCGGTATATAAGCAACGACATGTAGGCAAGGGATTAGTGGGACATTCGTGTCTTTCCGAGGCGCGGGCGGTAAATTCAGCAACGACAACTATGGCGACGTTCTTGCCAAATGGGTCCAAAAAGGTCTAAAATGCTGTCATTCTCTTCTTGGTTGCCCAAGTAGGAACACCGGTAGACATCCATCGGAGAATGAAGAATGTGTATGAGGCAGCATGTCTATCGAAAACAACCGTTGTGGAATGAGTACTGCTGCTTCATGATAACGCACGTACTTATACCAAAATTGTTACGTGGAAGTTACGCCAACGCAAGTGGCAGACATTCGAACACTAGTCCTGCAGTCCTGATCTCTCCCCACGCGATTATTACGCCATCGACCCCTTAAAAAGGCCTTGAAGGGTTCAAAAATGGCTCTGAGCACTATGGGACTTAAAATCTATGGTCATCAGTCCCCTAGAACTTAGAACTACTTAAACCTAACTAACCTAAGGACATCACACAACACCCAGTCATCACGGGCCTTGAAGGGTCGACGGTCCCTTTCGGACAAGGATGTGCAGCCAGCAGTTTCGGACTTCTTCACGTAGCAGGACACAGTGTTTTACCAAACAGTTATCTTTCACCAGATGTGTAAACTTTTTGGTCACCCCTTATATACAGATGTACCGACGTTGTGAATTAGTCTATCTGTTAGTGAAAATTGTATGAAAATCCCTGCAGTAGTTCCAAAGATTAACCTTCATACACAGACAGAAAAACGCAGCGCGGGTATTGCGAGGGTATACTTTTACTGAGACGATAAAGTATTAAGGAAGACCTGATACGGACGTCAGTTATAGGGACATCAACTAATAATGACGAAACCTTACTCAAAAGTGATGATCTCTGTCTCACTGTGTGCGTGTGTGTGTGTGTGTGTGTGTGTGTGTGTGTGTGAGAGAGAGAGAGAGAGAGAGAGAGAGAGAGAGAGAGAGAGAGAGAGAGAGCAAAGCTTCGTTTCAGCGTGTTATGGTACCTCAGTAGGAGACCTGTTTAGTCACCGTAGCGGCACTTTCCACTGTTCGAATATGTGGAGTAATTTGGTATTCAACATAATAAGGTACGTGGTCTTGCGATGTGCTGCGGCAAAAGGCAGTGACGCTCCAGACATTTTCACTTTAGTTTAGGGATACTATGATGGTACTTACCCATTGCAACAATCACGATGGGTGCTATAAAACAAACACGACAAGTATTACGTGAAGAAGCGACTTGGTAGTTGGACGAGCATAAAAATTGTTCAAGGGATAGTCAGAAGAAAAGTGGTAAGATATGGCGTTTACCCAGCGTCGTCAGTTACCAGCGCGTGGTATGGGAAAGAGAGTGAAGCACATTGGCAACCTCAGAGTAGGGTTGCATTCAATAGGTAATGCAACACTTTTTTTCTCGGACAATTTCGTCCAAAAAAATGCGGAATTTGTTGGGAGGAATCGTGAAATATCCGCTCTTCAAAGCCTATAGTTTCACGAAGTTCCAATATGTGGTGGCGCCATACGTAGCCTTCAAAATGGTGTCTGTAACGGAGGTGCGTACGAAGCAGAGTGTTGGCATTTAGTTTCTTTTGGCGGAAAACCGGGGCATCGCAGGTATTCACAGGCGCTTGCAGAATGTCTATGAAGACCAGGTAGTGAACAAAAGCACGGTGAGTCGCTACGCGAGGCATTTGGCATCATCGTAACAAGGTCGTGCAAACTTGTCCGATCTCCCGCGTGCTGGCCAAGCGCACACACCTGTGACTCCTGCAATGCTCGAACGTGCGGACACTCTCATTCGAGATGGTCGACGGATGACAATCAAACACTTCGCTGCACAAGTGGATTTCTCTGTTCTTAGTGCTCACAAAAGTTCATTGGAGTGTTTTTTTCTCACCCTCTCTACAGCCCGCAGCTCCCACCTTCCGACTTCTGTCTGTTGGGCCCAATGAAGGACGCACTCTGCGGGAAGCAGTACGTGAATGATGGGGACGTTACCGATGCAGCAAGACGTTGGGTTCGACGTCGACCTATAGTGTGGTACCATGCGGGCATACAAGTCCTCCGAGTAAGGTGGTGTAAGGCCGCCGCACTGAACGGAGATTTTGTTGAAAAATTGGGTTTTGTAGCAAAAGAGTAGGGAATAGTGTGATGTATTGGAATCCCGGATAAAACCATCCTGCTTTCAGAAGAAAAGTGTGCTGCATTACTTATTGAATGCCTCTCGTGTTCTCCGTCCTTATCTGCGCTGAACGCATCACACACCGGCTTTCTTAACTGCACACCACTGAAGTACTATGATTAAGTACTACTGGTACAGTCTGCTAGGAGATAAACCAGGAAAATATACGGTGGTAAAAACGATTGAAGATGCCAAGTGACGCGTAGCTGCTCATTTCGAACTAAAACCGAAGTGGCTTTCGTTGAGAAGCGTAGGTAACGAAATGACGGTGTATAGTGATGCATGGAATCGCAACAAGGGAAGGCGGGCTGAGAACAATGGCGTGGCTGCGAGAGCCGCGGCCGCAAATCACGGCTGTCCTCCATTGCATTCCATTCCGTCCCGCGCTACACTGTGAGGCCACGGGTGCGAGCGCTGGCGGTCGTATTTCCGCCGGCACAACGGCGCCCCGCGCGGGCGGCGAGATGTGAGCGATTCGGCCGAGAACAAAGCCATTGCGGACTAAAGCTCGGCGAAACGAATCCGATCGCGGTTTCCGCCGGCTGCGATCGCGTTCCCGATCGGTGCGGCTCGCCGGCTTTAATGGCGCTTCTTTACAGCCAGCCGGCGGCTGCGGCGTGGTGGCCGGCCAGATGGCGGCGCCGATTCGGCTCGGGCACGCCGGCCGCAGCGGAGGGCCCCGCGCCCGCGACCGCAGTCTGCAGGCGCGCGCCGCGCCGGCCGCGTACGTCACCCACTCTGCGCCGGGGCCGACGAGATGCGCGGGCCCTGCAACGAACCTGTGACGTCACACCAGTCGGCTTGTCCGCCACACTACGTCAACGCTCGACTCCGTGAAGAGCTCACGGGAAATCAATATTTAATCGAAAAGGTGCCCAATAAAGGTCTTAATTCTGTCGCGTCCTATTTCGAACTTCTCCAAGTATTTAAATACGCAGTCAGGAATTACTAAACTCGTCTGATCTGAAATAGTTGCTCGCTTCCCGCCGGAGACGGCTGCAGGCACTCGTAAGACCTGTAGTGTCACACGCTGTGACGTACCCGCCATGGCCTGTCTTTCTCGTGGGCCTCGCTCTACGCAAAGGCAAGCGGTGGCTGAAAGGCACCACGCTATATAGCTACCAGCAAACGGCAGGCAAGCATAAAAGTCCCGAATCAGAGGACACCAAGAAATAACGTCCGGAGACAATAACTAGCTATAACCGTGCTGGGGTGTGGTCCAAATAGGGACGTCATACGTGTAACCACTACTGCCTAGAAACAGTAACATTAGGTAACTAGATCGTTTGTAAACGAAATATACCAACCACGCACGTAGGACGATATAAGCACTTATTATTGTTATTATTATTATTATCGTATGCATCAATTACAGTAATACACATTTAGCAAAACAAAGAAATATATATAAAAATGAACATGTGAAACTATATATAGTACACAAGTTTTAAAACGGCTCAGAGTACACTCGGATGTTGATGGACTCGATCCAGCGCAGTGCCTCGTGGGATGCTTGATGGAGCTTCTCAATGCCACCAGGGAAGCATCTGATTGGACAGTCATTCACAATGTGGCTCATTGTTTGGGTGTCACCACAGTCACACACACTGTCACTTGAAAAGCCCCACTTGTGCATGTTGTATTTGCACCTACCCTCTTCGGTCCGATATCTGTTTAACTGCACCTACACCTCCCTTGGTTGGTGGAAGCCCGGAACTGTAACTGTTGGATTGTCTACAGGTTCGTGGTTTCGGGTTCTTCTAGACTGCCACTCTGCGTCCCAGTCGAATCCTGTGGAAAGCATTTAGACTACCATTTAATATGCTCGTCTTCTAGATTTAAGGGGTTTCCTGGGCAGTGATAGCAAATCGTCATGAAGAGGGATCGAGTTGTTTTCAGAAACTTGCTGACAGAGGTTGTAAAGAGCAGCCTTTCGACGGAGGTCTGGTGGACAGATGTTTGAAAGCACTGGTAGCCAGCAAGTAGGTGTAGACCGGACTGTACCACTAATTACTCTCATAACTGAGTTCAGTTGGACGTCTACTTTCGCTACGTGGGTACTTCGGAGCCAAACTGGTGCACAGTATTCTGCTGCAGAATACACCAATGCAAGGGATGCTCCCCGGAGGACTGATGTGTTTGCTCCCCATGTGCTGCCTGCCAGCTTTCTCACAAGGTTCACTCGTGTTTGTATCTCCTTGGCCAAGTTGGAAAGGTTTGTTTTGTATATTAAAGTTCTGTCCAAAGTGACTCCCAGGTATTTTGGGCTTTCGTTGTATCTGACTGTGCCAACAGGGCCGAATTGTGGACTGATCTTTGCTGATGAAAGGGGATTAGAGAGGTGGAACAGGATTACCTCAGTTTTAGAAACATTTGGTCTCAGTCGCCATGTCTCAAAATACTCAAAGTTTAGTAAGGCACTAAGGTTAAATTAGAATAGAAGAGCGCAAAAGACAGACTAAATGTAGCGACTCCACGTTCATTCGGAGGTGAATCACTAGCTTTGTAACTTAGTATGCCAAACAGACGCGAGTGACTCAAAGTGCAGTACCGAGGTCCTCGCACTTGGAATTGCATAGGTGGTGGTAACTCTCACAGTATTCTCTTCCTTCTTCTCTTTTTTCACTTCCTAATCAAGCAATCTTTGGGTAAATTCTTCTAATTTTTCAATCTAAAGTTTTTTTAAGTTTTTATTTAATGGTAAAATCATAAGTATACAAGGGGTTCCAGGAACAATAGTCAATATTCAGGGATACGGCAGGCGCGATCGTTTGAAAAACAAAAATTTAATAAACACGAGTTACAAAATGCGTACTTTAAGAGCTATCAGCACCTGTTCAGTAGAAGGGATGTGTTTCACACTAGCGAAGATGAACAAATGCTCGTACCTCTTAAGGACCGCATTTTAGCACCAATGCTCAATGGACTTTTTTGTGAATGATCGTTACTGTCATATCCCTGAAAATTGACTATTCCTCTGGACACCTTCTATACTAGGATATAACAAAAATATCTTTCACGCAACTTGTAAAAATATGTAATGTAAAAAAAGTTACCTACTGTTAATGCGTCGGGATTGGCCAGGAGGGGAAAGCGGTAGGCACCCGTTGAGGTGAAGAGTAAAATATAGTTTAACATGTGAAGTTTTAATGCCGGTTCTGAGCAACGTGACTGAGACGCTGCAGCTTACCGCCAGGCAGAAGGCACTGACGAACATTAAAGTGAAAAAATTAAAATCAAATTCTTAAATTAATAAACCCATTCAGTAACGGCCCCCTACTGTACACTACGTTATTGACAATCAATAAAGATCAGTGTAAATGTAAATAAAACTTATGACAAGTAGCCATGCGTTAAGCTGATAGGAAAACAGTTTAAAAGGAGCAGCAGCAGTCACAACAATGCCCAGTGCGAGACAGCAGGAATAAAATAAGTTGTCACAGCTCCGGCAGTTGCTTTTGCTGATGATGTCATGATCTAGGTGAAACAGGAGAGGAGGTTAAGACCTGATACAACGTGTGCAAATCCCAGTTCCAGGAATACAACCTCCACACCAGCGAGACCAAGAAAAAGGCAATGGCAGTCCACACAGATGGGCATTCCGGAAGCGTCAAACTACCGACAGCTACAGCAGTGGTCAAACTGCGGCCCACGGGCCGCATGTAGTACGAATCAAACATTTGTACGGCCCGCGATTCTCACACTATTTTACAGTACGCATCCAGCAATTAACAGTCGAATCTAAAAACGTTAACTAGCGTAAGACCTTCTTAAGAGTGTAGTTTTCTTGCTCAGTAACAAACAAAACTAGAGAGACATTAATATTTTAAGATGTGGTCAATTTTACTTCTGAACAGAGTTGTCCGCTTACCTTGGAGGCAGAAGATTAAGTAGTGTCTCAGGGGGCAGAGGATCAAGTAGCGTGGCCACCGCGGGGTTAGACGATGCGAGTGGGGATTTTTGTCTTCCTTTACAAATCACAAGCGCCTCGTACCGATTAGCAGCTACGTTTTCAAATGCAGTACCTACTGGGGATGAACAAAGATATGGAAATAGAAAGACACAGCACATTACCATGGCTAATACAATGTAGGAAAACCTTGGCATTCGACACAGATTGCAGTCGTCTCGGCATGGGTAAATACGGGTCTTGTATGGTTTTCAAGGAAATCTTATACCACTCTTCGTGCAAAGTAGTGGTAAGTTCAGATAACGACGATGCGGGTGAATAGCTATCACGCAACCTTCTCTCGTAAATAGACCACAAAGACTAAGACTCGGTAACACTGGAATATACTACTGGTGGCCAGGGGAGGTGCGACACTTTGTATTCACAAAACCAGTCCTGGACGATTCGACCTGTGTGAACAGGAACCTTCTCGTTTTGGAATATGGAATAACCATTAGGGAACAATCATTATACCATGGAATGGACCTGGTCAGCCAAAAGGGTCACATGATTCTTGGCAGTAATGTGACCTTGCAGAGTAGGCATGGGGCTCTTGGAATACCACGATATGGCTACCCAAATTACCACCGAACCATGTTTCACACTTCGGACGTAAAGTTGGCCAGAAGTTGTTTTTTCTTTTTTTGGACTTCGAGACGTGCCAGTACAGCCATCGCCATAGTAGAATGACGCTATGACTATTCGACCGTAAAGATAACACGACACCAGTGCCTGAGTGACAAATCTCTCCGACCAGTCGGGGAATCGAACCCGGGCCCGTTCCCTTGGCCTTCCGCCGCGCTGACCCCGCAGCTACCGAGGCGGACCGACCAGACGTTCGAAATAGCGTGAAACGATATTCACGTGACCTGGACCTCATGTCACTCTTCCACTCGTCCGTGGTCCAATTTATGGATTCGGCACCACGTTTTCCTGTTATAGACATTCGCATCACTGATTTGTGGTTTTGAAAATCCAGCTCATCCTGCAGTTACCAGTTTATGGAGCTTCAAAAATGGTTCAAATGGCTCTGAGCACTATGGGACTCAACTGCTGTGGTCATCAGTCCCCTAGAACTTAGAACTACTTAAACCTAACTAACCTAAGGGCATCACACACATCCATGCCCGAGGCAGGATTCGAACCTGCGACCGTAGCAGCAGCGCGGCTCCGGACTGAAGCGCCTAGAACCGCACGGCCACCACGGCCGGCTCGTTTATGTAGCTCCCTTCGTATTGTTTTGTTGTTGACAGGGTTCGTTGAGTGCGAAATTCATTTCCGCAGTGACTTTTGCAGCTCTCGTCCTCTTATTTTTCGTCACAATCCTATTCAAGGATCGTCTGTTACAATCATTTGACACAATCCGGTCAGGCTGAACGCCTTAGACACACTGTCCACCGAGTTCAGGAAGATGGAGGTTCCGTGCTGCTTTGGGTGGCATTATGTGGGGCCAACGTACGCCACTGAGGTCATGGACGGCGTCGTTACGATTGCACGATAAGTGGATGCCATCCTCCGACCGATAGTGCAACCATGGCGAGGCATGCGTCTTGATGGACGACAATTCGCTGCCCCATCGTGCACATCTTGTGAATGACTTCCTTCAGGATAATGACATCGCTCTACTAGAGTGGCCAGCATGTTCTCTAGACGTGAACACTATCGAACACGCCTGGGAAAGATTGAAAAGGGCTGTTTATGGACGACGTGACCCGCCAACCACTCTGAGGAATAAACGCCGAATCGCCATTGAGGAGTGAGACAGTCTCGACCAACAGTGAGTTGATGAACTTGTGGATAGTATGCCACGACAAATACAGACATGCGTCAATGCAGGAGGACGTGCTACTGGGTATTAGAGGTTCCGGTGTGTACAGCAATCTGGACCACCACTTCTAGAAGGTCTCACTGTATGATGGTACAACATGCAATGTGTGGTTTTCATGAGCAATAAAAAGAGCGGAAATGATGTTTATGTTGACCTCTATTCCAATTTTCTGTACAGGTTCCGGGACTCTTGGAACCGAGGTGATGCAAATCTTTTTTTGATGTGTGTATTTAAATTTCCGGAAGGCTTTCGATACCGTTCCTCACAAGCGACTTCTAATTGAACTGCGTGCCTATGGAGTATCGTCTTTTGTGCAACTGGATTCGTGGTTTCCTGTGAGAAAGGTTACAGTTCGTAGCAACTGACGGAAAGTCATCGACTAAAACAGAAGTCATATCTGGCGTTCCCCAAGGCAGAGTTACAGGCCCTAAGCTGTTCCTAATCTACATAAACGACTCCGGAGGCAATCTGAACAGCGCTCTTACAGATTGTTTGCACATGAAACTGTCATTTACCGTCATCAGAAGATCAAATCATAAATACATGTAACATATTGTACATACATAGGAAAAGAAATCCACTACTGTGCGACTGTACTGTTAATTATCAGTTGCTGGAAACAGTAATTACCGTAAAATATCTAGGAATATCTATCTGCAGTACCCGCAGCGACCTTAATTGGAATGAGCACATAACAAGAACAGTAGGAAGAATTTTAAGGAAACGTACTTCATCAGCTAATCTGTGAGCCTTATCAGGTAAGACTGATAGAAGAGATACAGAAAATCCAATGAAGAGCGGTGCGTTTCGTCACGGGATCGTTTAGTCCGCGCGAATGAGATGCTCAACTATATTGGCAGACTCTAGAAGAGAGGTGTTGTGCATAATAGAGAGGTTTGCTACTGAAATATCGAGAGACTGAAAGGTCTCTGTTGGATTCCTTTCATGTTTGATTTCTTAAATCTGTTGTCATTTATGGAATAAATTCCTCTCCTAAATTTACTGTGGCGTTTCTGACTATCTGGGAGGAGACTAAGTAGTGGAACGTGTTACTTTTACACATAAACAAGAACGATCTGTCACACTACTACACTTTAAAACACAGTTTATATGTAATTCATGTCACACAGTCTCATACGGAACCTACATCCGCTTTCTTTTATATACTGTATATGATAAGATACTGTCATCCCCCTTCCCTTCTGTGTGAGAGTATGAATGAGCAAATGTATTTGTAGTTGCATGCTTGAGGGTAGCAGACAAGGCTGTCTGCTAGAGAACAGTAGGACAAACGTCGGAACAGGTAGCTACGCTTTCTTAAAGCAGAGAGGTTTCTATCCTTAGTATGGTTCTGTCCGTCCGTTGTCATGTTGGTATAGGAAGCTGCCCCTCTGGCCCCTTCCGTTTGTCTTTGTGAGCCACCCTGAGGAAACACGCTCGGCAGTAGGCAGTTGCAGTCTGGCGGTGGCGAGCGTCTGAAGTGGTAAGATCTCCGGCTAAGCGCGTGTCTGCTAAGTCCATAGGACAATGGATTTGTTAAGTTCAGCCTAACTGAAAATTTAATCATCTTTATCTCGGGTTTAGCTCTAAAATATCTAAGGTTATCTTAAATTGCAGCGTAGTGTAATTCTCGTGTGAAGTTCAGATTATTTTGGGGTAGTTGCTTTGTCATTACTTTGCGAGTAAAGTGGAACCACGTGTTGATCAGTAACTCTAACTAAGTTCATCAATCTTAAATGTGAATGCTTGTGTGATTATAACGTCTCGTCTTGACAATATTTTACAATATAGCAACTTTTCTTTATGCTTTTCTTTATGTTCAACCCACGTGGAGTGTACTTCGCGAGACCAGTACCACGTGCTTATATAACTGTTTGACCCATCAGGTCAATAGTAAGACGTTAGTAACCAGTTCAAGGTTTTTCTTTTGTCAATTGCTTTTCGATCGAATTTATGTTAATTATCAAAATTACTGTGGAGTTATACGCTTTCTGTAAACGAAGTTGACCACGTGGAGCATGTGGTGTAATCATCAAAGTAGCCCTCAGCTATTCTTTTTGCGAAGACTTCACAAAGAGTTAATATGAATTTAGTATACCAGTGTGTGGCAATTACATGACGGACAGGATTGTGGTATGAACGTAATTTCTTTGGGTAAAAAACTGAATCTGTTGGTTGTGGTTAATTTCTTCTTGCTTATGTTTCAATGTTCTTCGTGAGTTATTTTATGAATGCAGTGTCGTATGCAGTCTCCCAATCTTGGCTCCATATTTTATGTGTTCCGTAAGATTAAAATCTCACATTTTTCAATCGTAAATAAGGCACCAGCTCAGTTATAACTCACGTATAATATGTTGAAATTTCAATGAACAATCATAAAATAAATTTCCAAATATAAACTGATTTCTTTCTTTTTATTTAAATTCTCTTTTTATATATATATATATTACCGGTTTTGTATGACTATTAAAAGATTATCATTAATGTTAGTCTGCTTGGTAAACCTAGACTAAATATCTGATGAAACAGTTGCCCAGTAATCCACGGTTAACGTCCCCAGACAGATCACGGCTTTTAACCCACTTTCATTGTCAATTAGCACCGATATCAGCATACCAAATTAAAGTTACAACATTAAACACCAGCTAAGAAAATTAATGTAGCAACATTACACATGGCGACCTTGTTCTGTGATTCCGCTAGACTCTGGAATCTCTGAGACGTTAGATTGCAAGCGTTGTATAATCTTAATTTTTTTCCCTACAGCGCTCAAACAACTTCTGCGTTGTTTCTGAGGAGACTTTCTAAAGATTCACTGCGTTGTTGAGCGGCGTTGTGTTGTTTGTCTTGTTGTTTTGTTTTCTATATTTGTGTGTTTTATATGTGTGTGTGGTTTTTTTTTTCTCGCTTGTAAATTCCACTGTTTCGATCAAAGATAAAAATTTGTTTTGCGTGTGAAAAAGTGTGTACTAGGTTGGGTATCTTTCGTGTGACTCTCGTAATTTTTGGGGGACACATTTATTGTGATTAGTGTGTTGCGTACTGAGTATAAATTGCACTAATGCAAACACGTAACCAAGCTAAAAGTAAGCGGTCCAACAACTTAAGCAACATGGACCAAGGGGATAATTTGATTTCCAATATTAACGCGTCGGGCGGTTCCGAAAATGCAATGGGGAATACTTCAGACGAAATGCAAGACAGGACGAACGGGCTCACAGCAGAGCCAGAAATTAATTTGCCTCCAACTAACCAAATTGATTTAGCAGAACTCATGAAAGCCTTATTGCAACAAAATAAAGAAAACACAGAGAAATCGATCCGCGAGCTAGGGGGACAAATGACGCAGAAATCAGAAAAATCGTTCGAACAAATGACGCAGAAATCAGAAAAATCGTTCCGAGAACAAAAAGAATCATCCGAAAAATCGATCCGAGAGCTAGCCGAACAAATAGACGAAAAACTAATCCAGCAGACAAATAAAGTCGACAAGTCGATGCAGAGAGCGTCCGATGATATCTCACAAAGAATAAACAATCTGGCAAGTGAGATAAAAAGTGATATTATGAAAGAATTAGGCCGTACATTTCAACAAATCGATGATCGTCTGCAAGCCTTAGAACAGAACAAGCGGAGGGGCGATGCCGAATCTAAAGAAAGCGAAGAACGGCTACTTAGGAATTTCCAAGAGCTGAGGGAAGAATGCCAAAGGGAGCACCAGCAGGTACTCTCGAGGGTCCAAGAGGCAGAAACGCATTGTCCCACGTCCGTTAGCAACACAATAGCGGACAACAGTTTAGCGATCCACGCGCTGGAACAGCAAATAGAACAATTGAAGCAGACTGGGGCGGAGGACAAGAGACAAATTGATGATAAGATTGCGGCATTAGCGGACATTGTAGGCACGATGAAGCTGACGGAAAGCGAGAACAATACTACACCGGTAGCGGCCGCAGAGACCGAAGAAGTGCGTTCGCTTCTGAGATTTCAGAAGGGACAGTTCGAAGTGAACAGGCAAAACAGAGCTGTAACAGGCGAATTAAAAGAACGCGTGGCGCATCTGGAAAACCGCATGGCGTGTGATTCCGAACTCGTCAATAGCATTAAAAATAGCCGTACGAACAGTGCAGAGAGGGACTCCGGCCACGAGGGAGATTTTGACGACAGGGAAGAATGTAATTTGAGGGGCAGACATGAGAATAATAGAAACATTCAAGGGCCTTGCCAGGAGGAAATGCGGGGATTTGATTTCAAACATTTCCTTACGGTGAGAAAGTTTGAGATATTCCGAAATTCGCAAAAAGGAATACATCCACGAGCATGGCTCGAGCAATTTGAGTTCTGTCTTCCTCCCGACTGGGCAAGTTCACATAAGATAGAATATATGTGTGGCTATTTGGAAGGCGAACCGGCGATTCGCATGAGGTCGGCAGCGCGTCACTGCAACTCCACTCGGGAGTTTCGACAAGCCTTTCTGTCCGCCTATTGGTCGGAAGCGGCACAAGATAGGGTCAAACATGGCATAATTATGCTGCCAAATTTGAACCAGTCTGGTTTCGGCAGCCCTGCACGCCTATTCGACCACATGCTGCAGGCAAATCAATTCCTATACGACCCATACGGGCCTGCGGAACTAATTAGGATATGCATCACCAAATTGCCGATGCACTTGCGGCACGTCATTCTTGCGGGACGATGCAAAGAGGACGTGGAAACGTTTAAGACGCTTCTCCAAGAGTTGGAATACAATACAGGAGAATGCCCGCCTAATCAGGCACAAAGTTATTACGGGGCACAGCAGCGCGATCGCAGTCGTGGCCGTCGTACTAATCAACGGCGTGACTGGTCGTCGCGACGCGAACGGAACAATAATCGGGACCGGCCGTATAGAAACTGGGGTAACAGTCGCGAACACAGGTGGAACAACGGAAATGATCGAGGACGTGGACAAGATCGTGAACGCTACAGGTACGGCAACCAGAATCGATATCACGGTGAACACGGTGGGAATAGGACTGTAGGCGGAGCACCTCATGATGTGGAAATTCGGCCGGCTAACCCTAGACATAATCCAGCAAATAGAAATGAGCAAAACCGGCAATGACTAACGATCAGCGCAGAAGGCGCCCAATCGGAACAAATGAGCGACATGGAAAATGTGTAGAAAGGACAGTGGGGAGTAGAGAGGACGGTGAAGAGAATGAATTGATTAGTTTAAATTTGTGACATGCATTTTGAATAATATGGTGGTAAAAATTAATGATAAAGATGTTTTTATGTGATTGATTGAAGTGATGTTGTTAATTTGTTTTCTTTCCTTGTGCAATTAGGATTTAGTTTGATTCAAACGTGAAGATAAAAGGTTTCTTTGTGAACGAGTGAAATGCTGTTTATGTTTTTTTTGTGTAAATTGAAAAGAGTCGCTCCTGAGAGAACCAAGATCTATGTTGAGTTAATGCAAAACTCAGGGGAATATCCGATCTGTGGGTATTATGGGTCTGGCAAACCCAGGTCCCCAGCTGTTAGTAGCCTTGTTTCCGATTTTCTGCTTTCAGTGCTACTATCTATCTATTACTATTCTATATCTGTCAGTATAAATGAGGATCTCTTACTATAGTATGCGTGCTGTATGAATATTTTAAGACAGGAGAACTCTGAGAAAGGAATGAGTAAATCTGGAATCTTGAAAACAGGACGCGATAATACGATTGTTTAACCATTGGCTTCCCAATATGCGATGATATGTTAATATTGATGATATATGTCTTTTTTGTTCTTTATAGCTGAGTACGGAAAGTGCTGTCTGTGGATTTCGTAAGTATATTGATTCCCTTCAAGGTGAAAGAAGAATTGTGGTTTGTGTAATTTACGTGGCCCTGAAATATTATTGTGGTAGTCAAATACGAGCAGTTTTTCAGCAAATGGAGAATGGAACAGAAATATGGATCCTTTCTGTACTCTTGATTGATGTTGAGCCAAAGCCTAAAAAAAAAAAATTATTCTGCGTTAATACTTGTCCTAGAAAAGCGACGTTTATGTGTTTTGCTGATGCTGTGAGCATTACAGCTTACCGTTTTCGCTGGTGCGGGATGCACTGCAGCCTATATGATGTGTACTGAGGAAATTTCCCTCTTGAAGGTAGAGGATGATTAAATAATTTTGATTATGGGAACGAAGGAAAGCTTGGTTTAAGGTAATAAGGATAAAGCAAAACATTTGTCATTTAAACTACAGGAGGATTCGGATCTTTTGTGTCTGTTGTAAGTTCAATATGTTAAGATGATACTGTTTTACAGAATAGAGGTGACCACAATTTTGCCATTCATGAGAAATGAATCCAGAATAACCACCACAGGCGAAATAACTGATTTGGAAGCGAAAGGTAACGTAAAGAAGGAACGAAATCGCAGCAAAATGGATAAGAAAATGTAATATAACCTGTATAATGCAAATATTTTTAACCTTCTCAGAGTCATCTGCGTGATTAATTGTTGTGATAACGTAATTTTAGGTAAAATTTTCTTACTGTTTTATGTGTGAATGTATGAGTATGATAAATGTATAATTGCGAGTCTCTTTTCAGGTGTGCGAACTGGTATAAATGTTTTGGTGTGTAAATAACCATTGTTCTTTTTACTGTGTATGTTTAAGGAAAGTTTCTCCATATTTATCGTGTGACAAGACGTATGCCGCGAGCGTCAAGAAGAGGACGAATTAGAACAATGTTGTAGTGGTATATACACGGTGTTGAAATAGCATTGAAGTAGCTTGTGGGCTTAACTAGTAGTGGAGTGAAGTAGAATTTTGAGTAATGCATGTTTATGGGTAGTTAGTTTGTAGAATAGACAACAGGTGTGCATGTGTGTGTGTAAATAACATGTGAACCCTATGCTGACCCGACCTATACTTGCACAAGGCATAATCCTATTCATTTTAGTGAATTAATAAGTAGCATTTGATTTATTAAAACGTAAGTGAACCACATTAGTGATGTGGATTTAAATATTACATTGTCAGTTCATTTAATTCTTATTTTTTTTACATTGTAAAGTCATTTCATTTTTATTCTTTTACATTGTCAAGTCATTTAAATTTTATCTTATATGGTCGATTCATCTAATTTTTTTTATTAAAAAAAAATTAAGTCTCACTTTTGTTCTTAAAAATGGTGAAAGACAATACGAAGTGGTATTATGTATGACATTTTGTAATCACATAGGGATGATGAAAAATTTCTGTGAATGCAGTTGAGAACGTGAAAGCGAACCGGCTAAACTCTTACGAGACAGCGGGAGCAGCCGGACTAGTTGTAAACTGGCGGGTTTCCCAGCTGGACACGCTGTCAGCCAGGCCACTTCGGGAGCGCGGCCGGCAACAAAAGAAGGTACGCGGCAAACACTTTTCCTTGCACCTGGAGCTAATGGGCGGCCGCCCCGGGCGACCCTTCCTCGAGGCGATGACCTGAGATGGGCGAGCGGTCCACCGCGCGGAAATCCATCTGCTGGCAACGCACCACACGCACGCGACCGTGACGAGACGGCCGCGGAGAAACAACACAAAGGGCGTAGAGCCTTTTGACACATACTGTCCAGAGAAACTGGCAGACTTCAACGACGCCTATCAACATCTCCTGACGGATGCCCACTGTAAAGCGACAGTAAATCATGGTTCGATGTTCTCTGGTCGCTAAGGGTGGCACAAAAGAAGAGCCATTAAGTGTCATCCTTGCCCAGGAATATCAACCTGGCGTGTCAATCGAGGATACCGCACGAATTTGACAACACAAACATGGAACCAAATCGAGATGTACGTGACACAGACCACCAAGAGAAACTTCATGAGAGGGCAGAGACGGCGGGATTGCACGCAACAGATGGACAAAAATCCCTACTGACAGCTGCGGCGACGCACCCCCTTCCCCTCCCCTTATATTGTGCCTCGGAACAGTGGAACTAGTGAGTGTATCAGTGAACAGTGATTATACGGTTCTTAGTTCAATGCATATACGTGTGTTTCTGTCACAGAAACTTTGACTCGTGTGTTGCAGGGATTCGATTTATTGGTGTTTACTAGACTGACTCTTGTATTTTGCAGGTGTTCTATTTATTAATTTTTTTTAGACTTTGACTCTCGTATTTTGCAGGTGTTCTATTTATTAATTTTTTTTAGACTTTGACTCTCGTATTTTGCAGGTGTTCTATTTATTGTTTATTTTAGACTTTGACTCTTGTATTTTGCAGGTGTTTTATTTATTGGTGTTTTTTATTAGATATTGACTATTGTACTGTTTTATTGATCAATGTTTGTTCTTGTGTGATGTATTAGATTTGTGTTATTTTGTTTCGTAAATTCATTCATGTGGCATTGCTTCGTTTATCAGTCAGATTGCTATTCATTCTCATTGGACTGTGATCGATTAGCCTTTGCATGGGGCATATTTATAGTGAGGAACCCCTTAAGGGAAACAATCACATAATTAATTGTATTTTCAGTATAATGACACAGTGCTCATTGTTTGCTAACTAACTGAAATATAGTAGAGTGATTAAATTAATGCCACATAGTTATGTTAATTCTACAAATTATTAGTTTTATAAGATATAGAATTTTTTTTGATAACCACTTTGTAAAACATGTTTTTTTTTCTTATCAATTTTTGATTTTGCGGATTGTGCATTGTAATGTTCTGCTTTATAATACTGATGTTATTTCATGTTCTTTATTAACTGCTGTGGCACCTTTGCTATTTTCATAAATTTTGCTTGTTAATAAACAGTCATAAATTTGCCTGTGATCAGTTGGCTCTTGCAATGAGCAAATACTGGTGAACTCCATAAGGGTAACAACCAGAAATTGTTTTCATATTTATGACACAGGAACCACTGTTTTTACTTGCTGACCGAATTAGGTCTACACTATCTTTTAAATAGGTGTCACAGATTGTGTTTTTTTTTTTGTTTGAAATTAGTAGATTTTAAAGATTTGTTGAAATTATTGTGTTTTAGCAAGTAGCTGGTGACCTTTTGCCTTTTCTTTACACTTTTGGTTTAAGTAGGGTGTGAGAAGCCTGCTTGGGAATGTCCTAGCATGGCCAGAAAATTCCCTGCACAGTCTTTTCCCGGAGCGTTGGGGTTATGAAAGGTCTCTGTTGGATTCCTTTCATGTTTGATTTCTTAAATCTGTTGTCATTTATGGAATAAATTCCTCTCCTAAATTTACTGTGGCGTTTCTGACTATCTGGGAGGAGACTAAGTAGTGGAACGTGTTACTTTTACACATAAACAAGAACGATCTGTCACACTACTACACTTTAAAACACAGTTTATATGTAATTCATGTCACACAGTCTCATACGGAACCTACATCCGCTTTCTTTTATATACTGTATATGATAAGATACTGTCATCCCCCTTCCCTTCTGTGTGAGAGTATGAATGAGCAAATGTATTTGTAGTTGCATGCTTGAGGGTAGCAGACAAGGCTGTCTGCTAGAGAACAGTAGGACAAACGTCGGAACAGGTAGCTACGCTTTCTTAAAGCAGAGAGGTTTCTATCCTTAGTATGGTTCTGTCCGTCCGTTGTCATGTTGGTATAGGAAGCTGCCCCTCTGGCCCCTTCCGTTTGTCTTTGTGAGCCACCCTGAGGAAACACGCTCGGCAGTAGGCAGTTGCAGTCTGGCGGTGGCGAGCGTCTGAAGTGGTAAGATCTCCGGCTAAGCGCGTGTCTGCTAAGTCCATAGGACAATGGATTTGTTAAGTTCAGCCTAACTGAAAATTTAATCATCTTTATCTCGGGTTTAGCTCTAAAATATCTAAGGTTATCTTAAATTGCAGCGTAGTGTAATTCTCGTGTGAAGTTCAGATTATTTTGGGGTAGTTGCTTTGTCATTACTTTGCGAGTAAAGTGGAACCACGTGTTGATCAGTAACTCTAACTAAGTTCATCAATCTTAAATGTGAATGCTTGTGTGATTATAACGTCTCGTCTTGACAATATTTTACAATATAGCAACTTTTCTTTATGCTTTTCTTTATGTTCAACCCACGTGGAGTGTACTTTGCGAGACCAGTACCACGTGCTTATATAACTGTTTGACCCATCAGGTCAATAGTAAGACGTTAGTAACCAGTTCAAGGTTTTTCTTTTGTCAATTGCTTTTCGATCGAATTTATGTTAATTATCAAAATTACTGTGGAGTTATACGCTTTCTGTAAACGAAGTTGACCACGTGGAGCATGTGGTGTAATCATCAAAGTAGCCCTCAGCTATTCTTTTTGCGAAGACTTCACAAAGAGTTAATATGAATTTAGTATACCAGTGTGTGGTAATTACATGACGGACAGGATTGTGGTATGAACGTAATTTCTTTGGGTAAAAAACTGAATCTGTTGGTTGTGGTTAATTTCTTCTTGCTTATGTTTCAATGTTCTTCGTGAGTTATTTTATGAATGCAGTGTCGTATGCAGTCTCCCAATCTTGGCTCCATATTTTATGTGTTCCGTAAGATTAAAATCTCACATTTTTCAATCGTAAATAAGGCACCAGCTCAGTTATAACTCACGTATAATATGTTGAAATTTCAATGAACAATCATAAAATAAATTTCCAAATATAAACTGATTTCTTTCTTTTTATTTAAATTCTCTTTTTATATATATATATATTACCGGTTTTGTATGACTATTAAAAGATTATCATTAATGTTAGTCTGCTTGGTAAACCTAGACTAAATATCTGATGAAACAGTTGCCCAGTAATCCACGGTTAACGTCCCCAGACAGATCACGGCTTTTAACCCACTTTCATTGTCAATTAGCACCGATATCAGCATACCAAATTAAAGTTACAACATTAAACACCAGCTAAGAAAATTAATGTAGCAACATTACAAGACTACTTTCCGGGAAGAATCGGGCACATATTACTTACCCCTACATACGTCTCGCGAAATGATCACAGAGAAAAAAATAGAGAAATCAGAGCTAATACAGAGGTTTACCGACAATCGCTCTTCCTACACACCGTTCGCGACAGGAACAGGGGGGGGGGGGGGGGGGGGGGGAGAGGTAGTCGCATGCCAGAAGTACCCTTTGCCACACACCGTCAGGTGGCTTGTGGAATATTGATGTAGATGTAGGTGGTGATGTAGTGTAAAGGAAATTAGCAATTTACTGTAACTCAAAACTGGAGCTATTTTAGAAACAACTTGAACAGCCGAAATGCGGTGTGTTGATCGATAGTAATTATGTGAACATAATTACAGTGTTATGTGAACAGCCAAACTGCAGTGGTGTGAGATAGTGACATGGGACTGCCCAACAGCTGAGACAACCGCTACTGTATTAAAAGGTGCAGTGCAAGAGAAACAATGCAACAGCAAGCGGAGATCGGAATATGCAGAAGACATTGTCGAGGGAATTTCCATTTCTAATGAACTCGATGTGGACGTGAAGTTAGACACTAATCTTCCTGCATTTTTTTTCCTTCGAGGGAATTGGGCGTACTTAGTACACAGGGATAAAAATATAAGTATACGCTAGGTACATATGGAGGACGCCATAGAAAGAGTCTATAGACTAAAAATTCTAGAATATTCCATTTTCATGAATTATTTGCAACTTGCCCTGCTGCGGTTCGACGGTTGGTGCAGGGACTAGCAATTGCCCATAATCGTAAATAAAGATAACTTTACGCATAAATAGACGGACAGATCCATTAATGTTCCATTACAGTAACCGCGACAAATCAGTGAAAACAGTAAATATCATAAAATGCTTAAGCGTAACCACCCAGAGCGACCTAACGTGAAACGACAACATAAAACAAACAGCAGAAATAGCAGATGTCAGGCTGAGTTTTTTTTGCGTGAACGTTAAGGAAATGTGGCTCTTCCACGAGCAAAACACCTGTTCGATAGGGTGTCGAGTCTTGTTCATCAGTCTGGGTACTTAAAAAAACATAGCGTACAACACAAGAAGATTTCGCCATCAGAATTTTTTCCAGAATTAATTTTCCCTTTGCATTGGAGCCTGCGCTGATCTGAAACTTGGTGGCAGATTAAAACTATGTGCCGGACCGGGACTCGAACCTGCAACTTTTGCCTTGAAAGTGCTCAACCGACTGGGCTATCCAAACATGACTCACGTCCTGCCCTCGCAGCTTTACTTCTGCCAGTACTCCATCTCTTACCTTCCAAATTTTGCTGAAGTTCTCCTGCAACCTCGCGGGACAAGCGCTCCTGGAAGAAAGGATACTGCGGAAACATTGGTTAGCCACAGCCAGGGGGTCTGTTTCCAGTCACGACTCGCCTTCATAGCTTTGCTTCCGGATCGTTGAGTCTTGCTTGGGTAGCTCATGTCGGTAGAGCACTTGCACGCGAAGGCCAAGGGTCTGAGGTTCGAGTCCCGGTGAGGCATACAGTTTCCATCTGCCAGGAAGTTTCAAGTCAGTGCACACTCCGCTGCACCGTGTAGCGAATAAGCCACGACGAGAAATCGAGAAAAATTACAGCTAGTATCTAGATGTAGGGACAACCATTCTTCCCATTCTAAAATGGAACATGTAAAGGCAGAAAAGGTAGTGGTGCTAGAAATGCCACCGCTACACTCGTAAGTCGTAAAGTGGCTTGCGGAGCATAGATGTAGATGCACAGTGTATGCCAAGAGTTAGTTGGGTAAGAGGAAGGAGGAAAGGAAAGAATTGTAATGAGCTAAGACGTAAACGCTTTATTTCAAAACAATGCGACCAGTCGTTTGAGGAGTACACCGGCTACTGACCGCCTTGAGCATGAACACTACCGCTTGGAAGCCGCTCTCCGCCGGCCGCAGACAGAACCTGCCTGCTCCGCGGACAGCGATTACGCGTCACTCTTATAAGAGTTCAAGGCCAGTTAAGTACAACACCCTCACGGCGCTGACGTCAGATCCGCCAGTGCCACCACATCGAGTGTCTCTCGCTTCATTTTAAACGAATCAGCACGTGTGGAATTCGCCGCGACGTGGTCTTCGCGCGTCTTTAAATTCGAATTTATTAGGCCGCTGCAGCGTACTCTTGCAACAAACAAGAAAGTGAAAAGGAAGAGCTAAGACTAGAGAAAAAAGCGCGCAGACTGAGATTATAAGCCCTGTAACAAAGTTTGGTACGCATTTCAGAAACTTAAATCCCAAGCAATGCTTCCATTTCCTACATCCTCTAAGCGAGGTATTGTCAGCTCGTTTAGCGTTCACCAGTGGGGGACAAAGTGATTCATGACTTTTCATCAAGACTTACTGGGAACGGTTCAAAAACTTGAAGGTATTCAACGGAGAGGAGAAGATCCAAACCAAAATGAGCCTTGTATAGTTAAAAAGTATCGAGCGATTTAGGCGGAGAAACTGTCCCCCACCACACATGACAAGAGAAGATAAAATATCACTAATAACATAAAATCCGTCCACAGGCCATGACGAGCCCATCGCTACCGATCGACTGTCGTATCAAGCTCTCCAAACTGCGTCACTAGATGCGGTATGGATGGGCGTAGTGTTAGCACACCACTCTTACGGCAATTGTCAGTTTTATATATGAAGATGGCATCTGTTCTTTCCGATATGTCCGAGTGGTGATCTTGCAGCTCGCGAAGAATGAAATTACAATGAATCCAGACCATTAGCTGCTTCAGGCGTTGATAAATATCAACGGGGACAGTTGAAAATGTGTGCCGCGACCGGGACTCGAATCCGGGATCTCCTGCTTACATGGCAGACGCTCTATCCGACTGAGCCATCGAGGAAACAGATAGTGCGACTACAGGGACTTATCTCTGGCACGATCCCCGTGAGACCCACATTTCCAACTTACTGTCCACACCCTGCATTTGTAGTGCCCCTGCCCAATATACCCTTTACTCGCGGCAGTTCATCTACCGATTCCTGTAAGAGTTTGAGCAATGTGAGTGCATCCGCACTGAAGAAGATCATTGCCCTGTAAGCCTTATCTATATGAAGATGGTATCTGTTCTATCAGACATACCCGAAAGAACAGATACCATTGGTGATCTTGCAGCACTCGAAGAGGGGCACTACTAATGAACTATGTGGACAGTAAGTTGAAAGTGTGGGTCTCACTTGGAGCGTGCCAGAAAATAGTCCCTGCAGCCACACTATCCTCTGTGTCCTCGATGGCTCAGTCGGACAGAGCGTTTGCAAAGTAAGCAAGAGATCCCCGGTTCGAGTCCCGGTCGGGGCACACATTTTCAAGGGTCCCCGTTGATATTTATCAACGCCTGCAAGCAGCTAATGGTCTGGATTCATTACAATTTCAGTTGTCAAATTTTGTCACCTGCAGCCACTAGCACTCGGTCAAGTAACTCCTCAGTTGGTGTCAGGAGGCTGAGTGTACCACGTTTCGCTCTTCCCACCAAGGAGAAATCGCTGGCAATACTACTAATAAGAGACAGAAAATAACACCATCAAATGGTTCAAATGGCTCTGACCACTATAGGACTTAACATCTGAGGTCATCAGTGCCCTAGAACTTAGGAACTAATTAAACCTAACTAACCTAAGGACATCACACACATCCATGCACGAGGCAGGATTCGAACCTGCGAACGTAGCAGCAGCGTGGTTCCGGACTGAAGCGCCTAGAACCGCTCGGCCACCCCGGCCGGCAATAACACCATCAGATCATATAATGTACAACGTGCTACAAGCCGGCTATAAACATTTGAGAAGAAGATTTTGAGTAAATACATCCAAACGGTACAAGCGCAATTTTCAACAAGTATGCACAGTTAAAATGGGTCCTAGAAACGGTAAGGAAATGATCAAGCGAGCCTAAATAACTGAAAGATGCAGTTACCCAGCAAAAAAATTAAATCACGTTCAACAGTTTAAATTAAAACTTCACATACCCTTCCACTGATTTTACCGTAAGTTTCGTTCGCCAGAAAGTGTGTAAAATTTTTGAACCCGGCTGGAATTCTTTTATGTTTGTCATAAGTAACTTATGTTGTTTTATGGCACTTTCCTTGTGCTGACAGACACAAGAACATCGTATAAGATGAAAGAACCTAAAGTAAGCGCTGCACACTATAAAACTTTCATGCAAAGTGAAAAATGTGACAAGTCCGTTCAGGGTCAGAAGATGCAGTGGTTCTGTCGAAGTAAGATCATAGTCTCAATGTCGAATGAGACTTTTCCTACCATACCAGATATCAAATTCGAAGTTGCAACCACAAAGATCAGCGTCGCATGCTCATTTAAAACAACAAATGCATATACTTACTGTCGATCAATACACTGCCATCTCGTCAAATCTTCACTCTTCTCCCTGAATCATATATGCAGGGAAATGAATACGTAAGGATAAATAATGACTAATAAGAAGCCTAGTACTCCTTCTGGACGTATGGGTTACGATGACTGTTCTTACACAAATCAGAGTGGCGTCAAGTTTCAGCCTTGCTGCTCCAGTTTAAGACTGTCGATATTTTTCATCTTCGATTGACAAAACATATCATTTATCATGCATCGACTCTTCACTCATAATATAAATACAATAAATCCAAAGCAGAAGTGAAGCCTCTATTGAACATGTTGCACAATATGAAACGTTCGTCCGTCAGCTTTCGGAGCTTTCGTGGCGCCGTGCGAAGTCCTGCGGCCGAAATCCACGCACTACTCATGCGCGGCGCGCTACACAAATTATGCGGTGCACTGCTCTATCAATTTGAAAGGAAACGTTTCATAACAGTCCGGAATCAATTATCGTCACCATTAAAACGGCCTTTAAAGAGGTTCTCAGCGCCGCTTTCACCCGTAACATAGTGTTAGACTTGTCAGTGCTCCAAAACCAATGTTTAACGCAGTGTAGCTGTCAAACTGCAATCAGCATGTACCCCGTTAACATTCAGTACAGCCTCTCCAGCTAGCTCCTAGCAATTTCCTCTTAATCCTCTGCCCCCTCCCCACCCCACGCCCCCCCCCCCCACCTCCTAAAATATCAAGATAGCAATTCGAAGTCAATGGGTGAAGCTTCAGTCCGGAGCCGCGCTGCTGCTACGGTCGCAGGTTCGAATCCTGCCTCGGCCATGGAGGTGTGTGATGTCCTTAGGTTAGTTACGTTTAAGTAGTTCTAAGTCTATGGGACTGATGAACCCAGCTGTTAAGGCCCATTGTGCTTAGAGCCATTTGAACCTTTCAATGGGTGAAAAGCACCACTCGACACGCTTCCTCGGAAACAATAAGACATCGTCAGCTCTGTCTCCTTCATTAAACACCATCTCCAGCTAGCTGGTGCCTCCGTACTGTGACATGAGGCGTCTTTCTATCGACCACGTGTACGCTCATCAAACGGCTCTGAAAATCGGAATACGACTATTTCCAATTCACCTGCCATACGCAGGAAGACAAATGCTAAATCTTGTAGGTCTACTATATTGGCAAAACAAAAAATTACTTTGTGGAGGGCAAATAATAACTAATTCTCGACTTAAGAAATGTTAAGTGCTCCTGTCACCATCTCCGACAGATAGATGCCGGAGAACACCTGCCCTCATGGGAAGGTCACTAGGCCTTAGCGCGGCCTAGTAAGCTCTTACCACAAACCACTTTAGACAGATGAGGGAAAGGCAATCCCATCTGCTCCAGGTTGAACCAAATCCCTTACCAGGCGCTTGCACTTGCATCTGCAAGAGCCAAGAGGATTGCCCCACAGTGTGTTCGGGGATATGTTACCAGTATTATGAAACTATGCATTCTTGATAGTTCAACTATCCCAATGAACCTGCATTTTAAATAAAAATAAAAATTCATCTAAGATAAAAATACCTACATTGCAGAACTGAAACAGCTGGTTTGCTTATTGAAATATTAATATATAATTTATAAAGCTGTTGTGAAAAAGGACCATTCCAACAAACACGGAACCAGTTTTCCTATGTACAGAAACATTCAAAGTAGTTTTTGATTTACTGTATTTTCTTCAGAGTGAAATTTTACTTTTCACATGTGATTGCTCATGGAAATGACGAGGGCAAATCATCTCAGTTACTTATTTCAGACACGCGAATGAGGCTCGAACAAGGTGAAAGAGGTAGGATTGACGTCAAATGACACTACCCACAGTCCGACGTAAACAGGCTCCACCATGATTACCCTGTTGAAAACGTATCTAGCAAATATGTTTTACAGACGGCTGCAGGACGGAAACGTTATGTTTCCGCACATGGGTTCCTAGTCGAAGTACTATGTACTCACTCCCCTCTCCAAGTGCTAGAAGTTTGTAACGAGAATTTCCGAACACCCGGTATGTGGAGGATCAACTAAAACTTGCACTGCAAATATTGCGGAAATGGAAAGTGCTACTGATGTCCGGTTGTCACAGAATGAGTTTGTAGTTGGTTCAAATGGCTCTGAGCACTATGGGACTCAACTGCTGTGGTCATAAGTCCCCTAGAACTTAGAACTACTTATACCTAACTAACCTAAGGACAGCACACAACACCCAGCCATCACGAGGCAGAGAAAATCCCTGACCCCGCCGGGAATCGAACCCGGGAACCCGGGCGTGGGAAGCAAGAACGCTACCGCACGACCACGAGATGCGGGCTGAGTTTGTAGTCAGGGGCTCTTATTGTTAGACAATAAGCAGATTGTTATAATACACAGAAAGTGTATTTTCTCTGGAAACGTAGGAATGGAACTTATGTGGACAGAGAATGCGTAGGACACACGCCACTTCGTGCGATTGCGCGGAAGCTAACGTGTGGATCGACTGTAATAGCGGCAAGAACCTTTTTGTCGCCACTTGTTCCCTTCTGTTACGTTGTCTAGGTATTACACTACGACTTGCACGTAACTGGTTGAAGAGGTTGACAAATAGTTCCCGAAATGGTTGACGTCTATTGGGATATGTTGCCGCATACAACATGCAAGAACGAACTGTAGACTTCCTACACTCTCCATACATCATGAGCATGTCCGATTTTTCTGCATTGGTAAATCCCATTGCCCGCTCACGACCTACTGCTTGGACTGTCACACACTAACTGCCTCACAAGTCAGAATGCAATGCACTCAAGGAAAACATAAGCACACTGTAAGCAAACATAACAACATCGTAACTAGCAACTATGCAGTTTGAGTGCACAACTAGTGTCGGTGGGGAAGCTTTTCAAAATACATCTCGTAAGCAACTCGCACTAGAATCCTTCAACAAACACCTGTATGTTTACACAAAAACACACTTTCGAAGTATTATTGCAATCTGTTTATTGGCTAAGAATATGAGCCCCCTAATTACCAAACCATTCGGTAAAAACTGCACGTCAATACTACTTTCGATTTCCACAATATTTGCGGTGCAGGTTTTAGGCGATTCACCCTGTACACAGTGTGCAGTATACCATAATAGAAGCAGAAATGTCCAGTAAAGTTGGTTCCGTAAAAAAAAAAAAAAAGAAACACACACATTTAAGAGATAATTGTG
Source organism: Schistocerca americana (assembly GCF_021461395.2). Lineage (NCBI taxonomy): Eukaryota > Metazoa > Arthropoda > Insecta > Orthoptera > Acrididae > Schistocerca > Schistocerca americana. The sequence goes on from NC_060124.1 coordinate 130,402,402, forward strand.
AAGGTGTGACTATGGGCCGCCACTGATCTCAGTACGAATTATTGTCCTAGTAAATGAAAATGTATTTCCGACCTAAACCTTTCGATTAAGCCCCATCCAATTTGGTTAGAATTTCATCCTTGGACCATGGATGCGTAATATGGTATCTGCATGATACGGCAGCGGCACATTTTTGCAACTGATGGAAGACGGTATCTAAAACGTCAATATTGTTCACGGCGGACAGGTCTAACAGTACGTATACTTTGCCCTCCAGCTTCGTCAGATCCCAATTCTCTGGATTTTTCTCTTTGGGGTCATCTCAGAAGTGAAATGTACAACAATAGTGTCGATACAGCTGAAGAACTGGAACAACAAACTAGAGGGCATCCCATCTCCAGATATCCGTCATGAATGTGGATTCAGACTGGAAAAGCCTAAGGCATTGAATCTGAAGACCCACGCACTACACGGGTATCAGCCAGCAGCACCACGGCTCTAGTCAAGAAAAAACTTTCTCCATTCAACTGAAAGCCTTACTGAACAACCTTCCAACTTCAGAGTCAACTCATGGCGTTCCAGATCGAGCCACCTTGCAGGGTGGATGATCCCGACCGAAAGCCTCCCATTAGGTCACGAAGAAAGCTGGTTAATATGGAAGACCCTGAACAGGCTGCGTTTGGGGATTTGCATGCGACTCCACAGCATGTCAATGTGGTGAAGAACAGACAATGAGTCATTTTCTTGTCTGCAGCCTATGCCCAACGTCATGCATACCACAGAATGTCATCGATGCCACCAAGGAAGCATGCGAAGTTGCTGCATACTGGTCACGCCGCATTTAGTTGTAATTGTAATGCTTACAGTACCATGTTTTGGAACAATTAGTATAACTTGTAAGCTATAGTGTGTGTTTCTGACACGATTAAATAAATAAAACGAACTGTACAGTCCTGTCGAAGTTCACAAAAAAATCCGGGAATGTTCGAAAGAGTCTTCACTGCAGAGACGAGCGTAGTATTGCATCTAACTGCGAGGAAGACATGTAGAACATCTCCTTCAACAGGAACACGTGTACAGAGAATTGTAACAGGTAACCTCCTGAAGCAGTATTGTATTTAGTGTTAAGGTAGGGCATGGATGAAATTTGAGGCCAATTAGACATGGACTTAATGGAAAAGATTACGTTTCACATAAATCTGCAGTAAATTCTACAATATTTCATACTGAAATCAATGGCAGCTTGTAACCGCACATTAGCATTTGTCTCGCAAACTGGTCATTTACAGACCCATGTTTAATGCAAGGCTTTTGCTTTACTTATCGCATATCCGTGATTTTTACTATTAATTATGATACACACTACATTGACAGGGGTTTTAGGCCAACAGTAACATAAAATATTGTACCCTCCCCTTGAATGGAAAGTTGTTTCCATTTGCAATGGGTAGCTGGATCTAGAGATGTATAGCTAAAATGGGCTAGGACAGTACCCAGTTCAAAAAATGTTCAAATGTGTGTGACATCTTATGGGACTTAACTGCTAAGGTCACCAGTCCCTAAGCTTACACACTACTTAACCTAAATTATCCTCAGGACAAACACACACACCCATGCCCGAGGGAGGACTCGAATCTCCGCCGGGACCAGCCGCACAGTCCATGACTGCAGCGCCCTAGACCGCTCGGCTAATCCCACGCGGCGACAGTACCCAGTGTTATGTGTATGAACAGTCAGAATAAATGACATATCATAAATTGTACAACCTTTATAGCAGGATGATATGAATAGTATGACGTACTGAAATGTATTCGCTTCTGCGGGTAGCGACCATCATCAGTTGTATATTGGAATGACGACAGTGAAAATTTGTGCCAGACCGGGACTCGAACGCGGGTTTCCCACTTTCCGCGAGCGGTAGCCGTATCACTTGGCTATCCGAGCACCACTCACGACCACACACAAACTTCCGTAAGTTGTCAACCATATACCTGCACCCTGTACTCGTACCTCCATTATGTATATTCCCGTACGAGGGAGACATTTTACTTGAAAGCCGCCTGCCCGGTGTCGGCGGAAGAATACGATATTGCAGTGCCTGTGTTATTCCGAATTACGATCCAAAGTTTAGTCACTGCGGCGACTACAGCTGTTATGAAATACAATAAATTAATTCACAGTTGCGAATACGGACTTCCATCGGCACTGCAGTATCGCTTTTATCTGCCGACACCGGGCTAGCGACTTTCAAGTAAAATGTCTATCCTGTACTGTAATATACATAATGGGTGTACGAGTGCGGGTTGCAGACACACGGTTGACGACATATGGAAGGTTGGTTCTGGCCGTGAGTCATGCTCGGATAGCGAAGTGGTAAGGCGACCGCTCGCGAAAAGCGGGGAACCCGGGTTCGAGTGCCGGTCCGGCACAAATTTTCAATGTCGTCATTTCATTACACAGCTGATGGTTGTCCACATTCGCAACTGCGAACACATTTCATGTAATTCATGACGGCTGTAGTCGCTGCAGTGCCCGTTCCTTCGGACGTTCATGCATCTCCGAAGGAACTTAACATAGTAATTCGGATTAACGTAGACACTACAATGTCTTAGTATGAGGTAGCTTTTTCTTAAGAACTACGTAACAAGCTTGTAGGACCTTCATTATCCTTCTGTCACAGAATTCTATGTTCGTGGAAGGTGGGTAGGGAAGATTTTTCACAGATTTATGATACAATAAAGATGCAACTTATTTCCATTTTTCCTTGAGTATGATCTACATTTACAATTCAAAAATTACAATCAAATGCATACCCCTAGCTGGGTACAGGTGGGACAGTTGAAAATGTGTGCCCCGACCGGGACTCGAACCTGCGATGTCCTACTTACATGGCAGACACTATCCATCTGAGCCACCGAGGACTCAGAGGATAGAGCGACTGGAGGGCCTTATCTCTGGCACGCCTCCCGTGAGACCCACATTGCCAACTTATTGTCCCACACTATATTCATAGAGCCCACCCCCCTGCCCTTTATACTCATTACTCGCGGCTTTTCTGCCTTTTTCCCGTAAGAGTTCGGGCACTGTTTGTGCATCCGCACAAAAGAAGATGGTCAAATGGCCGGTGAGTCTTATATATACACGAAGATGGTATCTGTTCTTTCGGACATATCCGAAAGAATACATACCATCTTCATACATATAATTCAAAAATTTGCGCAGCTGTTTCGATCCAAGAGTTAACTGACGGACTCATTCATCACAGAGATATTCAATAAAGTTAACGGTAGCGTTATGATCAAGGCTGTCCACCAAATCTCTTCAGTTTACTTCAGATCATTCTGGAATAGTCCTTTCTCTGAAGACAGAAGCTCTGAGCACAGATGCAGAGAGAAGCTTATGGCAAAACTGTTGCCACTATAGGCGACGTACGCTATACAGTAAACTGTTTCCGTGAACGCTTGCACTTATTTTACCACTCACGAAACTTAAGATACTGACCCCAAAACAAGAAAAACAGCCCCGTGTCATCAGACATCTACTGAATTTCACTACCTTCACAGTGCGCTCTGGATAATTACTGTTTGCTAGACATTTCGAAGATCCACATAATGTAGTGGAGCCACAAAATCTTCTTTCACGTTACCAAAGACGGTTGGCAGTTTTGACACCATTCAAAGAGAATTACGCATTTGTTCTCGAGAATACTTGCTTCCTACAAGCAACAAAATCATGGAAAAAAGGAATACCATCTCTTGTCCTTGTATCTTTCTGTCTCTTGTTTCATATCCTCGTCACATGTTGCTGGGTATTAGCGAAGTGCGGATCGAAGGGGGGTTGCCATAACAAGACTCACCCGCAGAAAGCTAAAGCACTCTACCAAGCACTGGTGTAAACAAATATTGTGCTTAAATTAAAACATTTTGCATATTTTATTTTTATTATTATTAAAAACCTGGTAATGTGTGGTACTTTGAATGACTGTACCAATAAAATAAACTGCGTCTGATTGTCCTGCTGATACGAGTACACGGCAAGTGCAATTAGCTGAGTAAAAGCAGTGCTTCGGATTCTAAAAGCAACGTGAGATACCGCTGATATTTACGATGCCATCAATATGTAGCTGCCGAGACCGTGTGTTATACCCGATAGTACATCAAGTCATTACACTTACCGTTAGTCCTCTATGCTCGATAATGCAGCTTGCCAGACTGCAATCTCTACGGTAAAGTTTACAACGTGTGAGGTCATCAGCGTAGGACAAGCTGAATTAGGATTTGTCTCGGAACACAATACTCGGTCACTCAACAAGTTAGCGACGGCGTTTACACCAGACGTTTGCGGTTTCTGAACAATGGAAACCGCAGCAACACAGCCACAGCAGACACCTCAGAACCGACGTTGCCGGAAGTTCCACACACTTCAGCAACACCTCGGATGAAGCCGTACAGTGGGGTACGGCTAAGATGAAAGCCATGCCGAGCTGTGGCCACATTGCGAGGTCTATTCCCACTCGTCACTGCCTACAACTCTCTCTCTCTCTCTCTCTCTCTCTCTATCTCTCATCCGCTCGCACAACTGTGCTAACACTATTCTTTATTCGACTCCAAATGTCAGGATACGACAAATTTACTTCATGGGGATCTACGACTTAACCTGATACGAACGCCTTCAATCTCTGATACTGTGCCCTTTCTAGGACTTTCTTTAAGGTTTCCACTTCGTTTGACGGCTCTTCGTCGACTATACAGTAACCATACCAGTTGTGCATGAGAGGGCGCCAATTGTCTTAGGGCCACAACTTTATGTACTTTATCACTTAAACTCGGTACACTATGTTACTCATCCCCCGACACCGGATCATTCTGACCGTTGTTCCTCAGTGTTTCACTTTTCACAAACCTGTGTGCAGAAGCCGAAGATATCCATAATGACTAAGTCCGCAATATTTTTATTCTAGTCTATTCTAACTCTTACATTAATAAGGTCTAAGATGAGATCCTAAGGGCTGTTTTCCTTACAAGGAGGGCCTTCGAAATGTATTTTAAGAAACTTGAGAGTCATTATGGGTGTAGGTCATTGTAACAGTGGTAACATAATTTACGGCTGTTTGAGGATGACAACATCGACGAAAAAACCGTTTGGTCTGCTGAGCCTTGAAAATCACCAGCGGACTTGGTCTGATCTGTTCGGAGGCTGTTTAATTTCTTTCATAAGGTATGACGGCTCGACTCGTTGAATGAAACGAACTGGGAGTGTGTTACTTAGATTCTACGCACACGTCCTTCACTTCCACAGTTTTCTATATTTTTCAACAAGTTCAAGCGTTAGCTTTCGACTGGATCTTCAATGTACTACTGTAGTATACTGACTACATGTTGCTACCCATGGCGCAGCCGCTATCCTGACAGACTAAACGGAGAGAGAGATTTCATCGAAATCACTTTGGTGTACTGCCGCGTCATCTCATAAAATACTTAAAATAATAAAATAAACCGACATTTCGGCCGTGTTCTAGGGGCCTTCCTCAGGACAAAGACATCCAGAAGGATTTTAATGAAACTGACACCGACCGAGCAAGCCTATGTATTTATGCAGAATGAACCAGAATTCGATGGACAAACTTCCAGATGTCGTTCAAGGATACTTTCAGAGTACTTCGGTATAACGGACTCACGGTCTACACTGGATCGTTACAGAGTAGCAATGTAGCTTTGATTTATTCGTTTTGCTACCACACTCACCAATGCTTCTGTGAAAAAACCTTCGCAGCAGTGAAGAAGCTTTGTAACATGCAATCACCAAATCGTACAACACGAAACACAGGGTAATACAAAACACCTCAGACGAAACATTGTACTGTGATGTGGCTGCCGTCGGTGGGGGAACGGCTCAGCATACAGCCTCCGGGAGGCTGCTCTTCGATGCATTCAGTGAATCAATACACGAGGTACAAGAGGTCACCGCTTCGATCAGTAAACCCCTCCGTAGCATTTCTGTCTCTCACTGTTAACACACAACTACCACTGCCTGGAAACAAAACTCTAGAAAGAACCGGACAATACTGAATGCAAACTTGCTGGCAAAAGGAAGATGAGGATTTAACGACCTGTCGACGAGATCACTGGCGTCGGAACAAAAACACGAATGAGGAAGCGTTATGAGAAGAAAACGGTGGTATCCCTTTCAAGGAAACAATGCCGACATTTACCAAAAGCAATATAGGGAATCCGCGGAAAATTGGAAGCTGGTTGCCTGAACCGAGATGCGAATCGCGTTCATCCAGAAAGAGAGCCCAGTGTTTGAAGCATTAAGCACTGTAGCATCTCGTTCGGTGCTGGAAGCAGAATGCACATATTACACTACTTGCCATTAACATTGCTACACCAAGAAGAAATGCAGATGAAAAACGGGTATTCATTGGACAAATATATTATAATAGAACTGACATGTGATTACATTTTCACGCAATTTCGGTGCATAGATCCTGAAAAATCAGTACCCAGAACAACCATCTCTGGCCGTAATAACGGCCTTGATACGCCTCGGCATTGAGTCAAACAGAGCTTGGATGGCGTGTACAGGTACAGCTGCCCATGCAGCTTCAACACGATACCACAGTTCATCAAGAGTAGTGACTGGCGTATTGTGACGAGCCAGTTGCTCGGCCACCATTGACCAGACATTTTCAATTGGTGAGAGATGTGGATAATGTGCTGGCCAGGGCAGCAGTAGAACATTATCTGTGTCCCGAAAGGCCCGCACAGGACCTGCAACATACGGTCGTGCATTATCCTGCTGAAATGTGGGGTTTCGTAGGGATCGAATGAAGGGTAAAGCCACGGGTCGTAACACATTTGAAATGTAACGCCCACTGTTCAAAGTGCCGTCAATGCGAACAAGAGGTGACCGAGACGTGTAACCAATGGCACCCCATACCATCACGCCGGGAGATACGCCAGTATGACGATGACGAATACACGCTTCCTGTGTGCGTTCACCACAATGTCGCCAAACACGGATGCGACCATCATGATGCTGTAAACAGAACCTGGATTCATCCGAAAAAATGACGTTTAGCCATTCGTGCACCCAGGTTCGTCGCAGGCGCTCCTGTCTGTGATGCAGCGTCAAGGGTAACCGCAGCCATGGTCTCCGAGCTGATAGTCCATGCTGCTGCAAACGTCGTCGAACTGTTCGTGCAGATGGTTGTTGTCTTGCAAACGTCCCCATCTGTTGACTCAAGGATCGAGACGTGGCTGCACGATCCGTTACAGCCATGCGGATAAGATGCCTGTCATCTCGACTGCTAGTGATACGAGGTCGTTGGGATGCAGCACGGCGTTCCGTATTACCCTCCTGAACCCACCGATTCCATATTCTGCTAACAGTCATTGGATCTCGACCAACGCGAGCAGCAAAGTCGCGATACGATAAACCGCAAACGCGATACGCTACAATCCGACCTTTATCAAAGTCGGAAACGTGATGGTACGCATTTCTCCTCCATACACGAGGCATCACAACAACGTTTCACCAGGCAACACCGGTCAACTGCTGTTTGTGTATGAGGAATCGGTTGGAACCTTTCCTCATGTCAGCACGTTGTAGGTGTCGCCACCGGCGCCAACCCTGTGTGAATGTTATGAAAGGCTAATCATTTGCATATCGCAGCATCTTCTTCCTGTCAGTTAAATTTCGCGTCTGTAGCACGTCATCTTCGTGGTGCAGCAATTTTAATGGCCAGTAGTGTATTTGAGCGAAATAATCTTCTCGTTTTGACTTCAGAAGCGTAGATCAACTGTAGGAAAATATTAGTGAAACGCAATACAACAAGATGATTGAACTGTGGCACGAACAGAGGTAAAGCCGAATTAGTTCGTCACATTCTCATCACGCACAAATAAATGGTCATTACGCATCTAGATGTTATGCGTGGTTATAAGACAGATCGATTTTGGGATCTGAGAGAGACTACTTATTGTCATTAGCTAACATTCTGTCACTGAAACAGGCACGAGATTTTACAGCTGTAAATAGATAAAACAGCAGTGCTTTGCACATCGTTCATATTTTCAAAAAGGTCAGCCCACACGCTCTGATTGAGGCATGGCCCGCTCCAGTTGGTTACACGATCCCCAGCTCACATAAAAATTGAAAGAGCATCGTCTTTTAATTTCAAGAGCACTGCCCTGTATGTAACTTCTTTTCTTTGGCTAAGACTCTTTGCACGTAATGGGCTGTTGGAGAGGTATACACCAAAACACCAATGCGCCACCGAAAGAACTGTCTGTATGGAAGAAAAACAGAAATAGCATTTTCATGCATATATTTTCATTTCACTGGAACTTCGCGTGAATAACACTTGATCTCAGACGACGTAATTACACACCCAACTATTTTCAAAACGGAAACGCCAGAAATATAAAAAACGTCGAATTAAGAAATTCCAAATAATAAAAAAAACCTTTCAGCTTAATAATAATATATTTCATTTTGCAAAGCTTAACAATGAGTAAAAAATGGGGAAAAGGTTCAGCATGGCCTATCATTAGGAATCGTCTTGGCCTCTGCCTGGAGGGATTTGGAAAAACTACAAACAAATCAAAGCAGCATCGCTGGTTGATGTAAACAAGCCTCAGCTTTCTACTCATGCGTAGTTTTCCTCAATTACGATGTAGCGTATCCATAAATGACCAATATTTTCCTAATTCATCACGAGAAAAAGCTTAACACAGATTTGAAAACCGACAGCTCGTCGCCAAAGAAATACAAGTCATGTGAAAGTAAACTTAAAATGTGTTGCTAAGCATTATATACCTTTTATATAAAATCCAACAGATATGCAGTTTCTCTGTCTTGGTTCAATGACCGCCGACTGCTACTCCTTTTACATGAATTCCTGTCTTCAGTCACAAATTATGAATTCAAGTGTGAACAGTAAACAGATTCCAGTATGTCACAGTTGTTGACAACACATTTAAAATTTTTGCGATATGCGTCAACTCGGTACCTACATATTTCTGCAATTCAATAATTTTTAAGTAAAAAAAAGATAAGTGCCCACTGCATGCTAATTACCGATGATCAGTAATAATAGGATACATATTTATTATTTCTTTTTATTTTTAGAATACCAGTGTTATCATTTGCTCCAAGATAATCAACCATTCCTTACACTGTGCACAAATTTTTTTCTGACAAATCAAAACAATGAACAGGGGAGACAGACCGAGGCTCGGCCCTCAACCGCTCCCTTTGGTAATTTCTTATGGTCAACACCTCTTCTCTAGTATACTTTTAAAATTCATTCAAAGGAAAAGAATTCTCCTCCCCATAGTAGCAACTACCAGTACTAAATATTAAAAAGTACGCTGTCCTTAAGTTTGAATTAGAGCAAGGACAGAGATAGGCATAATCAACTATGAGACATTTATTCGAATCTTCTGCCATCGACGGATCTCCTAAAAGAACCTATGAAAACGAATGTGTCTGATGTAGAGTTTTCGTGATTGGTATAAACACTTTAAAGATGGTATCTTGTGAAAAAATGATCTGGCGAGACCGCAATTGTGTCGTAACTTCTAGTAATTACTAGTTTAAAACACAGCAATAAAACATTTGATATGTCCTAATTAACGTACGAAAGCAGAACAATATACATAAAACATTGCGATTCTGTACACAGAAACATTACAACCGGATTCTTACTCTGGAACACAATCTGCAGGTTGCTAGGTGAGTTAGATCAGAACAGATTCCGCGCGCCGATTAACACTCAGTGGTCTGCCACTGTACTATCCGCCAGATCGCATCGAAACGAACGGCTGAATCAGCTGATTGGTGTTTATACAAGGAGGTCAGCGATAAATCACTCTGCAATGTCACAGACACTCGGGTAATCTCTATACATACAAAGCAATGTCCTGACTGACTGATTGACTGACTCGTCATCATTCAGCCCAAACCGCTAAGGATAAAATCTTGAAATCTGGAGAAGGTATTTCAGTGCTTTTGGAAACTGGACCCCTAAAGCGGTGAAACAGGGGGTGAGACATTTTAAGAAAATATTGTATTGAAAGCATAAAAGCTGAATCTATGAAAATTTAAATTTAGCTTCCCAGATAGAAATAAAATATACGTATTTGTCTGTTTTTGGAAATTCACCCTTATGGAGGTGAAATGGGGGTGACAGTTTTTCTAGAAATATTTCACTGTGCAATCTTTTTTGAAGCTAAAACTATGAAAATTTGTATTTGTTTTCTCTGTTTCAAATTAAACATACGCATGTCACTGTTTTTGGAAATTCAACCCCTACAAGGAGTGAAATAGGCGTGTTTCACTGGTTTTGGAAATTCAACCCCTAAACGGGTGAAATAGGGTCAGACTGATTCACTCGCTCAGCACCACAGAACCTAAAGCGCTAAGGATAGAAACTCGAAGTTTGGAGAGCGTGTGGATCTTATAGATAGGCATCGTTTAAGAAGGACTTGTCCCAAATTCCAATCCTAAGGGAGTGCAATAGAGGATGAAGACCTTTTAAAGTATGTCGTTATTAAGGGAATTTTGACGCTAGGATTACGAAAATTGGTATTTGGTTTCTCTGTCAGAAAACAAAAAACACGTGTCTCAGCAGTTTTGGAAATTCCACGACTGAGAGGGTAAAATATTAGGTGAAAGTTTACTAAACAGTTACTAAAGAAGTACTGGAGGTTTTTAAAGACTACATCTATGAGACCTGGTATTTGATTTCTCGGTTGGAAATTAAAAAATACGTATTTCAGTGTTTCTGGAAATTCCGCCCCTAATGGAATGCAATAAGTGACGAAAATTTTTAAGAAGATCTTCCGTTACACAAAAAAATTTTAAAACTAAATTTATGAAAACTGGTATTTCACTTCTCGGTTAGATATGAAGTAATATTTTTTAGGGGATGAAAGTTGCTATGGAAATATCTCCCCAAAAAACGCAAAAGGCATGATCAAGAAAAACTTTGGACTCCAGCTTCCAGAATCGCTTTTTGGTGAGGAGTACAGCCGGAAAAGACCAAGTTTATAAGGCCGTAATTAGCGTGGAAAGCTTAGAAGGTGTTGCAGTTTGTGAACAACATAAAAATTCGATTAAAGAAAATAAAAGAAAATGGCCACAGCAAGTCTATGCGAGCGAAGCAGCGGGTGCTAAGCTAGTCGATCATAAGGTGACTTTTCGTTGGTTAAGAAAGATGTCCGTTAAATATTTCTCAACTATGAAACACTCTTGAATCTGATCAAAAGTCGCCAGACACCCCTATATAATGTGTAATTGACCGCGACTGTCGCAAGAAGTGTAACAGCCAATATGACAGGAGGTGGGAGGTACTGTGTTGTCAGCGGAGATTCAGTAACGGCAGAACGGGCCGCCCAGCAGAGCTCACCGACTTCGAACGTGAACTAGTTAATGTGGGCACTTCGTTCTTGGTCTTCCATTTTTATTGTTTACTCTTGGTTCTTGCAAATATTTCACGGTAATTAACAGTTTTTAGTTACAGCTTGGGTCAGCAATTTCTGTTAATCATTATAATGAAAAACCAGTCGAAAGTTGCAAATTTGCAACTTTGGACTGTTTCTTCTTTCTACAGATAGTCACTGGTTGCCGCCTGAGTAACAAGTCTATGAGGGGCATTTCAATTCCTCCAACGCTGCTCAAGACTGACCTCATGTACTGACGGAATGGGATCGTTGAGCATTGCGGACGGTGGTTGTAAAATACTGCATGAAAGCAACGGAAGGTATCGCTCTGAAGCGATAAAGTGCTACCAGCAGTCCAGCCATGAGAGTCAGTATTCGCAGAGAGTTAAAAATTCATTTGAGGACCCCTTTGAAAGCCACGCATTTCTGTAGTCAGCGCTGAGCGACGCTTGAGGTGGTATGAATAGCGACGCCACTGGACAGAGGAATGGATCACGGTATACCCTGTGGCAATCAGGTGGAAGGGTTCAAATTTGATGAAGGTCTGAAGAACTTTACCTGTCATCTTGTGTAATGCCAACAGTGAAGCAGCCGGCCGAAGTGGCTGAGCGGTTCGAGGCGCTTCAATCTGGAACCGCGCTGCTGCTACGGTCGCAGGATCAAATCCTGCCTCGGGCATGGATGTATGTGACGTCGTTAGGTAGGTTACGTTTAAGTAGTTCTAAGTCTAGGCGACTGATGACCTCAGATGTTAAGTGCCATAGTGCTCAGAGCCATTTGAACCATTTTTGAACAGCATTGTGTACTGCGTACAATAGGAAAACATCAGCGTGCCGACGCACTCTGTCGTAAAGTAGCACCTTCGAGGCAATGGCTTGTGAACACTAAAAGGGAGTGGACACTGACACTAACATGGAGTGGCGTGCCCGCAGTCCCGACCTGTACCCAATGGCACAGCTCTGGCCTGAGTTAGAAGATCGTCTTCGCTCAAAATCCAGCATCTAACATCACTTGCTGCTCTGGTTTCGACTCTTCATGATGACTGGGTTTCCAGTCCTCCACAGACATTTAGGGGAAACTTCACTGAAAGTTTCCACAATAGAATTCGAGCCGTCTCTTTCCTTGTGCTGTCATCCCGCACTGTCGCAGGGTCGGCATGGTTATGGGTCGACTTGGCAAGGTTAATTTACGGGGTGGCCGGATGCCCTTCCTGTCGCCACCCCGGTTGATGAGATGATGATGAAAACAACACAACACGATGACGAGGACGAGGACAACACAACACCCAGTCCCTGAGCGGAGAAAAATCCCCGACCCAGCCGCGAATCGAACCCGGGCCCCTTTGCGCGGCATTCCGCGTCGCGCTGACCACTCAGCTATCGGGGCGGACGCACAGCTCATATTAATGTCTTCTAATAGGCGCCCGGATACTTCTGACCAGATAGTGTGTACAGGACGCAAGCCAATGTACAGTGCATCGCCGAAGGTGTGTCATACAAATACTGTCCATTTTCTTTCCTATTCCATTTGTGTATTGAGCGAGGGAAAAAATTACCATCTACACGCCTTTCTATGTGCTATAATCTCTCTTACCTAGTTCTCATGACCCCTGCGTTTGACATATGACAATGACAGTTTCCCCGATCAGGGGTTTTCTAAATTTGTCCAACAGGGTTTCACTACAACTACCTCGTCTTTTTTCTATGGATTCTCCGAAAATTTATGTTACTGTTTTGTAGGGTCTACACCATCTCTTACGATCCTAACAAGACGCGTATCAATTCGTTCGACGTCTCTTACCATGCGCACTTAATTAGGACTCGAAGCGCTGGAACAATACTATAGAACTGGTAGAACTGGTTTCATGTATACTGTTTCCCTTATAGATGCATTCATTTTCTCCACCGACCTCACACAAATCTAATTTCACCTGACTGTTCTACTCCATATCGCTTCTTAGTACCACCACTAAAGATTATTCAATACGACCTGCTCAAGATGCTGACCTCTAATCTTCTAATCTTGTATCGACATCTCTCTCTTTGGTATAGGATTTGTCTTACAGGTGTCCATAATTAAAGAGAGTTGCCATTATTAAATCGAGTGGTTATTTTGTGTTCCTGTAGTTACTTATGATAGTCCAACGGCGATCCTTTCTTGTCGACAACGACATCGTTACCAAACAATTTTGTAGTGCTGCTGCACTTGTCTGACAAGTCAATTATGTACGCTGCCAACAATGGAGGTACCATTAAGTTTCCTTGAGACAAACTCGACATTGAGTTCGCTTCTGTAAAACATTCGCAAAAATTCTCAGAAAAATAGGGGTAGGCTATACTGAAAGCGTAGCGCTTTTGTATCGCTCCTGTCTTGGAGCTTGTGTATCGGAAGAATGACTTAAGCGTGCACAGTGACAGATGGTCTGAAGCGGGTTCATTCGAGTACGTAGTTCTAATTTTCATCCACCAGAATACAGCAGCGGACAGAAAAATTCAAGAAAGAAGTCAAGAGAATGTTTTTGTGAATTGTTCTGTTTATTTTTTGAAGGCTTCTTTTGTTTATTTATGTTTGTACGGTTTTTTATATGTTTTTGTAGTGTGAATGAAGCATGAATGTGGTCTAAAGTAAATATGTAGATCACTGTTATACTGACAATCACTGTACGAACTAGCGTGAGAAATTTTTATGACAGTGAATGCAGACGACGGGGAATTTTGTATCATACTATGTTAAGTAGTTTGTGATAAAAGGAAAGCTAATTATAGTGCAAATGAGAATAGTTAATAACGTAAAGTATAAATAAAATATCAGAATGTTAAATATTTATTTCGGGAAAAAGTACAATTCGAAAGTGTGTTATTTGTTGATTGGTTAGTTATGAAAAGCGCGGACTAACGGGGCAGTATAATATTTATCTATTGGCCTTAAAGAAAACTGACTTATATTTATCTATTGGCCTTAAAGAAAACTGACAAATCAGAACGGAGTATTATTCGCGCGTCTTTTCTATTGGTGATAGAAAATGCTTACAGCATTCGAAGGGAATCGGAGTCCAGCCTTTCAATGGTACGGTCGTGTGTAGTATGAGCTCCGAAGGAAGTAATAGTTTAAGTGTTTTAGCTGTCCTACATGCCTCAAAAGTGCTTTAAGGTGAAGGCATATTTATTCCAGTTTTTTTTTTAAGAAAGTATGGATTTTTTAAGTAATTCTGTGTATGAGAAAATACTGTAATTTCGCGAGGCATATTCAGCAGATCGGTGACCAAAAACTTGAGTGCATTAGACACCGATAAACTTAATAGTGTGGCGAGCATTTTCATTTAAGAACAATCCGTGCTTAGTAGCTGTTCAGATTTCGGGAAATACGTTACCATAAACTTTCTAAAGTGAATGAAAGGGTTTGTACATGATTGTATTAAGATTAGCACAGTCTTGGCGGTGAACGTGTAATTCTCTACTTCAGAATATACCGAATTTTTGACCATCTTTCATTCATAATTAGGACCTTTTTCCGATTCTTAGAACAGTTACATTGTATGCAGCCTGGTGCGAGTTGCACTAGGGTGTGTTTCTGCTCGTCTTTCCTATCGGCGATCTGCTGCAACGAGTTCACAGGTAGGTGCTGGTAAAATCCCAGAAAGGATACAATACAATTAGCATAGAACAATGGGAGGAAAAATAAGAATGGAAAACCAAGAACTAAGTGCTCGGATTAAAATCGTTTTAAGTTAGGAATGGGAATAACTGTTCGATCTGTACAGTGAAAAATCAATGACGAAAGTAAAGGAAACGAAAGGTTAAGAGTGGGATTACAATTCACGTTGAAAGGGTATCAAGATAAGATTCGGTGATGAAACTTTTATCACTCCTGATAGCGAAGAAGAATTACAGGACGTGTTGAATGGAATGTACAGTCTACTGAGTGCAGAATATAAATTGAGAATTAACTGGAAATAGGACAAAGTACTAAGAAGTAAGAGAGATGATAAAAGCGATATACTTTACATTACAATGGCAGACGACGAAGTAGAAGAAGTAATGGAATTTTGCTACCTTGGAAGCAGAGTAACCAATGACGGACGAAGCAAGGAGGGCAAAAAAGCAGACCATCACATGCAAACAGGCCGTTTCTGGCGTAAGAAGTAATTAGTACCAAACATCGATCTTAATTTGAGGAAAAAATTTCCGAGAATGTACGTTTGGAGCACAGCACTGAACTGTAGTTTATCACAGACCGTGGGAAACCCGAAACAGAAGAAAATATAGGCGTTTGAGAGGCGATGCAACAGAAGGACTTTGAAAATTTCGTGGTGTGAAAAGGTAAGGAATTAGGAGGTTCTCCACAGACTCGGCGAGGACAGGAACGTGAGGAAAACACTGACAAAAAGTAGGGACAATCTGATAGGACATGTGTTAAAGACATCAGGGAATAATTTCTGTTGTATTAATTGATGGAGCTGAACGGACTACAAATGTTTGGGGACGACAGAAATTGACGTATATTCAACTAATAATTGGGGCCTCTGGGTCCAACTGCTACTCCCTCCCCCCCTCTCCTCCCGAGAGAGAGAGAGAAAGAGAGGGGGGAAGGAGTGGGAGGGAGAGCATTCGCAGTCCAGTACAACGCCGACACTGGTCTTACAGTGTGGAAAATAGCTCACGGATATAACATAGGCGTATGTAGCAAGCGAAAGGCGTGGGGAAACGACGGTAGTAAAGAGAAGTGCCCGGGCTGTTGGGGGGCGAACGCTGAGCCAATGTGAAGGCCGGGCCGGCGCTGAGTCACGGAACTGGTTCTGCGCTTCCTGCCGCCGGCGGTGGCGGAGGCGGAGGCGCTGGCCGCCGACCTTCGCCAAGGACGGACGCTCCTCCGGAGGGCGGTGCTCTGCTAGCGCCCACGCGAAGGCGGAGGCAGCGGCGGTCTAGAGCACTGCAGGCGCGTGGCAGATCCCGTGGTGCGAGAGCGTGCGGGTAGGCTTCGCACAGCTTAGTGAACGTTGCCGAAGACAACCGATGCTGCTTCGCCTAATAATTCGGCCACGCGGCACTAACTCGCTTGCGACATCTCGCGATGGTTTGTGTCGTTGATAACGGCCATATTCATCTTGTCGTTAAAATTCAGTTTTTGTCCGTATTCATCTTCAATAAATCTTTTACAGTGAAGTGACAATAGTTATGGGACAACGATATACTCATATACTGATGGTGGTAGTATAGCATACACAACACACATGAAGGCAGTTCACTGGGGGAGCTGTCATCTGTACTCAGGTGATACATATCAAAATGTGTCCTATATGATTATGACCGTACTATGGGAATTAACAAACTTTGAACGTGGCATGGCAGCTAGACAATGCAAAGGCCGACGGCCTTCATTTAAAGACCGAGAGCAGTGGCGTTTGTGTTGCCAGTGCTAACAGACAATCAACTGTGCTTGAAATAACCGCAGAAATCATTGTGGGACATAGAACGAACATATCCGTTCGGACAGTGCAGTTAAATTTGGCGTTAATGGGCTACGGCTGCGGATGAACGATGCGTGTGGCTTCGTTAAGTGCACGACATAGCTTGCAGCGCCTCTTCTGGGCTCGTGACCATGGCGGTTGAACCCTGTACGACTGGAAAACCGCGGCATGGGCAGATGAGTCCCGATTTCAGTTCGTACGAGCTGATAGTAGGGTCCGAGCGTGGCGCGAACCCCACGAAATCATGGGTCCTCTGGTCCAACTGAACCATTAATTGATTGCAAATTGATATGTTTCAGCCATTCATGGACTTCATGTTCCCAAACTACGATGCCGGGCCACAGTTGTTCACGATTGGTTTGAGGAATATTCTGGAAAATTCTAGCAAATTATTTGGCTACCCATAGAACATTTGTGGCATACAATCGAATGGTAATTTCGTGGACAATATCACGCACCGGCCATTATAGAGGCCTACAGGGGTAGCAAGGTTCAATCTTTCTCCAGGGGACTTCCAAAGACCTGTTGAGCCCAAGACACGTCGAGTTGCTGCACTAAGTCGGGCTAAAGGTGGTCCCGACAGGATTTCAGGAGGTATCCCATGACTTTCGTCACCTCAGTGTTAAACGATAATGTCCTCCAATACCACGGATAATTTACCGTGCAGGAACTGGTGATCAACAGCAACTGTTAATTTGGACAATAAGATGTACGGTCGTATGAGTGTCGTCACCCACAATTCCAGTCTACACATTGATACAAATCGAATCTAATGTACTGATTCCATGATCGCTCGAAGATTTGCTTATGCTCACACATGTAGTTAATACGGTAATTTATTATCCGATTCTGGGTGGATTCTGAATATGGTAGAACTTCAATATGACATACTGATCTTGTGGTACCTGATCATGCAGAAATGACCAGGCAAGAGCGTAGTTCATACCGTCAGCAATTCCATTCCTTCCGACGTTTATTTCAGGATCATCTTCTACTCGTCTCAACATTCGCTGCTCCACATCCGGCGCGCTTTCTCAGCATGATTTATAGCAATCTCCGGTCATTTTTGACAAAGATATTGTGCCTAAAAATCAATGGAACAATGTTTTGGAGATATACAGATAGAATGCCGCGCTGAGGATCTCTTTCGGCGTACATGATACATGCATGCCGATTAATGCAACCTGCTAAACTATAGCAGAATACCAGGTCTGTCGTTTCCCGAGTAGTCTTCGTTCTAGCACTAGAAGCAATCACCAATCTTGTTCAGATTCCAGCACAACCCCAAAGCGATACGTTCGGAAATGGGTGATGCGGGCTCAGTTGCAAATGCCTTGTTTGACATTAGTGTCACAGAATTAAGTACCGAGGCCAACAAAAACAGTATGAAATGAACAACGAACGTCGACAGTAAGACAATCCACACCAATTAGTACTGACTTTTCTCGACGCAAGTAAAATGTCGTATTTCAACAAGTATTTATTATCGCACATAATTTTTGAAATATATATATCAACAAAGTTTTAGAAGAATGGAATTCTAAATACCGCAACAGGATGGACCCGGAAAGGAACAATTTCACTAACATTGTTTTATTTGCGGGAGACAAGGTTCTCCTAGCAGACAGTGAAAGCACTTTACAAGAGAATGTGTTTAAACTGAATAATGTTTTACGAATTTATCGAATGACTATGTCTCTAAATGAATCAAAAGCAGTGGCAATGGAAAGAAGACACGTAAGAAAAATAAAAATACCGAGAAACAATAAGATAACAGAACAAGAAAATTCGTGTAGATATGTCGAGACGGATGTATCAATATACAAAACTAATTCGTATGTGGTTCAAAATATACAGAAATATCATCCTACAAGTGGTTTTATAAGGAGGCACCTTGGCAGAACTATGAGGAAAGAGCTGGCAGTAAGGTTGCTCAACGTTCTTAAGCCTGCTCTTATGTGTGGTAGCGAAAAGGAGAGGAACAAGGAATTGAAGCAGCTGACATGAGATTTCTTGTGCCATTTCTTGGATTAACATCTAGTGATAAAAGTGAAAACGTAATACAGCAACTAGGTGTGGAAAGAAATGTGACAGTAGCAATTAGGTACCACACAAAAAAAGATGGTATGACCACATCTAAAGTACGCGCTATCCGTGCGTCTCTCATACCAAGCATTAAACTAGAACACAGGATATACGACGGCCAATGAAGGGATGCAGGATGGGCTAATAGCCACTCTTTGAAACTGAAGAAGAAGAACAAAATATAGCTTCGCCTAGTACTACGTCTTGTAAGAATTTTGGACACTTTTTAAAATTATACACACATCAAAAAATGTTTTGCATCATTTCTGTTCTGAGAATTCCGGAGCCTGTACAGGAAACTGGAATAGAAATCAACATAAACATCATTTCCGCCCTTTTTATTGCCTTTGAAACCACACATTGCATGTTGTACCGGAGACCTTCAGAGGTGGTGGTCCAGATTGATGTACACACCGGTACCTCTAATACTCAGTAGGACGCCCTCCTGCACTGATGCATGGTTGTATTCGTCGTGGCATACTATCCACAAGTTCATCAAGGCTCTGTTGGTCCAGATTGTCCCACTCCACAACGGCGATTCAGCGTAGATTCCATAAACAGCGCTTTTCAATCTATGCGGGGCATGTTCGATAGTGTTCTTGTCTGGAGGCCATGCTGGCCACTCTAGTCGAGCGATGTCATTATCCTGAAGGAAGTCATTCACAAGATGTGCACTATGGGGGCGCGAATTGTCGTCCAGGAAGACGAATGCCTCGCCAGCATGCTGCCGATATGGTAGCACTATCGGTAGGAGAATGGCATTCACGTATCATACAGCCGTTACGGCGCCTTCCATGACCACCAGAGGCATACATCAGCCAACATAATACCACCCCAAAAGAGCAGGGAACCTCCTCCTAGCTGCACTCGCTGGACGGTGCGTCTAAGGCGCTCAGCCTGACCGTGTTGCCTCCAAATACATCAACGACGATTTTCTGGTTGAAGGCATATGCGACACTCATCTGTGAGAGAACTTGATGCCAATCCTGAGCGGTCCATTCGGCATGTTTATTGGGCCCATCTGTACCACACTGCATGGTGTCATGGTTGCAAAGGTGGACCTCGCCATGGACGTCGGGAGTGAAGTTGTACATCATGCAGGCTACTGAGCACAGTCTGAGACGTAACACGACGTTCTGTGGCTGCACGAGAAGCATTATTCAACATGACGGCGTTGCTGTCAGGGTTCCTCCGAGCCATAATCCATAGGTAGCGGTCATCGAATGCAGTAGTAGCCCTCTGCGAGGTACTTCATCGACAGTTGCTATCTCCTATACCTCCATGTCCGAACAACATCGCTTTGGTTCACTCTGAGACGCCTGGACACTTCCCTTGTTGAGAGCCCTCCCTGGCACAAAGTAACAATGCGGACGCGATCGAACCGCGGTATTGACCGTCTAGGCACGATTGAACACAGACAACACGAGCTGTGTACCTCCTTCCTGGTGGAATGACTGGAACTGATCGGCTGTCGGACCCCCTCCCTCTAATAGGCGCTGCTCACGCATGGTTGTTTACATCTTTGGGCAGGTTTACTGACATCTCTGGACAGTCAAAGGGATTGTGTCTGTGATACAATATCCACAGTCAACGTCTATCTTCAGGAGTTCTGGGAACCAGGGTGATGCAAAACTTTGATGTGTGTACATTGCATACTTTATAACGAATTTTGAAACGTGTCGAGGGTAAAGGTCACTGCGGTAACGGATTGCTAAACTGAGACAACGCTTAGGACTGAAGAAATCTACACGTACACAGTGATAAGGTTATCTTACGCGGTCGCCTCCATAATAAGCTCTCAACAGAACGCATGGCTAATAGAGCATCATTTTACCGGGGTCTGGTAGCATCAAAATGGTCCAAATGGCTCTGAGCACTATGGGACTTGACTACTGTGGTCATGAGTCCCCTAGAACTTAGAACTACTTAAACCTAACTAACCTAAGGACATCACACACATCCATGCCCGAGGCAGGATTCGAACCTGCGACCGTAGCTCTGGTAGCATCACAGAGTGGTATGGACTGATGGACTGGCAAGTATACGAATGTACCGCGTCCATTTTGTTGTTTCTAATCGGTTTGGTCACTTCTAGCTTTCATTCAGTTGAATTTTATAAAATTTGTGTAATCGAACATCCAAGCACTGTATATTGGTTATCTCGGGAGTGGTCAAAGGCACTTTGTGTAAGACACACAGGATCCATGTGCGTCATCGCCCTGATAGGGCGCAAGGTCTTTCCTTTTCATATTTCCTGTTTCATTGACACGTGAGTCATGTGCTTTGAGCTCGTTTAGAATCTCAAATATTGAGATATACACTCTAATTTTTAAAATAAAACGACGCACCACGAAGAAATTATCCAAATGGGACGGAAATCGGTAGTAGACGTGATGCGCATGTACAGAAACACAAATTATTAGAGTCTCAGAAAATCTGTATGATTTATTCAACAGAAAGATAAGAATATGGCGAAAACCACGAACATCATTTGTTGGACGAAAATCATGAAAACAAATACTCCAGACCGATATTACACGTAAGTGCCATCCCAGTGCAAATCTGTAACGCAACCGTCTGCGTGGCGTGCTTATAATTATGTATTATTTATATTTTAGGACAACTAATCAATAAAAATAACGCACCACCGCACCACATGTTCTAATGAAAGCATGCAAGCCGTCTCTGACGATGAATTGTAATGATTCGATATCGGTAATGGTACCTTCTGAATAAAGGAAGTTAAAATAAATTTGTGGCTGGTTGCTGTCTCAACACCATCAACATTTCTTTTCAAATAACAGCCAAGGTCTCCAACCATGTCATCATATGACAAAATTGCAGAAAGAACTTCACCAATGGATCGACTGAATAACGCGCTGGTGGATCTGGGACTCTTACGCAAGCAGTTATTGGGCTTGGCATACTTTTATAGAGTTGTTGGATGTTCTCCTGAGGGATATTGGGCCAAATTCTGTCCAATTGGAGCGTTAGATCGTCAGACTGCTGAAATGGCTGGAGGTCCCTGCCTATAATGCTCCAAACGTTCTAAGGCGGAAGATATCCGACGCCCTTGCTGGACAAGGTACGGTATGGCAAGCAGGGAGACAAGCAGTAGAAACTCTCGCCGTGTGCGGGCGGGCATTATCTTACTGAAATGCAAGCCCACGATGGCTTGCCACGAAGGGCAACAAAATGGGGTGTAGAATATCGTCGACGTACTGCTCTGCTGTAAGGGTGCCGCGGATGATAATCAAAGAGGTCCTGCTATGAAAAGAAATGGGACCGCAGACCATCGCTCATAACTGTGCGCCGTACGGCGGGCTACAGTCAGGCTGCTATACCACCGCTGTCCAGAGCGTCTACAAGCAAATCTTCGCTGGTCGTTGGGGCTCAGTTCGAAGCGGGTGTCATCACTGAAGACAGTTCTACTCCAGATTAAGCTTATCAAATGGTTCAAATGGCTGTAAACACTAGGGGACTCAACATATGAGGTCATCAGTCCCATAGACTTACAACTACTTAAACCTAACTAGCCTAAGGACATCACACACATCCATGCCCGAGGCAGCATTCGAACCTGCGACCGCAGCAGGCGGTTCCGGACTGAAGCGCCTAGAACCGATCGGCCACAGCGGCCGGTATTAAGCTTATCCATTACCGATATTTTAGAACCTGTGGCTGTTAACTGAATGTAAATATACTATGTGTTCAAAGGTATGCGGACACCTGCCTGTGGCGCCCTCCATCGGTAATGCTGGAATTCAGTATGGTGTTGGCCCACCCTTAGCCTTGATGGTAGCTTCCACTCTCGCAGGCATACGTTCAATCAGATGCTGGAAGGTTTCTTGGGGAATGGAAGCCCATTCTTCGCTGAGTGTTGCACTGAGGACAGGTATCGATGTCCGTCGGTGAGGCCTGGCACGAAGTCGGCGTTCCAAAGCATCCCAAAGGTGTTCCATAGGACTCAGGTCAGGACTCTGTGCAGGCCAGTCCATTACAGGGATGTTATTGTCGTGTAACCACTCCGCTACAGGCCGTGCACTATGAACAGGTGCTCGATCGTGTTGAAAGATGCAATCGCCAACCCAGAATTGGTCTTCAACAGTAGGAAGCAAGAAGGTACTCAAAACATCAATGTAGGCCCCTGCTGTGATAGTGCCACGCAGAACAACAAGGAGTGCAAGCCCCCTGCATGAAAAACACGACCACACCATAACACCACCACCTCCGAATGTCACTACTGGCACTACACCCGCTGGCAGATGACGTTCACCAGGCATTCGCCATACCCATAACCTGCCACCGGATTGCCACATTGTGTTCCGTGATTCGTCACTCCACACAACGTTTTTCCAATGTTCAATCCTCCAATGTTTATGCACCTTACACCAAGCGAGGTGTCTTTTGGCATTTACCGGCGTGATGTGTGGTTTATGAGCAGCCGCTCGACCATGAAATCCAAGTTTTCTCACCTTCCGCCTAACTGTCATAGTACTTGCAGTGGATCCTGATGCAGTTTGGAACTTCTGTGTGATGATCTCGATAGATGTCTGCCTATCAAACATCACGACCCTCTTCAACCGTCGGCGGTCTCTGTCAGTCAACAGAGGAGATCGGCCTGTAAGCTTTTGTGCTGTACGTGTCCCTTCACGTTTCCACTTCAGTATCACATCGGAAACAGTGGACCTATGGATGTTTAGTAGTGTGGAAATCTCGTGTACAGACGTATGACACAAGTGACACACAATCACCTGACCACGTTCGAAGTCCGCGAGTTCCGCTAAGCGACCCATTCTGTTCTCTCACGATGTCTAATGACTACTGAGGTCGCTAATACGGAGTATCTGGCAGTAGGTGGCAGCGCAATGCACCAAATATGAAAAATGTATGTTTCTGGGGGTTTCCGGATACTGTCTATCACATAGTGCCCATACCGTCGGAAGGCAGCAGCCAGCATTATGCTAAACATAATTATGTAATTTTAGCATAATGCTGGGTGCCCATACTGTCGCAAGCCAGCACCCAGTATTAGGCTAGAAATAATGATGTAACATCCATTCAATAAGATTCCAGGTCGAAAATGTGGCGTTACCGCCCGTTTACATTAAAAAATAATCAAACCTCTTCACCCCACATTTTTCACGATGGCTAAGGCAAGGACAGCACCATCAGGGCTGTGTGGCACAAACCATATGAAGACGCCCACTAACTTCCAACATAAACGTTTCACAGTAACATATGTGCCGCTAAGTATTGTACTAACTGTCACATACATGCCACATACGAGTCTTGCTTTCATTGCTGACTATAGTTTACATCTGTTTTCATTTTTTTAATTTGTCAAAAAGAATTTCAGTAATACGATTTCTAACAAAAGTTACTTTGGCCTAATCGCTGATAGAAACGAATAACATTATCACTAAGATGGCTCTGCTGTGGAATCTCTGTTCCTCATGCTGAACTTCACCTTTATTCTTCAGTAATCAAAAGTTGCCTTCGTAACGAGATGGCGAAATATTCTAAACGCTTTTATCCATCGAAGGAAAACCGTTTAATCTCTGCACCCACAGACAGCTAGATATCATACCGGTCTCTAAGCTTCGTTAAACATAGGCTACGGATTACTAGCGCCAGACAAAATAAGGAAAAAGAATCGTGGATAAATTGCGACCATGTAGGCGGGACGCATGACTGAGTCGGCGGCCGCTACAACACGGAGGTAGTCGTGAGAGGAAGCCTTAATGAGCGCGGCGGGCCAGATGCTGCTAGGGTTCAGCGCCTGCGCCCACTCACCCGGCATGATGATGCATAACCGAGGACGGGCGGACGCGCCGGTGAAAACGCGATCACAAACTACAGCGGACAGCAGCGAAACGCAACTTTCGGTTTCTTATGCGAAAGTGAACTAGTCCTCGTCGCGCACTGCCGCAACTTCTCTGACAGTGGGACGCGCGGACGGTTAACTGAGTCAAAGCACTATTATCAACCTCTGTAAATAGAACCCTCACGTTTGTGAGAAAATTCACTAACATTGCCACCAAATCAACTATCCGACGTTATACTTACATGGATATGGACACCATATACGTTTAAGTATATAGTTCTGGCAATACCGGCCATGATCTCCTTCTTCTGTGCGGATGCATACATATTCCCTGAACTCTTACAGGACTTGGTAATAAAGTCGTCCACGAGTAATGAGTGTGTTGGGGTCGGACACTACGAATGTAGTGTGTGGACGTACAAGGTGAGAATGTGGGTCTCACGGGAGGGGTGCGCGAAATAGTCCCTGCAGTCGCACTATCCTCTGTGCCCTCGGTGGCTCAGACATACGGAGTCATACGAAATACAGGACTTACTTTTCCAATTTTTTAGGAAGTGTTTTTCACAATCCGCCCGACAGCTGGGGTGTCCCAGAACTGAGAAGACTCCTGCAGCAGATCGACTAGAGACAGTACTGCGCGGCTCAATTATATTGGCATATAGCACACTGAGAAGAAAACTGGCCCCTATCTGCTGGCGCCAGTTATGACTGGATTATGTTAACGTGAAAAAACACACACACACACACACCACACACACACACACACACACACACACACACACACACACACACACACACACAACGATGGTAAACACCGAAACCGCCTCAGATAATGGTCCTTCGAATGGTCGATGCAGGAGAAATACATGCCGCCCACAATGGCAGACATGGTCAAGATTATATGGCTGTCTGCCAGATTTATGATGCGACACCGCGTGCTGCAGGGACTGTGATGCAGATGATAACTTCATTTTCACTCCCGCCCATGACTAGGATTGTCATTTACTTTATTCATGTTACAAAAAAAAGAAAAAAAAGTGGGCGGCCTTTACGTTGATTTTATGGTTTCCAAATTGTTTTTGCAGTCTCGATACTTTTCATATTCCTAGGACAGCACAATTGTACGAATAAAGATTGTATGTTTACCCTGCCTTCCTGATAAAAAAAAAAAGGGCGCGTTGTTGGACCATAAAGCGGAGGAACCTCGTTTTTATTTTTATTTTATTTTTCCTAAACAAAAAAAAGTGGTAATCGTCGTACATTTAAAAAAAAGTGTTAATCGTCGGGTAAAAAAAAAAAAAAATAAGTGGCCAGCACGACGGAATGTCATACGTAACGGCCCGGGTTCAATTCCCGGCTGGGTCGCAGATTTTAATAATAATAAAAAAAAGTGGTTAGCACATTACAAAAGAAAAAAAATGGTGGATAGAGCGTCTGCCATGTAAGCAGCAGATCCCGGGTTCGAGTCCCGGTCGGGGCATACATTTTCACCTGTACCCGTTGATATATATCAACGCCCGTCAGCAGCTGAAGGTACTGAATTATTTCAAATTTCGATCCGACGTTATCGTTATTCTTATAAACAAGTCTTCCTTCTAGGGTCTAGTTTATCTTACATCTTCGAGTTTCTGTATACAGCGTGTTTAAGCACTTCACCAAGAAATGCAGTGCACACACAAACGATCATTTCAAATTGTATTCTGTTGAGTGTGAATTAGGAGTATGAGACATCTCTAAGATACTGAAAATGAATAACAAATTCTGTAAAAAAATTACAATGAAAAACGCGTAAAAAGATAACGTTTAAAACGAAAAGTACTGCGATCCGTACAAAATATACAGACGGAAAAAATCACAACGCCAAAAATAAATAAAGTAATGAAATTTCGGGAATACGTTTGTCTATATAACATGTTTAAGTGACAAACGTTGCAAGGTCACAGGCTAATGTAAGTATGAGATAAGCCGTTGCAAATGTGAAATGCTGGTACATTAAAAACCGGTGCAACGGCCAGAAAGTCGAATGCAAGTATACAAACGTTCATGCATTCTGCTGTACAGGTGCCGGATGTCAAAAAATGGCTCTGAGCACTATGGGACTTAACATCTATGGTCATCAGTCCCCTAGAACTTAGAACTACTTAAACCTAACTAACCTAAGGACATCACACAACACCCAGCCATCACGAGGCAGAGAAAATCCCTGACCCCGCCGGGAATCGAACCCGGGAACCCGGGCGTGTGCCGGATGTCAGTTCAATGCCTGTTGCACATGGTCGGTCAGTACAGGTGCGACTAATGATGTCTGCGGACGACACTGGAGTTGCCGTCTGATGAGGTCCCATACGTGCTCGATTGGAGACCGATACGGTGATCGATAAGGCTTAGGAAACATGTCGACACTCTGTGGTGTGATTATCCTACAGTATAGCTGGATGAATTTATTGCAATCGAAGATGAGCGTCAATTATGACAAACAAACGAAGCCATTTTGGAGATGGTTCAGAGATCACAAGAGTGCATCGATGTAGACGGTGACGACGAATTTGAAAAAGAAATTAACACTGCAGGTCCTATCCCCACTAGATCAGAAATACGGAGCGAAGCAAAAACCATATACAGCTATTTAGATGTGCATTCGGATGGCGCAAAGAATAAGACGGTGGAAGATTTCTAACAGTTTATTAAAAAAAATTGATAACACCCCTCCCCCCCCCCCCCCCCCACCAAAAAAAATTGTGTTTTAAATTCTAGCAGGAAATCGAATACCTGTACTGTAATTCGACCTATCTTGTCTAAGAGTATTGAGGCTGGGTCCTGAAACTCTCAAATTCCTCACATTTTATATTGTCCCTTAATACATTTCTTCCCATAGTGCCGATAACAAGATTGTCTCTGATTGTCATTGCTATGTCCGTCGTCAGATATGGTACAGAGCTATACAGATTGGTCATGAACAATCTGACAAACTTGTTTGGGTGTTGCAGGGGAGGTTGCGCTGACAAACACCTGTTAAGAAAAATATTCGACACTTTGTGCCATTTCCGAGTCATATAATTAGCCAATCAGGTCGTCGCGCGCGCAGATTCAGGCAGCCTGCCAGAGATAGTGCCACCCAACTTCTTCTTCGTTTGGTTTACTCAAACTGAACCAACTTAGCTTTTTCTCACCTCGCTTAAATTTATCACTTCCGAAAAAGGAACGTTTTAACTGTAATGAGCATTTGGATACGTGGTAACTTGCGTGGCCACAGACGTCCGTGCATTACCGCATTTTACTACGCTTAACTACTTGAATTTGGGCGCGCTACGACCTGATAGGCTAACTCCAATGCTAAATAAAACGAAAACGGCGCAGCGTATTGAGTTTTTTCCTTAACAATAATTTCTTAGCACTTCGTCCCCTGCAACACAATTACAAGCTTTTAAGTCAGTTTATGACCACCCTGTACATCCGACGCCGCCACACGACAGGGCCAGTCTCCCGAGTGAGGCCACACAGGGCGCATCTAACAAATGGTTCAAATAGCTCTGAGCACTATGGGACTTAACATCTGAAGTCATCAGTCCCCTAGACTTAGAACTACTTCAAGCCAACTAACCTAAGGATTTCACGTACATCCATGTCCGAGGCAGGATTCGAACCTGCGACCGTAGTAGCCGCGTGGTTCCGGACTGAAGCGCCTAGAACCGCTCGGCGACAGCGGCCGGCTGCACACCTAACAGGAGCCATATTATGCTTCCGCCGTGAGTCACACAAGTAGTCCCATCTATCCAGCATACTTAGGCCCACACTCCACAGAAGGCTTTGATAACAGATAATACATAAAGCTCTGTACAGGGAAAGAACGACCAATTTGACAGTGGCCGCCATTTTGGTCCACTGCACCACTGGTGATACATTGACTTCTGCAGCATATTTAGCCGTATATATCAAAGAAGGGCACTCATCTGTCTAATGCACTGCTAAAACTCATCAGTTGCCTTAAACGGAACATGTCGAATATTTAGCAACAAAAAACTTCAACAAATATAAGCGTAATGAGTCGAAGAGCATTTGTTGTGGCAAGCATGAAACACAGTTTCTTCCCTGCTATCCTTTATTAATAGAGAAAGCAGATTTTGCAGTTTTTGTTGCGGTATCGAGTTTGAACACCTGTGTTCGTAATTAGCGTTAAATTGGTCCTATCCAATAGTCAGCAGGACAAAAGGGAACCATTATTAGTTCCGCAAGAGAAAGAAAAAATCCATCGCTAATCGACTTACTTCTTGTTCCTGCAACTCGGTACTACGAAAATTCGCCAATGTCTCTTTTGTTATACGAAATAAAGCAATTGATTCAAATTTATATGCGCGGTACGTTAGTAAATAGAATTGATGAACGTGCCTATATGGTTACGCATGCTTTATTTTTTTGTCAGATCTATCCCATAAAATTTTGTCTGCAAATTTTTCTATGACACTAGGAGAATGATTACGGAAGTACAAGACAATACAATATTTTTAAAATGTGTTCGAATAAAACTAGGCCTACGATCAAAAGTAGGCAGACGGAAACAGTAACAGCTGTATTTCTCTCAATATACTTACATTAGCGACCAAGTTGCATTAGTAATAATTCACCTGGTACCGTTAATGATTACTGACTAAAAGGTCGTACGTTCCGTACCTGCGTAGTGCAAATTTTTCTTTTCTTTTTTGTACATTACATTGTGTGAAACAAAGTACAATTTATGATTGTGAGCATCGTAAATATAAGTTTAAACCACACTCTACAGTCAATCAGCTCAAATTTTTTACCATTCATGGTAACTTCTACATCTACATCTCGTACATCCATACTCCACAAGCCACCTGACGGTGTGTGGCGGAGGGCACCTTGAGTACCTCTATCGGTTCTCCCTTCTATTCCGTCTCATATTGTTCGTGGAAAGAAGGATTGTCGGTATGCCTCTGTGTGGGCTCTAATCTCTCTGATTTTATCCTCATGGTCTCTTCGCGAGATATACGTAGGAGGGAGCAATATACTACTTGACTCTTCGGTGAAGGTACGTTCTCGAAACTTTAACAAAAGCCCGTACCGAGCTACTGAGCGTCTCTCCTGCAGAGTCTTCCACTGGAGTTTATCTATCATCTCGTAACGCTTTCGCGATTACTAAATGATCCTGTAATGAAGCGCGCTGCTCTCCGTTGGATCTTCTCTATCTCTTCTATCAACCCTATCTGGTACGGATCCCACACTGTTGAGTAGTATTCAAGCAGCGGGCGAACAAGCGTACTGTAATCGGATTGCATTTCCTTAGGATTCTTCCAATTAATCTCAGTCTTGCATCTGCTTTACCGACGATCAACTTCATATGATCATTCCATTTTAAATCACTCCTAATGCGTACTCCCAGATAATTTATGGAATTAACTGCTTCCAGTTGCTGACCTGCTATATTATAGCTAAATGATAAGAGATCTTTCTATGTATTCGCAGCACATTACACTTCTCTACATTGAGATTCAATTTGTACGGTACCACTCACCATTTTTCGTTTTATGTGCTAACAGTGGCAGTTTTATATCTAAGATTTCTATTTTGTAATTAAGTTTCCATTAAACCATCCTATTAGTTCTTCTGACTTTTCTTTTCTTCGAATGGATTGGAAACTAAGTAACAGAAATGTAAGAAGGAGGCAAAGACAAAAGGCCAGAAATGAATAAAATTAACTGAATGCATAAGTCGAGTTCATGAACCTTCCCCACTGCGATCAATATTCTACTTCTTGTTGCATCTCTCCCTTCATAAGGAATTCTGTACAGTTTTCCTCCCTTTTCGCCTCGAAACGGACAGCCAAAGGCACAGCACTGAGGCATTACTGTGCTTAAAACTTGGAAGATACAGAACACTTCCTATGCTTCACACGTAACGCTTGGGCCCACAATGGCTGCTAATTTCATGTGACGCGGTTTCAGCCAATCCTGAACTGCGGACGGCGGCAGACGCAGGGGGAAAGGATGACCAAAAAATGTTCAAATGTGTGTGAAATCTTACGGGACTTAACTGCTAAGGTCATCAGTCCCTAAGCTTACACACTACTTATCCTAAATTATCCTAAGGACAAACACAAATATCCATGCCCGAGGGAGGACTCGAACCTCCGCCGGGACCAGCCTCACAGTCCATGACTGCAGCGCCCCAGACCGCTCGGCTAATCCAGCGCGGCAAGGATGACCACACTTTTCCTATACAGAGCTTTAATACTACATCCTGCTTCGGACCGACATCAGACAAATAGTTCGCAAACCAACATTCATCCACCAACCGTGGATTAAAGATCGCAATCTTAGAGGACGCACAGCTTCACTCGGCCTGTGCCTCACGTTGCCACAGTCATCGCACAGTTTCACAATACGAGGGACGTTCAGTAAGTAACTGAACACATTCTTTCTCTTGGCCAATTTCGGTTGAAAAAATGCGGAAATTGTTGTGGAACATTGTGGAATATTTCCGTTTCAGTCCCTATAGTTCCATGAAGTTCCGATACGTGGCAGCGCTGTACGTAACCTTCAAAATGGGATCTGTGAAGCAGGTGCGTTCGTAGCGGCGAGCTGTCATTGAGTTGTTTTGGGCGGAGAACCAGAGTATTGCAGATATCCATAGGCGGTTGCAGCATATCTACGGAGACCTGGCAGTGAGCAAAGCACGGTGAGTCGTTGGGCGAGACATCTGTCATCATCGCAACAAGGTCGCACAAACCTCTCCGATCTCCTGCGTGCTAGCCGGCCGCGCAAAAGCTGTGACTCCTGCATTGTTGGAACGTGCAGTCACTCTCATTCGAGTTAATCAAAACACTTCGCTGACAGCTGGACGTCTCTGTTGTTAGTGCTCAGAAAATTTCATTGGACTTTCTTCCTCATCCGCCCTACAGCCAGGATCTTGCGTCTTCCAACTATTTAGCACAATGAAGGATGCTCTCCGCGCGAATCAGTATGTGGCTGATGGGAAGATTAGTGATGCAGCTCCGACGTCGACAAATAGTGTGTTGAACGGAGATTATGTTGAAAAACTGGGTTTTGCAGAAAAAAAAGTAGGGAATAATATGGTGCATTGGAATCCTCAATAAAACCAACCTCCTTTCAGAAAAAAAATGTATTGCATTACTTATTGCATCCCCTTCGTAGTGCCAAGTGTCGCCGTGTGCGTTAATAACAGAGCTTGTCACCGATACTGTGCTTGAATCTCTCTTGCCACAGGGTTTCACGGTTTGCTGTTCTTTTCTAACTTTTCATCTTCACACTTTCATCCACTTACTAGCTGTTTTGCATTGTTTCGAGCTTGTCGTGACCAGTAGCCACTTCTTCCTTGACATCCTCGAACTTACACGCAAGTATTCTTTTTTCATGATCTATACTAGATGGCACCCGTGAGATGAAGGAATAGCCTCTGACTTCCACAAGAAAGCCTTTCTTTATTTGAGCTTCATGACTGGCATTCATATTTTATTACTGGACGTCTGGTATCATTTCCTCACTTCTTCTTTTTCTACCAATGGAGTACGATTGGTACTCTTAGTCTCGCGCCTGGGGCTTCAAGTATGAGCACCCTGCTACAATTCGACCTGTCTTGTTCCTAATACTGTAATTCGTCCAGTTCAAATGGCTCTGAGCACTATGGGACTTAACATCTGAGGTCATCAGTCCCCTAGAACTTAGAACTACTTAAATCTAACTAACCTAAGGACATCACACACATCCATGCCCGAGGCAGGATTCGAACCTGCCACCGTAGCATCAGCGCGGGTCCGGACTGAAGCGCCTAGAACCGCTCGGCTACCGCGGCCGGCTGTAATTCGTCTGGAAAGAGCAGAAATTCTATACACGGATACTGTGCTTCAGTCGCGGAAAAACTCAGAGAAGGAACAGACTTACCAAAGATAGCAGGGTACCAGTTCAAGCCGCTGTTAGTAACAAACACTCTACGTTTTATACCCAGGTGAAGGTGTAGATACGGCCTAGCCTTACAGACAGATAGGTGTGTGTGTGTGTGTGTGTGTGTGTGTGTGTGTGTGTGAGTGAGAGAGAGAGAGAGAGAGAGAGAGAGAGAGAGAGAGAGAGAGAGAGCGGCGGTTCTTCCCGGTTATATGCTACTTTTTGTTGACTACTCCATTTCGTGGGTACTAGCACAAGCCCATGTTTTTGCCGCGTTAAACTGCAAGTAACTTCCAAATATACAATTTCCCACCTTTTCAAGTTTCATGTACAACTTAATTTACCTCCTCGAATGTTTACGGTTGGGTAGCATCTGCTGAGTCACCTGCATGGATGAAGCATCTCTTCACGAACGTCTGCAGCTGGATTGTCGTTCGCGTGTATGTTATACGGCAAACTATCCTGAGCGAGTTTTCTCTTCTTGCTCCTATTTGTTTTCAGGGTGACATATAACCACTGCCCCTGCAGGAAACATTGGAAGATCATTGTTGAGCAGTAATCCATTGTGGCAGCATGCAGCTCTGAACTAATCAAGGCCGCGCAGAGTGGCCGCGCGGTTTGAGGCCTCATGTCACGGACTGCGTGGCCCCTCCCACCGGAGGTTCGAGTCCTCCCTAGGACATGTGTGTGTGTGTGTGTGTGTGTGTGTGTGTGTGTGTGTGTGTGTGTGTTGTCCTTAGCGTAAGTTAGTTGAAGTAGTGTGTAAGTCTAGGGACCAATGACCTAAGCAGTTTGGTACCTTAGGAATTCACACACATTTGAACTAATCACACCATATGATTGCCGAACTGGTTTCTCTTGCCGTACTACTTCGTTGGACTGAAAGCTCCTCATTTTCGCCGGTCTGTGCTTGTTCCTTAATCTGCTGCTGGTGGTAACTTCGTCCTTTTTTAACATTATTCATCATTCCAAGTCTTCCTTTTCCTTTCCCTCTCTTTCTGCAACCTCTCCTTCTATGACTCCACGCTGCAGCCAGTTTCATCGTAGTATATATCCCAGCCAAGAAACATTCCTCATTTTTATCATGTCCACTAGGTTTATTTCCTTTCCTATTGTTAAAAGTATTATTTCGCTCGTCAGTCTATCAACCCATCTCACATTTAGCATTTTCTACACAACTTTATTTTAAAACTACCGAAGTATTTTTCCTCTTTTTTTAAACTAAGCAAGTTTTCCTGCTCTTACTTTGTGGCTATCGATTATTGGTTGCCACGCCATACTACACCACAGACAAAACACTTGGCATATCTATTTCTTTACTGTATCGGAATTTTTGTAGTTGTCAACAAAACTTTCCCTTTTTCAAAGATCTTTTACCCATAGATATTCTGCGTCTTATTTCCTCGACACAGCTTTTGTCTCTGGCCAAACTTCAGACGTACTTAACAGATCTTACTAGTTCCAAAGTCTTTCCTTCCAACGACATTTTGCCGGGACGTTAATGTCTGAGGATTATCGTCACTTTTCTGCACTGCCTGAGAAAAAATGTGAAGCGCGCAGAAGAAATTGTCGGATGTTATTGTAACTTCATACACGTACACACATTCGGCAGGTACGTAAATTCTCTATGACTGGTAGAACGGCCGCCACAGCGTTTAGTGTTGCTATTAGGCCTAGTACGGTATATAAGGGATGTGAGCAGTGTCAGATGTTGGGTGCTCCCTGTGGAAAGCACAGATGTTCTCCCTACTCGTATGAGACAGCACTGTCAGCACCTGACAATATAGAAATTTCTCTTAATTAGAGGTAGGAAGGAGACATCTGTATTTGCTTTCAAGAAACTTTTAATAGCCAACAAGCAAAGATTATTAAAAGCAAATACAAAAAAAAAGGTTCAAATGGCTCTGAGCACTATGGGACTTAACTTCTGAGGTCATCAGTCCCCTAGAACTTAGAACTACTTAAACCTAACTAACCTAAGGACACCACACACGTCCATGCCGGAGGCAGGAATCGAACCTGCGACCGTAGCGGTCTCGCGGTTCCAGGCTGTAGAGCCTAGAACCGCCCGGCCACCACGACCGGCAAAGCAAATACAAATCGCACTGAAAGAAACTTAATGATTGTACATGTATTCTATGTAAATGCATCACGTTACAGATCAGAACATGATAGTCTTAATTGTTGAAGAGTATTGCATGCCATGTTGCCTATTAAAAGTTTCCTCGGCACCTGACAGTTTGGAAAGAGGTCTGATTGTGGATATCCGCTAGGCAGGTTGGTCAAATGGAATCCCTGAAACATTCTGAGACATCCTGTACCATTGGTCGGAGCCTAGCCGGACTACAGAATTACCATCGCATGCGTGGGGTACCATTAACACCCCAACACAGACAGCTTCGTTTGGGATGGTGCCCTGAACGGGATTATGGACTTCTGATGAATGGTGTCGCATTGTCTTTAGTTATCGCGGTTCCGCACTACCTCGCATAGCGCCGAGTATTGCGGCGACTTGGGAAGATGTCCTATTACTCCAATGTTTTGGAGAGGGACAGTGGTTTCACTGCTGCCGTCATCTGTTGGGTGCCATAGAGTATTACTTCAGGTCACGGGTGCTAAAGTTGGAGAGAATTCTGCCGGCTCAGTGGTACGACACGGACACCCTGCGTCCTCATGCGATACCTCTCATGCATCATCATCTTGATGCCATTTATCAACTGAACAATACTCGTGCACATATGTCATGAGTCTCGATGAACAGTCGGTGTGATGTTGAGATACTTCCATGTCCAGCCAGATTCCTAGACCTGTCCGCGATAGAACATGTGTTGGGCCAACTCGGACAACTTCATCCCAGAGCCATTATTCGGGATATCAAGAACCAGTTACTAGAGTTGTGGGCCAGTTTGTATCAGGAGAGGATACAACGGTTTAGTATACTCTTCAGTCTGAATCAGTTCATGCATCCAAGCCAGAGTGATTGCGAGATCTTAATAGTAAGTGGTCTTGCAGTGTCAAGTTTTCTGTAAATTGTCTTGCTTTTGTAATCGCTTAAATAACACCCCATACCGTCTCATCCCGGGAAGTTTCATTTCGTTTCCCCCTCCACTTTTGTGAGGCGGTGACTATTTATCCTACACGTGGCTCTTGTAATATCTGTATCTTTTGGCACTGTGTTGCCTGCGTTGCCTCAGCCGGTTTCTACCTGCCCAGGCACGGACCAATGCCAGAAAATGCTCACCTCGATTATCTGCACATTGACGGTAACTTAGGTACAGAATAGCAATCGAAAACAATAGAACGTGAGGCGGCCATCTATTAACTGCAAGCTGTAGTGTCTGTACGATACAGCTCTAAATCGCGACAGGGTAGCCTCGTACTGCGCCATAAATCATCATTACGCACATTCACAGGTGTCGACAGGCTCTGGTAGTGATTAGAAGGTCCGGTCGCGCCAGTGTGTCAGAGTGTTTTGTAATTGCCTTTAGTGCCGGCCGGGCATCGATTCATACCGCGCGCCCTCGCAGCCCTAATGTGTTTGCGAGCCAGCCAGTGCCGACAGCAAGCCAGTCCCAGGCGTCAACATTAGCGCGTGGCGTCGTGGCCGGGTCAATGCCATCCCCGCCGCCTAATTGCACGACTGAGCGGCGGTGCCGGCTGCCCACAGCCGCGAGTCCAGACAAGGCGTGCCTCGTGAAAGTAAAAGCCCTTCCAAATGATGGCCGCTTTCGTCGGGCACTCGGGCACGCGAAGTGGTCAGGCGACGACACAAATAACGAGAGGGCACATCATTCACGCAACCAAAACGCTCTCAATTGTTGCCGTCGGGCTGCAGTCTGCACGACTCCGAACATAAATTAGTCCGCGCATACTGCCATAAACAGGAGCGAATGTGGCCTAACTACCATGGCCGAGTCGTCCGCTGTCACAGTGGCCGGCCAGGGGCATGGTAAGAGGAAACTTCCTTATAAGCACGCGAAACACGAGTAGCGCAGTTCTTGCGCAAACATCAACTACCTCATTGTTCCCTCGAGTCATTACGACTTCAATTATGACACCAATGTGAAACTACAGGTTACCCAACGGTGTAAAGCAAACATTAATCCTTTAAGTGTCACTGCTAAATACCGAGTGGTTATACACTCCTGGAAATGGAAAAAAGAACACATTGACACCGGTGTGTCAGACCCACCACACTTGCTCCGGACACTGCGAGAGGGCTGTACAAGCAATGATCACACGCACGGCACAGCGGACACACCAGGAACCGCGGTGTTGGCCGTCGAATGGCGCTAGCTGCGCAGCATTTGTGCACCGCCGCCGTCAGTGTCAGCCAGTTTGCCGTGGCATACGGAGCTCCATCGCAGTCTTTAACACTGGTAGCATGCCGCGACAGCGTGGACGTGAACCGTATGTGCAGTTGACGGACTTTGAGCGAAGGCGTATAGTGGGCATGCGGGAGGCCGGGTGGACGTACCGCCGAATTGCTCAACACGTGGGGCGTGAGGTCTCCACAGTACATCGATGTTGTCGCCAGTGGTCGGCGGAAGGTGCACGTGCCCGTCGACCTGGGACCGGACCGCAGCGACGCACGGATGCACGCCAAGACCGTAGGATCCTACGCAGTGCCGTAGGGGACCGCACCGCCACTTCCCAGCAAATTAGGGACACTGTTGCTCCTGGGGTATCGGCGAGGACCATTCGCAGCCGTCTCCATGAAGCTGGGCTACGGTCCCGCACACCGTTAGGCCGTCTTCCGCTCACGCCCCAACATCGTGCAGCCCGCCTCCAGTGGTGTCGCGACAGGCGTGAATGGAGGGACGAATGGAGACGTGTCGTCTTCAGCGATGAGAGTCGCTTCTGCCTTGGTGCCAATGATGGTCGTATGCGTGTTTGGCGCCGTGCAGGTGAGCGCCACAATCAGGACTGCATACGACCGAGGCACACAGGGCCAACACCCGGCATCATGGTGTGGGGAGCGATCTCCTACACTGGCCGTACACCACTGGTGATCGTCGAGGGGACACTGAATAGTGCACGGTACATCCAAACCGTCATCGAACCCATCGTTCCACCATTCCTAGACCGGAAAGGGAACTTGCTGTTCCAACAGGACAATGCACGTCCGCATGTATCCCGTGCCACCCAACGTGCTCTAGAAGGTGTAAGTCAACTACCCTGGCCAGCAAGATCTCCGGATCTGTCCCCCATTGAGCATGTTTGGGGCTGGATGAAGCGTCGTCTCACGCGGTCTGCACGTCCAGCACGAACGCTGGTCCAACTGAGGCGCCAGGTGGAAATGGCATGGCAAGCCGTTCCACAGGACTACATCCAGCATCTCTACGATCGTCTCCATGGGAGATTAGCAGCCTGCATTGCTGCGAAAGGTGGATATACACTGTACTAGTGCCGACATTGTGCATGCTCTGTTGCCTGTGTCTATGTGCCTCTGGTTCTGTCAGTGTGATCATGTGATGTATCTGACCCCAGGAATGTGTCAATAAAGTTTCCCCTTCCTGGGACAATGAATTCACGGTGTTCTTATTTCAATTTCCAGGAGTGTAATTAAAGTGTAGCTGTTCGCAAATTTGCAGTGCGGGCTTCCACTATCGTATAACAGCGAAACTCCGTAGATATTATAATAGCCTTAATGCGGAACCGATTTACGCTGAAAAAAATAGTTCCAATTTTTGGCCACCAGGTGCAAATGTTTTTGTATGTCCATCCTCTTAGCAGGACGTCTCTGGGACGAGGGCCGTTTACTATCGTGACAGAAAATAGAACACCTACAGCCGTTCTTATGATTTTATTTTATTTTGTCGCTACCAGTTTCGACGCTTCATTGCGTCATCTTCAGCCTGTTTTGATGCGGTACAGGTTTATACGATTCCCATGCATAACCCATCAGTTGCCAGTATTACTGGATTCGCAGATAATGTGTCAGCACTCCAACCGTGGTTGGAAGATGACGCAATGAAGCGTGGAAATTGGTAGCGACAAAATAAAATAAAACCATAAAAATGGCTGTAGGTGTTTTATTTTTTGTAACGAGGTGCAAATGTGTCGCTGTGAATGCAAGAAAGACGTATCGAAACGTTTCCACTTGTAATGGATTGGGAACGCGACGTGGGTAGACAAGGTCAAACAAGTCAGAAAGGCATAATGTTCATTTTATTAGTAACAGCCGCTTACACAATTTGTTCAGTATGAGCACCGGAGACGTCGACGAGGTGCTGCATCCGTAAAATGAAGTGATCGACAGTTGCCCGCACCAGTTCCGGTGGAATCTGAGCAACGCGCTCCTGTGTACTAGCCTTCAGATCAGGTAGAGACGAAACGTGACCCTGGTAAATGAGTTCTTTAAGATATCCCTAGAACCGAAAGTCACATAAATTCGGATCAGGTGATCTTGTGGGCCAAGCACCTGGAAAATCTCTGGAGATAACACGTTCGTGGGTGGTTGCATTACGCAGATCTTTCACCGGGCGAACGACGTACGGCGTTGCCCCATCTTGCATGCAAATAGTTGTTTCCACACAGTTGCGCTCTTTCAAAGTGGGAATCACAATCTGTACAAGGACATCTCGACAATGTGTGTGTATCCTCTTCAAAAAAGAACGAACCGAGAATAAAGGTGCTTGAGAATCTGTATCACACAATCACATACGACGAGTGCACTGGCGCTTTGCCCAACTCGCGGTTTATCAGTTACCCCACATTCGGCAGTTCTCTGAACTCACAGCACCCTGTAGTGTAAAGATGGCTCATCACTCCATAGAATATTGCCCGGTCATAAGTAACAAATGTCGATCCGTGCCAGAAACAGAAAAGCAAAGTTGTGCTGCATCGTCCCGATCTTGTACGGGTACCAGTGTAAAGTAGACCGCGAAACTTACCGTACCGTTGACCATGGGATGGACGAGCACTACCACTACGCTCGACACGTGCTGCATGGTCACTTCCAGCAACGGCAACATCGTCAATAACTTCCGCCAGGATAGGACGCCTTCTGCTTCCAGGCGCCACACCAAGCTTACCCGTGTTTCCGAATTTCATCATAACCATCTTTAAACCGTTTGATGACATCGGGCCACTCCTCAGACCTTTCAGTCGGCGATACTCTCCCAGTCAAGACCACCTACAATAAATCAGAGCCTAAGGCAGAGATCGATAGTTGACAATATGGCGACAATCGTGAGGGAAAACGAAACAGGGTGCTTGCGTTTCCGTAACGTCTGTGTAACAATGTTATCAGTGACGTTCAAGTGATTATTAGCTAAAGCATTTATTACTACCTATTATTTATGCTATATGCTGTGAATGTCATCACAAGTGCTACGCTAATATTTATTTTCTAGATTCTTTAGTACGTTCGTCATAATTGAAAGTGTAAACTGTTCTTGTGATGGCTCGTAGCTGCTGTGTACCAGGATGTAAATCCAATTATGGCAAAACATAACGATACTTCAACATTTAAGTTTCCCAAAGAAACAGAATTGGAGAACAAATGGATTAAACTAATTCATAGAGACAATATATTAAACATTTTGAACCTGAGTTTGTGGTTAGGGAAGACATTTTTCCTATGGAAAATAGTGAACTCATACTTGTGCCACGAAAAATACCAAAACTAACAAATGATGCAAATCCAACTATCTTTCCTGATCAACCTTCTTATCACACAGATCAGTTCCTAAGGAAAGGAAGAATCTTGAAGAACGTGTTCAACAGCTACTGGAACGTGATGGGTGTAGTTTCAGTAATTGGTGCGAAAATGACAATATATCTTTCAGCATTTTAAAGGCGAAGTGCAGAAAAGGAATGTTTATCCATTTACATTTTTAGTAAAGGATGACTACGTGTCTTTTATTAAATTTAAGGATGATTCAGTCAGTGATGTACCATTAATTTCAGTTTGCTTTAAGATATCAAGTTCCTTGGAAGTAAAATTGTTTCACAAAAACGTGGTTTACCTACAGAAACCTTGAAATGAATATTACAGTCTAGGGAGCAAGAGAACTTAAAATGTGACAAATGGACGAAATTCGACAATCTGGTGAGTCACATAATGCTTTTACAGATAGCTCTATTGATACCATTCACAACGTTATAATCTTAGTCAATGTTCTCGAACAGACACTGAAAGCTGGTAGTGATTTTGATGATGATACACAGCCCCTAAAATAGAATTTGTTTTGGAGCAATTACAACTCGCAATAACAAAGCAAATTACGTATTCTCCTGAGCTTTTGATATGGGCAGCAACCATTTGCTTTTTATTTACTGGTGCCTACCATCACTTGAGAAAAACAGATGTGTTAACATTGCCTCATCCTGCCTATTTAAGGCGGTTTCTATGCCAGATTTAAATAAACCTTGTATTGGTCCATCACAGATAGATTTTTTGATGGAAAAAATAAATTTCTTCAGGAAAATGCCAAGATAATTTCACTGATGCTAGATGAAGTTTATGTTAACTCAAAATTCTCTTATAAGGCAGGGAAGATACTTGGTGTTGCTGAGAATATTTCAGATACTACAAGAGCAGGTATAATGCAGGTTTTCATGGCACCATCTTTACATTCTGATTATAAAGAAGTAATAGCTCTCTTTCCTGTAAAAAATGTTAATTCTGATACACAACTGAAAAGACAATTGATGTATTAAAGATAATGCATGAGCTTGGATATGATGTAATATGTCTGGTAACAGAAAGCCACAGCACTAATAGGAAAATGTAGCAGCTTATGTGTGGTGGCACTTTACAGCCATGTATTACAAAACCAACTGCTACATCCAGATCTCTCTTTCTTCTGTTTGACTGTGAGCGCTTGCTTGATTGTATCAGATATAACTGGTTGAATGGAAAAAAATGAATCATACATAATGCCAAATATTGAGGAAACATTTGCTTTCATTAATGACTTTCTACACAGCAATGAAGGGAATGCTGCATGTGAATATAATCTCAGTGAAGCAAAATTTTCAGATTTCATTCTGAGAAAAATAAACTTCTGATATTTGCCCCAAAGCTAGCGAGAAAGGCAGTATATCCAACTTCTACTGAGAGACAGAATGTTTCCCTTGCTCTCAGTGTTTTTTATTCTAAAAATGTGACAGTGCAAGAAATTTTGAAAGGTCAGGGGATTGAGATTTCTGATGGCACTATTCAGTTTTTAAAATTAATCAATAAACAGTGAGCAATTTCAGTCTGGAACCGCGCGATCGCTACGGTCGCAGATTCGAATCCTGCCTCGAGCATGGATGTGTGTAATGTCCTTAGGTTAGTTAGGTTTAAGTAGTTCTAAGTTCCAGGGGACTGATGACCTCAGATGTTAAGTCCCATAGTGCTCAGAACCATTTTTTTTATTTCGTGACTCCACTGGTAGAACCATAGAACCAAACAACAAGGTTAGTAAGGGAAGATAGAGTGGAAAATCCTCCCCCCCCCCCCCCCCCTACTCAACCACCACTACAAAAAGATAATACGAGTACGAATGACTTCCCAAATGTAGGCGGAAACGATAAGGAAACAGCATTCCTCTCATTTACACACTCACACAGCAAAGTCTGCAGCCCTGCGTTCATCATCGTACTGCTTAGTGCAAGCCTTGCCGGGATTTTCGTTCCCACAGAACGCTCGGTCTCTTCAAGTGCAGCTGAGTCTGCCCTGCGCTCCGGCTTCCCCCAGCACTGCGCTATTCCAAACAGGTGGGTGAGTGAGACCGCTATATGACGGAGACTGGACACGCAGGAAACTTAGGAAGACGTGTTTGCAACACAGCGCAACTACTTCTACGAGGCGAATATTGCAGCATTCCTTTTGTTTATTTTCCACTTCTTATTTTATTGCTAAATCAATATTTTTATTACTTGATTAAAGAAGTACTTTACATAGTTGTAATACAGTGAGCAGAACTACAAAATGCATCACACACGGGTATTTAAAATTAAGTTGCTATGTTTATAAATTTATACATATTTGGATTTTAAAATTAGTAATATATCTGGAACTGTTCAGGAAAAAAAAAAAAAAAAAAAAAAAAGAAAAGAAAACAAAGTTCGCAGTCATGTTTCGATCAAACACTGAAAGCGTCTGTCTGTGCAGTCTACAATATTGCTCTTGGGATAACATCTTAAACTGCAAAAGTCTTGTAAATTCCTGGTTTGGACAAACCGGTCACTGACCTGAATGCTACCCTGTACATCGGTTATCTAAGGTTGGATGTAATGAGGCACATTAGCAGCCAAACGCGAGAATGGTATGGCACATAAATCGACGTCCGTCTTCAGTCGTGCAATGACTGGCAATTTCTTTGAGAACTCATAACCATATATTCGAATTAGTGAAATGTAGTCAGTCCTGTTAGGTCCACATATGCCTGCCTTCAGTTACAGCGAATGTTCCATGTTATAAATTGAAGCTGGTTTTTCCAAAAGATTATTTTCTTGTTCGATAGTATCAGTCCTGTCCACCGTATCCGTTACCAAACAATCCCCAAGTGCATCACATCGTCTTTATGGCTAGTTTGGAATGACAGTTCAATAAATCTTTTTCCAGCTCACAGTGGTGTGATAGCATATGAAACACTTTGCACGTCTTTAAACGATACGAAAATTAGGGTACTTTTTTCTTTCTCGGAATAGTGCGTAGAAGCCATTGCATTCACAAATGCAGAATCTGTATTTTACACAAGCAGCATTTTCATCAAATTGCTTAGCTTTGCTCTAGCGGCCTTCGTTTCCCTCTTCCTCTCTCCCCTCTCCACACTTGCCGCAGCGGTCGCAGCGCTAGGCAGGAACGCAGGTAATGCTTCGGTTTTAAACAAGATAATTATGATTAAAAGTTTCGCTACTTGAGCCAGTGTAGATGGAAAACTATTCGCCGTGTGCATACCCAACTGTGTAGGAATGATGTTCAGATAGTGCGCTGCAGGATTTGCCTTGTAATAGTGTTAAGTCATGACCTGCCGTAAGGCGCCGGTACAGCTACGGCGATGTAGGGTTGAAATACAAGTATCAGTGTCCATTACAGATGCAGACAGTCGACATGCGTCTGGACGAGGTGAGCTGGGCTTTACTCGCAAAGCTGTTTTATCACAACAAGGACAAAAGTGCCGCTGCTCTTCTCGAGTATCGACACATTAAAGTAAGAACGTGACTTGGAAGTTCGAAGAAATTTCTCCTGCGAGTGGTCGACGGCCAGCTGTGCCACAAATTGTTGAAGAAGTTACTGTTGCCATAGCTGAGATGCTGGACATGTGCGTTCTTCAGGCAGTGCACGAGCTGCGGCATGACAGCTGAACATTCCATGGTCTAATATGTCACTTGAGATGTCTCGGGCACCAGCAGAGCAATCTCCAGTGCTATTCCAGGCTATCGAGGATGCAGATGGTCGTCACACAGGCGGGGGGGGCATGTTAGCAACTTGGAACATAGACATGGTATATAATGAACAAATGTTACCCTCCCATGTAACGGAGCAGCGCGCTTCGTTACATGATCATTTAGTAATCGCGAAAGCGTTACGGAGATGACAGATAAACTTCAATGGAAGTCTCTGCAAGAGAGACGCTCAGTAGCTCGGTACGGGCTTTTGTTGAAGT
Organism: Schistocerca americana; assembly: GCF_021461395.2. Classification (NCBI taxonomy): domain Eukaryota; kingdom Metazoa; phylum Arthropoda; class Insecta; order Orthoptera; family Acrididae; genus Schistocerca; species Schistocerca americana. The sequence goes on from NC_060124.1 coordinate 130,446,729, forward strand.
TTCGAGAACATACGTTCACTGAGGAGTCAAGTAGATATTGCTCCCTCCTACGAATATCTATCGAAGAGACCATGAGGATACAATCAGAGAGATTAGAGCCCACACAGAGGCATAGCGACAATCCTTCTTTCCACGAACAATACGAGACTGGAACAGAAGGGAGAACCGATAGAAGTACTCAAAGTACCCTCCGCCACACACCATCAGGTGGCTTGCGGAGTATGGCTGTAAACGTAGATGTAGATGTGGTAATTAAAATGCACTTCTTTCAATAGTATCTTATTTATTTCTGTTCCGCATGTCCTTACAAATTTTTACACGAAGTTTCATTGTCCTACGATCACTTGGTGTTCGTGGGTGCCCCCACAAGCAGCGGAAGTTTCATTGTAACCACCCTCTACTGCGTAAATTATACCGTTATCAACGTTGTGAGACTTCCTCTCACGTAATCTCCATACACACACACATCAGACACAACTCTTACATAGCAAAAGGCGCTGAAGCCGCCCCGTCGGATATTCCAGCCAACAAAGCCGTACAACATATACTTTTTTACATTATTCCGGCCTTCGTTGATATCTGTGGCCTGTTAAAACTGGTGATTACAAGAAGTTATTTTTGCGGGGGGGGGGGGGGATGTGATGGGGGGGGGGGGGGGAGTGAGAGACGTTAACAAACAAATCTTCTCCGCAAACGGTCCCTTGATCCGTGCCTGACCACGAAAGTGGCCCTATGAACTTTGATTTACATTGAACGAAGACAATGTGTGAGTTTTTCGACCTTTATTTGGGAGGGTACAGGAAATACGGCTGCGTATTTACGGAAATTCCGCACGGACGAAAGTCGTGATTTTGTAATCAGCTAGGAAAGTGGAGACGGCGTTGCGGAGAGCAACGAACCCACGCGGCGGCTAGGCTGCGGCGACGCGTAACACGGTAACGGGCCCGTGCGCAAAACCGCACAACCAGGGGGGAGCCGACGTGCGCGGTGGCGGTGCGACGCTACGCGCACTGACGTGACGGGCCGGGACGCGCCGCGCCGGGGGCAAAAAGCCGCGATGCACTGCCGGGACGGGTCGGCGGTCCGCGCCGGATGCCGCCTGCCCCTCGTGCCGGCCGCACTGACCACAAGCAAACTTGCGGTCCAGAGCTGCGCTAAATGGAAAGAAGTGCGTTAAGCGACAAGTTAACTGCGGCTACTTTGCCGAGGCTAGGCCAAACTCTGTGAAGAAACCAGAATGAAGTAATGGGCTTTATTTGCTCAGTGCGGTCGACGCAATCGAAAGGCGTTAAAGTGATTCGCAATGCCGTCACTGACTACGTCTATGAGGCGTGTGTCCCACTCTTAAATGTGGCTGCAACATGCGGTCGTGCATTATCCTGCTGAAATAGAGGGTTTCGCAGGGATCGAATGACGGGTAGAGCCACGGGTCGTAACACATCTGAAATGTAACGTGCACTGTTCAAAGTGCCGTCAGTGCGAAAAAGAGGTGACCGAGACGTGTAACCAATGGCACCCCATACCATCACGCCGGGTGATACGCCAGTATGGCGATGACGAATACACGCTTCCAATGTGCGCTCACCGCGATGTTGCCAAACACCGATGCGACCATCACGATGCTGTAAACAGAACCTGGATTCACCCGAAAAAATGACGTTTTGCCATTCGTGCACCCAGATTCGTCGTTGAGTACACTATCGCAGGCGCTCCTGTCTGTGATGCAGCGTCAAGGGTAACCGCAGCCGTGGTCTCCGAGCTGATAGTCCATGCTGCTGCAAACTTCGTCGAACTGTTCGTGCAGATGGTTGTTGTCTTGCAAACGTCCCCATCTGTTGACTCAGGGATCGAGACGTGACAGAACGATCTGTTACAGCCATGCGGATAAGATGCCTGTCATCTCGACTGCTAGTGATACGAGGCCGTTGGGATCCAGTACGGCGTTCCGTATTACCCTCCTGAACCCACCGATTCCATATTCTGCTAACAGTCATTGGACCTCGACCAACGCGAGCAGCAATGTCGCGATACGATAAACCGCAATCGCGATAGGCTACAGTCCGACCTTTATCAAAGTCGGAAACGTGATGGTACGCATTTCTCCTCCATACACGAGGCATCACAACAACGTTTCACCAGGCAACACCGGTCAACTGCTGTTTGTGTATGAGAAATCGGTTGGAAACTTTCCTCATGTCAGCACGTTGTAGGTGTCGCCACCGGCGCCAACATTGTGTGAATGCTCTGAAAAGCTAATCATTTGCGTATCACAGCATCTTCTTCCTGTCGGTTAAATTTCGCGTCTGTAATACGTCATCTTCGTGGTGTAGCAATTTTAATGGCCAGAAGTGTACGTCTAACGCCTACCTACAGACGCTATACACTGAGGTGATGTAAGTCATGGGATACCTCCTAATATTGTGTCGACCTCCTTTTGCCGGGTACAGTGCAGCAACTCGACGTCGCTGCAAGTCCCCTGCAGAAATATTGAGGCATGCTGCCTCCATAGCCGTCCGTAACAGCGAAAGTGTTGCGCTGAAGGATTTTGTGCACGAACTGACCTTATGGTGGGCGATCTGTGTGGCCAAATGATGCACTCTACTTGTCCACAATGTTATTCAAAGCCAAACGCGAACAATTGCGGCCCGGTGAAAGGCGCGCACTGTCATTCATAAAAATCGCATCGTTGAATGGCTGCAAATGGGTCTCCAAGCAGCCGAACATAACCATTTCCAGCCAATGATCGGTTCAGCTGGTCCAGAGGACCCAGTCCATTCCATATATACACTGCCCACACCATTATGGAACCACTAAGACCTTGCACAGTACGTTGTCTGACAATCTAGGTCCATGGCTTCCTGGGGTCTGCGCCACACTCCAACCCTACTGTCAGCTATTACCAACTGAAATACGGATTCAACTGACCACGCCACGGTTTGCCAGTCATCTAGGGTCCAACCGATATAGTCAAGAGCCCAGGACAGGTGCTGCACGTGATATCGTGCTGTTAGCAAAGGCACATGCGTCGGTCGTCTGCTGCCATAGCTCCGACCCACACTTATTTCTGCGCTCATTTCACGCAGTGTTGCCTGTCTGTTAGCACTGACAACTCTATGCAAACGTCGCCGCACTCGCACTTTTAAGTGAAGGCCGTCGGCCACTGCGTGGTTCGTGGTGCGAGGTAGTGCCTGAAACGTGGTATTCACGGAACACTCTTGACACTGTGAATCTCTGAATTCTAAACACCCAAGCGATTTCCGAATATAGTGTCCCGTGCGCCTAGGTCCAACCACCGTTCCGCGTACAAAGACTTAGCTTCCGTCGTGCGGTCATAATCATGACAGAAACCTTTTCACATGAATCGCCTGAGTACAATTGATAGCTCCGCTAATGCACTGTCTCTTCCTATTTTCGTACGCGATACTACCGCCATCTGTATATGTGCATATCGCAGTCGCATGACTCCTGTCATTGTAGTGTAACGGATGCACTCGTCCGAGCGTTAAATACGTACAGTGTGATTCCTTTTCTGTCTTTAAAACACGCGAAAGTGATCGAAAATCATTGACAGGTTATAGAAGTTGATAAAGGAAACATTATGAGCGATGCAATATTAAAAAATAGGTTAGATCCTCTAACCACGACCGTCCTAATGTGCATGACGAAGGGCTAAGTGGGTGACTATCTGTTGTACTGAAGACTTGGTGCAGACAGTTCATGCAAAAGTCCAACAAACAAGCCGCTTTCCGATTTCGTTTTTACTTAATGAGTTATCTCTTGGATCAAGAAGTGTTCCGTTCGAAATTCTTACAGATCATTCAAACTGCAGGAAGCTGTTGTGCATTCGTTGAGTTCCGAAATTGTGACCGAGCTACACAAAACCAATCAAAGAAGGTGCTGAATTTTTAGTTTAAATCGACACTGGATACCAAACATCCATGGAATGACCGACCAACAGAAACTGAAGCGAACAATTTCATCCTGAGAAAAAAAGATTCACTGTGTTTTGCAATAGGCAAGGCGTGTTGCTTGTGGAATTTTTACACCAACTTAACATAAGCAATTCTGAGAAGTAGTGGGAGAGCTTCACCCTGTGCTGCCGGCCGTGGTGGCCGAGCGGTTCTAGGCGCTACAGTCTGGAACAGCGTGACCGCTATAGTCACAGGTTCGAATCCTGCCTCGGGCATGGCTGTGTGTGATGTCGTTAGGTTAGTTAGGTTTAAGTAGTTCTAAGTTCTGGGGGACTGATGACCTCAGATGTTAAGTCCCATAGTGCTCAGAGCCTTTTGAACCATTTGAACAACCCTGTGCTTGCGAACAACTGTTTCACCCTTATACAGCCTCGATATAGAGTCCAGTGATTACAATCGCTTCCTGGACTTTAAAAATAAACATAACAACGGTAATAATTTAGGCGTTCGGCGCTCAGACAAGGACGATAGACATCGAAAGGGCCATTCAGCAGTGGTTGGTAAATAAGAAAGTAGATTTCTCTGAGAATGAAGTAGCCAACAGAAGTTGGTTGATAAGTGTCTAGGGAAAATTACGTAAAGGAGAATGTTCAGGAATACACTTTCATGTAATGATAAAACTGTTTGAATGACGTACTTGTGTTTATTCAATATAAAAATTATACTTAGCTAAAAAACACGCCTGTTAACCGGAGGCAAATGTGCAGTATGTTGTGTAGGATACACGGTGTACCTTCCCTTTATATTCAAGTTCACAGTCTTTAATTTACGTCATCATTCATATAAGTAGCACAGAGTAACACACTCCACGCAACAAGGAGTTGGTTCTCTCTAAACCTTTTCCAAATAACGCAAGTCATGAGATTACAAATTTTATTCCAGTGGTACATTACAAAAACTGGAGAAGCATCCGTAATTAGTGTCCCCGAAAAGGTACCGTAGCTAATGCGAATGGACTGCGTGGCATGGAACCAATGACATTAACAGAAAAACCTTCTGTTTTGTCACTGCATTAAATAGCCAGCGTTGCCCCCACATCACCTTTATCTCCAGGTCCACAGCCGCATTAAGTGTCTTCATCTAAGCCATTTTTCCTGGCACAGGCTGTGTTTTGTTTAGACAAACACTTTATTTTATTTCATCCGCTTTGGCATTATCAAGCAATCCAGCGTTGAAAACAGCATCACCATAATATACTAGCCAACAAAGCGACTGTTTTATCTACGAACAAGAAGCAACGAGAGATATGTCAAAGTTACTTATAATGCTCAAAAATACGTTTGTAACCTTCTGTTTTCCAGGCGGCTGATATGAAGCACACGGCAAGTAATTTTTCATTGCTGGGTGCACCGTGAGGTCGTCCTCTTGTTTGTTGGGGACACCAGAGCTGGTTCCCAGAATCTAGCGACTTTCCCAAGAAGACCAGTGTTTTGCAACTCCTGCTGGAAGTAAACTTGCAGCATCTCCTGGCAGGAAGCGGAACTTTCCAGAGGAGTGCTACCCACGGGAGCAGAAAATGGCCAATGAAAATACTTGAATTCTGCTCCTAAGGCTGACTGACTGAAAGGCAATTGCGTGAAGCTATTTGGAGCTCGCGAAATCGAGGTGTCGGCTGGCAGCCTTCGCAGGAGTAGGGGTATAGTTGGTGTTTAAAAGCGTTGAATATTTCTGAAGACGGGGAATAGCAACCCTTCGTGGCCAACTAAGTAATTTTTCCAATACAAAAAGTCCACAAAAACTGGTAAGTGTCTCATCCGTGTAGTAATCTGCTTCATCATTTTCCGGTCTTCTAGATGAGTCTTGCTGTTTAGTGAGTGTGTACGTACTCCACAGGAAAAGACTTCATAGCAGACCATGCAGCCGTCAGATAACTGTAGGCGGTGTTTAACAAAAGAGACAAGCCTGATGAGGTTTAAATGAAGCCAATGAATTACATTTCTTACTTCGAATACTTCAAGTGTGGTGTCTTTTATATGACTTTTACCCTATTATCTATGAGGTGTTATGTCTCTGTGGAGATTAGCAGAGAAAGTTGAGAGGATCCAGCAGGAAGTAGTGTACTGACTCTTAGCGATGTATGAAAATTCCTGCCAGATTCAAACTGATTGCCGGACCCAGAGGGGTGCTAGTGTTGCAAGGTTCGTAGGAGAGCTTCTGCGTAGTTTGGAAGGTAGGAGCTGGAAGTACTGGCGGAAGTAAAGCTGTGAGCACGGGTCATGAGTCGTGCTTGGGTAGCTGAGTCCGTACAGCACTTGTCTGCGAAAGGAAAAGATTTCGAGTTCTAGTCTCTGTCCACTACGCAGTTTTAATCCACCAGGAAGTTTCGTGTCAGCGCACACTCCGCTGCAGAATAAAAATTCCATTCTGATGTTTTCCAATGCCTAGGTCAGACTGGGGAGTTCTTCTGAAAGTAATTAAAATGCTACACGAAATGTGTTATTTACATAGGAATACTGACAATTTTATCACTGTCTCTAGGATCAAAGCGAGAAAGGCAATCCTTGTAAAGGCAGTTTTCTGAAGTTTATCGTTGCCGAGGGTTAATTCGCGCTTCCTAGTCAATCAACAGCGTGCATTCTGCTCCCGTCGTCAGTGAAACTTTTCTTCACCCTGAATTACGTTGAGTGTTGATACACACAACGGTTGTTGCCATATCGACTACTCTTTTTTGCTTTTTAATATGGCGGCTATCTTACGTTATTTTTAGGAACACTACAACACTCGTCGAGCAAGCATATTACTCTAGTACACCCATTTGCAGACACAAATGAAAACTGTAGATGTTCACATTTTTGTCTGTGACATGTCGTCCGAGAAATAAATTAAAACTATCCACAGTTGCCCTGTGAGGACCAAGGTCTTGTGCAGGTTTCCCCTCGTTTCAAGATTAGGCCGAAACCGTAAATCCCCTTCCAAACAATCCTAGTTGGTAAACTTCTCTAGTCCGTCCCAGATAACTAGGATTTTTGTGGAAAAGAGCCATATTGTACATTGGGCGAGATTTCTAACGACACTCCCTTTCTCCGATCAGCGGATGAAGAGTTTAAAAAGAGTCAACAAAATGTTGACGCACTCCAAACTGCTGTGTCGGTCAAGAGTCGAATCTAAAAAATGTCGTTGGCTCCATGCCTCGCAGGCTGTTCACGGTTTATCATCATTTTTCGTGCAATGGCAGTAAAGATAGCACGTAACTAATTACTTATTGTTTATTATTCGGTGAGACAATTAAGGGAAACAGTGGAAACGGGACTATCCAGCAAGTGGTTAAATTGACAGAAACAAGATTTTACTGTTGTAGTCAAAAATTCCATTAACGCCCATTTTTAAGCTCCGTACGTTCTTCGTATATTTTAGAGACAGTAAAATACGTAAAACCCGCAATATTCATATTTTTTTATATTTTTAACATCACAGACCTGGTTTTTAAGAAATTAAATCGATGCTACAAAAATATGATTTCACAGTAGAACTATTTCAGTATTTGAAAAGTTCTAAAAATACAACTAATGTGTCCAGCATTAAATTTCTTCAGCACGCTCACAAGTGGGATGAAAGATCTCATAGACTGTATATCTCGTGGTTTCAGTGCAGTGACGTCTCTTCCTCACAGAAACAACTATGCCAGCTCAGATTCATCATCGTATTACCATTTGTTATTTCGTTTGTTCCCAACAAGAGACAGTAGAAGTAGCAGACTGGTGATCTGCTGTTTGGAAAGCAAAATGACTGACGATGGCTCAAATAAATAGGATACAAAATACATCTACGCAACAGCAAGAAGAACACCGCTGAAAAAGAAACATTTGTTGACACTGAATATAAATTTAAGTGCCAGGAAGTCTTTTCCGGAGGTATTGTCTGGTGTGTAGCCTTATACTGAATTCAACACTGGATGACTAACAGATTAGACAAGAGGAGAATAGAATCTATTGAAATGTGGCGCTACATAAGAATGCCGAAGAATAGATGGGTAGGTCGTATAACTAATGACGAGGTCCTGCATCGAATCGGGACAAAAATTTTATGGTATAACTTGAGTGAAAGAAGGAATCGATTGATATAATACAGCCTGAGGCATCTAGGAATAGTTAATTTGGTAACGGAGAGAAGTGTGGAGGGTAAAAATTGCAGACAATGAGTAAGATTTGACTACCGTTAGTTCAAGTGGAAGCAGGATACAGTAATTACATAGGCAGAAGAGGCTTGTATAGGACCGACTAGCATTGAGAGCTGCATCAAATCAGTCTTTGGACTGAAGACAACATCAGCAAGACTTGCCCGAACTCCAGAAAGCACTTCTGTGCACGCTGCCAAATTAGAACTGCTTTCTGAAAAGATTTAGAGGAGAGTATGGGTTCTTTCCGATACCACAATAGCACTTTGTCATGTAGAATGCAGTAAACTGAACCTCAGACCAAAATTATATTTCGGACTAGGAGTTAATATGGATTCTTACCTACAAGTGAAGCTCTATCAAACACGACATTTGGTTCAAATGGCTCTGAGCAATATGGGTCTTAACTTCTGAGGTCATCAGTCGCCTAGAACTTACAACTACTTAAACCTAACTAACCTAAGGACATCACACACATCCATGCCCGAGGCAGGATTCGAACCTGCGACCGTAGCGGTCGCGCGGTTCCAGACTGTAGTGCCTAGATCCGCTCGTCCACTCCGGCCGGCAAACGATATTTGAGTAAGCCTGCAAATCGGAAATGTAAGACGCGCCATGAGGCCTGATCGGATGGCCCACTATGCCACAAATTACTATTCCGAATAAAGAAGTTGAAGTCCCAAACCGCCAGATTGTTTTATTCGGGTCAGCTACTTGCAAACCTACATATATACTCTGTAAACCACTGTGTAGTGCGAGGCAGACAGTACATACCATAGCACCACGTATTAGGGTTTCTTCCTGTTACAATCGCGCTTGGAGCGCGGGAAAAAGGACTGCTCCAATGCTTGTGTAAGCTCTGTAATTAGTCTAATCTTGTCTTTTAAGTCCCCGCAGGGGCTGCACAATATCTCCAGGCTATTCATGCAATATTGGTTCTTGAAATTTTGTTAGTAGGCCTTCGAGAGAAAATTTGCATTTTTCTTCAATACAAGTTCTTCAACACTTCCCTGATGCTCTCCCGTGAGTCAAGCAAACCTGTGACCATCCGTGCCTCTCTTCTTTGTAAACAATCAATGTCCTACTTAGTAAGGGTCTGACAAACATTGGCAATTTTCTAACATTACTTCAGAGACAAATCAAAAAATGTGTACCGGACCTAGACTATTTCGGCGTATTTTGCTTATGCGGGAAGCGATCCACTCTCTCAAACCCGACAGCACTTCAGAAGACGATCCTCAACCAGCGCCTCCTTCTGTTAACAGGAGAGACCAACCGCGGGCATTATAAGCACAGGCTGGAGGCAACGGCACAGTGCCTTGGATTGTCCGATCAGCCAAGCGATAAACAAATGAAGTACGAAGAGTTACAGTTGAAAAATGGTTCAAATGGCTCTGAGCACTATGCGACTTAACTTCTGAGGTCATCAGTCGCCTAGAACTTAGAACTAATTAAACCTAACTAACCTAAGGACATCACACACATCCATGCCCGAGGCAGGATTCGAACTTGCGACCGTAGCGGTCGCTCGGTTCCAGACTGAAGCGCCTAGAACCGCACGGCCAACTCGGCCGGCGGTTCCAGTTGAACATCTCGTCGATGTCAGAATCACTGGAATGAAGCACAAGCACAAGCTGGCAATGGCCAAGATGTGATGGACAATACAGAAGCGCCAGCAAATGACACAGTGGTTTAAGATACAACCAATTTTCCACAAGTAAAGGCTTGATACTGATGTCCGTGACGTTCCTGAACCACTTAATACCAAGATGTTTTCTACACGCAAAACTACGTCTCATTTCGTCCCCATTTACGTGCAAATCCCTGTATAATTCCAGCAATGTCAAAAGATGTTACTACTTTCCGATAAAATATGAGCACCAACCAATAGTTATGCCTGTCTCAAAATTCTAGGGAACTTGTAATTAAACTATACTTGTAGTATCTGCGCCCGTTACACAGTAATAGTGTTTATCCCTTTATTTAAATTTATGTCACATTTGCACGTAATTTCTACTGGTGACTACTTTCGAACGTAGCCGTTCCTTTTCAAACCACGCCTGCACTAAAAGCGCTAATCAAAGCAAAATTCCTGTGACATACTTGGGTAACGTTCACACAACGTCCAAACAACAAATACGCAGTTTTAGTGCAGATCTGATAAATACGCATTTTTTGTGCAGATCTGATTTGAAAAGAAATTGCTACGTTTGAAACTAGTCACCTGTATAAATTACACGCAACTGTGACAAATTAAAATAAAGAATTATCAAATCTAAGTTGCTGGTCCTTCTTTAACACAATGTTTGAACTGCATAAAAAAGTGTTTAAGTCTGGATTACCGGATAGGGAAAAAGCTAAAAATCTCTCGATCTGACAATGCGAAAACTGATTTTATTGATCGAAAATTCTCTTAGTTTTCGACGTAGCCCCTTTTATTTCAATACAACGCGACCACACTTTTCCTTGTCGAGTTTCATCCATGAGGTGAAATATTGAAAAAATTGCAAAAAATTCATCTACAGCAGCCATAATCTTTTCGTGAAAGGAACGTTTTCCAGTACAAATTTCGTTACGTGTGGGAGTAGAGGAAGTTTCCCCACTGCCGAAGCATCTTTGTCAGTTCGTGAATTTTTGTGATAAAAGACGATTTTCACTCTGCAGCGGTGTGTGCGCTGATATGAAACTTCCTGCCAGATTAAAACTGTGTACTGTACCGGAACTCGAACTCGGTTGTTGATAGAGCGCTTGCCCGCGAAAGGTAAAGGTCCCGAGTTCGAGTCTCAGTCCGGCACACAGTTTTAATCTGCCAGGAAGTTTCATATCAGCGCACACTCCGCTGCAGAGTGAAAATCTCATTCTGGAAACATCCCCCAGGCTGTGACAAAGTCATGTCCCGCAATATTCTTTATTCCAGGAATGCTACTTCTGCAAGCTTCGCAAGAGAGCTTCTGTGAAGTTTGGAAGGTCGGAAGTAAAGCTGTGAGGACGGGTCGTGAGTCGTGCTTGGGTAGCTCTGTTTGTAGTCGGTACGGTAGTTCAACCTGTTCGGCCAGAAAGTCAGTCGCCGTCTGTAACAAAAAAACTGAGTAAATGGATCAACGATGAGATTGAATGGGTGTCATGGGACGTCCGCCCCGAAATGCAACGAACAAACTGAGATAAAAAAAAGTTGGTAGACCACTTTCCCGCGAAAGGCGAAGGTCCCGACTTCGAGTCTCGGTTCGGGACACAGTTTTAATATGCCACGAAGTTTCAAATACGATTTTCTTGTCTCATGCAATCCAGACGTCTCCTCCCTATTTTCTCCTCCATTTGGTACAGAAAACTTGCTTCGTATTCATCAATTATTCTTTTATCCTGTAAAGCTAATCGATAATAACACTGCCGGACGGTACTGTCAACGTTTCTAGAAGATGATATCCTGTTTCGGTGCAGAGCCAGCTGCGTCAACCCACTGACTTTATAACCTTAATAACTGTTTCGTGTCTGGCATGACGTGGTGGTCCGATACCTGAAGCACAGTAAGATGTCGGCAAAGAGAAAAAACGCACTGTCACATTCTCTTTAGTGAGAAATTCGTTGTCTATGAGCATCATATTCTACGAAAGTTCTCCAGCTATTCTCTTACATCCACATTCACATAACTACTCTGCAGTTCACACTTTTAGTGCTAGGCAGATGGCCCACAGAACAACTTAAGACTATTTCTTGATCATTCCACTCTCGAATATGATGTGGGGAAAGCGAACAATTCAGTCTTCCCGTGCTAGCTCCGACCTTTTTTTCATTATTACGATGATCATTTGTCTATATGTAGGTGGGAGTCAAAAAATATGTTGACATTTGGCCACGTAAGTTTGTAACCAAATTTTAGTGGAACGATTTCACAGCAACGAAAAAGGCCTTTGTTTTAATGTTTGCGAACCTAAATCGCTTATCATATTCGTGACACTCTCTCATCCATTTCGTAGTAATACAGATCGCGCTGATCTTCTTTGAACTTTTTCGGTGTCCTCTGTCAGACCTATCTGGTATGGATCCCACATCGCTCAGCAGTTCTCTGATCTGTCATTTTCTAAGTGCTCTGCTAATAAAACGCAGACCGTGGTTCGCCTTCCCCACAATATTTTCTATGTGATCGTTACAATATAAGATGGTCGTAACTGTAATCCCTAAGTATATAGTAGAATCTACAGCCTTTAAATTTGTGTTATTTACGGTATAACGGAATTTTAAGGAGATTTTTTTTTCTGTACTTCTGTGGAGGATCTCACTCTTTTTATTCTTTAGACTCAACTACCACTTTTCGCACTATCTAGATGTCATGTCTAAGTCTTTTCCAATTCGTTTTGAGCTTCTTATGACTGTAATAGACGGTAAAGACAGTATGACCCGCAAACCTAAGAGGGCTGTTGAGATTGTCTCATGATACGTTTATATAGATTAATAACAGCAAAAGGCAGAAAAACACTTGTACTTCCTTGAAGTCACAGCTCACCCAGTACTATAAACTAGAAAATGATAGAGCAATAAGAAATACCTCTCAATTAGTAGAACATAAAAGAGACATTAAAACCCCTGGCACAGAAATTCTGCTCTCCTTTGATGTTGCAAGTACGTACAGCTGCATCCCTGTTAACGAAACCTTAAAAATAATTCAAGACAACCTGAAAACACACAACCAGCTACCTCATGAGCACCAAGATGAAACAATAAAATTATTACACTTGATAACACAATAAAATTATTTTCAATTCAATCAGGAATACTACATACAAGAAGGAGGTTTACCCATGGATTCACGTACTTCAGAAACATTAGGCAACACTGAACACAAAAACATAAAATTCACAATAGAAGAAGAACAAGAAAACTCATTCAATTTTCTGGACTTAACCATAATAAAAGACAATCAGAAACACACACCTGACATATACTGGAACCCCGCAACAAGTGACACTATCTTAAATGCAACCACACACCACTCACAGATTCACAAACAGGTTGCAATCAGATACATTTTAAACAGATTGAACAGGATCCAGCTAAACATGTTCTGATTAGCAGAAACAGCTGGCCATATCAAAACAAATAGTGTTAAAAATGAACACAAAGAAACGATGGTAGACAAACTAAACAGAAAATTAAAGACACAAATCGTGAAAAAAACTAACCAAACACTCCAACACATACAACCTGCACTGCTACAAAGAAGTGGCATACAACGACCTACCACAACAAATTCACACAGAAAATAGGTAACATAGTCAAAAAACGAGACATAAACATTTCTTACAAAACATACAACTCAATATAAAAGCGCATCAAAAAAACTGAATTAAAACCAGACAGATACCAACAATCTGGTATCTATCAGCTCAGTTGCAGAGATTTTGGAAAGATAAACATTGGAAAGACTGGCAGGACAGTCGACACAAAATATAAAGAACACGTCAGAGCATCAAAATACAGTACAAACCATTCAACATCTGCAGATCATCTAAAACAAGAAGACCATAGACCAAGCAACACTGAAAAAAACGAACATCATAAGAATCAGTAATGACAGACACCTCCTCGAGTCGCTGGCCGGAGTGGCCGTGCGGTTCTGTGCGCTACAGTCTGGAGCCGAGCGACCGTTACGGTCGCAGGTTCGAATCCTGCCTCGGGCATGGATGTGTGTGATGTTCTTAGGTTAGTTAGGTTTAATTAGTTCTAAGTTCTTGGCGACTGATGACCTCAGAAGTTGAACCTCCTCGAGTCACTAAAGACAGACACCTCCTCCCTTTCCAAGAAAATTTCCACATGCACAAAGCATTAACACACAATACGCAGTTGCTCAGTGAGAATTGAACATTGGAAACCAGACTCTATATAAAATAATTGATGAAATTACGTTAAAAAGAAATGTGCCTTTTCCATCCTTCATCCGCTCCCACTCTCTCGACCCAACCCCCCCTCCCCCCAATTACGCTTCACTTCTTGCTCCTCACATTCTCCTCCAGCTCTCATTCCATCACACTACTATACACTTACGTCCACTCACCATGGATTCTCCCTCCCCCACCCAAAAGCTGTTTCCTTACTCTTACACACCATATAAATAGACAGCAACAAAATTAAATGGAATTAAACTCATACAATAAACCAAAAAGAAGGAGTATAGGTAAAAGACGAACTAGTGGCAATGTTATGTCGGCAACACTACAAAACACAAACCACAGTACATTCTTAGAGGTATAAAAACAAACAGAAAACAGTGGTGTGCGGAAAAGTGTGGCATGTAAAACATCCAATATGCATAGGTCTGCAGAGTAACTAAAAATTAGACAGCAACTATCAGTGTATAAAGTAGAAAAACATCAACAATATGCCAGCAGACGGCATTTCCCCATGCAGGAGAGAAATCAAATGGAAATCACCGTAAGTAAAAAATCAACATATTGTTAACGAACTGTTTTTCGATCTTAAAGCAAATCAAAATGTACGTAACTTAATGACAGACCACTGATGATATTCTAGCTCAATAAAGCGAAACCCGTTTGGTGAAAAGAGCTCGCATTTTTTGTAGTTGCAGCGATAGAACGAAAATACCCTCAAGAATTGTAGAGCAACTGCGGACAATATGGCCACACAAATAAAGAATTTAATTTACTTTGTTTACTCTTGTTCTTAAGACGACCGGTTTAAAATATTAACATTTCGAAACTGGTCCTGTTACAGAAATAGAGTAAATAAAGTAGCTGTTACACGAGAAATGAGCCCTCCATATTCATGGTTTTGTAAGTGTGAATCCACCACTCATTTTTAACGAGAGGAATAAAATTAAATCCCTCCGTCTTTTTAGGGAAGGAAATTGATGTGCTATATGACACGCTATACGAGAGTGGAAAGCAAAAAATATTTTCTGACGTTATTACTGTTGGATTACAAAGTTACTCCTAATATTCTTGAAACATGTCGTGGTTGTATACTTAATGATTTAAAGTTTTGCACCGACTTGATTATGAAGTACGCTAACAAGATAAACGAACGTCAAGAAACTGCTAGTCTGCTGCCCAACACCCTGCAATATTGTATTTAATATACAGTTTCTCGACAGCGTCCGACAAGAGAACAAAGGCAGAGAGAAGACTAACAAGACAGAATTTACTAATAAGCTGTGGAATGCAGGACAGGTATGGAAAACGAGTAAAACTTGATGTCAAAAGCAAACACATACAAAAGCAAATCAGTAACCAAAAACAAATTTTACAGTTCTAAGGAACTAACTGACTAAAAAAGCATTCAATGCGCCTGTAACGAGACGCTGTTACTTCAGATATGTATACAGCGGGTAAACTTTTTTGGATGTTTTACAAATGATAATCGTTAAACTAACACGTAGCACAACGAGAAGCAATATGATCACCACGCAGTAAGAAACAGTTACAAGAAAGATTCTTACAGCCAGGTATTGTCTGCCTTCGTGGAAGAGCGTCCCGCGGGCAAGAAGCCATAAAAGCTGCCGGCAATAAGGGCCGCGCGGCTTTAGCCGCTTCTGATGTGCTACTGGGAAGCAAAATAAGACATATAATGCTCTCAATACCTATTAAAGAATTTAACACGCATCAAGAACATTATCCATTATCATATTGTTCGCTTACGATACTGTCATCTACAGAGAAGCATTTTCGTTGAACGGTCGTAAGAAATGCAGGAAGACCTGGACAAAAATTCCGTTGGTGCAATGAATGGCAGCTCTTCTCAAACGTGGATGAAATGTAAGACAATGCCTACCACAGAGAGAAAGAAATCGACAGTAACCGATTACAAGGTTAGTGGAGAACATATTGAGCACGTTCCTAATGACACTGTCATAAGTGTTTTTAAGTCCACTTATAATTGATGTACCGTTGCTTCGTTGGTTGGCTGGTTGATTTGGGGGGGGAGGGGGGGGGCAAAAACAGCGAGGTCATCGGTCCCGTCGGATCAGGGAAGGTTGGGGAAGGAAGTCGGCCGTGCCCTTTCAAAGGAATCATTCCGGCATTTGTCTGAAGCGATTTAGGGAAACCACGGAAAACCTAAATCAGCATGGCCGGAAGCCGGTTCCAACCATCGTCCTTCCGAATTCTAGTCTATTCTGCTAACCACTGCGCCACCTCGCTCGGTGATGAACTTTTAACACTCTTCCATTACTATTCTAATGGTGAATATCTGATCTGTTCGTGTTCTTTCCTTTCTGAACACGCACTGGTATGTCAATAGGCTCTGTCTTTTCAACGCTGAGGAACACCACGAAACCTAAGAAGTTTCGTGAAAATGTCTCTAAGCAATACAAACTGCAAAATATAAGCTACTGACAAATATCATCATCATTTAAGACTGATTATACCTTTCAGCGTTCAGTCTGGAGCATAGTCCCCCTTATAAAATTCCTCCATGATCCCCTATTCAGTGCTAACATTGGTGCCTCTTCTGATGTTAAGCCTATTACTTCAAAATCATTCTTAACCGAATCCAGGTACCTTCTCCTTGGTCTGCCCCGACTCCTCCTACCCTCTACTGCTGAACCCATGAGTCTCTTGGGTAACCTTGCTTCTCCCATGCGTGTAACATGACCCCACCATCTAAGCCTGTTCGCCCTGACTGCTACATCTATAGAGTTCATTCCCAGTTTTTCTTTGATTTCCTCATTGTGGACACCCTCCTGCCATTGTTCTCATCTACTAGTTCCTGCAATCATCCTAGCTACTTTCATGTCCGTAACCTCAACCTTGTTGATAAGGTAACCTGAATCCACCCAGCTTTCGCTCCCAGACAACAAAGTTGGTCGAAAGAATGAACGGTGCTCAGATAATTTAGTCTTGGTACTGACTTCCTTCTTGCAGAAAAGAGTAGATCGTAGCTGAGCGCTCACTGCATTAGCTTTGCTACACCTCGCTTCCTCTTTCACTATGTTGCCATCCTGTGAGAATATGCATCCTAAGTACTTGAAACCATCCACCTGTTCTAACGTTGTTCCTCCTATTTGGCACTCAATCCGTTTATATCTCTTTCCCACTGACATTACTTTCGTTTTGGAGATGCTAATCTTCATACCATAGTCCTTAAATTTCTGATCTAGCTCTGAAATATTACTTTGCAAACTTTCAATCGAATCTGCCATCACACCGAAGTCATCGGCATATGCAAGACTGCTTATTTTGTGTTCACATATCTTAATCTCACCCAGCCAGTCTATTGTTTTCAACATATGCTCCATAAATAATATGAAAACAGTCGAGACAGGTTGCAGCCTTGTCTTACCCCTGAAACTACTCTGAACCATGAACTCAATTTACCGTCAACTCTAACTGCTGCCTGACTATCCATGTAAAGACCTTTAGTTGCTTGCAAAAGTTTGCCTCCTATTCCATAATCTCGTAGAACAGACAATAACTTCCTCCTAGGAACCCGGTCATATGCCTTTTCTAGATCTATAAAGCATAGATACAATTCCCTGTTCCACTCATAACACTTCTCCATTATTTGCCGTAAGCTAAAGATCTGGTCCTGACAACCTCTAAGAGGCCTAAACCCACACTGATTTCCATCCAATTGGTCCTCAACTAATACTCGCACTTTCCTTTCAACAATACCTGAGAAGATTTTACCCACAACGCTGATTAAAGAGATGCCTCTGTAGTTATTATAATCTTTTCTGTTTCCATGTTTAAAGATTGGTGTGATTACTGCTTTTGTCCAGTCTGATGGAACCTGTCCCGTCACCCAGGCCATTTCAATTATCCTGTGTAGCCATTTAAGACCTGACATTCCACTGTATTTGATGAGTTCCGACTTAATTTCATCCACCCCAGCTGCTTTATTGCACTGCAATCTATTGACCATTTTCTCCACTTCCTCAAATGTGATCCTATTTCCATCATCATTCCTATCCCATTGTACCTCGAAATCTGAAACATTACTGATCGTATTTTCACCTACATTGAGCAACTCTTCAAAATATTCCCTCCATCTGGCCAAGGAATCCACAGGATTCACCAGCAGTTTTCCTGACCTGTCCAAAATACTTGTCATTTCCTTCTTACCTCCCTTTCGAAGACTGCTAATTACACTCCAGAATGGTTTTCCAGCTGCTTGACCCATAGTCTCCAACCTGTTTCCAAAGTCTTCGCAAGATTTCTTCTTGAATGCTGCAATTATCTGTTTGACTTTGTTTCTTTCTTCAACATAACTTTCTCTATCTACCTGAGTTCTAGTATGTAGCCATTTTTGATACGCCTTCTTTTTCCTTTTACAGGCTGCCCTGACTGTGTCATTCCACCAAGCTGTTTGCTCCATCCTACCTTTACACACTACTGTTCCAAGACATTCTTTAGCCACTTCTAGTACTGTGTCCCTGTACCTTGTCCATCCCTTTTCCAATGACTGTAATTGACTACATTCAACTAACTGGTACCTTTCTGAGATCACTGTTATGTACTTGTGCCTGATTTCCTTATCCTGAAGTTTGCCCACTCTTATCCTCCTACATATGGACCTGACCTCCTGCACTTTCGGCCTCACAATCCCAATCTCACTACAGATTAAATAATGACCAATGTCATCAAGGAATCCCCTGAATACACGTGTGTCCCTCACAGCCTTCCTGAATTCCTGATCTGTTATTATATAGTCCATGACAGATCTGGTTCCCCTGCCTTCCCAAGTATACCGGTGAATGTTCTTATGTTTAAAAAAGGAGTTTGTGATTACTAAGCCCATATTGGCACAGAAATCCAAGAGTTGTTTCCCGTTCCTGTTGGCCTCCATATTCTCTCCAAATTTACCCATAACCTTTTCACAGCCTTCTGTTCGATTTCCAATCCTGGCATTAAAATCGCCCATGAGCAGAACACTGACCTTGTCCTTTACTCTAACAACTACATCACTGAGTGCGTCATAAAAACTATCCATCTTATCTTGATCTGTCCCTTCACAATGCGAATATACTGACACAATCCTAATTTTCTTGCTAGACACTGTCAAATCTATCCACATCAGTCGTTCGTTTATATACCTTATTGCAACTACGCTGGGTTCCATTTCTTTCCTGATGTAAAGCCCTACACCCCACTGTGCTATTCCTGCTTTGACTTCTGACAGGTAGACCTTGTATTATCCCACTTCCTCTTCTTTCTCACCCCTTACCCGAATGTCACTAACAGCTAAAACGTCCAGCCCCATCTTACTTGCAGCCTCTGCCAGCTCTACCTTCTTCCCAGAGTAGCCCCCTTTGATATTAATAGCTCCCCATCTCAATACCATTTGTTTGCCAAGTCGTATCTTAGGAGTCCCTGGTTTGTCAGTTAGAGGTGGGACTCCGTCACCTCCAAAGGTCCGAGGCATTTTGCTCTGATTGTTGCCAGCATCATATTTAAAGTGCCAGGGAAGCAGGTTGCTATCCTTACTTGCCCCGAGTCCCATTGAGTTTTACCCCTAACGGTTGAGGGACTAACCGGTGGATTTGGTAGTCTTTGCCGTATGAGCACAAAGGTGACCACGACTCAGAATATGTCCGAGATGCCCAGCCTTATTCCAAAGTAACTGGTATCCCGACTATCGGGACCACTTACTTGGCCACTCATACGTTGCCCGTGGTTCATGAACTAGGACATGACTACAGGAACCCACACCATATTTCAATAATTTTCTGATCTTTCAAAGGCTTAAGCAAGGATATTGAGAGAATCACTCATGTTATTTAACTTGGGTCTGGTGGCTGTCATGACAAAACCGTCAAGCAAAACAGATGCTCCTATTTTCAATAGAACGAAGTAGAGTATGGCATTTGCGGACGACACAGCCATGCTTGGGAGGAAAAGAGCGTATCTGCTGGAAAGAAATGTAGTTTTGGAACGAGAAGCGGCTGCACTTGGTCAAAAAACCGGACACGTGCGAGTAGGAAATTATATAATTTGTATACTTGGCTTACACTTAAAAAAAAATAACTTTCATTTTACATTGGTTATAGATATGGTTTGTTTCCCTACCTAATAGTCGATTGATATAAAGAAATATTCAACTAGCGTATGACAATTTGCTAGCTGTATCACAATAGTGTCTTCTTGTTTCATAATTATGAACGAAAGCATAATCAGCGAAAGTAATAAAGAAATTATTTGAAGGCTACAAAATCATCGTCAAACAACAACTGATTATCGCCATCAAACTAATAAAATGCTGGGAAAGAATTCCGAAACTAATCTGGCTGGATGCGTGTGTACGCATGCAACAAAAACAACAACAGTTTTGCCTCGGCAACAACCAGATGAAAGGCAATAAAGTATGCGTCCAATTCTAGTCTCTAACATGTACATAAATGAAATAGAAACAAAACAAAAACAAAGAAACCGATCCGCAAATGTTTGTGACATGAAAGTTTGTTTTGGAAATTCAAGCAAGGCATGGTACCAATTGTTGTAATTAAGCAGTAAATAAATGTTAAATGTTTCGGGAGGGGTTGAGAGGAGTCGTGTAGAGACCTTTTATGGTCGTCAGATCTGGTTAGAAAATTCAGTGAGTAAGTAACTACAAAAAATTGTCTTGAGAGTACACAAGAACAATAAAGCTGATGTTGGATGTTTTCAAAATTTATTGTGAAGTATTGAAAACGTGTGATAGTAAATTGGTAAAGTGACAAATAAAAATAAAAAGAAGTCACAGGTGCAGGTAAATAATATGAAGTAATTTCATGTTAAAGAACATTTTCTACAGTATCTCTGGAATCTCTGAAAACAGAACATTTATATGCCTGTGTGAGGTATATGCAGAGGTCTACATTGATGTGCGTTCCATAATAACCATAATTATTATTATCAATATTTGAAGTCACTATCATTAGTCAATCGAGACTGGGTGCCACTATATTGGCCTAACCATTCATCACCTTGGGAGTGAACAGATGAGTTGTTGACATTTGCAGTGGTTTACGATGGCGACATGACATTCTTCCCAGACTTTCACACATTTACATTTACATCCAACATCCGTCGCATGAGCAGCTACCTTACATTTGGGTCATTTGTATTTCATTTGCAGTAACAGACTTCACTTATGAAACTACTGCAAGCTGCCACAAAGCGACAAGGAGACTGCTTGTTATAGTGAACTCCATGCGGCGAAATATTCGTTTCACGGCCTGACTTTTGTGTATCACACACAACATTCTTTAAGTTCAGTATAGATTCAATGAACCTATCATCGTTTACAAGTACACAATGTGTAGCACATCATATTTGATTTGCTCCAGGCGAAGAAGCCAGAATACTCCAATAACTGCAGCGTGCGGCGACGCCGAAGATAGCTGATCCTTGCAGTTCCGCCAGCGAGGGCGCTGTCGCCGGGCTGTGTGGCTCTTCTGTCACGCTGACGCATGCGCGACAATACTATCAGCGCACTTTGTAAGGCGGAGCGGAGAACGTCTTCGTCAGCTCACCTGAAGGTGACTGGCAGGTGTCCAGTTGAAATATCGTGGAATGAAGTTTACGACGACCTCTTCGAACACATCAAAATAGTTCTTAACATTATGATGAATATGTACATTTCATTTCATAGACGAACTTTATGACTAATATTTAACAGTACGCGAGGCGTGACAACAACTTTTAATACGATTTAATTCACCTTTTTTTGTGGATGTGTTTCGTATAAAATTTCGCAACATCCGTTTCAGTAACTACCACAGAAAGTTGTAACTTTTGGATTATATTACTAATACGAAGGCTCGTCGTATTAAAATGTGGTCGTGATTAACCTTTATTAAATGAAATGAGCGTATGGCGCCAGTGGTCAGGAGTTCCCAGTCGGGAAATTCGGCCGCCAAGTGCAGATCTTATTGAGTGTGACGCCACACTGGGTGACTTGCGCGTCGACAATGGGGATGAAATGATGATGAGGACAGCACAACACCCAGTCCCTGAGGGGAGAAAATCGCCCTCCCCAGCCGGGAATCGAACCCGGGCTCCCGTGCGTGGCAATCCAACGTGTTGACCATTCACGTAATGGAGCGGATATCAGCCTTTTCGCAGTATATTATGACAGTCGGACTTCAGCTGTAAGCTTACCATCAGCGCTCCGGCTTCCATAACTGGTTAAATTAATTTACTGAGCTATAATGCGATGTGGATAGCATCTTTCTTACGCGTGGAGATCCCTAACTACAATACCGCTCGTTAATTTCAATAAACCATGACTTTTATCTGATATTTCAAATATGAAATCGAACAAAACCTTATTTCTCCAAAAATTTAGTTACACACATATAAACGTACATAATACAAACGAAAAATCACATTTACTTTCATCAAAGTATCTTCCCTTCGATTTAATGACTGCCTCACGAACTCGAAGCATATAGTCAATAAGTTTTTATAGGTATTGCGTGTCTATATGATTGCACATATCCTACACAACATTCCAGAGATATCACTTGCTTGTTATTTGAACTTTCCAGATACGTCTGTCGACTTCATCCCAGATCATTTCAATAGGATTACAATCAGGGCTTTGGGACGGCCACACCAAATGTTTCAGTATTCTGTCATTCATCTGATGCAACGTAGTTCTTCCAGAATGCCCACCAATGTTTTGGTACATTATTCTATTGTAATGTGAACTATTTCCCTGTTAAATTCAATCCATATGATAAGGTATGATACTAAAGTACGCAGTGGTAGTGCTTCTGGTCCACACATCCTCCTATTTTCGTAATGTTGCCCACTCTGTCTCCAACAAAACACCCCCCCCCCCCCCCCCCAATCCATAACAGAACCCCCGTCGTGTTTAACTGTAGGTAAAATGCGCAGCAGGACCAACCTTCCCCCTTCGTATTGACGAACAAATATCATCCTCCTGGTAACAAAAATGTCTATTTTCGATTTATCTGAGAATAACACTTTCTTTCACTCGTCATGTTTCCACTTACTATGTTACCTAGCTCATTTTAGTGTCTTATTTTTATATACGAGCTTCAGGAGAGGTTTCCTCGCTGCCACACATTCTTACAAGCCGCCTCTATCAGTCTCCTTTTTACTGTTGCTACTGGTATGTTTTTCTCGTACACTTCTACCAATCCTGCGCAAATTTGTGCTGCTGTTTTCAACCTATTTCACTTGCTAGTAATTCTGATGAATTTTTCATCACTTTTAATTTTTTACGAGATCTCTATGATCTTGGTAGGTCCTTGTTTGCTGGCAGTGAAGGCAGTACTGCATTCTCTGTGTACGCGTAGACACGCCACATTGTTTCGCTACTGGGGCATAGATAAACCTGCTTCTCTGAGTGATATGGACATTTCCACTCTTGGAGCCATAATAATAATAATGTGCACGCTGTCAACGATTGCTAAGAAACTGAAGAGCAGTAAACATGTAGTACGTACCGTGCCACGGCTTGAAGTGCACTGCAGACATTACAACACTACAGGGCAGCATGGAATGGGCATTCATTCGTCACAAAGGTAAACAAACATACCTGTTCAGGTAGCTATTTTGTTTGTACATAACACTCACATGGGTAATAATGCATATATTACCCTACCACGATATTACTGCATATGGCCAGTTTAGCCCCTTTAATCTACAAACCAACCAACCAGCACACGGCCTACCGCGGCCATTCTCGGAACCACGTGACGACGTTGCAGTAAACAAGTGCAGAGGTGACGTAGGAAACCGCATCGCACTGTGGATGATTTCAAGACACCCGTGCTGATGCTATCAAGTAGTTCAGCGTGATCAAAAAAACTCACGAGAAGCCAACCGAAGCGATATCACTCCCAGGTGCAATAACATTGTTTACCAATGTTGCGCCATTCCTTCGCTTATTCAACTGCAGTCATGGTGCTATACGGTATCTAAAACGACATTTATGTCAGGTCAACTGAAATTAACGAGCCATAGTGTACATGCATCAAATGGCAATTTCTGACAGCTGCCGGAGTACGCGCACGCTGCTGACTGTACCGCAGCCGGTTTCCGCCCCTCGACGGACGGGCTGTCTAAGCGCCGCCCCCACCGAGCCACCATCGACCGACGTCGCCGTCGCCGCCTCCGCCCCCATTATTTCCGCCTGTTCAGGGCCTCCCGTCAACCACCATTCTTCTTACAGCTCGTTCACCAGCCCATTACTACGCGACCACGATAAATCTCGCGCAGAAATCAATTTCTACGCCCTAAGGCCCATTTTTATTCCTCTCTATTAACGTCCGAGGGTTCGGGTCCATAACTTAATATTCTTCTTCATATATCAGGCGAAGGTCGTAATACTGATTTTCCATCCGGGGGATTTATGTAACGTAAAGAGGAGTCCCAGTCCGCTCCAAACTGCGTATATTAAATGGGCAGCTCCTTCCAGCAGAGGTTCGACTGGTAGGAGTCAGAGCACATCTTTATCCAACTCGAGAAACACGTTTCGGGTGACCGGTTTGTTGGTGTCGACATTAGGGCGCTCGACGGAGCAGTCATTAGCGATATAACGTATCTGTAAATCTTTACTATGACGGCAAACGAAAATGTGTGTCTGACCGGTAGTTGAAACTAGACTTACTGGTTTTCAGTGCAGTCACTTCAACCATTAGGCCATCTGAACACCCCTGCAGACCACATTCAAGTTTTAGTTGCCTCTGGAAGATTAATTCTATTGCATTAATAAATTAACATTAGCAATAAATTAATTAATAAATACATAAATACGAGGGTGAACTGAAAAGTAATGAATCCAAATTTGTTGTGAGAATATTGTCAAAAGTTTTTAAGGAAAAGAAACGTTATTAACATTCTATTTCTTTGTTCTTTATGTCTATGTATTTGCAGCCCTCTGTCGCTAGAGGGCGCCTAACTGGAGCGTGTAACATGGCGGTGTGTAACGTAGTTATGTCGGTGTGTGAGAAACAACGAGCTGTAATCGAATTTCGAATTCGAAGACTTCCTCCACACATGGAGCACCCTCTCCCTCAGTATGACAATGCCAGACCACACACACGCGCAGCGACGTCTCAGCAATCCGACGCCTTCGGTTCTCTGACATCGATCATCCTCCATACAGTCTCGACTTGGATCCATCCGATTTTCATCTATTTCCAAAACTTGAAGAACACCTCCGAGGACTTCACTTTAATAGTGATCAAGCAGTGCAAGCGCAGGTGAGGTTGTGGCTCTGTCAACAAAGTCAAACATTATACAGCGACAGTATTAACAAAATGGTCTTACTTTGGAACAAATGCGTTCGTCACCAGGGTGACTGCGTCGGCAGTGTATGAAATAAATACGCAGATATGAGGAGTGAAGATGCAGAATATTAATGAAGTTTTTTATTTAAAAAGCTTTCAGAGTTTTACCAGGCATTACTTCTCGTCCTTGTATACTCCCGTTTTGTTGTCTTTGTGATTGGCAAATAAATACGTACACACGGAGAATAAAGATGAAGATGTCAATAACGTTTCTTTTATTTAAAGAGCTTAGAGAGTTTTCACATTAAAAATTCGGAGGCATTACCTTTTAGCACACCCTCGTAAATAAATAAAATGGAAAGAGAGGAGGGTAAAAGTAGTGCAACACAATAAACCACACAGAATGAAACAACAGAGATATCAAAAGTACGCACGTTGGATTTTCACAACTGACTTCCTAAGACCCTACGTATAACATTAAAATTGTTTCTTGACAGAAGTTCAACAGGTGATTGAGAATGGAGAGCTGACTAACTGAAGCAGATCCATTTGGTGTCAGCATACTCGAAAATGAGGGTTAGCATTCTGGGTCTGACTATGTCACGATCTTGTGGCAGTAAGAAATTACTGAGTTGGAGGAAAAAGGCGAACAGAATCGTCCGAATTCTTTTGAAAGAAATCATCCCTCCATTTTCCAGTAGAGATTTTGGAAAACAGTATAAAATCTAAATTCCGATGGAAGCTCCTCCAGGATACAACTTCAGTGCCTATATTACTCCACATCCTCGATTTGTTGCTAAACATATTAAACCATACAGAAGTAACAAGCGTTGAAGATAGCTGCAATGACGGTAGTAGCAGTAGCAAGTTGTAATAGCAGAAAAGGTGGAAATTGCATAACTCTCGCCTTTTACAAATTTGAAAGAGATTAACACGGGATGTACGATTATATGGCCTATTTTAGTTAACTGGGCAGCAAGCTTTAACGGTGCTTGCGAAGATAACAAGCTTTAAAGGTGATAGTATAAATAACAAGCAAACCATACTGTGACACAATGCCGTGCACTGTTCTTATGGTACCACAAGCAAAGCATTCCACTGGCTCTTCGCCATGCGGTTCGAAGTCATAAATTACATGCAGGCGAGTGAATATTAAACCTCATTTCGTCTATTATGATTGAACGGAGTAACACCCCATCCGAGTCATCGATTTAACTGTTTACAATTTATTCCCAATTAGTTCAGTCCTCTCTGTTTACAGCATATTCAAGAACATCAGACTCAACCATGACACTGATGACCGGAAAGGGATTGGAGCATGGAACCACAGTGGTCTCCTCGTAAATTTGTTTAGTTCTTCGACTTCCCACCACAGTAACATAAATTGCTCAAAATACGTTCTGCATAGGCTGTGTATTTCTGATCGATAACTTCATTCTCAACACCCTTTCCAATCACAGAAAGTTGCTACGTTAAGCAACCTCGTATGATGTAGGTAAGGTTAAACCTACATTCTCCCTGCATTTCAATAGAGTGCACTGTGTATTTAATCCTGAACGGGAGAATGAGGCTTGTGTACACTCCTCAGTCTGTAATGACCGAATCGTGAGGGATTAAAAAACAAAATCACCTAAGTATGAAAATTAGCTGTAAGCCTCGTAACTTAAGACGAGATGTACAGTGGAAACCGCTCTCGTCAGTCTATTAAGAGGACGTACCCAGTGAGAAACCGCTGATTTCACGCTCACTGATTACGAACTGGAAGTAAAAAGTGATGTAGTCCCAAATGCCATATACAGAGGCACTCAAACGTCAAGCAAGCCTCGGATAAGAGAGCCTGAGTCAGATACTATTAAGTGAGCATGATACTCAATTAAGGTTATACACTAAGATGGAATTGCAAAACTTGCCGCTATTACGTACGTCTGAACTAGAGTTGTTGGTTTCAGCCGTACACTTCTCTACATGTATCTACGTTTGTACATCACTTTCACTGTGACGAGTACTTGAACCAAAGCGTTTGGTTAGAGCAATAGAATTTGGCACCTGCATGGCTCGTCGTTTGTAGTACTACGCGTTACTGTGTATACCCCAATCTCAAACGAAGTTATTGGACAGGGTGGCCACTTGGTCTGGAAACTGATGTGGAAAATCTGGTAAGCCTCATCCATGTTTTACACTTAGTGAAGTTATAAACTAGTGTCTGTGCTCTTCTGCATGTTCATTTCTAAACACTTTAAGAAGCATAAAAAGCAGACCAATACGCCAACCCACAGCATCATTTCCTTGTCATCACCACAGCTTCCTCCTTAGCTTAAAGTTCGAGTTATTTTGTTCAGAGATCTGGAAACTTTCAGCCTGACCCCGTCGCCGTTTCACTCGCGTTCGCAGCCACTCCTGTACCAGAATCAAATTCGCTACAACCTCACGTCACTTCTGATCGGAGCGTTACTTTCTGAGTAAGTTCCGTATGTTGCGAGTCACCTCTCTCGTCACAAGTCCATCAACATATCTCTAACGATATTTTCACGTTTACACCGTGCGAGCGTGTCCACCTTCGCTACTTTAAGAAAGCCATACAAACAAGACAATTCCACATGTCAAATTCACACTTGACTTACAGTACTTTATTACCCATCATGAAGCAATAGTAGTCACGGGCGACCGCAGAAATTTTCGCAAGAGGACCTGTCAGATGTTCCGTAACGTCTGCACGTTATCGAGACCTCCTTATACAGCACGTGACTGCGTGGAAATTATTGTTTTCATGCAAGATTGGGCGGGAAACATTTCATGCCGCTCGCCCAATGAAAGATCTACGTAATGCAACTCCCACGAACGTATTTTCGTATTTTCAGAGGTTTACGAGATGCATGGAAAAGAACGCGTTTACCAGGAACATGTTCGTCTAAAATG
Organism: Schistocerca americana; assembly: GCF_021461395.2. Classification (NCBI taxonomy): domain Eukaryota; kingdom Metazoa; phylum Arthropoda; class Insecta; order Orthoptera; family Acrididae; genus Schistocerca; species Schistocerca americana. The sequence goes on from NC_060124.1 coordinate 130,474,924, forward strand.
ATTCAAATGGCTTTAAGCACTATGGGACTTAACATCTGAGGTCATCAGTCCCCTAGACTTAGAACTACTTAAACCTAACTAACCTAAGGACATCACACACATCCATGCATGAGGCAGGATTCGAACCTGTGACCGTAGCAACAGCGCGGTTCCGGACAGAAGCGCCTAGACCGCTCGGCAACCGCGGCCAGCATGTTCGGTCTCTACCTGACATGAAGGCCAGCATATAGGAAAACATTGCTTAGATTGCGCCAGAACTGCTGCGAGCAAATGTTGATCACGCCGTTTTAATGGTTCAACTAGTTCTGAGCACTATGGGATTTAACACCTGAGGTCATCAGTCCCCTAGACTTAGAACTAGTTAAACCTAACCAATCTAAGGACATCACACAAATCCATGCCCGAGGCAGGATTCGAACCTGCGACCGTAGCGGCCGCTAGGACGCCGTTTTAATGACGCAGTTCTCCTCGACGTCTCCGGTGGTCATATTGAACAAACTTTGTGAGCGATGGTTATCAATAAAATCAACATTATGCCTTTGTCACTTGTTTCACCGTCTCTGCACCCACCCCGTTCCTAAGTCATTTTAGATGGAAACATTTCTATACGTCTTTCTTGCATTCAAAGGGTCAGATGTGAGACCTGGTAGCCAAAACTGGAACTAATTTTTTTCCAGCATAAACCGGTTCCGCATTAACGCGCTAGCGCGTCTACCCAGATTCGCTGCCATACGATAATCACAGCCCACACTGGTCCTCTGTGAGTAGCCGGACTTCAAATATAACCACCCGGTATTTTCTCCCCAATTGTATTCAGTACCCTCTCATTACATCTGTACATAAGATTTTGAAATATGATCAAAGAGACGAACGTCACACATATATATTAACGCAGGTGTTCATCACCAGTGCTAGGCGTCGTGAGCTTTTCTGAAGACGACCTCTCCATTCTGCTCTAAGTAATCGTGTAAGTATTTTGGAAACACAACGAAAACAATTTTTCATTCATTTCCAGCCGCCTGTGTGTGACCGGTGGAGGGCTTTTCGGTCTTGGTTCGTACTATCGTCCAGCGACTGGAATGGGAAGGGCAGAGTGCGTCCGCGCCGAGTGCAACTGGTGAGTCGCCGGGTGCGGCGGGCGGCGCCTCGGCCCAGGCAGCACTGCGCCAGACTTGGGAGGACACCAACACCGGCGCCGCTGGTAACACGCGCTAATGGCCGCCCCACACAGCTGCCGCTAACTACAGTTTTATCGGCTTTCGGAGCGCGCAGACGCGGAAATCGAGTTTCGGCTAAGGAGATAACAGCTTTAGCCGGCCAGGCGGTAATTAACACGCTCGTGGCGAACGCCGGCGCTGGACAAGGCGGCGGTGGCCGCAGCCGCAGATAACGCGGGATTTACTGGGCGCTTATCGCGCGCGCTGACGGGCATCTGTCCCCCCGGCGACCTGGCCCGCTTTGTGGCCACGGCAGCGGGCCTGGCCCCACCCTCGTCTGTACTCTCAGACTCACGCCGCAGTGTTGCCGGCACGCCCTCCCCCTGCCACACACCATCACCTACTCCGTTCGTGCTTGATGCAACGGGGGGACGAATGACGGTACGCCTCACTACAGCATCTAATTCCCCTCTGTGGCAGAAACATTCTCTCAAAGAGTCAGCGCTGTTTCAGGAGAAAACACTCGTGTGACGTATCTGATTGGTATACGAGTTCGCAGCGTTTTTACAAAGTTTAATAAACACAACAGATACATAACAGAGACTTTTGTTTTCAATAATAAATTCTCCTTCACTATTTACGACAGAAATTCACTGAAGACACCTTACGACCAAGCTTGGAGAACAAGACAAGTTTAAAGTCAGCCAAACGCAAACTCACAATCGGTAGAAAGCAGATTATCGCACTCGATGGAAATGACAGTCGCATCACTGAAAAGGAGGCGGTTTTGAAGTTCATCAGAGACTTTTATAGCAATTTGTATACCAATCCAAGGGAAAATTTGAGTGTATCTAAATTAAATGATGTACCTAGTGTTCCAGATATACTCCCATTGGAAGTCAAGTGTGCTCTAGATAGCATGAAGAAGGGAACAGTGCCGGGTGGTGATGAGCTCAGCGTTGACATCCTCAAACTGGCAGGAGAGGTAACAATAAATCACTTGGCAAAAGTATTTACTTCCTGCCTGCACTATGCTTCAATCGCATTATCGTGGAACAAGGCTAAGATTCTTTTGATACACAAGAAAGGAAATATTCACAATATTAAAAACTACCGTCCTATCAGCTTGCTCCCAACTTTGTACAAAATTTTCACAAATATCTAGTTAAACCGAATTATTTCCACCCTAGACTCAGCCCAACCTATAGAACAAGCAGGATTCCGAAGCAATTTTAGCACTATTGACCACATTCTGACCGTTAGTGAAGTGATAAGCAGAGCGAATGAATACCAACTGCCTCTCTGCATTGCCTTTGTTGACTTTGGAAAGGCATTTGACTCCGTTAGCCATGTAGCTGTCCTCCAAGCTTTGAGTGAGCAAGGAGTGGGAGCAGCATACATTCAAGTGCTCAGGAAAATTTACGAGAATTCTTCAGCTTATGTTAACATCGGCGAATCAACTCAAGAATTCCGCATCATGAGGGGTGTCAAGCAAGGTGATCCCATCTCCCCAAAACTGTTCTCTGCTGTATTGGAAATGGCTATGTCAAAGCTGAGCTGGGAAGGTAAGGGAATTAGAATTAATGGAACAATGCTTACCAACTTGAGATTTGCTGATGATATTGCCTTACTGGCCAAAGACTTCGCAGAGCTCCAAAACTTAGTTACAGATCCTGCATCGGAATGTCAGCTGGTTGGCTTGAACATGAACCTTTCCAAAACAAAAGTAATATCCAACAAATGGGTCCCAACTGGAGATGTGAAAGTCAAGGACAGTCTACTAGAAGAGGTCAGAGAATATGTCTACCTTGGCCAGATGATAAATATGAAGGGAGACATAAGGCCAGAAATCTATCGACGCATCAAGTTTGGCTGGCAAGCATTTGGGAAGAAATCAAAAGTATTCAGATAAAAAATGCCAGTAAATCTGAAGAAAGCAGTGTTTGATCAATGCATTCTTCCTGTGATGACGTATGGCTGCGAGACATGGACACTGAACTCATTTACAAAAGGGAAACTTAGGACAGCACAGAGAGCCATGGAGAGATCAATGCTGGGCTATACAAGAAAGGACAGGAAGCGCGCAGGTCTTGGTATGGGGAGTTGCTACTTTGTTTGGCCTCAACCATTACTTTCTTTTCCTAGTGTTAGCATAAAGACACTATTTTCCTCAACAGTAACGATACGGGACAGGAATGCCGGTTTTGTTCCCGTGGCAACTGATGACGAGCAAGCAGAGATGTACATATGGCCACCTGTTGTTTTTTGTGATTTTGGCTCACAGCACTTAGTACTCATACTCCCGATTTTTGAACCTTTCTCATTGCTTGTAAATGTCGCACGATGCTGAAATGATCACAGAATGGTTCAAATGGCTCTGAGCACTATGGGACTTAACTTCTGAGGTCATCAGTCCCCTAGAACTTGTTGTTGTTGTGGTCTTCAATCCTGAGACTGGTTTGATGCAGCTCTCCATGCTACTCTATCCTGTGCAAGCTTCTTCATCTCCCAGTACCTACTGCAACCTACATCCTTCTGAATCTTCTTAGTGTATTCACCTCTTGGTCTCCCTCTACGATTTCTACCCTCCACGCTGCCCTAAAATTGGTGATCCCTCGATGTCTCAGAACATGTCCTACCAACCGATCCCTTCTTCTAGTCAAGTTGTGCGACAAGTTCCTCTTCTCCCCAATTCTATTCAATACCTCCTCATTAGTTATGTGATCTACCAATTTAAACTTCAGCATTCTTCTGTAGCACCACATTTCGAAAGCTTCTATTCTCTTCTTGTCTAAACAATTTATCGTCCACGTTTCACTTCCATACATGGCTACACTCCATACAAATACTTTCAGAAACGACTTCCTGACATTTAAATCCATACTCGATGTTAACAAATTTCTCTTCTTCAGAAACGCTTTCCTTGCCATTGCCAGTCTACATTTTATATCCTCTCTACTTCGACCATCATCAGTTATTTTGCTCCCCAAATAGCAAAACTCCTTTACTACTACTTTAAGTGTCTCATTTCCTAATCTAATTCCTTCAGCATCACCCGACTTAATTCGACTACATTCCATTATCCTCGTTTTGCTTTTGTTGATGTTCATCTTATATCCTCTTTTCAAGACACTGTCCATTCCGTTCAACTGCTCTTCCAAGTCCTTTGCTGTCTCTGACAGAATTACAATGTCATCGGCGAACCTCAACGTTTTTATTTCTTCTCCATGGATTTTAATACCTACTCCGAACTTTTCTTTTGTTTCCTTTATTGCTTGATCAATATACAGATTGAATAACATCGGGGAGAGGCTACAACCCTGTCTCACTCCTTTCCCAACCACTGCTTCCCTTTCATACCCCTCGACTCTTATAACTGCCATCTGGTTTCTGTACAAATTGTAAATAGCTCTTCGCTCCCAGTATTTTACCCCTGCCACCTTCAGAATTTGAAAGAGAGTATTCCAATCAACATTGTCAAAAGCTTTCTCTAAGTCTACAAATGCTAGAAACGTAGGTTGCCTTTCCTTAATCTTTCTTCTAAGGTACGTCGTAGGGTCAGTACTGCCTCACGTGTTCCAACATTTCTACGGAATCCAAACTGATCTTCCCCGAGGTTGGCTTCTATCAGTTTTTCCATTCGTCTGTAAAGAATTCGCGTTAGTATTTTGCAGCTGTGACTAATTAAACTGATAGTTCGATAATTTTCACATCTGTCAACACCTGCTTTCTTTGGGATTGGAATTATTACATTCTTCTTGAAGTCTGAGGGTATTTGGTCTGTCTCATACATTTTGCTCACCAGAGGGTAGAGTTTTGTCAGGACTGGCTCTCCCAAGGCCGTCAGTAGTTCTAATGGAATGTTGTCTACCCCCTGGGGCCTTGTTTCGACTCAGGTCTTTCAGTGCTCTGTCAAACTCTTCACGCAGTATCGTATCTCCCATTTCATCTTCATCTACATCATCTTACATTTCCATAATATTGTCCTCAAGTACGTCGCCCTTGTATAGACCCTCTATATACTCCTTCCACCTTTCTGCTTTCCCTTCTTTGCTTAGAACTGGGTTTCCATCTGAGCTCTTGATGTTCATACAAGTGGTTCTCTCATCTCCAAAGGTCTCTTTAATTTTCCTGTAGGCAGTATCTATCTTACCCCTAGTGAGATAAGCCTCTACATCCTTACATTTGTCCTCTAGCCGTCCCTGCGTAGCCATTTTGCACTTCCTGTCGATTTCATTTTTGAGACGTTTGTATTCCTTTTTGCCTGCTTCATTTACTGCATTTTTATATTTTCTCCTTTCATCAATTAAATTCAATATTTCTTCTGTTACCCAAGGGTTTCTACCAGCCCTCGTCTTTTTACCTACTTGATCCTCAGCTGCCTTCACTATTTCATCCCTCAAAGCTACCCATTCTTCTTCTACTGTATTTCTTTCCCCCATTCTTGTCAATTGTTCCCTTATGCTCTCCCTGAAACTCTGTACAACCTCTGATTCTTTCAGTTTATGCAGGTCCCATCTCCTTAAATTCCCACCTTTTTGTAGTTTCTTCAGTTTTAATCTACAGTTCATAACCAATAGATTGTGGTCAGAGTCCACATCTGCCCCTGGAAACATCTTACAATTTAAAACCTGGTTCCTAATTCTCTGTCTTACCATTATATAATCTATGTGATACCTTTTAGTGAACTTAGAACTACTTAAACGTAACTAACCTAAAGACATCACACACATCCATGCCCGAGGCAGGATTCGAACCTGCGACCGTAGCGGTCGCGCGGTTCCAGACTGTAGCGCCTAAAACCGCTCTGCCACTCCGGCCGGCTGAAATGATCACAGTTCATCATATTTGCCAGTTGTAGATTACATTAAGACGCATCATTGTGGATTAAAGCATTTAAACGATCTTCATCAAACCCTGAAGGTCCTCCTGAACGTGGAGTGTTACTAACGTCAAACCGATCCTCCTTAAAACAAGAAAACCCTTTTCTTACTGTTACGGCGTAAAGTCAAGCGGCGGCGCGCCAGTCCGGAACGATAGAGAAGAAATGGTTGTGAAGAAGACGTCTGACAATCGCACACTGGTCAACCCCTGTCCAGGGCGACAACGCGACAGCAGCGGCCGCTGTGTGAAGAGGACATAAGCGCCGCGACCGACGTGACGGCCCAGTTCAATAGCATCTTCAAGAGTAGCGACTTGTATAACAGATTAACTCTATTCACTTCGCTTGTACTCTCTATGTCGCACAGACTCGGAATTGTTTATAGTGAAGAAGATTGCTTATTTCGTATGTCGCCCTTTGCTTGCGACACATCTGTGTAATTTGCAAAAGTATAGTAAATTTCTTTTTGTAATAAAACTCATTAATACGCATTAATACGATTTGTTTGAATGTTTGTCTAGCGAACCGAGAATGCAGGCTACCGAAACACCACACTTACCGTGCTCTGTCCAAAGGTATTATACCCTTACACAGCGCAAATGTTTCTGGTTGCCTCCGCTGCTGTCAACCCTCTTTTGAATTCAGACAGAAGAATATATCGAAAATATTTCGATTTTCCCACTAGGCAGTCCATTTTCTAACGTCCACTGCCCCACACAGTATCTCTAAATGACAATATGTTAACTCAAATAAGAGCAGTGAACTACAAGTAAAAATGAAAATCATTAAATAAATTCACAACAACCGGAATGCCAATATGCAAAACGAAAACTCTAAGAACTGATGCACAAAATTAATATATCTTGCTTTATTCACACACGACATCTCTGTATGTATGGATCTAAGGGCCTGTGGAGGGAGGTACGTTACCTGCCAGTTGTTCTTTTGTAACAAGTGGGATTCTAGTGTACATGTGCTTACGTCAAAAGATATCAATTTGCAGCTGACGCGACAAGCAAATCCATAAAACCAAACATCACTACAGAAGAATTGCCACAAATAATAAAAGTAATCACCGAGGAACACTATTTTTCACTTAATAATCCATTCCGTTTACAAAAGGAAGGCCTGCCATACTCACTAGCAAATTATCCTGACGTATGACGTTGAAAACAGAATTTTTGCAGATATTTTAAAGTATTCTACTGGCACACACATGTAGACGGTGTCACATGCCTCATACATCGACCACAGGAATCTAAAACAGTTTACTCTGATAGATTAGTAATACACACCACAACATTCAGTTCACTATCGAAACAGAAGAGACAATATACTACTTTGACTTCAAAATCACAAAAATCGAACAACAGACACGGCTTCATTATCTTCCGAAATGAAACCCCTCAGATATGATAATACACAACGAATGAAACCAGCCACATTCTCAAAAAATGGCAGCGATGATACGAGTATCACACAGACTGTGCAGAAAACCTCTAAGCAAAAAGAAGTATAGAAATATCAAGAAGAACCAAGCGTGATACTAAACATAGCACAAATCAGCGGGTAAAACAGTTATACAGTAAACAAATTACGTGGCATCATAAAGGAAAATAAAGACTGAAGAAGACAAAATTAAGAACAGTCCAGACACGCCAGTACATAACAATAACCCACAATGCACACTCATACGAGATAACATGTCCCTCAGCACAAAATGGCACACCATAACATACCACACCTAACTCATAAAGAAGATTAGTAAGATCAAAAAAACGCGAAACAAATATATTCCTCACGACAAACAGCACAATACAGAAAAAAACCAAGCACCATGACATAAGAGAAAGACAGATGCAAAGGTTCAGGAATATAAGAATTAACATGTCATAGCCGCAACACTAGATATATTGAGATGACTGCAGTAATTTTAACAACAGGTATAAAGAACACATGCGAGCATCAAGGAGTGGATGTACCCACGTCACATATGCAAAACATCTAATAAAACAAAATTACCGTCACACTGGGATAAAATCAAACATGGCATTCTTATGCCATAATAACACAAGAAAGGTAATGCTCACTCTACAGGAAGAATATTTCATACAGAAGTCCATAAACAAAAATGAAAATATTCACAATAACCAAATGAACAATATTAAGATTAATTCACAGTTCGCAACAACATACATACACACACACACACACACACGTGCCCTACCTCCCACCCTCCCCCCCATTCGCACACACCTCAACACACCACCTCCACGTTCATCTTCTGGGGCTCCCATGATCCCTCAGTCAGCCTTGAAGCATGTGAGCACGATCCTCTCTCTCTCTCTCTCTCTCTCTCTCTCTCTCTCTCACACACACACACACACACACACACACACACACACACACACACACAGAGAGAGAGAGAGAGAGAGAGAGAGAGAGAGAGAGAGTGTGTGTGTACCGTCCGCCTCATACCGTAAGGTGGCTTGTGGAATAAATGCGAACACTGTCCAAAAAAGAACGCAACCCTCTCAAATGGTTCAAATGGCTCTGAGCACTATGGGACTTAACATCTATGGTCATCAGTCCCCTAGAACTTAGAACTAATTAAACCTAACTAACCTAAGGACTCCACACAACACCCAGCCATCACGAGGCAGAGAAAATCCCTGACCCCGCCGGGTATCGAACCCGGGAACCCGGGCGTAGGAAGCGAGAACGCTACCGCACGACCACGAGCTGCGGGCCAACCCTCTCAAGGACTGCGTTCAGCAGCTAGGTATAATACGTGCATACTGAGGGGGTACAGCGTTACTGATTTATTTGCCACGGTCTATCCGTGGCATGTTGCTGCAACAACGGCCTGTGGAATATTCCTACACCTGTAGACTACGTTCTGGACTTCCTCGTAGTACAGACGCACGTCAAATCGACGCACCGTTCCAACAGTGGTGGACGACCGAACATTGTCCAGGAATGGAATTCGGGATCACGTTGCATCTGCTGTGTCAGCAAGGATCGCTGGGAACCATTTGCTTGCAATAGGATTAAGATTACGTGTGTCTCTAGCGAGGTTGCCACTGACACCACGATACCGTCAAGCATGGTAGTTTGGTGATGTGAAAAGGTTGACTGGGAAGTGGAATCGCGCTTTATTCTTCAGTGACGAGAGTATGTTCGGTCTGTAAGCGAGTGACGCACGTACACGTATATGGCGCACACTTACTGAGTTGTCTATTACAGAGTGCATTCGCCCACGACATACTGTTTCCATCCATAGTGTCGGGGGCCTTAAGTTACTACTCGCGGTCACATTCGATGTTTCTGTACGGTTAAGTAAGCAGCACCTGCTACAATGCATAAGCTGCTGTTCTCTTGCTAGTACCATTTCCTCGACGGAAAGTTGATGCGCTTTTTCAGTAGGACAATGCACGTCCACATACGGCAGCTGCGACGTAGTGTGCTCTTCGCGGTGTACGACAGCTGCCGTGGCCGGCATCAATCTCCAGATCTCTCGCCAACTGAGCAAGTATGGGACACGAAGAAGTGGGAACTTGCTCGTTCTCCAGGACCTGGAAGAACCATTGCCGAATTGGGACTAAAGGCGCAAGATGTTTGGGATAACCTATTGCAGGATGCCAATCGGCACATTTACACCGAGGTCACCAATGTCATGGCTAGCGATATGCAGATATACATATGGCTGTAGTATCGGGAACACAAAGTAAAGAAGGGCACTGAACTTGGGGAGCTGTCGATGGTACACAGGTTTCCGACGGATTATGGTTGCAATACGGGATTTGACAGACTTGGAACGTGTAATGATAGTTGGAGATAGACGCATGGAACATTACGTTTTGGATATCGTTAGGGAACTCAATATTCCGAGATCCACAGTGTCAACAGTGTGCAGTGAATACCAAATTTCAGGCATTACATCTCACCACGGACAGCGCAATGACCGTCGGCTTTTACCTAAAGACCGAGAGCAGCGGCCTTTGCTTAGAGAGGTCAGCGTTAACAGAGGAACAACACTACGTGGAAAAACCGTAGACGTAAAGGTGGGACGTACAACGAACGTACCGGTTAGGACACTTCGGCGAAATTTGGCGTTAATGGGCTATGGCAGCAGACGACCGACGCGATTTCCTTTGCCAACAGCACGACATCGCCTGCAGTGCTTCTCCTCAGCTCGTGACCATGTCAATGGAGACCTAGACGACTGGACAACAGTGGCCTGGTCAGATGACTCCCGATTTCAGTTGGTAAGAGCTGATGGTAGAGTTCGGTTATGGCGCAGACCCCACGAAGCCATGGATCCAAATTGTAAACAAGTTACTGTGCACGCTGGTGGTGGCGGCTCCACAATGGTGCGAGCTGTGTTCACGTGGAATGGACTGGGTCCTCCGGTGCAACTGAACCGATCACTGACTGGAAATAGTAATGTTCAGCTACTTGGTGACCATCATATTCTCAAACAACGCTGGAATTTTTATAGATGACAATGCGCCATTTCACCGGACCACAGTTGTTCTGGACAGTTCGGGCGAATCATTTGGCCACCCACATCGGCCGACAGGAACCCCATCAAACATTTATGGGACATAATCGAGAGATCAGTCCGTGCACAAAGTCCTGCACCTTCAACACCAACAATTATGGACGGCTATAGAGGCAGAATGGCTTAATATTTCTGCAGGGTACTTCTAACGACTTTCTGAGTCCGTGCGTTGTCGCGTTGCTGCAGTACAGCGGCAAAACAAGGTCTGACACGATATTAGGAGGTATTCCAAGATTTTTGTCACCTCACTGTACGATCCGTGTGAGAGTACGCGTCTGCGTTTCCGCCTTTGAGGAGAGTACACTGTGTAATGATTTGACTGTTTGGGAACCATGTAGTGTGAGATGTCTTTCATTTGGCCTGAATTTGTTATCACATATTCCTACAATGATGAGCTATCTGTCACCTCACTTGTCAACAAAATGACCTAGTCCCTGATGGAGTTTGAATTTCTTTTTCCTGCAGTCTATATGTAGATAGTAGGACAGTTCCACATTACTCTCGGGTGGATTACAGGAAGATCGACGCATCACCTACAGAGCACTTCCACCGGATGCCGGAAACCGGTTCTGACGTCAGCAGCATGGAAGACCACGACCGCACGGCGAGTCCAAGAACGCCATGTCACAACATTCTGAAACGATGCGGCGAAGTCACGGTGCAGCCAAATCGGGCCTTCGCCACAGCGCCAGTTGTCACAAGTACCGATGTAAAGAAACGAGTCGGCGCCGCGGTCAGCGGACAGTACCGACAAGTGGTCGCGTAGGAAAGGCGCTCGGGCTGACCCGCGCCGCGCAGCGCCACAGGTGGTCAGCGGCGCTTTGTCGGCGGCGCGGACAGAGCGTGGACAGGACTGCGCTGAGTGCTTTAATTGCCCGCTAGCGCGACGCCCGCCCCCGCCCCCGCCCCTGCCCTTGCCCTGCCCCGCCGCCCCGTGTCCTTGACCTCGGCACGGCCGGCTTCTTTGGCAGGGAGGCCAACGGCCCGCTCTCTGTCGTCGGCGTGTCGCATTCCACGGTTCTTATCTCCGTCACACACTCATCCGTAGTCTACCGCCGAGGCACGCGCGTGGAAGAGCACTGCGGGACACTGCGAGTGCAGACGCTGTCTGGATGAAAGTGGATCCATTATTAAATCAAAATTTACAATTTTACATTTTAATAATTTTATATGCCACTTGGGGAATAGTATTGTATTGTATTTTAACCGGGGACCTAGAAAAGACGAAGAGGCTCCGTCCCCACCGCAGCCGCAGTGGTCCACAACCCCACGACGACTACCGCAGTCCACTTCACCCCTCCGCCGCCCCACACCGAATGCAGGGTTATTGCGCACTTCGGCCCCCGGTGGACCCCCTATGTTTGCGTGGTAGAATAATGGTGGTGTACGCGTACGAGGAGAACTTGTTTGCGCAGCAATCGCCGACATAGTGTAACTGAGGCGAAATAAGGGAAACCAACCCGCATTCGCCGAGGCAGATGGAAAACCGCCTAAAAACCATCCACAGACTGGCCCGTTCACCGGACCTCGACACAAATCCGCCGGGCGGATTCGTTCCGGGGACCGGGCGCTCTTCCCGCCGGAAAGCCAAGCGTTAGACCACACGGCCAACCGGGCGGGTTGGGGAATAGTAAGTATACTGCTAATGATTTCAACGTCGTCCGCCAACAGGTAGAGTAGTGGCATATCTACCAGAGCGCCATCTGTGTCTAGCCTGAAATACGAAATGCTCACAGCCAGAAGACTCAGTGTGGTGTAAACGGGTGAAGCAAGCAGGCAAACATGCCATAGAGAAGCACTCGTGCTTCCTACGGCCAACAGAGAGAATGTGAAAGTGGTCAGCCGGCCAGAGTGGCCGAGCGGTTCTAGGCGCTACAGTCTGGAACCGCGCGACTGCTACGATCGCAGGTTCGAATCCTGCCTCGGGCATGAATTTGTGTGATGTCCTTAGGTTAGTTAGGTTTAAGTAGTTCTAAGTTCTAGGGGACTGATGCCCTCAGAAGTTAAGTCCCATAGTGCCAGAGCCATTTGAACAATTTTTTAAAAAGAGGTCAGACTGTGGCTTCCGATTGGCGGGAAGGTCCATTCTGAGAATTGCCACCCAAATCGGACGTGCTGCTTCAATTGTGCAACGATCCTCATATCAGTGGTCTTGTGAACATTCTCACAACCGTAGACGAGATTCTGACATTCACGCAGCACAGACGTCCATCAGGGCAGCTACCACAGCACAGATTAGGGGGCTTGTGAGCCCAGCCGTGTCAACACGAACTGTAGCGAACCGGTTATTAGCAGTGGGACTAGGGGAACGCACATCTCTAGCCTGTCTTTCACTCAGGCCGAATCATCGACGTGCACTGCTCGACTCGGACCGTCAGAAGATCACTTGGAAGATGGAACAGCGCGCCGTGTCTTCAGTGATGAAAGCAGATCCTGCCTCCACGCAAGTGATGGTTGTTTGCGCGTATGACGTAGACCTGGCGAGCGCTGTCTCGTAGAATGCATTCGTCCAAGTGACACTGGTCCCACCCTAGGCCTTGTGGTCTGGGGTGTGATAACACCTTTGGAGTTCCTGGAGGGGACGGTAACCAGCGCTCGGTATGTGCAGAATGCTGTTCCAACAGGATAATGCTCGCCCACACATTGCCCGTGAAACTCAACGTGGTCTGCAAGAAGTGCAGCAACTCCCCTGGCCAGCACGAACACCGGACTTGTCTGCAATCGAGCATGTGTTTGTATGATGGGACGTGAAGTGACTCGTGCGACTCGCCAATAACAACTCTTACAGAACAGGTTGAACGGGCGTAGCACCACAACATATCCCAGGACAAGTATTCGCCATCGAGTGGATGCCGGAGTCAGCACCTGCACTGCTGACTGAGGAGGCTACACCATTGAGTGTTTCAGCATGGGTCGATACCTGCTACCTCAGAACCGCTTGTACTGCTGATTTTTAAATGTAATCATTTTGTGTACTCCATATGCACCGTTACAACAATAAATCTTGAGTGGGTGGCTAACCTCTGAAAGGGTGTACTACTTTTTTTTCCAGCAGTGTACGTTGGACAATAGTAACAGATTTCCAAACAGTGACAAGAAAAACCAATTTTTTTAATGTTTTTTTATTCATGTCGGATCTTGCTAACTCCGAGGCCGTCAATGACTGTCGGTGAATATGTAAGGTGGCAACGGCCTTGCACCTTACATGAGTCCATTTAACGTGACACTTTCGGTTTTGTTGGAGTAATACTCTAAATTACGGTGTAGGAAATCTATGTAGAAACGCATCGGCACGCGAGAATTCCGCGATTCTGTAATTATAAGATTTTGCAGAAAGGCAGTACGCGAGACAGAGCTCGGCTACGTCTCCGCCTAGCCGCCGGAGACCACAGCCTAACGGTATGAATGGTGAACTGGGAGATTTCTGTAATCCGTTTAGAGAAGCCACAGCGGCCGCCAACCTCTGAGGGACGTGCGGCTGCAGGTGTTCAAGTGTTTACCAAAACAGAGCGGGCTTTCCTGTGCTTGCTCTCGCCTATGTCCCACTAATTTTACGCCTTCGAGTAACTTAAGTGGGGCAGGCCAGGAGTTCCAAATAAACTTTCAATGTAAAAATCTGTGCTCGCTACGACGGGGAATCTTGTGTTATTGCTCACAGCTGTGGTTCTTCCCAGCCGGCGAGGGCGGAGTTTACTTGTGAAATTTTGTAGAAATAAAAGAATTGTGGAAAAGAGTTCTATTCCCGGGCCGTACATTGGTCAGCACTGGCAAACTGGCTATTTTGAGAGATTCTACTGATGTGATTCGCTCGGTAAAAGTGGAGGTGAGAAAAGAAAGGTGAAGAGCGATCTTGCTGCACTTTCGGTCAGGGGCTTCCGTTCTGGGCTCTCCCCGTCTCCCCTCTTGGTCTTTCGTTCTGAGAAGACGTTAGCCGCGCCAACTCATTGCTGACGGAAACATTGTGGCAATTAGAGAAGTTTACGGACAGCAGTCTGGTGTTCGAATACTGTAGGATGGTACTTTCCGAGGCGCCACACGCCGATCGCAAGACCGCGCCGTCGCCGTCGGAGACCGCCGCTACAACAGGAACATTACGGTGAGATCGCTCCCGCTTCGGCCTGTGTTAGGAGTAACGTTAAATAGCTGGATCAAATGCAATTGCTGTTTCCACAGAGGTTACACACTACCTTGAAGTGTAGTGGTTCTTCGTATACATGTTAAAAGAGATCGCGTTTTGGACCGATTTTAACACAGTTACTGCCAATGCCAGTTAGGAGGATAATTTGTAAATTGTTCGTTGTGTTTTATTCAGCATTGATCTGAAGGTTATAATAAAATTATTGTGATTCAGTAGAGCCTTTACTTTCAGTAGTTCATCCTGAATACAGCCTTTTGCTTTATTTTATTTTTGTGTATATGTTTGATGTCATTGAACACCCTAAGTGTTCGTGGTCGTTCATGTTTGGAAGTAAAAATAGGTGTGATTTATCGTCAACACTACCACCGCAGATTAATTAGGGGTGACAGGGCCACATTTAAATCTAGCGTTATCCATTTTTACGTACAGTTCCACTCCCAATTTCTCTGTAAGTTGTTTGTCAGGGGCGAACACGCGCAAAAAACGGACAAGCAAAGGGTGGGGTGTTACAAATAACGTAACCAAGCTCAAAAACTTTTAAAATGCTGTATTTCAACGCCATAACCTGTTTACATTATTGCTCAATAAGAAATGAATGATATCTTTAAGTCCTTGCTTAATGGATATTCGTTGCATTGTTAACAAACACATCGAGTGTAAAGTACACGTGCGACTCTCCAACTGACATTAAGAATATTATGAAGAGTGGCAGGCTGACTTTTTCACAATATGTGTGCAGTTTGCAAAGCAACAGCTTATCCACTGAGGTAACAAAAAAGTCATGGGATAGCGATATGCACATATACATATTGCAGTAGTATCGCGTACACAAGTTATACAAAGGCAGTGCATTGGCGAAGCTGTCATTTGCACTCAGGTGAATCATGTGGAAAGGGTTCCTACGTGTTTATGTCCTCACTGTGGGAATTAATGGACTATGAACGCACATGGGGCATTACATTTCGGGATTCGTTAGGAAATTCGATGTTCCGAGATCCACAGTGTCAAGACTGTGCCGAGAATACCAAATTTCAGGCATTACCTCTTACCACGGACAATGCAATGGCCCATGGCCTTCATTTAACGACCGAGAGCAGCGGCGTTTGCGCTGAGTTCTTAGTACTAACAGAGGAGCAATACTGCGAGAAATAACCGCAGAAATCAAGTGGGACGTACGACGAACGTGTTCATTAGGATTGTGCGGCGAAATCTAGCCTTAATGGGCTATGGCAGCAAACAACCGACGCGAGTGCCGTTGCTAACAGCACGGCTTCGCCTTCAGATATCTCCTGGGCTCGTGACCATATTGGTTGTACCATAGAGAAATGGAAATCGTAGCCTCGTCAGATGAATCCCGATTTCAGTTGGTAAGAGCTGATGGCAGGGATTGAGCGCGGCGCAGACCCCAAGAAGCCAAGGATCCACGTCACCAGCGAGGGTTGGGTTGGATTGTTGTGGCGGAGGAGACCAGACAGCGATGTTATCGGTCTCATCGGATTAGGGAAGGGCAGGGAAGGAAGTCGGCCGTGCCCTTTCAAAGGAACCATCCCGGCATTTCCTAGAGCGACTTACGGAAATCAGGGAAAACCTAAATCAGGATGGCCGGACGGGGGATTGAACCGTCGTCCTTCCGAATCGAGTCCAGTGTGCAACCCACTGCGCCACCTAACTCGGCCCACCAGCAAGGGACTGTGCTAGGTGGTGGTGGCGCCTCCATAATGGTGAGGGCTGTTTTTACATGGAACAGACTAGGCCCCCTGGTCCTCTGAAACGGTCAATGACTGGAAACAGTTATGTTCAGCTACTTGAGATCAATTGCAGCCATTCATGGGCTTCATGTTCCCAAACAACGATGTGGCATGTCAACAGGCCACAATAGTTTGCGATTGGTTTCAAGAACATTCGGGAACGTTCTAGCGAATGATCTGGCCACCCGGATCGCCCGAGATGAATCCCATCGAACGTTTATGGGACATAATCGAGAGGTCAGTCCGTGCATAACATCCATGCAACATTTTCGGAGCATGGCTCAACATTTCTGCAGGGAACTTCCAACGACTTGTTGAGTCCCTGCCACGTCGAGTTTCTGCATTACGCCGGGCAGGAGGAGGTCCGCCACGACATTACGAAGTATCCCTTGCCTTTTGTCACTTCAGTGTGCATCGACCACAATGACTGTAAAACAAATCGCCATCGACTGGAACATATAGAAGTATACAGCGTGAATCACTTCAGACTTTCACCGCAAGTACTGCGGAAATGGAAAGTGCTACTGACGTGCGGTTTGCATAGAATGTATTGGTAGTCAGGGGATAGTATTGTTAGCCAATAAACAGATTGTAATAATACTTAGAAAGTGTATCTTTTGTGCAAACATACACTTTTTAAATGGAATAACGCCTGTTCACATTAACAAACTGGTAGTGTAAATTAGAGTGTCATTGGTATTTGTTGCAGGATTCTAGTGCGAGTCGTTTAAGAGATATCGTGTCTTGAAAAGTTCCCAAGCCGAAACTCGTACAATACCTGTGGTAGCACATACTCAAGAACAAACCAAGTACATACATTAGTTATGTGGTTTGCGACCACTAACGAGACAATTCATCACCGGCAGCGGCAATACATTTCTAGTCTGCTATGGAACGGCTGCAGTAATACTTCGTTGCATAACATCCGGTGTAGTTGGTATATCCCTGTAGACAGAGTCTGTGAGTTTTTACCACAGAAAAAAATTCTACATGCGTCAAATCCTGAAAACGGGCCAGACAGGGTACAGGTACTCAGTGTCCAATCCGAAGACTAGGAAACGATTCGTGAAGACATGCTGTACTATTTCGTGCACAATGGGCTGGACAGCCATCATGTTGGTACCGCAGGTTCCTCCTAGTCTGCAAAGGAACGTTTTGTAGCATTCGTGGAAGATGGTCTGTTAGGAGGCTGCGATACATGTGCGCGTTCAGTGTTCCGTCTATGAAAAACGGGACTATGAGCTGATAATCTACTAACCCCCGGAAATCTTACACTTCATGGACGCTGATGTTCCACCTGACAGAGCCAATGGGGATCGCCAACAGACCAACAGCGCATGTTTCGGCAGTTTACCTAGCCATGGAGGGTAAAAGAGGCTTCATCGCTAAACAAGACACTTCTCGTGCAGCCAACCTTAATGTCCCACTACAGAAGTTAACACGATTCTCCTAATCATTTCCATGCAGCTCACCAAGCGAGCTGGCGCAGTGATAAGTACACTGGACTCGAATTCGGGAGGACGGCGGTTCAAACCCGCGTCTGGACATCCTGATTTAGGTTTTCCGTGATTTACGTAAATCGCTTCAGGCAAATGCCGGAATGGTTTCTTTGAAAGGGTAGGGCCTATTTCCTTCCCTATCCTTCTGTAATCCCATGGGACCGATGACCTCGCTATTTAGTCCCATCCCCCAATCCGACCAACCAACCATGAGGCCCTTGATGGAGAGAGATGTGATACGAATGGAACCTATGTCGATCGAGAATACGTACGACACAAAATCTCTTATCAGCACTGACGTGATATAATAATGCGACAGGTTTTGCCACGAAGCAGCACATATCAGAATATAGTTGTTAGCATTTGAGACTAACGGTAATCATTCTGTACCTCCGAAGTGACTGACAGAGAGTCCGCAATATTTATACAGTTTTGGCAATTGCTTGGCGATTGCGAAGTCTGGCTGTCGGTTAGTAACACACTCCAGGCTTTTCGGGGCGGAATTGATGTTTACAAGTCTTTCATATTTCTCGAGCCGGGAGTTCTTTGGCTACGATTATTTCAAAGATAGTCTACTTGTACCGAAAACTTGTGAGGTATCGCAAGCGCAATCCTCTGCATGGGCGTAGAGCTCTGTTCCTATTTCCGGTTTCTGTAGGCGAGTTTTGTGGCGCGGTGCATGCCAGGTGACTGACATGCAGAGGGCTCGATTAGACCATGGAGCTACTAGCCATCTGGAAATGAGAGCTGATTAGGCGATAATTAATTAAGGCTGATAAACAGCAGTTGTTTCTGTGAACAGTTGAAGGTCTTTGATTTGGTAGGGCTCTCGACCAACGTGGCTTTGAACTGTCACCTGTACTGTCTTTACGCAACATGAAGTTGGAAAGAAACTGTTGGAAGCAATGTACCGACAGCGGTGCTCCTCACAGCTCTAGAAGTATTCTGCACGCAATTAAACTACTACAGGGCCTTTCTGAATGGTGTAGTGGCTGTTATAAAAGTGTCTAGAGGTTGACAGCAACGCAGGTGGCCAATACTGAGACTGTGGCAGTGGTGAAATACAACTTCGCAAGGCTTAGTAGAACGCAATAAATTACATGTGTTCTCGTAGAAATTTGAGACATATGTTTCTGTGTGTCTCTTTCTCTATCGACTGTGTTCCTGTTTTCTTTTCTGTGGTTATCATCAGCGATAGTTACGGTACTGACAGCCAGTTGGAGGCGGTGTACTGAACTGATAGCTGTGAATATATCCACTGCTGTGGTCGGATCTTGGAATCTTTCCTGTAAGTAGATAGAAAGCTACAGGACCTTTACCCCTGTGGTGCACATGTCCATTGCAGCGGACAACTGTTAATGTTCAGTGCACTGGCGTTTTGAATCAGTCCCGAAGCTGCAAATGCACGCCGGCCGGTGTGGCCGAGCGGTTCTAGGCGCTTCAATCTGGAACCGCGCGACCACTACGGTCGCAGGTTCGAATCCTGCTTCGGGCATGGCTGTGCGTGATGTCCTTAGGATAGTTAGGTTTAAGTAGTTCTATGCTCTAGGGGACTGATGAGCATAGATGTTAAGTCCCATAGTGCTCAGAGCCATTTGAACAATTTGCAAATGCACGCAGGGCACAGCACTATCAGCGAGTGTCCACTGGAGTGGGCTGCGTCCATTTACAGCCTCAGAACTGATTGAAAACGTCAGAGTAATGACATTAACAGCTGTCGCAGTGGACAAGTGTACCGGTAAGTTAATTAATCACTTTGTAGTTATAAGAGGTTGAACCCTCCCTCGTCCATCAAATCGAGACTGGAGATCCTTAATTAAAGGGTACTGTAAAGTTGCGAGTTCTCGCCCTACACGGGGAAATCGGGTCTGACCGACTGCCGTGTCATCCTATACCAATGGCGTCAACAGGTGCGTCAAGGAGGGGCATGAGGTGAGCACATCGCTCTCTCGGCCGTTGTCGGGTTTCTTGACCGTAGAACCGCTACCATTCGATCGAGTAGCTACTCAGTTGGCCTCATTAGGCTAAGTTCACCCCGTACCAGTCCTCCCACCACGGAAATGTCCCTGGTAGTGCCGGGAATCGATCCCGAGTCCTCCCCATGACATTTGGCCCCGCCGGCCACTCGGCGACGGAGGCAGACGACCCTTAATTACATTCATTTGATAATGTAGCAAAGCGGACACGTAACAACTCGTCCGCCAATTAACGTTTCCCATTAAATCCATGTCTCGCACGCTTCACATCGCAAGGAGCACGCTGATTCACGCCGACTGCGCGAGTATGACCTCGTGCGACGCTACGGAAGCTCCGGGGACCGGACGAAATGAATGTATCAGTCGTCAACAATGCACTATTATTCAAATACACTACTGGCCATTAAAATCGCTACACCACGAAGATGACGTGCTACAGACGCGAAATTTAACCGACAGGGACAAGATGCTGTGATATGCAAATGATTAACTTTTCAGAGCATTCACACAAGGTTGGCGCCGGTGGCGACACCTACAACGTGCTGACATGTGGAAAGTTTCCAACCGATTTCTCATACACAAACAGCAGTTGACCGGCGTTGCCTGGTGAAACGTTGTTGTGATGCCTCGTGTAAGGAGGAGAAATGCGTACCATCACGTTTCCGACTTTGATAAAGGCCGGATTGTAGCCTAACGCGATTGCGGTTTATCGTATCGCGACATTGCTGCTCGCGTTGGTCGAGATCCAATGACTGTTAGCAGAATATGGAATCGGTGGGTTCAGGAGGGTAATACGGAACGCCGTACTGGATCCCAACGGCCTCGTATCACTAGCACTCGAGATGACAGGCATCTTATCCGCATGGCTGTAACGGATTGTGCAGCCACGTCTCGATCCCTGAGTCAAGAGATGGGAACGTTTCCAAGACAACAACCATCTGCAACGAAAAGTTCGACGACGTTTGCCGCAGCATGGACTATCAGCTCGGAGACCATGGCTGCTGTTACCCTTGACGCTGCATCACAGACAAAAGCGCCTGCGATGGTGTACTCAACTACGAACCTGAGTGCACGAATGGGAAAACGTCATTTTTTCGGATGAATCCCGGTTCTGTTTCCAGCATCATGACGGTCGCATCCGTGTTTGGCGACATCGCGGTGAACACACATTGGAAGCGCGTATTCGTCATGACCATACTGGCGTATCACCCGGCGTCACGGTATGGGGTGCCATTGATTACACGTCTCGGTCACCTCTTGTTCGCATTGACGGCACTTTGAACAGTGGACGTTACATTTCAGATGTGTTACGACCCGTGGCTCTACCCTTCCTTTGATCCCTGCAAAACCCTACATTTCAGCATTATAATGCACGACCGCATGTTGCAGGTCCTGTACGTGCCTTTCTGGATACAGAAAATGTTCGATTGCTGCCCTGGCCAGCACATTCTCCAGATCTCTCACCAATCGAAAACGTCTGATCACTGGTGGCCGAGCAACTGGCTCGTCACAATACGCCAGTCACTACTCTTGATGAACTGTGGTATCGTGTTGAACCTCCATGGGCAGCTGTACCTGCACACGCCATCCAAGCTGTTTCTGACTCAATGCCCAGGCGTACCGAGGCCGTTATTACGGCCAGGGGTGATTGTTCTGGGTACTGACTTCTCAGGAACTATGCACCCAAATTGCGTGAAAATGTAACCACATGTCAGTTCTAGTATAATATATTTGTCCAATGAATACCCGTTTACCATCTGCATTTCTTCTTGGTGTAGCAATTTTAATGGCCAGTAGTGTATGTCAATATCCCCCTCCCCCCCTTCTCTCTCTCTCTCTCTGTCTCTCTCTCTCTCTCTCTTATGGCGGCTCGCTGTCGGATGCAAGTCTTTTAGGTGACGTCTTTAGGCGACGTGTGCGTAGGTGGTGATGAAACGATGATCACGACAACAGAACACCCAGTCCTCAAGCGGAGAAAATGTCCGACGCGCCCAAAAACGACCCGGGCACCTTCGGGTGGTATTCAGCCGCGCTGACCATGCACCTACCGAGCCGGATATTATTTCCCTAAAGCACACAAATATCGAGTATCAACGAGGACGACACGGTACTCTTACAGCGACGCACCCAAAGCCCGCTCATACTTTAAGTGGCACGCGTTGTTGGCCGGCCAGTGACACAGTAGTGTAAACGCCCCGTTTCCCTGACAAAGCTCGAGTAGCATATACAAATCTAGGGTGGGCAGCGCATTTAGCTCCGTTAACGGCATTACGATCAGAACGGATGACCGACATTTCTTACTTGGTCGTGCAGCGTCGTCGAGGAAAGAAACGGCAAAAATAGGGAGATCCGAAGAGTCAGAGCATGGCCGAGTGGTCAGGCGCTCCAACAATCGAGCCGTGGAAAGAAACATACGGCGGCGGCAGCGGCGGGAGGAAGACAATGGTGAAGCATGCAGGAAGCTGGGGCCCGACTGCGGACTTTTTAGGGCGCCGGCTGCTGCACCGGCGGTCCGAACCGCGACGCACCGCGGTCCTCGCGCCGTACCAGATCCGCATGCAGGATGCAAAAAAGCCGTGCTAACTGGCCGGCCAATTTCCCACACGTCAAACTGCTTAAAGCGGGCCGCGAGTGGCGAAGACCGACGCCGCAAAAACCAGGAACCGATCAACAAAAGGGGAGCGAGGGGAACAGCCGTGGCGCAGCACGAGCAGATTTGCATCGCACCTATTGGCTTTTTCCGAAGTCTCTTTAAATGGTCAGCTGACAGCTCGTGCTTAAAACAACTCCTTATCTGCATCGTGCACGACTACACTCCCTACAACAGCGCTTCTTTAACTGTTTTCGTGGAACCCTGTGGATCTGTTGAAATCACTCGAGGGTTCCGAGAAACTTTCACGATATCACACAAAAACTAAAAAACAATAAAAATTAACACGTCTTCGAAATTAAAAAAAACGAAATACAATTACTGCTGCTTATACTTACTAGTTGATACAAACGCGACACCGACAGTGGATATGGCTGTAATTTATCATAGGCCAGAAGGCAACCGCCGGCGAGTTTGATTGCTACTCACTAAATGAACACTTTTTTCAACATGAAGGGGTTGAAATAAGAAAGATATTTATTAAAGAAATTATTCAGAGTTAAAACGTTTCAAATAAGCTCTTAACGATTTTAAAATAGAAAGTAGAGTAAATACAAAAAATGAGTTCTCGATTACAA
Source organism: Schistocerca americana (assembly GCF_021461395.2). Lineage (NCBI taxonomy): Eukaryota > Metazoa > Arthropoda > Insecta > Orthoptera > Acrididae > Schistocerca > Schistocerca americana. The sequence goes on from NC_060124.1 coordinate 130,498,116, forward strand.
ACCTATTTATTTTCAAAACGTGACCTTCGTCCACGTAGGCAGAAAATACGAAACTTTCATTGTATTATCTCACTCATCCATGCAAGAAACATTTAAACTAATGTTATCATTGGTACAGCTTAAAAGACAAATATTTTTAATTGTATCCTTACCACTTGCAACGACATATATGTGCCAAATAGGATTCCCAGCTGTTGGGTCGACAAAACATAAATACCGCAACAGGTTTGTCGCTGAACTTGCCTCAAGAAATCAACTTTGGTCCATAAGAACCATTACCACCGCTCCCATGGTTATTCAAATTTAGAAGTCATACTTCATCCTGTTATTTTAAAATTAAGAACATTAGGATTAATTCTGATATAAATTCTTGGAGCAAATAAATATTATTTGAATCAGTTGTCTTTCGTTGCAAATAATCAGTTTACATAACGTTGAATTAAAAACAAAATATAGAAGGAAACCAAGGGAACAACGACAAAAGTTGTTTTCATACCAACCGCCCGGGGTGGGAGCAGTGTTAACAACCAGAGAGCAGCAATATCGCGAAACTATTAACTGGAGTCTCTGATCATCACGATCCTGTACGTTGTAGTAAATGATTCTCTGTTCTAAACAAGGCAAACATGAACTTCTCACAACATCGTTTGTCCCTTGACAGTCAACGGAAAAATGATATTTCTATTGCAAATATCCCGTTTTAAAGACAAAATGACATTTAGTCAACAACGCGGTGAAAAGTATGTAGATAAAAACAAATACACTACTGGCCATTAAAATTGCTATACCAAGAAGAAATGCAGATGATAAACGGGTACTCACTGGACAAATATATTATACTAGAACTGACATGTGATTACATTTTCATGCAATGTGGGTGCATAGATCCTTAGAAATCAGTACCCAGAACAACCACCTCTGGCCGTAATAACGGCCTTGATACGCCTGCGCATTGAGTCAAACAGATCTTGGATGGTGTGTACAGGTACAGCTGCCCATGCAGCTTCAACACCATGCCACAGTTCATCAACAGTAGTGACTGGCGTATTGTGACGAGCCAGCTGCTCAGCCACCATTGACCAGACGTTTTCAGTTGGTGAGAGATCTGGAGAATGTGCTGGCCAGGGCAGCAGTCGAAAATATTCTGTATCCAGAGAGGCCCGTACAGGACCTACAACATGCGGTCGTGCATTATCCTGCTGAAATGTAGGGATTCGCCCGCAGGGATCGAATGAAGGGTAGAGCCATGGGTCGTAACACATCTGAAATGTAACGTCCACTGCTCAAAGTGCCGTCAATGCGAACAAGAGGTGACCGAGATGTGTTACCAATGGCACCACATACCATCACGCCGGTTGATACCCCACTATGGCGATGACGAATACACGCTTCCAATGTGCATTCACTGCGATGTCGCCAAACACGTATGCGACCATCATGATGCTGTAAACAGAACCGGGATTCATCCGAAAAAATGACGTTTTGCCATTCGTGCACCCAGGTTCGTCGTTGACTACACCATCGCAGGCGGTCTTGTTTGTGATGCAGCGTCAAGGGTAACCGCAGCCATGGTCTCCGAGCTGATAGTCCATGCTGCTGCAAACGTCGTCGAACTGTTCATGCAGATGGTTGTTGTCTTGCAAACGTCCCCATCTGTTGACTCAGGGATCGAGACGTGGCTGCATTATCTGTTACAGCCATGCGGATAAGATGCCTGTCATCTCGACTGCTAGTGATACGAGGCCGTTGGGATCCAGCACGGCGTTCCGTATTACCCTCCTGAACCCACCGATTCCATATTCTGCTAACAGTCATTGGATATCGACCAGCGCGAGCAGCGATGTCGCGATACGATAAACCGCAATCGCGATAGGCTACAATCCGTCCTTTGTCAAAGTCGGAAACGTGATGGTACGCATTTCTCCTCCTTACACGAGGCATCACTACAACTTTTCACCAGGCAACGCCGGTCAACTGCTGTTTGTGTATGAGAAATCGGTTGGAAACTTTCCTCATGTCAGCACGTTGTAGGTGTCGCCACCGGCGCCAACCTTGTGTGAATGCTCTGAAAAGCTATTCTTTTGCGTATCACTACATCTTCTTCCTGTCGCTTAAATTTCGCGTCCGTAGCACGTCCTCTTCGTGGTGTAGCAATTTTAGTGGCCAGTAGTGTACATATGGTTCACACAAGACGCATTCTAATTACTCTCTTCCACTTTGTGTCGCCGCCTTTATGGCAATTGAGCCGTAACAAGAAATTACATATCGTTTGCAATCGTTGTATGACGGTTGCGGCGCACATTTCATTGTAATGACTTTTTATAATAACGCCCTTCCGGGGCTTGGAATGAAGTATAACCTGCGCTACAAGCACCCATTACTCTACAGAATGAGTGTCCAGTGAATTCCGAGTGCGTAATTCAAGTTCCTATACTTTTCTAAATATTTCATTACGGCAGCGACGCACCACCCTTAACGTTAGACTAATGGAATGTAAGTCATTGACCTGCGAAGCAGCCTGGAAACTTCCTGTGGTCAGAAGTGTAGCCACATATTCTACTGACAGCAGTCTTCGCAGTTCATAGAAGCAGAGGCCCACTAAGATGAAACGGCGCCAATGGCTGAAGTCCCTATGCTGCGCCACAAATCCCCCACCCCGCCTGTAAAACTACTTTTCTGTACTTTTTACTGCTTAAATTACGCAAACTTTACATTTTTTAAATAAGATTAATAAAAACGAACAATTATTGAAAAACATGTCTTAAATAGACAATTATGCATACAAGATGCTACACAGAACAAACAAAATCAACCACAGTAGTAAATGAATTACAATTTGTGTAAATTTCCTAAAAAAGTTCAAAGTACAACAAAACCTAAAACCTATATCATGTTGTTTACGGTTTTAATATGGTTTATGATAAACAACTGGCCATTTGTTCCTCGTAAGTAACTAATTAGAAATAAAAGATAAAGGTCCATAATTGAGAGTTGACAAAATATTTCCCTCTAGAAATTATATTTGATTATAATTTCGCCGGCCGTTGTGGCCGAGCGGTTCTAGGCGCTTCAGTCTGGAACCGCGAGAACGCTACGGTTGCAGGTTCGAATCCTGCCTCGGGCATGGATGTGTGTGCTGCCCTTAGGTTAGCCAGGTTTAAGTAGTTCTAAGTTCAATAGGAGTGATGACCTCAGATGTTGAGTCCCATAGTGTTCAGAGCCATTTGAACCATTTGATTATAATTTCACTTTGCGATTCCTGGTTTCGACCGAAGGAAAGTAGTTGATTATGTCACTGAAGTCAGTTTCAGCGCTTCGTCATACTCTAAACACAAGACTATTAAATTTCACTATTTTCTTTCACCCATACTCGATCTTAAGTAGTCTTTTTATCCCCCGTAATTTTGTTGAAACAGTGTTCACAAGACGCCACACTCCATGGCAGTGTCATACATATCCACAGTCCGATATGGATACTCTGACAGCGAAATGACCATATCTTCAAAAGCTCTTTCACTTAAAACTGAAGGCAGCTATTTCGATAACTTGTTCACCTGTGCCAATATGTCTCTCATATTTGGCATAAAAATCAGCTGCACAACTTTTTCGATGTAAGATACAGAGCTTATATTTAAGGCGTTTCCTCTAAAGAAATTAAAATAAGATGAAATGGTGCGAAATATGTGAGATATGTTTCCCGTTTCATTCATTTTGTCATCAAACTGAAGCCATACGATTAAAAAACTAAATAGTGGTGCTATGTGAATGGCGCGAAATTTGAACAAACCTCATCTTTCAGATGTAGAAACACGTCTACCAACTTTCGTTTATGTCACACAACTCCTCCTTGGTGCTGCGATTTTTTCCGTCAGTGTATAATCTCAAAAAACTCAAGATGCGCCTTCTCTAGATATTCACCTTGCAATGCAGCCAGTTTCTCCCAACGAAGAGACGACTTGGCCGAGAACTTGGCTGTAGATATCTGCATTTTGGCGTACCGGGAAAGTTCCACTGCAAAAACACCTCGCCTTTATTCTGGAAATGGCTTCTTCATACGGAAAAAGAGAAAGGAGTGACTGGTTGCCACGTCAGGAGAATACCGGACTGTGACCTGCGTAGAACCAACTACGCCATTTTCTTGGTTCAAAACCTGGCCCTTGGACAACCTCCCGCGGAGCTTCGACATGACAGCCTTTTCGCACACTCGTTAGGAGATTCCATTAGTACGCTCCAGTGACGGTTTGCCTCTTACGAGCATAATTTGTTAGCGCCACAGCATGCAAATCCCAAAAAACTCTCTGCATCACCTTCCTAGAAGATGGTTGCGCCTCCGGATTTTTAGGAGGTGGTGACTCTACGAGTTTCCACTACTATGTTGCTACTTTCTCTGGGGATCGCAGTGAAACACCAAGCACTCGTCTATGCTGACTAGGTGGCTGTGACATTACATCGATGCCTCGGATCGATGGGCTTTTTCATTGTGCTCGAAGGGTCACGCAACACATCGGGAGGTGGCCTTTGCGCCGCGCGGGATTAGCCGAACGGTCTCAGGCGCTGCAAAAAAATGGCTCTGAGCACTATGCGACTTAACTTCTGAGGTCATCAGTCGCCTAGAACATAGAACTAATTAAACCTAACTAGCCTAAGGACGTCACGCACATCCATGCCCGAGGCAGGATTCGAACCTGCGACCGTAGCGGTCGCTCGGTTCCAGACTGTAGCGCCTAGAACCGCACGGCCACTCCGGCCGGTTCAGGCGCTGCAGTCATGGACTGTGCGGCTGGTCCCGGCGGAGGTTCGAGTCCTCCCTCGGGCATGGGTGTGTGTGTTTGTCCTTAGGGTAATTTAGGTTAAGTAGTGTGTAAGCTTAGGGACTGATGACCTTAGCAGGTAAGTCCCATAAGATTTCACACATATTTTTGAGGTGGCCTTTGCACTGTCCAGAATGTCGTGCAATATCTTGAAAACTGACCCATGATTGATTTTAATTTTTTGGACTATCACTTCTGTTATGACTCGCCAGTCTTCGAAGAACTTCTCACGCGATTCACAGTCCTACAGAGAGAGATGATCTGCCATTGCGTTCTTCGCTATTAAGAGCTGTTTGACAAGAAAGGAACCTTCTGCATCACCTAACCACTGTCCGCCACGTTGGCTGAATGGTCAGCGTGACGGGGTGCCGTCCTCAGGGGTAAGGTTTAAACCTAAATCATCAGGCGGATTTACATGTGTCGGTGTCCGCCCCGACAACTGAGTGGTCAGCGTGACGGGCCCGGGTTCGATTCCCGGCTGGGTCGGGGATTTTTTCCGCTCAGGGACTGGGTGTTGTGTTGTCTTCATCATCATTTCATCCCCATCAGGCGCGCAGGTCGCCCAATGTAGCGTCGAATGTAATAAGACCTGCACCAAGGCGGCCGGACCTGCCCCGTCAGGGGCCTCCCGGCCAATGACGCCAAACGCTCATTTCCATTTTACCTAACCACTGTGTTACACATTGTCCTTTCACATTAATGTGGTCACCCGTCAGAAACCTTTTGCAGCGCCGGCCGCTAGACGTGCAAGAAGAGAGTCAGTAGAGGTTCTGGAATATACCGATAGATATGTGGAGCCATGCCGATCCCAGTGGGCATGGCTGCGCTGGATTTCTCGGTTGACGAGGTGGTCCCACAGGTTCTCGTTTGGGTTTCAATCTGGGGAGTTTGGTGGCTAGCGGAATACGGCAAACTCGTCCTGATGCTCTTCTAACCACGCACGTACATTGCGAACTGTGACACATGTTGCACTGTCCTGCTCGTAGATGCCATCTTGACGTGAAAAAACAGACTGCATCGAGGATTGGACATGGTCCACAAGAATGGATGCAAACTTCCGTTGATCCATTCTGACATCTAACGTGTCGTGTCGCCACTCAGTGGATACCCAATTGCTGTACTGGCACGCAAATTCTAGCCTTCGTCCCCCGAGAACAGCAGTCAGCGTGGGAACATGAACAAGGCGCGAGCTGAGGAGGCCCATATGCGGCGAGCAACGTTCGCTGAACGGCCTTGAGGGGACAATAACGGCAGCCCTATAGTCCATCTCAGCTGTCAGTTGCACGTCTATCGGCCGTACGCGTCTCTGCAGCCGTCGTTCACCTCTGTCGTCTATGGCTCGTGGTGCACCACAGTTGCTTCAGCGCCGGTTGTGGATAGCACCATTTTGCCATGCACGGTATACCTTAACCACGGCGGCACGCGAACGGTTTACAAACTTAGCTGTTTCGGAAATGCTTACACGCTTGGTCCAAAAGCCAATGATCACGCCCTTTCGGACGGCTGCACTGCTTTCCGCAGCTCCCCGACTTGGTTTAGATACCCCCCATCTATAATGCTGCCATCTGCCGTCTATTGTTGTTGTGGTCTTCAGTCCTGAGACTGGTTTGATGGAGCTCTCCATGCTACTCTATCCTGTGCCAGCTTCTTCATCTCCCAGTACCTACTGCAACCTACATCCTTCTGAATCTGCTTGGTGTATTCATCTCTTGGTCTCCCTCTACGATTTTTACCCTCCACGCTGCCCTCCAATACTAAATTGGTGATCCCTTGATGCCTCAGAACACGTCCTACCAACCGATCCCTTCTTCTACTCAAGTTGTGCCACAAACTTCTCTTCTCCCCAATCCTATTCAACACCTCCTCATTAGTTATGTGATCTACCCATCTAATCTTCAGCATTCTTCTGTAGCACTACATTTCGAAAGCTTCTATTCTCTTCTTGTCTAAACTATTTATCGTCCATGTTTCACTTCCATACATGGCTACACTCCATACAAATACTTTCAGAAACGACTTCCTGACACTTAAATCTATACTCGATGTTATCAAATTCTCTTCTTCAGAAACGCTTTCCTTCCCATTGCCAGTCTACATTTTATATCCTCTCTACTTCGACCATCATCAGTTATTTTGCTCCGAGTAATTATTGCACGCTGATGTCGAACACAGGCGGTGATCACATTAATGTGACTAGACCGTGTATGATAATGTAATGTTCCACCAACTCAGCACAGATTGTTGCAGCGCTATTTCCATTCAAACGCAGAAAAAGAATTACCACACGACACCTCACTTTATTGACAGATTGCGTCTCTTATGTTGGGTCCTCTAGCCGCATGCAACGGTACTCAGACGTGTACGTGGAAGCAAACAATAAATTAGTTAAGTAATTTTATTTTTGGATAATTAACACTTCACGACTATCCCTCATATTAAAAGAAGAAAAAAACATAGTTTAATGAGTGGTCAACCACTGTCATGACATCGTTTTACTACAGGCTGATGTTAAGTATTTACATTAAATATTCGGTTGACACGGGCAATAGTTATCTTACAGCACTTTTAGGTCTATAGAAACCTTTCGACATTTTGACCGGAATCGAATCTAAAAAATTCTGAAGGTAGTAGAGGCAAAATACAGGGAATAATACGTTTCCTCTACTTTTACAGAAATCAGACTGCAATTTTAAGAGTCAAAGCACATAAAAAACAGCCCTGGTTGAGAACAGAGTTATAGCCAATTCCTTGCGTTATTCAATCTCTACATTTATCAAGTAGTAAACTAGGGAGAAATGCGGAAACTGAACCAAAATTAAGTGCGAAGATAAAGAAAAATGACGTCTGCCGATGATATTTTAATTTTCAGAAGCAAGAATGCACTGGGAAGATTAGATCAACGAAATGGATAGTGTCTTAATATGAACATTAACAAAAGTAAAACAAAGGTAATGAAATGTAGTCGAATTCACCCGATGCTGAGGGAATTAGGCGAGGAAATGAGAAGTTAAAAATTGCATTAAAATTTTGCTACCTGGAGCAAAATGGCTGACGATGGCAGAAATAAGAGGATATAAAATGCAGTTCTGCAGTAACATGAAAACCTTTCCTGAAAAAAGAAATATGTTAATATTTACTATAATAAGAACTCTTTTCTGAAATTGTTTCCCTGGAGAGTAGTCCTGTACGGAATTGAAATGTGGACGCTCAGGAGCACAGAAGAGATGAGAATAGAAGCTTTCGGAACGTGGTGCTACGTTCGAGGAACGAATGAAGAAGTACTGCGTCTGGAGAAAAAAGGCACTTATCGCACAACTTAACAAAAAGAAGGGATGAGTTGATGGGACACTTGGTGACGCATCACAGAATATTTCATTTGGTAATGACGGGATTGTGTGTGTGTGTGTGTGTGTGTGTGTGTGTGTGTGTTTGTGGAGGGGGGGGGGGGGGGTTGTAGAGGGAGACCAAGGATCGAATAGAGTAAGCAAGCTGGAACTGATATAGCGTGTAGTAGTTAAGCAGATGTGCGCATCACATCACTAACCTTAATTTTGGTGGATAAAGGCGAGGAGATGTTTTGTGTTGCGAAGCGAAGTGGAACGACCCTTGTCTGAAATCTATGCAAGGCTGCATGCCTTCGAGCCCTCCTGTTGTGAAGGCAGCATAAATCGACACGTACTAGTGGGAACTCCGGACGACATGAGCAGCACAGCCAGCTCGTCCGTTTTTTGGGAGACGGCGAACACGTGCGCCATGGACTTCGGCGTGGGCAGCTGCAGACATCCCGTTTCTGCAGGAATCAGCCAGCCACTCCTCCTAACGGGTCACCGCCTCTGTGAGCGAGACGCATTTTTCAATAGGAGCCCGACGGGAAAAACGGTTTTTGCATACTGCGAGAGAAGCACTTCTTAGAAAACGGTTCCCGACGCTTCCGTCACGGTGAAAAGGTGCTATATCACTTCGAATTAAGCACGTTCTTTCCACATCTGGGAGACCAATGATCCCTAAAGGACTGCATGTGAAGAGGCCGCGAAAAGCGGCATACGTGCACTAAACATTCCGAATGCTGCTCCGTAGGTGTATCAGTAACTGACTTTCCGTTACCGTTGCATTATTTTCATTTTAGCAAGTCTGTGTCAACGGCAGTTATTGGGCTACAAGTGAAAAATCAATACTTGGAAGAAAGAGCTCAGTTAAACTTGTGAGGAAGCTATACAAGCAAGATACGTCACGACAGTTATTACAACACCATCAGCCAGAGAAGAACGGGAACACTTCGAAACCAAAGACGCAGACTTCTACATTTCTGCGGACGGAGAACAGGTAATTTTTAACGAACCTAACGCAGGAAAGTGACGTAGTAAATACGACAGCCAATAGAAAGAAAATGTTCTTACCATAAGAGAAATAAATCCAGCCTGCAGGAGTTGGTTGCTTGGTTGGTTGGTTTGGGGAAGGAGACCAGACAGCGTGGTCATCGGTCTCATCGGATTAGGGAAGGATGGGGAAGGAAGTCGGCCGTGCCCTTTCAGAGGAACCATCCCGGCCCTGCAGGAGTAAAACGTTGATTATCGACGACAGAGATGGGCAAATGAAGATGGACAAGCAGTAGATATTAGACTTATGTTCTATATATATTGACGCAATGCTAAATGCAGAAGACATTAATGACGTTTTTTCAATATGTGGGAGACAGGAAGGGCGCAAGGGAGACATCAAAGTCGCCCTGGAGTATCTGTGGGTATAGAACAATAACGTAAGCAACAAAAAATGTCGCCCGGAGATGATGAAATAACCTTACACGTGAAACACAAAAAATGTAATTCTATCGTTACATTAAAAAAAAAACACATACTTGTGAATATGAAGACGACAAAACAAAACTGTTCGCACGGAACATATTATGATGCTCGAGAGACGTACTATACGTAACAATGGAAATTAATACCAATTAAACACTGTACACGGAAATACAGAATGTCAACAGCGATCGCGAGTTGTGTACACTACTGGCCATTAAAATTGCTACACCACGAAGATGACGTGCTACAGACGCGAAATTTAACCGACAGCAAGACGATGCTGTGATATGCAAATGATTAGATTTTCAGAGCATTCACGCAAGGTTGGCGCCGGTGGCGACACCTACAACGTGCTGACATGAGGAAAGTTTCCAACCGATTTCTCATACACAAACAGCAGTTGACCGGCGTTGCCTGGTGAAACGTTGTTGTGATGCCTCGTGTAAGGAGGAGAAATGCGTACCATCACGTTTCCGACTTTGATAAAGGCCGGATTGTAGCCTAACGCGATTGCGGTTTATCGTATCGCGACATTGCTGCTCGCGTTGGTCGAGATCCAATGACTGTTAGCAGAATACGGAATCAGTGGGTTCAGGAGGGTAATACGGAACGCCGTGCTGGATCCCAACGGCCTCGTGTCACTAACAGTCGAGATGACAGGCATCTTATCCGCATGGCTGTAACGGATAATGCAGCCACGTCTCGATCCCTGAGTCAACAGATGGGGACGTTTGCAAGACAACAACCATCTGCACGAACATTTCGACGACGTTTGCAGCAGCATGGACTATCAGCTCGGAGACCACGGCTGCTGTTACCCTTGACGCTGCATCACAAACAAGACCGCCTGCGATGGTGTACTCAACGACGAACCTGGGTGCACGAATGGCAAAAGGTCATTTTTTCGGATGAATCCCGGTTCTGTTTACAGCATCATGATGGTCGCATCCGTGTTTGGCGACATCGCAGTGAACGCACATTGGAAGCGTGTATTCGTCATCGCCATAGTGGGATATCAACCGGCGTGATGGTATGTGGTGCCATTGGTAACACATCTCGGTCACCTCTTGTTCGCATTGACGGCACTTTGAGCAGTGGACGTTACATTTCAGATGTGTTACGACCCATGGCTCTACCCTTCATTCGATCCCTGCGGGCGAAACCCTACATTTCAGCAGGATAATGCACGACCGCATGTTGCAGGTCCTGTACGGGCGTTTCTGGATACAGAAAATGTTCGATTGCTGCCGTAGTCAGCGCATTCTCCAGCTCTCTCACCAATTGAAAACGTCTGGTCGATGGTGGCCGAGCAGCTGCCTCGTCAGAATACGCCAGTCACTACTCTTGATGAACTGTGGTATCGTGTTGACGCTGCATGGGCAGCTGCACCTGTACATGCCATCCAAGCTCTGTTTGACTCAACGCCCAGGCGTATCAAGGCAGTTATTACGGCCAGAGGTGGTTGTTCTGGATACTGATTTCTCAGGATCTATGCACCAAAATTGCGTGAAAATGTAGTCACATAACAGTTCTAGTATACTATATTTGTCCAATGAATACCCGTTTATCATCTGCATTTCTTCTTGGTGTAGCAATTTTAATGGCCGGTAGTCTAGTAATTCACACAGTGCTAGATGCGATGTGAAGGAGGTGTCACCATCGCTGTGCAGTAGATCACGGTCAAAGTGCCGCCTCGTCACTCGTCGAATCAGAGTTCGGTTCCCATATCTACCAAATGTATGCTCTAAGAAAATACGACGCTCTGCGAAGGAATTACCCGAGTGGAGCGGAAATCGACAGATGTAAAGTGATGTACATGTACAGACAAACAAATCATTACAATTTCAGAAAAATTGGCAGGTTATTCAATAGAAAGACCTTCACAAATTGACCACGTCAACAATGCGTTGGTCCACCTCTGGCCCTCACACAAGCAGTTATTCGGCTTGGCACTGATTCACAGACTTGTTCGATGTCCTTCTGAGGGATACCGTGCCAAATTCTGTCCAATTGCCGCCTTAGATGGTCAAAATGCCGAGCTGGTAGACCATGCCCGTAATGCTCCAAACGTTCTATCCGGTGCCCTGGCTGTCCAAGGTAGGGTTTGGCAATCACGAAGACAGGCTGTAGAAGCCCTTGCCGTGTGTGTGTGTGTGTGGGGTGGGGGGGGGGGGGGGGTGGGGGGGGTGGAATTATGTTGCTGAAATGTAAGCGCAGGATCGCTTTCCATGAAGGGTAACAGTACGGTGTGTGAAATATCGGCGCCGTACCGCTGTAAGGGTGCCGTGGCTGACAACCAAAGGTGCAAAAAAATGGCTATGAGCACTATGGGACTTAACATCTATGGTCATAAGTCCCCTAGAACTTAGAACTACTTAAACCTAACTAACCTAAGGACATCACACACATCCATGCCCGAGGCAGGATTCGAACCTGCGACCGTAGCAGTCGCGCGGCTCCGGACTGAGCACCTAGAACCGCTAGACCACCGCGGCCGGCCAACCAAAGGTGTCCTGCTATGAAAAGAAATGCCACCCGAGACCATAAGTCCTGGCTGTCGGGCCGTATGGCGGGCGACAGTCAGACTGGTATTCCACCGCTGTCCGAGTCGTCTGCAGACACGTCTTCGGCCTGGAATCTCATTGAGTGGAGTAGAATTGTTTTCAGTCATGAGTCCCTCTCCGAACTGAGCTCTAAGGACCGGCACAGACGGGTCTGCAGACGCCGGAACAGCGGTAGGTCATCATCCTAACTGTGCGGTATGTCGACGGTATTCTACGTCCCGTTTTATTGCCCTTCATGTCGAGCCAACCTGGGCTTACACTTCAGCAAGATACTGTCCGCCCGCATTCGGCGAGAGTTCCTGCTGCTTGTCTTCGTGCTTGCCGGACCTCATCTCGGCCAGCAAGGTCGCCAAATCTCTCCCTAATTGAGTATGTTTGAAGTATTATGAGCAGGGTCTTTTAACCAGCTCGGGATTTTTGATGAGTATAAAACTGGTGCGTATTGTTTGTAGTCTTTACGGGAACTAATGCAGTGCGAGCTAAGAAACTGTATCACCAAACTCACAAAATTTTAAGCGAAATTTATCCTGGTTATTTCAAGGGCACACGTTTAATAATAATGACAGATTATTATTGTTTTCAGGAGTAAGTAATTTTAGATCAATCAGACGTCTAGCAAAACTTTATCTTTTACGAAGCTGCCGCAATGTTGAACTGCTTGTAAACGTGAGGGTAGGCTAACTTCCGATAGAATACATTAGCCGGCCGCGGCGGCCGTGCGGTTCTAGGCACTGCAGTCCGGAACCGCTGGACTGTTACGGTCGCAGGTTCGAATCCTGCCTCGGGCATGGATGTGTGTGATGTCCTTAGGTTAGTTGGGTTTAAGTAGTTCTAAGTTCTAGGGGACTGATGACATATGATGTTAAGTCCCATAGTGCTCAGAGCCATTAGAACCATTTTTTTGAAGAATACATCAGACTGCCACAAGGGAGGTTCGCTGTACTGTGCTCCAAGCATATCGTAACCACTTCACGTCTGCGTCTACCATCCGAGAACTACTAGTGGAATACGTGTCATCCCACACCACTAGTCTGAGACTAGCAACAACCGGACTAGGGATGTATCGTAGGCTGCCGTTAAGACCACAAAAAAAAACAGCTGTATGTCGACTGATGCCGAGCTGATAAATGTCGTTTCATTGTATTTAGTGATGAATCCGGGTTTTGCACTATGCTGGACGACCAACATAAGCGCGTATGGCGACGACTGCAAAGAAGTTCTATTCTTCCAGTGTCGATTACCTTAACTGATTTTGGAGAGGCGTGCGGTGTTATGCCTGGGGTCAAGGTGTGGGGACAAATCGAGTACGACTTCAAACCACGGCTGGTGGCTGGTAAACTGCTAAACATGACAAGTATCTAACGGACTTGGCCTGTCTGTTTTGCTAGTCGGTTCCTATCCCGTAAGACACAATAGAGCTACTGCCCAGACATGAAGCAATTTCTTTTTAATTTGTGGTAAGTTTAGCAAGAGTAATAGGAGACATATTTCAGACTACCTAACAGATCAAAATGAAAATTTCTGTTCTGACACTGACAATGTTGAGTGTTTATGGAAAAAGTTCAAGGCAATCGTAAAATGCGTTTTAGACAGGTACGTGACGAGTAAAACTGTGAGGGACGCGAAAAACCCACCGTGATTCAACAACAAAGTTAGGAAACTACTGCGAAAGCAAAGAGAGGTTCACTGCAAATTTAATCGCAGCCAAAACCTCTCAGACGAACAGAAGCTAAACGATGTCAAAGTCAGCGTAAGGAGGGCTATGCGTGAAGCGTTCAGTATATTCGAAAGTAAAATCCTATGTGCCGACTTGGCAGAAAATCCTAGGAAGTTCTGGTCTTACGTTAAATCAGTAAGTGGATCGAAACAGCATATCCAGACGCTCTGGGATGATAATGGCATTGAAACAGAGGATGACACGCGTAAAGCTGAAATACTAAACACCTTTTTCCAAAGCTGTTTCACAGAGGAAGACCGCACTGCGGTTCCTTTTCTAAATCCTCGCACGAACGAAAAAATGGCTGACATCGAAATAAGTGTCCAAGGAATATAAAAGCAACTGAAATCACTCAACAGAGGAAAGTTCACTGGACCTGACGGGATACCAATTCGATTCTACACAGAGTACGCGAAAGAACTTGCCCCCCCTCTAACAGCCGTGTACCGCAAGTGTCTAGAGGAACGAAGGCTCCAAATGATTGGAAAAGAGCACAGGTAGTTCCAGTTTTCAAGAAGGGTCGTCGAGCAGATGCGCAAAACAATAGGCCTATATCTCTGACATCGATCTGTTGCAGAATTTTAGAACATGTTTTTTGCTCGCGTATCATGTCATTTCTGGAAACCCAGAACCTACACTGTAGGAAACAACATGGATTCCGGAAACAGCGATGGTGTGAGTCCCAACTCGCTTTACTGTTCATGAGACCCAGAAAATATTAGATACAAGATAGATAGATGCCATTTTCCTTAACTTCCGGAAGGCGTTCGATACAGTTCAGCACTGTCGCCTGACAAAGTAAGAGCCTACGGAATATCAAACCAGCTGTGTGGCTGGATTGAAGAGTTTTTAGCAAACATAACATAGCATGTTGTTCTCGATGGACAGACGTCTACAGACGTTAAAGTAACCTCTGGCTTGCCACAGGTGAGTGTTCTGGGACCATTGCTTTTCACAATATATATAAATGACCTAGTAGATAGTGTCGGAAGTTCCATGCGGCTTTTCGCGGATGATGCTGTAGTGTACAGAGAAGTTGCAGCACTAGGAAATTGCAGCGAAATGCAGGAAGATCTGCAGCGGATAGGCACTTGGTGCAGGGAATGGCAACCGACCCTTAACATAGGCAAATGTAATGTATTGCGAATACATAGAAATAAGGAAACTTTATTGTATGATTATACGATAGCGGAACAAACACTGGTAGCAATTTCTTCTGTAAAATATCTGGGAGTATGTGTGCGGAACGATTTGAAGTGGAATGATCATATAAAATCAATTGTTGGTAAGGCGGGTACCAGGTTGAGATTCATTGGGAGAGTCCTTAGAAAATTTAGTCCATCAACAAAGGAGGTGGCTTATAAAATACTCGTTCGACCTATACTTGAGTATTGCTCATCAGTGTGGGATCCGTACCGGGTCAGGTTGACAGAGGAGATAGAGAAGATCCAAACAACAGCGGCGCGTTTCGTCACAGGGTTATTTGGTAAGCGTTATAGCGTTACGGAGATGTTTAGCAAACTCAAGTGGCAGACGCTGCAAGAGAGGCGCTCTGCATCGCAGTGTAGCTTGCTGTCCAGGGTTCGAGAGGGTGCGTTTCTGGATGAGGTATCGAATACATTGCTTCTCCCTACTTATACCTCCCGAGGAAATTACGAATGTAAAATTAGAGAGATTCGAGCGCGCACGGAGGCTTTCCGGCAGTCGTTCTTCCCGCGAACCATTCGAGACTGGAACAGGAAAGGGAGGTAATGACAGTGGCACGTAAAGTGCCCTCCGCCACACACCGTTGGGTGGCTTGCGGAGTATGGTTGTAGATGAAGATGTACATGTAGAAGTTTCTATGGGACCGAACTGCTCAGGTCATCGGCCCCTAGGCTTACACACTACTTAATCTAACTTAAACTAACTTACGCTAAGAAGAACACACACACACACACACACACACACACACACACACATGCCCAAGGGAGGACTCAAACATCCGACGATGGAACCCGAGCGACCCGTGGCAAGGCACCTGCATTTAGTCCCTCCGCTTGGCTGTAGCTCGTCGCAACCGCCTCGACGCCTTCGAGACACTACTTGCCGTATCAGCAGATAGCTCCCGTCAACATTGTGGACAAAGTGGGAGCACATTCCAGAGCATGCATTGCTATGTATGGTGATCACACGCCCAATTAAGAACCATGTCTTGCCTTTTGTAACGTCCAGGGAACTATCATAAATCGCGGTGACTTCAGTGTAATTATTGTTTTTGAATAAAAGTGTAATTTCCTTTCGTCTCTTTACGTATTTCTTTCACTTACCTTATGTACTGCAGTGCAGCAGTTGTTTCTATGTATGGTCCAGGTTTCCACGAGCTATATTACTTGGCACTGATACATCATGCGAAAGTTACTTTCGTCCTTCAGCTTTGCTCACCAGTGTATTTTCATTAATGTTCACTACAATACGCGCGCTAAAATGTTTTGTATGATCGGAGTGTGTCCGGTGTTAGGAGGGGCTCAATTCAATATATTTAGATGTCGGAAGATCAATGGAGATTCAATAATGCTCACTTTAAAGATATTTTCTTACCAAGTTATAAACATGAATAGTGCGGTCTGGTTTGCGAGTATTAAATACGTTAGCTAGCGCTGCTGCACCTTCCTGTCTTTTCTTGTCAGTCAACCTGTTCGCATGGACAGAGATGGGAAGTCCGGGTAGCGTTCTTGTCGGAGACAAACTTACAAGACAGATCCCGGAGGTGGATTGATTCTTTGAAACTATACATATGGTTGCGTATGTTAGGGACCCAGGCATTACATCCTACAGCCATTCACCCTGGTGGGTCCTCGTTTGCCAGTAATCGATGAAAAAAAAACTTCCGTAATGATCACACAAGGTAAGCTTTCGCGGCTGGCACTGACGTCACTTAAAACTTCCGGGCTAATAGGCCGTGGACGATGTTCAAAACTTCCTCGTAACGTTTCCTCTCCGACTGCGGGAGATATCTTCAGAGGTAAAGTGGCACACTGCAACAAGAACTCGAGGGAGCGCCGAATATAGTGGCAGTTTACAGGGCACAAAGTCCATCACGTGACGTCGGCTAAGATATTATCTCTGGTAACGCCAATATTCTCGATTGAAAGTAATCGATCGTCATTCTTATGTTACAATGTTGACATCCAAATTCTACCTAAACTAACAAAATGGCTCTGAGCACTATGGGACTTAAAATCTGTGGTCATCAGTCCCCTAGAACTTAGAACTACTTAAACCTAACTAACCTAAGGACATCACACACATCCATGCCCGAGGCAGGATTCGAACCTGCGACCGTAGCGGTCGCGCGGTTCCGGACTGAGCGCCTAGAACCGCTAGACCACCGCGGCCGGCGCCTAAATTAACACCTTCCTCTCTTCTGTTAAAATTATTATGGTGTCAACATCTCTACACTGCCCATATATTCGGTGCTCCCTCCAGTTTTGGTTGCAGTTCGTCATTTTACCTCTGAGGATGTCTCCCGCAGTCGGAGAAGAAACGTCAGGAGAAAGTTGTGTACATCGAAGTTTTAAGTGATGAAAGCATTCGTAATTTCGCATGATGGTCTAGAGCTTTAAAAATAGAAACATTGCGCCGGCTAGTAGCATAAGGTAATGATCACAATACATTCCTCATATGCACATGGTTCTGGGTTCGATTCTCTTAAGGTACCTATATTATTTTTTATTTTTAAATCTTTATGGAAATGAATTTCCACTGTTTTATATTCAATTGATTGGTTTAAATGTAATTTTATTTATTTCTTATCCTTTGTCACGTTATTCTGATCATCGTTTTAACTTTCTCATTTGCTCTCATTTTTCTTCCTTTCATTCTTCTTTCATCTAGAATCTTTGTTTATGTGACTTTAATTATTATCATGTATTAACTTCAACTTAATTTCTTCCGTTTCATCACCTCATATTTTCGCCCACGTTATTGCATTCATTATTTCTATTCTTCATGTTGCATGAATTTCGTTTTACTTATGACTCCATCTTTCCTTTAAATCTTCATCTGGGTTATTGTGACCACAGTGCTACTGGAATTTACGTTTTAAATGTATGATGATTACCACCCCAAAAATTACATCTTGTAACGAAAATACATTCCTGACACCACTGCACAGTCGACATGAATACATTACTTCGCGGTGGTTTGTTTTAAATATCACGATAGCTAAATAAAAATAATTCAAGTCACATGAGCATAGGTTCCAAATGAAAAAAGAATGAAAGGATGAAAAGTGACAGCAAATGAAAAACTTAAAACGATGATGAAAATAACGTGGCTAAGGATTAGAAATAAAAAAATATTACATTTAAACCAATGAACTGAATAAAAAATTTGGAAATTCATTTCGATAAATATTTAAAAATGAAATATTTACAGGTCCCTAACGAGGTTCGAATCCAGAACCTTCTAAATATGAGTAATATACTCTAACCGTTACGCTATGGCACTAGGCTGCGCACTGGTCGTAGTTTTAAAGTTATAGACCATCACGCAAAATTACAAGAGGTTTTTTCGTCGATTACTTGCAAATGATGGCACGCTACGGTTAATGGCTGCAGGGTGTGATAACTGAGACCCTAACCTACATTTAAAAAATCGATCCCACTCCTCGGGACTTCTCCTTTTTAGTTTTTCCGGCGGTAAATCAGCAGCGCCGTCGCACTACCGAAATTCTATGGGTATAAAACTTGAGCAGCACATGAGACTATTTCATACAGTTTTCGTGTGATGTATGCTTTTGCAGTAGGAGAACTTAAATGTAGAGCGAGTGGGAGTAGAGTTCATGATGAACTTCAGTGGACAGTGAAGCAGCATCACTGACGAACATTTAATATGATGCATTGTTGTTGCTAAATATCTGCAACTCACGAAATTTTTACTGCACTTAGCTATGAATCTAATTCTTCAACTTCAGGCAGAAACTAAAACGCATTTAATAATTTTATATAATATCATCATCTTTCTTTGTGTTTTTACTCAAAATACAATATTCAGCATTCAACTTCACTTCGTCACCGTTTTGATTACATTATTTAGTAATTTGGTGCCATTCATTAACTCACCTGTTTTACTGTTTAATTACTACTGCAGTATTCGCTGATCATCTTGTGTTCCATCAGTGCTTGCCTAACAAAACCTATCGTAAACAGCTGTGGCTGTTTTAGGGCAGAAACACAGTGGTGGACGACCCTCCCCCGACACTGTAGAGCCAAACTTTGTCGTCAGGGTCGCCCAATGGCCCGACTCCGTTAGTCCTACAATTCTAGTACTAATTTGAGAACACGGACGCGAATTGTCGTGACTACATTCTCAACTAGAAAGAGTCATTTCTCTGCCTCGTGATGACTGGGTGTTGTGTGATGTCCTTAGGTTAGTTAGGTTTAAGTAGTTTTAAGTTCTAGGGGACTGATGACATAGATGTTAAGTCCCATAGTGCTCAGAGCCATTTGAACTATTTTTGAAGAGTCACTTTGTAGTATTACTTTCTTTTATGCATCAATAACTGAGTGGATAATGCTACTTGAAATCGCATAACTATGAGTACGCGTCAACCAATAAAACTTTCAGAAATATTCATCGTGTCCGGAAAAAAAAGTATATATCAGCGTGGTGCAAAGATTGGAAACTAGCTCCTAACGTAGACACATATGCAGTCATAAAAGAGGCTGCTTACACAACGCTGGTGTGACCCATGCTGGAAAGCTGCTCAAGTGTATAGGATCCACATCTGGTTGCACTAGCAGGGAGAGGGGTGTGTACACATAGGAAGCCGACGCAAATTGCTACAGATTTGTTTGGTTGGCAAGAGACTGTAACGGAAACGCAGAAAAAAATTCTGCAAGGCGCTCGGTGTCGTGTAACTCAAGAGAAGCCGCTTAGATAATTTCAGGAGTCAGCGTTCACAGCGGAACCTGGTAATATTCTCCAGCACCCACTTATGCCCCCTAAGGAGATAAAACTACACTGATAACTCTCACAGAGTTGTGTAAATAATAACTTTTCTTCATGTTCCAC
This sequence comes from Schistocerca americana, assembly GCF_021461395.2. Taxonomy (NCBI): domain Eukaryota; kingdom Metazoa; phylum Arthropoda; class Insecta; order Orthoptera; family Acrididae; genus Schistocerca; species Schistocerca americana. The sequence goes on from NC_060124.1 coordinate 130,518,067, forward strand.
TGGTCGTTGCAACTGTAGGATACATTTGGTAAATGGTGTAACGAACGAAATCTCTGCCATGCAAACTGTAAATGCAGATGTACACCTACCACAGTGAGGCTTTTTCGGCAAATTTCCTAGTGCATGCCATCTACTCTACTCGCCGACGATTCCGAAACTCATAATTCAAGAAAATGAATTCATCATCTTCCTCTATAATATAATTTCCTCTGACGATGTATCTGTGGATAGATTTTAGTGTAATGCATTGCGAATGATGCTTGAGCCAATGCAGGAGATGAAGATCGGAGTTAGAGATTTCTATTTCCATTGATTCAGGGTATCAACTATACTTGAACTATAAATAAATGAAGTATCTCCGCAAACGTTAGCGAGAAGTGACTATCGTTTGGTTCTGAAGCTTTGACAGCAATTGTGATTGCAGACTAAATAATGGGAATTCAGGTTTACATTGTTATGCAAACAACCTCTCTTTTCATTAAAAACAACAATAATGTAAATAAGGTCCTACAGAACCTAACATTGTAACAAAAAAGGTAATAATCACAACACACATAAATGTTTTAGCCCTAATTTCGTTACAATTACAATTAGTTAAAACACGTTTAAATTTTACACAACAATAAAATTACCCACTGATGTTGGCACACACGTGCTGAAAAAGGTTTAGGCATTAAGAAGAAAAGTGTTTGCTTAACAGGCGGACTTGAATTCCGGTAATAAGCAAGTAAGGCTAACAGAGTCTGATGCCGTAAGCTTTAATCCGAGCTCAGTTAAAAGCAGAAAGAGGATGAATGTGAAGATGAAGACGAAGAAGAAGAAGAAGAAGAAGAAGAAGAAGAAGAGAGACAGCATAACTTTCGTAAAACATGCTGAAATAGGCATCTTTCTTCCAGCAGAGGCAAGAGTGTAGAAGCCAGAATAAGAACTAATGAGCTTCCACAAAAACTCATTTCATTTCATTGCTGAAACTGAATCAATATGTAGAAAGTTCCGAGAACTATTTTTAGTAGCCAAAACTACGTACACTGTCCCGCAGCCCACAAGTCGCTACATTAAGAAATACAGAAATAAAATACGACTAACAACAGTTCGCAAGAAGTGCTTTAAGTTACTGTTCTTTCGAGCTTCATCACCTAACGAATACGATGGGATATTAACTAACAGCGCAATGTAAAGTATCGTATACTACACACTTCGCAGTGTTTTGCAAGGAGCAGACGTGTACAATGAAAGGAAGGGGAGAGCCTGCGAGACGTGCGAAAAAAAGTAATGAGACTGACAACATTGCGAGCGATCTGCGACGCAGTGTTGTTCTACTTGTGTAGACCGGTGTGTTCATCCCTTCGACATGCTCACTCCGAGTTTCAGCTCCGTACAGCCATCACTTAATTTTCGTGAGCGCCACCAGTGACGTTGTGTTTTTGTTGTGCTTTACGAAAATTCAGAGCAGCGTTAAGCCAACAAGTTTTGTGTTGAAAGGCTCAAGGGTGAATCGAGCGAGACCCGACGTTGCACGCAAGTGGATGTTGCATCATTACAGCGCCCCGTGTCACACGGCCACTTCCACCACGGAGTTATTGACCTCAAAAGGCACACCCCCTCCCCCCTACTCACCTGATCTGAATCCTATGAGTTTTTTTCTTTTTCTTTTTCCGAGACTGAAACAGTCTTAAAAGGACGTCTTTTTGAGATTCTGGAGAACATTTAAACGACTGTGACCGAAGCGTTAAAGGGCCTACCAGCGGAAAACTTTTACCGCTGCTACCAAGGCTGGGAACGACGGCTGCCTCAGTGTATAGCTGCCGAAGAATAGTGCTTTGAAGGGGATAGTATTGGTGTTCGAAAAAAAAATTAGAAACTTTGGTAGGTAAAAGATCTGTCCCATTACTTTTCTCACACACCTCGTATGAAGTGAATGACGGCGGTGAATAGATGCTCTTTGCAAAGACAAACCAGTGCTTTGTTGAAAATTAATACAATGATCGTGATAATGACAACGTGTAAATAATACACTGTCCACGATGACGTATTCTATTAGGCGACGGGGATGGGAAGTCGTAACACGCACGGTGACAAGAGGTACTTCAGTCGGCAGGCGGGCCAGCAAATGAAGGCGAGCAGTGCGTGAATAGCGGCTCTAATGATCCGCTCAGCCGGGGCCGGGGAGCGCCTGCTAGCGGCTGACGTCCCTGACAATGAGTCACGAGGAACGAAGGCACAGTCATCCTGCGTGCGGAGCGCACGATAGCCTCCCATGCTGCACGAGAGCTGCCAGAAGGCGAGTGTTTTGCTCTCGTGAGATGCGACTCCACACGGCCACAACAAGTATTAATAACAAGGACCCACGCTACACGTGCGTCAGTGTTTACAGGGGCATCGCGAGACCATTCAACCTGCGGAAATCACACTGACAAGGGGAGGCCACGACGTTGGGAATGCGGATTTACTGCAGACTTCGTACACTCGCAGTACTCCATGATGACAACAAAATGTGTAAGCAGTAGCCGGTATTTCTCAAGCGTTACTGAGAAAATCGCAAGATAATTTCGGTCGTCAAATATATATATATATATATATATATATATATATATATATCAGTGCGTGGCCATTTTAACCATGAAGCGGCTTCAGCCGAGTGGTGGCATCACGGTAGCTCAGCGTGTTCGGTCAGAGCGTTAGCTTCCATTCTAATAAAAGAACTGAGCGAACGGACCATCGAACAAACTGAACGGGTATCATCGGACGTCCACCCTGGATAAATTCAAGGAATAATATAGAACAATACATATATATTTTTTAAAGTGGTTGGCGTTCAACCCGCTGGATCGCTGGATCGAGTTCCGCTCGTCCTTTTTTTTTTTTTAAATTTTCAACACAGTTATTTTCTTTATTATTTATATTACAATTGATATAATGGGGAAAATACGTGTAATCGGATGAAGTTTTATTAAATTTACAATGTTATTTGGCAGTCTACTAATGTTTATTATCACAAATAATATAATATTCATAACTATCGACTAGTAAACGGCAAAACGCATAAAGTGATACTCAAAATGTATGCTTGTCCGTGATTTGAGAAATCCCTTATACCTGGAAGGAGCCCGAAACGACTTGCTACCTCCAAGTTTTGACCGGCAGATGTACAATTAATCGTCGCTTTCGACTTCACAAGTTGCCGGATGGTATTTCTCGTAAAAATATGGAAAACAAAAAGTTAAACGGCACCAGCTGCATTGAATAAATGCTATGTTTCCGCATACGCAAGGTCCTTTGACGTTTTCCATGGAAAAACAAACCTCGTTAACATTTTCAAAAACCTCTCTTTCGGACGATAGTTTGGAAGCAAACCATGCATAACGCAGTATTTCTCTAAAAATCGGCGCTGATAATTGGTTATGCAGTATCGGGTGTATTTTAATAGCGTCTTCCAAGAAGCAATTTCTCGTTCTCTTTCGATTAAATACGAACAGTTTTGAAGACACGGACAAGCATACATTTTCCGTATCACTTCATGCGTTTGGTCGTTTACTAGTCGATAGTTTTGAATATTATATTATTTGTGATAATAAAAATTAGTAGACTGTCAAATAACATTCATAATTTAATAAAAGTCCATCCGATTACACGTATTTTTCCCATTATATCAATTGTAATATAAACAGTAAAGAAAATGACTGTTGAAAATAAAAAAAAAAACTTACGAACGCAACTCGATCCAGCGATCTAGCGGCTTGAACGCCAACCACTTAAAAAAAAAAACATTTTGTTCTATATTGTTCGCTGAATTTGTTCAGGGCGGACGTCCGATGACACCCGTTCAGTTTTTTCGTTCATCCGTTCGCTCAGTTTTTTTATTAAAAAGGAGAGCTGACGCTCTGACCGAACACGCTGAGCTACAGTGCCAGCACCATTTGGATTGCAGCCGCTTTATGGTTAAAATGACCACGCACAGATATATATTTGACGACCAAAATTATCTTGCGATTTTCTCAGTAACGCTTGAGAAGTACGCGCTACTGCTAACAGATTTTGCTGTCCTCATGGATTACTACGAGTGTACGAAGTTTACAGTAAATCCGCGTTCCAAACGTCGTGGCCTCCCCTTGTGAGTTGTGTGTATTTCGAAGCCAAGTTTGATGCAGTTCTCCGGGATAGTCGATCCGGAACATGTCTATTCGTCTCTGCATAACAACTGCACCCCAAATCTATTTTAACCTGCTTACTGTAGGTGAGCCTTGGTGTCTCTCTACAATTTTTACCCGCCACAGTTCCCTCCAACACCATTCATTGATGCTTCAGGACGGTCTTACTACCTGAATCCTTCTTTTAATTAACAATATTCGACATACACTAAGAAAAAACGATGTACCATGAAGAAATTACCCGAATGGTGCGGAAATATACATATACGGACAATACAAAAATGGTTCAAATGGCTCTGAGCACTATGGGACTCAACTGCTGTGGTCATCAGTCCCCTAGAACTTAGAACTAATTAAACCTAACTAACCTAAGGACATCACACACATCCATGCCCGAGGCAGGATTCGAACCTGCGACCGTAGCAGCAGCGCGGCTCCGGACTGGAGCGCCTAGAACCGCACGACCACCGCGGCCGGCACGGACAATACATGTGGTGTTCATGCACACCCGTTAAAATGATTACAATTCCATGAAAATGGTTCAAGAGAAAGATCTTCACAAATTGAGTGAGTCAACAACGCGTTAATCCACCCCTGGCCCTTATGGAACCAGTTATTCGGCTTGGCATTTATGGACAAAGTTGTTGGATGTCCTCTTCAAGGATATCGTGCCAACTTCTGTCCATTTGGTGCGTTAGATCGTCAAAATCCCGAGCTGGTCGAGCTAGTTGGAACGTTCTACCCCTAACACTCCAAACATTCTCAGTTGAGGAGAGATCTGTTGATCTTGCTGGCCAAGTTGGGACTTGATAAACATGAAGACAAGCAGTAAAACCTCTCGCCCTGCGCGGCCGTGCATTATCTTGCTGAAATGTAAGCTCAGTATGTCTTGCCATGAAGGACAATAAAACGGGGCGCAGGATATCGCTAACGTACCGCTGTACTGCAAGGTTGACGCGGAGGACGACCAAAGTGCTCCTCGAACGAAATGAAATGGCAACCATCACCATCACTCCTGGCTGTTGGGCCGTGTGGGAGTTGGTATCCCACCGCTCCTCGGGGCGTCTCCACACATGTGGAGCTCACTTCGATGGGGGACGTATCGCTGACGACAGTTCTACACCAGTCAATGAGATTGCAGGCCGAAGAGGGGTATGGAGAGCCTACGTTTCAGCAAGACAATGCCCGCCCACACACAGTAAAAGTTTCTACTGCTTTCTCAATCGATCAGTACCAAGCCGAATAACTGCTTGCATAAGGGACAGAAGTGCACCAACGCGTTCTTGACTTACTCAATTTGAGGAGCGCTCTCTCTTAAATAAATAATCCAATTTTTTCTGAAACTGTACTCATTTGTTTGTCTGTACACGTTCCATTCAGATAATTCCTTCGTTATATATATATATATATATGTGTGTGTGTGTGTGTGTGTGTGTGTGTGCGCGCGCGCATCTGTGTGTGTCAGAGTGTATCTTCATTACTTATTTGACCTATTCATCTAATCTTCACCATTCTTCTGTAGCACATTTCAAATGTCTGAACTATTTATCGTGCACGTTTCACTTCTTGAAAAAGATGAAAATAAAGGTCTCCTCATCACAAACGTTTTTGTGTTACTCACAGTCTGCGTTTTACATTCGGAAACGTCAGTTAGTTTGCATCTCAAATAGCAAAACGGGCCAACTCCTTTCGGTGTGTCATTTCCTAATTTAATTCCCTCAGCATCAACTGTTTTCATTTTAATGCATTCAGTCACCCTTGTTTTACTCTAGTTGGTATTCATTTTATCAAAACGCTATCCATTCCGTTCAGCTGATCTTCCGTGTACTTTGCCATTCCTGACTGGACTACAATATCAATGGCAAACTTGAAAGTTTATATTGTCTCTCTCTGAAATGTAACTTCCTCGGCCGGCCGTTGTGGCCGAGCGGTTCAAGGCGCTGAAGTCTGGAAACGCGCGACCGCTACGGTCGCAGGTTCGAATCCTGCTTCGGGCATGGATGTGTGTGATGTCCTTCGGTTAGTTAGGTTTAAGTAGTTCTAAGTTCTAGGGGACTGATGACCTCAGATGTTAAGTCCCATAGCGCTCAGAGCCATTTGAACCATTTTTTAACTTCCTCTCCAAATTTAACGCTGAAGTTAAGCTCCTTGACTCAAATCATTTAGATCACATGTAAGTTGTCATTTCCAGGGGACGCTCGAAAATGTCGATATGTGGACTTGTCTTTTGCGATATTTTCTCTCCTCCCCTCTACCACCTATTTACAGTTCTGAACGGAGACTAGCTCACGAACAGCGTAGTTTCCTCTGCGAACGGATTATTGTGCAGGGTGACTCTCCTGACAGTCGTCACACGATTTTTTATGATGTTTCGGCAATAATTGGGAATTTACTTCTTGCAGCGTGTAGCTGGAGTCAGCCAAAACAAATGGTCCTCTCACGACTCTCATGAGAACACCCAGTGTCGACGGAAAGCGTCGGTCTGTTTCACGTTGCGAACAAAATGAATTTTAAAACGGAATTTTACGTGCCCGTTCGATATAGCGGCCCCAAATTAGTCTAGTGCGATATTCAGTTTATCAGTATGAATTAACAGGAACACTAAAACGTCAGAGATAATCGCAGGAGAACTCTTAGCCGACTGCAGAACTGTGCTGGTGGAACGTGCGTGTAGGGTCCTAGACCCAATGCAACGCCGGAGCGGGAATAGTACGCTATCTATATTGACCAAAAGGACAACATACTTAGTGTTGAAGGAGAAACTTGAAACATAACTCTTCGATTACAGAAATCCAAAGAAAACAGCTGCCGTTATCTTGGTGCGTACTAAGATGAGACGTTTAATTTTCCGTAGCATATAAACTCAAAGGCAAAGCTCGTAAAGCAATGTGCCAATTAATTGCAGCCGTGACAGCAACACTCCGGCTGTCGCGGGAAGCGATCGGAGATTATCACAACGCTATATTCACTGCCATTCCCACTTTGTACGTGTGTGTGTGTGTGTGTGTGTGTGTGTGTGTGTGTGTGTGTGTGTGTCTGTGTGTGTGGGCGCGCGCACGGTGAATATAAGAATAATTCACGGTGTAGGCAGAGTGGATGCTGCGGAGCCTGACTGGAGGTCTTGGAACCACTCCAATAAATTCTTTACCATTCGTATGACTCATGCTGACTTAGAAAAGGCGAGCTGGACAAAGTACGTGGCTAAAGGATATTGGCATTAAATTTCCTTTACTTTACGTCTATGGACATAAATTGTTTTGTAAACAGATTACCGGTTTCGGTCTATAATGACCATCTTCAGATCTGTTTTTATAACAATGTCCTAATGTCCTACAGCCATAGTAGCATCGTCAAATGTTAAATGCAAAACTAGCACCAGCATCGGCAAATATATATATATATATGACGATGCCACTATGGCTGCAGGACATTAGGACATTATTTCTATAAAACAGATCTGAACATCTTGATGATGTATTGCAGAATTTTATTTTATGAACTTCTTATGTGCTACCAATTTCGGCATAAAATAAATTTCTACAATACATACGGCTGTTGGTAAATTATTGCATCAAGAAATACATGCCAGCCGTTGTCCCAGGTCCATAATGGATCAACGAAGATCTGAAGATGGTCATTATAGACCGAAACCGGTAATCTGTTTACAAAAAATTTTGTGACCATTGACGTCAAGTCACTGTTTTATTCGCAACAATGACGCAGCATTTGAAAGATATTGGCATTGTTAATAAAATCAAGTCTATACGATGGATCCGCGCGTCGGAATAGTGTACACCGGTCTGGCTCAACAGTACTCTCACTAGTCGCATTGATGTTCAACTAAATCAAATACGCGTCTTATAACAGGCACAACAGTGCCGATCCCAACGTATTGGCCACCACCAAGCATTCTGCTCCTCCCCATCTGCGAAGAGAGATATCAGTCACTAGAGAACCCAAAGAGATTGAGAACAACCCTCTTCTACAAATCCATCAAGACATCCCCGACAGTGAGACTATCAAACTCCACTCTAGCCATCCGCACTTAATGAGCACAACAAATTTGGATGAAAACAGATTCAGCTTAGCTCATCGCCGGAATGATGAATGGACCCAAAATGCTCTCCCTGCCTATCATAATATACCTACGCCCACCACCACACTACCCGGATTCGACAAATCTCGCAAAATCTGGTCTACCATAAATAGATTACGAACAAGCTGAGGCAGACCTTCTGATTCATGTCATTTTTCATTTGCAAGAGGAAGAGAAGTGAAGACGCATAGGATCGGATCACCAAGTAATAGGGTCTGTAGCCGAAGACGTTGATAGGGCAAAACAGCATCTCCCAAGCGCGATTGTGGAGCTGCTAAGCAAACCGTAGAACATGTAGTTTACGACTGCCCAATGACAGCCTTCATTGGTAAACGCTTTAAATTCCTGCATGCTACCGGAAAGGCACTAGAATACATCAGAAACATTGACATCCGGCATTTTTGTATCTTTTCTGTATGGGCTATACGTTTTATACGTTATTTTAATGTTTGCATCGTAGAATATTTACTTGTATTTAATTCATGCGATGTATCACTCACATACACTAAATAAATAAAAATAAATTCCTTAAGATGCTGCGGTGCGGTTTGCAATTCAATTATGAACATCAGCACAAAGTCTGATGATCAGGAACTTCGTGCTGTCACTTCTCCTCCCGCTGTCAGCCAATACTGATGAAACTTTCTTCCTGAATAGCGATTCGAATGGGCTGTCTCGAGTCGAGTTCCACCAAATGAGGTTGTGTCAACGTCCTCGACAGCGCAGGCTGGTACCTGGTGCTCTGGTCTTATGTTTTCACTTCTATGTGAACTATCACGAACTCGCGAGGTCGGCCGCAGAGGAGTCTACTACTTGCAGCAATAACATACTAAGTTTTGATGCCAAGTGTTCTAAGTTTTCTAGACTGAATGCTTTTTCTATGACCTTTCAATAATGAGTGGGTAGCAGGAGTACTTGTCTGCGACCGATTCGTATGGATGTGAGCTGCTGGAGCAACGTAGCTAAGACTATAGCTCCGTACTCCACTCTCCCTCCCTCTCTCTCTCTCTCTCTCTCTCTCTCTCTCCCTCTCACTCCCTCTCCCTATGAAACAGATATTCCTTTTTTGGTCTGACACTCCATATACGCCATCTTTTCTTCTGCAACTTGTTAAACTCGTCTAAAAGATAATTTTAGGTAACATCAAAACGAGGAAGCGGAGTGTTTCCTACGATGATACCATTATGAGATGGTCAGATGCGTAACAGTGGAAAAAATAGTTTCTACCTCAAGAATAGAATACAAAAATAATGTATCACTACAGTGCTGCTTTTAAAAGGGGTTAAAATGAGATGGACAGGTCAGATTATCAGACATATTTGGCAACGATTATTACATTAGTAGAAATTAGATATCAGGTATCATTAGACATTGTAGATAACGATTTTTTACGCATCAGGCAATCAGTAATGAGCGATGAATTATTCTGCATGAACGCATTTGAGTCCGCTGATACCAGTACGCATTAGAGACAAGACGTGCAATGAGAAATTAGACGTAGGTTTAACTCACTTTCATTTAAATAATTTATAACGCCTATCTTGAAGCAGATAAGTAATGTATTGTAACATCTGATTTCCTTGTCGTGACTGAGCGTCCTCCCTGCAGCTTTTGCCTACGATAGGTTCGTGTTCCTCGAGGAGGGTGGTTTGCTTCAGCCTGGAGTTGATTGGACGAGTTTTCTTACTAATCCTTCTAAAATGTGGGAACCGGAACATATTTGGCGGCTTTCACGGGTGAGCATTTTCCCCATGACGGTCGCATTGGCAACATTCGTAGCACAAAACGTTCTCACTGTCCTGTCAGGAGTCAGCGCCTTGTGGAGCAGGAGCAGGAAATGGGCAATGAGAATGCCTACATTCTACTCCTCAAGCTGATTAGCTGGAAGTCCTATATGATGAATAATTTCGGGGAGCCGTTTAGAGCTCGAGAAATCGACATGTTCGACGACAGCCCTAGTGGGTGCTCTGGGCCGGAGTTTGTGTGTCAATGCGGTTATTATATTCGATGTTTGGAGTTAGTGATCCTTCGCGATCAACAAGTTTACTTTTCCAGCGTGGAAAGCCTACAAAGATTCTGAAATGCCACGAGCGTCGAAATGTGCTTAGAAACTTTCCTATTTGTCTCGGTGAGAATTGCGGATTAGTGAATGTGGACTTTGTCGGTAAAAAAGTGGCCTCAGAGCAGAGCGTGGAGGCTTTAGCTAGCTGGAGGTGGTGTTCGATATTTCCTTTGTTTACGTGCAAATCTGAGAGAGAGATTTTTGTGCGATTATTTCCCTACTGCTCTTGAACTGTATTCCTGTTTCTTGTTGCGGTAATTATCAACGGCAACTGCTAATAATCATGTGAAAGGAGTGTACTGAACTGTTAGCAGTGGAAACATTCCAGTCCAGCGGCCAAAGTTCGGAACATTTCCTGTAGGTAGTTAGACAGCCGTAGGGTTTTTCATTATTGATTTCTGATTTGTCACGTTTAATCCTGTCTCGCAGATTAAAGCGAAGCTGGCGACCGTTATTTATATTGATTTGATAATTAATCTGGGTTTGCGAATAAACGTCTCCAATTAAATCCACTGAGAAGTACGTCGCGTCGCTGGTCTCGCGCAGTGTACATCGCCGAGAGTACTTCGCGCGACTCCAAGGCAGCTTGAATGTCTGAACATGTGGAAATATGATTACTCCCTCCCCCTCTCCCCCCCACCCCCCCCGCCAAAGAAGCTAACTATTGTGTGCTGTATTAACCGCCTATGAGAACAACTTATTAAGATTATATTAAAAACCATAGTACCTCTTATATTTAGTGTTATTACAATTCTACGCGTCTGTGGCACGTTAAATGTGGGAGTGGTGCCAAATTGTGTGGATGTGAGGGGGTAGGGAGGAAGGGGAGAGAGAGAGAGAGAGAGAGAGAGAGAGAATCGAAAACCGTGGCGCCCTCTTCACCTCCCGGATCCGAAACCTAAATCCACCCCTGACTAAGTGAGGCAAGTCTTATGCACCACCTACCTGTGAACAGTGTAGACTTTGTTGAGTGTGTTATCGTGTTTTATCTGTTTGTCTACCACATTTTCTGAGGCTGAGACCGGGGATCAGCCCAGCATTTGCCTAAACGAGCGGGAAAAACCGCTGAAAAACCATACTCACGATGTTCGATGTACCGACCGAGGCAGCGTGGTTTCGATCCGGATCCGCCTCAGCACACTGTGTCGCAAGCTAGGGCGCTGCGCGTTAAGCTCTACGGGCAGGTCCACTGCACTCCACCCCTTCTATCTCAAAGTGTCAGCGCATAAACAACACGCAGTTTCCGAGACAACAGAGCGAAGGTGTCTGGCATGGGGCCGCAGCAAACGACGAGTGCCGCAGAGCGGCGCGAATCAGAAAGTGGCGGTGCGCCACAGCCACGAGCTGAGCGCCGGGGGCGGCGTCGGTGGCGGCTGCGGCCGCGGCCGCGGCGTCGGGCCGGCGGAGGGCGAGAGGTCGACGACCCCCGCGGCCGGTGGCCGGCGGCCGGCGCTCCGCTCCTACAGGAACTCCCGCCCCGGCCAGACTCCGGCCGGAGCGCGTGGCGGAAACTGCCGGCCAGCGCCAAGCTGGCCGCCCGCCACAACTGGCGGGCGACGGCTGTTTCCTCACGCAGCATTCACCTGTGGACTGGTCAGGTTTATCATACAGGTCATTTCCGTTAACGTGTAAAAGCCTCCGACGCGACGTAGATGACGCTGAGTGAAGTAATTTGATTTCGGACACATACATAATAGGTCGAATCGTCCGCCATGTGTTCCACAGCTGTGTGGATTCGGCAATGTTTACCTTGTGGATGGTTAGCGTATTCACGCGGCTTTATACATTTCTTATAAACTATTTGCTATTACATGTATGAAGTGTACCGAACAGCAATTACTGTGGATAGAGATACTTAGAATGCCCTTTTCATATAACAGAAAAACTGAAACGTAATATTACACGACTAGAGGCCTCGAAATCTACGCTCGGAACTTGGGTGATAATTTGTAAATATTAAAAGTAATGAGTTAAGAACTCGGTACCAATATCTTCAGATAAGGATGTTATACAGTAACAAACTGCCTATTTATTAGTGTTTTCCCGTATAAAGGCATTTGCGAAAGTGGTGTTTATACTCCCAAACATCTACATCTACATACATACTCCGCAATCCACCATACGGCGCGTGGCGGAGGGCATCTCGTACCACAACTAGCATCTTCTCTCCCTGTTCCACTTCCAAACGGAACAAGGGAAAAATGACTGCCTATATGCCTCTGTACGAGCCCTAATCTCTCTTATCTTTGTGGTCTTTCCGCGAAATACAAGTTGGCTGCAGTATAATTGTACTGCAGTCACCTCAAATGCTTGTTCTCTGAATTTCCTCAATAGCGATTCACGAAAAGAACGCCTCCTTACCTCCAGAGACTCCCACCCGAGTTCCTGAAGCATTTCCGTAACACTCGCGTGATGATCAAACCTACCAGTAACAAATCTAGCAGCCCGCCTCTGAATTGCTTCTATGTCCTCCCTCAATCCGACCTGATAGGGATCCCAAACGCTCGAGCAGTACTCAAGAATACGTCGTATTAGTGTTTTATAAGCGGTCTCCTTTACAGATGAACCACATCTTCCCAAAATTCTACCAATGAACCGAAGACGACTATCCGCCTTCCCCACAACTGCCATTACATGCTTGTCCCACTTCATATCGCTCTACAATGTTATGGCCAAATATTTAATAGACGAGACTGTGTCAAGCGCTACACTACTACTGGAGTATTCAAACATTACAGGATTCTTTTTCCTATTCATCTGCATTAATTTACATTTATCTATATTTAGAGTTAGCTGACATTCTTTACACCACTCACAAATCCTGTCCAAGACATCTTGTATCCTCCTACAGTTACTCAACGACGACACCTTCCCGTACACCACAGCATCATCAGCAAACAGCCGCACATTGCTCCCCTCCCCCTTTGTACAATAAAAATGCCGCATTTCTTAAAATGCCGGCTATGATTAAAAAACAGTTTCAATTACAGTGGAACGAATTTTTATTAACAGTTTCATCCAGCATTTAACCAGTATTCATTTGTACTTCATGATAGGTTTGTTGTTTGTTGAGTTGTGGTAAAAACTTTATTCTCTGAAGGTTATGTTACTTGTGCAGAATCCCTCACAATGACCAATCCGCTATGAAAATACCCTAATTATCGGTCGTCCTACCCTACCCATATAGGGAATAGGGTTAAGTATTTTTCAGTTTGTGTATGAACGTTTATCGTAACAATTTATAAATACATCACATATATTCCTCTCCACTTTTCCAATTGCGAAAATATCTCAGGAATCGAAAAATTTTGAGACGAATTGCTTCAGTATATATCCGGCGGAGGGTAAAAACGCAACTGTATACAATTGATTTCACGTTTATAAATACTTTTATTAAATCATATTTACAATACACAACTGAGCGACAGGTCCTGGTTCCCAGTTCTCTCTTTCGCAATTTATGGCCCTGGGCCCTTCTCTTTCTTCCTTCGGGATCACTTGGAGATCTTAATATGCGAAAACCATTATTGCAATACTTACTACAATACAGTTAGTTAGAAATCTCCACTCGCATGGTGAGTGATGTGTTAAGAAGTATATACATCCTATACTTTGAGGAAAAGAAGGTGGACGTTTCAGCTCAGGTTACAGGATTCCTACACGTGCGCGGCTTTAGCGCGTGGGGCTCAGGGTGTTGCGCCTGCCAGGCAGTGCTTTTTTCATTGCGTTAGACAATTATGTGTTTACCACTGAGGAAAGATTTAGTGTTGTGTTTGCCGCTCTCGCGACCTCCGCTGGTTAATTGCAAAGTACAGTACAACAAAAACCTACCGCATTGCGTCGGGAGCAAATGAGTATAAGCTTCCGAATTGCGTCGTTACCAGTAAAGGACCTAAACTTTCTTTGCGCAATAATATTTGTAAACAAAAAAAAAAAAAAAAAAAAAAAAAAGAGTGGACAAAAGGAAAGAAACACAAAATAAGAGCAGTTTCTACTTAGTTACAGCGAGGACAATGATTGTGTAACTTTTGTGTTTACAACAGATCAAGTTTACAAAAGGTGTTCAAAATTTGCACCATCTGCTCGAATGCAAGTATTGCATCGCTCAATCATCCCTTCACGCCCAAGCCCAACCGTTGCACGTGCGGCGAGGTACGTCATCTTGTGACGCCACATGTTCAACACTTGTCATTCGCATTTGGGCTATTTCCCGACGTTTGCAGCCCCAGGTGTCTCACATTAAGTTGCTTGTCTCAGAGTCGTCTATGCCGCTTTGGCAGTTTTTAAACGCTAGTAAGAACCCCCTGTATAGAGTCAGCTGCAGAATCAACTTATTCGCTGCCGATGCTGCTACCTAACAGAAAATATCGTTTTCGGACTATCTTAATCAAAGATTACTAAACCCTCGAAAGATTTACGATTGTAGTTGGTACTAATTCGCGGTTTCTGCCAATCTGGTACTGTCAGTATACGGTGTAAAACCGGACATTTTGTACTCGACATACCACTGCAATTAACTTATGCATAAACCATAAATTCTGACTTCCTTCGAACAAAATATGGAGCAGCAAATTTTACGATACTTTAGCTAAAAATGTAACATTTTCCCCTCCTTTAACGTTGTTGTGTTAAGGAAAGTTGGAAGACTTTAATAAAATTTCCACTCGAACTGATGACAATTCTCTTTAAATGGGTATAAATGCAAGATAATACTTGTAACAAATAGACAGAACCCCAAATACAACAATAGTAGTTTACACCTTGAGCACGTCAAACCATACAAGTAATTAGGGGTGATACCATATTTTTCTTTCCTTTCACTTCCGACTACTTAACATAGCCGTGAAGACAAAAGTCAAGTATGTGTCACAACCTGATAGTAATGTTTGGCCTTATACGACTTCAAAACATCGTTATCTGATACCTTTGTGGGGATAGTTATAAATGTAGTCGGATCAATATAATTCTTTTACAAGAATTTTTTCAGGTATTAATAGTTTTATGGTGCTGTTACTTTTCTTCACGCGAGGAACGGTACATGCAATGCGTCTTCATTAACACATTTAACAACTCCTGTTTTGTATGAAATGACAATACATTTCTGATTTTGTGTAGCTTCAGAAAACAACGTCTTTTTCTTTCCTTATTGTACAGCCGGTTGTCGTCCTATTACCTTTGACACTGAGATGTCACAGCATTACCTTTGACACTGAGATGTCGCAGCACAGCCAGTTAAACCGTAAAAACAATGAAGAAACCCATGAATTTTTATCTTAAAATTTCCTTTTCATCTGACTGCTAACTTTTTTTTTATGTTCTTAAGACTGACCTGAAGTTGTAGTCATTTCCTGTGTACAAATTAGCAAACACGCTCTAAGCTTAAGCATCGACTGGAATGGTGCGCAGTCAAAAATCATCTAATTCGCCCACTACTTCTTTACCATCCCCACACTAAGTTTATTCACAAACGACAAAGAAAACAAAAATCTTAACTATCCCTCCTTGACTCTGCCACTTTTCATACAAAAAAATTCTGCTCTTCATGCATTGTCACCCAACAGTAACATAGCATCTCTTCGTCCGAATAGGCCCCGAAAGGCCCACTTGTACCGACCGATCGCCGTGACATCCTCAATCGATGGGCGTCACTGAATGCAGATACGGAGGGGCACGTTGTCAGAACACCGCTCTCCCGGCCGTTGCTAGCTTTCGTGACCGGAAGACGCTAATTCTTAATCATGTAGCTCCTCAATTGACATCAAAAGGACTGAGTGCACCCCACTTGGATACAGCGCTCGGCTGACACAGACGGTTACCCATCTAAGAGCTAGCCACACCCGACACCTCTTAACTTCGGAGGTCTGTAGGGAACCGGTGTTACCACTGCGGCAAGGCCGCTTGCAAACATGGCATCTCCTAATATAATATTATCCAAGATAAACGTACTCACACCTCAAATGTAAGCTGAGAACTAAAATAAGGTACCTTTTATATCTTTTCGCGTACTTACATGAAAGAATGCAATCTTGTACATCAACGAATTCGGAAGTCTGGCTTCGATACAAGATTTAAAAAATTCGCATGACCATTAAATATACACAAAGGAGAGTATTTTAGCCCTTCACAGTCATTGCAGTAATCGGGCTGTGGCCGTTTTTTTGGCCATAGTTTCTGGGCACTATGTCTTTGGTGTTCCGGCAGCATCCGGCGTTCACGTTCTCTCTCTGGTAAGTGGCTCTACTATAGTTAAATGACGTTCAGGCATCGCACAGTACATGTAACGGAATAATTACAACTACCATCAACAAACGTCATAAAACATAAATTCAGCCTATTCTTAATTCTATTCTTAAAAAGAAAATAGCCTCTCGACGTTCTGAGTGGTGGAAATGCAGTAATAACACCTTCTGAGATCATCCTTAGAAAGATGCATCTTACAGTAAGAAATAGGACGTTCACGTAACAAAGAAATGGTTCAAATGGCTCTGAGCACTATGGGACTCAACTGCTGTGGTAATAAGTCCCCTAGAACTTAGAACTACTTAAACCTAACTAACCTAAGGACAGCACACAACACCCAGCCATCACGAGGCAGAGAAAATCCCTGACCCCGCCGGGAATCGAACCCGGGAACGTTCACGTAACACCAGCATTCGGGAAGACGAATAAATTTGTTTGTAGGTTTCCTGGAAAATGCAGTGAATCTATAAAGCAAATCGTACGCAAGACTACAGTGCGATCGTTCTAGAGCACTGTTTTAATGTTTTGGAGTCCGTACCAACTACGCATCACAGTAGACGTCGAATAAACTCAGAGAGGCACTAGGACCGTAGTAGGTCGGTATAGCCCATAAGAAACATTACGTGAAATGTTCCGCAAACTGAAATGGGAATCCTTGGAAGAAAGACGAAATTGTTTACGCTAAACTCTGTTGGGAAAAGTTACAGAAAAAGTATTGAAATATCCAGTATGAGATTTCCACTCTGCAGCGGAGTGCGCGCTGATATGAAACTTCCTGGCAGATTTAAAACTCTGTGTGCCGGACCGAGACTCAAACTCGGGACCTTTTAGTATTGGAAGATGAGTGCACGACCACAGTCCTGACACCATCGTATATTTCATGTAGAGATCATGAGATTCCAGTACTTACACGGACATATAGACAGTCTTTCTTCTCCTCACTCAATACGCAAGTGGAACAGCAACGGAAACCAAAGATTATGGCAGGACCGAGCGAGGTATTGCAGTGGTTATCACACTGGACTCGCATTCGGGAGGAGGACGATTCAAATATCCATCCGGCCATCCAAATTTAGATTTTCCATGATTTCCCTGCATCGCTCCAGGTAAATGCCGCTGTGATTACTTTGAAAAGTGCACGGCCGATATCCTACCCCAGCCTTTCGTAATTCGAGCCTGTCCTCCGTCTCTAACGACCGCGCAGTCGACGGGACATTGAATTCTAAACTTCCTTCCTGATCTTCTTTGATACTAGCACGATGTACCCTCCGTCCTGCACTCTGTGGTGGCTTTCGAAGTATATACGTAGATGCAGACATGGTTCCGCAAATGCTTTACTTCTACCAGATTCAAAACAATCGGAGCCGGAGGCGGTTTCGGAGGTGCAATTTCAGTCGCTAGTTCCAACCTTTTGGAGTCAGTGGCGAAGTTCCTTACCTCCCGTATCTCTATTCTGAGAGCCAGTGTAAGGTGTGTAACCAGATTCATTTTTCCCTCGCTGAGTTCCATTAACTCGGCGGTGCACGGTAAGAAATGTCAGTATCACCATTTTTGGTTGGGAGGGTGGGAGGGGTGGGGGGTGAGTGGTGGTGCAAGGATAAGGCGGGTGAAAGAACCAAGCATCAAACCTTAAAAATGGCCTGTTTATGAGTACAGCCGAGTATACACCCGAAATGTTTTAATTTCGTCTTCTTGGTCTTTGCACGTAACACAGAGAAATATACTGATGGTTTTTTTTATTATTGTTTTAGTGGCGAACATGAATGAGCACGACACATCGTTTAAATCTTTATACTGATACAAAGATGCAATGTGAACTGAGACGAACACGTAAAATCTGTACTAGGTACGGTGAATGGAAGTCCTAAATTTGTTGGAAGGTTTCTAGGAAAGCATACCACACACACGAAGCTAGTGCGAAAAATGGTACAATATCCCTCCAGAGTTTGGAACCCTTACCAACAAGACATGGCAGTAGACATCGAATGATCTCAGAGGCGTTGATACGACGTAACAACTCGGTGTAGCCCGCCGAAAGCGTAACAAAGATGTTGGAGGAACTTGAAAGGGAATCTCTGGAACTAGGGCGTTCTGTTACACGGAATCCTGTAGAGAACCGGTATTCGAGGAAGAATGTGCGGCAGTCGCGCCGTCACCACCACACATCTCCCGCTGGGATCATGAGATGAAGATGAGAGAGAAAGAAGAACGTATACAGAGCCACACAGACATTCTTTCCCTCGCTCAATACGCCTATATAAAAGGGCAGAAAATCGCTAATATTTGTACGATGTACCCTCCGCCACGAACCGTACAGTGGTTTCCAGGGTGTAATCTATATTACTAAACGGCACAGCGCCAGTTGCAGGTGGTCTATCAAAATGACTCCAGAGGCAACAAAAAATTTATTTTCGGCATTTCATATAATTACTGACCTAATGTAAACATGTAAAATGCTGTCATAATCCACTGGTTAAGAAATCGGTCTTACGTTAAAGGTTTAACACAACATGTGTTACAGTTACAAACTGTGTATATGTCTTGAGGCAGCATAAATCAACGCGCGCAAATAACCCAGACTACATTCATCCAGTATTTGAGAATGAGATCACTTAGCGACTTCCAATAAATATTAGACACAATTTCCAATCTTTACAAAACACTTTTCTCGTTGACACCCCTCACAAAAACATGAAAGAAAAATAAGTTTATCGCTTAGCACGTTTTCGTTATTCGTGCAGCAAAACTGCAGCATCACACATGACGCTTTAATTTATAATTTCTTTAATAATACCTCTATTGCCAACACAGTTTGCAGACAGTATCCACATAAACCACTGAATGTAGCTGCAAAATTGTATCATCGTACGACACAGAGATCGGGAGATATGACATTTTATGCATGGGACTTACATTATTTACAGAATCGGGGATGGTGGTTACTTGTATACGTAAGTTGGCTGGCAGACTCCTGTGGCCGAGCGGTTCTAGGCGCTACAGTGTGAAACCGCGCGACAGCATCGGTCGCAGGTTCGAATCCTGCCTCGGACATGGATGTGTGTGATGTCCTTAGGTCAGTTAGGTTTAAGTAGTTCTAAGTTCTAGGGGACTGATGACCTCAGACGTTAAGTCCCATAGTGCTCAGAGCCATTGGAACCATAGTTGGCTGATCATGAATAGCACGTCCACATATGAGTTTCATATACGCAAACAATGAGTCAATTAAAGCACATGAGTAAACAAAATACGAGCCTTCGGTAAGTAAATAAGGTCAAGCATGTGGCCGTGCTGAAGACTTTTAGCAGACAGAACTGAGTAGGTGGTTCGCAATGGGAAGACACCGTCCTTAGCGTCGATTGTACTGCAAGAGTGTGCAACAGGAGTATCACAAATACTTTGCCTCTGTAGCTGAAAGTCAGCACGTCAGAGTGGCACACAGAGTACCCAGCTTCGACATTCAGTGCAGCCAAAGACTTTTTTAAAAATCTTTTCCTGGAACTGGAATCACTGAGGTTTTGAAGGCTAACTGACGAACAACTTGACCTGTGTGACCAGTCATGATTCAAGTTTTTTCCCCAGTTTTTCCGATTAGGAACAGTTTCTAGCCCTAATATTTTAACATTTGTTCAACTCGCCATAGCTGATCCAGCAAGGTAGCTGCCCTTCGTGTACACTGTTTCCTACAATACCCCTCATTAGCTGCGACAGGTAATACGATGGTACAAAAGGGAAGGAAGTATTCTTAAAGAAGTCTTCTCGCAGTCCTAAGAAACTATTGGTCGCGAGATATTGCTGTGCGACTGTGTTTCGAACTTCAACTGTGTTCTCACGTTATGACAATTTTCATCGGACTCTATCAATTAAACGACAGTGTACAAGCAGTTCATTACAAACACGCTTTTGCACTCAGCCACACGAAAAAATGGCGAAGTCCTGCGAGGCACCAGGGAAAACGATATGCAGAAGTAATCTAAGCATTGGAAAAAAGTGACGCAGGTGAGTGTGGACACAACTGGTTTCTTCTTTGAACGTGACTATCCGTAACTGAACATTTGGTAAGCTCATAAATTTGGACTATCAGTCTTTTTTACTTTGTGTCACTCCTTGTACGTGATAGTTTGCGTTCAGAACGCAAGAGAAGTCGTGTACTAAGACAAATAGTCAATAATGCGAGCAGTGTAGTTACTTTTAATCATCAGACCATTTAGCACCATTGTTTTCCAGCAATGTTTCGCACGAAGCTGCAGCAGGTAGTCCTGAACATGTACGATGCGTATCTTCAAAGGTTCATCTCCCTGCGTGCCAAAATTGTGAGATAAAATTAACAATTTACGCACGGGAATGCTGCGATTCATTAGAAAGACTTAAGGTTCAATAATCGAACAATAATAATTAAAACTAGAGCATTATGATAGGTTCAACGATTGTGACCAAAATGTACGATCACACAACAAGACAGGCTTGGGGTAGTTACATTAATTACTGCAAATTAGTCTTGTCTCGGGCACCATAGTAACGTACAATGGTACATCAGCCGGCTTAGTAGTAAAATATTTTTGTCTGTGAAATTTCACATGATTTTCAATATGAAGAAGCTATCCATGTGACAAGACGCAGATTCATAAGGTTTATGTTACACTTTCCAAATAATGCCACTATATCTGACACTGACCTTATTACAAACACGAACAACGACAGTTTTCATTTAAGAGGGGCTACCTACATCTCCATATTGAATGAGCCGATGCCAGCTACAAACGCCCGATGCTCATATACAGGTTGTCTCTCCTACGAATCGTCAGGCACCCTTCCTTTTGTGTTTCCGCAGATATCTGCAATTTCGTATTTGCAGTATGTGGCTGGAGACAGCCCAAACAAATACTGCTCATTACGTCTTTCATATGATGTCCAGTGCCGACGGAAAGCGTCGGTTTGTATCCCGTTACAAAAAAAGGTTTTTAATGTGGAATTTTACGAACCATTTCGACAGGGCGATCGCAGATTAGTCTAGCACGATATTTGTTTTTTATGTACGTTGACAGTGACAGTAAACCACGAAGAATAACCATTATCTCAACAACGATAGCACCGCCCTGACCCGCGCTGACTGCTACCGCCATGAACCTGGAGTAGTGGTTAGTCTATGTGTTTTAAGGTTCCTGTTAGTACATATCGATAAAACGAATATCGCACTAGATAATTTGGCACTGCTATATCAAACGGACACGTAAAATTTCGGTTTTAAAACTAATTTTGTACGCAACGGCAACCAAACCCACCGTTTCTGTTCACACTGGGCGTCGCCAAGACGCGCTGAGTAATATTCCTTAGGGCTGGCTCCAGCTAAACAATAGAAAACGAAATTGGAAATATCTGCGGAAACACCAAAGAATATTCTTACTCTTAGGAGAGACACCCTGTATAGTAATGTTTGTTAGTGAGTTCCCATGTACACTCATGCTCATAAATTAAGGATAATTGTACGTGGTGCCACACAACGTGGCACTACACAAAACTGGCGCTAATAGCATAGGCACATTGGGAACACACACGACACATACCTGTAAGTCCACGGTATTGGTGATAAGTTGAGAAAACCGTCCCGAAACACATGTGCTACAAAACGCCACTGTCTACTGCGCATGTTCCCCGACATCAATATGAGATATGATCACCATGCACACGTACACAGGCCGCACAACGGGTTGGCATATTCTGGATCAGGTGGTCGAGCAGCTGCTGGGGTACAGACTTCCATTCTTGCACCAGTGCCTGTCGGGGCTCCAGAAGTGTCGTAGGGGTTTGAAAACGTGCAGCGATACGTCGACCGAGAGCATCCCAGACGTGCTCAATGGGGTTTAGGTCTGGAGAACAGGCACGCCACTCCATTCGCCTGATATCTTCTGTTTCAAGGTACTCCTCCACGACGGTAGCTCGGTGGGGCCGTGCGTTATCATCCATCTGAAGGAAAGTGGGACCCACTGCACCACTGAAAAGGCGGACATACTAGTCCAAAATGACGTCCCGATACACCTGACCTGTAACAGTTCCTTTGGCAAAGACATCCAGCGGTGTACGAGCACCAATCATATTCCCACCCCACACCATCAAACCACGACCTCCATACAGGTCCCTTTCAAGGACATTAACTATCTGGTTCCTGGTTCACGCCAGATGAAATCCCGGCGAGAATCACTGTTCAGACTAACTGGACTCGTCTGTGAACATAACCTAGGACCACTGTTCCAATGACCACGTACTCTGTTCTTGACGCCAGGATTTACGGGCTCTCCTGTGACCAGGGGTCAGAGGAATTCACCTTGCACGTCTCCGGGCGAATAAACCATGTATGTTCAGTCGGCTGTAGATTGTGTGTCTGGAGACAATTGTTCCAGTGGCTGAGGTAAGGCCCGAGCAAGGCTACCTGCAGTACTCCGTGGCCGTCGGCGGGCACTGATGGTGAGATATCGGTCTTCTTGTGGTGTTGTACACTGTAGACGTCCCGTGCTGTAGCGCCAGGACTCGTTTCCTATCTGCTGGAATCGTTGCCATAATCTTGAGATCAGTGGCACACGGAAAGCCCGTGCTACGACCTGCTGTGTTTGACCAGCCTCCAGACGCCCTATTCTGCACACTTACTCGCTGCACCGTACTCTGACATGCACCAACACACCTCTGCGTATGTGGACTGCTGCCAGCGCCACCGTGCGAGGACCGCAGGTCAAATGCACCGCATGGTCATACCCCGAGATGATTTAAACCCACAAACCGCCCACCAGAGCGTTGTTTCGCCATGTATCAGCATTATCCTTAATTTATGAGCATGAGTGTACATACAGAAAGACACGCACATCGTAAATGCTTAAAAGGAATTGTAGCTGACTCAACAAAATGTGGATAGAAAATAAAATTAGATCAGTCTAAGCAGATGATAGATTTCAATATTACTGGATTATCCGATTGTCGAATAATCGCTGGAAACGAACGTGGAGACTGTTGTGATTAACGTTATCCATCTGCAAGGACTGAAGGTGGAACGGCCAGATAAATGTCTTGGAAGTGAAGCTAGAAGTGTGGGTGATAGCCATTGTCCCAAGGAATGAATATCACCCAAGAAGGACATAGCTTACAAAATTCACGACCGACAGATGCTTAAAAAGTTGGATTAATTGATCAGAGAGAGAGATGATGCGTGATTCATCACAGGTTTGTTTCGTCAACACAAGAGCTTTACAGAAATTCTGAAGGCGCACGTGAGGAATGAGATGTGCATCGGGATACAGGAAGGTCTTGGGTAATAACCATATCTAATTAGAGAAGAAGAACGTCCATCGTGCGACGTTCTGCCGGGAACGAACACAATGGAGAAGGCACGACACCGACTGCGACCCTTGCAAGGGAACTATCATAACATTCGCCTGAAGCGACTTAGAGAAACCGTGGAAAACCTTGTCTAGACACCCGGATGAGATATTCAACCATTTTCTACTGAATAAAAGTGTAGTACCATACTCATTGCGTCAAATCGTTCGCTACGTAAAACCAACGAAATTCAGTTTCCAACGGTGTCGTTACGATATTTGTTCTTCTCACATTACCTGAGAATGGAATAAGAAGGGAGGAAAACGATACAGGTGCACTGTGTACCGTTTGTGACAGTCTAACAATAGGTCCATATGTCGATGAAATCTGTTAAGTGTGCGCATGTTCGCACAAAACAAATGGATGAAAATCTATGAACGGAAAAGAATGTCCATCACCAGTAGGGATGGTGGTTATCACTAAAACAATCAGTTTTCAGTTACATCGGCTTTCTTCATCTCCAGTTTAACCAGACTGTTAAAACCCGCTCCAAACAACCGGTTTCTGAAATAACAGACTTTCGTTCTTTTATTGTTATTATTTGCAGTAATAAACGTAGACATCGAACAAAGACTGAACAATTCTAAGACTCCTTCAGACTTTTGCATTATACGTTTCAACGTGTTCAGAATCAAAATATCGAATAAAATCGATAAATAAAACAAACCATATTCCGTCCGTTCTTTGTTTTTCGCGAAGAGTAATAAGTAACTGAATACTACACAAACCATTCTTCTAGTGAGTTTAATTTTTTTGACTCTGTTCAAAAATCATGTGGTAATCGAGGATAACACCGCTATTGGAGCATTATGAATAGTCACTGTTTGAATGTGGAAACTGAGGATGGAGTACTTTACTTTTCGTGTGAAATTATCAGTTCCAAGGGCTACAAACACATTTATTGCTGCTGCTGTAATCTCCCTTCTCTTTTATCATTTCACTCAAATGGCAGGCAAAGCCTTAATCATTTAAAGCAGATAGACCATTCTACTTCACTGCAACCGCATTTCGTAAAATACTTCAACCCTAGGGTTGGTGCCATTCTGCAAGACAACAGATGTTCATCGACGACAGTGAGAAACTGCGTTATAGGTCAGACGGGAACAAGTTTACACACTCCACATACACGCGCCGCGCTACACGCCAGCAGTTATATTACTGTCTCAGCAACGCTATACCAATTCTTGTGGCATGTGTTTGTTGCTCGTTGTTATTAAAATGGCACTGATCGTTTTGCTGTTTCTACAATAACCCAATATTTCAAAATAATGGAAATTTTAGGAATAGATATTCATTTAAAAAGTACTATTAAAAAACAAAAATTTTAGCACCGTTGCTATGCTAAATTTATGTACCGAATTTTTTACATGTTTTTTAGAAAAATTAAAAAACAGTGTTACAACCGAGACCAATCAAATACCAAAAAATACTTGTTTTTTCAGAACTAGAATACCGGTATCGGTTGTAACCGGTCGATTGGTTCCATTTCTGTTTCACTAAATGCGCTTTCAGAATTAACTTTCTTCATCGGCAATGCGCCAGAACAGATACAGGTATTTTTGGCGTCGTGCGGGGTTAACTTCCCCGTTGCATGAGAAGTTATTAGAGATTACGATATTTCCTATGATCCGAAAATGTCTCAATTCCGTTCCCACAAGAACTACTTTCTGGTCAAAATCGACTTTTCGTTGTAGGTGTCCGTCACTTTCTTGCCTCTAAATCAAGCGCTACGCCGCGAGTGGGTCATTGACGTCAATTATCACTAATGATACCTTGGTGTGGGCACACGACAGCAAGATCTTTAGCACCCTTACAAGTGCAGTTAACCGGTGTAAAACGATTAAAACCTCAACTACAAGGTAAAATGGGGATAAAGCTAGAAGGACATACACCCACACCACACAAAACGGCGAAAATTACTTTCAGACTGAAAACGTACAGTAAAAAGGAAAAAGCAAACGAAAGAAGTAAAAGAATACAGCAGAAAGCTGCGCTTTGTGTGTGTGAAATCTTATGGGACTTAACTGCTAAGGTCATCAGTCCCTAAGCTTACACAATACTTAACCTAAATTATCCTAAGGACAAACACACACACCCATGTCCGAGGGGACTCGAACCTCCGCCGGGATCACTCGCACAGTCCATGACTGCAGTGCCTTAGAAAAGCTGCGCTTTGCTGATCGCCTAAAATAAGGGTTGAGTCAGACACTCCGCCAGACACTAAAACCTACAGCCTAAAAGCTTAGGCTGGAGTCCGGAAACTTCATAAAACTTTAAAAGCTTCACCATTCTCGTCTCGTCAACAGCTAAAATAGGGGTTAGTTCCCACAGAAATTTCCTTATGTCCTCGCATCACAATACAATATGCACTCAGTAAAAATGTGGCGTACAGTTATTTGCACATCACAGGCATCACTGATTGGGTAACACTGTCGGATGATTACGAAAAGATAGGAAGCCATACGTGAAGTAGGCAGGCCAGTTCATCGCTGAAACAACCGATTTTCAGTTACACCGGTTATTTTCATCTGCAGTTTAACTGTGGCTGTTAAAATCGCCTAAAATAACCGATTTCTGAAGTAATCGCTTTTCGGTTTTTAGTGCTATATTTCCAACAATAAAAGTAATCGCTTTTCGGTTTTTAATGCTATATTTCCAACAATAAAGTAGACAACGCAAAAAGGTTGGAACATGCTCTCCCATGCTTTTGTGTAACACATATCAAGATACATAGAATCAAAATATTAAATTAAATAAGTAAATAAAAGAATAATTACACTATAAGCTGCGTTACTCGAATAGCAATGAGAGTTTGCATACCACAAAAATTCGGCATTATTGTCCTACTGATTCTAATTTTTTAAATCTCTGTTTAAAATCACCTTGTAATCCACGACTATACCACTAATTCAGCTAAAGGGTGTAAACTAAGGTTGGAGAACTCTAATTCACGTGTAAAAATTGTCCGTTTCTAAGAGCCGCAAGCAGACAACAGCGTATTACGTAGATACAGGCAACAGATCAATTAATTTCTGTTTTTATTATAAAATATGAATGAATTAATATGTTTTCAATTTATTGTTCGTGCCATAACTTCCATTTTTTATTATTTCGTAGATGTGGCACACAAATAACCACCTTTTGTGTAAAATTTGTAGCGTTCTTTTTCTTTGACTATTTCGAATGAAAAAGATTATGACTACTAGAATGAGATTTTCACTCTGCAGAGGAGTGTGCGCTGATATGAAACTTCCTAGCAGATTAAAACTGTGTGCCGGACCGAGACTCGAACTCGGGACCTTTGCCTATCGCGAGCAAGTGCTCTACCAACTGAGCTACTCAAGCACCACTCACGCCCCGTCATCACAGCTTTATTTCTGCCAGTACCTCGTCTCCTACGTTCCAAACTTTACAGAAGCTCTCTCCTGCGAACTTTGCAGAACTAGCACTCCTGAAAGAAAGGATATTGCGGAGGCATGGCTTAGCCACAGCCTCGGGGATGTTTCCAGAATGAGATTTTCACTCTGCACCGGAGTGTGCGCTGATACGAAACTTCCTGGCACATTAAAATAGTGTGCCGTACAGAGACTCGAATTCAGGACCTTTGCCTTTTGCGGGCAAGTGCTCTACCATCTGAGCTATCCGCAATATTCTTTCTTCCAGGAGTGCTAGTTCTGCAAGATTCGCAGGCGAGCTTCTGTAAAGTTTGGAAGGTAAGAGACGAGGTACTGGCGGAGGTAAAGCTGTGAGGACGGAGCGTGAGTCGTGTTTGGGTAGCTCAGTTGGTAGAGCACTTGCCCGCGAAAGGCAAAGGTCCCGAGTTCGAGTCTCGGTCCGGCACACAGTTTTAATCTGCCAGGAAGTTTCATCATGACTACTGCCCACCGCGATGCTGGATGCCGCTGGGTGTCGGTGCGGCTACGTGACGCTGTAACGAAAGTATGTAAACGGAGCAGACACGGACAGGCGATCGCGCTTGCGACGATATGGGGTGCAAATGGGATGCATCACATTATTACCCGGAGCCTGTGAACGATTATGTCGAAAATGGCGAAGCTGGTCGAGTGTTGACGTGTTACTGTCGTGAGTATCCACGGAATGGGGTAGGAGGACAGTGAAACTACCACTAGGCGCTAAATGGTTGGACGTCCACGACCCTTCACAAAAATGGTTCAAATGGTTCTGAGCACTATGGGACTTAACTTCTGAGGTCATCAGTCCGCTAGAACTTAGAACTATTTAAACCTAACTAACCTACAGACATCACACACATCCATGCCCGAGGCAGGATTCGAACCTGCGACGGTGGCGGTCCCGAGGTTCCAGACTGTAGCGCCTAGAACCGCTCGACCACCCCGGCCGGCAACCCTTCACAGAACGGAAGTTCGGAGACCTGTGTGCTCTGTAAAGTAGGACAGATGGCAATCTGTGGCATCTCTGCCGAAAGAGCACACCGTTCATCGTACGTTCTTGAACACCAAGCTCCACAGAGACACCCCCCCCCCCCCTCCCCATGTGTTCATATGTTAATCCATCAACATAGTCAATTACGATTGCAGTGCGCACGGGACCATCGGGATTCGACCTTCGATAAATGGAAACGTGTCGGCTCTTCTGGTGAATCACATTTTTGTTACGCTAGGTCGAGGATCGTCTCCACAAACGCCCTCATCGAGGTGAACAGCCGCTCGAAACGTGTAGCGCGGCGAGAACGCGGGCTGGTGGGAGCACTATTATGCTATGGGAGACATTCTCCTGAGCTTACATGGGACCTCTGGTAGCAATCGAAGACACGCTGCCAGCTGCGAACCACCTGTATTCCTTCATGCTTGATGTCATCTTTCAGCAGTGTAACTGTCCATGTCTCGGAGTCAGGACCGTGCTATAGTAGTTTGAGGAGCATTATAGTGAACTCTCGTTGATGTCTCGGCGACCAAGTTCGCCTGACGTAAGTCCTGTGCAATCCATCTGGGTCGCTATCGATCGCCATCACCACGTACGCAAATCAGTGGCCCGTTATTTAAGAGAATTACATTACCTATGCGTAGGCCTCTAATGCCACATACCTGCACAAAGCTGCCAACAAACCGTCGGATCCTTGATACGCAGAATTAGTGACGTGTTTCTTTCCAAAGACGGACAAACAAACTTTTAAGCAGGTGGGATAATGATTTGGTTCATCAATGTACGAGTATATACTTATTTTTTAACGGTAAGTTGAATGCAATTAACTTTTCGTTGACAAAGCCAAAAATGCTTTCTTAAAAAATTTAAATATTAACAATTTAGATTATAGGCAAAATCAGGAACGTAACTGTTAATTTGCAATTTAAAATTGCAATGACGAATTAATTCAATGGCGAATATTTATTGTCCAGTCTGTTCATATTTAAAAGACGCATAATGGAGGTTGCAATAGGTACTGGGAGATGAAGAAGCTTGCACAGGATAGAGTAGCATGGAGAGCTGCATCAAGCCAGTCTCAGGACTGAAGACCACAACAACAATAACAATGAGTTGATCTAGAACAGAGTTCTTTCATCAGAAACAATATCATTCAAAGACGATATCAATATTCTAGAAGCCCCAGAAAGCCTACCACACCAGTTTTTTTTTTTTTTTTTTTTTTTTTTTTTTTTTTTTTTTTTTAGGTTTTAGCTAAAACCAAAAATTTTAGCACCATTACTATAGCAAATTGATACATCGGTTTTATACTCGGTTGTCAATGAACAGGATAAATACCTGTTACAACCTAAACGAAACAAATACCACAAAACACCAGTATCGCTTTTAACCGGTTGGTTTTTCCCATCCCATCGCTAGTGTGAGGGGAAACTACCCATTTCGGAGGCGGGTAAAGGTCACTTCATGCCGCCTCAGAGATCACGATGAGGTACGCCACGGCCGGATGTGTGAATGATCAATTGACCGTGCCGAATCTGGAGTTCTAAAATCTTGCGTATGCTGCAAACTGCACATGATCAGTAACTGTGACGTCGTCTGTATCCTTTCGTATGTCCATCCTTCTGATTGGAGGCTTGAGGGATCGGCCGCTCACTTATTTAATAAAATGGAACACCTGCAATCGTTCTTTCGATGTTACTTATTATATAGCTACCAGTTTCGGTGATGCAGTACACCATATTCATGTCTTAACTGAGGCTGAGGGGGTGAACTCCAATCGTACATACGATCCCCTCAGTCGCCAACATACATGAACTGGTTTTTGTAAACTATAACAGCGATGTTGTGTCTACAGTCGTGGCAGAACGGCTTCAGACACATCATCGCTGTTACACTCAACGCAAACCAGTTCATAGATGTTGGTCGCTGATGGGACCCCTCAGCGTCAGTTAAGGCAAGAAGATGGTGTACTGAATCACCGAAACTTGTAGCTATATAACAAATTGCACCAAAAGGACGGCTGCAGGTGTTCCTTTTATTACATTAACCTATTCTCGCCGAGTTTTTTTCTGTTATGGTAATGGGTTTTGTGCTACTTCTGTCATCTTAATCTTTACTTTGTCGTTTGCCTTATATACGCGACACACTGGGAAGGTTGCACAAAGGTTGGTATTTTTCGTATGAGTGTTCTCCCACAAGAGAGATGAAATATCTGAAAGCAAAATACTATTTACATTCCACAATACCTGGACAAAGAAAAGGCCTACACTATGCATAGAAACAATTTAAACAGATAAACGTTTTTGAAATGAATATTGTTCCAACAGTGAGAAAGTAAAATCTCTTTAGCGGGGAAAATAATTTTCCGTGTTATTCGGCACATTGAAAGAAAGAAGATACAATCGATGGAAATACAAAGATGCTATTTACAGCCTTCTAAATACAAGGTATCCCAAAATAAAAACTCCGACAAACTTTAGAGACAGGTCCCCTACACCAAAACAAGAAAAAAGTATAGTAAACAAGAACATAGGCTCTAAAGTGCATACCTCAAGAGATATGGGCACTTGTTCATCCTCGATACTCTGAAAAATGGCTCTGAGCACTATGGGACTCAACTGCTGAGGTCATTAGTCCCCTAGAACTTAGAACTAGTTAAACCTAACTAACCTAAGGACATCACAAACATCCATGCCCGAGGCAGGATTCGAACCTGCGACCGTAGCGGTCTTGCGGTTCCAGACTGCAGCGCCTTTAACCGCACGGCCGATACTCTGAAACACATCTCTTCTAATCCAAACTCCTTGCTTTTCATATTTTGGGAGTTAGTATACACAGAAAAGTCTAGTAAACATGGGCTCTAAAATGCATACCTGAGTAGCTCTGAGCACTTGTTCGGTAGAAGAGACGTGTTTCACACAGGCGAAGACTGCACTTGAACTATGCATTTTAGACCCCATGTTTACTAGACATTTTGTTCTTCTTTTGGTTGCACTTCCAACTCCCAAAATGGGGAAAGCAAACACCTTGCACTAGAACTACACATTTTTCACTTATTTCTGAATGAGGAACCTGTCCCTAAACTTTGTCGGTGTTCTTTTGGGAGATCCTGTATTGCTTGATGTTCTTGTAATTATACAATGAAGAGCCAAAGAAACTAGTACACCTGACTAATATCGTGAGGGGCCACGCGAGCACGCAGAAGTGCCGCAACACCACGTGGCATGGACGCAACTAATGTCTGAAGTAGTGCTGGAGGGAATTGACACCATGAATCCTGCAGGGCTCTCCATAAATCCGTAAGAATACGAGGGGGTGGAGATCTCTTCTCAACAGCACGTTGCAAGGCATCCCAGATATGCTCAATAATGTTCATGTCTGGGTAGTTTGTTGACCAGCGAAAGTGTTTAAACTCAGAAGAGTTGGAATTGCCCAAGTCCGTTGGAATGCACAACGGACATGAATGGATGTAGGCGATCGGACACAATACTTACGCACGTGTTACCTGTCAGAATCGTATCAAACCGTATGAGGGGTCACATATCACTCCAGCAGCACATGCTCCACATCATTACAGAGCCTCCACCAGCATGAACAGTCCCCATGGATTCATGAGGTTGTCTCCGTACCCGTACACGTCCATCCGTCCGATACAATTTGAAACTAGACTAGTCCGACCAGGCAACATGTTTCTAGTCTCAACAGTCCAATGTCGGTGTTGACGGGTGCAGGGGAGGCGTAAAGCTTTGTGTTGTGCAGTCATCAAGGGTATACGAGTGGGCTTTCGGCTCCGGAAGCGGAAGCCCATATCGATGATGTTTCGTTTAACGGTTCGCACGCTGACACTTGTTGAGGATCCAGCATTGAAATCTGCGGCAATTTGTGGAAGGGTTGCACTTCTCTCACGTTGAACTATTCTCTTCAGTCGTCGTTGGTCCCGTTCTTGCAGGATCTTTTTCCTGCAGCAGC
This sequence comes from Schistocerca americana, assembly GCF_021461395.2. Taxonomy (NCBI): domain Eukaryota; kingdom Metazoa; phylum Arthropoda; class Insecta; order Orthoptera; family Acrididae; genus Schistocerca; species Schistocerca americana. Next base: position 130,550,348 of record NC_060124.1, read on the forward strand.
GATGTCAGAGATTTGATGTTTTACCGGATTCCTGATATGCACGGTACACTCGTGAAATGGTCGTACGAAGAAATCCCCACTTCATCGTTACTTCGGAGGTGCTGTGTCCCGTCGTTTGTGCGCCGACTATAACACCACGTTCAAACTCACTTAAATTTTGATAACCTGCCATCGTAGCATCAGTAACCGATCTAACAACTGCGCCAAACACTTGCTGTCTTATGTAGGAGTTGCCGGCCGTAGTGCTGTATTCTGCCTGTTTGCACATCCTTATATTTGAATACACACGTCTATACCAGTTTCTTTGGCGCCTCATAGTATATTTCCACGAGCAAACAAACGTAAAAGTTCTGAAATGTTTGGAAGACACGTTTCCTTTTCTTTCAATTATCAGACGAGTGGGGAACATACTGTACGACATTCGTCAAGAACATCCACTACGAATTTTGCTTTTATCATTAACTGCAGTATCATTGCACGTTCCTACGTTCTGTTGCCGTATTTCGATTTTCGTAAAATGGATGTTACCTCATAACGTCACTTTCACCATTCAGGTGGCAATCCGCACAGCAGATAGTTCTCTTAACATACACAGTTTTGATGCTGACGTGTAAACGACAACGACCACTCAAGACAGGCACGACTCAGCACAAGAATAAAATCCCAGGGACGCTACACCAGATTCACTTGGCTCGAATAGACGATTCAGACAAGAATGTCGTTCATGTAAATGATGAGTCAGCTGAAGCATATTCCTGATTTTCGTCTGAATGGTGAATTCTTGACAGCACAAAATCTATTCAATTCCCATGTGAACCTATTTATTTACGCAATGATTACAATTTTCCATAGTTTCCTGGGTAATCCTACCACAATAAAGTGACATCCGGTAGTTAACACTGTCGCTGTGAACACGCCACGCAGTCTGCGGAAACATTCTAAGCAAAAATGTAGCACATCACTATTACTTACAGAAACAATGATAGGAAAAAAAAGTTGGACTTCCCAAATGGTAAGAAATTAACATCAGTGAAAGCGAGATTTTAATGCTGGTATTCTGATTCGTATTTCAGTGAACTTTGTTACACTCCCTCCTTGCAGCCTTGCCCGAGCAGTAAGAGAATCTGTAATCACTTCAAGAGGTCCAACATGTTGTTAGCTGTGAATATCGACAAGAAAAGGCAACTGTGTTGCTGCAGCAGCATTTTTTGTTACTGCTTGTAAATCACTACAGTCGAAGTATAATGTGGAACTACTGCGTGATTTTGTTGCCTCCCGGACCCTACAACTTCGCATGGAAAATAATGTCAGGATAGCAGAGTTAAACAAAATTTAATATCCATACCTTGGGAGGCTTTCCACGAATCTACTGAACCTCAAAGGATTTTACAGCCCACCTCCAATCCTATGAATATGTCCCGAATTCCCCATTTGAAAATCACTGTCCATCGTTGCTTGAATCGGCCATTATTTATCTGCAACGACTCCTTTTCTTTGTTCTAGTGGTTGGTGTTGCTGGTTATTACAGCATAAGTTTTGGGTTCGATTCCGCGTGACTCAGCCTTTTTTAGTGAAGACAAGTGACATGCTGCTTGAAATAAGTATCCAACGCAATTGACAAGCAAGTCTACGAAGTGACGTTGTATAGAAACGCTTCCAACAGGGTGTTAGATGCACAACATTTATTTAGCGAGTGACGAAACCACTGCAAAATTATACCCTCGGTAGCAGTTTTTATTTGCCTTGTCGTTCTCAGTAATGCTTAAACAACTCTTACACCACAGATAGTGTCGACTTCCACCCAATTCTTGTCAAACTAAGATGCTTTCTGTCTCTAACATGGCCAATAATGCCACAGTGGAGCATAATAATATCTATCTACATCCCGATCCCGCTCCAGCTACTGCCGGGTCTTGGTGCTGACGAGTCCTCTCCATTTGGCTCGGTCCTCCCACCACTTTTCTTCCTCCACTTGCTGCCAGCTCACACATCTCCTTTTCACAGATATTCTCACTCCCATTTTCCATTGTGTTCCTGGGCGCCCTCTAGGTCTTTTCCCATCCATCTTTAGTTTTTCCATAACTTTGGGGAGCCTCTGCCCATGCATCCTCTTAACATGCCCATACCATCTTAATCTCTTTTTTTTTTTCAATTTCTTCTCTCATACTTTCTTGTTTAAGGTCCTTTCTAATCTCTACATTCCTTACTCTATCCATTCTTGTTTTTCCCTTAACTGCTCTGAGAAATTTCATTTCCCCTGCTTGCAGTCTGCTCCAGTGCTTTTCTGTCATTGTCCGTGTTTCTCCACCATAGGTGACAATAAAGAAGTAGTAATTCTCGTACATAAGGAGTTTTGCTTTTTCTGAAACTTCCTTATTCAAATTCAGGTGTTTTATTGTTTGGTAGAAATTGCCTCCCTTCTGCAACCTCCTATTAATTTCGTTAGTTATTCTTCCATCCCTAGATATTTCACTCCCTAAATAAGTGAAACTTTTTACCAATTTGAGGGTTCTCCATTCAAGGTAATATTTCCGTTGATCCCTTTCTCTCTTCCAAATACCATTACTTCACTATTATCTTTATTTATTTTTAATCCATACCTTATCATTATTTCCTTCCACGCATCAAGTTGTAACTGTACATCTACCTCTTTATCACCCCATATTACCATATCATCTGCAAATTGGAAGCATAATAATATGATCTGTAAAAATTGGAATTGAAATAACATGTTATATAGAAAGTCAGTAAATAACTTCTCACATTCTGGGACGCGAACATTCCGGTAACAACTTCCGGTGAAAGGAAGGAAGTTTCGACTCATGGTAATGTGTAAATTGCGCCTTCAATTCCTGAATAACTTTAAGTTACGCAGTATGACATTTAGACCCTTTTCGATCCACTTTTATGCTCGAAAGAGCATATGATCCGAACTGTCTAAGTGCATAATTTAAATAGTTGTTTTGATGTACATGAAATTACCGTGCCACAGTACCGTAGCATGGGGCTACAGTAGAGATGGGAAAAACCGAACGGTTAAAACCGACACTAAATGGTTCAAATGGCTCTGAGCACTATGGGACTTAACTTCTGACGTCATCAGTCCCCTAGAACTTAGAATTACTTAAACCTAACTAACCTAAGGACCTCACACACATCCATGCCCGAGGCAGGATTCGTACCTGCGACCGTAGCGGTCGCGCGTTTCCAGACTGTAGCGCCTAGAATCGCTCGGCCACACCAAAAACCGATAGTAGTATTTGGTGGTATTTCTTTCGTTTCGCTTATAACAGGTATTTTTCATGTTTAGTGATAACCGAGTATGAAACCGATGTATCAATTTACCATAGCAAATTTCCCACAATTCGAATCTGGTGATTTCTTTCGAATGAAAGAACAAGTTTACTGTTACCAGTCACTGTTTATTTACATCCACAACGCGCCTGCAAGGTTTAAACCTTCATCATCAGGCGAATTTACATGTGTCGGTACAACAAGAATGTGTTGCGTTATTAGTTTGAGGTAACCTGTGGTACTGTCTAGAGGAGAAAGGGAAAAAAACTATTTCAGAACATGGTTTTGGGGAGGTTTATGATTAAAAACTAAACCTATATATAAATATGAAAGTGAAACAACTAAAATAGAATACCTCCAGTGGTGCACAGGCCCCTTTCTCTATCGTAATACATCACAAGTAGAATGAGATACTTTGTATACAAAAATTGTGTCTGGAAACTATTAGTTGCAAAGAACATAAAATCTTATAGCAAAACAGAAACATCATTTCACTGTACAAAAAATATATAGCAAAACAGCACTATTATTTCAGAATAAGTTTTAAAGGATTGTGAAGGTTTTTGGTTCAGCTGATGCATACAGGCCTTAAAATAAATATTTCGAGTGGTATGCAAAACCATTCTGTGAAGTTCATGTAGCTTAAATTTCATTCTCGTTCATACAATCACGTGACCTGCTTCAAAACCTTAAGTACAATAATTATGCTGCCAACGGTGGTAAAATTACTAATAAATAACAATTCTGGCTGGTTTTCAGAGATAGAGACTGACAGGATTGCCTGAAACAGAGCTAAGTTTTGGATACTTTAGAGCTACAAGTTTGTTAAACTTCAATGTGTTATGTGATATAACCAATGCTGGAGTAACATACTGATACTGTACTAAAACTTTACAGACATATGTACTCTTAATAGTATAAAGAGATATATGTAATATCAGGCTGACTTGGGGTACATACCTTGGTTTTATTTCGGTATATCTATTGAGTTATTGTTCATTTGAAAAGTATCTAAGGAAATACGCAGATAACTAAATTAATACATAGAAAATATGAACGGGAGGATGGAGGTAGAGAGAGAAAGGGGGGAGAGGTAGGGAGGGGGAGGGGGAGAGGGAGGGGGGAGGGGGAGGGGAGAGGGGGAGGGAGGGGAGAGGGGGAGAGAGAGAGAGAGAGAGAGAGAGAGAGAGAGAGAGAGAGAGAGAGAGAGAGAGAAATTCAGATACAGAGGGTGAAAGAAGTAATTAGAGGACAGCAAAGTTTTTCAGAGAAGGGGTTTCTTAAAATCAATCTGTTCCAGTTATAGGTTGGAGTAATACTTATGCCTTAAAAATAAGCAGATAGATATACAGTTTATGCTGTTAATGCGATGGTATATTTGTAAACGAGACCATTCCATTGTTCATTTAGGGAACGTCACGGTAATATAGCTATTTATGGCAAATATGAGCCATCTAAAGTGGCCGAGCGGTTGTAGGGGCTACAGTCTGGAGCCGCGCGACCGCTACGGTCGCAGGTTCGAATCCTGCCTCGGGCATGGATGTGTGTGATGTCCTTAGGTTAGTAAGGTTTAATTAGTTCTAAGTTCTAGGCGACTGATGACCTCGCAAGTTAAGTCGCATAGTGCTCAGAGCCATTTAAAAACCTGAATAAAGTTCTCGTCGATGATAGTGTGTTTTAAAGATATCATGCGACAACCCCACAGAATTGATGAAGACAAAACGACGGCGAAACAGACAACTTAGGAGGAAAAAAAAGTAAGAGAAAAAAGAGAAGTTTACGTACCGAGCAAGCGGCAGTCGTAAACGTTTGTTTCATTGATTTCATCATCACATATACGATGATGAAAACTGCTCAATTTTCAACTGTTTATGGGTCCCAGAAATTTTGAGACGATTGCATGTCATGAACTTTATGGATGGTTTTCTCAAAAGAGCGGGGAGAGGGAGGGACCAGGATGGGGTGGGGGGTGGGGGGGGGGGTGATGTTGATCCAAGATCCCTTAGATTCGTACATTTTAGGTTGTGCACGAGCGACCTGCCGAGTAAGAGGCGAATCGGCTGGTCGTGTCTGATACCTTCCCCTTGTGAGGTCATTCGAGGCGGAGTGATAGCTCAGTTGGAGACAGATGGATGAAAGGAAGACATCGTCTGGGCCCTTTCTAAGTTTTCACCCCAGTGTTAACACCCTCGTTGCACTCTGTCAGTTCTGCGATAAGCGCCACCAGTATTTATGATCGTTATATTTTGACATCTACAATTATATATGCTTGACAATGCACTTATTGTGATTGTACACTTCTGATAGTGCCTAGTGGCATAATACATTTACGTACTTGGAAATGCGATTAAGTCTTCCTGAAACATGGTTCAAATGGCTCTGAGCACTATGCGACTTATCTTCTGAGGTCATCAGTCGCCTAGAACTTAGAACTAATTAAAACCTAACTAACCTAAGGACATCACACACATCCATGCCCAAGGCAGGATTCGAACCTGAGACTGTAGCGGTCGCTCGGTTCCAGACTGTAGCGCCTAGAAACGCACGGCCACTCCGGCCGGCCCTGAAACTTTTTTTTTTTAAAAAAAAAAAAAAAAATACATAAGTTAAATACATAACGTATTTGGACGAGTGGTGCGTCACACCCTCCGTACTGATATCGTAACACAGTTGCGCTATGAATCCACAAAACAGATAATCATCCAAACATTCACGCCAACTGTTTAAGAAAAATCAGCAACAACTTGACATAAGTTCAATGTCCTGAATCGACTGTATCATCTCGCTCGGTTTCATAACACGAACAAGTAAAATAAAGTGAACTGGAGGATTTCCGTTAAATGGTGTGATTTTCACCTGCTGCTGAGCACCTGACGATGACTTTCATATCTGGAGGCGAGAACGCGGAACTTGCGGGACCGCAGAAAATTGTCCCCGTCAAGACTGGAAGGCCTCTCGGCATGATCCTTGCGAATTTGGCCCTGTCATAATAAAGGCTGCGGAGAAGACCTATCTCCCCCCAACAAAACGCACGTGCGAGACGGCAGGTCCTTCTCTCAGCGGCCGCGTCCGACCGTCACGTGTCTGGAGGTGGGCGTCAGGGGCGGGACATCGGCCCCAAAAAGAGAAACACCCGCTGTCGGAGCTGACCAAGAGGAAAAGGAAAAATTCTCCCTCCCCACCCCCCCCTCCGGCGCAGACATTGTCCGCGATTGCATCGTCGGCAAAAGGGATTAGCGAGAATAGGTGGCCAAGGCGGCTGGGGGCTTATGGGAAGTGCCAGTGTAAGGGGATCGCGGGCACACCGCGATTGGCCAGCTGACGCCAACAAACGCGGCCCCAACAATGAGGAGCGCACCAACCAGCGAGCGCGTCGCCGAGCGGTTCGGACCCCCACCCCGGGCCGCTCGCGGCGCGCCAAGAAAAGTTGGCGACGCCGGCGCGTCGGCCACCAGTGTGTGTTGCTGCGCCGCGGAGGAGCGCCGACCAGCCCAGCCCAGCCGCAGCCGCAGCCGCAGCCACAGGACAGCCCCTGCCGCATCTCCAGAGTCACGGCCAGCCGCAGTCAGGTGGGTACCGCGTAGCGCAGCGCAGCGCCAAGGTCGGCCGGAAGCGCAGCGGTCGCTGCCCGCCGTCGGCGCACCTGCGCGGCGCCGGCGCCCGTCGCTCCCTCCTCACACGCGCTTCCCTAACTCCCAGCCCGCCGCAGGGCACTGTCTTCCGTGTTCAGTTCGCCCATACTCGCCCTCCCCATCGTGTCTTTAAGGGTCCTACGCGAAATACATCACGAGGGCAAACCCGCCCCCAATACCGACGCTCTAAATTCATCCGCCGCCATTTCTCGACAGTTACACAGGCAGATTAGTTCTGTACACAGTACTGCAACGTTTCAGTGTGTTTCACGAACGGCGTTCACAGAACCTATTCCTAAGACATCTGTTTCGGTCAGGTGACAATTACGTATCCATGTCTAACATTCCAAATTCCGATCGTGAAGCCAGAGACTTCAATGCTCGCGTGAGCGACGAACTCCAAATGAGTGCGACGTGAGACATGAATATCTCTCGGTCTTCAGCGAATTTCGTCTATGGTAAATGTAGGCAGACTGTTCTGAGGACAAAACGTGCATTTTTCCTTATTTCTGAAGACGATCGTTTATTCCGCGGTGAAACCTGATATACGACATCTTTTTGTTAGTTTTCAACTCTATTACTGCTATAGATTTTTTTTCTCTGTTAATGATAAAAAATATCATAACATTGCGCTTTAAAATTTTAGATTTCTCAACTGTCAGTGAATTTTGCAAAACGAAGATCTTGTAAATTAATGGGTAATTCCTTTCAGTACCGAGTACAAAATGCTGAAATAAGATTTTTCCGTGACACACGAAGGTGATTCACAGCTTCGTAAGTGCTCTGTAAAGTCACGCATTAACAGCCACTTAAAAAGGAAAATTCCTTGTAGGCAAATACTTAGTTGCTTGCAGCTGCAACGCAACGACCTGTCGACGTCTGCTATTGGGGGCTGACGAAAATTGTATAAGGCAATAAATGTATGTGTATGTGACTGATGCTGTAACTAAAAACAGTTCTGCATTTGACGCCAGGAACCGTCCTACAACCTGATGTAATGTTAAGCCATGACTTGAAGATGATAGTGTAACCGAAACTGGCCGCCTGTGTGTACATATACATTACAACAGATTTTGTTGATTCCATGACGGCGCTCTTTAAAATTTTACACCCTTTCTTTCACCTACGTTCAGGTTAACTTCCTCAACATATTCTCGTCTTGACTGAAAGGCTTGTTACAACGCTAGCAATTTTCTCGTAAGCCTCTTCACTGTAGCAGGAAATAGTAATGTATTATGTGAGTTTAAAATAACATCATTCATGCCTGGACCACAACTCCTAATAAAGCAGAGTACATTTAGAGTAACAATTTCGCGTGTACACAATTAAATACGAACTGTACTCAAAACTTAAATTTAATAAATGTGTTGTAACGTGCCGCAATATAACAGATACAGACGCTGCTGGCCAGCAGAAATACAAGGACAAACGTCAATGGGATGAAGTAAACTTTCGTGTAACTTTCGATATGTCATTGTTACCTGAGGACGTCGAGACATGGTTCACTCGGTTCGAAGCAAAGTCTTCTTTTACCAAAGCCTCTCTAAGGGTTTCAAACAGCACACGATTGGCCATATCACCTTCTCGTGTACGTATGCCTGTATAGGACAAATTGTAATCGAGTTGACTTCCCCATTTGCTCGAGTTCCGAATCCCATCGATACGTGTTTCCATCATGATCAAGAACTCAATGCACTGTATCACGAGAAAGTCCTTATAGGACTTCCCTTTTTAGCTGTGTAATACTTCGCCATATTTTCCAGAGTGAGTTTGAATCTCTGTTCAGCCTTACAAAGAACTAAACGAAATTCACTTCCGTGAGTAGAACATACCTTTTCGGAACTTCTACACCATTTGATAAAAATCGAAAAAGTACAAAGCTTGGATGACCCATTTGTAAGTACGTCTGTATTACAAGGTACTTATTTCAACCACCCAGTCTTTGCTTTGTTCATGAAATCATTGTTTTCTACAAGCCATCAGTAGACATCAACACGAGAAGAAAAACCACACCGAACAAAAAATGTTGAGAAAAGAAAATTTCTTCGCCGTTCTTCAGTTCTCACCATTAGGAAAACTTTGAGTGAACAAATTTTAAAAATGTTCTTTCTTTCTATTTTTCTCGTACACATGTACACAAACTGTAAAAAAATCCTCCACATTGCGAAAAATAAGTATTAACCTCTTTATAAAGCAGAGGTCGTAGTTACATCAAAACATACCTAACTCATATTTGTAGCAACGTTTCACAATAAAAGATACGAACATGTGTACATAAGTACCTTTCGCATTTCGAACATAATTACTGTTTAAGTTTTGAAACTGTTCATGTTTTATACAGCATAAAAGTTTATTTAAATATTGAACGAGTATGTGTTTCAGTAACGTTAAAGTTCTTACTCATACTTTTTTTTCTTTTAGTTCATATATTTTATAACGTCTTCATTCTTTAGTTCACTGCAGTAGACGGTTAGCGATATTATTCCCCAACCGTTTATTTATTTAAAAAATTCCAGCATCTATGTAGTTACTAAATACTACGCAGAGTCTAAAATTTCACCGGGTAATTATTTCTGTGCACAATGTCCTATTACTAAATGAGGATCTTAGGATGAGATATAATCACTACGAAAGAGAAGATAATACAAAAAGAATTCTCGGGTTGCCATAAAAATCGTTACCCACACTTTCACTCATCATTACGTTATAAAATAAGCCAATTCAGAACTGATGTTCCCATGAATACAAGAAGCAACTGCACTGAAACGTAAAATAACAAGAACAACTAGTATATATTCATACGTTCCTACATGGAAGTTAATACGAAAGTGAAAGAATCAGTTTCGCTCTTGCAGGATGATGTATAACGCTATTCCCCGACGTAACTTAGTTAGCAGTGATATTACTTGTGCTCTCTCCTCCTTGAAAACCACCTCTCCAGTTCTACATCCGCAGGCTATAAAGTCGACTTGCTGAGAACAGGTTTAGCCGGAAATCACCGACGTTTACGCGAAAGTTAGGACGGCAGTTGGATGAAAAGTTATAAGAATGTCTGAGGCTGGCCAGAAGAAAAAAATGGACGGATATCTTTCTGAGACTCTTTACTGTAATAGAGAACTGGTTGAATCGCTAATCACCAGATGCAAAACCGATATCTTCGCTGTAAGATTTGACAAAATTAAGTCCCATTTTCAAGCCCACGGAGGCTTTTCTCTGCGTTGTTGTTTCCCTTAACTAAAGAGTTAGATGAACGTTACTTAAAAACACCTATCATGTTCGATACAGGTATAATTTCACCCAAACACCACCATTCGTTGCGCGAAGTATATTGCTCCAGCACACTGAAGTGCGGTGACAAAGCCGGGGACTTTAATGCTCGCTTGAGAGATGAACTCTGAAGCAGTGCAATGTAAGACACTATTCGGCCAATTTCGTCTATGACCAATGTAGACAGACTGCTCCGAAATAAGGCGTGGATATCTGTTTTTTCATATATCCTTATTTCTAAATATGATATGTTTATTTTGCGGGGACATCTGGAGAGATTACATTTTGTTCTAATTTCGGACTGTATTACTGCTGTATAGCTCTTTTCTCCGCAGATGACGAGGGGAATACCATAACCTTGCGCCGTAAAATTTTAGATAGCTCCAGTCACAATGAACTTTGCAAAAAGGCTGATGTAAATAAAATCAGTGGCAAATTCGCATCATCAGCAAGACTAGAAAGCTGAAATAATACATTTCTATGACACATGAAGACGATGCACAGCTTCGGCGGCGCACTGTAAAAGGGGAAATAAAATGAGAGGATTTCAGGGAGAGAACGGACGAATAATAGCCAGAGTACTTTACCCGCCATTAACAATAGGAAATTACGGACTATACACCCCCTACACACTGCTAAGTTGAGTCGAAGTGTCGCCTTAACAAGCAGGTCGAAAGCAATTGCAGTAGTGTTGACTACGCCATTACGAAGTAATGACCATGTGGTATGCCACAGCATGAGACACTGGCTATGCCTTTTAGAGTTCAAATCCTGGCTCAACCACACAGATTTGCGCGTTACGTAGTTTTTCGAAATTTCTCCAGAACACGAGGTCACTGTATGGTTTTTCTTTAAGCTTGCTTCAAACGAGCTAGTGAAACGCATCGTACGACAGCGATATCGACACGCCCTGTTGCACAAAAAGAGAAAAATGGTAAATTCACGTTTATAGCATTTCCCACGCTGCTTAATCTCCCAGTGAGACAACAACGATTGGCCGCGTTCACTTCTGCCGTCTCATCACTGACAATGACATAACTGCGAGATGATCTCACGTAAAAATTGACTGTTTCCGAGGACCGTCGACACTATTTCGACTCTCATCCACAGGGAATATCGGCCGATAAAAACCTATGACTACTTGCAGTTGCTGTACTTAACATTGCTACACTGAAGAGCCAAAGAAACTGATACACCTGACTAATATCGTGTAGGACCCTCACGACCACGCTGAAGTGCCGCAACACGACATAGCATGAACTCGACAAATGTGTGAAGTAGTGCTGGAGAGAACTGACACCATGAATCCTGAAGGGCTCTCCATAAATCCGTAAGAGTTGGAGGGGGTGGAGATCCCTTCTGTATAGCACTTTGCAAGGCATCCCAGATATGCTCAATAATGTTCACGTCTGGGGGGTTTGGCAGCCAGTGGAAGTGTTTCAAACTCATAAGTGTGTTCCTGGAGCCATTGTGTAGCAATTTCGGAGTGTGGAGTGTCGCATTGTCCTGCTGGATTGTCCAAGTGCGTCGGAATGAACAATGGACACGAATGGATGTAGGTGATCAGATAGGTTGCTTACGTACTTGTAACCTGTCAGAGTTGTATCTAGATGTTTCAGATGTTCCTTACCCCTCCAACTGCACACGCCCCACAACATTACAGAGCCTCCACCAGCTTGAACAGCCCCTGTTGACATGCAGGGTTCATGGGTTCATGAGGTTGTCTCCGCACCTGTACACGTCCATCCGCTCGATACAATTTGAAACGAGATTCGTCCGACCAGGCAACATGTTTCCAGCCACCAACAGTCCGATGTCGATGTTGACGGGCCCAGGCGAGGAGTAAAGCTTTGTGTCGTGCAGTCATCGAGGGTACACGAGTAGGCTTTCGGCTCCGAAAGCCCATTTCGATGATGTTTCTTTGAATGATTCGTACGCTTACACTTGTTGACGGCCCAGCATTGGTTGCGTTTCTGTCACGTTGGACGATTCTCTTCAGCAGTCGTTGTCCCGTTCTTGCAAGATCTTTTTCCGGCCGCAGCGATGTCGGATATTTGATTCCTGATATGCACAGTACAGCAGTGGAATGGTCGTACCGGAAAATCCCCACTTCATCGCTATCTCAGAGATGCTGTGTCCCATCGCTCGTGCGCCGACTGCAACACCACGTTCAAACTAACTTAAATCTTCATAACCTGCCATTGTAGTAGCAGTAACCGATCTAACGACGGCGCCAAACACATCTTGTCTTATACAGGCGTTGCCGACCGCAGCGCCGTATTCTGGTTGTTTATATATCTCTGTACTTGAATACGCATGCCTATACCAGTTTCTTTCGCGCTTCAGTGTATTAGCTGTACAGTCATCTACATGTAATTTCACATCTGCCTGACGTTTGTATAACAGACACAAAAAACGGGTACTGATTGACAATGAAAACGTTGGACGTAATTTGCTTTCGACGCAACGGATGTTGCCAGAGAAATTTTATTGACAGTTAATAAGAAACTGCTTTTGAACGGCCAAGGAGTACATTGAAGTACAATTCTCAAGGTTCTAAATCAAATATTTATTTTGTACGAAGTCACCGTTATGGCTAACACATTCCTTCCAACGTGAGACACGGTTTTCATTCCATCACTGAAACATTCTTGGACTTTTGTCCACTCCTGGAATTCACATCTGCCTTGATCTCATCGTCTGAAGTGTAGTGATTGCATTTGAGGTCTTTATTGAGTAGAACAAAAACACAAAAATCTCAAGTCGCAAGATCATTGAGTAACGAAGGTCCGAAATCTGTTCAAACTTCAGGTTTCGCAGAGGCTTTTCAGTTGCGCGCGAGGTGTGAGGACGAGCGTTGAAGTCTTATGAGATTATTGGCGCCAGGCCTCTAACACGAAAAAATTTGACGTCGGAGGTGTTTTAAAGTGTCTGTGTGTTAAAAAGAACCGTTTCCCGAAGTACCAGATAATCCGTCATATAAATTTGGTGAGCATCCGAAAACACAGTCAATTTCTTCTTTTTGCGCATGGTTGTGTTTTGAATATTTTCGCCTGAGGAGAAGACGGATGTTGACATCCAGTGCTCTGTCTTCGAAAGGAAGTCTCCTCCCCCGTCACGTAGTATTCCAATCGACGCTGTTTGCTCCCTTCTGTAAGGCAGCGTGGTAGCCCACCCATCACAGATTTTTCGCTATCCTAATTGTTCAGTAATGAAGCCGACCAAGTCCTTGGATAGTCCAATATGGTTTGCGATACGCTTTTGACTGATTCGCCGGTCATTTTGTATCAAATCGTCGACGAGTTTGCGATGTTTACAGTCTGTGGCAGAGATCAGACGTCCCCTGCGTGTTTCAACAACAATTATAGCTTTTCCAGACTCGCAACCACGAAATTTTACTACCCGTCGATGTACGGTAGACTTATCAACAGCATCGTCACCGTAAAAAGCCTTTAAACGACGATGAATCTCACTAGGAGTCACATTTTCGCCTATTATAAATTCGGTAACAGTCCGCTGTATAGCTCGCGTTGATATAGCGCTACTTGTCTCCATACCTCCACTACGCAAAATACACTGGATGAACGCAGCGCATTCAGACTGGGCATGCTTACAGAGGGGAAGTTAGCTACCACATGCCAGTTGGCCCGTTTCTGAAGGTCCTTTACGTGACGTTCTACCAAAACGCGTGCATTACTTTTCAGCCTCCTCTCGTAATAATTGTAAGTTTATATTCGTTAAACATTCTGTTCGTAATTTACTAATACAGTTCCGGCAAATCTACATCGGAATAGCCCTGTAGTAAGAATCAAACAATGAAATATCCGAATCACAGCACATTTTCTAAATCACACAAATACGGGATACCTGTGGAACGTCAGCTGTGATTAGTGAACTTGATTCCTTTTCCTTTTTTAGCAAGTCATATGTTGATTAAAATGCTGCTTGACAAGCTTTGCGATTTGAAGAGGGAACTAGGAAATGGAAGGCTCGTAACAAAATAGGGGAGTGAGAGCTTAAATGGCTTTAGTCTAAGGTAAGGCTTCACTGGATCAGGCGCAAAATCAACCTATCTAATACTTCGTACTTCGAGGATAATAAATAAATGACGTTTACACTGCTCAACGACATCACCACCATACATACTCAACAGAGCGTTGATCGAGCCCTTGCACTTACTCGTCATTCGTGGTATTGTTTCTAGAACACTTTCACACATCGTCAAAAGTAACTGACATCAACTGCCTACGCTCAAGTTGTGCAGTTTCGTATATTACTGAGAGGTTATCTCCGAGCGCTGAACCGAAAAAACTTAGGTCTGTAGATTAGTAAGAGATGATCTCATAGCTGTGTTAGATGTCCTGGGATATAGCTAATGTCCGTCGGATCTAGTATGCACGAGTGCGGTTCTTAGCATGTTCTCAAAACCACTGTCGCACGATTTTGGCTTTGCAGCATGGGTATCTATCCTGATGTAACACGCATTTCCGATGGGGAAGAAATTAGATCGTATCTGTTGGCCAATTGCAAATTGTTACTGACCATAATATTATAGGGCTAAGAATGGCACCGGTCAGGTCGCCTGTAAGGTGCCCACTGTGAAACTATGTCCGATAGAGCCTGACAGAACCTTTGAGAACTATTCAACAGTTAGCCGCGTGTTCTAATTTGAAGCATGGATCCAGGGCCTTATTATCATGCATACCAACGGTCTCCGGATAGTTAGAAAAAGCGGGACACGTGGCACATATGGATTCCAAAACGAAAGAATAACGATGCGTAATCGGTTCCGTGATCCAAATGTTGACGTCTCTACGCAAGGTATCAAGAATCTCACCGAATAATTGAGGAGATGAGTATTCATCTTCTGTCACTGTGTGGCTTTCCGTTAAAACTGCGTACTTGCATGGGTGATACTGCACCACAGTGCTTTTTGGCAACGTTGAAAGCAAAAGAGACTTGAAAAGTCTCTCATTTTCCGTTTTGCTTCTCGTAGCTGACACTGATCTTCATTTTGGGAACCAAAATAACAGAAAATCTTCAGTTATACAGGGTGCCTCAGGAGAAATGGTCAATATTCATGGATATGACAGGAACAATCATTCGAAGCGAAATAGTCTAGTAAACATGGACTCTAAAATGCATAACGTAAGAGCTACGAGCACTTGTTCTGTAAATAAGGTGTATTTCACAGTAGCGGTGATTGACAAGTGCTCATAGTTCTTAAGTTATGCAATTTAGAGCCCATGTTTACTAGTCTTCCTTCCTTCGAATGATCGTTCCTGTCATATCCCTGGATACTGACTATTCCTCCTGGGACACCCTGTTTGGCCTGACAGAGATATCAACTAAATTTTTGTTGTGTTCCTTTAAACATTTCAAAGAACTTATCTTTGAAACCAAGAATGATATCATATGATGTTTTAATTGTTACAATGTTTACAATTTGAATGATTCAACCATTAATTCATGGGCATTAAAAGTATTACATATATAAAGACATATTATTATACATTAAATATGTAATTTTCATTAAAAGATCACTGAATATGTGATGATGCTGTGTTGAACTAAACTGACGAATAAATGCTGGTTTTTTCCTTATCAAACATTAAAAAATGAAAAATTACGTAAATATACGATAATAGCAGTATTCGTTTGTTCGCTGATGATGCTGCTGTCTACGGTGAAGTATTGTCACAGGACGATTGCAAAGAGATGCAGAAGGACTTGAAAAAATTTCCACTAGGCATACTAAAGAGAACTGAACTTCATTAAATGTGGATAAATGCAATATTACGCCTATACAAAACAGAAAGAAACCGATAGCATCCGACTCAAAGATTAGACATCTGTAATTTTTCTCACCGTTTAAACATTTAGGGGAATGATAGGGAGGTATACTAAATTGGAAGAACACACAAAATCAGTATTATGGAGGACTTCGACTTGATTGAACAGTTCCGTGTAAGTCCAGTGCGCATGTAAAATAAATCTCATACCACACGACAGGGCAACCAGTTGTACTGTTCCAGTGTTTGGCGTCCTCCTCAAGGAACCGTGACTACATACATCGAATGAATTCGGAGACGAAATGCTGAGATTTTAACAGCTCTGTACAGTCCATGCGAAAGTGTAACATGCTCGTGGACCTTAAATGGCAATATTTGGAAGGATGGCGATGCAGTACTGTGTGGCGTATAAACTATGAGAATAAGAGAATTAGGAGTGAGAATTACGAGAGAGAATTAGAGAGAATTAGGCTGCGCTCAGAGGCAATTGTTTTCATCTCGCTCAATTTTCCTTTTTCGAATCAGCCGTCTCATGGCTGCTACAATGCAGCCCGCCACGATTTCCTCTCCTGTGCTAACCTCTTTATCTCCAAGTACCACATGCAACCTACGCCCTCAATTATTTGCTGGATGCATTCCAATCTCTGTTTTCCTCTATAGTTTTTACCTTCTACGGCTCCATCTACCACCACCGAGGTTATTCCATGATGTCTTAACAGATTATCATCCTGTCCCTTCTTCTTGTCAGTGTTTCCTGTATGTTCCTGTCCTCTCCGATACTGCGCACAACCTCCTCATTCCTTACCTTATCAGTCTACCTAATTTTCAACATTCTTCTGTAGCACCACATCTTAAATGCTTCGAGTACCTCGTCTGGTTTCCCCTCAGCCTATGTTTCACTACCATACAATGCGTTGCTCCAAATGTACATACTCAGAAATATCTTCTTCAAATTAAGGTCTATGTTTGATACTATTAGACTTCCCTTGGCCAGGAATACGCGAAAGGAACAAGGCAGAAAATAGCTATACTGGTGCCAAGTACCCACGCCATGCACTATACGTTGGGATTCTTAAAAATTACACTATACTTCTCACTAAGACCTCAAGAATCATTACATCTTCTCTGAAACCCTATTAGTCTGAGAAAAGCAGGCTACCACCATTTGGTCAGACCCCCTTGTATATCCAATTCCCTTGCTAACACACACGCAGAATCGGTTCGCCTGACGGAAGCCCGAGTGAACATACGTCATCCGTTACCAACAGGAAGAGCGCCATTGACGTTCAGTAGGGCGCGTGCCGAATCTCCAGAAAGAGAGCCTGTGCGTCTCCCCGATGGGACGCGACACGCGGGCCACGATGGCCCCGTTCTCACGACTGTTTCCTGCGCCCGCCAGCCCCAAGTGGAGCGGACGGCGCTGTCTTAGGCCCCGGAAGACGCAACCGGTAATCCCGCTGCGGCTATTCCAGTCATCGGGGGCGGTTGCGCAGTGGCCAGCTATTTAGCCACGAGAGCTCACATGACGCACCAACAAGAGCATTCGTTCGTACGCAGACGAGTTAGTTCAGCCTCTACTATGCGGTACGAGACCTTCATATCGTTACAAAAATTTTGATAACTTGTCACCAAGAGAGAGAGAGAGAGAGAGAGAGAGAGAGAGAGAGAGAGAGATGTATCTCTGCTTCTATTAACACAATGACACTGCCCAAGAATAATGTTCAAGTCTAAAAGAGGGGACAAAACAACGACGTACGTGTAGTTGTATGGTGGGCCAGAACCAGAACGAAAAGATATGAGACGGTAATACCTCTTTCGTGCACAAAACACGTTATGTGGAACTGCGGATTAAGCTGCATTTCGAAATCTAGCATATTAATTGTTTTGTGACTATAATTAGCTCAAAGCTATAAAATTTAGCCCAGGCCGGTAAAACTTTCAATTTGCTCCATCTATTTAAGCTACTTGGAAGAGTTTGGGCTACAAATTATACGAAAACTATAAATTTTTGAATCATTTCGGTATACATTTCCACTTATGAAAAAAGATGACTATTTATTTTTAGAACGGAATTACAATAACACATTCTTTTTCTCAAATATCTATCGTACTATTACAAAACTAAATATGTATTTCGCTACGAAAGCAATAACCGTCGTAACTCAAAATTTAAAATTACATAATTCAATAATTCATTGTCTATGGTCTGGTATTATAACTTCAATAAATTTGAAATATTATGAAGATAATAAAACACCGCCATAGACATTGTAAAGAACAAGTAGACAGAGCGCTACACATAGGAATAACTAAAACTATAAGTCAATTATGTATAAAAAGGAAAACAAACATTGGGAAGAGCTAAGAAAATGTGACGGGACCAATTCAGAACAGGCCAAAAGGCCAAAGACCTAACGTACATGATGAATAATAGCAACATGAAAAAAAGAAACTAATTTCTATATTCGGCAGTGTGAGTCGACAACCGTGCGCAAAAGAACAATTGGAAATACTTTGTTGTATTATTACGATACACCTCATGAATGGCCATTCATGTGTAGAATGTGTCTTCCGACTATCTTGTAAAACGGGCGCCGAACAACCAATCCGAACTGCGACGTATGTGAAACCTTGAACAAGTTCCGCGTGTAACATTTTGTGGACTGCGAGCTTTAGGCCAGATACTCGCATTTTGCAAGAAGTCCAAAATCAACTGCAACGGTTGCTGAAACGCAAGCACCACTGTTCATTAAATAATCTCCAAACGTGTGTTAGTAATGACAGTTCTCAGATGCAATTGACGTTCTCACTTCAGTGAAGACAAGTTCTTGGACAGGTAATTAAATGATGTTTCACGGGAAGCAGTGTATTATGGTGTTCATCATTCTCAATACTTCGAACAAGAAAAAACCGTGCAAACGCGCACGCGCACGCGCACGCACACACACACACACACACACACACACACACACACACACCAGAACGGGGGGAAGATGGCGAGAGACTGATACAGTCTGAATGGTATTTTATCGTTGGAGAACTTGCACTCGTAACACGGAAGGAGATCCCTTAGGATACATAATCATCAACGCAAGTATTTTAAAATTTATCTTGCGCCGGCTACGTAGCTATGTTTATCATCATGTGAGAAGCACCTGTAATAGTCCATCCAAACAAGCAACATCATATTGTCTTGGATATCGAAGTCTATAGCATAACATACAAAGCGAGCCTATGCGCAGCAATTAGCAATTAAGCAAAACCATGTGACACCTTAAAAAGTGTAAGAAGCAGGAGTACATTAAGTGCAAAGAAACGATTCATGTCATATATAATGGCCACGACCTATGACAACCATGAAAAAAAAAAAACTAAAAACAAAACAATAGGAACTAGCGGGAAACAAGAATACGAAATCAGGTTTTTAACAATTTCGCAAGACAAAATACGTATATTTTACTTCAGATGACTTCCCGGAGCATTGCCCCTATCTCCTGGTACTCCTTATATACGGCAGGGTAATTATTAAGTCCATTAAAGAAGCCTTCATGATGAGTAAGACTGACAATTAAATACAAATGAAACAGGTTTCTGCGTCATTCACTCACTTATTGCTCTACTACACGTTTTGATGGTTTACACTATCATCTTCAGGTGAAGAATTGCGTGGTTACAGTCTTGGTGCTATTGTTACTGCAGACCAAAGAAGCATTTTCACAACAGCAAGCCGATTGCAACGTAACCTGTTTTGCACTCTGCCTGCTGCTGTGGACAGGCGCCTATGCTCTGCAGTATCACTGCAAATGCAATTTCGCAACTTCCCACCTGAAGATGTTATTACAAGGTGGCTGTCTTCTCCCATAAGTTGTACTACTGTCCTGTCTGGCCTGTTACGATATTCCCACGCCACATTATAAGATATCCTTTAATTAATGATCAGTTTAAAACTGTCTGTGACTACTCCTTGACCTTGTACCACCGACCGTTACCTATAGTTATAACTCGTTTTTGCTTCATTAGTTAGATTTCTTTCTTATCGTTAGGACGGACTGACAGGAATATGATTCATGAAAGGACCCGTTTGATAATTTTGAAGCATGGTTAACGTACAAAGAATGACTATTTACTGTCGGAAGATAGATTGCGCTAAACTCAACACAGGCAACAGTCGCTACACTCATCAGTATATTATGTGCCACGATTACTGAGCGAACTCTCACACAACTCTCACACTGAAACATTATACGTACGGATGTCATAAAGCCAAGGTTGAAATTTCAACGCAGGTCTCCTGCTTACTAAGGCAGATGTGCTATTTACTACGGCACCCGGCATTGTGGCTAAAACAGTTGCATGGAATACTCCAGTCCAATGCCCTCCCTAACACAAACTTCAATTCACAAATGTTCAAATGTGTGTGAAACATTATGGGACTTATCTGCTAAGGTCATCGGTCCTAAGGACAAACACACACACCCATGCCCAAGGGAGGACTCGAACCTCCGCCGGGATCAGCCGCACAGTCCATGACTGTAGCGCCTCAGACCGCTCGGCTAATCCCGCGCGGCTTCCATTCACACCTGAGCTCCTATTGATTTTTCTGATTCTTAAACCATCAGTATTGCGAAGGCTCTGATATTGGAATGGCACCTCAGCTTTGTATGTAATGATGGAATCCTGCCTGTATCTCAGGCATAGGTGATATACTGGTCCGATGTAATTACGTTTCCCTGGAGACGTACTGGGTATCAACTGGTGAAGAAGGGGGAAATCGAGGGAAGCCGAGGTGTGAATTGAAGAGTAATTTGTACAGCGGTCTTAGTCACAATGTCAGGGGGGGGGGGGGGGGGGGGGTGTAGTAGATAGCAAATCTGCCTAGTAACCATGAGACCCAGGTTCGAGTACCGGCCTTGACACATATTTTCATTCATTATTTCAGCTTCTATTCTTATGGAAGATAAATTTTAGACTCAATATGTCTCCAGGAAAATTTAATTACATCTGATTAACAGCATGAATGGAAGCTAAATGTATATAAATCATGCCTCATGTGAGGATACAATTTCTCACGGTGGGAATCATCGAAACACGTAGTGGTAAAGTGTCTGATGCACAAAAGCGAGTACAAGTGTCTGATGCAGGAAAGCGATAGTGTGTTTTCAAGTAGGAAGAAGAAGATGGGGGCGGGAGAGGAGGAAGAAGATTACAGGGTTCGTAATTTGAGCAATACTCGTAAATATTGGACTCAGACTTACGTTAAGCGAGTATTCGCTTAGCTGGAACTTTGTCACCTGACGAGTACGCGAATCCGGCATTTCCGGCCTCTCGGCTGTTGGAACGCCGCAGCGCTCCCAGCAGAGTCGGGCCCGCCGCTCCGGCCGCTCCCAGCGCCGCCTGGGCCGTAATTAACGCGACGGCGCAGGCCGCTCGTTGCGCCATTATGATAATGCCGGCTAATAGCGAGCCCCGCTGATAATGGCCGTGGGCCGCGCTGTTATCCGATTAACTCGCCAAAGGCGGGCTAGTCTAGGCACACGGCGAAGTTCGCCGCTTCCGCTACGCAAACCAGTCGGCTGCATGCGCAGGATAGAAACGCTTGCGGACCATTACCACGCAGCCGCCCAGGACACTGGCAACTCTTACATCCTTATACACTGCCTGGAAAAAAAAAAACTGAAGCGCGCAAAAGGAAGGAGGAAACGAATCAAACTTCAGGGATTGAACGGGTGTATGATGCTATTTCAGCGATCACAAAACACAGTCATATTGGCAAAGAACTTGGCAGTACGAATAAACTTACGAGTACAACGTTGCACCCCTTCTCGTCTTGGTGCGTGCACTGATTCGGTCGGGGAGGGTTCATAAAGCCGTTGTGACCTCTCCTGAGGGTAAGCTGGCTCACAGCTGTTGCAACTGGTGCTCGACATGTGGATACTGGCACTGGGACGACTTGACGTCCAAGATGGTCCCACCCAGATCTGGTGATTTTGTTGGCCACGGGAGAACCTCAATATGACCCAGGCAGTATATGGGGCACATGCCACTTGTGGAAGAGCATTATCCTGTTGAGATATGGCACAACGATACTGTCGAGTAAGAGGTAACACATGAGGACGCAGGATGTCAGCGATGATCGTTGTACCAGCATAGTTTCCTCAAGCACTACCACCCGTGAACTGCAGTCACATCCGATGACTCCGCACACCACGACGCCAGCAACACCACAGTGCCTCTTCAAAACATTGGAAGAATTTGACCTCTCCCCACGTCGCCGCCGACGATGGTCGTATGAGGAAAGTCCAGAGCCGAGATTCACCGCAGAACACAATATGAAACCATTCACCAGCCATCCATACTTCCTGGTCACAGGACAGCCGTTTTTAATGTGCTGTTACCGGCAGCCTACGCTTAGGGCGGTAGTTCCCTAGCCCAGCTGCTACTAGTCTCTACCAATGGTGTGAGATGAGGTAAAATGTTACAGGGAGTCCATTACTTGTTCTCGGATAGCAGCGGCAGATGTGAAGACGTTACGAAATGCATGGCGCACAATACGGCGATCCTCCCCTTGTGGTGGTCTGTGGTAATCAGATGTGGTCGATGCGACACTCGACGAAGAGTATGTCTGCCGTCACGCTCCCACGCATTTCAAGATCCGAATGCCCTAAAAATTTGGATACTGCATGATTCAACCAGCTGACCAAATAGACACACACAATGTGGTCCCTTTTCAAACTTTGTCAGATGTTGCCACCGCTGTCTCACAAGAGTACGCGGTATCTCCGTGTCCTCGACAATTATCACGCAACATCTTAAGTTGTTCACGCCTCTCACGTAACCTAACCAGACGTGACAGCAACACTAAATACGAACAACGCTGATGCACTCTGAGGCACTTTGTCACAGAGAACTGCAGCTGTTAATCACTTAGCACACCCGTCAATCGTATGTACGCATAGTAAGCTACAATGACATCCGACACGTCTTCAGTTTCTTAACATTTTTAGGCAGTGCATAATTCTGCATCATTTTATGTGTTGTCGTGCTACAAGACGACTAACATCCACGTGGAAAGCCACTGTTTTCGATATTTAAGAGGCTCTGACGCTTCTGTTTTTCTGCACAATATTTCGACGTCTGATCTAGAAGTGTTGACCAGTGATACTCGCGAAAGTCATACACATTAAACTCCATGTCAGACGAAAACTGTCTTCCGGACTGCGAATCGAACCTGGATCCTTTGCCTTTGGCGGGCACCGCACTTACCGACAGAGCTACCCATCCAGGCTCGACTCACGACCCGCCGTCATAACTTCTACTATGCCAACATTTCTCTCCTACCTCCAAACTTTACAGATCACCTGTCTGCCATGGTCGACCTGGCACAAAGTTTTAATCTGCCCATGAGTTTCAAAACAGGATACACTCCGCTTCAATGTAAAAGATTCGTTTTCCCCGCCATAAAATCCTGACATTTTCTCCACATTTTGATTTGATGTTCGGGTGCTACATCAAAGAACTGGTTCACACTAATTCAGTTCTGTAATAAGTGGTTTACACTGAAACGAGTTTGGACAAAATTGTTTCGTCGAGGAGTTAAGTAGAATTATTTTAAAGTGATCAGCAGATACTTCAAGTAATGACCCCTACCTACAGTTAAAAAAAGAAAAATACGTTAAGCTGTCATCAAAACGAAAGCTGGTTTGGACACTAAAGTGCTTTACTAGGCATGGTAATGTTGGAGGTCGTATGCCAATGTCTCCCTCCGACTTTTTGAGCTGGTACCCAACCAGTTATAGGGGGGATCTACGGTTTTTAATGTAGTCTCTGAACCGTGGTGCAAGTCGACTGTTTTCACGTTACCAAACATTGGCGAGATGAAGGAAGTGATAGTTGACAGACAAAAAATGCCTGGACTGGCCGACTATGGAACCCGAGACTTTTCCATCGGAGTCTGGTACTTTCAACTTAAATTGATAAAAGCGCAAAACAAAAAGCGTCAGCAACACCACGGGCGTTCGGTTTAGGGCATAAGGCAACAGCGCTCGGAGGCTTCCTAGTCTCGATATGCGTCCCACCGTTCAGTCGCCGTTGGGACGTGGCATCCATACCAAGTCACCGCGAGCAGTCCCACATGTCTCACTGACTTACGGCTCAACTCCCCTCGGAAGGCACCCCACTTCACAAGAGAATGCAGCCGCTAGTGAGCATTCCACCGCTGTGTACGATGCGTCTGAATTAAAAAAAGTAATCCTATTAGAGATAATTCAGTTCAAGATTACTTACCCACACTGCCAATAGAATGCACCCAACATGTATCAGGATACGTACCTGAAAAAAAATAAATTAAATACGTTAATAATAAACGTAGCGAATTAAAGCAAGTGTAGTATGTCATAATCTTCTTTACGAGTTTAGTTTCTTAGCCAATCCGATTAATCCCTAATATCAAATATAGGTTCCACTGATGTCGAAATACTCCCCTCTTTAAGGATACCCGTTCCCTGTTTCGTCCAATGGAAATATGTCGTGAGTCAGACAAAAAACAATACCAAATACACGACCAATTGTTGGAAGAAGTAACCTGGTCGAGAGAGCGCTAATATCCGCGAATTACTTCAGCAGAATTCAATGGGATGAATCTTTCATTTTCAAGGTGAGGCTCGGCCAGCTTATTTTATGACTTCCCCCGTGGAGGTAATGAACTTCCACACACATTCCGTACATGTCGTTGGATGGTTGAAATCTCAGCACAAAGAAGTGCTTTGTCTAATGTCGGTTAGCAGTACATCCGAGAAATGTGTCGATCATAAATTACTCTACACTTTATTGAACCATACTGTGCATTTGCGAGATAATGTCGATCATTGTGTTCACACGAATAGCCTTTTGTCCGTGTAAGCATGGTTGTGGTATGCACTGATTGATGTACCGTTGTAACATCCCTGAGAGCAATTTATTTATTCACATGTAGGCCACTTATTAAGTGGCTGGGCGTTCTATCATCAGTCTGGTTCCTCCTGGAAAAGTGCGGCCGTGAGAAATTCTAGCATGTTTTTAGCAAATTTCTTCAGCTCTATTAATTTCCTCGTTTCTTGTCACAAATAGTTTTTAGTGGTGCGTAACCAGGTCTCCTTGGTATACGACTCGTCCTCCTACTATTAGAACCCGTAGAGTACTACAGCCTCAACGGTACTGTTTCGCTTTTTCATCTGGTAATCATTAAATTATTTTCGCTGTTTCTAGACTGACTATTGTGACTTCCAGAGATCTTCATTAGAAATTTCCTCGGGTCATGTCACATTAACGATCTATATTAGAGAACGGTTTCTAAGTGTATGGGGTTGCAGGGCGATATGTCTGACTAATCCCATGTTTCGCGCAAATGGAGGATATATTTATTTTTACTACTGGCTATTTTACCGACAAAGATTCCACACTGGCATTAGTGCTAAAATTTCCGTCTGCCCATTCAGATTAAAGTCTTCCGCCGTATCCCTAAAATCAACTAAAGGGAATGTCGGAATGAGATCTGGGAGGCCGCCATAAACTTGTACAATGTAAGCTTCTGCTTAGTGTCCAATGATCTCAATGTCACCTGCACACTGCTTTTTCCTTTTCTTCAAATTCTCAATAGGTTGCCAAATTATTACAATGTGACTCGACCACATGACAGATGTGGCATACATTGAGAATATCAGTACCCGTGCAAATAATGGTTGAGAGGAACCGCGTGAGAATCATGTTTCGGAAACTGATCAGTGTGAGCGGCAGTTTCTCTCCCGCGCCTACACCGCCGCCCTCCTCCGGCATTTTCTTGCCTTCTCCAGTGACGCAACTTTAACGTGACTGTGAACCAGATCCTCGCCAAAGTTATGCATCATCACTGCGAACCACCTATACCACCGTTGCCTTATTAGGAGAATGCGCGCTTATGGAGTATCAGAAAAGGTATTCGATCAGATTTAAGATTATCTAGCGATCAGATTCGTCAACAAAAGCAAAGCGAGGATAATGGAATGTAGTCGAATTAAGTCGGGTGATGCTGAGGGAATTAGATTAGGAAATGAGACACGTAAAGTAGTAAAGGAGTTTTGCTATTTGGGGAGCAAAATAACTAATGATGGTCGAAGTAGAGAGGATATAAAATGTAGACTGGCAACGGCAAGGAAAGCGTTTCTTAAGAAGAGAAATTTGTTAACATCGAGTATTGATTTAAGTGTCAGGAAGTCGTTTCTCAAAGTGTTTGTATGGAGTGTAGCCATGTATGGAAGTGAAACATGGACGATAAATAGCTTAGACAAGAAGAGAATAGAAGCTTTCGAAATGTGGTGCTACAGAAGAATGCTGAAGATTAGATGGGTAGATCATACAACTAATGAGGAGGTATTGACTAGAATTGGGGAGAAGAGAAATTTGTGGCACAGTTTGACTAGAAGAGGGGATCGGTTGGTAGGACATGTTCTGAGGCATCAGGGGATCATCAATTTAGTA
Source organism: Schistocerca americana (assembly GCF_021461395.2). Classification (NCBI taxonomy): domain Eukaryota; kingdom Metazoa; phylum Arthropoda; class Insecta; order Orthoptera; family Acrididae; genus Schistocerca; species Schistocerca americana. The sequence continues at coordinate 130,576,824 of NC_060124.1, forward strand.
TTGAAGGGCAGCGTGGAATGTAAAAATCGTATAGGGAGACCAAGAGATGAATACACTAAGCAGATTTAGAAGGATTAGGTTGCAGTAGGTACTGGGAGATGAAGAAGTTTGCACAGGTTAGAGTAGCGTGGAGAGCTGTATCAAACCAGTCTCAGGACTGAAGACCACAAAAACAACGACAACAGCGATCAGAACCAAGTACTTCACTCACGATGGAGAGACATAATCAAAAGCGAAAGCAGAGGCTGGTGTAGCAAACCTAAGTGCGAGTGACTTATGACGATATATATCAACGACCTGACGGCGAGCATTTTTAGGTGGCCAACGCTGTTCGCACACGATGGAGTTGGGTACAGTGAGTTTACTACTATATCTCTAAATAATATTCCATTCCTTCTTGGGATGGTGTTACAGTATCCTTATTATTGCTACTATTTAAAACACAGTCTTAGGTTGCACAACGTTCTTTAGTAACTCAAGAACGACGTGTTTCGCCCGGATAGGGCATCGTCAGGTTATCGCGACGACAGGCACAGCAGCGCAGAACAGAACCTCGCTCTCTATCTGTAAACACAGCCGTACAATATAACAGCGCCAGAAGCTCGTCCGTATTCACATGTGAATACACCAGCCCTAAGCAACCAAGATCACGCTTTACACTACTTAAAGCGGCGCTAATCTTAGGTGGTGGTATAAAAACCCACTTCATATCCTTTTCATGCAGAATACCACTAATCCTTTTGGCTATATACTTACAGCACCACGTTAGTCTCATCGCTTACCCGATTGACGGTTGATCGATAGCGCAACGTCCCTGTGATTTCTTCACTATTACCGTTCTGGCGATGTTTGTCACTCGGGGTGGGCAAACTCAGCTGACAAACTCTCGAGGTCTGAAATGGCCTGGACCGTATGAACCAAGGTACAAAGTAGTCCTTCATGCTGAGCTAGATGTTGACAAGTATAAATCTGAAAATACAAATTAGTGTGAGTGGCTTTATAAAAGTGGCGCGTGCCAACAACCTTCTTCCTGACTAACATATCAAGGAAGGGAACGCAGTCATTCTTTTTCACCTTTATAGTGAAGCGAATATTTGGGTGGGTTGGACTGAGATATTCCAAAAATCTGTTTAAATTATTACTGCAATGAGGCCAAACAAGGAAAGTATTGTATACGTATCTAAGAAAGCAGACAGGTTTGAATGCCACCGACTCCAGGTCACGTTCCCCTAAACCAACTGATTACTGCAACGTACGCTGTGCAGAACACAGCCTGGTAGCTCGCCATGTAAAGCTGCACGTCGCCGTCGTGACGCCCTGCTGAAATTGACCCCGAGCTGCGCACGTCGAGGGCGTACGGCGGCCGCGAACCTTGCGCTGAAGGTCGGGCCGCAGTGACGCGCCGCTGGCCTCGAGGTGCGCTCGAGTGAGCGAAGACGCGCGTCGCCGCGGGGAACAGTTATCCGGGCGGGGTCAACACTCGCCCACGGCGCGTTTGCATAACAGTCGGTGCTGAGCGGTGCGTCTGACGTGAGTCACAGACCCGCTTCAGCAGGCGGCACGTGGGAGGCTGGCCGGCCGCGCGTCTGCTAAACCATAGCCGCAAAATCGAATTCTGCTTCTGCTGCCGACGACGCTACCTGCAATGCTTAGAGCATTCTCTCATTTCACACGGGATCCCTACAACCAGATGCTTACCGATTTTGCACATCATGTGCATGTTTATAGTACATACTTCGAGGTACCAGAAGTTGCTGCAGTATGATGTGCACCTTAAGAGTTGTCGAAAAACCAACTTTTTCGAGCCTTTGCAATAGCCGGCCGATGTGGCCGAGCGGTTGTAGGTACTTCAGTCTGGAACCGCGCGACCACTACGGTCGCAGGTTCGAATTCTGCCTCGGGCATGTATGTGTGTGATGTCCTTAGGTTTAAGTAGTTCTAAGTTCTAGGGGACTGATGACCTCAGATGTTAAGTCCCATAGTGCTCAGAGCCATTTGAACTTTTGCAATACCATACGACGGCGCCAGCCTTCGAGCGGCGGCGTTAGCTTAACCGGGGAAGCCGGAATATTAGAAGTCTACCGTACTGCTTTCCAGTCGCATTTTTTTTCTAATTTTCCGCAAAACATTCTTATTACCACAACCAGTCGTTTTTCTGCGAAAAGGATAATTAATTATAATTATTACGGTACATGTGTGGCATGATACACTGAAGCTCCAAAGGAACTGGTATAGACATCCGTATTCAAATACAGACATATGTGAACAGCCGGAATACGGCGCTGCGTTCGGCAACAGCTACGTAAGACAGCAAGTGTCTGGCGCGGTTTTTAGATCGGTTACTGCTGCTACAATGGCAGGTTATCACGATTTAAGTGAGTTTGAACGCAGTGTTATAGTCGGCGCACGAACGATTGGACACACCATCTCCGAGGTAGCGATAAAGTGTGGATTTTCCCGCAAGACGATTTCACGAGTGTACCGTGAATATCAGGAATCGTGCAAAACATTAAATCTCCGACATCGCTGTGGCAGAAAAAAGATCCTGTAAGAACGGGACCAACACGACTGAAGAGAATCGTTCAACGTGACATAGGTGCAACCCTTCGGCAAACTGCAGCAGATTTCAGTGCTAGGCTATCAACAAGTGTCAGCGTGCGAACCATTTAACTAAAAATCTACGAAATGGGCTTTCGGAGCTGAAGACCCACTCGTGTATCCTTGATGACTGCACGACACAAAGCTTTATGCCTCGCCTGGGCCCGTCAACCCCGACACTGGATTGTTGATTACAGGAAACATGTTGTCTGGTCGGACGAGTCTCGTTTCAAATTGTATCGAGCGGATGCACGTGTACGGGTATGGAGACAACCTCATGAATCCATGGACCCTAAATGGCAGCAGGCGACTGTTCAAGCTGGTGGAGGCTCTGTAATGGTGTGGGGCGTGTGCAGTTGGAGTGATATGGGACCCTGATACGTCTAGATGCGACACTGACAGGTGGCACGTAAGTCAGCATCCTGTCTGATCATCTGCATCCATTCATGTCCATTGTGTATTCCGACGGACTTGAGTAATTCGAGTAGGGCAACGCGACACCCCACTCGTCCGAAATTGCTACAGAGTGGTTCCAGGAACACTCTTCTTAGTTTAAACACTCCCGCTGGCCACCAAATTCCCAATACATGAATATTATTGAGCATGTCTGGGATGCCTTGCAACGTGCTGTTCAGAGGAGATGTGCACCCCTCCGACTCTTGCGGATTTATGGACAGCCCTGCAGGATACATAGTGTCAAGTCCCTCCAGCACTACTTCAGACATTAGTCGAGTCCATGCCACGTCTTGTTGCAACACTACTGCGTGCTCTCGGAGGCCCTACACGACATTAGGCGCGTGTACTAGTTTCTTTGGCTCCTCAGAGCATAATCTATACGTTTATCTATCTATCTTCTTCTTCCATCTACACATATAAACAATTAAAGTCCCCCTCCACACTGTGTGTCTGTAGTTCGATTCATCTCAGGAACTACTGAATGCATTTTCTTGCGGTTTCACCACTTCATAGACTGTTTCATGACGAAGGTTTGTGTATGTAATTTATAAATACTTCGCGCAAAATGGCTAAATTATGATGAACTTAAGTTCTCTGCCACTTTGAAAACGACGCCATTACAATCTTTAGCGATAGTGCTAACTTCCTACACAACCTACGACGCAGTACGTATCTGATATTAAAATGATACCAAGAGATTTTTCGGTATGGAGTTAATGTTTAAGGGATGTGAAGGGAAATGCTCGAAAGGGTCACACAGAAGATGTAGCTCGCGCCAGACTGGCGCTGGAGTCAGCTGCCGGCAGGTGGGCGTAGCCCGTAGCCTGCGTCCAATTTCGTTGTTGTCAAATGGACCGCAACATACAGGCGCTCCATTCGACCGTCTGTCAACTAACAAGAGGATTGAAATTTGTAAATGAAAACTGACAGAAGCAAGTCATGTGAATATGCCCCCATTTTTGTGTGTACTTCTAGAACTTATACTTTCGTTACTTTACCTCTACACCACTGTGTTCCCATTTCGTGGAGACAATATTGTGTACATTTACATACAACTAAACAGTCGATAATGGAATGAAGGAGAAAGTCTCAAAAACCATCCTAAAAAATGCCGCATTCATTTCATAAACCCGTGGCGTGCAGCCCACTACGAGTAAGATGCACTTTTACATCTGTCGGTTTTGTTCCGTTACGATCGAAGTGATGAGTTATATTTGCAAGGAAAATCCAATTACAAATTTGGTGTACGTTGGTATAACTGGCGGTCCTCGTAGTGTTGCGCGTACGAATGCAGCAGCTACGGTAAGCAATAACGAACTGACTGCTCATTCACTGTGCCCTGCGACAAGTGAGAAACTGCTTCAGTCGCCCCGGCAAACACGGCCGGAGGCGAGTTTCGTGCTGCAGACTCCTGCCACCTCCCCGAGCAGGCAGCCACTCCCGGGAGCTCCGGAAGCCGCGTCTCCGAGGCGCGCTTTACGGCGCCCATGCTGTTCGTCGATGCCGGCGTATTTGATGCACGCAGTAAAAGCAGACTTACGGCCGGCAGCGCCGGGCCAAGGAGATGGCGCTATGCGCACTAACCCCTCCCTAACCTCGGGCCCAGGCGGAGATTTAACCTGGCAGCCCGACGCCGCCAGACGCCTAATGCCTTTCCGTTACGCCGACTATGAACAACCTAACACGGGAACCACCAGCTCAGCGCCGTTAGTTTCGACTCAGGTCGGACTCTGCGCATACTACTGCCATTCTACACAGTGCTTCCTTATAAGCCATAACCACGGTTCCGAACATTTGCTTGCGCACTGCATCCATGGTACGAATTCAAATTTTCTAAAATACAGAAAAAGGCAGCTTTGGTGCTCACCATGTACGAGTAATATGAGTAGTACTTATATTAAATGTATTCATATTTTCCGAGGTTCATCCGTCATCTTAATTTTTTTTAATTTCTTGAAAGGTGTTCAACTTTTACTTCAACTCACATTCGCACTCGCAGCAATACACATGTAAAACGACTCTTCGCCACAATCTCATGACATAAACGTATTAACTGAACGTTGTCTGTCCCAAATGTCTTCATATACATCATGCTAGTGGGCGGACGTACTGTCATGGGAGTAGTCTTCATAAACTGCTCGGAAGCCAAGTCATAACAAAATTAAAGTATATGATGAGCAGCGGAATACGTGCTCATACTGGTTATGGTTGTTATGGCGTTTATACATTGGGTCCCAAGAGGAATGGCCAAAATTCAGAGATATAGCAGAAAAGTCTAGTAGTCCGCAGCTCGTGGTCGTGCGGTAGCGTTCTCGCTTCACGCGCCCGGGATCCCGGGTTCGATTCCCGGCGGGGTCAGGGATTTTCTCTGCCTCGTGATGACTGGGTGTTGTGTGGTGTCCTTAGGTTAGTTAGGTTTAAGTAGTTCTAAGTTCTAGGGGACTGATGACCATAGATGTTAAGTCCCATAGTGCTCAGAGCCATTTGAAAAGCAGGAAATTTGTTTTGACTACTGACATGTAAACGTTATGGAGGGACAGATAGGAAGTTATAGCAATATTTGTAACATATTATAATGAAATAACTTTTAAAAATGTTTATTAGCTTGTTAACGGTGGATATTACAACTGCATTTGAAAACAGCTGATCCATTCCGTTTGTCAAGTTGCGCCATAAATTACTTTCTTTCCAATCCCATTCGGTACTACTTCTTTAGTTAGTCGACGTAAACTATGTGACATCCACAGAAACATACGTTTTTCATATTAGGTTCATTGTGCTGCCACCTACTGCCAGGTACTCCATATCAGCAACCTCAGTAGTCATTAGACATCGTGAGAGAGCGGAAAGGGGCGCTCCGCGGAACTCACAGACTTCGAACGTGGTTAGGTGATTGGGTGTCACTTGTGTCGTAGCTCTGTACGCGAGATTTCCACACTCCTAAACATCCTTAGCTCCACTGTTTCTGATGTGATAGTGAAGTGGAAACGTGAAGGGAGACATACAGCATAAAAGCGTACAGGCCGACCCCGTCTGTTGACTGACAGAGACGGCCGACTGTTGAAGAGGGTCGTAGTGTGTAATAGACAGACATCTATGCAGACCATCACACAGGAATTTCTACTGCGTCAGGATCCACTGCAAGTACTATGGCAGAGATGGGAGGTGACAAAACTTGGATTTCATGGTCGAGCGGCTGCTCGTAAGCCACACATCACGCCGGTAAATGCCAAACGACGCCTCGCTTGGTGTAAGGAGCGTAAACACTGTACGCTTCAACAGTGGGAAAACGCTGTGTGGAGGGACGAATCTCGATACACAATGTGGCGATCCGATAGTAGGGTGTGGGTATGGCGAACGCCCGGTGAACGTCATCTGCCAGCGTGTCTTGTGCCAACAGCAAAATTCGGAGGCGGTGGTGTTATATAGTGTGGTCGTGTTTTTCATGGAGGGGACTTGCACCCCTTGTTATTTTGCGTGGCACTATCACAGCACGGGCCTATATTGATGTTTTAAGCAACTTCTTGCTTCCCACTGTTGAAGAGCAATTCGGGGATGCCATTGCATCTTTCAACACGATACAGCACCTGTTCATAACGCACGGCCTGTGGTGGAGTGGATACACGAAAATAACATCCCTGTAATGGACTGGTCTGCACCGAGTCCTGACCTGAATGCTATAGAACACCTTTGGGATGTTTTGGAACGCCGACTTCGTGCCAGGCCTCACCGACCGACATTGATACCTCTCCTCAGTGCAGTACTCCGTGAAGAATGGGCTGCCATTCCCCAAGAAACCTTCCAGCACCTGACTGAACGTATGCCTGCCACAGTGGAAGCTGTCATCTAGGCTAAGGGTGGGCCAACACCATACTGAATTCCAGCATTACCGATGGAGGGCGCCACGAACTTTTAAGTCATTTTCAGCCAGGTGTCGGGATACTTGCATATTAAATGTTAACAGGTGCTTCTTTTTTTTTTTTAAATGTTTTTCTTGCTACAACCAGTCTGCAATATCCTCTTCACTTCGGTTTTCACCATCTACAACAACAACAAAACAACAAGTAAAATATGTGCCTAGGCCTAGCCTCACTGAAAACACCTGCTTTCGTTAGATCACTGAAGCTAAGCAACGTAGGGCGTGATCAGTACTTGGATGGGTAACCGCCTGGGTAGGCAATGTGCTGTTGGCTGCTTCCCCTTGCCTTTACGACAAAGAGAAGGACAGGTGGTGGCGTTATGTCTCTGACCATCAGTATTCTCGCCATGTCCGGGATTAAATTGCAAACCTTTCCGCAGTATCTCATGAAGTGATAGCATGTGGCACTGCTCATAGTGATCCGTCGGGCGCGGACTTCGAGCTTGGTGGTTCCCTTGGTGCTACTCGGGAGGAGTACGCTATATTCCGGAACCATGTTTGACTCTCTCCCTTCTCTCAACATCACACAACACAAGCGTGGCGCCGTACTACACACACACACACACACACACACACACACACACACACACACAGACATCAGAGTCACTTACCAGATACACTTCAGCACACAACTCGCACACTTCGAGAAGGCAAGGCGCCAATGTGCATGAAACGTAGCAAATACCTTTATGCTTAGGTAGCTGAACCTACCCTTCAGCGCCAACCATGCCATACGACTTTTCTTTTTTTACAATGTATGTAGAATATATGCAAGTGAATCATACACTCTAACATTAAATGAAGGGGTCGATGGAGATGAAATATATGAAGATACGATGAAATTGAATGAAATCGGTAGAATCCGTTCACAAACGTTGTATCTGCAATCTATCGAATACGACATGATAATAGGAAGTTTGACTCTCCAGTCACGAAAAGATTTTCATTTGTTGTTAATAATACATTAATTAAATCACGGGTTCAGTATTTCTGAATAGTTAACGCTGATATCATTCCATGTCACTGTTTATTCACTGATTTCACACCTAGAGACCCATTCGTTTCATTTCACAACGTTTAATTCTACTGAGACAGATACGAGGTAGGGAAAGAAAAGGCGTTTCATTCATAGCTCGGTACAACATAACAATTAGTACAAGCTGACAAGTAGCAAACGTTGACAGATATAGCAGGGAGCACGCAGCGTCACGGTAGCAACATTTCTGCACGCGCGGTAGTCCTGGGGAGCCCTTTCCCGGTAGTACTGGCACCCCTCCACACACGGCCCACGTGAACAAAATGGCAACGAGGTGCCCTCCTCCGTAGCCGTTAACACTCGCCCGCTGGCCGGCTCCGCGCAACGCGCTCGAGCAGAGTCAATCGGAGCCCCCGGCACGAGAATGCTGAGCCACGGTCTACCTGGGCCCGCGTCCGAAATCCGAGGTAGGAATTCCACGGAGCGCGCGCGCCCCGCATTGATGTTTTCAGCCGACTGGACCTCATCAATGGTGGCCGCGAGGAATTCGGAAGGAGCGCGCCCGTGACGTGGCACTTTGCCGACCCCGTTTCTTTTTACAGCTCCTAGTTTACGGTACACGGCGAATAGGAGCCGTTCCGAGAGCGGGCGCATGCGGGAACTGCGCATCACCTGATCGATCGTACGGTCGAGCTCGTAAACTGCTGCGCCATTATCTTCAACGAGGGTAAGTGCGGAAGCAGCGCAATGGAGGGGCGTTGTTTTAGAACGCTGGGAGACTATTTAAACCGTGGAATAAAAGAGCGACAGAAACAATTTGAATATTGGCACTCGTAACACTCGAGGACTTGCAAGAGGGAAAACAACACTTTTCCTTCAGCTACAAGATGTTTCGAAAAGATTCATCCGACTTCACTAGACCATATTTTCTACGCGAATGAAGATACAAACTTACACTAAATTTTAAGTTACGCATAGGAATACAAAGTTTTTATTCGAAACAATCATCAGATTTTACAAGGGTACATCTATTACATGCATGTACATACAACTTTGAAGTATTTTTTACAACTGCGTTCAGGTTAAAAGATTTTATTTACCTTTCATAAATATTTAACGAGTGTTACATTCGAAGCAGGGCAAACATTCAGAAGATTGTCAAACTCATCCCATACTTTCGGGAGCATGTCTGGAGTCAACTGCATTCACTGTTGTTGCTGTGCGACACTTCACTCAAAACTTCCACATAGACGGAGTCTTTTAGAATCCCCCAACATAAAGTCACGTACCGTGATACCAGGCGACATTGTGGGCCAATGATGAAGTGTGAAATCCACACACTCCATATGGCCAATCCATTGTTAGGGCAGTGAGAATGTGCAGGTCCGTATTCTCAACGAAAAACACGCCGCACAGTATCAATCCAACTCCATTGGTTGCAAGACAGAACACAAGACGCCTTCTGTTCTTGTGCTATCATCTTCACTCGGCGGATGTTGAGTAATGAACAAACGAACTAGCAGCTCCAAGGAGACTCCTTTTTTTATGCCACAGTGTGCTGTCTGTTTTTTTCCATAGAAAGTGCTAATTGAACATCAATACAAATACCATCAGTCTTACAATGTGAGAATTGTGCATCACTACAAATTGTACACAAAGTGCGTTCTTCAAAAAAATGGTTCAAATGGCTCTGAGCACTATGGGACTTAACATCTGTGGTCATCAGTCCCCTAGAACTTAGAACTACTTAAACCTAACTAACCTAAGGACATCACACACATCCATGCCCGAGGCAGGGTTCGAACCTGCGACCGTAGCGGTCGCGCGGTTCCGGACTGAGCGCCTTAACCGCGAGACCACCGCGGCCGGCGCGTTCTTCAGACAGTTGTGTATGAAGCACTGTTTTACACTTACAGAAAACGAAAGTGATTAAAAAATCATTAAACGCATTCTTTCACATACATAACACCTCCGTGATGAGAAGCGGAAAAATTAAGTGTTAAATTTCTTAAACGAAAGTACAATGACAATACCAAAAATAATCAACCAATCAATGAATAAAAAACTTGGTTTGTACACCAGCAATGGAGTCCGCAGCTCGTGGTCTCGCGGTAGCGTTCTCTCTTCCCGAGCACCTGGGTTCGATTCCCGGCGGGGTCACGGATTTTCACCTGCCTCGAGGTAACTGGGTGTTTGTGCTGTAGTCATCATTTCGTCACCATCACCTGCCGAGTAAGGTACCGTGCTCTACCTATTTATTGATAATCTCGGAGCATAAGTACCTTTCCAAGTACAGTACAAATCATTTCCAACGCCATCTGCTGCAGCAATAAGTTATTTTCCGAGTGTGGAAGCACTAAAAGTACGCCACATGTTCCTCCAACGCCACGGCGAACTGGAAACACTGAGAACGCTGGTACTATTGGATTCCAATAGAGTCACAAACGGCGGGGCGCACGTTCTATCTCCGGTCACTTATCCAGAATCTGTTTCTAGATATGATATCGATAGACGGTTGCTCCGTCCTGAGAAGAGAGACCGATATCACGGTAAAAAAGAGTGGAGATGTTATAGGCCAAGAATAGCTCGGTCAATCGTAAGGATGTTGGTTCGCGACGAACATGGTCTGGTAGCGACGTTTGCTGCAGAGTGCCGTTTGTCCACTGCGAAGGCAGAAAAAAAAAATCTGCAACCAAGCCATATGCGGGCTTCTGGCCGAACTCTCGTTAAAGACGGCTGCGACATGTGTCATCAAAATTAGAATCTGGCCAGGTCATCTGGGTAACGGATAACATTACAATCAAGTGCAATGCTATCATGGGGGTCAAAGAAGCGAAGGAGACATGTTAGCGCTCTACGTCCCACCACCATCGAGGTTAGTAAAAACAGAGCCGCCAGTTGGAAGTGGGTAACAAAGTTCAAGTGTGGCTTTGCGAACACGAAAAATTCTTGCCTTCCAGAGAAAACTTATCTGGAGGGCCGGACGTGAATTTCATCCATATCTCCTCCAGCGTCTGTCACTTTTAAACCACATCTTTTTGTAGCAAATTAAAATAAACATATACGCAGCGAGTGTTTAAAATTTCATTCTAACATCGTCTTTACTGTAGAACGTTATTTTATCCGTGGTGCGTATATGTGAGCTCCGTGCTTCTCATCTAGTCCAAGATTTCTGAAGCGCACCAGTAACAGCCGCGAAAACCGTACGTATGCATGGGTCTCATGGTGATATACTCGAATAAAATCATCTCGAACTTCCTGCCACGTCAAGTGTTTAATTATGAGAATATTTAAAGACTCGACGCGGACGGAATTTTTTTAGTTACAAATACCTTAGCAAACCTTTTATTTTAGCGCCATAACGGCTTCTGTACCCCTATGTTCATCTTCATTTGAATATATTCACATTGTACACCTACAGAACATCTATAGCAAAGTGTCTTTTGCTGCTGTTCTGAACGATGAATATTTGTGTTTAGCGGAGCTTACGGTCGGTTATAATGATTCAAAAAAATTGTTCAAATGGCTCTGAGCAGTATGGGACTTAACATCGGAGGTCATCAGTCCCCTACAACTTAGAACTACTTAAACCTAACTAACCTAAGGTCATCACACAACACCCAGTCATCACGAGGCAGAGAAAATCCCTGACCCCGCCGGGAATCTAACCCGGGCGCGGGAAGCGACTATAATGATTCAAATGAATTAAAAAGTTGCTGCGTTTGCACCTTATGGAACTTTCATTTCCGGAAGACAGAAAAAGCGAATTTTGATTCTTCAATGTTCTGTTTTTCTACTGTTCGAATGAAGCTGATCCTCTAGTAAAGAAGATTTGCGATAAACAAGCTGAAAGCGTGTATGAAGATTACGGAATTTCTGGCACCCTCTAACGGTAATAATGCTAGACCACGAAAGTCGCTGAATTTCACACATGTTAATCATACAAGAGAGGAAAGTAAGATTAAAGTTAAACGTGAAATTCCTGTTGTTCACATTAGAGACAGAGCACTAACTCGGCAGACCAAGAGGGGAGAAGCAGTTTTAAGTAACCATTTCGATTCTCGCATGGAATTATTTAAGGAACATCTAAATAAATATCACCGGAGGGGATTTGATTCTGCTTTTCTTCAATATGATTCTAGTGCCTTAATCACTACACCACAGCGTTCGGTACATAATATTATTTCTCAGAAAAAGGACAGCAAATAGACGCGATCACTACTTATTTGTACGGAAGCTATTTTTACGACTCCATAGTGCGTGAAAATTTGCCAGTGAAGTGAGTCCAGGTACGATGCCGGCACCAATAGAAACACATGGGACAGCCAGTTCTTCCTCGGCGACACTGATGCGCCCCAAATAACAGTAACAAACCAGTTATGGAGGGCGTTAGTGGGGACCTGTATCAGGAGGGCAATTTAACGGCCCCACAGAAACAGGAAAACGAGACAAAAGCAGCAAGAATGTGCGGCCCGTAAAGTCGCCTCTGGAATGAACGCCGATGAATAAAAATCATGTGTCCGTCTACCGTTAGGCGGTCCCGTAAATACCCAGCAGACATTTCCAGTTAATGGACGAGCGCAGGTGGCCACTTAATGCATTCTGTGGGTCAGTATGGCCGGACGGAAGCACCGTTACCACCTGACCTTGACGGAGGCGTGTGACGACGAGGCTCGATGGCTGACTGACACACAGACAAGCGCCCACACGACATAGAGGACGAGTGAGGAGGGAAGATACATGCTTTGAGGGGTGACGGCGATTCTGAACAATAAAACTTCGTATAGACATACGCCTTATTCCGAATGGTTCCCGAGACAGAACACGTTTAACGTACGTTGATATTTACTTACTGTGTTACTCAAACATTGTCACTGTTTACAGCGTACGACTAGTATACAGGAAGTTGAGACAAATAATCTGATGCGGGAAGCTACCTCAAACTGGCCCTAAGTAAGTTACAGCGCGTGCGTGCCGCGCTAGATTTTCAGTATTCTCCCGCTTTCTTCGCGCAAACCACTAGTCCTAGAGAAAAAATGAACAGGAACTTGTTGGAAGAAATTTAATGTAGTTTAATTTCGTACTGTGACATATTTTCGCTGGAGGGTGCGGTTTTCTAGTTATTCAAGAAAAACATGTAATAGTGATATTAAATGTGTTCTATCACGGAAACCATTCGGAACAGAGCCAACGCCCATGATGTTTTTTGTTCAAAATCACTAATACTATCACACCTCAACGCATGTACCTTTCCTCCTGTCTTACCCTGCATATAAATTATACTGTGGATGTGCACGCTTGTGATAACGTTGGAAACTCCATGAGGCTACTCGCAGATGATGATGCTGTTGTATGCAGAAAAGCAGCTGTGAAAAATTGTAGCGAAATGCACAAGAGCTACACCTCAACGTTAACAACTGTAATGCACAGAGAATAAATAATCGGAAAGTCCCGTTACTGTACGATTACACGAATGGACAACATAACGAGAGACAGGAAACAGTATTAAATATTTGGGCGTATGGGTATGGGTCGATATAAAATTAATTGTTCCTCCTACGCATCACTCGCAAATGGAACAAGAAAGGAGGGTGACTTGCAGAATACTGACGCAGAATTATAAGACACTGACTGCCACGCAATTTCTCAATCTTAGATTAAGTACTTCAGAATCAGCGGACAAAGAAGGAAACATATGTCACTCCACCGAATCAAAAACACAATAACATTGTCATCCACGTGTGAGGGCAGGGAACAATTTTACATGGCTCTATAACAAAGATCATCATTTTAGTAATGGAGCGCTTAGTGTTCCTGATTGCAAACGCTCAGGTGTCGGATAGGACCTCCGAAGACGATCCACAGGTTTTACGAGGTGCGAAAATCTTTGGGCCGGCCGGGGTGACAGTGAGGTTCTAGTCGCTACAGCCCGGAACTGCGTGACCGCTACGATCGCAGGCTCGAATCCTGCCTCGGGCATGGATGTGTGTGATGTCCTTAGCTTAGTTAGGTTTAAGTATTTCTAAGTTCTAGGGCACTGATGACCTCAGAACTTAAGTCCCATAGTGCTCGGAGCCATTTGAATCATTTTTTTGGGAAAATCTAGGATGGGTTTATAAAGGGCAATCAAAAAGTTTCCGCTCGAAGGCCGTACAGTCCAGAATCGGCATGCCAATAAAGTACAATCGGTGTGAGCATTGAGGCAACAACGCCACGGACGCACCAGATTGGAGACACCCGGTTGGTAAAACAACGTGTCTTGCTGAGACAAGAAGGCCCTAACTGCTTGCTGCACACTCTTGTCCCACAGGAATCGTCGACCCTTCAACGCCTTTTTTAAGGGGCTCAAGTTATGACAATGGCATAGGAAGAGATCAGGACAACAGGGCGGATGCTCAAATGTTTCTCACTTGAGTTGGCCGGCCTCCGAGATCGACATGGCGTGTTGTATCGAACAGCGACCGGCATGGGACTTGGCGCACCGTTTGACAATGGTGGTTTTCGACAGACATGCTGCCCAGCACACCATTCTCCGATGGATGTCTGGCGGTTTATTTGCTTTGCCATACACGACAAGGATAACACTAAATTGGACCTGTTTGGGTGTATTTAGTATTAATTTCGCCATAGTTCACGTTTATGCATTTAACGCACGCCTGTTGGAAATACACAAATGTCACACAAAAACTTGCATACATGTCGGTGGTTATATTCTCGCACTGGAGTTGAGCTACGTTGCATATACGCTGCAGCAACGCCCTAAAACGGAAACTTTTTGATCAGCCCTTATATTTTGCCACGAGGAGTCAAATGTAAAGCTGCTTCAATAAATAAGCATGTGACCTTGATAAGCAAGTCAATAAAATAGTGTCGAGTAGGAAGAAATGAAGATTCCGGTTCGACGGGCCATCGATGACGAGATCGTTACAGATGAAGCACCAGTTCGGAGAGGGGAAGGAAGTCAGCTGTGCCCTTTTCAAAGCAACCATACCGGAAATGCTTTTAGGCGGCTAACGGATCTGAACCCCAATCCTCCCGAATGATAGTCCAGTGCGCTAGGTAGTATCAAACAGAAAGACTTGCACCAGTTAACAAGTCACAATGACATTATTTTAAAAATATTTCTGCACAAAGATTACCAATACGTCAGTAGAAGTAATGGCAGAGAGGAGATGGGTCAATGTTTCATTAAACAGGGCGTACATCATCATTCTCCAGATTTTTTTTTAAAGAGAAAAGAGTGCGCAAAGTTTGTGCAGCACACCTTGAATCGCGAATAAAAACGACCGCGCGTGGACGCCCGCCGCGACTTTATTGAAATGAAAAGATGGACATTTCTTTTCTGAAAAAAAGTCATCAAGGGTGACGAGAATTAGGGATATCAATGCGAACCTCCCAGAAATCGATAAAGTGCAGAAATTCATAACAAGAGTCAACGCTTTGGCGACATATTCGACATTCCAACCAGCGCCACACGCGAGCTGAACGACATCCGAAACAAAGACTTTTCTGACAATTTCACATGGTTGAATGGACATTATGTGCCTTCTACTCAAGTGGAGGGAGACTATGTAGAGTATCTGAAGCGTTACACATTTCTCTATTTTTTTTATTAATCCAGTCTCGAAACTTTTTAGACTGACGGCGAAAATTCGATGTTTTGATAGCTGAATATATTTGTGAACTTGATATACAAGATGAAATACAAAGCGCGCACCATGTCCACGAACAGGAATACGCAAACTATGCTTCCAACCACAGCAGGTCTCTTCTGAACCGCAGACACGAACTATGCAGTACCACACGTTCCTGTGTGATTGACGCGCTGTCGTTGTATGCATCCTTTACAATGTTCAATTTTGCGTAATTGTTCCAATGAAAACACTACAAATGTAGAAGCGAATTATTTTTGAACTGCCAGCAGACACAAGCGGACATTCCAAACGCTCGTGCAACGTGATTAAGCAATCCTGTCACAGCACAGGGAATGATGACGCAGCTAGAGTCATAACAGAGAGTGACGCAGCTACATTATTTCGTCCACGAGCCTAAAGCGAGAGTACTGGAATACCTAGTTTCATGTACAGTGCGCCAGAGAGGCAGCATTCCGCCAGGGAGAATTAGCCAGATCTGGTCACTGGGCAGATGTATTCCACATCAAACGGAGAGGAGCGTTTCACTGCGTTCCGCTACTTCACTGAACATCAATCACGATATCAGATCTTTGTTATAAAACTTACCGAATTTTCTTTGCCTCTGAGATTTTGCAAAGATTCTCAGGCTCGTAAATGATCCCGTCGCTAAGCTTCAGCAGGGTCACTAGGACTCGACAAACGGCACGGCGGCACAGCAACATCGCTGGAAAGCGAAAACCGAGCCTGGTAGAGGACGCACAGAAGATATCGCCGTGGCCGCCTTATCGCTGCAAGGTCACGTCGCTCTCGACTCTAGCGAAAGCTTTTCTGCGTGCCACTGAACTGCCTCCGCGGTTCTTCCACGTTTCACTCTTCATTCGTAGCCATCTGCAACTTCTACCACCATTTGCTCTACGGAACAACAGCAACCGCGGCGTATTCAACCGTATACTACGATGCTCACGTTTCAGTCGTCTACTGTATAAAGAGAGCCTAGTAACACGGCCAGTTCAGCGTAGGGGACTTCCAATCGAGCGAAAATTTGCCACGTAACCGAAGAGGCCACAAAATCTCCACCAATCAACGACGAGTAAGCCCAAGTCAAGACTCGTGTAGAGTCAGTGGTTGTAATTATTCTGAGACCAAGACGGTCAGTCACTCCTAGACGGTCAATCACTCGCGCTAAGAAATTTGAGGAGTGCGACCCAGTCATTTCATCACCGTTATTAACTTCGTAGCGATGTTGGAGGTGAACTTACGACCATATACCGACAAAAATATTTTTAAAAAGTCTGTTTTTATCATTGCCTTAGTTTATAGTTCGTGACCTAATAGCTAGAATAAAAATGCATGCTCACTAAACATTTTGAAAAATGAAAAAGACATGCTCTTTAAATTTCATTATTAAAATCATCGCATCAGAATTTATCGATTGCTTTACTTAAGTGCTGTTTTCTCGATGTTGAAAGCAAACACAGTTTGAGAGATTGAAAAGCTGTATCACTGCAACTCAGACTGCTCGGACACGCTGCCAATAACGACAGAAGGTAGTTTCATTTCGTATTGCAACTCGAATACACAGAGAATATACTGTAACGTGTCGTACTTAACTACCGAAGCTTCGTTTAGCAAAATCACTTTCTCCAGCCACTGGTTTAGTATTTCGCATTTGTTGATAGCCTTAGCACATTCGTTCTGAATGCATGTGCTGGCAGCTGTCACGACTGAAGAGCTGACGTTTACAATAACGTCTTCCCCTCAGAAAAGACACACACACACACACACACACACACACACACACACACACAGGGCTTACGGAAGCAAGCAATTAATGCTTCTAGTATATAAAACGAACTGGAAACTCGAAGCTTTAAGCCGGCAGAGGTGGCCGAGCGGTTCTAGGCGCTACAGTCTGGAACCGCGCGACCGCTACGGCCGCAGGTTCGAATCCTCCCTCGGGCATGGATGTGTGTGATGTCCTTAGGTTAGTTAGGTTTAAGTAGTTCTAAGTTCTAGGGGACTGATGACCTCAGAAGTTAAGTCCCATAGTGCTCAGAGCCATTTTTTTCTAAGTTTTAAGTTTCAAAATTACTTTACTAATAAAGTTTTCGCAGACAGAATGGAAGCCTCCTTGTTGGAAATAACCCGCATTCGCTTGATCAGCTTTAGGTAAGAAGACATAAGATTACGATTTAAAGTCTAGTTGACCACGAGCTCATTAGGGAGACAGCGTGAGATGGATTTGGTGGACAATACAGAGAAGTGAAATTAGCCGAAAATCTTTTTAACGGAATAAATTCTTTTTAACGGAATAATTCCAACATGTGCTTTAAGCAGTTTAGGGAATTCACTCGAAACCGAAATCTGGACGGGCAAGAGAGGAGGGGGAAGATTTGAATCGCCGCCTTCTCAAATACGACCCCAGTTGCGAGACCACTGCCTCCCCACTATTTTCTTTCTACTTTTTCTTGTTCCTTTGCACCGCATCGCGGAATATGTGTACCCCAACTGCCTGCGTGTAGTGTTATTCATGTGAAAGTGGGCGAAAGTTTTCTAAATGTTTGCGAATCGTGTAGGTAAGGCGAAACTTGGGTACCACCGTGGTATTCACCTAGTCGGATGTGAGAAACCACCTAAAAACCACATGCAGGCTGGTCGGCTTACCGACCCTCGTCGTTAATCCGCCGGACGGATTCGATTCCGGGTCGGCGCACCTCCCCGTCCCGGAAGAGGCGCTTTAACACGCACGGATATCCAGGAGGGTTGCCTTCCCACTGCTTTTGAAGGAGGGAATAAGAAATTAAGAAATCAGAGCAGGAAACTGAAATAAGTTCGTCTCTACTAGCATATACCTCGGCATAGTAACTGTCAACTCTGTCCGCCTACAGCGTACCTCTTGGCCACAAAGACGTACGGTTCTCCCTGCAGGGACGAGGCGCCGTGCCGGAGCTTCATTAGCCGTTATTTACCGCCCTCGGCTCAATTACACTTTGATTTATCGCCATTTTCTCTTAACGAGCATCTACTCGTTACTCCCGCGTCGCCAATATCACCGGCGTGGCTTAAGTCCTCAGAGGTAACGCCCCCGCTCTCGTCTGGTGCAAACAATCTATATCACTAAACGGCGAAGACGACCACAGGTCACGTGGTCCCAGTTGCAGGATGCCTACGTAAGTGCATCCACGGATAATAAAAATTTTATTTTCAATACTTCGTGTAATTACTGGCCGCATTAAAAATTTATGATGCTGTCATAATCAACTCATTAAGAGGTATTATCTCACGTTAAAAGTTTAACGCAGTAAGACAAGTATAAGTTGGAAACTGCGTATGTCTTGAGGCAGTATAGCTCATGGCGGGCAAATTATCCGGACACTATCTATTTAGAATTTGAAAATGAAAGCACTCAGCGTCTTACAGCAAACTTCACACTTTTCTCGCTAACACCTGTCACACAATAATGAAAAGAAGAAAAGTGTTGCTTATCACAGTTTCGTTGTTCACAAAGTAAAACTTCACCATCAGGCATGACGTTTTAATTTATTGCTTATTTACTACTAACTCTATTTGCTACACATTTTGCAAATAGTATCCAAATATACCAGTGAATGTACCTGCACTGTGCGCAACATAATGAAGGAGATATGATGTCATAAAGATCGAGAAGCGTGAAAAAATAGCTTCTCTTAAAACGGAGCTGCCTTATACGAGTACATGGGAGCCCGATTCTTTAAAAAATCGGGGGTAGGAGTAACTGGTAACCAGCTATGCTGTAAAAGAGTGGACTTGACCAAATGCTGGATATATTCCGTAGCTGCTACTACTGCACTTACTTACCGTCCACAAGTCGTCATTCCTTCAAACGTTCGTCCCGAAGAACGTAGGAACAAAGGGCTATGTTTTTAAGGACGATTTTTCTTGGCGTAGATCAAATTTAAGTAGCGTGGAGCAAGGTGTGGTTCTGATGCAGGCTATAGAACTTCATGTCTACTCGAATAACGACAGGAACGTAAAGCTCTTTGTGTATTACTGACGTGGCTGACAGCTTCGAGCAAATATTTCGTTGTCTGTCTATTAGCGTCAATGGATAATAAGTTAAGGTCTGTCATCAGCTCCCCACCAACCAAGGTGGCGCAGTAATTATTAGAATGAAGTTCAAATCGCTACCTTCCATGCTATCCCAAAAATCTCTTCCATTGAATCACCGGATGATTCGAGTCGACACAGTCATGGACGACTTCAGTCCCTACTCTTTTTCCAAAGCAGTGAATGCTACGCACACAATGGCGTTGATATCGACAGACTATTTTAATTGTTAACAGGAAAGGCCCATTCCTTCATTTGTTTTCCAAGTACCTAACTTCTCTACGGGGTATATAGTCGAAGTAATCCCATACTCAAGAAAATCAGTGAAGGGAAGCAGATGCAGATACCCTGAATCGCCATTCTAGGCAAACTCCTAGTGGAGGTGGTTAATATTACTCAACGGTGGCGGACGAATGCGTCTTAGAACCGATCACGTATCAACCCACGTATCACGACTGGGAGTCCTACCATGATTAGCCACTGGGCCATACCCTAATTTTTAATTAGGTGGGTTACCATGGCCACATTTACGCGCAGGCTATCGAGGCTTCAGGCTAGGAGCTCGCACCTAAGATTTTAAGTAACAAAATTTCTTTGTTGTAATAATGTGGTGACAGCACTCTTGTAACCGTGAAAAATGTCTCAATGGCTCCTGGTCAAACCCGTGTCATTTTAGTTGCTAAAATTTTAGAGACCTTTACGAGAACGCTTTCAGGAAAATTGCAGTCTACACTGAAGACAATTTCCTGGAAAGCCGGTTTCTTCCATCGGTCATTATATCCAAACAGGAGCCGTAAAATGTTTTACTTACTGTCGCCAGAATGGATTCGAACTCTGGAAGCTTAGGAAAACCATTTCCAGATAACGAGATACTGCGGGAGAGTAATTTGAAGTCAATGTATTTAAAATTTAATTTTTTGCTACGTTCCCTTCGGTAACTTGCATCTTCCTAACGAAAGTGTTAATATTAAAAACATTATTGTGAATGTGGAGATGTACAGGCAGACTTGCTTCAATGCGTTTATATGGTGAGAGTGAGGCGAGACTCGTTCCCCTGCTCTGCTCCCCTCCTCTCGGGCGGTTTAAGTTCTCGTATGTTTAGGCACAGAGCCGACTGCCACAGTACCGTGTAGTTACGGGTTAAACTGTGACTTTCCGACAGCAGTGATTTCTGTTAGTGTTGCTTTTCGGTCTCTCGTATTTTTTATTGTAATTTTTCACACTTTTCAATACCATTTTAGGATATAACATCCTACATTCCGCCGCACTCCACCAACGTTACACTCCTCCTCGTGTTATTTATAAGCATCGCTGATACACTGTGTGTGTGAAATCTTATGGGACTTAACTGCTAAGGTCATCAGTCCCTAAGCTTACACACTACTTAACCTAAATTATCCTAAGGACAAACACACACACCCATGCCCGAGGGAGGACTCGAACCTCCGCCGGGACCAGCCGCCCAGTCCATGACTGCAGCGCCGAAGACCGCTCGGCTAATCCCGCGCGGCTGATGATACACTGTTCAAATGGCTCTGAGCACTATGGGACTTAACATCTGAGGTCATCAGTCCCCTAGACTTAGAACTATTTAAACCTAACTAACCTAAGGACATCACACACATCCATGCCAGAGGCAGGATTCGGACCTGCGACCGTAGCAGCAGCGCGGTTCCGGACTGAAGCGCCTAGAACCGCTCGGCCACAGCGGCCGGCTAGCTGCTACACTGTGATTAGTAACAAGTACCACGAACTGGGAAGTATATCTGCTAACTGCTGCATCTGGCCAGGTGAATTGCGTCTACGCAACGGGAGTGATGTGTTCTCGCCTGCAGAGGCGATTACTTGTCAGGACTAAATCTTATCGTTTTCTGCAACTCAACTGAAGAAGAGTTATGTGCGTTCGTTCTTCCCTTGGCGTGAACTTTTTAAACAAGTACAAGAATTTTAATAGTATGATACTGAGAATCATAACATAAACTGGTACAAAGTACAGTACGAGTTCGTGTTCAGAATACGGCTTTCAGCTGCGTTGTTTTGTCGCAGATGTCTGAACTAAATTTTCAGTCACTCGATATAGAGATAAAACAAAATACCACTGACAGCTGAATTGGAGAATTTGCCACTGCTCCTTTAGACCATCTTCGTCTAAAGAAATTAATTTAAGGCAGACTATTTATTGGAACTGTGAAGACCTGTCGCAGTAAGTTGCTTTCATTACCTGAAATTTTAGCAGTCGTACACTGCAAATAACATTGACAGTAATCAGTTATAGCAGAAAAGTTTAATAAAGCTCATGACTTTTCAGACACAGTTCCCACTCTGATTATTGGCTGTCCTACATATCCATCCACATTTAGGAAAGATAATCGTGAAGATACAAGATGTATATCGACAGCGTGAGACGCAAGGTACTTAGACAGCAGTACGAACGTTAGTCAACAGATGGCAGGCAGCGTTGAATGTTATAAAGCTATTTTTAGCTGTTTTTTGTAACTTACACTGTTCTCGAGAACAGTCGCAATAAAATCATAACAGTAGAAACATCATATGACTTCCATGCCAATACGAATGTCGTAAAAATGATGGCGCTCAGTATAGTTATGACTGAAATCACAACCAAATATATTGTGAAAACTGTAACTTATCAGTCACTTGTGATTTGTAGCAGCTACGTTATTTCTCGCTCGCGCCTATTATAATGCCCGCATCGAGAAATAAAGCGACGTCCGGTTACTGATCTTCTTCTTATAACACCGGTGACTGCAGAAGGTCAAAACGAAAGTGAATATGTGGGTGAGCTGGGTTTTATGAGGTGCGTGAATCCGCGTGACACGGCCAATGAAAGCTGGCTGTGAGGGCGGCGCTCAGCTGTCGTGCAGTCGGCTGGCGTTGCGCGCGGCGCGTGAGCGCTGTGCAGAGGGTAGTAGGAACGGGAGCGTGTCAGCGTGCCACAGTGCCACCTGCTTGGCAGCGGACGCACGCGCCCGGTACTGTTACCGTCTTCCTGCGTCTGGAGGGGAGCCAGCCGTGGGCGCTTGCTCTACTGCGCCTACTCTGGCTCTCATACCGCCGAGTCTGGTGTCCCTAACGCCAAGCGCCGAAGCAGCGACAGGCCGTACTCTGCTGAGGTCACTGTAAATCTCTTCTGCGGCTAGCCCCTTCTCGATCAAAGCAGATGTGACTCCCGTCAGCCACTTAAGAGTTATAATATATCATTTCGTAGGCGCCCACGTGTTCCAGCTCTGTTCGGTACCGTAGTCGCCTCAGCTAGTTGCCGGCGGCAGGGGAGCGGGGTTTCTGTTCGACCTGAAGATGGGCTGGATATTCCCTACTCACCCTGTGTGCCTGTTAGAGCCGACTAGGCTGCCTTACAGGCACAGTAGTTTCTCCACGACGGCCGTTATAGAAAGAAGTTCTTGTCGTCCTGCCAGGACGCAGCACCTTACAGAACCTCTGTAAGCCAGAAATGAGACTACCTAAGATTCTGCTCGTGATTCTGATTGGCTGGAAGGCCTGTACGTTGGAGCGGTTGGGAGCTCGCGAAATCGAAGTGTCGGCCGAGAGCCCTCAAGTGTTTGAGGTGGAGTCTGTGTCTTTTATAAGCGGTTATGACACTCGAAGAAAAGGTTGGAAGTGGTAAAAAGAAGCACTTGATTCGAACCCAAAAGAGGCCAAACGAGCAAGTGATCGAAATGGCTGATGACGATGATGGTGATTAGTTTGGAAGTCTCCTGTTACTGATCCTTCTGGATCAACGGAGCTACCTTTCCGGTACGGAAAACCTGCCAAGTATTCGGAAGTGCGTTCCCGTGCGAGGGCGTCGATTTCTGTTTAGGTACTTCCTAGTTGTTCTCTGCGAGGGTTACAGATTAAAGAATGTTGACTTGTTCGACAAAAAAAAGGGCCCAGAGCAGAGTGTGAAGACGTCAGCTTGCTGCAAATGTGATTGAATGAAATTGAAGGCCTTGGCTAGTGTTAACTGACACAAATAAATGTCATTTCTTTCTGTGCAAATTTGAGCGTGGTGTTTTTGAGTGACCTTTCCATCTTGAGTCCGCCTCCGTAGCCGAGTGGTCAGCATAGTGGTTGCCATGCGGAGGACCTGGATTCGATTCCCATTACTGGCAATGATTTTTCCTCGTGATGTCAAATGAGGTGCTTCCTGACCGGGTAGTAGCGGCTCCAAGGCCGGAAGTGGGGAGTGCTTACCACGTGCCCCTCCATACCACATCCGTATGACGCCGCAAGCAGGTGATGACATGGCGGCCGGTGGGC
This sequence comes from Schistocerca americana, assembly GCF_021461395.2. Taxonomy (NCBI): domain Eukaryota; kingdom Metazoa; phylum Arthropoda; class Insecta; order Orthoptera; family Acrididae; genus Schistocerca; species Schistocerca americana. Next base: position 130,600,771 of record NC_060124.1, read on the forward strand.
ATCCCTTTGCCTTCACGGCGTTGCGAGGAGCTCTATATATTTTTTTCATGTTGACCTGGATGAACTGTAGTCCTGTTTACTACTGTAGTAATTATTAACGGCAATTGCTGATACCCTTTGAAGGTGGTATGTTAAGTTCAAAAAATGGTTCAAATGGCTCTGAGCACTATGCGACTTAACATCTATGGTCATCAGTCCCCTAGAACTTAGAACTACTTAAACCTAACTAACCTAAGGACATCACACAACACCCAGCCATCACGAGGCAGAGAAAATCCCTGACCCCGCCGGGAATGGTATGTTAAGTATTAGCGGTGAAAATAATCAGTAAAGTGGTTAGATGTAGGAATCTTTCCCGAAAGTGGTTAGAGTGCTATTTCACTTTCAACGAACGGTTTTTGAGCTGCGAAGCTGAATGCCGACTCGTGGTCAAAGCAAAGCTGGCGACTCTTATTTTAGACTGATTTTACCTCTGCAACATTGTAGGATATTGGTTCGGATCTACCAGTAAACGTTTCCAATTAAACCCGAGGAGCAGTAAGTGATGTAATTTGTCTCACGCGTCGTGCGTGGCAAAGAGTTCGTGCATTCAGACCGCGGCCGCTAGTGGCGCTTTGCCCGGCGACACGGAAGCTCCTGCTCACGGACGAAAGGAAGGTTTCACCCTGCGTATGAAACTGTGGCTGGATCTCTGAATCTTTCCTGAAAGTAGTTAGAGCACTACTGCACCTTTAACTATCGTTTTTCGAGTTGTGACGTTGAATCCTGACTCACCGCCAAAGCGAAGCTAAAATGTGAGGCGGTCGTGGTCTGCAGTTCATCGTCTAAATGATGGAACCATTTTAACCACCGTCGGCTGTCAGTTTTATTCCTTATCAAATGTATGATATTGGTCACGTGTGTGCCACGTTTAAAAATGTCTGTTTCGTGTTGTGTGAGCTGTGGCTGTGGGATAAATCTCTCCATGCTAATCCCTTTTATCTTAGGCAAGCCTCGCCATAACGACAGTAACCTGATCTATTTGAACTTGATGACAGTACCCAACTCTTTGACTCACTTTACATTTTTACGCCTAAACCCTCCCCTTCCCCTTCTCCATAATTCGCCTACAGTCCGACTCACTGTTCCTTGACGTCATAGGACGTGCCCCATCAATCGATCCCTACTTTGGTCAAGTTGTGCAACAACACACTTTTCTCCCCAATTCGATTCAGAACCTTTTCATTAGTGATCAGATCTATCTGACTACATCACTCTTCTGTAGCACCGTATTCCAAAAGCTTCTATTCACATTTTATCTATATCGCTTATCCTCCATATAGCACTCAAACAGCACTCCCATATTATGCCTACCCCAGATAAACACTTTCACAAAAACATTTGCTTAGAACTAAATTTATATTTCATTTAAAACATATCTCTTTTTCAGAAACGCCTTTCTTGCTACTGCTAGTTTGTATTTTATGTTCTCTCTTGATCTGCCACTGCTAGTTATCTTACTGTCCCAATAGCAAACTATTCTACCACTGCATATATCTGAGCGGGGTCTGTTCTGTCACCCACGTCTGACAGAACAGACACCACTCAGATATACAGATTTCTGAAGAAAAAGGGGGACGGCTCCTCGACGTTTGTTTCAGTACTAATATATAAATATCATCCGAACTACAACGGGAATCGAGATTTGCGAGTGGTGAGTTTAATGGACGAGGGATGCTGCTCTGCAGCTTGCGGCAAGTTGGAAATCTGAGTCGCTCATGAACCGTGCCCGGATGGCCGAAGCGGTAAGGGCAACAGCTCATAGTAAATGGTGAACACGGGTCCGAGATCCGGCACGGCACAAATTTTCAACTTTTCGCCACTGCATTACCACAATGCCCTGAGCGGCTACCCGTCACGATTTCTCACCAATTCTTTCCCATTCCTTCCCTTGTGTACATTTCTTCTTAACATGTAGTCCAGCACCTTTAGTGGCTGACTTCTAAATCTAATTTGCCCCGGCCGGCCAGTGTGGCCGAGCGGTTCTAGGCGCGTCAGTCTGGAACCGCGCGACTACTACGGTCGCAGGTTCGAATCCTGCCTCGGGCATGGATGTGTGTAATGTCCTTAGGTTAGTTAGGTTTAAGTAGTTCTAAGTTCTAGGGGACTGATGACCTCAGATGTTAAGTCCCATAGTGCTCAGAGCCATTTGAACCATTTTTTAATTTGCTCCGAATCACCTGTCTTAATTTCACAACACTTCCCCTGGCCTTGTTTTACTTTTGGCTGATCTTCATTTTGTAATTTAGATACAATACATTATTCATTCCGTCCAAGAAATATTGTTAGGACGTTTGTCCTCCCTGACAAAATTAGAATGTGATTGGGAAACATTAAAGTTTTTACTTCTTCTCCCGGAATTTTAATCCCCTTTTCCAATTTCTCCTTGGTTTCTTTTGAAGCTTCCTCAATGTACAAATTGAATAAAACGAGCGGTAAACTAAAGTCCTGCCCCACTCTCTTCTCACTTGCTGCTTCCCTCTCAAAGCCTTTGGCTCTTATAACTGTAGTCTTGTTAGCATTTTAAGATTAGAGAAAGCTTGCGGCGATGTTGACTGGAAGTGCTCAATGTGCGGACTGAACATCTCTACTACAAGCAGGACGAAGTAATTTGGCAAAGAGCGAAACGATCTATAAACATTGGGCCTAATATCTTTACCTCGTACGCTCAGTTTCTAGCACCATACCTGATATACTCAGTTTCTAGGCCCTAGAATCGGATCTGATGTATGTATATGTTGCTCAGGCCCCCGCTACGTATCAGATGTACTGGAGTAGTGAGAGAACGGCGGCACTGAGCCGGCCGTGTGCCCTAGCGGTTCTAGGCGCTTCAGTCTGGAACCGCACGACCGCTACGGTCGCAGGCTCGAATCCTGCCTCGGGCATGGGTGTGTGTGATGTCTTTAGGTTAGTTAGTTTTAAGTAGTTCTAAGTTCTAGGGGACTGATGACCTCAGATGTTAAGTCCCATAGGGCTCAGCCATTTGAACCATTTTGGCGGCACTAAAGCTTTTATCGTTACGAGCTGGTTAGCAGTGGCGCTGGCACAACAGACCAGGGTCGCTGGCCCGACCCCCCGGCGGGGCCAGTGCCAGGTGTCGGTGAGACCGTGCAGTGGGGAGCACAGTGGAGGCGTGTTACCGGTGCGTGGCCCAGTGACCCGCCGGGTGGCAGCCGGCCATCTACCAGCCAGGGTCACCACACGCCCCCCCTCCCTCCCCCCCCCCTCTCTCTCTCTCTCTCTGATCCCGGAACTATCAGTCCGAAGCGTCTCTCATCTGTCCGCCAAGACGTTGTGTTTCGGATTCTAGTTGTTCAAATGGTTCAAATGGCTCTGAGCACTATGGACTTAACTTCTGAGGTCATCAGTCCCCTAGAACTTAAAACTACTTAAACCTAACTAACCTAAGGACATCACACACGCCCATGCCCGAGGCAGGGTTCGAACCTGCGACCGTAGCGGTCGCGTAGTTACAGACTGTAGCGCCTAGAACCGCTCGGCCACCCCGGCCGGCTTCTAGTTGTTCTTCATTGCAGTCATCTCGTTCTGGTAAGGAAGAGAGTTGGTGCGACACTTGAGGCACTGCGCTCGCATTGCCGAAAAGTGGGACCAAATTCCACACCGGCCATCTGTGTTTCAGGTTTTTCGTAATTTATCCGATTCGATTAATGCGAATCTCTATCAGTCCTGCCTGATAGGGATACCAGATTCATCAACAATACTCAAGAATCGGGCGAACAAGCGCCTTATAAGCCAATTCTTTCGTGGTTGAGTTACATTTCCTTAAGATTCTTCCGATGAATTTGAGTCTGGTGTCCGCTTCTGCCACTATCTGTTTTACATAGTTATTCCACTTAAGGTCGCTCTGCACAGTTACGCTGTCTCTACCTGACAGTAGTTGATATCTTTTCCTATGTATGGGCAAGATCTGGTCTGCACTCAACAGAATAAGGACAAATACTGGAAGATGTGGTGACTCCATGTACGAATGGAGATTAACAACATCGCCCAGTTGTGAGTGCAGTGCAGAACGACAACCTGTTCTGCACATCATATTTATGTGCCAAAATTGATCCTGGCAATACAGAGAGTTCCTCTTAGCAACTAAGTCATCAACTGTGTATTGAAATAAAAGGTTGTGGCTCCGTCATGAGTTGCACTGAGAATTATTTTCATTTTATTTCTTGATGGTGAGTAGCTTCGGAAACCTGTATCCATTTTCAAATCACCCGTATCGTGTGACAATACAGACGATAGTCTATGTACAGAAACTGCCTCTGCCACGAAGATCAAAGGGGCACAATAGCCGACTCAACAACAATAAACGGACCACATAGAAAGAACATTAGAGCTGCAGCACGCTGCAAGTTCGCATATCAATTGCGTATGTTCAGCAGTTGGAGATAAGCCTGTGACCTTCTGTGCTTTGTAAATATTGTAAATTTAATCAACTCATAATCGTGACTTTCTTTTCTATATGTTGAACAGCTGTACATGTATTGTTAAAGAAAAATGTTTCCTTGTGTGACGTGATGCTAGCCGTACGCTAGATAAATAAATTTTAACATTTAGCCCATTTAAGCCAAGCAGTCTCAGAAGCAGAAACACGAGCATTTCATCCGTCAGTTCCTACTATCGCTAAGAGAACTGCTGTAGAAGGTGGTGCTTACTGTCAGGCCTTTTAGAAGTTCATTTCCAAAATATGCAGGAAAATTACTGCCACCACAGGAAAGTCTCTAGTCCTTGAGCAAGTGAAGTAGGCCCCAATCCATTTAGGATTACAGAAAGACCGAGCTATCAATTACAGACGAAATGGCTCCTTCCTTCCTTCCGGACACCGACAATCTGCTCCGGCTCCCACGTTAGTCAAGAGGGCGAGCCACGGAGGCCACCTGGACTAATACGATTACGTACAAACAAGCCTTCTACTAATTCCCGCGCTCTTAGCGCCTAACGTGAGAAATGCCGTCCTATAACGTGGGTATAATATCGGTAATAAACGTAAGACTCGGAGCAGCTCTGCAGGTTCTGGCCTATACGCGGAGAAATGCAGGTGCAGTGGCTGAGGCAAGGCTCGGGGCAGCAGGTTGCGGGTAGTTGAGTGCCAAGTAACGCGTAAGGCGCGATGTACGTGGTACAGCGATAGCTGTCGGCTGGTGGCGGCGCGGCTGGAGGTAGGTGTCGGGGCCGCATTCCGGTTTCCCGTTACGCTACGCCGGGGACGCGCTCGTGGTGATGCGCCGCTCCGTGCTGCAGCCTCCGCGCCCCGTTTTTGCCGAAATCTGGCAGCGGCCAGGCAGGCCAGGGCAGGGGCACCCGTCGCGTCCTCCTGCGGTCGCCAGGCCCGCTAGGGTCTTTGGCCGCCCCGCTATCGAGTCGCCACGCCACGGCCGTCCAAACACGCTCCATTCCCTCGCTTTCGTCCTTTTGCGCTGGGCGGTGCTAGGGCCGTCGCAAAACCGCACACCGGCTCGCAGTCGCCTTTAATTAACGTCGCTACGTGCGTTACGCTCGCTTCTTGCACCTGTCGCTGCACCCCTGCCAGTCGTGTTCGACAGTCGGCTCACTCAGTCGGTTGTCGCTGAACGCTTCACCGTGGCGACACGTACGCTCCCATTCCTCAACTCTACAATAAACATAATACGACGGCTACTTTTTTCCAATTACCGATCGGTCGCGAAATGGAAACCGCAGTGAAGATCAAACGTGTTTTATTAGCAACACTCAGCTACACATTCCTGCTGTTTCTCTACATAATCGTCGCTCCAATTTAGACATCTGCAGTAGCGTGGTACCAGTTTTCCAATACCCTCGTCATAGAAAGCAGCTGCCTATGGTTTCCGCCAGTTCCGTACAACTGCAGCTCGTTGTCTGAGCCACAGTGCTGTTCTCGCAGCCATCAGTTAGAGTGAACAAAGAGATGAAAATCAGAGTGACCCAAGTACGGGGCTGTATGGTGGGTGATCGAATATTTCCTATCGAAAACGTTGCAGGAGCGTCTTCGTTGCACCTACAGAGTGCGGCCCAGAATTGTTATCAACGTATGACACGTACGCCGTATGGGCTGAGGCATGTACTTCACACTTGTCCTCACTGCGCACTTAAAACTGAGGAGTGCGAGGTGACGCGATACACGGATACACTAAATACACAGCGCAACAGATTTGCGCAAAGCTTCAGCGGATTTTCACTTTATTTTTAATTTCGCGACCGATCAGAGGTTAAAAAAAATAGGCCTCGTATCATAAAACACATGACAATCGCCAGATGTGCTCCCCGACAGTGTGTCAGGAGTCGTCCTGTTTTCGAAGTACACAAACAGTTTTTTGGATCGACTGAGCCGCAATCTGCAACTGTTTGCTGATGACGCTGTTGTGTGCGGCAAAGTGTCATCGTTCAGTAGGTGTATGGGCGCACTGTCATGAAAATTTCAACATCTGAGTTAACCAATTGGTTTCTGTTCAAACACTTTACCACCAGAGGTGACGGAGGTGTGTAGCCACTGACATCCCGTACCATCACGCCAGGTGGTGGAACCGTATGACAATAACTACCGCAATGTGGTAATGTTCCTTCTCCTCAAGTCGTCCACCCATGGTTATGTTCTCTGTGGTGCAGTAAGCACAACCGCAGCTCGTCTGAGAAGACGACGTGGTGCCACTCGTGTGTCCAGTTTGTCGCCTTCTCTGCTACCGCGTCAACGGAAGCCTTAACAATGGACGCCTGCTAGCAGTTCCTAGTGCTGCAGACGTCGTCACACTCTTAGTATAACTACTTGTCTTACTGCATTGAAGCCCTATTAAAGGTACATGATGTGGCCATACAATCCTGTACAGCTGAGCGAACAATGTGTCTGCCCTCTCGGGCGCTATTCGCACGAAGCAGTTGACATCCTGCATGGCGTGGAGTATGGCCTTCCTGACCTCATAAATCCCATACTGATATGAAACTCGTAGGACACCGAACAATGAGAAAACAATACTGCACAACCAAGCTCTAGTCTATATACGCCATGATCCTTCCACTGTACAATTCTAGCACATGCTGACAGAGTAGCCTTCTTACACCAGGCATAACACGATCTCACACAGATCGAATATACAAATGCTATTTCTCAATGAGAAACCGGCTTCGTCAGCTTTCTTTATATGAAGAATGTAGAGGACTTTACTCCTGCATACCTTGTGCAGTTGTGCTGACATGCCTATCATTTGCATGTCCTTGCATGTACCACACTTCATGCAGTTAGTCTTCGTTGCATACCGCCTGCATGGTGTTGCAGTTTTACTGGCCAAAAGTGTATGCGAATACTACCAGAAGAAGAAGGACACGTGTTGAAGAGCCAAAACGTCAAGACCGCGAGATTGCCGCCTGGTGGCCTTGCGGCACGTCACACGACAGGAGAGGATGGCGAATCACTCTAGCGACGAAACGCGTCAAAAATAGGGGAAATCCACTGATATAAGCGACTCTGGCAAGGTGCAGATTGTTATAGCCTGGCGACTTGGAACGAGGGTCTCGGTAATGGCGAAGCTCTGCACCTAGTACTATCGTGAGCATCTATGGAAAGTGGTTGAAGAATAGTGAAACCATGAGATACGACTACTTGTTGGAAGTCCATGCCTCGCCACAGAACGAGAAGTTTGGTAGTTTGGCCGGTCTGTAAAACAGAACAGGCGGTTCTCTGTGGCAGGTCTGGTCCAGAGGCCGATGCTGGCACAGGTGTTTCACAGCACACTGTTCAGCACACATGGCTGAAAATGGGGCTCCGCGAAAGACGACAACCACTGCGTGTTTCTACGTAGACAAAACATCACGGACCGTGCATCAGTGGAAACATGTCGCTTGGTCGGATAAATCACGTTTTTTATTACACCACGTCGATGGTTGCGTCCACATACGTCGTTATCCAGGGGAAGGGCTGCTCGAAACATGTACTGCACCACAAACGCAGGCCGGTGGTGTCAGTTTCTTGCTGTAGGGGAACAATTATCTGAGCTGTCATAAAACCTGCGGTAGTAATCGAAGTCACCGTGACAGCTGTGGGCTTCTTGAACATTACTGCGGACCACCCGATAATCTTGTCTTGATGTCTTCCCCGACAGCGATGGTATCTTCCAGAGAGATAACTGTCAGTGTCACGTGGCCAAATCGCATTGCAGTGGCTTGAGGAGCAAGATACTGAAATCAGACTGATGTTCAAATGGCTCTGAGCGCTATGGGACTTACCAGCTATGGTCATCAGTCCCCTAGAACTTAGAGCTACTTAAACCTAACTAACCTAAGGACATCACACAACACCCAATCCTCACGAGGCAGAGAAAATCCCTGACCCCGCCGGGAATCGAACCCGGGAACCCGGGCGTGGGTAGCGAGAACGCTACCGCACGACCACGAGCTGTGGACTCAGACTAATGTCTCTGCCACCAAATCAGCCTGGTCTGAAGGCTACCGGGAGCCATCTCCGCGCTTACAAATCACCAGCCCCTGATTTACGCGAAATGCATGACCTGTGCGAAGATATCTGGTGCCATGTAACTCCGGAAAACTACCCATGCAAACCTAGCGAGGTGGCGCAGTGGTTATCAAACTGGACTCGCATTCGGGGGGACGACGGTTTAGTCCCGCGTCTGGCTACCCTGATTTCCCACATTCGGTTCAGTCAAATACCGGGATGGTTCCGTTGAAAGGGCACGGCCGACTTCCTTCCCCATCCATCCCTAATCCGACGAGACCAATGACCTCGCTGTTTGGTCTCCTCCACCAAGTCAACCCAACCCAACCCCACGCCATGCAGAATTGCTCCTTTTTCATTTCCAAAGCTAGACCAGTACGTTAGTACGCAGTTTATCACAATTGTTTCAGCTCATCACTGAGTGCGCGTGAAACCGGTGAGGGCATGAATAAAGAAGTAAACCTTTATAAAATAGTTACTGCTGGCTTTCAATTGTTTTCCACTACATGCATCTACATGAATGGTGCGCCTGTGCCCGTCTCACCCACTAGCATGTGTCCGCGGCTCGTGGTCTTGCGGTAGCGTTCTCGCTTCCCGCGCACAGGGTCCCGGGTTCAATTCCCGGCGGGGTCAGGGATTTTCTCTGCCTCGAGATGACTTGGCGTTGTGTGTCTTTCATCATCATTTCATCCTCATTCACTCGCAAGTCGCCGTAGTGGCGTTAAAGAACTTGTGAAGCGGCGGCCGAACCGCCCCGCGAGGGGTCTCCCGGCCACCAATGCCATACGCTCATTATTACTAGAATCAGTGATTCACTTGAACACGGTTCTGTCTAGTGTTCCTTATTGGAACAGAACCCCCCCCCCCCCCCTCCCACCTACACACACATCGAATCGACGACGAGTATGGAAAGAAATCGGCGCCGGGGAGGCAGGATGGCGGCAGCGCGTCGAACAACGGTACAGCAGACTGCGGGGCTGTGTGGCCGGAGGAATCTCGAGCGCTCGTAAAGCGGAGTGCCAGAGGAGGAGAGTGCGGAAGGGCTGCACAGTCGTGCGTCGCGTAACGGCGTCGGCGTATACGGCTCGGCAGAGGAACCTGACCTGCCTGCCGATGCCAGCCAGCCCCGCTCTCCGCTCTCGGCAGCTGCTCTGAGCGCTGCGGCATTAGCAACCGTAAACATCAGCACCACCTAATGGAGTGCCGCACAGTTGCGACGCGCCACAGCTGCGAAGCGGAACGCGTACCCTCCCCGACACTGTTTGGGTTTCTAGCAGCAATGTCCGCGGAAAATGTGAAATAGAAATGCATCGCTCAAAAGCTGTTTCGGCACCGTATTTACCAAACAATGAGGGGAACTGCTTTTCTTGTACACCTTTTCACAGGCTGGAGCAAGTATGCCTGCCAGAGCAGGAACGCCATGATTCGTCACGGGTTCTGTGGCAGGCAGCTTGCTGTCAGTGCTGTAAGAAGGTTGTGAATTTTAAAATTGTCCCGGCTGGTCGTCGTTCAATACTTCGCACGATATTTCAACTGAGCACCTGCCAGTCATCTTCAGCTGAGCCGTCGCAGACTGGCGAAAACGTCCTCCGTTCCGCAATATATAGCTTACTGGTAAACCGTGACAGCAGCTACCAGCTGGACAGTGCATGGAATCCCATCATCTCCACGATTTGCTCAAATCGAAGACGACAAAGAGCGTCGACGGCCGTGGCAAACAGCAACGCAGAGGGCGACTGAGTTCCGCTATTCCAACAGCGAAGGCACTGTCGGCGGGCAGTGTGGTTCAACTATCAAGTTTTCGACGCATGCGCAGAATAGTTACAGTACGCTATATATTGCGGAACGGAGGACGTTTTCGCCAGTCTGCGACGACTCACCTGAAGATGACTGGCAGGTGCCCAGTTGAAATATCGTGCGAAGTATTTAACGAGAAGGTTGTTTAGGTTTTTATGCTAGTAACGCACGTAGCGCTCTATATGAAAATCACTGGCTGTGCTGTGTGCAGTCTGTGGCCGGTTTGCATTGTTGTTTGCTATTGTAGTGTTGGGTAGTTGGATGTGAAAAGCGCGTAGCGTTGCGCAGTTGGAGGTGAGACCCCAGCAGTGGTGGATGTGGGGAGAGAGATGGCGGAGTTTTGAGAGCGGATGATCTGGACGTGTGTCCATCAGAGACAGTAAATTTGTAAGACTGGATGTCATGAACTGATTTATATATAACTTTTGAAACTATTAAGGTAAATACATTGCTTGTTCTCCATCAAAATCTTTCATTTGCTAACTATGCCTATCAGTAGTTAGTGCCTTCAGTAGTTAGAGTCTTTTATTTAGCTGGCAGCATTGGCGCTCGCTGTATTGCAGTAGGTCGAGTAACCAAGATTTTTGTGAGGTAAGTGATTCATGAAAGGTATAGGTTATTGTTAGTCAGGGCCATCCTTTTGTAGGGATTATTAAAAGTCAGATTGCTTTGCGCTAAAAACATTGTGTGTCAGTTTAGTGTTGATCAGAATAAGCAAAGAGAGTAATGTCCGAGTACGTTCAGTTTCGCTCAGCTGTTCGAAAATCAAATAACGTAAGGGGTTTATCAGCACAGTAATCCAATAATTTTTCAAAGGGGACGTTCCAAAGTCCTCCACTCCTTCACTCTGCCTCTGTAGTAGTCGAGGAGGGAAGCTGATGGCCGCATTTCCCTTAGCCTGACGAACTGATACGGCCACCACAGGTTGTCAAAAGCCCCGGATATGCCGATTAGTATGGCGGCCACGTATTTGTTGCTGATGCTATTTATTACTGTCAATGCTTGGTTGATGGCATCTTCTATAGATCTACCTTCCCTGAAGCCGAATTGATTGAAAGTCAGATTGCGTTGCGCTAAAAATATTGTGTGTCAGTTTAGTGTTGATCAGAATAAGTAAAGAGCGAAATGTCTGAGTACGTTCAGTTTCGCTCAGCTGTTTGAAAAGCAAATAATGTAAGAGGTTTATCAGCACAGCAATCCATTAATTTTTCTAAGGGGACGTTTCAATGCGAAGAAATGTAACGAAATGCATCTGAGGGGGGAAAACGATACCGTGCTGCTCGAATACAATATTAGTGCTGTGCAGCTTGGCATAGCCACGCCGATTAAATGTCCAGCTTGTCTGGGCGTAGGCCGGTAGTAGGGAAGGCGAATGGTCGACTTCGGTTTGTTGCGAAGTTCTGGGAAAGTGTAGGTCATCTACAAAGGAGACCGCTACTAGAACGCTTGTGCGACCCATTCTTGAGTACTGGCTCTGAGCCTTATGGAACTTAACATCTGAGTTCATCAGTCCCCTAGAACTCAGAACTACTTAAACCTAACTAACCTAAGAACATCACACACATCCATGCCCGAGGCAGGATTCGAATCTGCGACCGTAGCGGTCACGCGCTTCAAGACTGAAGTGTCTAGAGCCACTCGGCCACACCAACCGGCTCTTGAGTACTGCTCGAGTGAGATCCCCCCCCCCCCCCCCCCAAGGTTGGATTAAAGGAAGACATAGAGCTAATTCAGAGGCGTGCTGCTAGATTTGCTACTCGTAGGTTTGGTCAATACGCGAATATTACGTGGGTGTTTGAGGACATCAAATAGGCATCCCTGGGCGGAAGACTTATAGAGAAACGCAATAGAGAAAAGTTAGAGAATCGGCTAACTGCACTACAATTTCGCTGCCGCCAACGTACATTTCGTGTAAGAACAGGGAAGACACGACAAGAGAAATTAGGGCTCGTACGAAAACACACAGACAGTGGTTTTCCCTCGCTCCATTTACAAGGCAGCAGGAAAGGGAGCGAATAGTAATGGTAAAAGGTATTTCTCTCCATGCACCGTTTCGTGACCTGAAAGTATGCACGCAGATGTAAGAATAGTCTCTCTTATTCTGATCTTTGAACTGAGATACCAAGCCAGTTGCAGGTGATACACAATTTAAATTGGAATCAGAACCACGAAGTAGTTTGCTAAGTTTTACGTATACAAAGAATTGCCAAAAGTGAAAGAAGCGTTGACTGACAGAAAACAAATATCCTAGGGGCACCACGGGTTAAACATCGAGCCTTTCATTTTCAAATCTGAGATTCACCCACAGAGTCCTTCAGCGGTACGATGTGTGTAATCGTCATGTCTCCATTAAAAGAAACAAAGCAGCCGTCAATCCTGAATATCCACCGTGTTGTTGAGTGAACTGCAGTTAAATATGAACAAACAAACACACACACACACACACACACACACACACACACACACACACACACAAAACAGACGCACCTTTCGCGTAACGCTTAAGAAACAAGTTTGCTGCTACGGACTAAGGATCGGGGCTCCGTTCATTGTCTTCGTTCTCTGTACAAAAGTAACAAAAATATGTTCCCTCACCGCCATCGGAACTCAATTTTGTTTATGGATGTCAGCTAAAATACTGGTAAAGTAAATAACGTGTGGTTGCCAGAGTGATGTAAAGGATTTGGATTTGAAGTCACTTTTGCGGCTTGTTTTACACTGTTTACTTACTAAAGCGGTGAACATCGTTCCAGTTTCCACTGCAAAAAGATCTCTGATGGTTACCTAGTATCGAATTCAAGACTTTTGCTTTAGTGGTTGCCGATACCTCTGGACCATAGATGCGGTTAAGATAACGGTAGACAATATGGTTAAATTCTCAATACAATCCCAGTTTTTTATTAAGTTGTGGAAAAAAATTGAGAGATTCAAACATGACAGTTTCAGTTTTTTATCAGACAGCACGTGCGACGTTCGATTCCCAGTCGGTCCAACGATTTTTATTGTCACCTCCGGCGAAGATGTATTTGAGAAAAATATTAAGTACCTATGTCGTTGATAATCCAAGCTAATGTGTAAGCTGGGTAAGTCAATTTACAGGGTGGTGAGGCCATACAGCCTCCCTTAAGCCCACACTTAAGGAAAACTGTTGTCTTAAAAAAAGGCGTCAGATTCAGACAGTAATACTTTTATTACCAACAATGTATTCAATTTAGGAATAAAAGTGATACAGTTTAAAGAAAATGCTAATAGTGAGTAAGAAATAAGTCCTAAGGGTCGCAAGAAATTTACTGTTTAGTGTGTACAAACGTACAGTAAATATGACCAAAATATATTTCAATGCAGTACAATGTAAACAAAGCTGAAGCTATATCTCATCGTCTGCTTTCGACGGTTGCATTAGCACCCATCAGTAGCATCCCAGTCTGTTGGGGGAAGTTGTTACACAAAGCACTACCACGAATACGAGTATATTCTGATGAAGACGACGACAGAGAGAAATTGCCTTTGTCCACCTGACACCAGTTCGTGATCTTACATTCCGTTACGGCTAAAATCGTTTCTCATGAAACCCCACTTTGTTCCTGCTCAATAACTCGACAATTCGTGTGCAGTTTATACTGAAGAAAAAAAAAAGTCCACCGCGAGATTTAGCGTTTCAGCCCGCGAAACGGAAATACGATTTAGCGAAAAAGAGGATTGGAGACGTTCTTATTTAGCCGTGTCAGGCGACGGCATTGTGTGGATGCTCCGTGCGCGGTTAAACGTACCAGGCGACTGGCGCAAGAAGCAAACGGACTCGCGGAAGAAAAGCTCGACACTTCTGCGGTCAGTGCAGGGCGATTGCAGAACATGCCTTTACGCCCCCCCTCTCTATCTCTCTCTCTATCTCTCTCTCTCTCTCTCTCTCTCTCTCTCTCTGTGTGTGTGTGTGTGTGTGTGTGTGTGTGTGTGTGTGTGTGTGTGTGTGTGAGAGAGAGAGAGAGAGAGAGAGAGAGAGAGAGAGGGGGGAGGGAGAGAGAGGAGGCAAGGAGGGGGGGGGGGGGAGAGGGAAAAAGAGAAACAGAAAGAGAGAGAGAGACGGTTGGAGGAGGAGGACATGCGTTATTAACAAAAATTTGTATCGGACACGGACGCGAACCCGGTGTTTCTGCTGTTGGCAAGCAGTCGCCTTAACCATTTACCTTATATGAGCACGCGTACAAACCTGACTCAAATTTTCGCTGTTACAAATGTTTTCTCATAATGGAGTAGGAGCACAAAGGATTGATGGAAGAAAGGAGAAGTAAGATCTAGCTTTCCGTCGACGACAAGTTCGTCGGAGCACCAGCTCGAATTAGGGAAAGATGAGGAAGGAAATCGTTCACGACCTTTCAGAGAACTCACACCAACATTCACCTACGGAAAACAATCATGGATTGCTGGACTGGAATTGGACCTGCCACCCCTCGAATACGAGGCGGGCCGATATGGGATCAGGGCTTGCTCTGCCACAAGGGATCCATACATTGTGTCAAATTTATCTAGACCATCCCAATTAACATTTTGGCCAGAAACAAAACAAAAAACATAACAATCAAATATTGTTTAGCTAGCAGGTGGACATTAACCAACATGATTACCTTTCTTGTAACTTTGTCATGCTGACACAATGAGTCATCGGCTCTGAACTGTTTCTCTGCTGTTCGCAGTACACAGCGGGAAGTCACACCCACGTACTCTCGGCGAGGCACTGTGAGTGAGACCAACGAAGCTGCAAACTGCTCCGCGGACTTAATTCCAAACGTTTATTGCCAGACCTGGTTAATTGTTTCCACTGCTACATTACTGTGTCAGTATAAACAAGGGTCGACAGCCTCGCTTTCACCACTCAAAATTCAATATTGAAAAGCCCTTTAGCTGTCTAACTGTAAGAGGCGATCAAAAAGTTTCCGTTCTAAAGCTGTGCAATAGAGAGTCAATATGCCAAGGAGGCAAAATCGCCGTGATCATTGAGGCACAAGGTGAAAGATACCCGGTTTGGCGCAAGATCGTCTCCTGCTGCGTGAAAGAAATCCGTAAATGCCTGCTGCACATCCTCGTCCGACAGGAATCGTCCAACCTTCAGGGCCCTTCTTGAGGGACTGAAGATGTAAAAATCACACGGGGAGAGATCAGGGCTATACGCTAGGGGTTCATATTTCTCCCACTTGATTGGCGTAACTTCTGATCTCTCCCAGATCGACAGGCCTCTTGCGTGGTATCTCAACATTCCACACGGACAGTCTCCGACAGACATGCTGCCCATACTCGTTCCTCAATCTCCAATGGATGTATAATGGTGTTTGTCCTTCGGCAGTCACGAAAAGAATAATAGCGCGTTGGTTCTGTTTGGATGCATTTGGTAACAACGTCGTCGTAGTTCTCCTATCCGCATCTACCGCATGCACGTCGGAACGACACAATTGCCACACTAATCCTTTATCTACATGCCGGTAACTAATACCCGGATCGCAGTCGCACTACTTTGCATACACAGTGCAGCAACATCCTCAGACGGAAACGTATTGATCACCCGTTATACTTCCCGGAAAGATTGCGAGATTTGATCGCTGGACTGGAATGTCTTCACCGCTGACAGTTCAGTACACCACTTCCAACGAACTATTCGTAAACTGCCCTTAACAAATACCACAACAACAAAACAGGAACACAGTCAACATGGATATCCGTCAGTAAAAAAGACACGCTCAAATTCCCACAGAGCCCAAGGAAATTTAAAGCTATCAATCAACACAGTGTGTCACTTTCGTCTAAAACTACCTCCAGTTAGCTAATGGCTCGACGCTCAGCTCTCTTTACGGAAAAAGTCCACGCTCATTATTTCACAACAATAGCTGATAAAAGCAAGAAGGCGGCAAAGCGGTTTTGGCGCCCGTGCACGCATTTGCACCGTCGAATGCTTCGTAAGCTTTCCGTACTGGAAAAGTAACCTCGATGACCAGGGAGGATCACCGACTCCAGAGCTCTGAAATGCTAACCACTTCAATACACAAATTCCGGCCTAGTAGGCTGCCGGCCGACCGCTCGATTTCGCGGGTTCCAGACCAATGTACGAAATTAATGAACATGTAGACCTTTCACCCAGTAGGAATCAGCAGCAGAATGTACACCTTCTCATTGGCCATATCCTGCTCATGCTTGCAGCGCTTCTGTAAGGTGCTGCCTCGTAGCAGGGCATAACGAGACTTTTCTGCAATAGATGTTGGAGACACTGGTCAAGCTGGGGATGGCGCTTTTTACAAGAAGACGTACTGGTGTGACGAACAAAGCAGCATATGTGAGGGAATGGTTTGTGGGCAATAACATTCCTGAATTGGACTGGCGCGCCGAGAGTCCCAAACTGACCCATAGAACTGGTTTGGGACGAGTTACAACGTCGACTTCACTCCAGATCGCAGCGTGGCTGCGGCTCTTCAGGAAGAACGGGCTGACTCCTCAAAAGACATTCAGACAGCTCACTGAAAGTGTTCCCAGCCATAAAGGCGAATCGTGCACGCACCCCACATTAATGACCGCTAACAGTGTGCCCTGATACTTTTGATCAGATAGTGTTTGTAGACCGAGGTACAGCCATCGCGACGCTTTGAAAGCAGAATACCAGGTACACTACGAGGATGTCACAACTGACGGTACTGACTTTTAGTGATCGAGCCTCTATCAGAACTTAGCTGCATCCCACTGTAGGGGATAGGGCAAAGGTACGCGGATACGAAGTGCAAATGCTTTCAGTCTCGAAGACTGAGAGAGAGGTAGGTTAGGCGCAGACAGACAGAGAGAAAGAGAGAGAGAGAGAGAGAGAGAGAGAGAGAGAGTTTTAGAGGCGTGACGAGCGGCTGGGACGTGACGGCTGACAGAGGTACTGCTACGTAAAGCACGGGGTTGCCGCAAACACAGGGCGCTGCGTACAGTTAGACCCGCGCGCCGGGCGGAACACGGTAGATAGCGGCCGCCCTTCACACTCCGGTGTCTGCTGCAGCTGTCGCATTATCACTCGCATCGACACAGTGAACCACTGTCACCTCGAGGAGGCAGATTAGTGTGTCATGTCCCGTCGACAACGAGGTCATTAGATACGGAGCACAAGCTCCCATTCGGGAAGGATGGGGAAGGAAATCGGCCGTACCCTTTCAAAGCAACCATTCCCGGCATTTGCCTGAAGCGATTGGGGAAAATCACGGAAAACCTAAATCAGGATGGCCGGAAGCGGGTTTGGACCGTCATCCTCCCGAACGCCAGTCCAGTGTGCTAACCACTGCGCCACATCGCTCGGTACTGTCACTTTGAGAAAGCATAATCTGCCAAGAACGCGATCACAGACACAGAATGTATACGCAGCCGCAAAAAGAGAGTTGCGAGACGAGACGTTTGTTTTTCGTGCTTGACACGCACAGTGCGCGTTGGACATGGCAGTGAAGGGCCTAGAGTACTAGACTCCGGTCATGGAGGTTCCAAGTCCAATCTCAAATAGGAGCAGGAATTCTTCGACGTCCTCGTCCCTCCAGTATGGTCCTAGGTCCATTCAACCTGGTATCAAATGAGAGCGGGAAATCTTTACCAGAGTTAAGAGGCGGTCGGAGCGGTGGGCCAGACCTCCCCCCCCCCCCCCCCCCCGGCTCACCCCGGTGTTCGGCCAAATCAGATTTATCAGGCTGTAACAGGCGGGTGTAGCAACGTTCTCGAACTGTACATAAACTCTGTATGGTATACGACAGCCCGCAGCTCGTGGTCGTGCGGTAGCGTTCTCGCTTCCCACGCCCGGGTTCGATTCCAGGCGGGGTCAGGGATTTTCTCTCCCTCGTGATGGCTGGGTGGTGTGTGATGTCCTTAGGTTAGTTAGGTTTAAGTAGTTCTAAGTTCTAGGGGACTGATAACCATAGATGTTAAGTCCCATAGTGCTCAGAGCCATTTGAACCATTTTTTTGGTATACGACAAATTACAGAATATTATACACGCCTCACGTCTGTTTTCCGCAGAATCAAGTCACCCTTCAAAGAGCCGACGAACGTGGGTATCTTTGGTGCTGCCGTGTTCTCATGAACACTTGGCTCGCACTGCTCGTACAAATGTAAGGTGAGCGGGAGATCCGTCAGTCTTTCCGGCTCGCTCTGACGATGGCTGAATGGCTTACAACAGAGCAGGCAAAGACTGTTTATGGCTGAAGTCTCGCAATTTTATCGATCAAGTGAAACGCCACGAGAACATAAAGATTTACGTGTAAAACAATGCTTTGCTCTCGTCCATGAGACAAAGCTTAAGCTCAGACTGAGGAAGACAAGGGAAGAAAATTGGCTGTGACCTTTCGTAGGAATCATCCTAGCATTCGCCTAAAGCTATTTAGGGAACTTGCGGGAAAAGTAAACCAGTATGGCTTGACGGAGTTTTAAACCTCCGGCCTCCCGAATGCGCCAACCCGTTCAGTTTGTAAGGCGAAAATGGTACGCCACTGTGGATGAATTCCTATTCATATCATTATCTATCTGATACTCTGTATATTTCTTAGGAGTCTACATGAAAGGGCAATTGGCGTATAAAGTAACATTTCGATCCTACAAGAAGGAATTACCCGACGCGGAATATAATCATTGCACCGATTTTAGGCTCGTTTGTGCATAACCCGATAGGCAGACATGATCTTAGTTGTCTGCGTCGATTGGAGGTTCTAAAGAAACGTTTCTAGGCGTCTTGTGCAAGGAAAGGTCGCTTTTGTCTTCGTCTCGGAAATGATGGGCTTGTTTTTCCTAATTTGTGTAATGAGTATTATCAGGGGGATTCACAAATCATTCTTAAAGGTCGTGGTCTAAGTCTGCTGGATTTTCTTAAAAGTTAAAAAGACTTACCTTGGACGTCAGGCATTTAACGCTAAGTGGGAAAGCGTAACGAGAGAATCGTTAGTGAGAAACAGGGAATAATTAATGAGAACATCCGTATCGAAGTCAAATGTTGATCACTGAACTTGACAGATTGAGAGGCCTCAATATTATACCATTTCTGGAGATACTTGGGGTTCGTGAAGTCGGAAATCTTTGCGCAGAGAGTAGTCAGGTCTTTGGGACGGGCGTGGTGTTTTGAAGTCGGAAGTCAATAATTCATAATTATTTACAAAGCTGTTGTTTCATTAATAATAACTGCCTGTGGTTCAATGATCGGGTGAAGGCCCCTCAATTGGACGCCACTTTGGTGATTTGCAAGCCCTTAATCTACCCCACACAACGGAGGGAAAGATGACCTACAGTTTAACACGGAATCCTAACCATTTGTCATTCATGGATACTGCTGCAATGGTTGAGAAGCGAAGGCTAGATTAACAGCTGACTGCAAATTTCAGTGATCTGACTGGCATTCGATACCGCGACCTCTCGGTTTCCAGGCACGTGCTTTACCGCCAGTCTACCAGCCCGATTTGTTATTTCTATAAGGGAAGCTTGCAACATTTCAAGCGCCTTTCATGTGTATGGGTATGCAGGAACAAAACTTATGAACAACAATTAGCAAAACTAGGCATCCTGGAATACTTGGTAAAAAGCTGTCTTCAACCCAAAAGATTGTTTGAACACCATAAGCATGCTTCTATTGGAAGTAGTATTCCGTTTCCTTCCTCCGATCTTTCAACTGGATTGCCCAGCCAGTTATAGGGGGCCGAACCATGGCGCAGTTCGGCATTTTACACATTAACAAACATTGCCAAGGTCGGGATAGCTAAATCTCATTATCGAGAGATTAGTTGTGGTGGTTGACCTCGCCGGAAACACGTGCTCGATAGCACATCAGTTCCTAGATTCGGCAAGGCGCTGCGGCTCTGGATCGAATCCGCCCAGCGGATTAACGGCGATGGCCGGTTTTTAGGAGGTTTCCCACATCCGACTAGATGAATACCGTGTTATATTCACGCCTTCACTCAGTTACGCGATTCGCAAATATTCGACAACGTACTCTCAGTTTCACATGGGCAGACGCAGACGCAAGCAGATGGGATATTCAAATTCTGTTCCGAGGGGAAGGGGGTGAAGGGTGGCGAAATGAAAGGTATCCGGTCATCCACTAGCACTAACATTGCTAAATCGAGATTGTCACGTCGACCCTGTGATTCGCGACCCTGTGATAAGGCCAGCAGGAGGAGCAGAAGAAAGGAGATGAAGAAGAAGAAAACTGCGTGTATAGTAAAAATATTTTCAGATTATAGGAAGATATGGTGGGGACAATCAAATCAATCTAAGGACTCATTTATTTATTTGGCTATACAGACATTATAAATTCTTTAGCCAAAAATGTACCTGCATTTCCACAGCATC